>NC_069361.1:116172500-117422500 GCF_021730395.1 Mercenaria mercenaria | reverse complement strand
TAGTTTTTCTTGTTTTCAATCAGCGATATAACATGTTTAGCGGAATAAGGTCTTTCTCAGTTCGAAATGTAGGCGATAATGGCATTATGACGCAGGAACGCTCGCATGATTTACTTAAGCAGGATATTTTACTATTAGCACAAACAGTTCATTAAACACGACATTCTTGACATGAACATTTCATTAATCAGGAGACCAGCCATAGATAAAATAATGTGGTTCTATATTGAAATTTAAGCTTTGATTTCTGACAATCCTGAACACGCTTTATTTTAAAAAGTTTATTTAATGTAATATTATACAAATAATGTAAAATTCAGGAGATTGTTTGTTCTTTTCCAATGTTGTCACCAATATAACCAGTATAGCTAAATGTTATTTAGCACTCTCTGATATTAAATGGGTGATAACAATATAAATATATATTGGCGTCTGCGATGAAGTCTCAGATTAAAAAGTAGGCAATGGACTCTTTGAATTATCGAATCAGGTAAGAAAATTAGGTCAATTAGTGAGACTATTTATGTATATATGCCAGCAAAAGTTATTTATTTATTGATTGATTTATTTATTTAATTATTGGGTTTTATAGTCCCGCTTTCTTGTCTTGTGTTATAAACATTATCCATGTAATAAGCGTGCGTGTGAGGTTGGTTGAAAATATAGTGGCTTTAAGCCTTCTGCAAATTGTTCTACATCTATCATCAACCTGTTTGACTGTTTGATATAGGCATCATAAGAATATCTAGCGCTTTATCGATATTTTACTTTTAATTAGTGCATTAGGTACATATACATACATAAAACAATATTGTTAAGGTGGTTCTCCTTTGTTTGGCAATTTGCATTTGCGTTAGATCCTGGGGATACAGCGGTATCGGTTTTTGATTAGTTTTACACTGTGTGTCGACATTTAATTACTGTTTTCGTATATCTATATGTTTGTCACCTAAATGGTTGTAGACGTTAATAACGCTGTTGTCGGCTACTGACTACTGTCGTATTTGGTATTTCAAATCTATTTTTGCGTTTTAGGCAAAATTCAAAATCTAATCTAGTTTTCTCAGAAATGTTCACACAAAGTGTTCTGTTACATGGCAATAGCGAGAATTATTGACAAATGCTTATATTTTGCCATTTTTATCATGTATGTATGTTAGCCGCAAGCTTTGACAATTTATTCTGTAAAGATGTTGTTCACTAATTCTTAACAAATTATCTCCACTGGCAATTTTCCTGGCATAAATGCAGATTCTGTAGAAGTGACAGGTAATAGTTGAGGAACTGTTCTTTCATCGAGTTCAAAATTGAGACAATATATTTCATGCAGAACAGAAGAACAATTTATAACAAGTGAATGAAGTATTGCCATGTAATACAAAGTCCCCTACTGGAAGGCACCTAATTTTCTCTACTGCAGTATAACATAATGAACTGATATCTGTCAATGATGTATAAACAATATTGTACTATATATACAATATGTTATAACAAAACACTTGGATTAAAATTTATATATATAAAAACCTATAGTTGTTTTCATATTGAATTTTTTTGGCTGATTATAAAAATGTTATCATGTAAGTTATTTATAGTAACAACAAAGGGAAATTAATCTTTAAAAAAAAAAAAAAAAAAAAAAAAAAATCTATATAATATAAGTCCACAAGAAACTCTTTACCAGGTAGAGATAGGTCAAAATACACCTAAAAATTGGATGTAACATGTATGCTGTACCACAGAAAAGTGGTCTCGATTTTTCTCTACCGCCAGTAATAAAAAAGTTACAATAAAATCTATTTATAGTAAAAACAAAGGGACGTAATTCTAAAAACAAGGGTGCCTCATGGTGGTGATCGTCTGGTCCAAGTTACATCAAATTCCCTCCATGCATGAAGAAGAAATGTTCCGTACAAAGTCATTCTTGAATTTGACCTTTGACCTCTAAATATGACCTTGACCTTAGACCTAGGGACCTGGTTCTTGCGCATGACATGTTGTCTCATCCAGGGGAATATTTGTGCCAACTGATATCTAAATCCTGCTTTGCATGACAAAGTTATAGACCGGACAGGAAAAAAATCCTCTTGACCATTGATCTCAAAGTGTGACCTTGACCTTTAAGCTAGGGTACTGGGTGTTGCGCGTGACACGTCGTCTCATCATGGGAAACATTTATGCCAAGTAATATTGTAATCCCTTGATGGATGACAGAGTTCTGGATCGGACAGGGAAAAAACCTTATTGACCTTTGACCCCCAATTGTGACCTTGACCTTTCAGCTAGGGGTCTGGGATTTGCGCATGACACGTCGTCTCATCATGGGGAACACTTGTGCTAAGTGATATTAAAATTCCTTAATGAATGTCAGAGTTATGGACCGGACACGAAACAGACCCTGTTCATGCTATGTTAACATTTGACTGCTAAGTGTGACCTTGACCTTTGAGCTAGGGGTTTGAAAGTTGTGCATGACACATCGTCTTATTATGAGGTACATTTGTGCCAAGTAATATTAAAATCCCTTCATAGATGGGAGAGTTATGGACCGGACAGGAAAAAAGCCTTGTTGACCTTTGACCTCCAATTGTGACCTTGACCTTTAAGCTAGGGGTCCAGGTTTTGCGCATGACACGTCGTCTCCTCATGGGGAACATTTGTGCCAAGTAATATTAAAATCTCTTTATGGATGGGAGAGTTATGGACCGGACAGGAAAAAAGCCCTGTTGACCTTTGACCTCCAATTGTGACCTTGACCTTTGAGCTAGGGGTCCGGGATTTGCGCATGACACATCACCTCATCATGGGGAACATTTGTGCCAAGTAATACTAAAATCCCTTCAAGGATGGGAGAGTTGTGGACCGGACAGGAAAAAAGCCCTGTTGACCTTTGAACTCCAACTGTGACCTTGACCTTTGAGCTAGGGGTCCGGGTTTTGCGCATGACACGTCGTCTCATCATGGGGAACATTTGTACCAAGTAATATTAAAATCCCTTCATGGATGACAGAGTTATGGACCGGACACGAAATTGCGGACGGACGGACGGACGGACGGACAGACGGACGGACGGACGGACGGAAAAGTGCATTCCTATAGTCCCCGAAACTGGTTTTCAACCAGTAGGGGACTAATAAACGGATAAGACATTGTGGTGCTGGTATACCTTTCTCTAAATCAGTAATACTAGTTTATATATGAGCCGCGCCATGTCAAAACCAACATGTCAACATGCCTTGCGACCAGCAAGGATCCAGACCAGCTTGCGCATCAGCGCAGTCTGGTAAGGATCCATGCTGTTCACTTTCAAAGCCTACTACAATTAAAGAAACCGTTAGTAAACAGCATGGATCCTGACCAGACTGCGAGGATGCGCAGGCTAGCCTGGATCCATGTTGGTTGCAAAGTCACTATGTTGGTTTTCTCTTGGCGCGGCTCATTTTACTTCATTATGTATTAAGGCATTTCAGATCAATCATGTTACTCCGGCAAAATTTATTATACTGTTTGAAAAGAATAAAGAACTTTTGATGTCATTTGATAAAAATTGTTTATTTAAAGTCATCAGATTAAAGAAAAAAAAGGCCTTAGAAAAATGTCGCGAAAGACTGTGCTCCAGGCCATAATGAATAACTTCTGTAGACATGCCGCCCATGTAACGGTTGAACTGGCCTGTAGTTGTTCACCAAAGATTCTCTTATCGGCGTTGCGTTACCTACAAAATTCAAACAGTTGCTAATTAGAACTTCATTACGAAACAGAATTAACAGCACTTTCTAAGATGGAGTGGGCTGCGAGTTAGAACTACCCAAATTTTCCCTGAAAATGTTCGCACAACCAAAACAATCGCTCTTCCCCCTTAGTAACAATAGACATCACATCACATCAAATCAGATATTGATTTTTTTCCCTTTATCACTATTTTGTGAGAAAAAAAAGTTTTTGGCGTCAAAAATTTGGGGTGGGAGGGGTAGGGACAAAACCATATGCTGCGCTACAATTCCCAAAATAAAAGTGGCCCGGCCGCTCTCCTACGCTAATGGTAATGATTGATAACATTATTGACATTTACACAAAAATATATAGACAATATAGATCATCTAGCATCTACCAACAGGGAAAAAATAAACAAATAAATGAACACAGTTGGGAACTACTTTGGAACGAATAGTGGTAATACAGTACATGGTAATTAAACAGGTTAATGATGCGCACCAAGCCTCGCCCTTTAACCTCAACTATGTTCTAAAGTCACAGAATAATATTAAATAATATATAATAGATACTAAGATATCTATATAATAATATAAATATTTTCATTCAGTCATAAAACGAAAGTGTCTACTTAAAGCAGTGAGCACAATGTCCTACTTGATAGTATTGCCTCACTGGAATATCTTGCCGTTTACACATAACATGATACGCTACCCAATCATATTACAGTACTAAAACTTTCCTCGTAACGCTAAGCACCAAGAGAGGAAACTGCTAGTATAATTTTTCACATTTTTGACGCGGCTAGGGAGCAAACCCGCAACCTCCCGCTTCGAATGCGGGCCATCTACCACTAGGCCATCGAGGTGGCTGAACTCTTGTTGTTCTGCCTTTTTCAAAGGCATTGAGTACACGTGTATATTATTCGTGTGATATATTTCATATTAGACGAGCATGCTTATTTTTAGCACTTAGTGTGTACGGGGATAAGTTTAAAATTTTGAAATAGACGTTAAACCCGAACACACTTCAACACGTTAATGTCAGTCATGCAAGAATTTGATATAACTTGAAGTCTGCATGTTGTGTAGTAAAATGAATGTGCAAGAACTGGAGAGAAATATTACCTTGTTGCGGAAGAGCACTGTGACTAGAAGAGCTTCCATGGCCGTTACTTGTTGGTTGCAAGCATCGCCGAAACACGCTCAACTGATTAAAATGCAAAAATGTATGGTCATTTAATTCGCTTATACTTTAACAGTGATTGCAACATTTTTTATTTATTTTGAACAAACTTATCCAGTTATATAGATAATAACAGTAAAAGTAATGTTGATTTTTGTTTCCTTTGTATTTGTTTTCTATTCTTTCTGTTATTTTGTTGATGTCTCGTTTTTTCTTTTTGAAATCTTTTATAATAATTTCATTGAACAATTTGTAACATGTGTACTGTAAAAAAGTGAATAAAACAATATTAAGATTATACTTTTACGTTTGTATGAACAGCCTCTGAGCTCTTGTACCTATCCGTCTTTACGTGTTTGTTATATTTTTCTCATCTGGCTGGAATATGAACTTGATAAATATTGCACCTACCTGCCTTTCTGAGATGGTTAGTTTTTCTGCAAATACAGTCCATATAACACTTTCTTGACATTCAGGTGTCGTAAGAGAACCATGATATCTATAGTACCGACATGCATTCTTTGGCAACAAATTTCTTATCGACATGGCTGTTAACTCCACACGGTTATCCCAATCTGAAAAAAATGAGGTTATTACTTCAATGTGTCTACAAGTATCCGTAGAAAATCCTTATATATAACGAGAAAAGTATTGATGCAAAGTTTCAAAGACACCACATTTATGAAAATAAGATATGCAAGCTAATGATTCTTTTAGTAAACTTATTGTTATACGGCAAAAATGACGTGAACAACACTTTAAATAGAAGTTTGAGTAAAGCAGGTAAGTACTAAGTACGAGTAAGTAATGAGAAGTAAGTTCAATTACAATCATTTTGGTGTCCCGGAAAAAATGCTAAAATGGCTTTTGAAAACATGTTTGATATCTACTAGCAGAAATATCAGACGGACCATATGATATGGAGTAGTAGTCGCTGCCTTCGCTCAATATACAAATGGAAAATATATTTAACATTTCTTGGTTGTGTCAAAAATGGCGATAATTCAAAGAAAATTGAACAATGTTTTTAAAGATCTTTTTTTCAAAAATGAAATAAAAGAACGATAATAATTGGACGTAGACCACTGGGCTCTCATTAAGTTGTAGTAATTGCTATAAATCTTAAAACGAAAGCTTAACTTCTCTGAGGTTATATATTTCATACCAATGATACTTCTAGTCAGTTTTTGCATCGTAGAATGGCAGTAGGTCTATAAATTGTTTGCAAAAGCTAAGGTATGATACATTGTAAGTGTTGGTAAAAATGGAAAGTACTTTCTGCATACATGCCTGCTTGAGACCTGACTCGGTTAGTTGGGGCTTTTATCTATAATAGTTCACATTAAACAAGACTATTTAGGTCTTTAACTTGGCTTTAGTTCCGTGTTGCACTGTATACATTATAATATACCTGGATCTGTCACTTGTTGTATAGCCTGGATGATTGGGTCTAAAACAGTGTTATCATTCGTTGAGATCTCAAAATGGACTCCTAGGACTGCAATACCATCTTTATGCTTCATGGCTTCTGCCACTGACACATATTTGTCCGAATTCCAATTTACTATGTGCATCTGAAACAAATAAAAAATTACATGAGTCGTTGAAAAGAAAATGTCAGAGGTTAAGTCATCTCAAAAACTCTTCTATGTAATCCAATATTCTGAACAAGAGTTGTCGGGGGACAGCAACGCTCGACTATTCAACAGCCTTGTCAGTTGAATGAATAAGTCGAAAAAGGGGCATAAATTTGTAAAAATGCAAAACAGAGTTATGGATCCTATACAATGCATGTCAAATCATCACAGTGGATAAGTGTGTGAAGTTTCAATCTAGTCCCAATATTGGGTATTGAGATACCGAGGTACCCGCTTACATACAAAAACGTAAAAAAGTCGAAAATGGGGCATAATTTTGTAAAAATGCAAAGTAGAATTATGGCACCTGTGCAATGTAAATCATTTCTTCACAGTGAATAAGTGTGTAAAATTTCAATCTACTCCCATAGGTGATTACTGAGATACTAGCTTACACATACAAAAACTTAACCAAATCGGGACGCCGACGCAGACGCCGACGAATGGATGAGTCTAATACCTCTACCTATTCTTCGAATAGTCGAGCAAAAAGGGAATCTCGTTTAACAATCAGCTTTACAGTCCACATAGAAGTGATTGTTCATGTTAAAACAACCTATCGTTAGTTTTCTTTAAGTTCTAACTTCTAGAATGTTCATGCATCTAACTTACCTCTAGCGGGTATGAAGCGCCGTTAACAGTATGTTCGGAACCATGTTGATCACTATCACCCCAGTGGAAGTGTAACTGTACTGTGCTATATACATTACCTAGTCCACCACGGTGTAGGTAGAAATTTCCTTCTGTATTCACTTGGACTGAATAGACAGTTAATAAGAAAAAATAGAATTAATGTGTCCCTAAAGCAAAAATTTGAAACTTCATTTCGTCTTATATAAGAGTATCACAAGTATAGCTTTTAAAAAAGCTAGAAAGTGGCTCATTTAGCTCTTGTTATGAGAGGGCAGAGACGGAAATCAAAGTGATATGCCATTGAAAAAGGGTCTATGAATAGTACTACCTCAATATTAGAGAAGTGTCCACATAGTGCCATAACTCATTATTACCACCAAAGAACCAACCATTCTGCCTAAAATTAATATAAACATTTATCCAGTCCCTGAAATATTTCCAGTGTTAAGATTCTAATGGCATTTGTTTCAAATTCGCAAGCTTCTAAGTGCTCAACTGGCTTATTTACCTAAAGCTTCTCTAACTGTTAAGCTCATTTCTGCAATTATCGGGAAGTGATTGGTGCAATATTCTACTTGCAAAAGATTGTTCCTTTGTGTGTCATTGAGCTATTTTCGTTCATTAATGATGGCCGCGGCCTATGGACACTATGGTTTTTGTAAGCCAGCTTTTGATTGGTCATTTTTCATAAACGAAACGCCATTTGTTTTAGGTTGCTGGCTTGCTCTTTGTAACTGAAGAAAAGAACTGGGAGCAAGGAATAGGAGATGTTCGGCGTTTTTGGTAGTTTTTCCAAGTAAAATCCTATCGTAATACTGTTTTGCCGAGGCGAGCCAGCATTATATAAAACAAATCAATTTTCTCTTAAACAGATGTGCTCAACTTGCTTTGTTTCTTGTATCAAGATTCTCATTTGCTCCAATTGATAAAACGTATATACACAATGAAAATTTATTTTGCAAAATGATCTATTTCACACCTGGCTCATCCGTTTTGTATTGTATAAATATATTTTCATGAAGAACATACTTTTACCTTTCAAGTTTGAAAATGTCTTAGAAATTATCTTCACTATTTGATGACATACAATCCTTTTAACCAATCCACCGAATGCATTTAGAGACGCGATGTTAAGACCGTCATGAAAGCAGTATGACGTCGTTGTGTATGATGTGTACTTCTCATGTCATTTATGCGACAAATTATGCATATCACTAACTAAACATCTCATTTCAATATTTAGATTAGAAGCAGTTTAAAGGCACTGACCTCCAGATTTGGCTAAAAAATTACCTTTCTTTCAAACTGAAGTTTGGTCATATTATGAACATTAGAATATAAATTTTTGTTTCTAAAATATTTTAAAAATTCCAAATCAAGAAAAAAGGATGACCGCGTCGGGAATCGAACCCCGGACCGCCGTGGCAATAAAGACATTTTCCCCATAGTCGTAACTAAAAGCGCTATAGCTGAAGTAGTGAATAATGACTTCGAAATATAGAATGATATTTATAATCGAGACAGTTTACCTGGAGTAAAAGCGTGATAAACGCTTTTCGATTTTCATCGTAAAAAGTAGTAAAAACAGCAAATTCTCATGTGTTTCCGTAACATAAAGTTGGTCAGTAATTAAGTTTTAAAGCCTTCTTAAGAAATATAGCATTTATTTCAAGATATATAAAAAAAAAATTATTTTTTTTTGTTGTCGAACGATCTGGAGGCATGCCGGTTTAAAATGATTTTAAAATATAACTTACATTGTATTTTTGGTTTCATCACGGGCATTTTATCTATACACCTCTATATTCTCAAGGTTCATGTGTGCTTTGGAATCAACACAAATAATAGTTATTTGTAAAATATGGTAGAACATGGAAGAAAAGCTGAATTACAATATACTAGGTCCTGCATGAACATAAGAAGAAGGGGTTATTTTCTAGTATCTTAAACTATTTATTATGCAATAATCATATCATGTCATTTACAGAGGTTTTCTCATGGAACGGCCAATATTTATATATATCCGAACATATCTTCGTTTGAAAGATGTTTAAAACAATCTGTATGCGATTCGTTAAATTGTATTATGAACTTGACGACTTACTTGCATGACCATTGTTATGAACAATGAATTTAGATCTTGGTGAGGGTCTGCTAAATATGAACTCTGTTAGGTACGGACTGTAAATAGTTGCCTCTGTGCGGATATCTATAGGTGATTGAGACCGCCCTCTGCAAGCTGGATACTGATTTGGCCAATCGTCTGGTCCTATAGAAAGAAAGTCAGACTAGACAGAATAAAGGTACATATTAATAAAATATCTTTGCAATATATATATTGATCTATAGTGTCCAATCGTCTGGTCCTACATACAAAAGAAGTAAAACCGGACAGAACAAAAGCAAACGTTTTGTATCGTTTAAGTTCTTGTTATTGTCTCAATACGTATTGACAATGCAGAACTGGTTTAAGGTGACACATTAGTGCAATGACCCCATTGCACTTTCCATCACCTCCAATAAACAGACTCGGTAAAAGCGAGTCTACAATTACTTTGCTTGTTTGCACTCTATGGTTCCAGAGAAACTTCTTATAAATTTCATTAACTATCACAGCAGGAATCCTTAAATGCTATGTGGCGGCCGCAGTAAGTCTCCCCGTTCATGGATTCAGTATTGTTGTATTACATATTCTTTCAATATATGTGTAATAGAATGTGTAATCGAATTTCGCGTAAGCCGGTGCAAGCGGGCGTGAGGTGTGTTGCTCTTTCCGTTAGTTACATCTCATGAACAGACAGCTCATTAGCAGACACATTCCATCTAAGTCTAATAATATTTTGCCTGATTGCATTCTATGCTTTCAAAGAATAATTTTAGAGATTTTTAATCGATTTCAGTTGTATAATCAATGTTTGTTACAAAATTATGAGGAATGATAATATCAAGCTGACGTCATATCACGTTTATTATGGTTGCATGCAAATTATTGGAGTTTATTTCATGAAGTCTGCTATTTCGAAAATTTCATTTTTCGGTCAAGTTTCTATATTAAACCGTAATATTAAAAAAAGAAAATAAGATAAATTCTTAATTTATTTTACGGACAGAAAGAATTCTAACATTTCAGGTTTTGTCAAATGTGAACCATTAACATATACAAACAACTTTCATGTTGATATACAATTCAAAAGATACTGTTATAACACAACACCAGAGACGTAAACATCCCCTGTAACATATCGTGCTGTTTAATAACAAAAAATAAATGATTGTATTTTTATTAGCTTTTTTAACATTGAAAATTATCTGTAAATAAACGTATGATTAAAGTTATGGTACATGTTTAATCATGACAGTAAATCTTTATTAACTTATAATAAAGTCATTCTGAATACGTTTCCTTAAACTCGTAAAAGCCGTCCTTGTTTCATTTCCTTTCATTTTCTTCCTTGTTTCCTTTTTAAGATAGTTTTATTATTAATTATCTATTACTAAGTAATGATATTTAAGGCCATTAAAAGCACAGGACAATATTTTCATTTATATTCTAGTAAAAATGCAGTGACTTCTAATGGTTCATTTCCTTATTAATGTTTGAGAAATCTATTGAGAAGTCATATCTTATATTTATTTAACTGCATGTCGGTATAAACTTAACTCAGTTTCAGTTTTAATGATCCAGTTATGCATAGGGATTGGTTCACATTAAGACAATGCATATGTATTTATGGGATGCTTGTAAAAATACAATGATTATCATGACGTTACATGAAACAGCTGAAAATAAGCAACATGAAGGACTACAGTTTCATTCAACTGATTCGGCTTTAATAAAGGTACAGAATGTCATCCTCACATCTCTCGACAAAAGTTCTGTAACAGTCCTCGTGCTACTCGATCTGTCTGCAGCTTTCGACACGATTGACCACCAAACGCTGTTACACCGACTCGAACATCATTTTGGAGTCACAGACAAAGCACTTGCATGGATGTCATCATATCTAAGTGACCGCTATCAAACTGTGTGCATTGATGGTGGGTTGCCGACGCCTATGTTAATGAAAAACAGTGTGCCCCAGGGACCAGTGCTTGGTCTAAAGAACTATATCATGTACACTAAACCCGTGGGTGCCATATGCAGACGTCATGGACTTCGTCTTCATTTCTACGCCGTTGACTCTCAATTATACCTGTCCTTTAAGCCGATACAGGCTGTGGCTTAAATTGAGGCTTTGCGCCGTATTGAGAGCTGTCTCGTGGATGCATTGCAACATGCTGAAGCTCAATGCTGATAAAACAGAGGTAATGTTATTCACAACAAAGCATAACTCCAAGTACATTGATGACGTCTTGGTGAAGGTCGATGACTCTCTGATAAAATCCACAAAATGTGTTAGGAATCTTGGTGCAGTATTTGACAACAGTATGGATATGGAACAACAAGTCAACTCGGTGTGCCGGGCTACGCAGAATAGGTCACATCAGAAGGTATCTTACCAGTGATACCACAAATACCTTTATAAAAAGCCCGGTTACTTCACGGTTAGACTACTGTAATGCCTTGTTAAGTGGTATTCCAAAAACTAAGACGCCCCGTCGCAGTCATATAACAAAGGTTCTGAAGGAGCTCAATTGGTTGCCAGTGAAATACAGGGTACAGTGCAAGGTTCTGACCTACACCTTTAAGGCTTTACACAATCAATCCCCTGCCTATATTAGGGAAATGATAGAAGTGTATAAACCGGTCAGAAACCTAAGATCACAAGACACGCTGTCACTGGTTGTCAATTTAAGCCAAACTGCTGACTTAGAGAAAAACTCTTTGTGCTTCTCTAAGCATTGTTTAGGGCCATGTGGACGCTCGAGTAGATCAAACGACCTACCGTAAGCCAGTTTGGAAGGTTTCTTCTACCAAATAATGCTACATTATCATTTATTTGCGGTTAGCCGTGATCCACTTACAACACCATAAAGCTGTCATTTATATGTACAGTTTTGGATGCATTGGTTTGGCAGTTGATTTTTGCTATAGGTTATTTCCATACACATGGTGTCATTTCGTATGTTTGTGGCTATACGAGGCAAGATAATACAGTTCGTGGAAAATTTTTATGATTTTTTGTTCTTAAGAAGCCTTTGTTATAGTATAATTAAGCATTGTATTCATGTGGTTTTATGTTGGTTACCTCCTATTATAATTTCTAATTAAGCGCATTCTAAATGCGATGAAACTTAATGTCTGCTATTGAAATTATGACGCATTGGCCGTATGTATCAAATGTATCGCTGTAGGTTAGACTAAACAAGATGCCATCAGGTGCCTTTCTTACAAAAATGTTACAAAAAATAATTCGAGAGAAATTTGATAAGGCATTGTAATTAGTATGCAGGTAGGCATTTTCGCTTTCGAATCAGTTCCAGATAAATACTTGAAACATATATAAATATTTCCACTACTATTACCATGACCAATTTCTTGAATAATGACATTAGCCAGACTGAGCACAATATGGAAATGTATATTTAATCTAATGGGGACGTCTGTGAGGTTTAAGTTCATTTTTAATGAATGTCAATTAAAACGTATGAAATAACTATCATTTTTATTCGTGACAAGGATCGTTCTATTGAATTAGGTAAGAACTTTGTTCAACGAGATGCCAGAAAGGCAGCCCACTTTTCTCATAATGCAGTCTTTCGAAAAAGACATTGGTAAAATAAATGCTTTAATCAAGAGCCAAGTATAGTCAACATCATCAAAACTTACGAAAGTGTTGTTTAACGCCCTTTAATAACGACTTATCACATTATTTGTCAAATAAAAAACAATTTCTGCCAAGTTTTAATCAGATATGGGTAAATTCCACGTAATTCCAAAACAATCTTTATATGTAAAGTACTTTATGTCATTTCATGCATTATCAAATGATTTGTTTTTACATATTTAATTTATTACACGTGTTGAACAAAATGATAAAAATGTTGAAAGAAACAAATTTAATATTCCTTTAATTTGGCTTTTCCTGTTGAAACACCAAATGTTCCTATTTCTTTACCTCTTAAAGACAAAGTCAGTCTTAACGACATTCGGATCAATCTATTATTGTACGCTAATATACAGATATTGCATTCCTGAGATGGGGATATGAAAAAAAATGTTCACCTCGAGATATATGAATATCGACCGAGGCGTCAGCAACATTTTTCATATCATCCTCTCGGAAATGCAACATTTATTTCATTATACCGAAAAATATAAAGGTCATATTAACATAATGAGTTAAATGATTTATTGAAATAATCGTTAAAAAGTAGATTATTAATGCCTAATAAAATAAAGACAGTATCAATCTTGACGAGAGAACACCCCGGAAGTGTGACGAATTAATTGTAAAACTTCTTTTCAACCCATTGTTTATCATGTTTGTATTATGCGCTTTATGAAATAACGATTCTGACTGATAAAAAAACGTGACTGATTTTTCAGCATAACATGTAATTTCGAAAGCAAACACAAATTCAAATATCATTACATAGTTTACATTCATATTCAGGGTTTGAGTGTGCTTAAGCAAAATACATGGTTTTGAAGAAAATTGCAAAATTTTTACCTGGTTTTCCATTTACATTCTTATACATGTACACTGAAAGAAAGACAACAATTATTAACTCAAAGGATTATCTATTACTTATGACAAAATTTGCAAACAAAATGTCTTATCACCGTTAACACTATATGGAAAGTTTTCATTTGTTGAATAGCGATGAGTATAAATATAAAATCTGGTACCCTCGAGTAAAAGATAACCATATGTTAAATTTTAAATTGAAATAAACATTACTTTTGGATTTATCATCGAAATTGCTTATTTGTAATTATGTCATCTTATCCATTTACAGTACATTTATATTTACGTTATATTCAAATAACATTATCAAACTATTTAATATGCTATTACTAATAACAATAGAAATATGTGTATTTTTGTTTATTGGTAGAAATATGTATATGAATACCATTATGACCGATTTTTCCGTAAGCATCCGATAACACAGACATTAGAAAAACAATTCGTAACACACCACTGTAGTTCATCTTGAAATAGGATACAATTAATAAGTTTCCTGAAAGAAATTGTGTGTTATCCTTTTGGTGAAATTGCACGGTCCCTATAAATTGATACTTTACAAATCGCCGTTTAAATAGTTTTCTTGAAACAGATGTTAAGGCAGGGGCTCACAAACTCCGAATTTGTAACTAGATCTTTTTCGCGCCCAAAGTTACCATGCAAACAGAAACCCATTCAAACAAACACATATTCGAACGAACAAAGCTGTTAATATAGATTTCACTTACCATGAAGGCTGAAACTTATTCGAACAAACAAACAAAATTGTATAGACTACTTATTATACACATACAAACAGTACACGTCATACAAAAATCACTTTCCAAGAACAAGAAGAAAAAAACGTTTAAATGACTTTTTGTTGAATAGTGCTTTAGAACCTTTATCTATCCATCTATTAATCTGAGAGATGCTTTATGATAGCGTTTTATGGGAGACAAAATGTTCGCATAGCAGAGAAAAATATACCAAGAGATGTGTGTTTTACTTATATAGATTAGTAACTATTATTACAAATACTTACTGTAAAGTTTCATTCAAATCCAACAAGAAGGTCAGCTACGGGGGAGTTCTGTAGTATTTTGATTTTTAATTTTACAAATGATTTAACATAGCGCATTCTATCAATTATTTCAATGAAAAAAAAAATTCATCTAAAGCTTTTGTATGAGTAATTATTACCTATTCATTATAACTTCCTTGGCTGAATCTAAGCCATCTATTTTTTTCATGATTTCTTTTTAAAGAAATCATTGTTAACCACATTACTGTTTTCGTAACACTCATTTAACTTCCTTTCTTAATTCCCTATTATTTTTAAAACACGTAGTTTGAATATTTCTAATACGGACGCTAGTATGCATTTCCACAATCGTCCATGCAAAGGCTCAATCAAACAGACTTTTTTGTCGTGTTGAGAGAGTTCCAGTTTTGCTATTATAATTGACGGTGTCTGAGAACCTTAATACAAACTGCTATATAAGCAAGTTATGGCAATATATTAATTGTAAAACGTTACTGACAAGCGAATTGTTATTTATGGAAATGTAATTGTGTTCTTTGCATTTAAAATTAGGCAAAAAATAAGGTTGTCAAATTAATTATATCTTATTTTTCACAAAGCAGGATTAAAGACTACCCACCTACATATATATGTATATTTGCAATCATTAAGTCAAACAACATAAATTACTCATATTAATACTACATTCCTTCATAGCTTTTTTTCATTCTTCTTTGAAAGACTTCAGTTAGACCATGAAATACATGAAATTGGTTACATGTATATGAATGTGATACATTTTTTATCTGTTTTTACATTTTATTTCTGACTGACGATGATGAGTTATTTTTTCAAAGTTCAACACCTTACATAGAGACTAGTAAAGCACCTTTTATGTTGGCATGTTAATCAATACTATAGACAATAAGTCTGTTTGTTTGTATCATTATTTATATTAATGTTTGATTATCATGCCTACATGAGGTATGCTCAGTATTTTAGGTCGGTGATGTAAAGACAATCATATGAATGTGAATTTGTATAAAAGTAATGTTATGCATTTTAGAACACAGTCTATGCCTAGATCACAATATATTTTCAGATATAACGATAATGTAATTGAATACACAGACAAATATACATATCTGGGGATAACTTTAAACGAATATTTGGATTATAAGATAACGGCAAAGTTTGTGTCACGGGCAGCTGGCAGAGCTTTGGGACTCTTTATTGCAAAGGGAGGGGGATGCCTTATCAAGTTTATACCTAATTATATGACTCACTGGTCTGGCCAGTAATCGCATATGGCGCCTCAATATGGTGTACAAAAAGGTTTTCCCTATATCGACGCAGCCCAGGGCTATGCGCTTCTTTCTGGGGACAGGAAGGTATACGCCAACTCTGCTGTTGCTGGTGACATGGGCTGGGACTGTACATTTTCCAAACAACTAAAGTGTGTTTTCAATGTATGGTGTAGATTATCAAGTATGAATGGTAATAGAACAAATAAGCATGTTTTTAATTATTGTCAGAGAATCTCTGGCAGAAATTGTAAAATTTGGAATTTTAATGTTGTAGAACTTCTCAGAAAATATCAATGTGCAGAATATATTGGTGTTGAAAATGTGCATTTATATAAAAAGCATTGTTAGATAAAGTTCAAAAACATGTCATGAATGAATATTTAGATCAGTGGATAGAGTCCCTTCATACACTAAGTAGTACAAGTGGTACAGGTTCAAACAAATTAAGGACCTATAAAAATTTTAAATTTGTGTATGACACTGAACAATATGTTAAAGTTTTAATGTAATATAAACACAGATCAGCGTTAGCAAAATTTCGTTGTGGTGTAGCGCCCATCAGATTGGAGACTGGACGTTATGAAAGGCTTTCGGTAAATGATAGGATATGTCCAGTTTGTAGTAATAGCGTAGAAAATGAGATACATGTAATACTACACTGTCCAGCTTATGATATTATCAGACGAGCATAAGTTAAATTTTATCTTTTCAAATACTGATATTGTTAAAACTGCTGCAAAATCCTGCTACCATATATTAGAAGCTAGAACACAACTCCTATATTAGTTAACAAAACAAAGTGCATTCATGATCTTTACTTCTTGAATGGGATATATTTGAATATTTGGCAAATTGATGGTGTATTGTGTAAGGGAGATAAATAAGATTGGTATAATACTCCAATCAAGTAGTAAAAGATCATGATGGGTTTAGTGGTGAATGATATGTGTAGTAGATGTTGTATATATAAAAACGTTTAATCTAGCGTTTGAGGGATACTTATCCCGATTGTAATACTGTTATATCCTTTTAAGTAAGTTTAGGTAATCATTGCTAGTCAATTCATCCCTAATTGGAACAGGGCTGATATTTGATGTCTTAAGACTTTTATTTTTTTATAATGCTCATTAGAGCCAGTTTTCGAAGTGAGCATTTTAAAAGTGTTTATTTTATGGCAGTTCTTAGTAATAGATTAGCAGTGGTAACCTAACTTTTAATAAATGTTATTAATATGTGATACTGTAATATTGTTGTTATCAACAGACTCTTATAATTCTTAAATAGAATGACCATTTACATTTTTATCTTACTTTATGTATATATGCTTTTATCTATTGTATAAATGTAAGTGGATGAGACTTAAATAAATAAATATAATAACGATAATGATACTAATTATAAATTAAAGAAACATACATAATTCATTGAACTTGGGCGTTAAATATTCGAATATATTAAATTCTTATTGACTACTGATGGCTCCACAAATTTATTGTTATTTATGGTTACGTGACATTTTCACATTTATGCTATTTCTATAAGTTTATGAATAACGTTAAAAATACGTTCATTTGAATAAATTACCATGCATGTTTATTCATAACAATTATTTATAGCAAGATGCTGTTTGTACATATACATTTCCTTGCTTACAAAAAACAAAAAGACGTAAAAAGACGTCTCCAAAAAGACGCCATTAAGGATGTAGGATCGAATTTCTACTAACGTTAAGAATGTTTTCATAATCTGTGAGCTTGAAGTACATTAGTTTCTACGACAAATGAGAGAAGAAAAAGCACAGGTCACCGAATTCGTTTTAATTTTATAAGGCATTTATTTCACCCACTGTTTAGGCATTGCTGAAAGTTTGTAAAATTGTAAAAAAAATGGTGGTATTTTATAAAACATGATATCTCACTAAATGTTTTAGAGATTTCAGGTCTTACCGGTTACTATGAATACTAGGTGATATCAGTATTATATAAGCATAAATGTCACTAACAGATCTTTCATTTTTACATGCTGACATAATTACCACACCCACTTTATTATCAAAGAAAAAAGTTGGGATCACCGTGCATCTAAAAGATTTATTTAGAAAAAAGTGTTTAAAAACTTGTGAATTTCTATATTTTTAGTTCTTTTTGTTTTAATTTATATTTCCTTGAAAAAATAAAGTGCTATGTGGAAAACTTTTATTTCAGTTGTAGCTTATCATTATATGTATAAATCAGAAAAATATCAGAACCAAACATGATTTACTTTCATAGATTTTTGCAATTACAGACCCCTATCCCATTGTACATCTAACATCAATTTTAGACAAATTCCAGCCAAAATAAAGGGGGAAAAGAACTTTTTCGCAACAAGTAGAATCAGTCTGGTAAAAAGGTACATTATTAGCCACACTTCAATTATTTAGCATTATTTTTTGGAAAAAATTCGTTAGAAAGAAATTTTCAAAGAAACATTTTTCAAAATGGCGGATATCCTGAAAAAAATGCTCGTACATCCTTAATTAAGACGTCTCTAAAAATACTTGAACCTTTCAAAAATACGCCAAAAAGACGTCATTAAAACGTCACAGAAAGACGTCATAACGACAAAAAAAAAGAGTATTTTGTTTGCTGGGTTACATCCAATGATATCCATTATTTCTGTTCAAAAAAGGTCCCGGCACAGAATCTTTTCACTGATATTCAGTATTTTACCAATTAGCATAAAACAAAACTCATTTCCAAAAGGGCCATTTCTAGCACAATATTTGTAACATCAGTACATGAACAAAAATCATGAAACGGAATCGTAACATCAGTACTGGAAGGAACATTTTATCAGTGTGTTAACAAACTTTGTATGATCTAATCATGGCGATTATACGACTATCGAAAGTTACATGCAGTCGGAAGTTACAAGACTGTACTACAATATTACACTAGATCAAGACAAGTCTATTAGCATGATCTGGGGTATATCAAAGTTTTCTACCAGTTTTTAAATGTTTCAGCATAACCTGTGAAACATAGTATCACCTTGTTCTCGTTCATTACTAGGGTTCATTATTACGATATCTAAATTTGTATCTAACTTGTTTTCATGATAGCTAGGTTGTTGTTCAGCATTATGTAGTCCCAATCCGCGACTCTGGTTATCTCTCCTCTGAGGGTCCGTCCACAGATATATCCGACAGAAATGAAAGTGATAATTACGTCACGAGTTGGACTAAGTAATCTGGTGCTTTTCTATAAGGTCTAATGTCTACCTGATAATAGATTCGCACATAGGTACATTAAAATAATGGCCTTATATCTATGCAAAATATCATGCGCGAATCCTTGATAAAGTATCTGGGACGAGGATTTTATTATACAAATAGTAACAAAATTGCATAGGACAAAATCCTGTTACCATGGCCATATAACTGGAAACGGGCATTATAACCGTAAGCGAGAAGCGGGCATTATAACCGATGAGTGACGTCGTATTTGACGTCATTTTACCGTGCATCTTCGTGATCTTCAATTCAAAGTGAGCGAGACTATAAAATATATGAAACCTGCTATGAGAAAACCAACATAGTTTGCGACCAGCATGCATCCGCGCAGTCTGGTCAGGATCCATGCTGTTCGCTAAAGGTTTCTCTAATTGCAATAGGCTTTGAAAGCGAACAGCATGGATCCTGACCAGACTGCACGAAAGCGCAGGCTGGTCTGGATCCATGCTGGTCGCAAACGCACTATGTTGGTTTTTCCCATGGCGCGGCTCATATACTCTGTATGCGCTCCCTCTCCCATTTTAGAAGCTTCATCTCTCAAGATCACACTGTTTTCACTTATATTTACACCTCCAGCTATCAAAACGTTTTTTTTTTAATTTCAAATTCGGCATGAATATGTGGAACGATTCACTATAATATCTAAACAGTTTATTCGTAACATCAAGCTCAGACTTTTGAAGCTCGATCAATCAATT
Source organism: Mercenaria mercenaria (assembly GCF_021730395.1). Taxonomy (NCBI): domain Eukaryota; kingdom Metazoa; phylum Mollusca; class Bivalvia; order Venerida; family Veneridae; genus Mercenaria; species Mercenaria mercenaria. The sequence continues at coordinate 117,402,417 of NC_069361.1, read as the reverse complement.
TTATAGCATACTTAAAGGGTAGGATATGATATTACATATTTTAACAAAAATGTGATAAAGCTTCAACTGCCTGTGATTCAAGCCTTTTGACCTTTATCCACGGATAATCATTGTTCGTCAATTTCATAATATTTATTAAAATTTATTGAGCTATGTAGACAAACTGGCTATTAAAAGTGACATTAGTATTAAAATAAAATATGAACTTTAAGTAACTTCTATGATTAGCTATTATGTATTCAATTCGACTTAATTTTATATTATTCAGATTATTAAAATGATAATTATGACTACGTCGATACATATTCATTTTCACACCAGTGATCATGGATGCAGTAATCTGTACTACAACTGAAATAAAACGCAAAACATAGCCGCCCTAATACTTAGATATTGTCTAAATAAACAGGCACTGGCACAACAAAGAAATATATCATGTCTAGAAATTAAAAAATATAAATCAGTCTTAATGTTTTTGGTATTATGTTTGTGTTTCTTTGAAGTTCCTTGAAAACAAACACATACAACTACGCACATTCGTACCACATTTCAACAGTCTGTGGCAAAACACAACTGCAGAGTTTACCCACAAATATTTCGTCCGTCGTGTGTTTCTCTCCATATTCTCTGTTTTTATGATTTTTTTGACTGAGACATTTTTTCATTACTCTTTAATCATTTTTTAAAATAATCCTGATTTATCACAGTTATAAGAGCACAGATGCGCAGGAATTGAATGACAAGGGTGTCAGGCTGTCAGCATCTGCACGATGAACCGCGGTAATGAAGACGATAAACCACAAGAAGGCTTTGATTATTTTCATTCTTAATGCTCATTGAAATATTTTTACATAAACTATGTTTGAATTCATTTATCCGAGTAGTAATGAACCCGACGTCATGTGGAGATTTGACGTCATAACTTACGTCATAATACTGTCTTATCGGTCTGCGGATCATTATTCATCGTTTATGGTTTGACATATCCTTTGTTTAACTTGCAATTCAATCAGGCACAGTAGAATGTATTATTACTTTATGTTTCTGTGAATGTACTAGTAACCACCCTGCGTGTCACTCACTTTCTACACAAAATATACTTTTATAAATCTGTCTCAGTTAACCAGTTTTTCCCAAATAACTTTGTTCCTGTGATTTTTTACCTTTCATTTAATTTCTCAAAGAAGACGACAGTATTTCATGAATTTTGCATTTACTATTCATTTCACATTTTCATTACTTCTGTTCATTTTATTTCCCTTTATATTTCTACAAATAAGCAACAAGCCTGTTTCCCTTGAATAAAAAAAGCGATAACAGATATAAATACGCAAGCAGATAAACCCGTACATTTGTCATAGCATATGAAATCATCAATCTAACAATATAATTGCAAATCAGGCTTTATCTCTAGCAATTTATGGCAACATATGTTTGTACTAACATATTTCATGTTTCGCCTTATTCATCATATCTAAGTATAGTTGAAGACATGTTATAGTATTGCGTATGGTACTTCAAAGAGCAATTAATAATATTTATTTTCATACCCGGTGAGCTCGAAGAATATAAGTCCCTAACACAAATAAGGACAGAAAAAAGCACAGTTCACCACAATCGTTTTTATTTTATAGGGCATTTTCTTCACCCACTGTTGTAAGCATTTCTGAAATTTTCTAATATTGAAAAATGGGGGTATTTTATAAAACATATAGTATCCCACTAAATGTTATAGGGATTTCAGGTCTTACAGGTTATATGAATGCAAGGCGACATCAGTATTGTTTAAGCATAAATGTCACTTACAAATCTCTTTCATTTTACATGTTGGCATAATTACCCCACCCACTTTTTTCAATGGAAATAAACATAAACATAACTCTACCAAAAAAATCTGCCGTTAAGATTTTAAAAATGTTATGCTGTTTTGATGACACACAAAAATGCTTCAAAATGGAAAGATAAAACTTTGGGGTCACTGTGCATCTAAGAGATATATTTAGAAAAAAAGCTTTAAAACATGGTGAATTTTTATATTTTTATTTCTTTTTGTTTTAATTTATACTTCCTAGATAATGAAAGTGCTATGTTAAAAACGTTTATTTCGGTTGTAGCTTATCATTATATATATCAGTCAGACAAATATCAGAACCAAATCTGATCTATTATAATAGATATTTGAAATTAACCACCTCTACCCCATCGTACACCTTACATCAATTTTAGGCAAATTCCAGCCATAAATAAGAATGAAATTAAAACAAGTAGAATTTGTTTGGTAAAATGGTACATTTTTAGCCATATTTTAATTGTGTAGCATTAATTTTTGGAATAGATTTTGTTACAAAGAAATATTTGAAGAAAACATTTTTCAAAATGACGGATATCCCGGAAAAAAAAACGCTCGTACATCCTTAAGAAGTGAACTTGTCAATGTTCAATTTCCAAGTGACAACAGAAGCTCCCGATTATATTGTTTTGTTACAACTTAAAAATTGGGTTGTAGTGTTACAGTAAAAGTTTGTAAGAACTCCAAATTTAAAGTTTTTAAATATTTTATTGAAAAGTAGTCTCCACTAATCAATAAATCTTGTTTAACTTATGGTCCCTGTAATCTGATGATATAAGACAAAACTGTCAATACGCCATTATCAACACGTCAGTATATGAATTTACTTTTACAATACGTTATGTACTGGAGCGTCATCTATTGGAACTATCTTTGACAGTACGTCATGTATTGGAAGTATATTTACATTATGTCATTTGTTGGAATATTTATATCATATTCTACGTAAATGTATTTTATGGTTGAAAGAACGATCGCAGCTGTATATAGCAAAATAAACAATATGTAGTACTTAATGTTCTGATGTAAACTTCATTCAGAGTGCACGGTATGTTAGAAAACCAAAAACGCAACAACGCGGTAATTCTTTGTTTTTATTGTATAGATATGATACTGGCATTTTTTGGTTGTTTAAATAACAAGTTAACTTTTATAATAAAAAGGTTGAGACATACGGTTTATCGGTGTATCATTGTACACAAGTCTAGGAAAATATCGCACAAACGGCCACTATGATAAAAGATGAATTTGTTTTACGATTGATTTTGGTAGCTTTATTTCTTGGTTTGACCGATGGACATGACAAGCCCTGTTGTCTTAGTAAAAAGTACTTCGGTCACGTGAAAAGTATCACCGCACTCCAGAGAAGAGGAGGCACAACTCTACACATATCTGAGGTAAGTTTTTAAACGTTGTTTGGACATTTCTGTGCATAAATCACCCGATTAACCTGGGTCGTTACGTAAACATATTAATAATTAACTGCTTTCTATATAAAAAGCAGCGGCTAAATGAAATTATTATATATTTTGTTTAAAACAATGACTCGTCAACAGTATCATCACAAAGAGGACTATTTTATATAATCTTTTAAATTACGTAGAATCATAGCTATTCTGGAGGCTTTCGAAGGAATTATTCACCAACCCCTACCGCATACATACGCGCGCATACTCACACGGACGCATATACAAATATCTCCTAGGCTGAAAACATTATATTCTACAGCTAAACTGTTTGTTCGTTCAAAAAACTGGATTATTTGTAACTTGATTATTTTTAAAATATGTTGTTTTTTACAGAAAAGGTTTCGTGCTGACTATGACTTTGATATGAAAATGTATGGAGAAACAGGGACAGTATATACAGATGTCGGTGGAACAAAAAGCTCTTCTGCTTACACAATGGTTAATGACTACACTCATGTAAGTATGTTTTTCTCAGTTTAGCCGGTAAAGATCCACAGTATAACCGAGCGATGAACGTGCATGAATGTGACTGAATTTGTTTGGCAGCTTTACGGCAACTTACTTCTGCTAATTATCTCCTAGCTTTTTAAATATACAAAGCTTTAAGATACAGATGATATTTATTTCGGTACAGAAATTTTATCTGTCATTTTGTTTTCTTGTCTTATCTGTAATTGGAATATATTTATAATGATTATAGCTGTAATGTATCTGATTTGTATACGTTTTTATGTTTCATTTAAGCTGAAAAGTTATAATGTGCTCAGTAACACTGGGTCTTGCTCAGTGGATGAAATCAGACCAGACAATGTAGCACGTCACTGTGTTCCAAGTAAGTTATTAAATAATATTCCTAAATTACCAGGATAATATATATAAATTATATAAATTTACTCATGAAATCCAAAAAATTCTCATTTATACATTTGAAAAAAATATGTTCTTGAAAGAATTTCTAGTGTGTATATCTATCATCTATGAATATTGGGGAGCATTGTCAATGTGGTATCATTTCTATTATTGTAGAGCTCGTATTCGGGTATGTTTTATGCGGATATAGAGTATGATTTTGTGTTCGGTAACAAATAAAAAATAAAAACAATTCTATGAATATTTTTAAATATCATTAATCCCTGTGAAATTTAATGACACATTTTATAACATTTTTTTTCAGTGAATTATCGAAATATTAGGGTGTAATATATTTGCTAGTTCACAGAGAAAAAATATCAAATATATTTTTCACTGGTAAGAAACTATAAAAAAATGTCTAAAAACATTAAATAAAAAGAAAATTTGCTTGTTTCACATGTAAGAATATTATTCACTCATGAATACCTTATCTTGCATTTTCACCTGTGGCTATGCCCCTCGTTCCACGAAAATAATGCATATGGTGTTCACTCATGAAAGAACATATAAAATGACTCAAAACATGAAGTTAAGGTATTAGGCCCATAATAGAGTACCTCCTTTTTGAAGAGTATTCAATTCCTACCATAAACCTACTTTTGACTGCAATTCTCAGGGGGGCGTAGGTTCAAGCCCCACTGGGACCAAAATTTTTTTTCTTTATTTTCCTTTTTTCTAGTAAGTTTTTACTTCTTTCAAGAATTGTTATTGATTTATTGTACAAAAGTGGGAAAAAAATCATTTGATAAGCGATTTCTTGCTGTTCAAAGTACATTTACCTCTGAAACAGAAGGGGTAGAGTTAGACATCTTTAGAAATACTGAGTTACATGCGGTAAAAGTTCTTTATTTTGCCTTCATTCTTTAGATAACATATTGTGGAAGAAATGTAGGTAGGTTTTACTTCTGCCCCAAGGTTATTTTTGAATGAAGTGAGCAAAATTGAAAACAGACCCGCAGGATTCGACCTTAATTTTTCAATGTTAGAGTTAGAATTCTGTCTCATTAAATCCGTTTACTTGAGGCACGCTAGAAAAATTGACATTGACATTTTAAGTTTTATAATTGTTTACCAAAAGTTTGATGTTTCTTTCATAAAAAATAATGGTATAATGAATTCTCTGCAAACGTTTTAGATAAAGGCCATCATTTTGAAATTTGTCTCTATTAGAGCTTGGGGAAATACCATAAATTACACAAAATTTGTAAAAAACGGCACGGTAAAAGTTTTTAAAAATTTGCAACACAGTGCGAAGCACAGTCAACTGTAAGAATATACCAAGCAAATGCCATTTTTCAAACATTGCTATTAGGGGCCTAATACCTTAAAAGAGACATTGTTTGTTAACATGACAGCTCAAAATATCATTCACTCATGAACGCCATATCTTTACATTTTCACTTGTAGCTATGTCACTCGTGAAAATATTTGCATCTGGTGTTCACTCGTGAAAGATGCTTCAATCTTACACTGAAACAAAAGAATATCCCCTATGCAATTTTAAACTATACGATGTGTGAACTGCTTTGCAGAATAGTATGATTCCTCCATACATAACTCTTCACATGTACTCAAATACAGCATTACCTCCTCACGTTGTAGACGTTTTGTGTTTATCACAAATTTTTCAATATATATGTAAAAAGGTACGTTGCGACTGGTAGGCTCCTATACAGTTGGATCAGGACCGGAGGTTATCCTTGTGAATAACTGGGAAGGTATTCATAACAATTTAACGCAAAGCATGCAGACGACATATGATTGTACACCAATCTCCGGTACAGCTTACGGTATAACAGGGCAAGGTAAAGCGAAAGTATTGTTTACATGTGTTTTATTACTACGACGCGGTGTACGCCAATCTCCGGCACAGATTACGGTATATCAGGGTAAGGTATATTGATGTAGTGACAGGTTATATTGTGATCAAGTACGCCAATCTCTGGCACATAAACCAGTATAAATAGGCAACGTATATTGATGCAAATATTGACAGGTTATATTTACCAAATACTCAAGGCTTTTAAGTAGTTTGTCGCCTGATTTATCATAGTTTAGATTTCAGATGGGCAGGAATTGAACCACGAGGGGGGTTGTAGCACGAATGGTTAAATATCTAAGCATCTGAACGATGAATTGTTGTAAATAAATCGACAAACCACAAGAAGGCATTGACTGTTTTTATTTAAACATGTTCATCGAAATGTTTTTATAAAAAATATGCTGGGCTTCATTTATCCGATTAGTAATTAACAAAAATTGACGTCATAATGCATGTAATTACAGGCGTTGAAAAAATAAATGACATTTTGTAGATTTTTAATATGTTTAGGCTATTGACTTTTCCATATTGTCCGGTCAAGATATAGTTACGGTTGTCATCAAATATAGAAAACTAAAAGTATCTGAAATTTACACAACATTTTAATTCCTTATGTTGGAGAGCTCTGGCAGTATATGTTAGAAATGAATAGTTAAATGACAGAACCTCTCAGAAATGAGACGTCTCATACTCTATCAAAATGTGTCTGATTTATTAACGAGTGAGACATATGTATATGTTTTTGATAAATTGTTTGTAAAGCATTTTATTAGTAACATATATTTCGATACTCTACAGTATTTCCCTTGCAAAGTCTCTGAAAATTTGTTGCGAACATTTTCCCCAAGTTTTGTAATTCAGTCGAACGGGTTTCTGGCAAGACGTTATTACCTATATCCTGCAAGAGTATAAAGTTTTCATGCCCGTGAAAATGTTAATGAATAAATACATGAGATTGAATAATGATAAAAATATCAAAACGATCTTCTTCGAATATATAAGTGAATTAATAGCTATCCGACCTTCCATTTAGTAGCACCACAGCACTGCTGAGTACATTTGATAATAGCATTGGTAAGAACAATAAGTTCAAATTTGTAAATGCCTGCGTACGTCATAATCGATACTTTATGCAGTTGATTTTTATGAATGAACTCTTGGCTGATGCGTGATTGGAACCAATGCGTAACAAAGTGATCACCTTTTGCATATATATACACATAACCTCTGACCTGTGCTCCCGATATGAAATTCAGAGTTCTTTTTACTTTAAGCTTTAAAGTCAATGAGTTGTCCGAGGATATCCAAAATTCTCATTCCCCTGTAAAATAGACTTATCTTTGATCCGTTATACCTACTTGTTTTGTTGTTATAAATCAGCTAGAATAGTTATCAGTCTACATAAATGAATATCCATGTATAGATAAAGACAGTATATATTTGAACTACCACGAAATTCTGGCTGTTTTTTAACGAGCAACTGTTACTACATGACATTTACTTATGAATGTAGCTCTATATGCAAACTTAATCTATATATTTAGTAAATTTAAATACATTTGATGAGGTTTTGATATATTTGAAGTAAATATCTAAAGATAAAATGTTATAGGGAAAGTTAGCCATTGGATTTCTTTGATATATATGAAATTCTTTTTTCCATTTGTAGGTGACACAATCTCGCTAACATTTTTGTTTAACAACTATACACGGTACAGAGTGAGCAGTCCAGACGCCTTCAAACTTCCAGATGTATGCCTAAAGGTAAGGTATCAAGAATGATGCGATTTAATTCTTACTTTTATCTTATCAATTTGACTTCAACTCAGCCTGAGATTGCAACTGTTGGACAGCGTTTGGCAGTAATAAGCTGCGTTCACTGGAAGAAGAAAACTGATTCCATTTGATAAGCCATTCACCCAAACAACATTCTATACTTTGGTATGAAATTAGTACAGTTGATGTTGTTGTTTGCGTGTATTTATTATCATATAAGCTATAAATGAATGCTTTCTTATTGACAGAATGACCCATCATTGCAAAATAATGTGACGTGTTTGCATATATATATTTTAAAATTGAAAACTTGTGCATACAATTATGATATTGCAAAGTTACTAAAGATGGCCAGCCAAACCGGTCAATAATATGACGTTTAAAGTTACTGAAAAGCTGTACATAAAACAAAAGTAGATCAAAATGGCCGTAGAGAAATTCCATATTAGTGCTTAATAGAAAGGTGTGCAATATGTGATATTCACAACAAAATTATTACATGACTCTTTATATAACTTGCCGGTCCATAATTTGTGCCATATGACGGGTATAAATATACAACACATGTTTTGTCAGCTATCAGGTAAAAAATTAAAAATAAAACTGTGAAAATTAATTTCAGATGTCAAGAAATTAAAAAAAAATACTGTATGACAGTCCTATCTATGGTCCTTGATCCTTAACCCCGGGCCATAATTTTGACAGTAGACCGGCAAGTCATTCAGTTAGTGTATATTATTAATAATTCTAACACGACTTGATTAATTTTCCTATTAAACAAAGAAGGCTGAAAGTTGTGTGTTATTTTACAACAATTCACTGTTCTGACGTCACAATTATTACGTCATAGCGTCAAACGGCATAGCGGCGCGTTGAAAAAGAAACCAACAAAAAACAGGCAAATATTTGACAGACGTCGTCAAGGATGTACTTAAAGGATGTGTTATAATCGAAATAATATATCTCATAATGATTTGCTCTTGAATAAAAATCATTGTCGTTCAGATGCGTATTATTATACCACTCGTGCTGCGCCCTCGTGATATTATTCTTTTGCATCTGAACTCACTGGATGAGATATATATTATTTCTTAAATCATTTCATTATATTGTCACCGAAGACAGGTTTGGTCAGTATGATATGTTCTTGTGATTTCACCTCATGCTGAACAATTGAAATGTCCATAACTGTTTAACAACCAGCGTTTAAGTTGGCCTTGATGAGACACACATAAATTGACAGGCCTTTCGCTTTTCAATGTATAAATTAATTCATCCATCGTAAGTTTATTACCTACCCAAAATGATAATATATATAAGACTTATATCATTAGATTTTTCTTTGTATTTCAGGCTGAGCCAGTCGTAGGAAAATAGTACTAAACTACTGTACTGACATGCAACGCGATGCGTAAACACGTCCCGAGGTGCTTTACAATAGACATTCAAAAATAAAACAAACGAATATAAATTTTAATAACAAACAGTTTCGTCGTTCTGGCGTGTTGGCGCGTTTTAAGGGCACCAACAAGCCAGAACGACAAATAGCGCGCCAACACGACCTAATATAAGGTGTATGTCCTATTGCCGCGCAATTTGTCGTTCTGGCGCATGCGCCAAAACGACAAATAAGCGCAGATACGACAGATAGGGTTTTTGTCGTAATGGCGCTCTAGTCTGTCGATTTGGCGTGTTGGCGCTCTTTAAAAGTAAGAATTGGCAGAAAGCAGCCACCATAAACCCAATTATCCACAAAACGTTATATTGCTAGGTATTTAAACGTAAATATCTACAAGATATTTTATAGATGTATATATCATGTAAATATCTACACGACTTTGTTAAAATGTGTGTTTTCACGTAAATATCTAGCAGAGTTTTGTATAGATGAGTATTTGCATGCAAAAATCTACAATACTTTTAATAGATGTGTATTTTCACGTATTATCTTCAAGTTTGTTGTAGATGTGAATGTCATGTAAGCATCTACATACAAGACTTTATAAGATGTGTATTTTCACGTATATATCTACAAGACTTTGTGTAGATATGTAGTTTCATGTAAACACCTACAACACATTGTACAGATACTTTCTATAGATGTGTACATCACGTAAATGTCTACAAGACTTTGTATAGATTTGTATGTCAGGTAAATTTCTCCAAGATTTTGGTTGTGTATTTGTTTGCCTTGTAAATATCTACAAGACTTTGAATAGATGAGTATTTTCACGTAAATATCAACAGGACTTTGTTGTGATGTTTATGTCTCGCAATTATCTACAAATCTCTGTATAGATGTGTATGTCATGTAAACTTCTACAAGACTTTGTATAGATGTGTATGTCACGTAAATATCTACAATACTCTGTAAATATTTTTTTCATGTATGTATCTACAAGATTTTGTTTTGATTGTGTATTTCACGTAAATATCTACAAGACGTAGTATAAATGTTTATGTCACATTAATATCTACAAGTTTTTGTACAGATGTGTATGTCACGTAAATTTCTACAAGTTTTTGTAAATATGTGTACGTCACATAAATATCTACAAGGTTTTGTATTGATGTCTGTGTCACGTAAATATCTACAAGACTTTGTATAGATGCGTATGTCACGTTAATACCTACAAGTTTTTGTAAAAATGTGCATGTCTCGAAAAAATATACAAGTTTTTGTATAGATGTTTATGTCACGTTAATATCTACAAGATTTTGTAAAAATGTGTATGTCAGATAAATATCTACAAGTTTTTGTATAGATGTGTATGTCTCGTAAATATATACAAGTTTTTGCATAGATGTGTATGTCTCGTAAATATCTACAAGGCTTTGTATAGATGTGTATGTCACCTAAATATCTACACGTTTTTGTATAGATATGTACGTTACATGATTATCTACAAGACTTTATTTAGATGTGTATTACAGATGTGTATGTCACGTAAATATCTACCAGATTTTGATTTGATTGTTTATGTCACGTTAATATCTACAAGACTTTATATAGATGTGTATGTCACGTAAATATCTACCAGATTTTGATTTGATTGTTTATGTCATGTAAATATCTGCAAGTTTTTGTATCGATGTGTAAAATTCTACAAAACCTTTGCTTATTTTTTTTTCGTATTTGTGTGGAGTTACTCATACTTTATTTTTGCTTTCAATACTCTATAGAATGAAGTTTGCTAAATAATATTTACCATATGCACTCGATGTTACTCAGATACCTTTAAAATGCTTAATTCATTAATTAAATATAAACAACGGAAACTCATTCGCTATTTAAATCCAACTATGAGACATCTGAAGATGTGTGTTTTAAAAAAGTATAAGCTATACCATAAAGGGAAGTAAGATACCTGTATATGGAAATATTCAAAAGAAGAAAATAATTTGAAAGTACATACCTATGAAAGGACGAGAGGACTTTAAAGGTGGTTAATCAGATTTTTGTCGAATAATGGATAATATACGAGGGACATCCAATGAGTAGATATAATTTGTTTATAACTTAAAAAAGCATGAACTATGTTCCTTTAATATATCATCCGTACTTTCGAATTACCGACTGAAATGAGTAGGTAAATCTCGAATGCTCGTTGACAGGCAACTATCATTAACGTGTCTGATCTGCGTGGCCACGTTCATTGCGTAGGGTCTAACCCCTCAAAACCGTTCTTTAAGTTAAAGAAAAAGAGTCTGGGGGGACAAATATCTTCAGAACAGGCAAAATTCCGTCAATACGATGAAATAAGTGACGTCACTCCGCTCGCTTTGTGGTATGTAGCGTTATCATGGAGGTGCCTGTGCGTGCGTGCGTGTGTGTGTTCCGGTTTAACGTATTTTTCAACAGTTTTTCAGTCATATAAGAGACGGTGTCAGTGAGCACAATGTCCAATTTTATAGTGCTACCTGAATGGAATATCACGCCGTAGACGCATGGCATGATACACCACCCAGTCACATTATACTGAAACCGGGCACTACCCTCCCAATGTTGAAGCTACTAGTACCATTTTTACGTCTTTGGTATGACGCTGCCGGGGACTGAACCCACAACCACCTGTACTCGAAGCGGGCGCCCTACCACTAGGCTACCGAGGCGGTTTGTTATCATGGAGGAGTAGTGGTGATGAATTAAGTTAGATTATGACACTCCAAAGTTATCATAAACGAAAATCATCAACATTTTCAACTGACCTTGAGTGCGTGTGGACGCTGATATTTTGCTATTCCGACGATTCTGACTCATAGCACCTTAGCCATGTTTCACCAATAGCAATATGCGTTATAAAAAGTTCTTGCATTCAGTTTTGTACCTTTCTAGCTAGATGTTGCAACTTTGGACGTACGGCAGTGTAGCACCTATCTAGTGACAATCCTACTAATGCTCAACTTATTCGTAAAATCATATTTACGTACCCGTTGCTGATTCCAGTTTCATGCGATATCTGCTCGCATGTTAATGGTACATAATATCAGACAGACCAAAATTTCTTTCACTTTTCCTAGCATTTTTTGTCGTTAGTTAAGGCAACTATTTGCTCCGGTGTGTACTTTTATTGTACACCATCCCACCCAACTAACGCTTCAGCTTGTGTGAACCCATCTGGTCTCTGCAAATTCTGAGGGATTTTCCCACATTTAGACGCGTTTTAAATACTTCTGCACTCAGCCTCATTTTGAAACATTGAGTGAACCATTATTGTAAGCTCACTGCTCCTCTATCGTGAATGTGGAAATGGCTTAACGGATGGCTGTGAGCAAATTGACATCATAAAAATGACGTCACCTTAGTCTCAAGGGATGTCACCCTTTTATAGACGATTGGCTAAGTCAGGTATTAGTGAAGTATGAATACACTTGGTCAATAAATAAGCAAGTTATGAATAAATTCTTGCTATTTATTGAATTACCCACGTTCACAAAGACAGTTGTCCTTTGAAACTAAGAAGGATTGCTTTGCAAACTTCACGACTTCGCTTTTAACGCATGAAACTACTTAAAATTGACAGACATCGCGGATGCGGAAGAGACAAAATGATTGATATTGATATAATGTTTAACACAAAACGAATAAACTAACTGCGTACACGGTTTAAATCTTATTTATCGTATTCTTATCTTATTATAAAACAATAGAATCTGAAAGGTCACTGATCCCACTGACAAGATAAATGCGTTTGATATATAATATAGTGTTGTTACATACTGTTACATACTAATTAATGCATCACAAACGCTTTACCATTTTTAAAAATAAAACATAACAATAAATAAATTCTAATGAACCGAATCCAATATGTAAAGTATGTTTTGAAGGTGACACTTGTATTGATATTCTAAATTTAGTTGTTCATGAATATTGCATTTCCTTGACAAAATATCCTGCACAGTCATCTACGTAATAGAAAGAGCATTGGAACTCGGGGGTAAACGATTTGTACGAGGGGGCATAGCCCCCGAGTATAAATCGTTTACCCGAGAGTTTTAATGTTCTTTCCGTTTTGTATCATAGCCATCCATATATCGTAGTTCAGTAGGCGTTCCACATTGCCATATACAGCAGTTCAGTGAGTACTTAAAATCCTTGCTTTACAAATGTGTAAAGCCCAGGTGAAATAAACCAATGCAAGAGCAGAAAATAAATTGTATCAAAGCTCGGTGTTTTTTTCTTAACAAATTTGGTGCAAGTAACCCGTATACACTGAGTACAGAGTGCGGTAACTAAAAGTGTGCAGGTATTTGATACCCGCACGCTAGTTACCGCACTGTTGGATAGGAAAGTTTACCAGCGGGTCTGGAACAGTATACAGCGAGGTGTATTTTATTGATTTTCTGCTCTAGCATTGGTTTATTTTACTTGGGCTTTTACTTTACACATTTGTAAAGCAAGTATTTTAAGTACTCACTGAACTACTGTATATGGCAATGTGGAACGCCTACAACTACCATATATGGATGGCTATGATACAAAACAGAAAGAACATTAAAACTCTCGGGTAAACGGTTTATACTCGGGGCTATGCCCCCTCGTACAAATCGTTTACCCTCGAGTTTCAATGCTCTTTCTATTACTAAAATACACTTTGCTGTCTGCTGTTCTAGACAAGCTGGCATACTTCCCTATCCAATAGTGCGGTAACTAGCATGCGGGTTTTAATACATGCCGTCAGAAATACCACGTGACTATGAAATTTACAAGAAATTTTAATCTGTTTTCGATTTTATTTTAAATTATTTTATCACCAACATTATCTGAAATACTTGAAAAAAAAAATCAATATCTTAAATGCCATATCTAACTATAAAAAAAAACAAAAAACGATTTGTCAAAATCTTGAAAAAGTGTGTTTTTCTGTAATGGGAGACAACTGCGTAGGAAATTGGAGATTCGACTGGTGCCCTTGTCTACTTTTTACGTTTCATAATGATTTTAGAGCGATAGTTTCACAACCAGTCGGGAACCAGGCAATATGAAGATCAGTTTGACAACGCGTGTCTGCCTGAACCATGTGTTTTCTGAAAACATGGTTAAAATAAGATATCGGTGCAATGATAATGATGTGTTCGGCAAGTCTAGACTTGTTGTCGCATAGTGACACGAGGCATTTCCTTTTTGTAAGGTGTTTTCGTCTTATATTAACGTTTGAGTAATTGAGAAAAACACTGTTGTAATAAAATCTGTCTTTTGTTCTTCGTTCAACATTTTGATTTTTTTACGCAGTTATCGATAATGAAGGTATAAATATGACTGAGATTGAAAAACTTTGTTTCCGATTTTATACACTCATCACTGATTACCATACTTGACTCGACAAACGCATTAAATACCAGAAAACCAATGACCCATGTTATTATAGTCAGGAATGTACAAATAACCATACTCATTGCATTGTCATCGACATAAAAATATGTCAGGTTTGAAAATTAGATGCATGCTATTAGTTTTAATAGAAGTAAGGTCAAGTAAAATTGCAAAGTTAATTTAACTTGAAAAAAAGCGCATGTCTCCCCCAATCCATAGTAGTTAAAGGCAAGAAGTCAATAGGGGACAAGAGCGAAAGTCAAAGAGACACTAACGGTTGGCTGCATTAGGGATCACATTACTCGGCGTGTTCAATTATCCAACGAGGTTTCAACATTCTGGACCAAGTGGTTCTCAGGTTATGGATTGGAAACGGTTTCTCATGTTTTTGTGACATTGACCTCTAACAGAGTGACGCCAAAAATCATAGTCATCATCCTATGATTGGACATGCAGAATAAGTTTAGTCAAGCGGTTCTAAAGTTATTGATGGGAAAGAAATTTCCATGTTCAGTCTCCTGTGCCCTTGACCTTTGCTCAAGTGACCCAAAAATAATATGTGTCATCTACTCTGTGTGAGTCTTATCACTCTATGAAGTCTGAAGGTTCTGGGTTAAATGTTTCTCAATTTATTGATCAGAAACCTTTTTCATGTCCTTGTCCCTGTGTCCTTGACCTTTAATCAAGTAAGCCAAAAATCAATTGCGGTCATCTACTCTACATGTCCAATCATCCTATGAAGTTTCAGCATTCTGGGTCAAGTGGTTCTCAAGTTATTGGTTAGAAACAGTTTTCGATGTTCAAGCCCCTGTGACATTGACCTTTGATCTAGTAACTTCAAATACAATATGGGTCATATACTTTTTAAGCCCTATCACTCTACGAAGTTTGAAGGTTCTAGGTCAAATTATGGTTCAGTTATTGAATAGAAAAAGTGTGAAAGACAGATGATCCCTGTGACCTTGACCTTTGATGGAGTGACCTCAAAAACAATAGGAGCCATCTACTCTGTAAGTACTATCACCATATGAAGATTGAAAGTTCTAGGGCAAATGGTTCTCAAGTTACTGATCGGAAATGGATTTCCATGTTCTGGTCCCTGTGACCTTGAATTTTAATACAGCGAGCCCAAAATTAGTTGTGGTCATTTACTCTGTATGTCCAATCATCCTAGAATAAAGCTTCAACATTATGGGTCAATTGGTTTTCAAGTTATTGATCGGAAATGGATATCCATAGTCTGGCCCCTGTGGCCTTGACCTTTAACAGAGTAACCTCTAAATCAGTTGGAGTTATTCACTCTGCATGTCCAATAATCATATAAAGTTTCATCATTCTGGGTTGGGTTGTTCTCAAGTTATTGATCGGAAATACTTTTCCATGTTCAGACCCTTGTGACCTTGACCTTCAATGGAGTGACCCCAGAAACAATAGAAGTCGTCTGTTCCATAAGCCCTGCCACCCTATGAAGTTTGAAGGTTCTTGGTCAAATGGTTCTCCATTTATTGATCGGAAATTAAGTGTGACGGACGGATGAACGGACGGGCTGACGGATACAAGGACGAACGGGTGCGGACAGGGAAAAAACAATATATCTCCCCCAGATGAGGGAGACATAATTAACGCGTGTAGTTGGCGAAAGATACCATCTGGCATGGTTGAAACAAACACTTTTCCAGTCGACCCTGCCTCATTTGTCATTTACCTCCCCAGTATTCTGTCGGAAAAGCTCAGGACTGAAAGCAAGTCGAATATCAATGGCAACTAGGTATCGAACCGGAATTGGTTTTAATGCTAACTACTGCATCACATATTCTCTTTATTGGTACTTAGTTATGATTAGCTAAATTTGGACCATTTCTTTAAAAGTAATTTTATAATATTGTCCCTTTATCACAAAGCGAGACAAAATGCCTTTATTGTATTTAGTCGAGTAGTAGGAAGAATACATAAGTAGGCAAAAAGAAAACATTTTTCTTAATTTTACTTTGTTAGGCTTGACGCACAAAAATCACTTAATGGTCTTTTATTGCCAAACGGAGTCAGTAGAGCAAAAGCAAGCACTGGTCTGCACTAGTAAGCGCAAATGCACACAAATCACGACTCAGAAGAGATGAATATTCTTAAATGTAATATGTTAATTTCTCTCTTTAACCTTGTCGTGATGGGTCAGAAACCCCAAGAGAAGTCCCAACATAATCTTAAATCAAAGAAAGTACAGCTGCCTGTTACGTTATTACACAGCTAATTGTACTTAAAGTTATCATTATTATTAAAGGTTGTCCTGAAATAACAACAACAACAACAAAAAACAATTGTGCAAAACACCTTGTGCTGCAACTGAACATTCTTAGTTATTTTGAATTATAACTCGCTTGTAACCGAGTATAAGAGTATAACTAAGAAACCTACGAATCAGCTCTGCTCTCATATGTATAAGCTTTCTATATAAATCTTTAACCTAAACTATAACAATGTTTGACACGTTTAAATACCTTACCATTTCGGTAAGTTTCTATCTCTTATCGGTGTCAATTCATATAGTAGCTTTGAAGACAATAGAACTCGCGAAAGCTTCATTCTATTTTAAGTAGTCGAACTAATTGTGCGTCGTCAATTTTTTTTAGAAAGGACAGCGTAAAGAGGAAACGCGTCTAACGCTTATTGTTTTGAGATAGGAGATTGTGATTGTGGGTATTCATATGTAGCAAAACCTAGGGATAAGTACTAAAAAACAATATGGAGAAACACAAAAAATATGAAAGAAGTAGTAGCGTGTAAAATAATTTTTGGAAAGGTTAGGTAATACGAGTTTATTTTTGTATTTTACGCTGAGCTGACACGTCAAAACTTGAACATTGAACTAAAGGAAGCACAAAGGTCCACCAGCGAAAAAAAAAAACATTCAAAGAACGCAGCCATTCATAAAACACCACACTTAGCTAGGCTGACACAAATAGTTTTAAACCGCTGTTTATCTTTGTAGAAAAATATTTCTTATATACATGTACGTTGTACCAGTAGCAGGAAATTTAGAATTACTTCGAGCTAATTACGTCATACTGTGACTTTACCAGTATTTGATGGTGGAAGGAGACTCCAGGTGTCCTTGTGGGCTTTATTTCAGTCAGGCGTACTGTGTACAATCAACGACGTTCCGTAAGTTAACCGGATGGCTTCCTCCATAAAAGAGTATTCAATACACCAAGTAAGGTTTCTGCCCCACATCGGTGAGAAGCAAGTGAATCAAAGTCAGCGACTAACTCCTCTGCCATGTAGGCCTCGTCATTTAAAAACATAATAATAATAAGAAGAAATAGAAGAAATGTATTAAGGAAATTGTTATACAATCATATACAAAACATAGCACAGTAGTGCACATATCACAAATAGGATGTATCACATGCTAAATTACAGTTATCTGTATCACAGATAAAAGAGCATATATCTAATATCTTTACGTGTGAAAAAAAGATATTTTGAGAAACAAATGAACATACATGGATATCCTACAAATCCCGAGTGGATTCATTTCAATAAAGACTTGTTGTCCAAATTAAAACTAAACAGACACAATTAGCTTTTGTCCAAATTAAAACTAAACAGACACAATCAGCTTGTAAGAATACAAATGTAACAAATCAAGGTAACATAATAACAGGAGACAGATAATTGAATTTATATTTATAAGCACACATTGTTTGGTACAATTTAATATTGTCCTTAAGTATTGACCTGGCACACATTAATCTTCGCCAATATTTTAGGGCGTTTTCGTTAATTTACGCAATATTTGTATCCTGGAATTATGTGTATTACTAAAGTAACATATAGTGGTATCCAATGCCATGGTGGCGTAGAGGTAAGGTATCTGACTTTCACGCACGTTACCATGGGTTCGAAACCACTCAGGTCACTTTTTTAAATTTAATGTATTGTAATGTTATCGATACCTGTTTTATATTTACATTATTTTATCTTTCAAATTTCATGATTTTTAAATGTTTTCTCTTGTTGTATTTATTTTCTGGAACGCTTGTCTTTTTATCTAAGATACTTTTAAAACAATTTTATTCCACTGTTTTACAGCTGGTAAATATGTTTACTGTTTAAATGAACTATAAATACCACGATACGTTTGACCAAATAGAACTAGTAAGTTGTAAGTCTGCAAATAAAATTTGGGGACGAAAAAATATATGGTCAGACGTAGGACTCGAACCCACAGCCCTGATATTGGCAGCTAAAGCTTTGTCCGCACAGCTATCTGCACATGCGACAGTATATCAGTTAAGAATTATATATGTAATATCTAGTTATATGTTATTTATATTCGGACACCGAAGATTGATTAACGGAAATATACGGAATATTCATAAGTGCAGGTCAATACTTACGGACAATACTCAACTCATTTAGATTGTACTGAAATACTATTATCATCTAAAGCATTTAAATAACAAAAATCAAAAGTTAAAACTAAATAATTAATTAAACATACACTACGCTTATCTTTTACTAACACATATCATTATTAGATATTAACTTTAGAGACATAAAATTCTCACCAAATATATCTAACTTTGCTAAATATTGTTTACAAAGTTGCATTAACAATTAAATGCATGCACAAAAAGTCATTTGTTAAGAAATTGCTAGTGTATAGTTATTACAAAAATGTTACTTTATGTTGCGTTTGACATTTATTGTGAACATTTTTTCAAACTAGTAAGAAAACAGACAACATAGTAAAGTCATCTGCGTTAGTTTACCATTAACTATGAGAATACAACAAAATATTTTGGCATTTTACATGCCAGAAAACGTACAATTTTCTACAATAAATTGTCCTATAAAAACGCATCTATAAGCTTTTAAAGTTTAATGCTCGTTCAAATCATTGTATAGTAATCATACAAAGTTAAATGTTGTACTAACAAATGGTAACGAAGGTATTATAAAAAACGTAAAACTCACAGGTTAGCCTTTCCCTGATTCTTTTGTGCTTTTAAAAGAGATCGTCTTCAGCAGCCTTGTATATGATGTTCTCCCTAATGTGACCTTCCTACTTTACTGCATACATATCTTATAATCAACATTTATTTCAAATCGAAGGGAAACTTTTTTTCTGTGTTGAGTTAAAAATCCTTAATTTCAGTTTATATGGTATTCATACTACATATGAGAAGATTGTAGAATACACACCTTTTGAAACAGAAATATGTACATTGTACCAGAAGATGCACTCTAAAGAAACAAGCTACTTTGCGTACATGATTATCTCAACAAGTGATATATCTAGTGAAATACAACAGGAACTTACAATAATGAAACATTTGCCAGCAACAAAAAGAGCTTTTCTCGACTCCATTTTAAACTTTAAACTGGTTCCAACTTACAAGGAGTGTTCATCGAAAGTTTAAAGTCATCAAAATGTTTAACCTTCACCATACAACATGTTTCGTCAACTTAATGCAATATTTCAATAAATGCTTATTGACAAAAATAATTAAAAAGAAAGCAATATGCTTTTTTACAATGCTTGCATTCAACTAGTCATCTTTTTAATTCATATGGTACATCAAAATATTCAGCTCAAAAATACATCAAAATAGGTTCTCACAGGACAGTTGATAAGTTATGTAAAAGTAACCATAACATTTCTATATTAATCAGTTTCATTCAAATGCTCTAGAATGTTATGCTTCCGTTGCAATGCTATTATTTACATATCTAAATAAAACTTAATTCTCTTTTCTTCAATATGACTTCATTATCTCCTTTCCATCCTTTACTTATTGAGAAATTTCCACTTGTACTTTGATCAGAAGCTTTGAGAAAAAAAAAATACCGGTCTCTGTATTAAATTCATATCAGTTCTTCCGCCCCATTTTGTTCAATAATATTATGTTTTCGCTACCGTTATTTTCATAAAGTACCTTACCTCCTGTTCACCCTGATATACAGTTTTATATTTTTCATCTTGCATTTTCATTTTCCTCATGATGTTCTCCTTAATCTATATTTTCATTGCCTTATCTTGTCTAAGGTTGATCTACATTTTTGTTCCACCCGTCTTATTTGCCGTGATCTATATCTTCATTTGCCTCACCTTGCTCGCTTTGATCTACACATTCGTATTCCTCTTCAATACCTATATTCGATATCACTTGTTTTACAAAGTCTGGATCCTTAACCGAAATAATATCTCTGAATGATTTAAAGCGCGGATATTCGAACATATAGTTCGTTACAGACTTTCTATTCTTGTACCTTCTGCGAATACATCTCAATTCTGTCTTGCTTGCTAAGATATCAAATATTGTTTTGTTAGATTTCGTACGCATGCGGTAATCGGCTTTAAAATCCTCTACAAGTATCTTGAATATATCCAGGTTCATCTCGTCACAAGCTGTATGCAGAGGAGTTTTCCCATATTTGTCTTGCGCATTTACGTCAGCAAGCGGGCCTAACAATTTGACAATTTCTAAGTGACCTTTGTGAACAGCAGCATGTAAAGGGGTGTATCCATCTTTCTCAGCTATACGGACGTCTGTATGGTCTAAAAGCTTCTTTACTACTTTAAATTGCTTACCTGTCTCGACTTCTTCAATCCACCACCTAATTCGTCTGCGCTTCTTTTTTTCCCTACTTTTGCATCCGTATATGGCTAGATAAAGAGGTGTTCTTCCATAGAAATCTCGAATATTTGGACACAGTTTATTTTGTAGAAGTATGTCTATCAAATCCACATTCTCTTTCAAAACGGCAACATGATACAAGCTAGCACCTTTGATGATGGATTTTTTACCATAGGATATTCGATGATTTAGTGTCACCTTAGATTCATCCGCTTTCAGCAAAATGTCAACAATTTTAACATTGCCACTAAACGCTGCACAGTGTAATGGATAATGTCCCCTATAATCCTTCACCGTTATGGACGCTCCGTATTGAAGTAACATCGTTGTTATACTTTCATCTCCGACATCAGCATTCATGTGCAGTGGTGTGCGCTTAAATTTTCCTGCCTTGCAGTTGACGAGAGCTTTATTCTCTAAAAGTACTTTGCACGAATCTGGCTGAGCGTAAACGACAGCTTTATCCAGTGCTGACCAACCGTTTTTATTTCTGTAGTTTGATATTGGTGCCGTGACGAATTAGGCACTCGATACTTTCAGCAGTGCCGTCTTTGGAAGCTGCAATAAGCGGATTATTCTTGTTAATGCTATTTGGGCAGTCTGTACAGTTTCCAGTAAAGTTCTGTAGCAAATATTCAAGACTTTCGCAATGCCCATTTGCAGCAGCAAGAAATAATGGGTCAGAATTTACTGTGGCGCCGCGCTCTAACACCATTTCAATGACATCTTTTAATCCTTCACGCGAGGCCATCAGTAATGTAGATTGCAAAAAATCCGCTGTATTTATACTTTGATGTAAATATTGTTTCAAAACTTCTTTCAGAAGGAGGGAGCTTTTGTAGAGAAGTCCAAGTGATGGTAAGTACACTGAAATATTTCTTCCTAAATCAATATCACAATACCAGTCCAGACATTGTTGGGGTAACATATCAACTGGTTTTGATAACATATATTTTCCTTTTTCCCTTTTACAAAATTGGCTGACAAAAACTGTATTACGAAAACAGTCATTTTCCAAAACAAACGTATTAATGGAAAATTCATTCCCAGAAGTCATATACACCACTACGCCGAATTTCTCCTCTATTTTATCATCCCCTAGTTTACTCCTGCCTATAGGTAATTCTTTTAGGTCCAATGCTCTACATATTGCCAGATGGAGTTCCTTGTATCTGAACTGTTCCACATAGATATGAAGCCCATCATTTTTAGTCTCATCTGTTGTTACAAACTGTTTCAAGAATCCGCTATCCGCGAATTCCAGCACTGCGCTTGTATATTCCTGGCCCGC
This sequence comes from Mercenaria mercenaria, assembly GCF_021730395.1. Taxonomy (NCBI): domain Eukaryota; kingdom Metazoa; phylum Mollusca; class Bivalvia; order Venerida; family Veneridae; genus Mercenaria; species Mercenaria mercenaria. The sequence goes on along the minus strand of NC_069361.1, from coordinate 117,379,840 downwards.
AACAAGTCCAACCATATCCATCACAGTGCTGTGACTGAAACGATATGTACCATTATAGGGATCAAATCGCAAAAATCCATCTTCGTGATACTTCAGAGACTTGCGCAGACTTGTAGTTGTCTTTCGCTCAAGATTTATGCCAAATTTCTTTGCTGCAGCTCTTATTTCATCAGATATGTCTGGTGGTTCAACGTCAGTCTTCTTTAACGTCTTAAACCGGCTCGCCCAAACAAGTATTAGTTTTTGCCACTGACCGTTCCAAGGCGGTGCCCCACTGTGTTCCTTTGTTTGTTCGTTTTGTCCTTGTGTGTTGACTTTGTGTGCGCGCGTGTGTGTATGCTTATTGTTCGTCTTGTCCTTATGTGTTGGCTTTGAGTGTGTGTGTGTGTGTTGTTCGTTTTGTCCTGATGTGTAAGCTTTGAGTGTGTGTGTGTGTGTGTGTGTGTGGTGCACGCGTTTGCGTGCTGGGGGGTTCGTTTTGAGGAGGCTGCGCTTTTGGTGCGTGGCATTCCCCGTTTGATATTTTTCTTTGTTTTTAAGGCAAGAAACTTTTCTTCGTCTAGAACCAATTCTTCGATGCATTTTCTGAAAAACAGAAAAGGTTGACCGAAGAATGAAGCACCTTGGGTAAAGAGATGTTCATTTCGAACAAACAGGCTGACGATTTCCGGAAATCCTATCATTGATTTATGTTTAGAAAACTCCCCAAAATCTGCTGGCATGTGACATATACTAGTAATAAACGTAGACTCTCTGTTGTATGTCTGGTTACATTCTGATATTAGATTTGAATCGAACTCTTTCTTTGTAAACTTCAGATGCTTCTCAAGTATTTCAGTTTTCTCTGCATTGGAAAGATCATATGATGCTAGCAGTTGAACATTGTCGTCTTTGAGTATGGTTAAATGTCTTAGTTTTTCTTTTGCTTCCTTTAAAATATAATGACGTGTTGTGATTATTGCTTGGACCCTTTTAGCTTTGATAGCCTTTTCAATATCTGGTAAGCGTCGTGACCACTCCTCTAACAACTTCTCATTTAAAGATCCCGCGCCAAATATATCGTCGATAAAAATTGTCCATGGCTTCTCTTTATTCAATGGTATCGTATTCCAGGCTGTTGGACTACTTAATTTAACACAAAATTCTTTATGCGTTGTTTCCGAAAGAAGTTTGGCAGCGATAGTGGTCTTTCCTTCTCCTGGAAGTCCGCTCAATATCAGACAGCCTGTGTGATCCAGTTTTTCTTTTGCAGTCTTATGGGCATGAGTAGTCACGTAGACGTCATCACGTTCTATGTCTTCGAAATATAAATCTGTCACTGCTGCAATTGTCAAAAATAAATATGAAAGTCATGTGAATGATAGCACGAACGTACTAAATATATTTACGGCTATTTTCCTCTTCTTGTAAAACAAATTTATCTTATATTCAAAAATGGCCATCCGATTTATCTGAAGCGAAATGGACAACTCCTGTATTGACAGTTTTTCATAGATTTTGAGAAAACACCAATTAAAGTCATCTGAAAGAGCCTATACAGGGTATAAATGATGTTAGTTCCTTTTTTATATAAAATTTTACCTTTTTTTGACTTTAAACAAGAGTTGCAGACTGTCACAAAATACGCCCGTCATCAAATCTGGCCTAATTCAAGGGCCATATTTCAAGAGTGCCTAAGGCGATTTGGCTGATTATCGAACTTATCCGAGATATTTAGCCCACAAACATTGTCAGCAAGTTTGGTACAGATCGGATGAAAACTGTTTGACTTAGACAGCGGACAAGCTACATTCGTAGATTTCGAGTAATTCAAGGGCCATAATCCAAGATTGCCTGGGGCAGTTTGGCTGGTTATCAAACTTGGCTGAGATATTATGCCAACAAACATTGTCTGCAAGTTTGTGAAAAGTGTTTGACTTTGAGAGCGGACAAGGCTAAATTCCCAATTTTTCAAGTAATTCAAGGGTCATAATCCAAGAGTGCCTTAGGTGATTTGCTGGTTATCGAACGTGGCCGAGATATTATGCCCACAAACTTTGTCACCAAGTTTGGTGAAGATCGGATGAAAACTGTTTGATAAAGAGGGCACACTAGGCTGAATTTGCAGATTTTCGAGTAATTCAAGGGCCTTAACTCAAGAATGCCTGGGGGTAATCCAAAATAAGAGCGGATAATGCTAAATTCGTAATTTTTCAAGTAATTCAAGGGTCATAATCCAAGAGTGTCTCAGGTGATTTGCTGGTTATCGAACGTGACCGAGATATTATGCCCACAAACATTGTTACCAATTTGGTGAAGATCGAATGAAAACTGTTTGACTTAGAGAGCCGACATGCTTTTGGACGCCGACCGCCTGCCCGCCGACCGCCATCGGTGTTTACATAATACGCCCGCTCTTCAGAGACGGGCGTATAAAAAGGTAGAGGTCTTAAAATGGGCGAAATTATGTCTTTGTAAAATTTTAATGTGTTAATAACAATATATTTGTTTAAATATCTTTAATTAATTTGATTAATGTGCTTTGGAATTATGAATGATATAGCAATAGATATTGAGGGGATGTTTTTGATTAGTATCCTTCGGCGATTACTTGACTAAGTTTGATACGTATAGGAAGTACTAAATTTTGGAAATGAATCTGAAAATTATGAACAAACCTTAGGAAATACAGTGATCAATTTCTGTTAGCATATATCTATTCAGGAATCACAGCTGTAAACGTATGAGTGAAAAACATGCAGTTTCAATTGTTCAATTATGCAAAAACTTCTTGAGCTCAACTTAATATTGATAAAGCAGCTCTGCCTTAGAAACAGAAGTTAATACAAGGGTCTTCCTAAATATAATGACACTAGTGTATCAATATGGTACTCAGTCTGTGTACAGACTAAACATTTATTTTTTTCCCTTCAAAGAATTTGCACTTGACTTCACGCACTTCCGCAGCCGATAAATCCAAGAGGTGAACGTTGCAGACAAATCTCCTTGGTTCGATCTTAAGTAAGTAAAAAAATACTACGCATGAACGATGGCATTTATGTGAATAGATCAACTGGAGACCGCGAAGACCATTGTCACGTTTTCGCAGCCGCTGTCTGTTGTCAACGCGACGCTGTGGCTCATAAAAGTATATCCAGGTCTGTTAGGAGCCGTGACATTATGCGATCATCTAAATCTGAGATTGTTTAAACCTTATTGGCCTTTTGCTCCTCGCTAGCATATACAGCACCCATCGGGCAATATCTTCTTTAACCAAAATGCTTAGTGAGAATTTCATGAGTTCTCCCCGTGGACATGCCAAAATGACGTTATTTCTGACGCCGTTAACCTGGCGTATTCATCAAAATGTCGTCTTACAGCAACAATGTTCTTTGACGTCACTGCTGGTTTGGGTCTACCACTACGAACAACGTCTTAAAGGACTGCCTGACCATTTTTGTCAAGCCCGCTTGGGGTGAGCTCGATATAGTTGTCACTTTTGGCGAGTCATTGTATGTGTGTATACGTGCGTCCGTCCGATTTTGTTCGGACTATAACTTTGACATGCATGGACCTTCTTGTTTAAGATGAATGTTTACCTCAATGAGAAAGAGTGTCATGCGTAAACACCATGTTCCTATCTCAAAGGTCAAGGTCACAGTTGGAGGTCAAATGTCAAACTGAAGTTTATCCGGAGCATTTCTTCTTCGTGCATAGTGGGGTGCGCAAACCCCAGGTTCCTATATCAAAGGTCAAGGTCACAGTTGGAGGTCAAAGGTCAAACTGAAGTTTGTCCGGACCATAACTTTGATATGCATGGACCAGTCTTGCTTATATCTGACATGAATGTGTACCTCAATGAAAAGGAGTGTCATACGCAAACCTCATGTTCCTATCTCAAAGGTCAAGGTCACAAAGGTCACAGTTGGAGGTCAAAGGTAAAATTGAAGTTTGTCTGGAGCATTTCTTCTTCGTGCATAGTGGAATTTACTCTTCTTTATCTTCTGATGTAGGTGTTTCTGGTAACAGACGTCTAGGTTTCAAGGGTCCTTTATGTATCGTAGATAACCCTTCATCAGTCTACCTGGTGGTATCATTTCAAAGACATACTTTTTATCACTCTGTATTGGGTCGAGGTGCCAATATCACTCAAGGTCTTATCTATTTCTTGTTGTAACTTTGAAATCTCTCGTTCAAGTATCAAAATCCTATTTTGTCTTCTCAACCTCTCAACCTCTTCAACCATGGTTTCGTCGTGATGAGGCAACCCAAAAGTGTGCTCAGCCATCTTTTAGCGTGGATAAGATAGCCTATATGAAGCTATGAATATGCCCCACGTTGGGCGCCAAATTTTGTAGCGTGCACGGTCTAGCTCAGTATATTCAATATAATATAATTTTCCTATGGGCTTCCTTGCCGAATGATTGGAAAACAAATGATTCTTAAAATGATTGGTGAAATATAAAATAATTAATGCTAATCAATCTATCTCAATTTAACTGATGACGAGCACTCAAAATTCGTGGATGGGATCTTGTAGTATGGCGATGCACAACAAACAATGCCTGAGGTGAATACCATACATTAAGACTTTACCTAAATACTACCAGATGTCGAGTTCCTATCGTCGTGGAACTTAAACGGAACGCAATGTTCTGAGTAAGAACCCAGACTATGACAGGAGGTCAAGAACCCAATAGTATTTGGCAATTTATTATATTATTTATTATTCAGCGATGTTATTCGGTCGGTAGCTTGGCAGATTCTGATCACTTCGTGATGCTGCCCTGGTATTTATAACCTTTTTCCCAACTGTAATTAATGAGCGCTCAATGATAATGACAAAATCAAGCTCCTTAGTACAATGATCATCTAAGTGCGTAATTTGACTAATCTTTGTATATTTTCCATTATTAACGCCTTAAATATTGGTTTTATAGTAGTAGTAGATAGAACTTTCTCTCTTCTATGTTTTCATGAAAGATTAATGTTTACTTAATTAAGTCTACTGAATTATGACGACTCATCGGTGGGTCGAAAACGTGGTGCGAATATTTTAGGTACGAATCTTAAGGTATGTGACTACTAAATCAAATCAACATAGGTATCTCGCCACACATGTACAAGTATTGATAAAAATAGAACTAAAATACTAAACTATTTTAAAAAATGACTACAATCTTTTCTTTCTGTTTATGTGTTGTTGTTGTTGTTGTTGTTTTTTATTGTTGTTTTTGTTGTTGTTTTTTGTTTGTTTTTTGGTTTGCTGTTTTTTTTTTTACATAGGCATTGAAGTCTGATTCTTTTAAATACAACAAATACCCACGATAACGGCTATCGATACACTAGCTTGGACAATATTATCAGACATCAAAGGGTTTGTTTCAAAGAATTCGATTGAATCACATCCATTCAAAATTAAATATGTTTGCTGAGAGTTTAAGAAGCATTACTAATGTTGTACTAAGTATTATTCGAACTCTCAAGTTACTGAATTCTTCCTTATATATGTTAATTAGAAGATAACTAAGGAGAGGACAACCGTAAGCTGACATAGCTTTCTGTCCAATTCCTAAATAATGTTCTGTAAATATTTCATGTATTACTGAAATAAAATATGTTTAAACTAATTGGAAGATAACTGTAACTTACTATCCCGGAATCATTAGTTTTGACGCCCTTAATTAAGTGGTCTAACATATATTTCATTAGTAATATAGATCAATTATACAAATAAATAGTATTGTTATAAACTATAGCATGCCCCTCTTTACCTTATTCCTGATTTGGGAATTTTATGGGCTAAAACATGTCAATAATTTAATTTTTGCTGTCTGACCATTGAGACATTCATATTTGTTGAGGCTCACGAGAAAAGACGCCCTTTCTTATAGAAAAAATGACTTTTTTGGAGCCTGTATGGCCAAAATCATATCTGGCTGTTATAATCCTATGTGAATGTAGTCAAGACCTAAAACTTAATGGGACAATGAACAAGATAAGATTAATCTTTTGTAGTGACCTTTTTACTATTTCTTTGTAAAATGTGATTTTTTTATTCTATTTACATATTTTTAATAGCAGTCAGTCATTATCAAAACAGTGAGGACACAAAAATATTTGACCCTTTCTCACAGCTCTAACTTTGGTACTTTCAGTGAAAACCTATTAGAAACATGTCCTTCTTTATTTACAACAAGGTTTGACAAAGAGCAGCAAAATCATATTCAATTTCAATAAAATAACGTTTTCAAATGATACAAGGTGTATAGCCAAGAGCAGAGTAAAATTTCTAAAGTTTATTCAAAATTTCAGTCAAAGGCTGTCTTGTGACTTTGAAAAATAGCTGAGGGAAAGAGACAAACAAGATCTGAATTCCTGAACAGTTCCTTCTGTAAGAATTAGGATTTTAAAGGATTGAAGATTTTTTGCATTATCAAAAGGACATAAAAATACACCAAAGGAAGAAAAAATAATATAATCTTACTGTAAATCTGATGAATGCATTTATGTTTTATTTCAGCAAAGTAAATTATTGCCTGCTTTGCAAACTAGTGTAAAATGGCATCTTGAAAGATCACTTGTAACTATCTGACAGAAAAATAAAAATGGGCGTCAAAACTCAGAAATCAGAGATTGCGAACGAAGAAGTATAGACATATTGTCTTCTGTTAAACTGTCACGATTAATATTTGCCAAGTCCAGGGACAGAACTAGAACTCTGCACCCTTCATATTTCACAGTTACATGTTACGTAACAGCTGGCCGTAGGCTAGCCAGGTAACTTTTGATCATCAAAAACTGGGCTTTTGACATTAAAGACAACGCTTTACGTAATATCAATATTTCAGCTTTCCAAGGGGAATAACAATTAAAGTTCACTGCCTTGATTTCATCCACAGACCCTTACACAAAGAAACCCATTTGTGTTGGCAACATAATAATGATTACATTTGTGGCAATATGACAATATAGTTTATATAGGATCACTTATTTCATATCGAAATCAATGTAAAATCAATGTAGAATAACTAAATGTTTTAAATCACAGCATCACCGGGTATACTGACCAGTTTTAAATCAAATATAAAACAGTAGTGAAAATGTCCAAGACTGAATAAAATCCGGGTTTTTTTTTCTTGTGATTGAAATAAACTAGGCATGGATGCATTTGTATCGTCTACAAAATCTATACAGGTCTTGTTACAGGAAAGTCTTGCTTACATCGTGCAACCTTAAAATGTCTTCTAACGCACCATTTGACATTTTGAAAATATATTTAGAATATTATGTTATCAGTAACATATTGAAATGTCAGTACATCGGAACACGCTATCATATGAATTTATTCAATCCACAATCTGATCCGATCCTTTGAAATTCCAAAAAGTTCGATTTATAAACGTGTAAATTTCATTATCAGTAGAATTAAACAAAAACAACTTTGCTGTTCTTTCCTAGGAAGAAAGCTTAATTTTATGCCTAGTTTTTTGAAAAGTCAATATCCACACCCACATAAATGATAACAACACTTTTGATAATTTCAAAATATACATGTGTATTTTTGTGACTTTTTATGAATTGGTTGAGGTGGTAAAATTAATTAGATTATTTGCTTGCATTAAGTGTCCATATTCTTTTGAAAACACATGCATTGTTTTCAACTATTTTGTCATATACTGAAGCAATTATTTCAGATATTATTTAACTGCTTTCGGAGGATGGCAAAATAACTTACAACCGTGTAAATTTTGCATGCACTTTGTCTTTTCTACAATTAACCTAATTCCAATATATAAAGCGAATGAAAACTAAATGGTTGTTTTTTCAAGCGAAAAGCAACCTCGCCCGCAACCCCCGCCGAAAACCAAACTCGCGTGTCTCAGCTGCTCCAATACTAGACACAAGGTACCAATACATCTTTGACATCTGAATATAACCAAGACGGCGCTAAAGATGTTGCTTCAGATGTAATAAAGGACATCGTAGGTAATTGTATATTCAAGCAATATCGAAATAGTCTAAGAATATTTCATACAGGTGTTTGGATTTTTAATATTGCAAATATCCCCGCCTCCTGAATAACTGTGTGGTGGAGTGTCTGCTTTGATATCTTCCTTATCCTTTTTAAATCTATTTTATGCAGTCAAGTCGGTCATATTTGTACTTATGTAAAGTTCAACTTTTTCCTTCTCACGAGGACCATGTTTCTCCTCGATTTAGTCCATTCTCCTTACAAATGGACAGTTTTCGACTTTTCAACTTTACATACACGCAACTAAATCTCCAACGCCCCATCAATATTTTACTGCAAAAAATACATTTATGAAATATCTTGCTAGAGCAATATTTTGCTAATAACACATTGAAGTTTAAACAAAATCGAATTTGTGCTGTGATTCATTTTATGACCTTAATCCAATTTTAAAAAGTCACAAAATACATATAAATGTATCGAATAAACAATCAAGAGTCTAATTATAAGGAAGAAAAATCATGACAAAAGACTTCTTTATGATGCCATACGTTAGAAGCAAATTTAGATTTACTGATATTTGATCTTAAATCAGATATACTTTAATATCTATCCCTCTGTACCCTTATCAATGATATTTGCACGTTTATTTTAAACAAAACGTGTAGGTATTTTTATGGGTACAGGTCATAAAGCAAATAAAATAATATCACTGCGTTACTTCCGGTGTTCCGTTTGGACAATCGTGGCTTTTTACTGAACCCTAAACCGCGATGTACGATGGTACGATGACGAAAACGCGATGGCGCGATGGCGCGATGGCACGATGGTGAAATGTCGATGTAATATCGCGTTTTCATCATCGTACCATTGCGTTTTCACCATTGTATCATCGTACCATCGCGTTTTCACCATCGTGTCAACGCGTTTTCATCATCGTATCATCGCATTTTCACCATCGCACCATCGCGTTATCACCGTCGTACCATTGCATTTTCACCATCGTACCATCGCCTTCCGGTGGTCATACGCAGTGGTACAGTATATGTGTCAGTAAAATACCGGCTTGATGCAATCTCATTTTCACTTTGCACTATGTACCTTCTACATCCTAACAAGAATAAGCTGAGTTTGAATGATACCACGTGACTATTACACCCAGCTTTTTATTTACTTTCATGCATAAAATACAAAGGACGTGGCCTTGACGATTTTACAGTTTAAATGAACTGAGCACTGAACATTTTGTAAAACATTTTGCAAAACAGCAGAATCTAAATGGTACATTTCTTCTCTAAAAATACATTGAGATACATTCATCTATTGTTGACAAAAATACAAGTGTACCGGACTACGCATTTCTAACCGGAAGGCGATGGTATGATGGTGAAAACGAAATGGTACGATGGTGAAAACGCGATGGTAAGATGATGAAACCACAATGGTACTATAATGATAACGCGATGGCACAATGGTGAAAATGAGATGGTAAGATGGTGAAAACGCGATGGTACGATGGTGAAACCACGATGGTACGATGATGATAACGCGATGGTACGATGGTGAAAACGCGATGGTACGATGGTGAAAACGCGATGGCACGATGGTACGATGGTGAAAACGCGATGGTACGATCATGAAAACGCTATATAACATGGGCATTTCATCATCGTACCATCGCGTTTTCACCATAGTACCATCGTTGTTAAGATGATGAAACCACAATGGTACTATGATGATAACGCGATGGCACAATGGTGAAAACGCGATGGTAAGATGGTGAAAACGCAATGGTACGATGGTGAAACCACGATGGTACGATGATGATAACGCGATGGCACGATGGTGAAAACGCGATGGTTCGATGATGAAAACGCGATGGTACGATGGTGAAAACGCGATGGTACGATCATGAAAACGCTATATAACATGGGCATTTCACCATCGTATCATCGCAACATCGTGATTTCATCATCGTACCATCGCGTTTTCACCATAGTACCATCGTTGTTTCATCATGCCATCGCGTTTTCGTCATCGTACCATCGTGCATCGCGGTTAAGTATCAAATAAAAAGTCACGATTGTCCAAACGGAACACCGTAGTTACTCGATTTTGTTAACATTTCAATGCGTTATCAACAACATATTTTAATCGCGTGATTTTTATAAGTGTACTATTTGTAATATGAAAGATATTGCAAAAATTATTGAAGGGCGTTAGAAATTTATATTAATGTAAATCACTGCATATGTACCTGAAATATTTGATTGTTCTGTAGAATCCCGGGGTCCACTCCACCTTTGGCCGCCAACCCGCCATCTGGATTTCCTGTCAAAATATTATAGCCATGGCCGATAACACTCGTAAATGGGATCGCTTCGGTTTCTGCAGGGAAAATAATAATACAAAATAGAACCGCAAAAATTAACATTTTGAAAATAAAACGACTGTCCGCGGCGCGGTCAGTCACAATTTGAGGCTTTCAATTAGATAAGCTGTTCTTTTGCTAGACCTTATCAAATTTGCACTTAAACGAAACATGCGACGGCATGCAATGTTTTCGTGATAGCCTATATATAGACATTTACACGGGCAGTTGTGCAACAATAAATAGGTTAATCGGTGAACAAACCATTTCAGAATGCATGTAAAACTAATGGTTGTTAATGGTGCGATAAAGACTGTTTGTAAGTGTTAGATAATGAAGTAAGATCGTTCTTAAAGGCATTGACCTCCAGATTTGACTAAAAAATAATCTTTCTTTCAAATTGAAGTTTGGTCATATTATGAACATTAGAATATGAATTTTTGTTTCTAAAATATTTTAAAAATTCCAAATCAAGAAAAAAAGATGACCGCGTTGGGAATCGAACCCCGGACCGCCGCGGCAATAAAGACATTTTCCCGTCGTCGTAACCAATAGCGCTATAGCTGAAGTAGTGAATAATGACTTCTAAATATAAATATTTTTAATCGAGACAGATTACCTGGAGTAAACGCTTTTCGATTTTCATCGTAAAAAGTAGTAAAAACAGCAAATTCTCGTGTGTTTCCGTGACATTTGTCAGTAATTAAGTTTTAAAGCCTTCTTAAGAAATATGTCATTTACATTTGATCTTCTGTTAAAGCCAATTTGAAAGTTAAATGTTTGTATTTATCACACGATGCTTTGGAGTAACATAACACATACGTTTTTGTAATTTTTACAGCAAACATATGTCAGGAACTTTAAAAGTAATAGTGTTATAATAACACCTCTGTTTTCGAATTTTAAGATAATTTACTATTATCTGTTTTTTTTTAAATTTCCAGATTCACACATTGTTTTAAACCAGCCGTTACCTATCGATTCGTAAGTGTGTTCACGATGTGCCTAGTAGTATTTAGTGTCTCAAAACTAGTTATCTACCACCAACACATTATCAGCCAATTCGATCACGAACTAACACAGTAAGTCGGACGTGTAGTTGCACTTACGGAGGAGCAGAAATAGATAAAAATTACAGATATGTGCTAAAATTTGTGCAGCTTTACCGATCCCCTGTAAAATGCCCATTCAATTAACAAAACTGTTCAAAGGGTGTATCTTTCTATACATTATATCACTTGAGAACCTTATTAGAGCCAATCCTATCTGTATTGACTGTGGCATACGACTTTTTTGTTTTACTCAACATCAGTTGTTTTCTTTAACACTGTGTGCTTTGTATGGTACCACTTCTAAATGACATAGCTATACAAATGATAAGTAAATTATTTCTAGGCAAAAGTGATTTTTTTCTTTGTCGTGTGTTAAATCTATAGAAAAAAAAACAGAACTGGTGTCTTCTGGGGACTTGCCAACCTAAATGTTGGCAGCTTTGGAAAAGGCACAGTTACTTATTAAGAAATTTAAAACTTTGGCTAAAATATGTATTTTCTTTTTCTACCGTTTTACATCCATATATGAAGCAGTTTGATTCCAAGATCCCATGTTTTTTTCATACCTTCTTTAAACAGTTTTCATACGGTCGGAAACATTTTTCGGTTGTAGATACTCTAAAAATAGAAAGTTATCAGAATACTGGACAAAGTCCGTGCGCTTGCGCGTGCGTAAAATCTGCACAAAATCTTGTCAGGTCTATAACTCTGTAGTGGTATTACTATATTGAATTATAATGATGTGTAGTTACGTTCTTTAGTAGTAAACTGTGAAAAGCACAGTATCATCATTGCATGTTAAATATCGTTATGTGGTGCTTGGACTTGTTATTGCTTATCGACAAATATATCAATGTATTACGCCAATAACGTCAGTGCCGTGCAGCAGTCTCCGTTATCATTTCTGTGCATGTCGATATTTTCAAGATTTATGATATTTTCAAGAAGTCATGAAAATAGATCATGGTACATGGGTAGGAGATTTTGTTGTTTTCTTTCCATGACAATTTTAAGTTCCAGTTACATTACGTTTGGATCAGCCCTCGTAGCTCATCATTTCATCCGTCATTGTTAGCTCAATTCTGGACCAACAACCAATTCCAAGATGGCAGACATCTAGTGTTTTACAAGATGGCGGGAAATGGTTGGCGGTTTTAGCATGAACTGTTTTTGAAATCTGAAATTATGGCGTTTTTATCGATATTGAGCTAACAATGATGGCCGCAAAATGAGCCATTATCCTTTGTCTGCATTTTACAAGGACTGTCTAGGGTTGGCACTTGAAACATGTATTTCATACTTGCGCTGAACACTAAAGGTAATGGACTAGGATATTATGAGAATAAACTGGAAACATTTGATACATATCCAAAATAGTTACTACCAGATAAAAACCAGTTAGCCACGGCTGGATTTTACTACATCAAAGAGGCTGATACTGTATTTGTTTCCGACAATACATGGAAGTGCCTACCTAATTGTATTTATCTTAAAGTGGCCCAAACAATCACCGCCAGGAGGATTTGGAGCCTTTGTTGCAATGCTTCAGCAAAGTAGTTTCTTGTAAAGTACGATAAATTAACCTTCCACCATAGAAAATTCAGCACAATGCCATCTGATACCGGTATATTAATTAATGGGTTATAATTGAACAGGCGATCTAAGGGTATGGCGGCTTTGTCTTTAGGAACTTCCGAGATCATAAAATGAAAAGGACGAAAGTCAGTCTTTAGACTCTACACAGATTCCACCGTTGTTAAGGATTAGAACTAAGTTTGGCTTTGGCACTCATCTTACTCTTCGGGCAATGTCCGGAGGCCAAATACTAACTTAAAAAGCTATAAACGAATGTATTAAAATGTGCATTCTATGTTTTCAGAACTGCATTCTATTAAATAGAAATAACCTTGAAACAATTTGTGAAGATTTCTCTTATTCAAGAAACAATTTTTTAAGACGAATGTTGTGAAATCAATGTTAGAAAATGATGAATATTCCTATAGATTTAATTAACTATTACAGTATCAGTTTTATGTGAAGCTTGATGGTCGTAAAATGTCTTCCCGTAGTTGAACCTAATGTTGTGATATTTTCTGGTCTTTTGTGCTAATGAAGTCCATCAATTTGTCTGCATATTAATGTTCCGCTTAAGGTAGTTCTGCACGTTCGATGTTTTAGTCTTACAAGACAGCTAAATGACAATCAGCAAATGCCTGTTTGTAAACGACTCGCGAATTTTGATTTTCCCCAAGAACTTAGTATACTTAAAATTGTCAGCTCTGTATTATACTATTCATGCGAAAGCTGGGATACAATAAAGTCAAAAGCTTTTGAAGATGTAAATACTATTCGTTTTTGGAAACGTATGCAGCCACATAGCTGCCTATTCAAAGGTACTGATTTGATATATGCTCATTTGAAGATTGTGATATAGGTTAAATATCTTTTCTGGTCATCAAATATTACACTATTGTTTTACACATGTATCGAATAACCATTTCGGAATCGGAATTCTTTGCAAAGACTTTTTGATAATTTTCTACAAGCATATTTTGCTTTTAAAACAAAGATTTGATGAAAATGAGAAATTCCAGTCGTGTATCTACTGTACTGCACAATAATTAATCCCTAAAGTTCAGAGTGAGCTATTAGTATAGGGTGGATGGTCCGTCGTCCACATTTTTACTTAAACATCTTCTCCTCAGAAACTACTGGTCAGAATAACACCAAATTTGGTATGTAGCATCCTGGTGAGGTCTTCTATCAAGTTCTTCAAACGGGGGCATTTTGGTCCCATTTAGGGGCCGCTAGAGCTAAAATAGAAAAACATTTAAACGACTTCTTCTCATGAACCGCTTAATGGATCTTCATCAAACTTGGTCCGTAGTATCATTATAAGGTTCTCTTTCAAAATTGTTCAAATGGGGGCACTTGGCCCCTTTTAGGGGCCGCTAGAGCTAAAAATAGAAATACATTTAAACGACTTCTTAACATGAACCGCTGGATTGATCTTAATCAAACTTAGTGTGTAGCATCATTATATGGTCATCTATCAAATTTGTTCAAATGGGGGCACTTGGCCCCTTTTAGGGGCCGCTAGAGCTAAAAATAGAAATACCTTTAAACAACTTCTTATGAACCGTTTGATGGATCTTCATCAAACTTGGTATGTAGCATTATTATATGGTCCTCTCCCAAATCTGTTCAAATGGGAGCACTTGGCCCCTTTTAGGGGCCGCTAGAGCTAAAAATAGAAATACGTTTAAATGACTTCTTATCATGAAGCGCTTGATTGATCTTCATCAAACTTGGTCTGTAACATCATTATATGGTTCTCTCCAAAATTTGTTCAAATGGGGGCATTTTAACCCTTTAGGGGCCGCTAGAGCTAAAAATAGGAATACATTTAAACGACTTCTTCTCATGAACCATTTGATGGATTTTCATCAAACTTGATCTGTAGCATCATAATAAGGATCTTTCTCAATTTTGTTCAAACGGGGACACTTGTCCCCTTTTAGGGGCTGTTAGGGCTAAAAACAGAAATACCTTGAAACGACTTCTTCTCATGAACCGCTTGATGGATCTTCATCGAACTTGGTCTGAAGCATCATTATATGATCCTCTCCAAAGTCTGTTTTAAGAGGCCGCTAGAGCTAAAAAGAGAAATATCTTAAAACAACTTCTTACCATGCACCGCTTGATGGATCTTCATTAAACTTGGTCTGTGGCATTTTTATTCCAAGTTTATTCCAATGGGGGCACTTGGCCCCTTTTAGGGGCCGCTAGAGCTAAAAATAAAAATACTTTTAAAAGTCTTTTTTAAGCAAGATAGCATGAAATATGCATTAGTATACATACAAGGTTTTACTGTAGATTTTTGTCTTTTGGTTTACCGAAGAAGAAGCTGCTGTATGAAACCATGTCAAAATTGCGAAAAGTTTTCATCACTGAATGTTCAACATGTAACGTATTAATCTTTATTAAATAAATGCCACCTTAAGCAACTTCTTTATCTTATTCTGTGTGATGCTCTTAAACAGGCATTTAACAGAACCATGCCATTTTTATACGCCCGAAGGGACGTATTATGTTATGACGCTGGTGTCCGTCTGTCCGTCCGTCCGTCTGTCCGTTAGCAATTTCGTGTCCGCTCTGTAACTCTTGAACCCCTTGAAGGATTTCAAGTAAACTTTACACAAATGTTCACCACACCGAGACGATGTGCAGACCGCATGTTTTGGATGTCTCACTTCAAGGTCAAGGTCACACTTAGGAGTCAAAGGTCATATCAGTTTGTTTCGTGTCCGCTCTGTAACTCTTGAACCCCTTGAAGGATTTCAAAGAAACTTGACACAAATGTTCACCACACCAAGACGACGTGCAGAGCGCATGTTCCGGATGACTTGCTTCAAGGTCAAGGTCACACTTAGGGGTCAAAAGTCATATCAGTTTGTTTCGTGTCCGCTCTGTAACTCTTGAACTGCTGGAAGGATTTCAAAGAAACTTGGCAGAAATGTTCACCACATTGTAACGATGTGCAGAGCGCATGTTCCGGATGACTCGCTTCAAGGTCAAGGTCACACTTAAGGGTCAAAGGTCATATATGACTTTGCTTTGTGTATATTGCTCTGCATTGCAGTGGTCTTGTTTTTATTTGGCAGATCTCTTTTTTGTACTTACAATAATTTTTTTTTTGAATTACTGCCCTTTTATGTTACTATAAATAGCTTATTTTGAAACTTTTTTATTATTGGCCGTAGGGAAAAACCGAGACCACTTTTCTGTGGTACAACATGGATGGTACCTCCAATTTTAAGGTGTATTTTTACATACCTATACCTGATAAGGATTTTTTTGTAGACTTTGATTTTTTTTTGTGGACTTAGATTTGTTTTTTGAAGTTTTCCTTTTGTTGTTCCAGTCCTTTGGGGCTACAACAGTCAAGTTCTTAAAATTTTGCTCCAATCCTATGATGTAAGCCTTCGGGCGTATATTGCCCCGCATGGCGGCGCTCTTGTTAAAATTAAATCAATAGTAAAATAAAACATAGAGGAGGCTATATATGTTTATTGATATTTCATATACATAAATCACTTTTACAATCAAAAACGTGCAAGGGATCTGATAACAAGCTTTCATTAAAAACTTTAGTAACTTATTAATTTCCTTAAACATTTGTTTACACCATTTTATTTTATGATCAATGACCTTTAATAATAACACACCTGTACACTTTATACCATGCAAGTTTCAAGATGATCTTCATTTATTTATCCCCCCGCCAAAGGCGAAGGGGATATTAGAAATGCTCTCCGTCCGTCCGTGCGTGCGTGCGTCCGCAACGATCTTTGTCCGGAGCATAACTCCAAAAGTACTGGAGGGATTTTCTTCAAACTTCATACACTGATAGAACACATTGGGAGGAAGTGCAGTGTGCAAGAACAATAACTCTACCTTGTCTATTTTTTGAGTTATTCCCCTTTATCTTATTTTCTTAAAAAAAATTGTCCGGAGCATAAATCCAAAAGTACTGGAGGGATTTTCTTCAATCTTCATACACTGATAGAACACATTGGGAGGAAGTGCAGTGTGCAAGAACAATAACTCTACCTTGCCTATTTTTTGAGTTATTCCCTTTATCATATTTTCTTAAAAAAATTTGTCCGGACCTTATCTTTTTCATGCATGGAGGGATTTTGATATATATTGGCATAAATGTTCACCACCACGAGGCGGAGTGTCATGCGCAAGAACCAGGTCCCTAGGTCTAAGGTCAAAGTCACACTTAGAGGTCAAAGGATACAAGAATGAAAACCTTGTCCGGAGCATTTCTTCTTCATGCATAGAGGGATTTTGATATAACTTGGCACAAATGTTCACCACCACGAGACAGAGTGTAATGCGCAAGATCCAGGTCCCTAGGTCTAAGGTCAAGGTCACACTTAGAGGCCAAAGGTCAGATACAAGAATGACTTTGTCCGAAGCATTTCTTCTTCATGCATGGAGGGATTTTTATGTAACTTGGCACAATTATACACCATCATGAGACGAAATGTCATGCGCAGTTCCTTTCTTTAGAATTACCTCCCTTTGTTGTTACTTTAAATAGCTTTTATTGTAACTTTTTCATTACTAGTCGTAGGGAAAAATCGAGACCACTTTTCTGTAGTACAACATGCATGCTACATCCAATTTTGAGGTGTATTTTGACCAATCTCTACCTGGTAAAGATTTTTGTGTGGACTTACAATTTTTTTTTTTTTTTTTTTAAGATTAACTTCCCTTAGTTGTTACTATAAATAACTTATATTGTAACATTTTTATAATTGACCATAGGCAAAAAATAAGACCACTTTTCTGTGGTACAACATGGATGTTACTTTCCAATTTTAGGTGTATTTTAAGATATCTCTACCTGGTAAGGAGTTTTTTTGTGGACTTAGAAAAACAAAAGACTTACAATGATTACTAAACAACCACAAAATTAAAATTCCATTTGCAAATACTGCTGCTAGAGTAAATAAATTTGCTGTGACGGGCATATATTGTGACATTCTGGCAGTAGTGTTCCCTGTTAGCTTTCCATTCCTTCTTTTTACAGTAGCCATATAGAAAAACGTCATAGCTTTACTGTTCATGAAAATTGATAAAATTTAGCAGTAAACCACCTTACCACTGACTTATTCTTTCTTCCACATCTTTAAAACCCCTGATGCGGACCACAACTAAATGGTTCTTCAAAGCTTTCCCCAAAATTAATACTTTCAGACACTAACTTGCCAGGAACTTTAGCCTTCAATTATAATATGCCCGGCGGGGGGATTGGCCATGTCTAACATGGCTCTTGTTTACTTTAATTCTCTTGACGTTTCATCGAGACAGAATGTTCAAACTATAATCAAATCAGAGTACATGTAATATATCTTTTTTAAACTATTTTAAATTTATAACCTTGTGTTGTGTTTCATGCTCCTGATACCCTGGAATATACGTTATGGATCCAACCCTTTGATGTTTTAATTTCATTTCAAAAGAATATATTATGATAAAACTCTGTAAACTTTGTCAGATTTTCCAGTAGTTTGCGTCTGTCACTTCACTTTTGCGAAAATTAGATAGGTAACATACAAAACTCAATTTATTACAGTTTCGTTTTCGTTCTGACAAGATACAGAACATTTATTAATTCAGAAGTGATTGCAATTACGTGTATTAGCAAAAATATGAATAAACTATTAAAAGTTGTGAGAATTATAACTTTATTTATAGAGGACTTCAAAACGTTACCAAATGTTAATATTTTGCACGTGCATTGCATGTATGCACATTTATTTAGTAGTGTATTTATATGAGATATTCATTTAAGAAATAATTTATAGCAAAGAGTGTTGTAACACTATTTATGCACGATGGGCGGTTATACGTCGGGCGTAATAATTTCACGAGGGCGCATGTGTTATGTTATCCCAAAGCATCGTGTGATAAATACAAACATTTAACTTTCAAATTGGCTTAAACAGAAGATCAAATGAAATTATTTGTACGACGTATTACCGCCCGAGTGTATAAATATTGTTAAAACACGGTTTTGCTATAAATTATTTCGACTCTTATATGCGTTAATCTAAAACAGTAGATCTAGATAAAATATAGAAGCGCTCTTTCTTGGTCGCAACAAAAACTTTGACGTCACCGCACGTTAACGTGACGTCATTCTAGCGTTAGAGTGTTTTAATGCTGAGAGACAAGCATATTAGAATTTTCAATGTAGAATTTACTAATGTCCATTTTATTTAGTCATGTATGACAGAATATTTGTCACCATCATTAATTTGAGTCTGAAAACGTGTTTAATGTATATAGTGTGGGCTAATTAACTACTTAAAGGAATAATTTTACACTTGTCAAATGATCATAATTTTTTTTCTGGATAGAATTTCTACACCAGCTTAAATGTACAATTTTAAGTTGATTTTTTTTTCATGATAAAGATCCCTTATTCTGTGGCCGTTAGAATTACAAATAATGTCAACAAGATTATATGTACAACACAATGTGCACGCAATTCACTCTTTCGGTGCCCACTCAGTAAGGTTGTATAGTAGTCGCAACTTGACCGCGATGGTTGACCTTAGGCTGATTATTCATATCGAATGTTTCATTGTAGAAATAAGGGGTGCTTAGGGTAGCCGTGTATATTTATATGGAATTACTTTGTATACAGTGCAGTATCAAAGTATGTATACTTACATTTGATGAGTTAAAACTTTCCAATACACTATATTTACACTAATTTATATTTCCATTTTCTCGTGCAGCTCGTGTTTTTTAACCAAAAAAAAGCTGTGCAATAGAGAAGAACTATCACCAATTGTTGATGGCCAGATTGATCAGATTGTTATACACCTCTGTGATGAAAGTGCTACCGAATTTGATTCTGATTCGGAATGAATTGTTATTATTATTATGTTTGTACATGTATGGTTAAACTCATGTCTTTGAATAAAAATTATGAAAAATAAATAAAATAAAAAATAAAAACACAAAATATAATAAAAATGAAATAGCAAAAGACTAAAAACAGAAAAAAGCTGAAAGAGATAAAATAAATTTTTAAAAAAATCCCTCACAGGGCTCGAACCTGTTACTCTATATATAACTTAACAAAAGCAAGTACTTAAATTCAAATGCTTACACCACTGTAGTTAATCTATATCACGATAAATCTACGTAAATTTTAAATTTATGAATGCAAAGAGATGAAGCGTTTTACGTACACTCCTTTTCAATAATAGGTTGTGCCTCATTATGTATTATAATACAAAGGTCAACCATCGGGGTCAAGTTCCGTCCACTTATATGTCAAATAATCGTACTTAAACAATACAAAGGTGAATAATAAGAAAAACATTGTTAATTTCTTTTTTATACCATAAAAGATGAAGTTGAAAAAAAGCAGTTTAACATAATATTAACATATATTACATGCATTAATTTTTGTCTGAGAAGGGTAATCATTGTCCATATGATATAGAAGCTACTTTCCCAATCTATTCAAATACTCAATATTTTACAGAAAGATATTTGTTAAATATCAGATGTTGCATAAGAATATTTGTTATGTGAATGTGAATGAAAATAACTGTGTAACAACAAATTTAGTTTTTCCGATTATGTTCACAGCTTATTTTACTGTTGTGGTAGTTTTAGCATTTGTGAAACGTAAAGGAATGTTAGAAAAGAGTTGCCCCGCGGAAAACTAAAAAAAAGTATTTCTATGGAGGTAATGCATCTTACAGTGCGGTCGGATTACTATTGAAAATTATTACCAGGTCAAAGTCCTCTATCTACCCTAGTTTGATGTCTAGCAATGACAGCAATGTTTAGTACATATTTTTTTTGCTACTGGGAAATAAATGAATGGTGACAAAAAGCATATTTAACATTGAAGCAAAATAAACCATACATGATGTATGACAGAGCTAATATGTACAGCACTATTACGGAACCCATACCATAAACATAAATTACTTGATAGCGAATAAATCATAACTGGTAACAATATGAAAGCTATAAGATTCTTTCACTGGTTGTAGGTGCAGATTGGAATATCCGGCCTGGAGGGTAACTGTTTAGGCGGTAACGAAGCTCCTGCCGAGTTACCGCCTAAACAGTTACCTGAGAGCCGGACATTTCCATCTGCACCTATAACCAGTGACAGAATATTTTTCTTGCATACCGATATCAAGAAATAATAATAAAAATAAAATCAATCGAACGGCTTTCTTTTGAGAACTATTTCTCATAGCAGCGTATTTAAACAAAGCGCGGGAAACCAACGTCCGTAAACAGGAAAGACGTCATGACGTTTCAAAGACAAATAACAATGTTTAGTTCCGGTTTTTGTTTTACCAGTAGCAGCGTAAAGTTATGAATTTTTGATAACGTTTTTTTTTTCTAATCGAGAAATATACTATCAGGAACAAAGAGGAACTGCCAAGGTATTCGATTTTTTTTCCGTTTTTAACCAGGTTTTCAACATTGGGGTATGTCGTTGGTCGGGCGGGCGGATGGGCGGCGGCGTCAAACTGGTGTTTCCGGTCAATAACTTTTGTTTCGGTAAAGATATTTGAATAAAACTTGGTATGTATGTAGCTTATATCAAGACAAAGGCTGGGATTGATTTTGGGGTTTCTGGGGTCAAGGTCAAGGTCACTGTTACTTGAAATAGAAAAAGGGTTTCCGGTCAATAACTTAACTTAGGAATGAGCTATCAGGATGAAACTTGGTGTATAGAAAACTTATATAAAGTTGTAGCCTGGGATTGATTTTGGGGTTTCTGGGATCAAGGTCAAGGTCATTGTTACTAAAAATAGGGTTAGGGTTAGGGTTAGCATATCTTCTACATGCATGGATGGATTTTGATGAAAGTTGGCACAATTGTTCACCATCATGAGACGGAGTGTCATGCGCAAGAACCAGGTCCCTAGGTCTAAGGTCAAGGTCACACTTAGAAGGATACAAGAATGAGAACTTTGTCCGGAGCATATCTTCTTCATGCATAGAGGGATTTTGATGTAACTTGGCACAATTATACACCATCATGAGACGAAGTGTCTTGCGCAGTTCCCTTCTTTAGAATTACTTCCCTTTGTTGTTACTATAAATAGCTTATATTGTAACTTTTTCATTACTAGACGTAGGGAAAAATCGAGACCACTTTTCTGTAGTACAACATGCATGTTACATCCAATGTTGAGGTGTATTTTGAACAATCTCTACCTGGTAAGGATTTCTGTGTGGACTTACAATTTTTTTTTTTTTTTTTTTTTTTTTTTTTTAAAGATTAACTTCCCTTAGTTGTTACTATAAATAACTTATATTGTAACTTTTTTATAATTGACCGTAGGGAAAAACCAAGACCACTTTTCTGTGGTACAACAACATAATTGTTACTTTCTAATTTTAGGTGTATTTTAAGGTATCTCTACCTGGTAAGGAGTTTTTTTGTGGACTTAGAAAAACAAAAGAATTACAATGATTACTAAACAACCACAAAATTAAAATTACATCTGCAAATACAGGTGCTAGAGTAAAGAAATTGTATATTGTGACATTCTGGCACTCTTGTTTATTCTTATGAAAAGTGTTGAAAACCTGGTTTCGTGGCATTGCCGCGTTTCTTGTTTTTAAATAAAACATAAATTACTACATAAATCTTCTACATATATGTAGTTCGTAATACGTCATTTACAGCACGAGAGTCATCTTACACCCCGGGGTGTAAGATGGATTTTTCCAGCACCGGTAAAAATACCGGAGATCACCGTCTGGTATGCAAGAAACAATGTTATTAAACGTGGAATTTATATCTCACTAGGTGCAATATTAATATATAAAAGTATCCAGTACTATGGACTAATGCGGTAAAATTTTATTAAAACGTACAGTAGCCAGTCACACAGCAAATAGACTGCGACAGAAGCTAGAGTGTACATAGCTGATAAGTTAGAATCTAAGTTGGCCTTTATTTCATAGAGACAAACATTTTGACTGATAAAGTTTTATGAAGCTCAAGTAGAAAATGTGTGTAACACAATGATAGCTCGCAGGTCAGTTTTCAATTAATTAATCATTGTGTTTTCTTTTATTTGTTATATATCCTTTAGCGGAATGCAATGGCATTGAAATACCAATGAATTACCATTTCATGTTTTGAAAGTAACCATTGAAATACCATTTATTTTTATTCGCATATACATTATAGTGCAATCATTGAAAAACCATCGAAACATCATTGAATTACCATTTCTTGTTTTGGAAAGTAACCATTGAAATACCATTTTTATTTGCATATACATTATAGTGCAATCATTGAAAAACCATCGAAACACCATTGAATTGCCATTTAAATGGGCCGAAATATGCAAATGAGCTCTCTTTAAAGGAATTGTAATGGAAAATAAATGGTATTTTAATGGTTTCTTTTACTCAAAATAATGGTAAATCAATGAATATAAATGGTATTTTAATGATATCTTTAAATACAGACATCCGGAAAGTCGTCAGTCTGACATGACCACAACATTTTGACGAAGTCCGCCATTTTTTAACCTGGATGCATTTATCATATCCCGAGAACTGCAACATCTCGGACAAAATGTCATCATTAAAAAAATACCGGTACAGAATCCAGAAAATAATAATAAAAAAAACACCTACCAAATGTACAGAAAGCAAAAATAAGTACAAAATGAAGAGGTTCTATCGAAATATAAATGATAATTTGCGAAGATTCCTGCCTAGCTTGTAAAACAGCGTGTTAAAATGGTAGTTTACTCGGGCATTTTTTGTTCTGCATTACAAATTCATTTTCAGTCCAGTTGATTGTTTTTTGGTCCGGCAGATTTCTAGACATTGCCAGACCGAATGTCCAGCCATTTTTCCCAATTTTCATGAAGTCTATTGTAAATTGAAACCAATGATTTAAAACAATATGACTTCAAATGGTACTTTATATAATCCCTTACGAAAACTTCTGCCCATAGAAATCTGAGAAAACCACCTAAGTTGTAAGGCGGACTCTGCTCAAATTGCAATTCAGGTTAATATAACACGGATTCCCCATATAAGCAGGAGTACGCAGCAAAATATACAATTTTTCTAAGGTAAAAACCAGTTTAAAATTCCGTCTAGAGAATTCATTAGCAAGAAAAAATCCGCCTTAAGAAATGCTTAAAAGAAAAAAAGTCTGCCATTTGGTTAATGGAAGGATCTAAAAAAAAATACAAAGTACAATGCTACAGATATATCAAAATTTCAGTGTCTTAACAATTTATAGCTTTAACTGTAATTTTGAATTTCATTTTCATAATTATGAAAAGTAGAATGTGATGTGTCTGTAGGACACAGGGTGTGCCCCCACTGGTACATTTGACACCCACTGGTATATTTGACACAAATAAGGGGCAATAATTAAAATGTTTGCAGTCTTAAGGGGGTATAGTCTCAACAAACATTTTATATAACGGATTCATAATTCTAGGCCATACAGTTTTGAACTAAGAGCATCACAAAAAAATCCACTATTTTGGCTATTAGCGCTAAAATCTCAAAAAGAATACCAAGTGTGCAAGGTAACATCATCATGCAAGGTTTCATGAATTTACTTAAAGTACTAGGCACATCATTAATCGAAAATGCGCATTTTATTTACTATTTCAGGGGCCATAACTTTGGAAATAGGGTGGAGCCAGACAAAAAATAGGAGTGTACATCATGATAAAGACTCATGCTAGTTTTCATCAATTTATATTATAAACGTTATGAGCTAGGCGAGTCACAAGGTGAAAATGCGCATTTTGTCACTATTTTAGGGGCCATAACTCTGTAAATAGGTGATGGAGCCGGACGAAAAATAGGAGGTGCCCAAGTTTATATCATGTTAAAGCAAGGTTTCATTAATTGATATGAAATTCTTTTTCAGCTAGGTGCATCATCACAAGATGAAAATGTGCATTTTTCACTATTTCAGAGGCCATAACTCTGGAAATTGTGAGGGGGTGCGGTGCCAGTTGGAAAATAGGAGGTGCACAATTTCATATCATAATGAAGACTCCTGCAAGTTTTCATCAATTTACTGAAAATACTTTTTGAGCTTGGTGCGCCACAAGGTGAAAATGTGCATTTTTTACTATTTCAGGGGCCATAACTCTAGAAATAGTAGGCAGAGAGAGATAAAAATAGGAGTTGCACAAGTTCATATCATGTTAAAGACTCGTGCAAGGTTTCATCAAACACTTTTTGAGCTAGACGCGTCACAAACATTTTTCAGACGCACATACACACATACGGATGGACGTACAGATGCATGGACAAGATTAAAATTATATGCACCCATTTTTCATAGTGGGGGCACAAAAATACATATTTTGACAAAGTTAGAAGCATGGAAATCAAAAACTGATCAAACCATTTACATGTATAAGAATAAAAGTCATGAAAACCAATGACAAAAATATGACTGCATCTGACTTGAATTATATGAATCAAAGAAATGGAAAAAAAATATCACATTTTATTATTTATTTAAATTTCTTGTGTATTCATTATATATAAAGACACTTACTCTAGATGATACCATGCTATTCACATAAATCTGGTCCAGAATTTCAAACTGTATACAAACCATCATTTTTCCGCCAAAACTGGTGCTATTTTATTCACAAATCATGAAATTCATTTAGTACATTTAGAAATGGTAAAATAATGCTTTTTCAATGAAAAACAATGGAACAAACTGACTGAACAAATTTTAAGTATATTCTGTAATGAAAAACAATGTTTTTTTTCAAAGAAAAACAATGGACCAGACTGATATATAAGAACTAAGTATATTCTGCAATAAAACAATGGTGTTTAAATGGTGAAGTGTTACTTTAATCATTGATTTCATCCATTCTTTTTCCATATTTTTTTTAAAAAAAATGCTGTTCTAATGGAGAAAAAGTCATTGAAATCAGTAAATGTTTTTTAAATGATTTATCTGGGAAAAAAAGGTGTCTCAATGGGGTTTTAATGGGGTTGCAATGTGAATCTCCATTGAATGTTTTGTCTTTTAAATTTGACCCTTATTATTTTGTTAGTTTCGGTACCAGTCATTTGTTTACGAAAATACCCAGTGATGACTGATTGATTCTACATCTGTTGTTTATGGTTATATGAGTACATAATGGACGTTTTGATTGACATGTTTTGGAAATTGCTACGAATATTTTGAAATACTCGTAAACATGTTATTGCGATGCAGTTCGTGAAAAAGGTATAGATACTCAGGGAATTAGGGAAGACAGAAGAAGAGAGGACTGAATTAAGAAGAGAGGACTGAGTTATGAAGAGACAGACGGAATCTGTTTCACAACAATGGGATCGAATAATTGAACAGTTCGAGTTCGGGTTAGAGTGCGGGTTAAGAAATAAGGAAGATTTACAAATGGTTGTTAGGTTACAGAACTTTTTGGCTTAGAAGTATAAATTATTTAAATGTTTAGCGTGGGACAAAATCTGTTTAAGAAGCTGATGTATTTATACCTCGATCGATACTTAGTATAGTTCATCTTGTAAATAAATCCGTGTGTGTTAAAAACTGCTGACTTTCTTAATCTATGCAACCAACAAAAAGGAGTGTGGTGTTACATGTGACTTCTAGAGTTTATGTGAGTGTTATCCTAGCGCTCAAATTCAAACTTGACCTAATAATCAAGAATAACATTCTGACCAAGTTTAATGAAGATATGGTCATAAATGTGGTCTCCAAAGTGATAACAAGCTTTTCATTTAATTTGACCTGGTGACCTAGGTTTTGACCCATCATGATCTAGATTCAAACTTGACCTAAAGATCATCAAGAATAATATTCTGACCAAGATCCTTGAATATATGGTCATAAATGTGGCCTCTAGAGTGTTAACAAGTTTTTCATTTCATTTGAACTGGTGACCTAGTTTTTGACTCTACATGACCCAGATTCAAACTTGACCTAGAGGTCATCAAGACAAATATTCTGATCAATTCTCATGGGTTTTAAACTTAAACTTAGGTCTCTAGAGTGTTAACAAGCTTTCCGTTTCATTTGACCTGGTGACCTAGTTTTTGAGTCCACCTGACCAAGATTAAAACTTGACCTTAAGATTATAAAGATTTACATTCTGACCAAGTTTCATTATCATATGGTTATAAATGTGGTCTCTAGTTTTAACAATCTTTTCCTTTGATTTGACCTGGTGACCTAGTTTTTGACCCCACAAACCCAAGATTCAAACTTGACCTAGAGGTCATCAAGACAAACATTCTGATCATTTCTCGTGAGTTTCAAACTTAAAATTAGGTCTCTAGGGTGCTAACAAGCTTTACATTTGATTTGAACTGGTGACCTAGTCTTTGATCCCACCTAACCCAGATTTTAACTTGACCTAAAAATCAAGATTAACATTCTGCCAAGGTTTCATTAAGATATGATCATAAATGTGGCCTCTAGAGTGTTAAAAAGCTTTACATTTTATTTGCCCTGGTGACCTGGTTTTTGACCCCACCTGACCCAGATTGTGAACTTGGCCTTAGATTACCTTTCTAACCAAGTTTCATTATGATATTATTATAAATGTGATCTCTAGAGTGTTAACAATCTTTTCATTTGATTTGACCTGGTGGCCTAGCTTTTGACCCCACATGACCAAGATTCAAACTTGATCTAAAGATCATCAAGATTAACGTTCTGATTAATTTCCATGAAGATACTTTCTTAAATGTGACCTTTGAGTGTTAACAAGTTTTTCCTTTGATTTGACCTGGTGACCTAGTTTATGACCCCACATGACCCAGATTCAAACTTGAGCAAGAGGTCATCAAGACAAACATTCTGGTCAATTCTCATGAGTTTCAAACGTAAAATTAGGTCTCCAGAGTGCTAACAAGCTTTACATTTGATTTGAACTGGTGATCTAGTTTTTGATTCCACCTGACCCAGATTTAAACTAGACCTAGAAATCATCAAGATTAAGATTTTGACCAAGTTTCATTAAGGAGGTAGGTTACCTTAATATTTGTATGTGCGCATGTCCAACCGGAAGCTAACGTGACGATTGACGACGACGTTTACGACAAACTAAATGTGTTTGTATAGCCATTCTTCTGAAAACAAACCATGAACCTGTCTCCGATCTGATGTTTAATGGTTTAATAATGCAGAAATAATGAATAAATTGCCGCAGAAACGCTTCAAAACAATGTTGCCGTAAAATGACGTCATGACGTTACGTGTCGGTTACCGTGCAAAATTAATAGCTTTTAGTTTGAAAGTACGTAATTCTGTTCTTTATTTGAACTATTTTTAAACAGCCGTTATTTGCTGAAATATTTTTATCAGTCTTTCGATCTGAATGATAATCAATATTTTGCTTCTTTTATGTAGTTACAGTGCAACCTCTGTACATAGAGCAACATCCTTTGGGAGATACAAATATTGACTGTTATGTAGAGGTTGTTGCTCTGGAAAGATAAATTTGATAGTTTATTTTAGCTTGGGGAAATTTTGATGATGTTGTTATAGAGAGGTTTTTGCTTAAGAGAGGACCGCTCTGTAGAGGTTTACTGTATATTAAAATGTTATGCGGAATGTAAGAAAATGGATGATGGTAACCAATGTTATTTGGAATATTGCTGGGTGAAAGGTTACTTGTTACGGCCATTTTCAAATAAAAAATCTGGCAGTTTGATTTGTAATAGCTATTTTTTAGTTTCCGTTGATAATTTGTTACTTATATACTAAAACTAAGCTCTAAAATTGTTCAAATTTCAGTTGAAGAATTGAATTGATGTTACCATAAAAACAAAGCCCGTGACCTATATATGTAAATGTAAAATTCAAAAGCGTCTATTTAAGGAACACAGCTTCGGTTTTTTATTTTCATTTCAACAATATCTATGAGAATAATAGCAGCATGTTGAACGATTTTTCCATGAAAAAAGCCAGACGAAGGGTACTGCTGTAAGTATTTTAAGCAGTGAAATTTGTTTGAATAAATGCAGATAACAGTTTTAAAGCTACATTAACAAGAAAGATAATTTTATTCAATATTTTTTTATAAGACATTACGACAAAAAGCAAGATATAAGCTATTTTAAACATCTCTGTTGCCATGGTTACTTTAAACTTTAAGAAAAATAGGGTACCATGTAAAGTGCTTGGTATTTTGCTAATAATATTACACAAATATTCCATGTTGGTCATTAACAGAATGGCATTGAAGCCGTCGAAAATCCCGTTTTTATACAGAGTTGTTTAAAAATAATAGAAAATGCGTAACCATGGAAACACGAGTCCCGCGACATATACATTTTTAGCTTTAATTGGAAAGCTAACGCGCATACTAGTAAAATTATCAATTATGCAGACTTCTACGGATATCAAGGAAACAAAATACACTGAAAAGTGTTAAATATCTGTATTTTCCTTCTTCTTTCAATATAAAATAGCTTTGAAGGGTCATGTTTTTCAAACCCGGATAAAAATTGAACTTGAAGGGACAGAGATAAACGAAATTGATATTATAGCTGTTAAAACATCATATTACCCGAAATACAAAAAAAAGCTGGGGTTCAACTAATTTGAATTTACCCTGGTAACAAGGTAACCTACCTCCTTATGATACGGTCATAAATATGGCATCGATAGTGTTAACAAGCTTTACCTTTGATTTAACCTTGTGACCTTGTTTTTGACCCATCCTGACCAAGATTAAAACTTGACCTTATGATCATTAAGATTAACATTCTGGCCAAGATTCATTATGATGTG
The DNA here is from genome assembly GCF_021730395.1 of Mercenaria mercenaria. Classification (NCBI taxonomy): domain Eukaryota; kingdom Metazoa; phylum Mollusca; class Bivalvia; order Venerida; family Veneridae; genus Mercenaria; species Mercenaria mercenaria. Next base: position 117,350,105 of record NC_069361.1, on the reverse strand, counting down.
ATTATAAATGTGGTCTCTAGAGTGTTAAATAGCTTTTCCTTTGATTTGACCTGGTGACCTATTTTTTGACCCTACATGACCCAGTTTCCAAGGTGATCTTAAGATCATCAAGATTAACATTCTGACTAAGTTTCATGAAGATATAATCATAAATGTGACCGCTAGAGTGTTAACAATTTTTTCCTTTGATTTGACCTGGTGACCTAGTTTTTGACCCCACATGACCCAGATTCAAATCTAACCTAGAGGTCAACAAGACAAACATTCTGATCAATTTTCATGAGTTTTAACCTTAAAATTAAGTCTCTAGAGTGCTAACAAGCTTTACCTTTATTTTGACCTGGTGACTAGATTTTGATCCCACCTGACCCAGATTAGAATTTGATAAAGATCAAGATTAACATTCTAAGAAAGTTTCATTAAGATATAGCCATAAATGTGGCCTCTAGAGTGTTAACTAGCTTTTCCTTTGATTTAATCTGGTGACCTAGTTTTTAACCCCACATGACCCAGATTCAAACATGACCTAAAGATCATCAAGGTTAACATTCTGACCAAGCTTCATGAAGATACAGTCATAACCGTGGCCTCTAGTGTGTTTACAAGCATTTCCTTTGTTATTTTGACCTGGTGACCTAGTTTTAGAATCCTCTTTACCCAGATTATGACATGATCTATAGATCATCAAGATTAACATTCTGACCAAGTTTCATTTAGATATTGTCATAAATGTGGCCTCTACAGTGTTAACAATCTTTTCCTTTGATTTGACCTGGTGAACTAGTTTTTGACCCCACCTGACCCAGATTCAAACTTGACCTAACGATCATCAAGAATAACCTTTTGACTAAGTGTCATTAAGATATGGTCATACATGTTGCCTCTAGAGTGTTAAACATCTTTTCGTTGGATCTGACCTGGTGACCTAGTTTTTGACCGCACCTAACCCAGATTTGAATTTATCCTAAAGATCATCAAGATTAGCATTCTGACCAAGTTTCATTAAGATATGGTCATAAATGTGGCCTCTAGAATGTTAACTAGTCTTTACTTTGATTAGACCTGGTTACTAGTTTTTGAGCCAACCTGACCCAGATTTAAACTTGACCTAAAGATCATCAGGATTAACATTCTGACCAAGTTTCATTATGATCTGGTCATAAATGTGGCCTAAGTGTGTTAACTAGTTTTTATTTTGATTTAACTGGTTAGCTATTTTTTGACCCCACATGACCCAGAATCAAACTTGACCTAATGGTCATCAAAATTTACATTCTGACCAAGTTTCATGAAGATACAGTCATAAATGTGGCCTCTAGAGTGTTAACAATCTTTTCGTTTGATTTGACCTAGTGACCTAATTTTTGACTTCAGATGACCCAATATCAAACTCCTCCAAGATTTTATTAAGGGTAGCATTCTGACTAAGTTTCATCACAATTGGGCTCTAGGGTGTTAACAGTCAAATTGTTGACGACGGACGACGACGGACACAGGGCGATCACAAAAGCTCACTTTGAGCTAAAAATGAATTTCAGAAGTATCACGCATAAATACTTTTAATTTGGTAGTTTAAATTCCTGGTAGGGATGTGGTGGTCTACACATTGTGTTTGATTTGTAGGAAAAATGTTGAGACGATGCCAGTTTTAACACAAAACGTAAATCATCTTGGAAATACCGATTATTATTACAGACATACCGTGTCGCTGACATGCTTATCATTTCGATTTTTCAAGTTAAGCATTCTAGAAACAGTTGAAAAACAGTTGAACAATATTTTAGATATGTATGGACAAAGGGGTACGTCAATTTTCCTTATTATTTGTCTTGACTACGAAAGAAAATCTACTAATACCTCTATCGGCTGTCTATTATTGAAATATCACGGTACTAAGCAACAAAAGTTTGCGCATGCAGTTTAAAATAACTTGTCTATTACGGATGTGATCACAAATGGAAAACATTAATACATGTTTATGCAAGTTTCCTACTTGCCAAAAGTATCAAAAATACTTTGTCTGTGCTCAGTTAGTATTAAATATGTTATAAAAAGGTGTTGTTTTAGCTGTCCGGTCGAGATTTTTAACTGTATGCTTTTTAATAATTTCAGTTGGTTATTATTTTTCATGAATGTGATATTGTAAATAAAAACAACAACTTTATCATTTATTAAGCAAACAACTGAAATAAAATACCAAATATACCCTATCACATGGATCTGCTGGCAGCCATTGTTGATAACTATAAAAAGACACTAGAACAGGAGTGTAGGACACAGGATGAGCCCCCGCTGGTACTTTTGTCACAAATAAGGGGCAAAATCAACTGTTTGCAGTCATTTTATATAAAGGATTTATTACTCTAGGCCATATAATTCTTGAGCTATGAGCATCGCAAACAAAAATCCACTATTTTGGCTATTTCAAGGGCCGTGACTCTGTAATTAGCGCTAAACTTTAAAACAAGAAGGCCATGAAGGCCTTGTATCGCTCACCTGACCTATTGACGTAAAGATCATCAAGATTAACACTCTGACCAAGTTTCATAAAGATATGGTCATAAATGTGATCTCTAAAGTGTTAACTAGCTTTTCCTTTGATCTGACCCGGTGACCTAGTTTTTGAGCCCACATGACCCAGATTCGAACTTGACCTAAAGATCATCAAGATTAACTTTCTAACCATGTTTCGTGAAGATACAGTCATATATGTGGCCTCTATAGTGTTAACAAGCTTTTTCTTTGATTTGACCTAGTGACCTAGTTTTTGATCCCACCTAACCCAGATTTGAACTTGACCTATAGATCATCCAGATTAACATTCAAGTTTCATTAAGATATGGTCATAAATATGGCCTCTACAGTGTTAAAAAGCTTTTCCTTTGAGTTGACCTGGTGACCTAGTTTTTGACCCCAGATAACTCAATATTAAACTCGTCTAGGATTTTATAGAGGATAACATTGTGACCAAGTTTCATTAAGATTGGGCCAAAATTGTGACCTCTAGAGTGTTAACAAGCTTTTTCTTTGGTTTGACCTGGTGATCTAGTTTTTGATTTCAGATGACCCAATATCAAATTCGTCAAGGATTTTATTGAGAGTAATATTCTGACCAAGTTTCATTAAGATTGGGCCAAAATTGTGACCTCTAGCGTATTAACAAGCTTTTCCTTTGATTAAATCTGATGACCTAGTTTTTGACCCCAGATGACCCAATATCGAACTTGTCCAAGATTTTATTAGGGATAACATTCTGACCAAGTTTCATTAAGATTAGGCCAGATTGTGGCCTCTAGAGTGTTAACAAGCTTTTCCTTTGATTTGACCTGATGACCTAGTTTTTGACCCCAGATAACCCAATATCAAACTCGTTCAAGATTTTATTAAAGGTAATATTCTGACAAAGTTTCATTAAGATTGGGCCAAAATTGTGACCTCTAAATTGTTAAGCTTTTCCTTTGATTTGACCTGGTGACCTAGTTTTTGATCCCAGATGACCCAATATCAAACTCCTCCAAGACCTTATTGAGAGTAACATTCTGAAAAAGTTTCATTAAGATTGGGCCAAAATTGTGACCTTTAGAGTGTTAACAAGCTTTTCCTTTAATTTGACCTGGTGATCTAATTTTTGACCCCAGATGACCCAATATCAAACTTGTCCACGATTGTATTAAAGGTAACAATTTGACCAAGATTCATTAAAATTGGGCCAAAATTTTGACATCTAGAGTGTTAACAAGCTTTTCCTTTGATTTGACTTGGTGACCTAGTTCTGGACCCAAGATAAGCCAATATCAAACTCGTCCAAGACTTTATTGAGGGTAATATTCTAACCAAGTTTCATTAAGATTGGGCCAAAATTGTCACCTCTAGAGTCAAATTGTTGACGACGGACGGACGACGGACGGACGACGAACGACGGACACAGGGCGATCATAAAAAGAATGCCAAGTGTGCATGGTCGCATCATGATAAAGACTCATGCTAGGTTTCATGAATTTACATCAACTAGTTTTTAGCAAGGTGCGTCATTAGGTAAAAATGTGCATTGTTTACTATTTCAGGGACCATAACTTTGGAAATAGGGGTGAAGCCAGATGAAAAATAGGAGGTGCAAGTTCATATCATGATTAAGACTCATGCAAAGTTTTATCAATTTATATGAATATCTTTTTGAGTAGGCGCGTCACAAGGTGAAAATGTGTGTTTTTGACTATTTCAGGGGCCATAACTATGGCAATAGGGAGAGGAGCCAGACGAAAAACAGAAGCTGCGCAAGTGCATATCAAGATAAATACTCATGCAAGGTTTCATCAATTTATATCAAATACTTTTTGACTTAGGCTCGTCACAATGTGAAAATGTGCTTTTTTGACTATTTCAGGGGCCATAACTCTGGAATTAGGGGACGGAGCCAGACGAAAGATAGAAGGTGCCAAAGTTCATATCATGATAAGGAATCATGCAAGGTTTCATTAATTCATATCAAAAATTTTTTGAGCTTGGCGTGTCACAAACCTTTATCGGACGGACGCAAAACAAAGACCAAGACCAAATCCACCATTCATAGTTGGGGCAAGAAAATGCTAATATGGGTCCGGGAGCAAAAGCCGTCAGATTTTACGTTTGTTCCACCCAATAAACAAAATAATGCAGGAGAACAACACTTCAACAGTTCTCACTATTATTTTTTTAAAGGAATTAAACATTGACGATGGTGGCCATTTTGAATTTTCTTTAATATAAAATGTCCCCAAAAATGACAAGGTATCATACATTGGTTTCTCTAAAGAAAGGGAACAACAAAACTATCTTGTATATACTCTATCGCAAGGTTCAACTAAAGTTCTATAAGAGTATATGCTTGGTATCTAAATCTTTATATCAAGACTAACAATTGGAACAAGTATTTGAAAAATTCTATTTACCTAAAATATAGTTATATTGTACAATATCTTATAATAAAGATTAAATATTATCGGTACTTGTTTATAAAGCATAAAATATCATATCAGCTTATACTCTAAACGTAATGTTTGACAGTACTATATATTTTAAGGGAACATTTAACCTGTACGAAATCTTACAGCTGTAAAAGACCGCATTTCTGTATTTATATGGAGTAAACTGCTGACGTAACACTATCGCTTAACTACGATAATATCAAATTAAAGATGCAGTTCCTACAGTCCTCCGTATTGAATTCCATTTAGCTCACTCCGCTTGTTAAATTTCTGTTGTTACGTTTAATGAGGTAAAACGATGCATTTTCATGGTCCCTAGGTTAATATTTTGCACCTTTTAATTGACATTTGGATTGCATTTGGATTGCAACAGTGGAACAAGTTCTGTGTTGATTTGACAAACTAACTTTTATATTTATTCAATATGATTTTTACCTGTCAATGAAGACCTTGATTTTGCTCGCATTATTTAGCCATTATACAATTTGAAATTGATACAGACTGATTTGTGGGCATTCATATTCATTTAAAATGATTGAATATTTAAGTGAATATCTTTATCAATTTAACCAACGGACACTGGTATTTTGGCGATGTTTTTGGCATTGTTCGTATCATTTTCTATTAATAACTTTTCATCTTGTTCGTCTTGATGTACATCTTAACAATTAGCACCTTGTTCGCCTTGATTTTTATTCTCATTTTTCTAATCTTGTTCGCCTTGTTGACATTTCCATTTTTCCTAAGCTTGTTCGCCTTGATGTACATTTCCATTTTCCTCAGCTTGTTCTCCTTGATGTACATTTCCATTTTCCTCAGCTTGTTCGCCTTGATGTACATTTCCATTTTCCTCAGCTTTTTCGCCTTGGTGTTCATGTTCATTTCCATTTTCCTCAGCTTGTTCTCCCTGATGTACATTTTCTTCAGCTTGTTCGCCTTGATGTACATTTTCATTTTTCTCAGCTTGTTCGCCTTGATGTACATTTCCATTTTCCTAAGCTTGTTCGCCTTGATGTGCATTTCCATGTTCCTCAGCTTGTTTGCCTTGATATTCATTTTCATTTTCCTCAGCATGTTCGCCTTGATGTACATTTCCATATTCCTCAGCTTGTTCGCCTTGATGTACATTTTCATTTTCCTCAGCTTGTTCGCCTTGATGTACATTTTCCTTTTCCTCAGCTTGTTCGCCTTGATGTACATTTCCATATTCCTCAGCTTGTTCGCCTTGATGTACATTTTCATTTTCCTCAGCTTGTTCGCCTTGATGTACATTTTCCTTTTCCTCAGCTTGTTCGCCTTCGTCTACATCTTCATTTCCCCGCATCTCGTTGATCATCATCCACATATTTATACTCCTCCTCTTGTTCGGTTCGATCGTATCTGATGTATCTATATTCCATAAAACTTGTTTCAGAAAGTCAGGATCTTTTACTGCAATAATGGCTCTGAAAGATTTGAATCGCGGATATTCAATCATATATTTTGTTACAGATTTTCCATTCTGGTATCGTCTTCTTACATATCTCCATTCGGTCTTGATTGCTAAGATATCAAATATTGTTCGGCCGGACTTTGTACGCATGCAGTAATCGGCTCTTAAATCTTCTACAAGGATCTTAAATATATCTAGGTTCATCTGATCACAAGCTGTATGCAGCGGAGTTTTTCCGTATTTGTCTTGCGCATTTACGTCAGCAATCGGGCCTAACAATTTGACAATTTCTATCTGACCCTTGTGAACCGCAGCATGTAAAGGGGTGTATCCATCTTTCTCGGATATATGGACATCTGAATGTACAGAAAGCTTTTTTATAACTTTAATCTGCAGCTCTCTTTCCAGTTGTGCCCTCTGCATCGTATATCTCTCGTCATTCTCATCCTTCTTATTTTCCCGTCCATATACGGCTAGGTAAAGGGGTGTTCTTCCATAGGCATCACGAATGTTTGGACACAATTTATTTTGTATCAATATGTCTATCAAATCAACATTCTTTTTCCAAACGGCAACATGATACAGGCTAGCACCCTTGATGACAGAAGCTTTACCATAGGATATGCGATTCTTTAGTGTCACTTTAGTTTCGTCTGCTTTCAGTAAAATGTCTACAATTTTATTTTCTCCACTGAAAGCTGCGCAATGTATTGGATAATGACCTCTGTAATCCTTCGCCTTTATTGATGCTCCATGTTGTAGTAATAGCTTTGTTATATTTTCGTCTCCGACATCAGCATTCATGTGCAGTGGTGTTCGCTTAAACTTCCCTGCCTTGCAATTGACACGAGCTTTATTTTCTAAAAGTAGTTTACACGAATCTGGCTGTCGATAAAGGACGGCTTTATCCAGTGCCGACCAACCGTTTTTATTCCTGTAGTTGATACTGGCACCATGACGAAGTAAGCACTTCATACATTCAACAGCGCCATATTTAGATGCTGCAATAAGTGGACTGTTTTTGTTTATGCTGTTAGGACAATCTATACAATTTCCAGTATAATTTTTAAGCAAATATTCAAGACTTCCACTGTGCCCCTTTGCAGCTGCAAAATAAATCGCGTCTTCATTTACGGTGGCGGAGTGCTGTAACAACATTTCAATGACATCTTTTAATCCTTCATGCGATGCTATCAGTAATGTTGATTGCAAGAATTCTGTTGTGTTTATACATTGATGTAAATTCTGTTTGAAAACTTCTTTTAGAAGAAGGGAACTGTCGTAGAGAAGTCCAAGTGACGGCAAGTACACTGTAATTTCTTCTCCTAAATCAATATCACAGTTCCTGTCCAAACACATTTTAGGCAAGGCATCAACGGGTTTTGAGAACATATATTTTCCTTCTTCGCTTTTACAAAATTGACTGACAAAATCATTATTGCTGAAACAATCATGTTTCAAAACAGACGTATTCATTGATATCTCATTTTTTTTTTCATAAGTACGATACAACCCAAAGCCAAATTTCTTTTCAATTTGTCCATCTCCTTTTTTGAATTCACCTTCAGATAATACTTTCGGGGCCAATGCTCTGCATATTGCCAAATGGAGTTCCTTGTATCTGAACTGTTCCACATAGATATGAAGCCCATCATTTTTAGTCTCATCTGTTGTTACAAACTGTTTCAAAAATTCATTATCCGCGAATTCTAGTACTGCGCTTGTATATTCCTGGCCCGCAACAAGTCCAACCATATCTTTTACACTATTGTGGCTGAAATAATATGTACCATTATAGGGATCAAATCGCAAAAATCCATCTTCGTGGTATTTCAGAGACTTGCGAAGAGTTTTTGTTGTCTTGTGTTCCAGATTTATGCCAAATTTCGACGCTGCCATTTTTATTTCGTCTGAAGTATCAGGTGGTTCAACGTCTTTCCTCTTTAACTTCTTCTCATGACTCGCCCAAACAAGTATTAAGGCCAGAAACTTTTCTTCGTCTAGAAATAATTCTTCTATGCACTTTTTGAAAAACAAGAATGGTTCACCGAAGAAATAAGCACCTTGGTTGAATAGGTGTTCATTTCGAACAAAAAGGCTGACGATTTCCGGAAATCCTATCATTGATTTATGTCTAGAGTTATTTCCTCGAAAGAAATCCTCAAAATCTGATGGCACATCGTACAGCCTGGAAATAAATGCAGATTCACTGGTGTAAATCTGGTTACATTCTGTTATCAGAGTTGAATCGAATTCTTTCTTTGCATACTTTAGGTGCTTTTCAAGTATTTCTGTTCTCTCAGCATTCGAAAGATCGTAAGATGCTAGTATTTGAACATTGTCGTCTTTAAGTATGGTCAAATGTCTTAGTTTTTCTTTTGCTTCCTTTAAGATATAATGACGTGTTGTAATTATTGCTTTCACTGTTTGAGCTTTAATCGCCTTTTCAATATCTGGTAAGCGTCGTGACCATTCTTCTAATAAGCTTTCGTTTAAAGCTCCTGCACCAAATATGTCGTCGATGAAAATTATGAGGGGCTTCTCCTCGTTCAGTGTTAACTTATTCCAGTGCGATGGCTCACTTAATTTTAAACAATGTTCTTGGTCTGTTATTTCTGACAGTAGTTTTGTGGCCATAGTGGTCTTTCCTTCTCCGGGAAGTCCGCTTAATATCAGGCAGCCAGTGCGGTTCAATTTTTCCATTGCAGTCCTATGTGCGTGAGTGGTAACATAGACTTCATCACGTTCAAGGTCTCTTAACCATACGTTTGTGACTGCTGCAATAATAAATAATCATGAATAATTATAACAGTGAAGTTTAAATCATTTGTATATATTTCCTGACACAGTGTAAAATGTATAGAAAGTACTAAATTTTTTCCATAATTTTAAAAGATATATACACCCGTTGAGATGAAACAAATCTTGCAAAATGCAGTCATCAAACAGTATAAGCATTCATGTTTTCCGAACGTTTTCGATTGAAATTAAGTCTAATTAGTTAAAATTGCGGTAAAAATGTTCAATCAAATTAACTTTAAACTCAACCGGATTTTCAACAATATCTGGTTAACAACCTAGCAAACGGATGGTCATGTGCAAAAGCTCTACCGTTAGTCTTCCCTGGATATTACCCAGATTGATATAGTTCGACATACTTACATGCAATTCTAGTTACTTCAGAAGAAATCGCTGAGGTTTCGCTCACTGATAATTCTTGTACTGAAAGAAAATATGTCGATTCATATTTATAACTGTATCGGCTGTAAAATGTCATGAAATAACATCCCTTGAATGTGATATCATTAAGTTATGCTATATATATTATGTGACGTACCATTTGTATTTTGTGATACTAGTTAAAACTGAAATTAGATTATATCGTACTGATAAAGGTCAGCAGTAAATTCTTTTACTTTACTGTACCATAAAAAAGAACTAAATTCACGACGGTATTAGAATACAAGAAAAGTGGTTGGATGGTAAGTAAAGTATCAGTTTGATGACAGGAAATATCGTACTTAGTGTTTTGTAACGGTTGTGACGGCTGCAGGTGATTTTATTTGTTTGCAAGTTTGTAAACATTTATATAGGAGTAATTACAAAAGTGTCGATCTTTAAAGAAAAAGTTATGATATAATGAATTTCACCATATTGTTTCATTTAAATAAGACGATTATGTTTTGATAATTTGTTGCATGTCTAAAAGCGTCATCATTTTATGGACGAGTCTTTAAACAAAGAACCAATATTGCCTTTAATAACTCGCACGATGAGAAGCAAACAACAAAGACAAGTCGCTCAAGTAAAAGACATTAACCATTTTCAGGCTTTCAGTGCATTTTATATGCATTAGACTGGATTCGATATTTTGAAATTCATTTGTACATACAAGCATTGATACATAATAATTAATAATTAATACATTTTCACGCAGAGAGAATATTTATCAATACCAGTGCCGGTCTTTGCGTCCGTCATGTCTTTGCCGAATGATTACATGTTTACATTTGTCATGTGAGTAAGTCAACCATCCGGCTAGCGTAAGGATTATGTTTCTACCCTGCTGCTTTATATATATACATTTCTAGATAATGTTGCTTAACTTTCGATTTTCTAACACAGTAACATAAATGAATAATACAATTCTTCTTGTTGATAATCTTTGTAACTAAATTGTATTTTGCTTACACATGTAAAGTTATTTGATGTATTGAAACATGTATGTAAAGGTTGGCAATTAAATGAAATTTAAAGTTTTCAATTGAATCTTTAATCTCAAATCAAAGGGAAATACGTTGCTATGTTATATACACCATACACAGCCGCCAAAAACACGACCGCGTGCGTTGACCTAAAGCAAACGTCTTTTTAAAAGCTTCGGAATCATATGAGTATTTTTTAAAAAATTCTTGTTTCCATAATGAAATATTCTTGTGAAATCGCCCAGGACAGTCAGTTTCCAGTACAAATAGAGTAAATGTTTGCGCCTTTTGTCATGCTCTCATGGGAATTACAAGTAGTTACCTTTTACATCTTGTAGCTCAGAATGAAGTTTATTCACTTGAAACCGCCACATTGTTAATGCTGCAAGTTATGTGAACTTTTCCAAACAAATTGATCATTCAATTGAAAAAATATTCCAGTGATGAAATGTCATTCATATGGAAATCCTAGAACCGAAACAAATTGAAGGTAAAAACCGTCGCAAAACCATAACACAAAAACTGATATCGACATTCACGCCATTCAACGCTGACACTTCATGTTTTTATGTTCATTTAAGAAAGCATTTATAAAAGATTATCAAATACTGCATGCTTTCCTTCAACGGAATTCATATGATAAGTTGAATGTATTGTTATTTGGACTTTTACTTACTGAACGTTTACTTACAAAACACTATACATGTATCTGTATAAATGAAGTCGTTTTTCAGACAAGATAATTAATGAGTCTCTCGTCGTTCAACGAGTCTTATGTCACCTAGTATCGCCTGTGTATATAATATTTTCCCATCAACCATATAAATTTTCTCTCACCTTTTGACTGTAGCGAACATACATCAGTTGCGATACTATCTACTTTAGACTCAGAAGACTGGATACGTTGGTAGATAATACTTTGGTGTTCTTCAAAACATTCTGTATTTTTCTTAGTCATCTCTTCAAGATCTGTCTGCTTTGTTTCAACTTTAGATAGTTTCGTTTCATGAGCAAGTACATCTGTCTCCAAACTCTCGACTTTTGAAATGCCTGTTTCTTGCTTCTGGGCCTGAATTTTAATCGTGTTAGTGTTCTCGAAGGTTTGCTTCTGTACTTCATTTAAACGGCTGTGGTTGTCTTCTAAAGACTCTTTAATATTATCTACATTTGCAATGCATTCTTGCAGGTCAGTCTGGATGTGAGCAATTTCTTCTTGCAGTGATTTATCCATTTCCTCCCACTCTTTTATCTTTTCTTGATAATCATGTTCTTTCGCTGGATCTATACTATCATCTTTCAACCTCTGAATGTCTTGATATAAGTTTGGTATTCCTGCACCTAGACGTGTAATCACCTAGTATCACAATAAATAGAGCACATCATTAAATAGAGAGTAGACAAGTTTGGTTAACTTGATTAGAAGCATTTCTGTAATAACGACTCATTTACTCCAGCTTAATAAGAATTTAGCTTCATAGACATATGATATATCTGCACATTTATATTAATGCATAAATCATGATTAGTTAGAAAGCCGAAACGTTACCTGTTCTATTTTGTTCCACTTCCTTTGAAAGTCTTGCTTGTTCAATGAAATTGATTTCAAATGTGATATCTGAAACACAAATATGAATCTGTTCTATCTATATACCTTGAATATATCAACCTCTTAACTAAATGTACGAGTCCAAAACATCGCCAAGTACTGTCTGTATGCACTCTCACTTAACCTACATTACGGAATGTCGGTGCTTTAATCAAGGTGCCCACCCATAATCAAATAATACCCGGAGTTACACCTAGGGTCTTCCTCCGCCATCACAAGCTGGAACGTCCCATATGACACACACTCGTGTAGGTGTGATGTTAAACCCAACCAAAACAAAAATCTAAACATAAAAACTCTAAGTACTACTTATTTTAGACATATGCGCAACCGACTCAAACATTACAATCTGAAAACAAAATTACAGCATGACATTTTTTTGAAAAAGAGTAATTTGAACCGATGATCCTGGCAAACTTTGTTTTATGGAATCAACTTTACGTACGCTTTACTTGAGATATAGAGCTCAAACCATAATTTACCTTTAGGCTTGCTCTCGATGGATTTTAGCAATGATAAGTAATTTCATTAGATACCACACTAATGATCAAATCGAGGAATGTCCTAGGAATATTATGATATTCGTCAAGAAAGAGACGAATTTTCTTAAAAAGTTGAAGTGTACAGAATTTTACAAAGCATTATGTTTATAAGGCTAATGTTGCAGCAAGAAAAATCTCTGCTACTGCCTTTATGCGAAAATAAAACACCATTCGGGGACTTTTAGATGCATGACTGTATAAATGCCAATATAATCTTTTATTTTCGTTAAATTTAACCTGTGAACCGAAAACGTACCAGTAAGAAATTCAGCGAAAAAACTCTCATAACTTTATTATACAAACACTACCCTTTTGCCGCACGAATTGACGTTATTCCAACATTTATTTTACGAAGTTCTAACAGTACTTTTCAGCTTAGTAGTTTGATATTTAATTTTACCTCATTTCTGTACTGTCTTAGTCGTGTGATGTCCGCTTCTGTTGATGTGTCAAAAGAAGGAGGGACAGATGTCCATACGTTCGAGACCTCATTCAGACCACAGATATATCTCAGCAAACACACGAGCAGAGAAACATCAAACTTTGCCGAGTTAGGCTGACCTGTTGCCGGATAAAGAACATGCCACTGTCCTTGTGTTAAGACCTTTTTCTTGAACAAGTTATGTAGTTTACTACGTGTGTTGACATCGTTCAATGTGTTCTGTAAGTGGTTTGGTGGAATGGCTAGATCAAATCTGTGACGTAAGACCAATGTCCCGCCGTCTACAATCAGAGATAAAAGCCGGAAGCAGTATGCCTTCTCTTCTGATGGTGTAAGAGAGATTGGCAGTACAGACGCCATTCTAAATTTAATTCGTCTCTGCTACTATAGCCTTCCTATTGAAAGAATACGAAAACACCATTTAATTCGCATGCGATAAGCTCATTAGATTTGTTTTGTACTTAGTTACAAGTCCCACAATTGTAAAGAACACTTTTCTTGCATACATTGGTTACAAGCAGAGTTCACTTGATAACTGTCTGACATGGTTTTTAAAATAAACTTCATATGATGAATTAAGCTACAACTTTTAAGAACTTGTCGATTTTTAATTATCTAAGGTTAAAAGGTTTGTTTCAAAAGAAACAGTTTGCCCCAGAACATTCGTTACCTTAAGGTTTTGAAACATTTAAGACTTACTTTTAGATATTTCTGATGTTTTCGCTATAATTTTTCTTTTATGTCGAGCTATTTGTTTATTAATGCGATGATTTATGAAACTCATGATAACGTAATCAACATTTTCCTGTCACTATGTTTATTTCAAAATACTATAGCTAGTAGGCTTTATATAATTATGATAAAAAAAAGAGTTTCGATTCAGTAGACTCTTCCACGTGTTTATACTACATATTAACTGTATTCGCTAAGACAGATCAGTGTAACAGACTATTGATTCATTTAATGTATTTTCTTAAATTGAAAGAAAACGTTATTCATTTTATACAGTAGCTGGACCATACGATATTTTCTTTCAAGGCAAGTCATAAATTACTTATCACCAGGAATCAGCAACTTCAGATACATGCAATGTCACAGTTGTACCTGTCCAGAGGGTCGATAATTGTCATAATTCGAAAATGTGTGTGTCTGTGTGCGTGCGTGCGTGCGTGTGTCTGTTCGGGATTAACGTCTTTTTCAACAATTTTTCAGTCATATAAACGACAGTGTCTACTTGTGGCAGTGAGCACAATGCCCAACTTTATAGTGCTGCCTCACTGGAGTATCACGCCGTAGACACGTGGCAAGATACCCCACCCAGTCACATTATACTGACACCGGGCTGACCAGTCCTTAATGCTGAGCGCCAAGCGAGGAAGATGCTAGTACCATTTTTTACGTCTTTGGTATGACGCGGCCGGGGATTGAACCCACGACCTACCGAACTCGAAGCAGACGCTCTACCACTAGGCTACCGAGGCGGTTGTTGCTTGATTTTTCTTACATTTACCAAAGTCGTATTACTGGGATATATTTGTACTAATAATACTCAAATGACATGAGAAATTGTTAGCAATTGACACATCATACTACGACCATGTTTCTCGTCTTTGCCATTTAAATGCTATCTCTGCGACAGGATTTGACCCGACAGTAGCTACAGAGCATCGAGCCAGTAAGATCATGACATTTCCAGAATCTAAATTATTCCACCCGTTTAAATGTCTTTGGTTCTAAAATTGGCTTTTTCAACTGATAATAACTTTATTTGTCTGTGATGAAATAAAATAACTTTCATCTTTATATGCCAGGTCATTTGTTATTAAGATAATGTATTATTCTATCGCTTTTGTGTTATTCAGTGGTCGTGGTTCATTCTCCTATTGTGATAGAACTGTGTATATAATGTTTTATATTCTATGGTATGTTACCATGAATATCAACAATAAATTTAGCTAGGAAGCCATCCAGCTGACTTACGGAAGGTCGGTGGTTCTACCCAGGTACCCGCTCGTGATGAAATAATGCACGGAGGGGCACCTGGGGTCTTCCTCCACCATTAAAGCTGGAAAGTCGCCATATGATCTATCATGTGTCGGTGCGACGTTAAATCCAACAAAATAAATAAATAAATAAATTTAGCTATACAGAATAATAAACAAGAAATATCTTTAAAAAAAAGGTCGGCGAATTGTAATAAGGAAAGAAGTTTATGAAATTTTCATCTAACATTCATCTTTCATCTAACATTTTTCAAACTGCAAAACTAAACACCGCATTTTAACAATTTAAATGGTTCTCTTTAAATTTTTCACAAAGGTTTCGGTTTGCAATTTTGTTTCGTTTATCCTTAGACGAATAATTACAGCAGTAGTTTGATGAAGATTCATCAAGCGGTTCATGAGAGTGAGTGAGTGAGTGAGTTGGGTTTTACGGCGAATCGTGTTCATGAGAAGAGGTCATTCATGAGAAGTCAGTAAAAGTGTTTATATTTTTAGCTAAATTGGTCCCTATCCCCATTTGTAACAAAATAGCAGGAGACCTTACGATATAGTTACACACCAAGTTTGATAAAAATCCATTACATTTTAGTGGTTAATGCGAAGAAAGGCATATCTACTTTAACCGTTAGCCTGCTGGCGGCAGATGATTCTGCCTTTGCGACCAGTGCAGACCAAGATCAGCCTGCACATCCGTGCAGTCTGATCATGGTCTGCACAGTTCGCTATTCAGTCAGTAAATCTTCAGTGAAAACCCCTTTGAGTAATAAGTGGTACTGTCCAAATTGAAAGATGGACCAGTCCATTATAGAAATATAGCAGGTTAAGGGTTAACCTACAGTGGTCCCTAATAGGGCCCAAGTTCCTATATAAATAAATTTGGAAGAGGACCTTATAATGATGCTGCAGACCAGGTATGACAAAGATTCATCAAGCTGTTCATGAGACGCTGTCTAAAGGCATTTCTAGTTTTAGCTCTAGCAGCCCCTAAAAGGGGTCAAATGTCCCAACTGAACAAAGTTGGCTGCGGGCCTAATAAAGATGCTGCAAATCAAGTTTGATGAGAATACATGAGAAAAAATCAATTAAAGGATTTTTTATTTTTAGCTTTAGCGGCCCCTAAAATAGGCCAACTGATCCCGCTTTAACAAATGCATATTCGCTATTCATGAATCTTTGGACAATGACGTCACACCTATAAAAAGTGATGGTCAAGGGACACATACAACTGTAATTATTTCAATGCTTCCGTCTCTTAAGGTAGTTCTGCACGTTTGGATCGAAACTTTTTCTACAATGTAGAATTTGATTAAACTCTGATTTTTCAAAACTTCAGAGTATACCTAGAAAATTCAGCAAATAAAAATGATAGGGTCGTGTGCTTGATTTTTTGCTAGACTGCTTTGAAAATTTCGGACCTCGCGCAAGTTTTCATAATGGGAGTCTATGGGAAAATAGCAACTTTCATAACATTTCCGCGAATAGAAAATTTTCCACAATGTAGATTTTAATGAAACTTCTCACAGTCGTAAATAAACATATGGCCTATAATATAGTGAAATAAAATGTATAGGTCCGTGTGCTTATTTCTGAGATATTTGGCCATGATTAAAGTGAACCGCCTATTTGAAGCAGATTTTAAGACATTATTTTGAATTATTTAACGTGTCAGATGTTTTAATATTATATTTTAACTTTAGAAAGATAGAGACTGTTACAATTTAATAAATTTATTCACAGGCTGCCTTTATTTCATACACTGATTTTCATTTCAGTACGCCGAATCCAGGCTTTATTCTATGTTTTCCGGATAAATGACGTTACGCCATCACTTCCGGTTTATCAAACGTGCAGAACTACCTTAAGCAAAGTTCGACCGTAATCATATCACGTAGATGAACTGTATGCAGCGTATTCCTTCATTTCAATGTAATGAGATTTAGTCATTATATAGCATATACATAATAACAGATTTCAACTGAGTTCAATATTTGCATACCGTACTAAAGAAAAATATTCATATATAATAAATCAGTTAATTAACTTGTAACAAATATATCAAAGCAAACAAGTACTCATTTTAATATGCAATCTGAATAAGTCACAAAAGCAAGAAACCTTTTCATATACAGACGACAACTGTAACAAGGAAAATCTTTTAAAAAGCACTTCTCTACATAGAAGACTCTTATCACACCCTTATTCATGTGATACGCAGACCGTATTCAGCTTTTTTTTTTATTTAATTTGATATATGTTGGTATTTGAACAGGCTTTTATCATATTTATTAACCTTACTTACTATTTTGAGATATGTCAATATTCTTGCTAAATATACTGAGCGAAAGTTAGCTTTAAAACTGTGAACAGCGTCGTTTAGGATAAACGCTTTGTCTACATTTCACTCAGCGTAGCACAATCAGCAAAGTGAAACAAACTGACACTCTCGTCCAATCAGGCAGAGTGTTGCATAAATCTTTCATTTTGATAAATTATCTATAATGCGTTATCAAGTAGTTTGATTTGCAAACTGAAGTCACGTGGCATTAGTCGGTCAAGGTCACGAATTCGTTCTTAAACAACCCTTTGTGCCATCGAATGTGAATGAAATCACTGACAAAAATTTTCGTGTACGAATCAAATACGATTTCAACTCAGAAATCAGTTAGCAAAGCCACGAGGATTGTCTAGAATAAAATGGTAGTCTATACTTTGGGACTGTTAAAAGCGCAACAGAAAAAACTAATCCGGATCGCCGGCACATCGGAAGGGGTTAGAAAAGCGTACTCTAGCATCTGACTCAGAAGCTGGTAACATCGAAAACGATAGCAGAAACAGAGACTTGATGCAGACAAACTGCCCTCGAAAACTGATTTTTTTCCCAGGGCTTCTTCCTACTGTCGGAAATTTCATTTCCTGCATTAAATATGCAGTATTCCATAT
The DNA here is from genome assembly GCF_021730395.1 of Mercenaria mercenaria. Lineage (NCBI taxonomy): Eukaryota > Metazoa > Mollusca > Bivalvia > Venerida > Veneridae > Mercenaria > Mercenaria mercenaria. Next base: position 117,331,971 of record NC_069361.1, on the reverse strand, counting down.
TGGGACCCTCTCAGGCAGGGGAAAACACATCTAACTTTCGCCCCTAATTAATGGGGTCGTTCGGTGCCTGTATCGCACGTTGAGAGTTTTCTTACTTTAGTAGTGTCTGTACCTACATGTCAGACAATATCAACAAGCAGAATTAGCAAATAAATATCACCCAAGACCAAGATGAATATCTTTGGGTATCAATGATCACACATTATCTTTAAGGTATGTGAATTTCTTTTTCATGAACGTACATGAATGTTATAGATTACGAGATGATACGCTAAATTTGATATCTAAAGACGACTATTGATTTTCCAATTCACGGAAGAGCGTTGTAAATATTTATAACTGATAACTTTGCAAAACTTTATCGGTGCATATTTTCTTATTGATTTTAACATTGTCAGTTTAAGTATATGCAGATAATATTTAAAGAGCGAGCCATTACAATTTGTTATATTCGTACACAGTAGCTTCGATTAATGTTCAGAACAATATTTAATCGACGATTAGTGCACGTACCTGAAGTCAGTGTTGTAATAATAATACCTGGTCCTTCAGGACAATTATACCCGTTCATTTTATATGCTTAAGTCGTTGCTAGGTGGTGTAAAGGTGGTACATATTCCATTACAAGAACAATAAAACCGAGCCTAGTAGATAAAAAGTCTGAAACATGGGGTGTAAAATTCTTCATGCGAGGAAACCAGCTTGCTTACGGAATGTCTATATTTCTACCTTGGTGCCCCGCCGATGCCTGAAAAAATGCCTGGGCAGACACCTGGGTTCTTCCTGCACCATCAAAAGCTAGAAAATGTTGCCATATTACATTGTATGGGAGTGACACTAAATCAAACAAAACAACAAATACACGTATTGCCCTTCCTCCGTTGAAGGAAATAATCTGACCGTCCTTATGATTGTCTAAAGCAAATTATCTCAGTCAGACATTTATCATTTTACCGTGGCAAAATGCATAACTAAGTAATTCACAATGAAATTGTCAAGTAGATTCTATGTTCAAACAGAATGGGAAAAAATAGCGTTACCTCATATTATGTCCTAATAGTACCTTTATATACAAAGTATGTCCCCAGTTCAACAAAATAACCATACAGAACAAAAAACGCATTTAAAGCGATATACGATATCATTATAGATCCGGTATGGCATACCAGAGTAATGTGTACACATTTAATCGGTAAAAATACATATTTCATGTCTTATAATTACTTTGTTGTATATTTAAATGACATATTTTAACAAATTGTTTACAGATAATACTAATTTTCTTAAGTCCTAAAACATATTTAATTGACGCCCTGATGTTACTTATATGATATAAACCAATGTATGCAAATATCTCTCCTGTTTGCAGTTCATTTTACACAAATGTCAGTATATTAAAAGCTGAAAGAAATAGTTGAATGCGAGGTCCGTTGCAGATTCTGGATAAAAACACAACCAGAATATTCAATTGCCGTGCGAATGCAACTGGAACCCCGGTCCCGGCTGCAATTCAGATCTGCAAATTTAGTCCTCGCTGCAATCATTTTTTTCCTTTTGTAAACACGGTAATGATTGCATTTAGTGCAAATAGCATGCATAGTTGTGTAAAACATGTACTCTATTTATTTATTTATTTTGGGTTTTACGGCGCACCAACACAGTATAGGTTATATGGCGCCAAACAGGACTACAAATTTTGGTTCCACACCTCATTTACATCGAAATAAAAACATGAGGTATGGAATAAACATGTACTCTAAACTTATTTTCATGATTTATTGAAACTTATCATAATTAAGTTCAGACAAGTTTAACCTCCCGTCCACATTTGAAGCATACAACGTTTGTTCTGTTTTTAGGAGTTCTTAGCTAAACAAGAAAATATCAGTAAAACCGATGGGTGCTCCTCAAAATATAATTTGTTTACATATTAAAAGAACAAAACTTGAATTCAGACTAGGCACATATAGTTTACTAATTTTGAATAATCAAACGGCAATATCTCAGTGAAAAATCATCCCACGCGAACAAGAAAACAATATGCGCTCCTCCTCTTGAGAGTGAAGCATCCCAAGAATTTTCGCTGAATTCCAGCTGTGGTTGCTGAGAATACTCCTGAGTAGGATGGCGCTATAATTTAACAATATTGAATAATCATAGAGCGGTAATTCTGTGGGAATCATCCGACGGAAATACATGTATGAAGATATGTGCATCTCCTCTTCGGAGTGAATGTTCTTATGAAGTTTCGATGAATTCCAGCCACTATAGTATACTAACGTTGAATAATCAAATGGCAATAACTCAGTGAAAAATCATCCGATCGAAAGACGAAGACAATATGCACATCTCCTTTTAAGAGTGAATATTTAGTAAAGATACACTCAACTTTTCACAGCAGATGTTCTAATTTTATGGTAAATGTGAAAAGGCTATCTGATTATTTTTTCGTGCAGGAATAAGTAGGAATTAAACAAGCCTTTAAATGAGACTACTTGCCAACGGTTCAAGAATACCCGAACCCACTCTAGTTTCTTTTTCCTTGTATACCGATTAGACGAATAAATAACAAGAGGGGTCCGGACCTCCCCCACCCCGGAAAATCCTAAAAACAAGAAGGTCATGATGACCCTGAATCGCTCACCCGAGTACATTGAACCACATGTTTCAAATGGTAAATTGATGCTAAAATGTAAGAAAGAAGATTAGTAGGTCATATTTATGGTCACTGAAAGACAGTTTAAAGATTAGTGTGCAAAACTGTACATGTCATCCAAATTTCAAAGCTGGATCTTAAACTAGAGTGGTCACAAGCAAAAGTTTACGCACGGACACACGGACTACGTAGACCTACTGACCTAGTTTTTGACCGCAGTTGACCCAGTTTCGAACTTGACCTAGATATCATCAATTTGAATAATCAGACCAATTTCAAACAGATCCCATGAAAAATATCGACTCTAGAGAGGTCACAAGGTTTTTCTATTATTTGACCTAATGACCTAGTTTTTGACCGCACGTGACCCAGTTTCGAATTTGAACTAGATATCATCAAAGTGAACATTCTGACCAATTTTCATGAAGATCCATTGAAAAGTATGGACTCTAGAGAGGTCACAAGATTTTTCTACTTTTAGACCTACTGACCTAGTTTTTGACCGCACGTGACCCAGTTTCGAACTTGACCTAGATGTCATCAAAATGAACATTCTGACCAATTTTCATGAAGATCCATTTAAAAATATGGCCTCTAGGGCGGTCAAAGGGTTTTTCTATTTTTAGACCTACTGACCTAGTTTCTGACCGTAGTTGACCCAGTTTCAAATCTGACCTAGACATCATCAAGGTGAATATTCAGACCAACTTTCATACAGATCTCATGATAAATATTGCCTTTAGAGAGGTCACAAGGTTTTTCTATTATTTGACCTAATGACCTAGTTTTCGAAGGCACGTGACCCAGTTTCGAAACTGAACTAGATATCAAGGTGAACATTCTGGCCAATTTTCATGAAGATCCATTGAAAAGTATGGCCTCTAGAGAGGTCACAAGGTTTCTCTATTTTTAGACCTACTGACCTTGTTCTTGACCGCACGTGACCCAGTTTCGAACTTGACCTAGATATCAAGGTGAACATTTTGACCAATTTTCATGAAGATCCACTGAAAAATATGGCCTCTTGGGAGGTCACAAGGATTTTCTATTTTTAGACCTACTGACCTAGTTTTTGACCGCACATGACCCAGTTTCGAACTTGACCTAGATATCATCAAGATGAACATTCTGACCAATTTTCATAAAGATCCCCTGAAAAATGTGACCTCTAGAGTGGTCACAAACAAAAGTTTACGCACGCACGGACGACGGACGCTGCGCAATCACAAAAGCTCACCTGGCCACCTTGTGACAGGTGACCTAAAAAGGAAAGAAGAGAACAGAAGAAAATAATTTTTCGAAAAGGCAACAGTAGGACCGCATTCAAAGTGTGTGTGGCTGCTGCTACATACAGCCTCGACGTAATTCATTTTTATGTTAATTATCTCAAAGAAAAAAAGAATTTTACCTTTAAGAAAACTTACTTTTATTTTTCCCAAATGGAACAGGTGGCTCATAAAAATGTGAAAATAAGGGATACATGTATATTGTATATAAAATTGCAGTGGAACAGGTATTCTTAAATAATCCTAAAATGCCCCAGAATGCATGAAATGAAGCACTGAATTTCAAAATTCCTATCTGGACAGCTACTTCTCTATTTCAGCCTGTTCAACTAAAACTTATTGACAACCCTGTACTTGTAAACGGCTAACATCCACAAAAATCACATCAAATTTTTTAGTGTATAAAGACATATGTTTTTCATAGTAAGGGTCCGGTCGGACCCCATACCCCTTGAGAAGATTGGCTGGATCAGCACGTGCTATACCGCTCACCTGTTAACCTTGGCCTTGGAATCATCAAGATTCTGACCAAGTTTCATAAAGATATGTCATGAATGTGGCCTCTACAGTGTTAACAAGCTTTTCCTTTGATATGAGTGGTGACCTAGTTTTTGACCCCACATTACCCAGTTTCAAAGCTGGCCTAGAAATCATCAAGATAAACATTCTGACCAAGTTTCGTGAAGATATGGGTCATAAATGTGGCATCTAGGGTGTTAACAAGCCTTTCCTTTGATTTGACCTGGTGGCCTAGTTCTTTACCCCACATGACCCAGTTTCTAACTTGGCCTAGAGACTAACACGATAAACATTCTGTGCCAGTTTGTATCAAATCAAAGCATAAATGGAACCTCTTTATGGCTGAAAAGGCCAAAACAGAAAATTTTGTCCCTTTCAGGGGCAGTAACTCTAGAACCCATGAGGAAATCTAGTTTTCGAAAGGAACAGAGATCTTGTTATGACTTAAGTTGTGTGTAAGTGTGGTTAAAATCAAATGTAAAATGTCACTTCTATTGTGTTCACAAGGTAAAAATTAACAAAGTTTGACTCTTCTGGGGTCAATCAGGGGCCGTAACTCCAGAACCTATGATTGGATCTGACAGATTCATCAAGGAATCCAAGATCTATTGTAGTTCAAGATATTTTGCCAGTTTGATTACAACAAGAGCTCGTCGAACACGAAATGCCCCCCTTGATGCATTCAGTAATTGCACAAGGAACAGGAATTATTTGATCACTGTGCATAAAAGTTCTACTGTTCTTGGTCAAAGCGACCTTGACCTTTGACCTCAAAATCAAAAGGGGTCATCTGCAGGTCACGATAAACCTCCGTATTAAGTCTCCTGATCCTAGGCCCAAGCATTCTCAAGTTATCGTCCGTACACATTTTAACTGTTTCAGGTCACTGTGACCTTGAACTTTGACCTACTGACCTCAAAATCGATACGAGTCATCTGCTGGCCATGATCAACCTCCTATTAAGTTTTGTTTTCCTTGGCCAAAGTGCTCTCAGAAACGGTTTAACTGTTCTGAGTCAGTGTCCTTGACCTTTGGCCTACTGACCTCAGAATCAATAGGGGTCATCTGCTGGTCATGACCAACCTACCTATCAACTTTCATGACCCTAGGCCCAAGCGTTCTTGAGTTATCATCCGGAAACCGTTAAACTGTACCTGGTCACTGTGACCTTGACCTTTGACCTACTGATCTCAGAATCAGTAGGAGTCATCTGCTGGTTATGACAAACCCCCCTATCAACTTTCATGATCCTAGGCCCAAGTGTTCTTGAGTTATCATCCGGAAATGGATTGGTCTACATACTGACCGACATCTCCAAAACAATATACCCCTCTTTCGAAGGGGGCATAATTAATTGCAAAATGTCTCTAACGTGTTCAAAAGAAATTGTGGACGGACAGACGACGGGAAATCACAAAAGCTCACCTTGTCACTACGTGACAGGCGAGCTAAATAGAATCATTTTCCTCGAAGCACGGGCTATATAACTCAATAAATAGTATGATGTCATAATGTTTCAAACGTGAACAGCTATAATAGGTGTGTTTGTGTTCGGGTTTAACGTCTTTTTCAACAATTTTTCAGTCATATAAACAAAGGTGTCTACTTGTAGCAGTGCGCATAATGCCCAACTTTATAGTGCTGCCTCACTGGAACAGGTGGCACGATATCCTACCCAGTGACATTATACCGACACCGGACTGACCAGTCCTAGCACTATCCTCTTAATGCTGAGCACCAAGCGAGAAAGCTACTAGCACCATTTTTTACATCTTTGGTACGACGTGGCCAGGGATCGAACCCACGACCTCCCGCACTCAAAGTGGGCGCTCTACCACTAGGCTACCTGGGCAGTTCACTATGATAGGAATTCCAATAGCGAAACGTTACGTATTTCTCTTACAACTTTTTAACCTAAAACTTCCACCATTTACCTCTTGTTATAGCCAACCCCTCGGGGATGTTAAAAACAAAGCGCAATGTGAGGTATTAGATTTACTAACAAGAGCTGTCCTCCGACAGCAATGCTCGACTATTCAACAGCCTCGTCAATTGAATGAATATCAAAGTCGAAAAAGGGGCATCATTTTGTAAAAAAAGGAAAATAGAGTTATGGAACCTGTGCAATGTAAGTCAGTTTATCACAGTGAATAAGTGTGTTAAGTTTCAATCTATTCCCACAAGTGAATACTAGTAGTCGAGCTAAAAACTAATAGATACTTCAAGAATCTACTTCATATATGTAAGTCATTTATAATGTCTTATATTTATAATTTATAATATGAATCATATTACGCTCAAATGTGATTATAATAATCTGTCACTGGTTTTAAATCCAGATGGGAATATCCGTTTCAACAGTAACTATTTTTGGCCCTAACGAGAATCTGCCGAGTTACCACCTTCACAGTTACTAATTTATTAAATATTAAGGCAAGAGTTTTGGTCCTTGTGTATACATGGATGACGATGAGGAAAAAATATCTCAAGTATGAAGGAAATCCATCAAGTAACAACAGTTTACATTGGAAGTCCATTAACAAGAGCTGTCCATAAGACAGCACACTGGGCTTTTCTCAGTGCTGGACTCTGAATTAGAGCTTTGCCAGTAAAAACTTTAACCAAAAAATCTAAGTTAAAAGGGGCATAACTCTGTCAAAATTCAAATCAAGTTATGGGGATTGATTCTCCTGGTAAAGACTGACAGAAACTAACTAATTTAAGTTTCAAGTCAAAAGCTTTGATAGTAACAGAGATATTTGACATTATCAAAAAAAAATCTAAGTTAAAAAGGGGCATTATTCTGTCAAAATTCAGATCAGAGTTATGGGGATTGTTTCGCCTTGTGTAGATTTTGGTAGTAAATAACTATTCTAAGTTTCAAGTTAAAAGTTTTGATAGTAACAGAGAGACATGTATTTGACTATCAAAAACTTTAACCAAAACATTCAAAGTTAAAAACGGGCATTACTCTGTCAAAATTCAAATCAGAGTTATGGGGATTGTTTCTCCTGATGCAGACATTGATAGTAAATAACTATTTAAAGTTTCAAGTCAATAGTAACAGAGATATTAGACTTAATCAAAAACTTCAGCCAACGGCGATGCTGGGGCGAGTGCAAGAGTTCTACTTTTTCTTCGAAAAGTCAAGCTAAAAATCTATGAGTGTAGAGGTGACGACTCAGACAGCTGTTCATATACTTCAGATAGGCCAGCTAACAACAATAGAGTAAAATCAGAATGAAAGTAGGTATAAAACTTTTCTCATTAATTTGTAAAATATGGCTAAAAATCACATCATGAGCCTGTTCACATGAAGAGAAGCTTTAACATAATATGTTTTATCATGTCATTAAATCAGCACATAAAAAACTTAAGAACCCATCAGTTTTAAATATCTTTATTGCAAAAATATTCATGCCATATATAAGCTCTTCATTAAATATCTTGTTTGAATAAAAGTCGAGAAGTCTATCAGCATTAGCTTTCCTTTTGTTTTAGCTCTGTTGCGAGGACCTGCATGGTTGCTGCAGAACAGGGCAATAGTCATTACCTCTGGCTCTATCAATTTACATTTATACATAATCTATGACAAGTTTAGGGCAAGAAAAACAAGAGCTCATAGAACACGAAATGCCCCCCTTGATGCATTCAGTAATTGCACAAGGAACAGAAATTATTTGGTCACTTTGCACTGGATGTTTGACGTACTGACCTCAAATCAATAATTATGGGTCATTTACCAATCGTAAGTAAACTCTGTATCAAATGTGATCTTTTCTCCACTTATCTGGGAAAAAAATGTTCGACTGTTCCGGGTCAATGTGATCTTGACCTTTGACCTACTGACCTCTAAATCGATAGGGGTCATCTGCTGGTCATGATCAACATCTATTAAGTTTCGTGATCTTAGGCCCAAGCATTCTAAAGTTATAGTCCGGAAACTAATATTTCCGAGTCACTGTGTCCTTGACCTTTGACCAACTGACCTCAAAACCAATAGGGGTCATCAGCTGGCCATGACCATCCTCCCTATCAACTTTCATGAACTTAGGTCCAAGCCTTCTTCAGTTATCTGGAAACCATTTAACTGTTCAAGGTCACTGTGACCTTGACCTATGACCTCAAAATCAATAGGAGTCATCTGCTGATCATGGCCAACCTCCCTATCAACTTCCATGACCCTAGGCCCAAGCGTTCTTGAGTTATCATCCAAAAACTGTTTAACTGTTCCGGGTCACTGCAACCTTGACCTTTGAGCAACTGAACTTAATGTCAATAGCGGTCATCTGCTCGTCATGACCAACCTCCATATCAACTTTCATGATCCTAGGCCCAAGCGTTCTTAAGTTATCATCCAGAAACCGTTTAACCGTTCCGGGCCACTGTGACCTTGAACTTTGAGCAACTGACCTCAAAATCATTAGGGGTCATCTTTCATGATCCTAAGCCCAAGCGTTCAATATACCCCACCTTCTTCGAAGGAGGGCATAATAAAATTTGGACATTTAGTGTAGACGCAAAAGGTGAAAATTCTTGTATTGACTGATATGTAGGACTTAAACTAAACCAACACCAGCAATTTATAACTAACTTGAAGCCATATACCATAAAATGCATCTATCGACATCTCAACTAAGTAACTGACTTTACATGCAGGAAATAGTCTTGGAATGTTTTTCACCAAGACGACGTTTCCAATGGCTGCACTAGGACTTCTTGTGCAAGTTAAACCTAACTGAAAACTGAAGCCTTTCTCATGAACTGTACAATAAATTTTCTGTTATCTGCCTTTTGGCAGATTAAGATCAGTCAGGAAAGGAGTAAAAGACTTATTAACAAAATTTTATGACTGGAAGAAGAAATTTGATAAACAAGAGGGCCCTGAAGCCCTGTATCGCTCACCTGACCTATGGACCTAAAGATCAGATCACTGAGATTAACATTCTGACCAAGTGACATTAAGATATGGTCATAAATGTGGCCTCTAGAGAGTTAACTAGCTTTTCCTTTGATTTGACCTAGTTTTGACCCAACATGACCCAGATTCGAACTTGACCTAAAGATCATCAAGGTTAACATTCTGACCAAGATTCATGAAGATACAGTCATAAATGTGTGTTAACAAGTTTTTCCTTTGATTTTTTGACCTGGTGACCTAGTGTTTGATCCCACATGATCCAGATTCGAACTTGACCTAGAGGTCATCAAGACAAACATTCTGATTAAGTTTCATAGAGATATAGCCATGAATGTGGCCTCTAGAGTGTTAACAAGCTTTTCCTTAGATTTGACCTTGTCACCTAGTTTTTGACCCCACATGGCCCAGATTAGAGGCTGACCTAAAGATCATCAAGGTTAACTTTCTAACCAAGATTCATCAAGATACAGTCAAAAATGTAGCTTCTAGAGTGTTAACAAGCTTTTCCTTTGATTTTTTGACCTGCTGACCTAGTTTTTGACCCAACTTGACCCAGATTTGATCTTAGCCTAAAGATCATCAAGATTAACATTCTGACCAAATTTTATTGAGATATTGCCATACATATGGCCTCTACAGTGTTATCAAGCTTTTCCTCTGATTTGACCTGGTGACCTAAGTTTTGACCCTACCTGACCCAGATTCAACTTCACCTATAGATCATCAAGATTAACATTCTAACCAAGTTTTATTAAGATATGGTCATAAATGTGGCCTCTAGAGTGTTAACTAGCTTTCCTTTGATTTGACCTGGTGACATAGCTTTTGACCCCACCTGACCCAGATTTGAACTCAACCTAAACATCATCAAGATTAATATTCTGAAAAAGTTTCATTAATATATGGTCACAAATGTGGCCTCTAGTGTTAACTAACTTTTCCTTTGATTTGACCTGGTGACCCTGATTCGAACTTACCCTAAAGATCATCAAGATTAAGATTCTGACCAAGCTTCATGAAGATACAGTCATAAATGTGACCTCTAGAGTGGCAACAAGCTTTTCCTTTGATCTGACCTGATGACCTAGTTTTTGACCCCAGATGACCCAATATCGAACGAGTCCAAGATTTTATTGAGGGTAACACTCTGACCAAGTTTCATTAAGATTGGGCTAATATTGTGACTTCAAGAGTGTTAACAGTCAAATTGTTGATGACTGACGACGACGGACAATGGACACAGGGTGATCACAAAAGCTCACCTTGAGCACTGATGAGCTAAAAAAGGAAGATATATTGTCTATCAAGAAAGTAACTACCAAAAACATTCAATGTTTGACCAGTAAATAATACCACCTATAAATAATACATGTAATCACGCAAGAAGACAACTGTTCTTTATACATGTAATTCTAAATATAATTTTATTGACTTCTTTAATCTTGCTGTGCTCATGTTGTGTCAATATGGGCTTGAAAGTGTATTATATATTGCTACACTGGTTTCATGTTTTAAATGTCACTTTTCACCTTCTATTCAACTTCTTAAGATATTTCTTCACTTCCATATAAAACTGTTGATAAAATCTCCTTTCTGCTCTAGCTAAATGTATGTTTGCATTAATGCATCGACTGTAATTTCATTTTCTTTATACATAATTAATTGGTTCAGTAAAATTCATATCCTAACTACTTGTGCTGTTATATTCTTGACCAAAGACTGGTTATTTTCTAGTTCATTCACTTGTACAACAATTTTCGCAAATGTAGACCCAGTCAAACCTTTAGTGAGACGTCCTGGATTGATACAACAACAACCCTTCATTTCCTGTAAGAAAAAAAAACAAGACAACATGTAAACAATTGCAATACACATTTACTTCTGATACTATCGTTTTATTTGTTTTGCTGGTCTTTTCAGTGTTTAATGATCCCAGCTGACCCTTCGGCCTTATTTCAGGACTAGGCACTTACCTGGGTAGAACCTAGACCTATAAGCCAGTACAAGAGGGCCATGAAGGCCCTGTATCGCTCACCTGACCTACTGACCTAAAGATCATCAAGATTAACATTCTGACCAAGTTTCATTAAGATATGGTCATAAATGTGGCCTCTAAAGTGTTAACTAGCTATTCCGTTGATTTGACCCCGTGACCTAGTTTTTGACCCAACATGACCCAGATTCGAAACTGACCTAAGGATCATCAAGTTTAACATTCTGACTAAGTTTCATGAAGATAAAGTCATAAATGTGGCCTCTAGAGTGTTGATAAGCTTTTCCTTTGATCTGACCTAGTGACCTAGTTTTTGACCCCACCTGAACCAGATTTAAACTTGACCTAAAGATCATCAAGATTAACTTTCTGACCAAGTTTCATTAAGATATGGTCATAAATGTGGCCTCTAAAGTGTTAACTATCTTTTTCTTTGATTTGACCCGGTGACCTAGTATTTGACCTGACATGACCCAGATTCGAACTTGACCTAGGAATCATCAAGTTTAACATTCTGATGAAGTTTCATGAAGATATAGTCATAAATGCAGCCTCTACAGTGTTAACAAGCTTTTCCTTTGATTTGACCTAGTGACCTAGTTTTTGACCCCACCTGACCAAGATTTGAACCTGACCTATAGATCATCAAGATGAACATTCTGACCTAGATTCATTAAGATATGGTCATAAATGTGGCCTCTACAGTGTAAACTAGCTTTTCGTTTGATTTGATCTGGTGACCTGGTTTTTGATTCTACATGACCCAGATTCAAACTGGACTTTGAGAATATCAAGATTACCATTTTGACCAAGTTTCATAAAGATACAGTCATAAATGTGGCCTCTAGACCTAGTTTTTGACCTGACATGACCCATGTTCGAACTTGACCTCTAAAGTGTAAACTAGCTTTTCCTTTGATTTGACCTGGTGACCTAGTTTTTGATCCTACATGACCCAGATTCAAACTGGACCTTGAGATCATCAAGATTAAAATTCTGACCAAGTTTCATGAAGATACAGTCATAAATGTGGCCTCTACAGTGTTAACAAGCTTTTCCTTTGATTTGACCTGCTTACCTAGTTTTTGACCCCAGATGACCCAATATCAAACTCGTCCAAGACTTTATTGAGGGTAACATTCTGACCAAGTTTCATTAAGATTGGGTCCAAATTGTGACCTCTAGAGTGTTAACAAGCTTTTCCTTTGATTTGACCTGGTGACCTAGTTTTTGACCCCGGATGACCCAATATCAAACTCGTCCAAGATTTTATTGAGGGTTACATTCTGACCAAGTTTCATTAAGATTGGGCCAAAAATGTATCCTCAGTGTTAATAAGCTTTTCCTTTGATTTGACCTGGTGACCTAGTTTTTAACCCCAGATGACCCAATATCGAACTCATCCAAGATTTCATTGAGGGTAACATTCTGACCAAGTTTCATTAAGATTGGCTCAAATTTGTGACCTCTAGAGTGTTAACAGTCAAATTGTTGACGACGACGACGGACAATGGACACAGGGCGATCACAAAAGCTCACCTTTGAGCACTTTGTGCTCAGGTGAGCTAAAAATGGGTTTCTGACACACACGCAAGAAGTCTGTACACGAAAGGTTTTAACACATAGGATTGTTAGACTAAATCACTCTGTCCCCTAGGGCACTTACGTACTTTTTTATTGACATATATCGTATTTTCATGTTTTATGCACACTACATGCATAAAGTAAGTTGTAGTATGGACGAACATTAAACATACACCCTTCACGGCCAGATATTATTTATAAGTGGCGTTACACTGGTCAATGTTGACTGTGTTCAGTATTTACTTCATTGTTGTTCCAAAATGTGTACTTTAGTGTGAGAAAACTGCAGTGTTCTGACAGATTTTCAATCTTGTTTTGAGATCCGGGTTGAGCATATGCCATTTTAAACTGTAACAATCTTCCATATTAACCTTTAGCCTGCTAAATTTCTAAAATGGACTGGTCAATAATTCAATTTGGGCAGTGCCATTTGTTATTTGAAGGTGTGTTCACTGAAAATTTACTGACTGAATAGCGAACAGTGCAGACCATGATCAGCCTGCACGATAGTGCAGGCTGATCTTGGTCTGCACTGGTCGCAAAGGCAAAATCACTTGCCGCCAGCAGGCTAAAAGGTAAAAGACTCAAATTCATTTTTTATGCCAACATTTCTTCAAAAATACAGAGAAATCATTAATAATTGTAGGGACCTAATTTTTTCGTGGATTTTGTGGTTGTGCCATTCATGAAATTAAATCCAAAGGAATAAAGAAAATTTCCTTTTTATTTTATTTCAAACTTTGAAATCCATGAATTTAGCCCCCATAAACTTAAAATGATTTCACAATACTGCAAATTATATAAATGAGAACGATCCTTTAAAATCAATTCTACACTTAATGAATACATTTTCTTATTACACTGTAAGTGATAGGTCAAACTACAAGGTAGAGCAACTTACCTTGATAAACTGTTTGAATTCTGAAGGTACAATAAGGATATGCGGTGTGGTCGGCATTATACATGTTGTCTGGAACTTCTCGTAATCTATACACATCTCCTCATGGGGTGGGTAGTAGGGGTAGTAACTGAGTAATACAACGAAAGTACATTCAACATGCAATAATACAACCTGCATTTTTCAAGAACACTTTTCAAAGAAATTTCAGGACAAAAACAAACTTCACTGATGTGGAAAAAAACTAACAAAGTAAATGCTTATATTTTTTCAGTAGCACACTTGCTCAAATTGTTTCAGTTTGGACCTTCATTAATTTTTTATTTAATATACTTACTGACTATAATAATAGGAATTATGCATTCAGATATCAGATGACTTGGGTGATTTCAAAAAAAATGAGGCAAACAAAGGAAACATATCTTAATAAGAGAATCAAAGCCCAATTGTCAAATATTGTATGTCTGTAAATGTGTTAGTAAGCAACAAAACTGTATTCCATGTTTAATGATCACAGCTTTTGTCATTCGAAATTCCTGAAAAAAAATGTGACCAAAATTGTAGCAAGTGTAACACATTTTTGGGACATTTTGAAAATATCATCTTCTATTAATTGAAATTTTAAAGAACTCTCTGAATAAAAGGGAAAAACTCTATTATGTACATGATCCTTAAACATTCTGGGTGAGAAAAAATCCTCTTTTTTTTCAAACTCACTTACAAAAAATGCATTTGCTTCTTAGTTTAAGAATGCGACACACGTCATTTTTGTTATTAGAAAATACATTATTTTAAAAGAAAATGATTTTATCAAGCATTTCAGCAAGTTAAGTTTTGGCAATAAATATATTTTTGAATGAAATAATCAAATAGTGATGTAAAATCGTTATAATTCTAATGATCAGGGCTATTATTTTGAAATAAAATTGTTAAAAAGATTGTCTCTTGGAAAATGTTGCAAGTGTAACATTTGAGATTATATGAGCACTGTTTTTCCACACAATGATTTTTTATGCTTTTTCTTTTGTTTTTGAGAGCAGCAGCCACCCAAGAGATTAATTACAGCACTTATGATCATGTTGTTAAGCATGCTGATTTCAAATGTGATCATAAGTGATGTTGCAAGTGTAACACTCTTTTTGCATGTGTGATAGACACAAGTTTAGTGACATTTAAACTTAAGTCATGTAAACCAAAATAAAATCAATACTTTATTTTAGAAGTAAAGATCATGCTGTAAGTTTTCAAGCATTTATGTTGTCAGATATTATTACTTTGAGTAAAATTTTGTTTCAAATAATTCAAAAATTTCTTTTCTTAAGTGAAAAAGATTATTTTATGATACATCTACAGAATAAAATGCAAGTTAGTTTGTTTAACCTATGATTATGATGTATTTACATTGTAAATGAGCATAGATGGAAGGAATATTACCATAAACTGTTTAATAACCATTAAAATTATAAAAGTTGTATGAAGTGTTACACTTGCAACAGAAAAATTTATTAATGCCAATATTATGTGCAAATATGCATTTTTTCACAGCATTCTGACTTACACTGAAAAGAAATGCCAAAATTAGTTGTGAAACTCCCTTTTAAAGGGAGGTCATTAAGATCTCAAGAAAACGATGTTGAACCAGCAAAGAAAAGCTCAAATGAGAGGGTTAAAAAATACCGACAAAAACTGAAAAATGATCCTAGTCAGAAGGAGAAACTTGAAAAATTGAAAGAAAAGAAAAAAGAAGAAAACAAAGCATACAGACATAACATTAAAATACAAAGAGAACAAAATCTAAAATTCAATGAGATGATCAAAGAAAAGAACAGACTAAGGATGCAAAAACTAAGAAAAAAGCAGCGTGAAACAAAGAGAAAACAAACAGCCAAACTAAGTGACATGAAGTCAAAGCTAGATCCCCAGAAATCAAAGTCAGAACAGAAACAATTCAAAATGACCAAAAGTGTAAGAAACAATGATTCTGCTCGAAAGCGCGTCCAAAGAGCCAGTATGTTAATGCCAAAAGAAGGAGAGAAATGGGCTCAAACAGTGACCGATCTTGTGAACAAAGCTACCCCAAGAAGAAAATCCCTACTAAGGTTTGAACATGAAGGTCTGGCAGAAATACAGAATGTAGTGGGCATTAGTAAAGTTGGAAGACCCACAAAAGAAAATGTGAAAGTAAAGAAGAGATTGGCATTCACTGAAGAAGCAAGTACTGTCTGGAAATCCAAGAAAGCCCTGAATCAGTATCAAAAGAGAAAGAAGGCCCAAATGGAACGCCCATCTAAACGGACGCTCCATAGGGAAACCTGGATGCAGAAGATTGAGACTTTCCTAGAGGACAATTCTAGAATTATGCCAAATAAAAAGGACACACTTAAAGTAAATGGTCAAGTTTTTACAAAACGTCATTTGTTAACATCTAAAGTAACTCTGTACAAGAAGTTCCTGAAAGCAAACCCAACATTTGATAGAAAATTTGGGACCTTCCTGAAAATGATACCAAAGTATTACAAACAGCTTAATCTAACCTGTAGAAGGGTCTGTGTATGTTCCAAAGATTACAACATTGACCAGAAGATTGAAGCATTGAACAGAGTTGCCAAGCAGAAATCTCTCTCTGAGCTAAAGACCACAAGCAGGCTTCTTTCAGATGTCACTGTTTGTAGTTATGAGACATTACCGAAGCGCATATGTGTTGACAGAAAGTGCATAAACTGTAGCTCATCTGCAATAAGAGGCTATTACAAACCTCTGACAGAAAAATGCCAAGAAGAAATACTTAAGTATCATCAGTGGGAAACAAGGCCAGAAACATATATAAACAAAGATGGAAAACAAATGAAATCCAACAGATGGATACAAGTAGAATACAAGACCAAGGTTGAAGACCTTGTTTCTGAAGTTGCAAAAGACATGGAATTTTTCACTGGACACTTATTTCGCATCACTTATCAACACATGATGGAGAAACAAATTATGTCCAATCTTCCAATAGATCAGTGTGTAGCTATCATGGACTTTTCTGAAAATGCTTCGATGCAAGCACAAGATGAAATAGAATCCGCACACTGGACAACCAAGCAGGTAACACTGCATCCTATTCATATAGTGAGGCATGCTAGAAGCAGTACTTTAGAAGAACCAGTCATTAAGAAAGAGTCACTTATCATATTATCGGATTGCCTTTCACATAACTCTGGCGCAGTGTATGTCTTTACAAAGCAGCTATTGCTACACTTGAATAACAACCCAGGGCCTTGTGACATAAAAGTTATTCACAGGTTCACTGATAACTGCGCCACACAGTATAAATGTAAGGATGCATTTTCACATCTTGACCTGGTAGAAAAAGTGCATGGCGTAAAAATGGTATACCATTACACAGAATCTGGCCATGGGAAGGGTCCCAGTGATGGTCTAGGGGCAGCTGTTAAGAAGAGGCTGGAGAGATTAATACTTGGTGGAAAGGTCATAAATAATGCCTACCAAGCATATCTTGCCCTGAAACAAACACAAACAGAAACCACCAACCAAACAGTACTATACATACCGCAATCGAAAATGGCAAAGGAAATGCCACCAAAGAATCCCAATCTAAAGACAATCAAAGGTACACAATCATTCCACATGGTACAACTTGATAATCAGAAAAGTCATTTGGAGTGCAGTGACCTTAGCTGTTCCTGTACAGTGTGCACCACCTCACAAGAAGGGCCTTGCTATTTCAGCCAGTACAGGCATGCATCACAGACCCATAAACTGCTTTGTTACAACCCCAGTGACTGTAGTATCCTTAATGCTAAAAATGTCTTTTTTCCCAATGTCAGCACTACTGTGTTGAAATTAAACGCTTTCAATTTATTTGCTTGCATGCTTTCTGCTATTTATCCTACTGCTTGCTATAATAATGTTTTACTTTATTACTAACATCCTGTAAAATCATGTTAGCAGCCTTTACATGTATGTTAGCTTCTGCTTTACGCTTAATCTAATCAGCATGCTCCTTATCTAATACTTAGCTGTGACCTGTAGTAATGGTGATGGGGTAGATTCACATAGATTAGCTAACACCAATGTATTACAGCAAGCAATGGAGCTCAGTCTCAGAGATCACTCTGAGCATGTTGATTACATCAACAATGAGTTGACATTGTTTGCTACTAGTATTGCAAGGAAGGGTTGGCAAATTCGAGGCACAACACCCACAGATGGGAACTGCGCCTTCTGGGCAATTAGTGATCAACTTGATCGGACAGGGGGTCATCCTTACACACAAACACAACTTAGAGAAAATGTTGTCGAATACATTGAAAATTTATCAGAGGTACTGGTATGCTATTAATACTTAGTATTGATTTGTACTTTTTTGGAATTAAAACATAGAGAATAGGTGGTTTTAAATATAAATTTTGTTTGCCAGACTTATCTTTAAATTAATATACAAAACATTTATCATTCATTTGTAATAAATATTTTTTTTAAATGCAGGAATTCACAATGTTCTTAATAGTTTTGATAATACTTTGTCTGTCTGTCTGTCTGTCTGTCTGATATCTAAATTTATGTATATTTCAGAATGATAAAGAAAACTTGGCCAAGTTCTTGACTCAGAGTATGGATTCATATCTGCATGGCATGAGATTAAATGGAACATATGCTGATCACATATGCTTACAATCATTGTGCAAAATGTTATCTATGGATATACTGGTGGTTAATTCTGGTGATGACATTAGATTACAACCAACTGGTACCTCCTCTAAGACGCTGGTCCTTGGCCACCTACCTGATTTACAACACTACGTCAGCTTGGAGCCACTGAAGAGGTATTTACCAAATTCTACATATATAGTAAAAGTTTATAACCAATGTAATACTCAAAATAAAAAGTTATGTATATTATACATTTATGAAGAAATTTATTTTTACTCAAGATATTACAGAACAACTATTAAATGTTTCAGGTTTGAACTGGATGACTTTGTAGCTGTCCATCTGACTGGTGATAAACACAGACGAGTTTATGTTGCAAAGGTATGCTTGTAGTTATACATAAGAAACTTGTTAAAGTACATCAGTTGTCTGTCTCTCTGTCTGTAGGTCTGTCTATGTTCACTTTAGAATTAAATACCACAGAAATAATTAAGAATGATTGATAAACACTAATAACAATAAAATTCTGTACATATTGGAAAATCTGCTGACAAAGAAATTCTGAAATTGTTTTGTTTGAAATTTTAGAACTGTTTGGTTTACAAAGTAATAAATATCAAATGAAACCTACACTTTTTTCTGCACAGGTTCTCGACGTAGACGAAAATGATGTGAAACTGAAATTCATGAAGCAAACCAGATCAGCTGATGTCTTCGAGTGGCCAAACAAAGAGGACATTGCCTGGCAACCTCATTCCGATGTCTGGTGTAAATTTGATCAACCCGAATTATTGCCTGGCAGGGGTCTTAGAATGAAATTCGATATGAAAGGACTTTCATAATTATAGTTTAATGAATGACAATTTAAGACGTTTTAGTTCAGTTGTTAGTTGTTACAGTTGCATTTGCCTCTCATGACTTTGGAAAGTGAACAATCATAGTTCCATTGAACTAAGTATTATATACTTTTTTCACTTTACCAGAACTTACTAACTATGATTAAACTGGGAAAGATGTAATCATGAACTACAGTAGTGCATAAGCACCCAGACAAGTTGGTGTATTGACCTTTAAATATCTCAATGTTTGTATTCAAGTTTAGTGTTACAAACCAGTTCTTTACAGTTCTAATGTTCTTAATTCAGCTGTTTTTTCAATTTTGTAACATGTTTCATCCTGATCAGGTTTACTGAAGATTTTTGACATGTTGAATTTTTTATTTTTTGTAATTGTTGCAAGTGTAACAGTATGCTATGTTACAGATAATGGTTATGACTTTATCACATTTGCTCACTTCCAAAACAGAACTATCAAAATGCATTAAATATACATTTTTTAAACAGTAACAGTATTAGACAGTTTCAATTTTGGTTGTATTCATTCAACTGAAGAGTAGTCGTTATCTTCTGCAACTGCAGGTTTGTTAAATTAATTGATACCAGTGATGCCAACACTAGAAATTAGTAAAATCAATTGGTAATTAATTGTGTTATAATTAAATTACACAGTTATTGTCAACAATTTTATTTCACCACTTTTTGGGGTGAAAAACCATTAATAGCCATAGCTGTTGCGAGTGTAACACAAATTTTGAAAAAGGTAGTCGTTTTCAAATGACAAGTGTTGGCATGTAGAATAGTTTCAGCATCACAGCAAGTAATAATAATTGCTTAAATGGTAGCAGTATTGACTGAAACAGACATAATTTCAAATTCTACTACTCTATTGTAAAATAAATCAAACTTTTCAAGAGGTAAATAAAAAAAGTGACACAAAAATACTAAAATATTTCGAAAATTAGAGAAAAAAATAGCAGCATGTTCCAATTTTCAGTGCAATTTATTGTTTCTATATGTATACTGTCATGCAAGTTGGAAATACTGTGCCATTTTTATGTTATTCTTCAAGTTTTGTGTGTTAAAAATTAGGTATAATTGTGTAAAAATACACAAGATTGATTAATAAAAATTGTTTGAAAAAAAATTCTGTCAACTCGTACATGTTCGCCCCAATGTTTTTTATAAATTTCAATATCGTAAGATGTTATGACCATAAAAATCAATAGTCAACAATGAATTTGAATTTTGACCCTTCTACTACTTTGCAGTCTTCATTTTTTTTGAAATCACCCACTTTTATTCAAAGTTACAGAACCAATAAATGTTTGATTTCAAGCTTTGGCTAATAGATTCAACATTTTGCTGTGAATATTAGACTGTACCAAGACCACTGCGCTGTCAAAATCAACTTATCATCAGTAACAGCCTTTATTTCAGTCACGTTTTTTCCTAAAAAATTATATTCTGGCTAAAAATCTTATTAGGTACATACCTATGCTGATTAAGAAGATGCTGTGTTAATCTACCCAGTCTGTCGCTGGAACCAGGTGGACTGAAATAAGCACACAATGTTTTCTACTGGTTTTCAACAGTTTTCAACCATATTTAATGACATGAAATACTATTTTAATTTGTACTCCACAGAAAAAGATATTACATCAGATATTGTTGAGAGGTCCTTAGACTTTTGATACCTGACCATGACCTTATTTTATGATGCCAACATGTGCAAACATGAGGGCCATGATGGCACTAAATCGCTCATCTGAGTTTAGTTGCTTGCTTGAACAAATTTCTTTGCTAAAGCTTCAAAAACAAGAGGACCATGATGGTCCTGAATCGCTCACCTCTTCCCACATGACCCAGTTTTGAGTATGACGTCGTTTTTTTCTATTATTTGACATAGTGACCTAGTTTTTGAGCTCATGTGACCCAGTTTTGAACATGACCTAGATATTATCAAGATAAAAATTCTGACCAATTTTCATGAAGATCCATTGAAAAATATGGTCTCTAGAGAGGTCACAAGGTTTTTCTATTATTTGACCTATTGACCTAGTTTTCGAAGGTACGTGACCCTGTTTTGAACTTTATCTAGATATCATCAAGGTGCACATTCTCACTAATTTTCATGAAGATCTCATGAAAAATATGGCCTCTAGAGAGGTCACAAGGTTTTTCTATTTTTATACCTACTGGCCTAGTTTTTGACCGCACGTGACCCAGTTTCGAAACTGACCTAGATATCATCAAGGTAAACATTCAGATCAATTTTCATGAAGATCCATTGAAAAATATGGCCTCTAGAGAGGTCAAAAGATTTTAATAATTTTAGACCTACTGACCTAGTTTTTGACCGCAGTTGACCCAGTTTCAAACTTGACCTAGATATCATCAAGATGAACATTCAGACCAACTTTCATACAGATCCCATAAAAAGTATGGCCTCTAGAGATGTCACAAGGTTTTTATATTATTTGAACTACTGACCTAGTTTTTAACGGCATGTGACCAAGTTTCAAACTTGACCTAGATATCATCAAGGAGAACATTCTGACCAATTTTCATAAAGATCCATTCAAGGGTATGGCCTCTAGAGAGGTCACAAGGTTTTTCTCTTTCAAGACCTACTGACCTAGTTTTTGATTGCAGTTGACCCAGTTTCAAACCTGACCTATATATCATCAACATAAACATTCAGACCAACTTTCATACAGATCCCATGAAAAATATAGCCTCTAGAGAGGTCACAACGTTTTTTCATTATTTGACCTACTGACCCACTTTTTGATGGCACGTGACCTACTTTCGAACTTGACCTAGATATCATCAAGATGAACATTCTGACCAATTTTTATGAAGATCCATTCACAAGTATGGCCTCTAGAGAGGTCACAAGGTTTTTCTATTTTTAGACCTACTGACCTAGTTTTTGACCGTACGTGACCCACTTTCGAACTTGACCTAGATATCATCAAGATGAACATTGAGACCAACTTTCAGACAGATCCCATGAAAAATATGACCTCTAGAGAGGTCACAAGGTTTTTCTATTATTTGACCTACTGACCTAGTTTTCAACGGCACGTGACCCACTTTCGAACTTGACCTAGATATCATCAAGGTGAACATTCTGACCAATTTTCATGAAGCTCTCATGAAACATATGGCCTCTAGAGAGGTCACAAGGTTTTTCTATTTTTAGACCTACTGACCTAGTTTTTGACCGCAGTTGACCCAGTTTCAAACTTGACCTAGATATCATCAAGATGAACATTCAGACCAACTTTCATACAGATCCCATGAAAAATATGGCCTTTAGAGAGGTCACAAGGTTTTTATATTATTTGACCTACTGACCTAGTTTTTGAAGGCACGTGACCCAGTTACGAACTTGACCTAGATATCATCAAGGTGAATGTTCTGACCAATTTTCATGAACATCTTTTGAAATATATGGCCTCTAGAGAGGTCACAAGGTTTTTCTATTTTTAGACCTACTGACCTAGTTTTTGACGGCACGTGACCCAGTTTCGAACTTGACCTAGATATCATCAAGATGAACATTCTGACCAACTTTCATAAAGATCCCACAAAAAATGTGACCTCTAGAGTGGTCACAAGCAAAAGTTTACGGACGCACGGACGGACGGACGCACGGACGGACGACGGACGCTGCGTGATCACAAAAGCTCACCTTGTCACTATGTGACAGGTGAGCTAAGAAAAAACTAGGTGAGTAGGTCATGGTAAAGATTATTCAAGATAACTACTGAAATCTGTTAAAAAGTTATACAGGTGGTCCAAATATCTTTTCTGTAGCTTCAAAAACAAGAAAGTAGGTCAGTAGGTCAGGGTAAGAAATATTAAAGATAAGTATTGAAATCTGTATCAAAAGTTATAAATGTGGTCCAAATTTCTATGCTGTACTTTATGTTTAAAGAAATTGTTGATGAAAAGTGACCACGCTCTCTGGCGGCCATGATTTTTGACGAATCAGAAAAATTTGAATATTATTTGTAGAAGGTCACACAAGGACAATTTGTGTGAAATAATTTTAAAATCGGGCTAACAGTTTTATACAATAAGATTTCCCAAGTTTCTACTATATACATATAGGGAAAAGTGAGCATGCCCCCTGGCAGTCATGTTTTTTGACGAATCGGAATAATTTGAACAATCTTGGTAGAGGGTCACACAAGAACCATTTGTGTAAAATTATTTTAAAATCAGGCTAGCAGTGTCACACAAGATTTTTAAAGTTTCCACTATATACATATAGGGAAAAGTGACCACGCCCTCTGGCGGCCATGTTTTTTGATGAATCGGAATAATTTGAACAATCTTGGTAGAGGGTCACACAAGGACCATTTGCGTCAAATTATTTTAAAATCGGGCTAGCAGTTTTACAAGAAGATCTTTAAAGTTTCCACTATATATATATATATATATATATATATATATATATATATATATATATATATATGGAAAAGTGACCACGCCCCCTGGCGGCCATGTTTTTTGACGCATCGGTATAATATGAACAATCTTGGTAGAGGGTGACATAAGGACCATTTGTGTGAAATTATTTCAAAATCGGACCATCGGTTTAGGAGATGTCGTTTGAAGATTTTTCTATTTTTAGCTCTGGGCCCCTATGTGCAACCAAGTGGAACCATTTGAATAACTTTGGTAGAGGACCATCCAAGGAACTTCCACGCCAAGCTTCATCAAAACCATTCAGTGGCTTTGGAGGAGATGTCGTTTAAACACAATTGTTGACGACGGACGGACGCATGACCGACACAGCGTGATCACAATAGCTCACCATGAGCTAAAAAAACTTACAAATACATTTTGTGTCTTTAACACGAGAACTACTGAAACCTATATCTGGTTTCTTTTTTTTCTTCGCACATCTCAAGAAAACAAGTGAATGAAGTATTGCCATGCAATACAAAGTCCCCTACTGGAAGGCACCTAATTTTCTCTACTGCAGTATAACATAATGAACTGATATCTGTCAATGATGTATAAACAATATTGTACTATATATACACTACGTTATAACAAAACACTTGGATTAAAATTTATATATATAAAAACCTATAGTTGTTTTCATATTCAATTTTTTTGGCTGATTATAAAAATGTTATCATGTAAGTTATTTATAGTAACAACAAAGGGAAATTAATCTTTAAAAAAAAAAAAAAAAAAAAAAAAAAAAAAAATCTATATAATATAAGTCCACAAGAAACTCTTTACCAGGTAGAGATAGGTCAAAATACACCTAAAAATTGGATGTAACATGCATGCTGTACCACAGAAAAGTGGTCTCGATTTTTCTCTACCGCCAGTAATAAAAAAGTTACAATAAAATCTATTTATAGTAACAACAGGGGACGTAATTCTAAAAACAAGGGTGCCTCATGGTGGTGAACATTTGGTCCAAGTTACATCAAAATCCCTCCATGCATGAAGAAGAAATGTTCCGTACAAAGTCATTCTTGAATTTGACCTTTGACCTCTAAATATGACCTTGACCTTAGACCTAGGGACCTGGTTCTTGCGCATGACATGTTGTCTCATCCAGGGGAATATTTGTGCCAACTGATATCTAAATCCTGCTTTGCATGACAAAGTTATAGATCGGACAGGAAAAAAATCCTCTTGACCTTTGATCTCTAAGTGTGACCTTGACCTTTAAGCTAGGGTACTGGGTGTTGCGCATGACACGTCGTCTCATCATGGGAAACATTTATGCCAAGTAATATTGTAATCCCTTGATGGATGACAGAGTTCTGGATCGGACAGGGAAAAAACCTTATTGACCTTTGACCCCCAATTGTGACCTTGACCTTTGAGCTAGGGGTCTGGGATTTGCGCATGACACGTCGTCTCATCATGGGGAACACTTGTGCTAAGTGATATTAAAATTCCTTAATGAATGTCAGAGTTATGGACCGGACACGAAACAGACCCTGTTCATGCTATGTTAACATCTGACTGCTAAGTGTGACCTTGACCTTTGAGCTAGGGGTTTGAAAGTTGTGCATGACACATCGTCTTATTATGAGGTACATTTGTGCCAAGTAATATTAAAATCCCTTCATAGATGGGAGAGTTATGGACCGGACAGGAAAAAAGCCTTGTTGACCTTTGACCTCCAATTGTGACCTTGACCTTTGAGCTAGGGGTCCGGGATTTGCGCATGACACATCATCTCATCATGGGGAACATTTGTGCCAAGTAATACTAAAATCCCTTCAAGGATGGGAGAGTTGTGGACCGGACAGGAAAAAGGCCCTGTTGACCTTTGACCTCCAATTGTGACCTTGACCTTTGAGCTAGGGGTCCGGGTTTTGCGCATGACACGTCGTCTCATCATGGGGAACATTTGTGCCAAGTAATATTAAAATCCCTTCATGGATGACAGAGTTATGGACCGGACATGAAATTACGGACGGACGGACAGACGGACTGACGGACAGACGGACGGACGGAATGACGGAAAAGTGCATTCCTATAGTCCCCGAAACTGGTTTTCAACCAGTAGGGGACTAAAAATCTTTTACTCTTAATAACAGGTATATTTGATCTCCTCAGTTGTAGCTTTGTAATGTACACAAGATTAATTGTTAGTGATGTAAATTTGAGAGTAATAAATAGGGCATTTGTTTGTTTAAGTACAATCTTTCCCTGTGCAAACACTATCTGGAGTGAAAATGTAAAATCTGTTTTGATTTTTTTTCTAAATTTATCAATTATATATGTAGAGAGATAGCAGGGACTGCGTTATGGGCGAAGTTGAGCGATAACTTCGCCCTAAGATATTTAACTTCGCCCTTCCCGCCCAGAAAAGCGAAGTTCCAGTTGCCCTAAAATTAGATAATTGGCAATAAGGTGCGCCGAGTTTATACATCTCAGTTATGTAGTCTGTAAACACAATATGCAATACACAGAATGTCACCGGGAGGTACACAGGTCGAAACGTGTCCATGACAACAAAAGATGATCACTCGATTTCAGGTTGACACCGCCGGGACTGATTTGGCTGTTAATTGTTTGCAGTTAATGTGATTGCGGTAAATGACGACAAAAGTAAAACAAGAGGGCCATGAAGGCCCTGTATCGCTCACCTGACCTATTGACCTAAAGATCATCAAGATTAACATTCTGACCAAGTTTCATCAAGATATGTTCATAAATGTGGCCTCTACAGTGTTAACTAGCTTTTCTTTTGATTTTACCCCGTGACCTAGTTTTTGACCCAACATGACCCAGATTCAAACTTGACCTAAAGATCATCAAGTTTAACATTCTGACTAAGTTTCATGAAGATATAGTCATAAATGTGGCCTCTAGAGTGTTAACAAGCTTTTCCTTTGATTTGCCCCCATGACCTAATTCTTGACCCAACATGACCCAGATTCGAACTTGACCTAAAGATCATCAAGTTT
Source organism: Mercenaria mercenaria (assembly GCF_021730395.1). Lineage (NCBI taxonomy): Eukaryota > Metazoa > Mollusca > Bivalvia > Venerida > Veneridae > Mercenaria > Mercenaria mercenaria. The sequence continues at coordinate 117,305,156 of NC_069361.1, read as the reverse complement.
AACATTCTGACTAAGTTTCATGAAGATATAGTCATAAACGTGGCCTCTAGAGTGTTAACAAGCTTTTCCTTTGATTTAACTTAGTGACCTAGTTTTTGACCCCAGCTGACCCAGATTTAAACTTGACCTCAAGAGCATCAAGATAAACATTCTGACCAAGTTTCATTAAGATATGGTCATAAATGTGGCCTCTACAGTGTTAACTAGCTTTTCCTTTGATTTGACCAGGTGACCTAGTTTTTAATCCTACATGACCCAGATGCAAACTGGACCTTAAGATCATCAATATTAACATTCTGACCAAGTTTCATGAAGATATAGTCATAAATGCGGCCTCTACAGTGTTAACAAGCTTTTCCTTTGATTTGACCTGGTGACCTAGTTTTTGACCCCAGATGACCCAATATCGAACTCGTCCAAGACTTTTTTAAGGATAACATTCTGACTAAGTTTCATTAAGATTGGGCCAAAATTGTGACCTCTAGAGTGTTAACAAGCTTTTCCTTTGATTTGACCTGTTGACCTAGTTTTTGACCTCAGGTGACCCAATATCGAACTCGTCCAAGATTTTATTAAGGGTAACATTCTGACTCAGTTTCATTAAAATTGGGCCAAAAATGTGACCTCTACAGTGTTAACAAGCTTTTCCTTTGATTTAACCTGGTGACCTAGTTTTTGACCTCAGATGACCCAATATCGAATTCGTCCAAGACTTTATGGAGGGTAACATTCTGACCAAGTTTCATTAAGATTGGATCAAAATTGTGACCGCTAGAGTGTTAACAAGCTTTTCCTTTGATTTGACCTGGTGACCTAGTTTTTGACCCCAGATGACCCAATATCGAACTTGTCCAAGATTTTATGGAGGATAACATTCTGACCAAGTTTCATTAAGATTGGGCCAAAAATGTGACCTCTAGAGTGTTAACAGTCAAATTGTTGACGCCGGACGGACGGACGACGGAAGCCGGGCACAGGGTGATCACTAAAGCTCACCTTTGAGCACTTCGTGCTCAGGTGAGCTAAAAAACTAGAACTGTCACAGGAGTGACGAATACCCCCACAATACGGTCTTGTCACAGAAGAATGGCAACCATAAGAAAGACATGGACACAAGAAGGTGCAATTTAAATCAAAATTGACCTGTATTTTACGATGTTACACATGTGTACCAAAATTTATCTAAATCTGTCAAGCCTTTTGTGAGTTATTCGCCGACAACCATGAGTTTGACAAATTTTAAGTTGGAAAGGGGCCATAACTACATATAAAATGGGTGGTTTGTACCCAGTCGAACTTAACCTGTATTTTATGATGTTACACCTGTGTACCAAAAACATTTAAATATGTCAAGAACTGTCACTGGAGTGTTTAATAACTCCAATGGTGGATGAATATTGCACAATAGCTTGAGTCTGTGTTAAAAAATATCAAATAATAAGAGAGGTACAGATAAAGTATATCAAAACACTATATAAGTATAATTCTAAGCAAAAAGGGGGCATAATTCAGGAAATATTGGTGCAAGAGTTATGCACCATGTGTCATATGATGTGGGTGATGATTTGGAACAACTACTTCAAGTTTGAAACAAATGCATTTCGTAATAACCAAGATATAGTGAAAATGCATCAAAATTAACCTTAAATTCTAAGTAAAAGGGGGCATAATTCATGAAAAATTGGTGTCAGAGTTATGCACCTTGTGTCACATGATGTGGGTGATAAGGTGGAACATCTATTTTAAGTTTGAATCAAATCCATTTAGTAATAACTGAGATATAGTGAAAATGCATCAAAATTAACCTTAAATTCTAAGTAAAAGGGGCATAATTCATGAAAAATTGGTGTCAGAGTTATGCACCTTGTGTCACATGATGTGGGTGATAAGGTGGAACATCTATTTAAGTTTGAATCAAATCCGTTTTGTAATAATTGAGATATAGTGAAAATGCATCAAAATTAACCTTAAATTCTAAGTAAAAAGGGGCATAATTCATGAAAAATTGGTGTCAGTAATGCACCTTGTCACATAATGTAGGTGTTAAGGTGGAACATCTATTTTAAGTTTGAATCAAATCCATTTAGTAATAACTGAGATATAGATTTCGGGACGGGACGCGACGTGACAAAACTGACTCCTATATAGTTCCCATCAAACATTTTTGTGGGGGTATAAAAAACAAGAGTAGATATCTAATAATTAAAGTTGAAATCGGAGATCAGAGCCCAAAAAAATTTAAAAACAGCAATAACTTCCGAATTTCTTAACGATTTCTTAAGTGTCAGTACTTAATTACTTATTTCCTAATAATCATGGTTCCGGAAAAAAATCATTTCGAAATTTTGGTTTCCAAAAATAGATCTTAAACACAATTAGATCTAATGTAGACTAATCATTACTCCCGATGTTTATTTCTCCATCGGGATTTGTTAACTATCTAAACATTTTTACCTTTACTTCTCGGTCTGTATTTCTTTCATTAAAAAGATATAATTTTAAATATAATGCAGTTGACAAACTATTAAATTTGTTTTGATAAAAATAGCAGACTACTCTTTTAGTTCATTTTTGATATGTATAAAAGGGAGGTAATACATTTAAACAATTATTTTTTTTTATGTCAAAATACGTTGTTTTTAAAAAAATATTGCCCCTGATAATTAAGTCTTTATCTACTGATCAATACAAATAACGTTTCATTAAATGTTCGAGAGTTTATCAACTATGCAGTTTGTCAAGTAAGAGGAAGTATATATAACTAATTTTTTAAATTGGTAGTTTAGGCTGTTCATAAACCTGAGCAATTTAATAGGTTGACAAGTCAATGAAAGATTTTAACATTAGAAAAAAGCTGTCCTGGGAAGGAAGAAATCAAGGAAATATAAAAGCACTGGTTGCATGATGAAAGATGTGTTGTGTCAAGTTGTAAATCATTATATGTACAGTAATAAAACAGTACAAATTTGTACTGTACTGTTGAAACACTGCACTGTTTTTATTTATAATATATCATAAACAGAAAACACTAAAAATATTTTGAAACTGAATAAACAATGACATTGTTATTTAATGTGTGTAAGCAATGTCCTGTTTCACATTTGCGAAACTTCTCCCTGTTTCTCCTGGAGGGAGAAGTCACTTCTCCCTAATTTTCCAGGCTAAGGTAGTCCCTAGATAGTGGGGCAGTGGTTAGCAGGTTGGGAGTACAACAGTTATCCAGATTTGATTCCCGCTTGCAGCTAGTGTTCAGTACTTGGTGATTTACTTAAACTGGTATTGTATCAGACTAGACTAACTGCCGACAAGGTAAATTGACACCTGCTTTGGGCTCTAGACTATTGGAAATAAGTTGTTCCATCCATTCCAGCTGGGGACTTCTGTCGACTAGCCACGCTTAACAAGAAATCTTTACCTTTATAACTCACTGAAAAATTTTCAGTAAACAAATGCAAACTATATACATTTGTAATAAAAATTAGTAAATACATCGTATATTTGTCTGGGAATAAACTTACAATGTAATTTCTTCTGTCCCCATGTGAAACAGTACGTCTGTTGATGTAAGACCAAACACTATGTTGTTTATACGTAGAGTGCATGGATCAGATGCAAAGTGAACATGCTGCAAAAAAAAAACTAGAAATGTGTCACAGATGCCCCCACTACATGACAAGGACACAAATTTTTTCCTAGGTCAGGGGCCATAACTCCTACAATACTGAATGAATCCGGACACGAAACCCCAGGTGCACAACCGCAAATGCTGATCAACATTCCTTTAAACTTTGGTGACTCTAGGTCAAATACTTTTGGAGCTATGCGCGACACAACATTAAAATGACCGATTTTTAACTAAGTCAGGGGCCATAACTCCTATATGACTGAATGAATCCGGACGCGAAACCCCAGGTGCACAACTGCACATGCTGACCAACATTCCTTTAAACTTTGGTGACTCTAGGTCAAATACTTTTGGGAGCTACGCGCGACACATTAAAATGATCAATTTTTAACTAAGTAAGGGGCTGTAACTCCTACGAGACTGAGTGAATCTGGACGCAAAACCCCAGGTGCACAACTGCACATGCTGACCCAACATTCCTGTAAACTTTGGTGACTAGGTCAAATACTTTTGGAGCTACGGGCGACACAACATTAAAATAACAAATTTTTTACTAAGTCAGGGGCCATAACTACTACACAACTGAATGAATCTGGACGCAAAACACCAGGTGCACAACTACACATGCTGACCAACATTCTTGTAAAGTTTTGTGACTCTAGGTCAAATACTTTTGGAGCTAGGCGCGACACAACATTAAAATGACCAATTTTTACAGTCAGGGGCCATAACTCCTACACGACTGAATGAATCCGGACGCGAAACCCCAGGTGCACAACTACACATGCTGGCCAACATTCCTGTAAAGTTTTGTGATTCTACGTCAAATACTTTTGGAGCTACGCGCGACACAACATTCTCGGAAGGACAGACGGACGGAGGACGGACAAGGGCAAATCTATATGCCCCCCACCCCAAAAAAGTGGGGGCATAAAAAACAATCATAAAGCTACAGTATTTTTAAATGAGTTTTCAATTAGGCAAGTTCTTTAATACACAAAAAAGTTTTACTTTACTGATCAAGAGTACCAACCTGTGGAAGTGCAAAGCCATTTAGCCTACAACTGAATTTTAATATTGTTAACACAACACTCTCAGAAAGGATTGACATTGGTACATCTATATAACCCACAATTTCAAGGGGATTTAAAAAAATGCATATAAACTGGTCACCAAAGCTTAAGCATACCGATTCAAAAGCACTAAAATTGTTCACTGAATCATTTTTAATTCTAATTCTAAAGTTTCGGATGGATTGGGCTTTACGTCACATAGACACGATTACGGTTTCATAGCAATTTTCCAGATTTAATGGTGGAGTAAGACCCAAAGAGCACCTCTTACTGCTTTTCCAGGTACAACCAACTTCCACAGACCAATCTGATATCTAACTGACAAATAATTCCATAACCAGGGTAGATTTTGAACCTATAGCTACAAGAAAGACATTCAAGACTAGGTAACTGCTATAAGCACTTTGTCTCTTTTTTATGAATTCTTATAATATCTTAGTTCTTTTTCAGGATTATTAAGATCTAGACCATTGTCCCTATTAATAAGGTAGGGTAGCCATCAGTCCTTCATTCAGATGGTTGCAGATTTGAGATCATGTAGAATAATTTCCACGCCTAATCATGAAAGATCCAAAACTGTGCCATTTTCCCAAAGATTGTGCACTTTCTGATACTTTTACTTTCTGGTCCTTCCAGATATTGGAGTCTACACAATGTCTGTACAGTAAATAGAGTTTCGCTTAAGCAGTGCTAAGGGGCATGACAGGTGTAGCACCTCATCACCTCTCATAACAGATTCCAATAAACCAAGTCCAACATTACTTTGCTTGGTTGGCAATTGTTGCATTTCATGCTTCCACAGAACATTCTTACAGATTTTATTAATACCAGAAAGTCATTTATAATGTGAAAATTAAATAAGGAGTGAGTTTAACACGACTGGTAACATCTTTTCAAATTTTAAATTGTATAACACAACATGCATGTATCTAAAGGAATAACCATGTAAACTAGAGATGCTTTTGAGAAAAGCGCATGTCTCCCACAACTGCCCCTATGAAAAATGTTAGTTTCTCTAGATGTTTTAGATGAGTGGATCCAATTAGATGGTCTGGATGAGTGGATCCAATCAGTAATTCAAGGGCCATAAATCAAAACTGCCTGGGCGGATCTGGCTAGTTATCGAACTTGGGTAAGGTCTTATGGCCAAACACATTTTGTTCAAGTTTGGTGAAGATCGGATGAGAAATGTTCGACTTAGAGAGCGGACAAGAGTAAACAGACAGATTTTTTCGGTAATTCAAGGGCCGTAACTCTAAAATGCCTGGACCGATTTGGCTAGTTATCGAACTTGGCCGAGGTCTCATGGTCAAACACATTTTGTTCAAGTTTGGTGAAGATCGGATGAGAAATGTTCGATTAAGAGTGCGGACATGAGTAAAAAGGCCAATTTTTCGATAATTCAAGGGCCGTAACTCCAAAATGCCTGGACCGATTTGGCTAGTTGTCAAACTTGGCCGAGGTCTGATGGTCAAACACATTTTGTTCAAGTTTGGTGAAGATCGGATGAGAAATGTTTGATTAAGAGTGCGGACATGAGTAAAAAGGCCAATTTTTCGATAATTCAAGGGCCGTAACTCCAAAATGCCTGGACCGATTTGGCTAGTTATCAAACTTGACCGAGGTCTCATGGTCAAACACATTTTGTTTAAATTTGGTGAAGGTTGGATGAGAAATATTCGAATTAGAGTGCGGACAAGAGTAAAAAGACCGATTTTTGGTAATTCAAGGGCCATAACTCCAAGACGCCTGGACCGATTTGGCTTATTATCGAACTTGGCCGAGGTCTTATGGTCAAACACATTTTGTTCAAGTTTGGTGAAAATCGGATGAGAAATGTTCGACTTAGAGTGCGGACATGCTTTGTGACAGACACACACACAGACAGACAGACTGGAGTAAATCAATATGTCTCCCACACCACTGTGTGGTGGGAGACATAATAAATGGATACCTTATATGTCTTGTCTAAACTGTAAGGTAAGGTAGGATAGACTGGGTCGTGGTGCATATCCCTCTGTGAAGGTAACACTACCAGTTGTACATTTAAACTGAAATGTATGAAAAAAAGTTTCTTTCAACAACAACAGCTACACTCACAAAATAAACATGAAAGAACAAGGAATCATAAAAATTAACAAGGATGTTCAAGACATGTTACTAAATAGACCCAAGTCACAACTGTTAACACTTAGCACCCATGTAGAAAACATGGGAACATTTTTTGTCTTAACATCAAATTAAGAACAGTGTGCTTAATTTTGAACATCTAAAATACTGGTCTCTCAAACAAAGCAGCAAAGACCGTTGAAGTCACTTAAGTTTAAAATCCGGCTTTCAGTAAAAACAGCTTCGCATTACAATGGCAAGAGTACTTACTTTGCTGTCACAGTTGCAACTTCATCCAATTTTTGTGTGAAAATGTCATCATAAGTAACCGTCAATTTACCATTCTAGAAATATAACAATGTTTAAGGTTATAAAGAGAGTCTGGCAATCAGTCTCTAAACCCAAAGTGATATTTGAGACAACTTCTCTAAATACTCATCAGATTTTGCATTAACTAATGCTTACTGTTTGAATATTTATCAAGGATATACAGGCACAATTAAAGTCAAATTAAACAGCTAAAACATCTTCAGAATGAAAAATGTTGAAAATACTGATAGTGAATTGAGAAACTTGAGACAAGAAGATAAATGTGCACTCTGTTTTCAAGACACCACAGTCAATTTTGCTCCTTTCACCACGACTACTGATAGATCGAATATATAGTGCAGGTAATATGCCAAATATTTTTAGTCCTACAATGCCTTAAGAATACGGAATAATACTACCGGTAACTTTTATTTTCTGTAGACTACATGTATTACCTCAATTTCTGCATTTTTACAATCAACAAATGGACCCATCTGAAATAATAAACATTACACAGCATTATTCTTTTGCATCAAACCATTTGTACGAATTTTTATCATGTACCTTCTATACATATTATAAAATTTGAAACAATTTTGAAAATATTCATTCATCTTTTAGTAACAGAACAAAGTTTTTATTAACTTAGAACATGTGTTGTTTCCCCTTTTCTGAACAACATAAAATTTCATAAAGCAATAAAGACAGGTAACACTTCCATATCATTAATTTTATCTACAGATAATGAAAAAATCTGAGCTATCTAATGATTCTGTATATTAGTTATTTTTTTATACCACACTTTATGCAGACTCTTTTCATTAGTTAAATCATCACCTCAGTGCAAGAAGCGGACAACTGCATTGACTTAAAGAAGCACTTATTCACTTTTTGCACTAAGGTGACGAAATGCATAATTCTCACAGACAACCTACCAGTATACAGACATCTGGTCTGGTAAGCTGAATCTGTTCAATAAGGTCTGTAAAAGGTTCGTACGACAGACAGTCCGATGTAGAAAACGGTCCAGCAGCCACCATCACTGATAACCTTGTGTTCTTAGTGTCTGTATTAGCTGGAATCTCTGGTAGCGGTAAACTTACACTCTAAAAATAATTTATTTTTCACAGACTTCAGTATCTACTGTATTTCATTCAACAAGGTGAACTGATTTATTTCAGAGTTTGAAACTGCCATTAAAGGCCTAGATTCACTACTATATAAGTGTACCCCCCCCCCCCTACCCCCCAAATCCAATATACAACTCCCATCTTATCTGCTGTTTATCAGGGATTATGTAATAGCAACTGATTAGAGGGCAATTAGCACAGCTATCCTTTTTTAATCTACCAGAGAAAAACATTCAGTGCATTATACAAGCTTAACATCATTTAAGTAATTTATGATCATCACTTGCTAAGCTGTAAGCATATAATATAATCTACCTGCATATTGAACAGTAAACCATTTTACTCCTGTATAGAAGACAAAAGGGAAAGATAATGAATAATCTTTTCAGAATTATTTGCATAACACTGAAGTGCTTGATTAAACATGTAAATTTTGTTTGTTGCTAGGTGCTGTTGCTGTGTAATGCTGGTTTAAATCTGGCTCCAGATGAAATAATTTGTACAACAGTGAAAAATATACCAAGACACACAGCTGTTTACTATACCTCAAACAGTTTGCTTGCCACAAATTTCTGTCCAGTACTATTATGACCTGCCATGGCAACAAGTTGCCCAGGAAACAAAGCATATTCCTTCAGTTGTGATAAGTCTACAGGTATAGTTTTCCCTGAGGATGTGTCAATTGATCCTTCTAATACCACAGACTTCGGATTAAGTTTTCCGTTACTGTCACAACAAATTCTTCCTGCTACAGTGACTTCCTCCTGGGTCGGCAAAGCCACATGCATGTATTCCTCAATTTTGTGTATTTTTTGAAGATGTTCAGCCATATCTTCTATCATATCATTCAATACTGTGAAAACAGAAAATCTTCTTTAAATGTAAAAACCGTCAAATACATTTGAATTAATACTTCCGAATGTACAAATTATGAACGGAACTTTCATTCAGAACATATACATGTATCAGACAAAGTTTGAACACTTTTCAAGCATTTATTTCTGGTACATAAAATTATACCTTTTCATGAATTATTTTTCTCAAAACTAAGAGTTGGAATAATTTCCATCAACTTCTTCAAAAACAAGAGCTGTCCATAAAACAGCCAATGCTCAACAATTCGAATGTCCCAGAAGCAGGGAAATATTACCCTAAATATTAAAATATCTATAGAGTTTCAATCCAGTATCTGCATTAGTTTTGGACATAGTAACTTGCATGCAAAACTTTAACCAGAAGTTTTAAGTTCAAAAGGGGACATAATTTGACCAAAATGTAGGTCAGAGTTATGGGACTTGATGCAATCAACTAGTTTTATAACCCTGAAGGCACATGTGAAGTTTCAATTTAATATCTGCATTTTGTTCTGCAGATAACTTGCACGCACAACTTTAACCAGAATTTTCTAAGTCCAAAAGGGGGCATAATTTGCCCAAAATACATGTCAGAGTTTTGGGATTTGACCCAGTGAGGTTGGTAATTGATTTAGAAAAAGAAAAAAATAGTTTCAAATCTATATGCTTTTAGTAATAGCTGTATGTACTTGCACGCAAAACTTTAACCATGATTTTCTAAGTCCAAAAGGGGGCATAATTTGCCCAAAATACATGTCAGAGTTTTGGGACGTGACCCAGTGAGGTTGGTAATTGATCTAGAAAAAGAAAAAATAAGTTTCAAATCTATATACCTTTTATTAATGGCTGTATGTACTTGCACGCAAAACTAACCATGATTTTCTAAGTCCAAAAGGGGGCATAATTTGGCCAAAATGCAGGTCAGAGTTTTGGGACTTGATGCTATCAACTAGTTTTATAACCCCAAAGACACATGTTTCAATTCAATATCTGCATTAGTTTTGGAGATAGTAACTTGCATGTAAAACTTTAACCAGGATTTTCTAAGTCCAAAAGGGGGCATAATTTACTCAAAGTACATGTCAGAGTTATGGGACTTGACCCAGTGAGGTTGGTAATTGATCTAGAAAAAGAAAAAATAAGTTTCAAAGCTATATGCCTTTAAATGATAGCCATATGTACTTGCATGCAAAACTTTAACCAAGGTCCGACACCGACGTCAACGCCAGGGTGAGTAGAATAGCGAATAGTCGAGCTAAAACTGTGTATAACGGGATTTGCACTCTTTGTTAACTACATTAAAATGTGCCATAGTATTGATGTGATCAAATGCAGTATTTTATTTCTAATTATGTTCATTTCTTTTCTATTTTTTTTTTCTTTTTTTTTTTTTTTTTTAAATACATTTGTTCAACAAAACAAGTTGCAGACAGAATGTTTTTCAATGAGTTTTGTATAAAATTTAAGCAGTATTTTTCAAAATTCAAGTTCTTTTCAATTTGTTTAAGGTTTAAAACCAATTTCAAGGGCTTTTCAAGGTCTGTGCAAACCCTGCAAAAAGTTGTTATTTTGAACCCTGGACAACGCATATCTTGTATGAAATGGCTGATTGAAGATCAAGTCTGTCATTCATCTAAGTGTATAGAGGTGGCAAGGGTCCTGCCTTCTGTTCAAACCACTAATACATTAAGTTTAAACCAAATCTGAATATTCCTTAGTTAGTTAAAACTGTGACAGTAAGGACTCTGAATTAAGGCAATTGGAGTGGCAGCAAAGATCATACTTCTTTGCTTTGAATAATTTGAAGACTATCACAGCTGTCAGGGTGCATTACAAACTTGACAGAGTTCAATAAATGAGTGACTGAAATTTTTTTTAACCAAACTTTTGTATGCTAGATTACACTTACACTGACCAACCTAACCACTATAAACTGGGATAGCAATGCCCATTCTTATTGCTGATTGGTCATAGCAATTATTGCTGGAAATTAGAACCACTAAACAGTTGTCAGACACAATTCTATTAATGAACTTCGGTGCATCAAAACAAACCTCACCCTGCAACAGATCTCAACATGTTTTCATAAAATGAACATTTCAATCATAAAAGGCCAAGAATAATACACTAATGTTATATCTGGTCATCAGATATCATGCAATGTTAGTCTAAAATCTGCATAAATTACCATCTCTTTTCTCAGACAATTTCTGGAACATATATTTCATATTTTTAGAAATGCTCTGTTCTGTACTATAGTCTTCTATGGTTACACCTTGACCAGACCCATGCCACTTAACATTGTTGGTTGAACCAACACTGACCATTACTTCTCCCCTATTTGTCCGAGAATTGTACTTCTTTGCTGGTGTTGTACTGAAAAGACATTGTTTAAAATCACAAGAAGCAATTAACTAATATGCAGTAAAGAAGCCAAGAAGAGTCCAGCTCAGTTCTTACAAACCCAGTTGGCTACTAACAAAATATTTCATCACACAAAGCTACTGTTTTAAAAGGTGTCATACTTATACACTGTATCCTGGCAAAGATCATTTCATATTGATTGATAAAAGTCTCTTTTAGGTGGGAAAAAGTAGAGAAATTTTGTATTTCATTTCTTTAATGCTTCTTATTATCTCCAAAAATTACTAAAGCCAATATGCATTTAAAAGCATTCTAGCATAAAACTGCTGTTACTGTCATTTTAAATACGGTACGTATTAATATGAGAAACACAGATATCATCTGTAGCTACATGTATAACACCTTTTTACCAATTGTTAACATATTACAACCCTATAATGCATAACTAAAACAAGTTTTCTAGGTACCGGTAATAAAAGCTTAAAATTCAATTATGTAAGCTCTTTACAAATTTTATGTTAGAATAACGTCATTTCACCATATTTGTTCTGCAGAATCCTTCGTGATAAATTATGTTGGTTCAAAGGCTATGAAATTTCTGGAATCTTCTGCACTACATAGAAAACCTCTCCTTATTCAACCTGTATACAAGTGTTTCGACGCAGACAGTCAATGACCAGGGTTCGATCTTAACGCAGTCCCGCGATCCCGAGGACACCTATTTTAGCGGAGGGCCTCCTGAACTTGGAAGCTGGCTGTCCCGTCGGGACAGTAAGTTTTCAGTTCAATATCTATTGCTAAAAAAACTTTTCAAAAATACCAAAATGACAGAAAAACCTTGCTTTGAAACGATTTTCGAAGTCGACATCTGGCAGGGGTGTAAAATTCCACTCGCCCGCTCGCATTGGCGAGTTAAAGTCTGAGTAGGACGAGTGGACCTCGCTGTATACTCGACCGATCGGGCGAGTGGTTTTTTTACGTCCTTACTTGACCAAAATTCAGAAATTACAACTCCAAAACGTCAACAAACTTTTGAGATGGTTCAGTCGCTACCTGGATTGACTGGAATTTACCCGCGAATCGTAAAGATATCAAAACGTCATGCCGGTAATTTTCCATTCCACAAGCACGTGCGACCTATCGTATTAAATATCTAATTTACATCGACACGCACACAAAAACCGTGCGTAGTGCATTCATTTTTTAACATTTTCACTTCAAGTTTTCAACACCTCTTGAGAAATAATACTATTTGAATTCTATAATGATTTTAATAAGATATCGACAGAAATGTAGGCAAAATTCTATAAAAACGGTCGAATTTTCATATAATCATTTGTAAAAATTCAAACAGTGCGATCTTAGTTACTTATTTCTTTCTAAAAGTAAATAAATGATGAATACTCTGGGCATAAAATTCAGACTTTTGACCAGAAGGAACAAAAAACAGAATAAAAAAATCTTAAATAATGAAAAAGCGGCAGCAATTACAATACATGGAGTAAAACGATTTTTGGCAAACAGATGAGATTTCTGTTAGTGCGGCAGAATAGGTTACGTGACCTCGTGAACGTAAATAAAAATGCGATTTTAAAATAAAGCAGTGTGATGTCATTGCGGTTTTTAATAAGTTTTAAATGAATCTTTGTACATGTATTTTTTGACCAACAATTTAAGTTTTTTTTGTCAAACAATAATGTAAATTCCTTGAGGGCAAATAGGTCACAGAGGTAGAATATCCACTATAGTAACTATCGTTTGAGACATTTACCTTTTATACGGGATATAGCACATTCGCTTTTGATAACAAATTAAAGAAGAAACTTTTTATTGATTTCTATTTCTCAGCAATTTTAAGAACCGATGCGGTACGATCAGACAGTGATGTGTCACATGGCGCGAAAACATGATGTAATGCCATGACAATCTCGAGCAAAAATACCGCTTTGATCTCCACTTCAGATGTCAAGATACTGACACACTTCTTTTAGCTCTACTTTGAGGGGGTGTAAATTGATCATGAAAACAAGGTCAATTACTTAGTTTATCAACTGAATAATTACCGAAAATCTTTAACGTTTTTTCCCATCTCTTTCAACACGGGTGGATGGACGATGATTATTGTGTCCAAATTTTTTAGACACTTTTCAAAATAAATATTTTTCGGGAAATAATACTATTGTACATAATACTCCTTTCATAAAAGTGACAGTATTAAAAGTGTCAGTTATTAGGGCGAGTGGCTGTTCACTAAGGGCGAGTAGATATTACTGGCTACTAGTCCTGCAGGGCGAGTGAAGTGAAATTTTTTTTTACACCCCTGTCATCTGTTCTAACCACAGTCCGGATGTTTACTCTCGAATACATACATGTACGTAGACTGGTTCCGCGTTATTTTCAAAGTTCATGGCTGAAGGACTACAAATGTTAATGTATCGATTCTTTATGTTCAATAAATATAAATAAAAGAAAGATGTATTTGCTTTGGTTATATATGTTTATTGAATCTTTTTAAATAGTGTTAACAATCGATAAAATCACTGAAAATGGGAGGGATTCCTGAAATCAGGGAGGGACAGCTGAATTTGTAAGGAGGAATCCCGCCAGGATTGTTAGAAAAAAAGTAAGCATCTAACCCTGATGACAGATATTTCCTTACATACCTAGCTGGAGAGAAGCTAGCTGGGGAATATGGTACTGCGGGGCTACGATTGGGTCCAGTAAATCTCTTGATAGGGGCATTCTCTGGGGTGTGTTGTCTCTTGTTTGATACTGCACCCTGAAATCACAACTGTACTAAGTCTTCTTTCACATCATGCACATCTGTTTTTCAAAACTACAGACCAAAAATGCTTTATAATGAGCCATACAGAAATAATACACATCACCTTTAGGCAAGATCAAATAAAATGCTGCTATGAAACAAGTTTTCAATGAAAATATAATTGTCAATTTTAGTTCATACTATCCCCATCTGTGATTGATACAGTCGACTCTCGTTGGCTCGAACTCGAAGGGTCCGTGAAAACGAGAGATCGGTAGTTCGAGCCATCTGTATGGCAGCCATCTTTGGTTATATACGGAGCTATTGTAAAGTACGTTCATGTCGTGTATGACACAGTTGACCCATATTTAATCTGGAAATGTATTATAAATTGTCAGCAAAAAATAATTTAGATATTTTTATTAAATAGTTTTATAAATGCATATTAACACTTTCATCTAAAAACAAATATTCGATTATAAAACAAATAGTCGAGCACATATAACTTCAAAGCACATTTGACGTCGGAGAGTCTAAAACTACGAATGTTCAGAAAAATCAAACACACATGTACAGAATGTCTAATTTTCTTTTAATTCCTTTTTTTCTGGTAGCCGACTGCTTTTTCTCGTTGCCGGGTCCTTCACTGTCAGAGTTGTCCAACTTGCATATTTCAACTGTGGAAATATGAAATGTGTAAGCAGTCAGCCCTATTTAAAGTAAAATACAGACATTCTTTGCTCAGATTTTGTCTGAAACATACAATTCATTAATTAAAACATTAAAATGGACGAAAATCATCTAATTAAATTTGTTTGACCTGTACAAGTATTAATTTCACAACGTACTAAAACTACGCGCACCGAATAAAGCTTTAACAATAACAATAATAGCAGTGCGAATTGTTTGCATCATGAAAAGATTTGTGGCAGACAATTGTCTGTTCAACCCATCAGGTGTGATTTACACCATAATTAAGCTCAAGGGACCAGACAGGGAGTTCGAGAGTTCCAGTTATCGGTGTTCTAGCCATCCAGAGTCGAACAATATACAATATATAAGAAATAAGATCGGGACTAGATGATGAGTTCGAGCGAACGGGGGTATTCGAGCGATCCGGGTTCGAGCCAATGAGAGTCGACTGTATTTTGTATCCTGGTAAAAAAAAAGCTATGGTATTTCATAAGAAGTACCTTTTAAAGTCCACTGGTAAGCTTCAACCTGTCTTCACAACTGAATCAACATTTCTTCACAATTTAATTTGAGTTTAACAATACAAGTGCCTCTTGAAATTTATGAATTCATCTAAATTTATTTATCGAAACACTATAAATCTGGACAGACATCAACTTGGAATAGTACAGTGGTGCTGAAGTTTAGGTTTAATGCACATCTGCAGTGGAATTCAACAACATCTCACACTGATAATCCCTTACTGGGGCATGAAAACGTAAGAAATACAGAAAGCAGTGATAAAGTGTAGTTAGCATATGTATATACAGAGGGATGTTTCCTTACAATTAATATCAAATAAATCAATTTAAACTATTCTACTCCAAATAGTGATCTGAGAAATACTGTTACACTCATCTACAGTACAAATGCCTGGAAAATTTCTACTTTAAAACTTCAGGAACCGCAATTTTGTGATACTTCAAGCTTGTATTACAGTATATAAATACATGAAAATGCAAACTGACGAAAGTCTAAAATTACTACAACAAACCATTCCAACCTACTTTTGTTTTTGGTGTCTTTCCACCATAAGCACTGTATAACTCTTCAGCTCCTTCAACATCCATTCTGAAGTCACATAAATGGTGACAGTTCAAGTACTATTCCAATTAAGTCATCTTTCTTAACATGAGGCCGCACACTGCAGAATTCTTCTTTTGAAACATAAAAATAGCTTTTAAAATCATAAACACCCTAGATTTGTGCCAGTAAAAAACAGCATAATGCCATATGTATATGATCCTCTGATTAATATAAATGCAGGCTTCAAAATAATTGCCAAAATATGATTCATTTATGCAATGAAATCAATGAAATTACTGACAATGTAATTGTTGTGCACACTCACGGTAGACTGTCTATCGTATGAATTACTGGTGCAGTCTCCTTCTTCACTGCCTTTGGAGTTTTCTGATTCCTTTTGGATAATCGCTGAAAACACAGAATTTTCATTAGTCTCTTAGCAATTCAGATTTACTCACCACTTTTGAACAATATATTGTGACTTTGTGACTATTTACTTGGACAGGAAGCACTTCTTATGTTGAATGGATTATTTTGTATAAATTAACATTGTGCCTATGCTAGTAGACCATTACTCCACAGAGTATACAAGTCCAGGGTATCTCTGTAGCTACATGAACTGAACTGCAGAACCAAAACTGTTTTGCATATTAAATATTTTCTGTTAGCTGTAACAAACTCAATAGTATTTCTCAGCTAAAATTCTTTAAACCTAAGTAAACAAGAGTGCCAGAATGTCACAATATACGCCCGTCACAACAAATTTCTTTGCATTTGCACCTGTATTTGCAAATGGAATTTTAATTTTGTGGTTGTTTACTATGTTTTTTATAGTAGTTTTTGTAATTGTTTTGTTTTTCTAAGTCCACCAAAAAAATCCTTACCAGGTAGAGATACCTTAAATTGAAAGTAACATCTATGTTGTACCACAGAAAAGTGGTCTTGGTTTTTCCCTATGGTCAATTATCAAAAAAGTTACAATGTAAGTTATTTATAGTAACAACTAAAGGACGTTTATCTTAAAAAAAAAAAAAAAAAATTGTAAGTCCACATAAAAATAAAAATACTTACCAGGTAGTGATAGGTCAAAATACACTCAGAATTCGATGTAACATGCATGTTGTACTACAGAAAATTTTTCCCTACGACTAGTAATGAAAAAAGTTACAATATAAGCTATTTAACAACGAAGGGAAGTAATTCTAAAGAAGGGACCTGCGCATGACACTCCGTCTCATGATGGTGTACAACTGTGCCAAGTTACATCAAAATCCCTCCATGCATGAAGAAGAAATGCTCCGGACAAAAGTTTTCATTCTTGTATCCTTTGACCTCTAAGTGTGACCTTAACCTTAGATCTAGGGACCTGGTTCTTGCGCATGACACTCCGTCTCATAATGGTGTACAATTGTGCCAAGTTTCATTAAAATCCCTCTATGCATGAAGAAGATATGCTCCGGACAAAGCCATTCTTGAATCTGACCTTTGACCTCTAAGTGTGACCTTGACCTTAGACCTAGGGACCTGGTTCTTGCGCATGACACTCCATCTCATGATGGTGAACAATTGTGCCAAGCTACATCAAAATCCTTCCATGCATGAAGAAGATATGCTCCGGACAAAGCCATTCTTGAATTTGACCTTTGACCTCTAAGTGTGACCTTGACCTTAGACCTAGGGACCTGGTTCTTGCGCAGTACACTCCGTCTCATAATGGTGAACAACTGTGCCAAGTTTCATTAAAATCCCTCTATGCATGAAGAAGATATGCTCCTGACAATGTCTGTGGATGCCGCCCGCCCGCCCAACTGACAGGGGCGTTCCCATAATACGTCCCTGTTTTTCAAATAGGGGTGTAATGATACATCGAAATATTGATGCATTGCGATACTGAGTGTCTCATCCTATTAAATTTCAACATTCTGTGTCAAGTGGTTCTCAAGTTATTGAATGAAAAGAGTTTTCTATGTTCAGCCCCGTGACCT
Organism: Mercenaria mercenaria; assembly: GCF_021730395.1. NCBI lineage: Eukaryota > Metazoa > Mollusca > Bivalvia > Venerida > Veneridae > Mercenaria > Mercenaria mercenaria. Next base: position 117,287,185 of record NC_069361.1, on the reverse strand, counting down.
TGTTCTTTGAAGGAATGACCCCCAAAAACAATAGGGGTCATCTACTCTGTAAGTCCTACCACCCTATGAAATTTGAAGGTTCTACAGATGTCAAATGGTTCTCAAGTTATTGACTGGAAATGGTTTTCCATGTTCTGTCCACTTCGACTTTGACCTTTAACAGAGTGACCCCAAAAACAGTAGGGGTCATCTACTCTGTAAGCCCTATCACCCTATGAAATTTGAAGGTTCTAGGTCAAAAGGTTCTTAAGTTATTGACTGGAAATGGATTTCCATGTTCTGTCCACTTCGACCTTGACCTTTAACAGAGTGATCCCAAAAACAGTAGGGGTCATCTACTCTGTAAGTCCTATCACTATGAAGTTTCAACATTCTGGGTCAAGTAGTTCTCAAGTTACTGACTGGAATGGATTTCCATGTTCTGTTCACTGCGACCTTGACCTTTAATAGAGTTACCCCAAAATCGATAGGGATCATCTGCTCTGCATGTCCAATCATCCTATGAAGTTTCAACATTCTGGATCAAGTGGTTCTCAAGTTATTGATCGGAAATGGTTTTCCATGTTCAGGCCACTGTGACCTTGACCTTTGATGGAGTGACCCCAAAGACAATAGCCATGCCACCCTATGAAGTTTGAAGGTTCTAGGTCAAATGGTTCTCCAGTTATTGATCGGAAATGAAGTGTGATGGACGGACAGGACAAAAACAATATGTCTATGTGCCTTTAAACGATAGCTATACATTCTTGCATGCAAAACTTTAACCAAGGTGCGATGCCGATGCCGACGCCGATGCCAGGGTGAGTAGAATAGCTGACTATTCTTTGAATATGATGCTGAAGAAGGTCTTGATAAGACCAAACCCAGTCCATCTAAAATTAAAATAGTCTTAACCTATCCCGTGTTGGTTTTTTAGTACCCTTTCCCCACCTTTGTATTTTATTCTTTAAACAGTCAAGCTAAGTCTAAATATTTACCTCCCTTTCAAACTGGTCAAGTGTATCCAGCTCAAGCCTGACATTTTTCTTGGAGTGAGTAAAAGCCACCCATTCTGTCACCAGTTCTGATGCTTCCAGTCTGTGCATTGTACACATCTCCTGCACTAAAAATATATCGACATTAAGTAGAAGCAAACTTTGAAATGTTCAAGATAAAATGTAACAAGAGCACCACCAAGCTGGGGAAAATATAAGGCCAAAGGGTTATATCAGTGGAGGACAGAAGCAAATTTTAAGGTTTGTTTATTTGGTGGGAGGTGAGTGTGGGGAATGGGGATGGGGAGAGCAAGGTGTGTGTGTGTGTGCGATGGTTGTGACAGGATACTATTATTATATTATTACTAATCTAAAGAGTGATTTTTCTGGGGGTGGGGCGGGGGTAGGGTAATGTAGATTGTTGCAGTCTGCACATTGTGACGTTCGTCTCATCACCATCTTCTAAATACTCCTTCAAGATTATGTTTCTTCATTCTCTTGTAGCTGCATTTCTCGCTCTACAAAAATATTCAAAATGCAAATATGGTCCCTTGATCTCATATATTAATTTAGTCAAAGCCCTATGCAACTACAAAAGAATGTAGAAATGTAAGAAAACAGTTTGAGGAAAAACTTTCTCAATCCGAACAGACTAATCCAAAAGCATCTTATAAATATGTCAATTCCCGAATGAAAGTGAACACAGGCGTACCAATTCTCAAATCTGAAAACGCAACTATTTTAGGGCAAGATGTTGAAAAGGTTGAAGAGTGAAGAACTTAATCAATTTCTTCCAAAGCGTATATAGCGTATGCTAAACGAGACTTCAAATAATCATGTAGGTCTCAAGAGAGCCAATTTCATCAAAGACACTGCCAGAGGTCGCGAAAGCCGTTGAACATGTCAGGGAAATTTTGATCCGGTCAGCAGTGATATGTCAAGTTCACAAGACTGAGTGTCCGACAAAAACTGCAGGTCAATATGATGAAATAAGAAGAAAGTCCTCCACGATTTCGCTGAAGTTTGACTTTCATTATTATTGTAACATGGAATCACGAGAAACTGATGTCAAACTATTTTTTAGTAAGCGCTTGTTTCATTGGTCCTTAAAATAGAAACAGTGGAAACCCATCATGATGTCACGACAATTCCAAGAACGTGCGTTATCATTGAATGCGTTGTTCCGACTAATCATGGATGGTACTCGATTTATGTACGCGGGAACCAGACGGGAATTCCCAGAAACTCCAAGGTCATCTTTCTCTTTCAGTGTCAACATCAATGGACTCCGTGCAAACAATAGACTTGTTGGGGAAAGACAACGATGATATAGCAAATGAATATGAATAAAATCTGTAAAAAGATCCTTTGGAAGCAAAGAATGCAACAAAGAAGAATAACAGCAGACACCTTTTGATCGAGTCTGTTCACAAGAGGTAATGATCTCATGCCCCCTAGCACAGGCTTAAGCTGGACCCTATTACACATATGCTGAATGGACACCATAATCCAAAAGGACCAGAAAATATAACAACACTGAATCCAAGTACAGGGAGACTTTACAGCCTTAAAACTTAATGTTTGAAACCTGTTTCAATTAATATGTGGAAATAAGTTAAGGGTGTAATGCTGTCTATATAGACTATGTATAAATACCAGTTTTAAAGATCAGACAGTGTGCGACATTAACTTTTTAACACCGTAGCCAATGGGGCTACGGACTTCCAATTTTTTGTAGCCCGACAGAATTTTTCGTAGCCCCACTAATTTTTCGCTCAAGAATGAACAAGACTTTCATTCTAGTAATATTTAATTTCTTTCAATATACTGCTGTAGGTTGGTGAATATTGATATATTTCAGAAATTTGTATGAGTTTTTCAGAATTGATTTCAAAATCTGAAACAGTGTTCACAAAATTGTGCAGAAAGTCAAAGACACAGAGTCATGAAAAGAGATCTAAACAGCTTTGCAGACATGGTAGACAAGAAATAGCTTGGCAGTAGACTGACCAGGGGTCTCGCCAGGCCCATTATTTTTTTGGGAGAAGTCAATTATCCCTCAAACTGATTTAAGGAGAAGTGGGAGACTTTAGGAAGAAGTTGGAAGACTCCATTAATTTTTATATTTCTACCTCGACGCTGTGAATTGATTCAATGACCACTCATTTTCTTAGTTACATCATTTTACCATACACATTTGTACCACGTCACCACTTGTGTGAACAGTTTCTCATTCGAATAAAACTGAAAGTAAACTGTGCCAAACCTAGAAATACATACCAGTATTCAAATCAATTCATCCATCAAAGTTAGTTTTACGAAGTTAATACTTTACATGTCGTTCTTTTACCATGGATACCAAATAATTGTGTCTATAATTCCAATTAATTGCATATGTAATTGACAATTCTTTAGAAAACGACTCGCACGTGTTGACAATTAAATGCTAAGTGTCAAAGACGTAACCGCGGCGCTGATTGGCCTATTACAATTGCCTCTGGTGAAACCGATAATTTGATTTGCTTTCACACTTCTCGCGAAAATCTCACAAGTACCTGAAGTAGGCGGAGCTTTTATGCTATCGGCGAGTGTGTATGTGTATTCAACGCACATTATGACATGATGCAAATTGTCAAATGATTAGCGGGTGCGCATCCAAAAAAAATTCGGGCGACTTGAATTCGCTTTGAGATTGGATTTGAGCGAAGTTTGAAGCTTCAAAGCAACTATTTTGCTCCCACGTTTGCAATGATCTTTTTGGTAAATTTATTCCTCAGAATTTTTCATAGCCCACCGGGCTACGGTCTGCTGATTTTCTGTCACCCAAACTGAATTTTCGTAGCCATTGGCGATCGGGCTACCGTTAATGTCGCACACTGATCAGATATCAAATTTATTAAAAGAATTCGGTCTGGTAAAATATTCTCCGATCCTGTAAAAACATCATGTTTACCAGACAGACTGTCCTGTGAATTTTCAGGGTCTTTCGTGAACACCGACTGCGGAAGAGAATGTTGACAGAAACATATAGAAGGCTAGATGTACACTATACAGTTTCCTACCAGTGGGAATGCACGCTTCAGGAGGACTTGATACTCAGTCTACGTAACCTTACACTTGTTCCGAATGTATGTTACACCTATCCTTTTGTATGGTTTGGAAATAATCCTCCCAAAGACAAAATTATTAGATAAGTTAGAATTGTTTCAGAAGAAAACTCTCAGCTTTTTGCCTTACCTTCGAATACAGCAAACACAGCAGTCTACATTTTGACCATTTTTTTATAGAAGCTCAGATTCGTAAGTGAGCATTAACACTTAACGACATTTGTTCGCAGAACGATAATTCCGTCGAAAAACAACTAGCTAGACAACTACTTCAATGTCAAGCATCCAGATAGTAATAGCTGGTTTATTGAATTGTCCAAAATCTTATGTCTGTATGACTTGGGAGATCTGGAAGAACTTTTAAACAATCCAAAAAGTAATTTCAATGGAAAAGATTGTTAACCATGCTGTTGATGAACATTGGGAAATCATTAATCCTTACGCAATCTAAAGGTTTAATGTCACTAAAATACCTCAACTGTTCTACCTTTCAACCAGGGAAACCCCACCTTCTCTTACAAATTGAAGCTATGCCTACAAATGTTGCAAAAAGTGCTGTATTGAAACTCAAATTCATGTCGGGAACATACATTCTGCAAAGTAATAGGACGACATTCAACCAAAATGTAGCTGATCCTCAGTGTAATCTTTGTCGCTCGGGTAATGGAACAATGGAACATTTCTTATTGTATTGTGAAACTCTTTCTTAAGCGAGAACATCTGCATTGAATGATATTATGCACGAATTGTCAGCAATCAGTGAACTCAACTGGAATTATCTGGAAGACTTTCAGAAAGTATCTTTAGTAACTGACTGCTCGTGAATCTTGAATGTAGACAGATTTAATGATATATTTGTTATACAGAAACTCTGTGATCTTGTGATCTAGAATTGAGTTGTAAGAAACTAGTGTTCAGACTTCATTCTGAAAGATAATAGACACTTAACCCTTACCATGCTAAATTTAAATAATGAACTTGTCAATCTTTCAATCTGGACAGCGCCATTAACTGTTAAAATGGGTGCTTACCTAAAAGATAAATATAGCTAATATATATATATATATATATATATATATATATATCTCTCTCTCTCTCTCTCTCTCTCTCTCTCTCTCTCTCTCTCTCAAAGTAGCTATAAAACCCAAAGCAATAATGCAAAATATGTCAAAGTCAAATGCAGAATGGTCATAATCGCGTCCAAATGGTTTATAAGATGAAAGACAATAGCAAAAAACTAAGATCTTTGCAGTCACATTTTCATTAAATACAGCAGTATTTTGCGATAAATCATTGGTGAATGCTTCACTTGTGAGAATCATCGTAGTGTAAGACAAATTTAATGACTTTTCGCAGAAATTCGCAACATGTATTGAAACCGCATAGTTGATCTCTGTTCTTTGTGATAGTCTTTTGTCTCATGAATTTTTGAATGGGATAACAAATATTTTACATTTGATATTGACATATGTTGAACAATTGTTATTGATTTTATAACTGTTTCTAGCTATATATCAGTGATTTTTTTTCCCTATTTTTACTGCCGAATTTCGAGTTTTATTTGAATTTATGCCAATTCGTGAAATAATCGGCATTTAAACCTATAGCACAGTCAGGGGTGTAACTGTTTTAAGTTATTGTAACCTATTCCAGTTATTTTTTCAGGCATTTTATAACCTGTAATAGTTATAAAATATAAGTTAACTCGGGTAAGTTATTCAAAAAAAGTATTTTTGCTGTTCTCACAAAATGACCTATACAGTGAAATAAGTAGCAATCTGTGGTTAATCAAATTCTCTTTTGGTCTGATCATGACCTGATAAGCATAATGGGATGCTAAGAGTTTTATAGCTTTAAAACTTTTGCATAAAACTTTATCAGCCTTGCATAAATAAAATTAACTGCATAGCTGGAAAGATAAGAGTTCAAGGATTCAGGAAATAATTGCTTTAGTCACATTCAAAATGAGGAATTGGCACAGGAGGGCTTTATAATATTTCATGGTAACTGAAACAAGTTATGAGAATATAAGCAATAACTCAAATGGGTTATAAACTGCGATAACTTGAAACAGTTTCACCCCTGACTGTAGCATATAAAGCATCGGCAGCAATGAAAATTTCCTCGGAAATTGCTTCATTTTGGTCTTTCGAGTGTTTGACGCGAGTGGGGATATTTTCCATATGAAATAATTATCTCAATATTTCCTAAGATCGCGTCAAATTAGTTTGACTTGGTAGCTGATATTTTTAAAATAACCACTGATGATATCGTCTGTGTCCCGGCTGTTAGTAGCGACTGACTGCGCATCAAGCAGGGATCTATTCTCGTATTCCTTGGACAAGCTATTTGTGTTGAAAACACTCGGAGTAAGTTGTCTTTAGTTTTTCTGAGCATTGATATCCTGGCACCATGTATTCTCGACAGTCTAACAAAAACAGGCATATTAAAACAAGAGCTGTCCGTAAGACAGCCAAGCTCGACTATTCGAAATATTGTCACAGAAGCAGGAAATTATTACCCAAAATGTTAAATATCATAAGAGTTTTAAGTTCGAAAGGGGACATAATTTGACCAAAATACATATCAGAGTTATGGGACTTGATGCTATCAACTAGTTTTATAACCCCGAAGAAACATGTTAAGTTTCAATTCAATATCTGCATTAGTTTTGGGGATAGTAACTTGCATGTAAAACTTTAACCAGAATTTTCTAAGTCCAAAAGGGGGCATAATTTGCTCAAAATACATGTTAAGAGTTATGGAACTTGACCCAGTGAGGTTGGTAATTGACCTAGAAAAAGAATAAATAAGCTTCAAAGCTATATGCCTTTTGGTAATAGCTGTATGTACTTGCACGCAAAACTTTAACCAGAATTTGCTTAGTCCAAAAGGGGGCATAATTTGGCCAAAATGAGGGTCAGAGTTATGGGACTTGCTGCTTTCAGCTAGTTTTATAACCCGGAAGACACATGTGAAGTTTCAATTTAATATCTGTAGTAGTTTTGGAGATAGTTACTTGCATGTAAAACTTTAACCAGGATTTTCTGAGTCTAAAAGGGGGCAAAATTTGGCCAAAATACATGTCAGAGTTATTACACTTGACCCAGTGAGGTAGGTAATTGATCTAGAAAAAGAAAAAGTAATTTTCAAATCTATATACCTTTTAGTAATAGCTGTATGTACTTGCACGCAAAACTTTAACCAGAATTTGCTAAGTCCAAAAGGGGGCATAATTTGGCCAAAATGAAGGTCAGAGTTATGGGACTTGCTGCTAACAACTAGTTTTATAACCCCGAAGACACATGTGAAGTTTCAAATCAATATCTGCATTAGTTTTGGAGATAATAACTTGCATGTAAAACTTTAACCAAAATTTTCTAACGCCCCAGTCACAATCAAATGCATACTTTTTAGGTGCTCTATGTTATACACCCAAATTTAAAAGTGCATGTTTATATATTCTGTCTTCAGCACTTCAGGAGTTACATATCACTACCCAGTTGCAGGTAAAACTACTTTCAGGTGTCTAATGTACATATAAAACAAACGCCATGCTGTCCAATAACAGAAAAAAGGTCAAAATTCAGTGTTATATTGTTTCACCTTAAAAAATGTGCTTTTTGTCTTTTCATTTTAATTAAAACCTGAACCAGCAAGACCTTTTTGTGCTGTTTGGTTTACAGGAAAATTCGTCTTCTTTCAGCTGCAAGTTATTTCAACTGTCTATGTTACCCACAACAGAAGTTATGTACTGAAGACTGACATGACCGTTTTGTTATATATTTTGCCTTTTTGCTCTTCCTCATATCAGATAATGTGATTTCATTATAAAATAATTCTTTTTTTACTGTCTTATTTGTCTCTGTGTGAACTTCAGTCTACCCTCTTCTGAAAATAATAGCATTCTTTCAGGTGGAAGTTTCTTATCTCCTCAAATTTGACTCTGAACAGACAATGATAAATGCGCCAATTTTTTTGTCCTGTCCGTAGACACCTATTTTCTTTGTGAAGGATGCAATATTAGAGTTTAATCACTGTTGGTATGAAAGCTGCTAGGATAGTGTCTAAGTTGATAAACATTAGACAGAATTAAGCTGGGTTATTTAGATATAAATAGTTGTTGAATTGCAAAATGTCTTGTCCGTAGACACATGTCTTGTCCGTAGACACTAAAGAAACAAAGTTTTTATGACAAATATCATTTATAAAATCATACTGGAGCTATTTATCAAGTTTCAATGATACACCACACTTAATGTTTTTACAAAATATAGAATAAATATATTTCTAATGAAACTTACTTCTTTCAAATGCAAAATGTTACCCATTTATTCTTGTGTGTACAATCTGAATCTGAGAAGTACAATGGATATAGAATATGTTTTAATCTTATACATGACTTATATAAATGTTAAAAGCTATCAAAAAAGGAACAATACATTTCTTTCTAACCCTCCCTTTGTTATGGCAAAAACAAGGCATGCAATGGAAGTGTCTACGGACAAGACATTATGCAAATACTATTCAATATATTTTCTGTTTTCAATAAAAACCAGCACTGGACCTTAGAAATATATCAAGAGTTCTTTGAAATAAATCAAGAGACTCTGAAATGCAAAAAAACCCAATCTTTTACAATTTAGTAGTAAAACAGAAAGAATGAGAAGATAGAAGCAAAATCATTTGACATTTGGTCATATTCTAGTGGAGTATGGATCTATTGTTAGACATGGTGTGGGCTGTCCACTTTCAACTTAAACATTTTGTTATAATCCACTCAAGATGGCATATTTCTGTGCTCTTCAGGGCCAAGATATAATGGTGATTGGTTTTCAAGATTTCATTCTATTCATCTGCCTATCAACTTTTATTCTGTAACTGACTGAAATCACATAAAATTGAAGCAGTTTAAATCATCTTAAACAAGAGTGCAAGAATGTCACAATATACGCCCGTCACAGCAAATTTCTTTACTCTAGCACCTGTATTTGCAAATGGAATTTTAATTTTGTGGTTGTTTAGTAATAACTAAGTGTTTTGTTTTTCTAAGTCCACAAAAAAACTCCTTACCAGGTAGAGATACCTTAAAATACACCTAAAATTGGAAAGTAACATCTATGTTGTACCACAGAAAAGTGGTCTTGGTTTTTCCCTACGGTCAATTATAAAAAAGTTACAATATAAGTTATTTATAGTAACAACTAAGGGAAGTTAATCTTAAAAAAAAAAAAAAAAAAAAAAAAAAAAAAAAAAAAAAAAAAAAAAAAATTGTAAGTCCACACAAAAATCTTTACCAGGTAGAGACTGATCAAAATACACCTCAAAATTGGATGTAGCATGCATGTTGTACTACAGAAAAGTGGTCTCGATTTTTCCCTACGACTAGTAATGAAAAAGTTACAATATAAGCTATTTATAGTAACAACAAAGGGAAGTAATTCTAAAGAAGGGAACTGCGCATGACACTTCGTCTCATGATGGTGTATAATTGTGTCAAGTTACATCAAAATCCCTCCATGCATGAAGAAGAAATGCTTCGGACAAAGTCATTCTTGTATCTGACCTTTGGCCTCTAAGTGTGACCTTGACCTTAGACCTAGGGACCTGGTTCTTGCGCATGACACTCCGCCTCATGGTGGTGAACATTTGTGCCAAGTTATATCAAAATCCCTCTATGCATGAAGAAGAAATGCTCCGGACAAAGTTTTCATTCTTGTATCCTTTGACCTCTAAGTGTGACCTTGACCTTAGACCTAGGGACCATGTTCTTGCGCATGACACTCCTTCTCATGATGATGAACAATTGTGCCAACTTTCATCAAAATCCCTCTATGCATGAAGAAGATATGCTCCGGACAAAGTCATTCTTGAATTTGACCTTTGACCTCCAAGTGTGACCTTGATCTTAGACCTAGGGACCTGGTTCTTGCGCAAGACACTCCGTCTCATGATGGTGAACAACTGTGCCAAGTTTCATCAAAATCCCTTCATGCATGTAGAAGATATGCTCCGGACAAGGTCTGTGGACGCCGCCCGCCCGCCAACCCGCCCGCCAGGGGCGTTCCCATAATACGTCCCGTTTTTCAAACGAGCGTATAAAAAGAAATTACAAGCAATTTTCTACGTGATTACCGTAGTCTCCTTGCAGCTTTCTCCCTTTCAAAAATGAGAGCTATTTAGATTTGTTTGTTTTTGGGGGGTTTAATGCCCTTTTTCAACAGAATTTCAGTTATGTAACTTAACAATTGTTAATTGATTCTGTACTGTACAAACATGTTCTCTGCAAGTAACTGCCAACTTCCCCACATGCATCAGAGGCAGAGGTCTAGAATTTTGAAATCATAGTTTGATTTACGATTTGAGTTACTAACATTTGTTCCAGTATTTTTCCAAGAAAATAATATTAATATAGGTGATAACATGAAAAATAAGAAGTAAATGTGATAAAAAGATAGTTAAAAAAACTTTGTCTCCGGTCGTACTATCTTATATAATGGAAAAATGTCAATATTAATAAAAAATATTACTGGCTAGAAAAAGAGAATGTATCTTGGGAATTTTAAGAAAAAAGCATAATATGTAAGTCATTAGCTGAATCAAAACTAAGACAAGTGATAAAAACTTATCACAGTGAACATTTAATTATTCTGTAAACAGGTTAAAATTCACAGGAATTTTATTTTGCAGGACTACTTAAAATATTAGTACGAGTTATGGATCTCACAGATTAAATGTCATATGAGTATTTTACAACATACAGCTATTTAAGCAGTCAGCAAGGGAGTTTGTTTCATTAGTTTTCCATTTAAGACACAGTTGCAATCTTTTTAAGATGTTGTTCTGAGCTATAAGTTTAACAAGTTCTTCCTACTTTTTTAATGTTTCTACTTTAATGAACATGTTTAGATGAACTCAAAGAGTTCATCATGTTAAACTTTGTGTTTATACTTTTTTTTCCATTTCTTGATTGATATGGTTGATAACAGCATATAAATATATTTGCCTCAACAAAGTCTAGTCAGGTGGATTCTTCCACCATCCAATTTCAGGAAGATTGTGGTTTATTTTGTTTAGTTGAGGTTAAAAGTTATTACAGATAAATAAACATAGTCTAAATGGTGTACATGACAGGCTGCAAGGTCAGTTCTTAAGCCCATTAAATCCATAAGCATTGATCAGAAACATCATTACTCTATCTGTCTTTTAGACAGAAATTATATGGTCAAATGTCTTGTCCGTAGACACCAAGCTGAAGGAGAATTTTAACAGCCTATTTCAGTGAGGATCCTTCTAAGTATCATTATTTTTAGTATATAGTGAAATATGAAAACAATTAGTCCTAATTTATGTAAGCAATAGCACAGAACTTGTCACATAATGACATTTTGATTTAGTCACAGTTGTTCAAATCCTTCAATTATTCGAAGACACATTCCGAAGACTGTCAATTATACTTCTTTTCATAAATTTGTTTGTTATTTACTTGTTCTTGATCATTTTAAACATAAAAGTTCAACAGAAGTAAAAGACTGTCTTCTAAATCCTATGTAGAAAGCACTTGGCGATGATGTCTTGTCCGTAGACTTTTTGGGTAAATTTCGGCTTTCATTTTAAAATTGCGATATCTCTGCCAAACATAGTCGTAATCACAAAAATGAGACCATTATTTAAAGAGAAATGACTGAATTTTTAGAAAATAACACATTTAAGTTGAATAAATGCATTTCAAAAGGTATGCAAAAACTGAAAGCAAGTAGTAAACAAAAATTTCTAGAATTTTGAACTTCAAAAGAAGATAATAACTACAAATCTTTGTGTAATTTATTAGTTTTTGGGGTTTTCTACATTACTTTTATGTACCTTATCATGTGGTAACAATTTTGTTGGGTCTTAAAGAGTTATTTGAATACAACAGTCCTTTAAAAATGGTCATGTCTGTTTTTTTTTTTCCCTGAAGATTCATCTTTATATCAAAAAAAAAATATTGTCAAACTATCAGACAGCGACAACTACCATTGTTTTTGTAGAACCAAGGTATATGGTAAATTAACATTTCAAAATAAAAGAGTTTTACAAACTTTTATTTTTGACCCCAAGTGAAACAAAAAAATGCATTTGATTGTGACTGAGGCGTAAGTCTAAAAGGGGGCATAATTTACTCAAAAAACATGTCAGAGTTATGGGACTTGACCCAGTGAGGTTGGTTATTGATCTAGAAAAAGAAAAAATAAGTTCCAAATCTATATGCCTTTTAGAAATAGCTGTATGTACTTGCACGCAAAACTTTAACCAGAATTTTCTAAGTCCAAAAGGGGGCATAATTTGGCCAAAATGAAAGTCAGAGTTATGGGACTTGCTGCTATCAACTATATGTACTGTATGTACTTGCACGCAAAACTTTAACCAGAATTTGCTAAGTCCAAAAGGGGGCATAATTTGGCCAAAATGAAGGTCAGAGTTATGGGACTTGCTGCTAACAACTAGTTTTATAACCCCGAAGACACATGTGAAGTTTCAAATCAATATCTGCATTAGTTTTGGAGATAATAACTTGCATGTAAAACTTTAACCAAAATTTTCTAAGTCCAAAAGGGGGCATAATTTGCTCAAAATACATGTCAGAGTTATGGGACTTGACCCAGAGAGGTTGGTAATTGACCTAGAAAAAGAAAAAATAAGTTTCAAAGCTATATGCCTTTAATTGATGGCTGTATGTACTTGCATGCAAAAACTTAACCAAGGTGTGACGCCGACGCCGACGCCAGGGTGAGTAGAATAGCTAGACTATTCTTCGAATAGTCGAGCTAAAAATAAATAAGATAAACTCATCTTTCAAATTACCATTTCCTCAAAATTTTACCCCCTCCTGATCATCTGCTTTAAAAAAATACAAGTTTTTATTTTTGTCGAGTTCATAGTAGCACATTTTATCAGTGACCTACTTTCTAGTTCCAGGAAGCACTTGTCATATATTCCCGAGCTATATTTAGAAACTGCTATTTTTACCATTTCTGTTAAAAGCACTGTTGTGAAACTGTATCACTGCAAAAAGTATATAATTTGGAAATATCACCTGTTTTATAAAACTAGAATTTTTCATTATTTTCTTAATATTTCTAAATCAAAACAATGGGTATGCACAAATGATATGGTTGCCCAGCAACTTATGTGACAATTGAAATAATTGGAAAACCCCAAATTGCTACATATTTTTCAAAACCTAGTTACCTATCCATATTAATATCAAAAGGCTATAGGCTGAACTTCTTTTAAAAGTTAACACTTTTCCTCTAAAATATTTCCTTTACAGATAGCCCTGATTTATATCTGAGAAAATAAATATGTGTTTCAGTTCTTTCACTTAATGCCTATTGCTACTTTACACAAGGCTTAAAATAAAATTAAGTTTGTTTGACCTTTACCTACCGACCCGATAAAATTGCCCCGACTCAAATAATTTTATTGCATTCCAGAGAAAAAAAATATTTTTATTTTCTTATCAGAAGGAAAAACTGATTTTGGTGCTTGAAACTGGCGATTATTTTATTTAACAAATGCATAAATAATTATGGCAAGTGAGAAAGTAACCCGCGGTCAGCTAGTAGAAAATCGATAAAGCAGACTGTTTATTAACTTGTGTATTCCGAAAACGTGTCAACTTTGCCGATAACGTTGCCTAAGGCAATAGGATGCAGACGACAATCAAACTGCTTATAACCGGAAGGCAATCTGACAAAAGGACATAATTTTACAAATCTAGTATCTAATTTACCCGCGAAACGTAAAGTATACCAAAACTTCATGCCGGTAATTTTCCATTCCACGAGCACGTGCGACCTATCGTAATATCTAATTTCCATCGCTCGACGTTACATTTGTTTACACATACACAAAAAACGCGTGTAGTGCATTCATTTTTTGTTATTATCGCATCAATATTTTTAGCAATGCTTAAGAAGTAATAAAGTTTTAATTCTATAACGATTTTAATAAGATATCGACAGGAATGTATGCAAAATTCTATAAAAACGGTCAAATTTAAATTTAGTTCTTTGTAAAATTTCAAACAGTGCGATCTTAATTATTTATTTCTTTCTAAGGGTAAATAAATGATAAATTCTATGGGCATAAAGTTCAGACTTTTGACCAGAAAGTACAAAAAACAGAATAAAAAAAATCTTAAATAATGAAAAAGCGTCAGCAGTTTAAATACATGGCGTAAAACGATTTTTGGCAAACGGATTTATGTTAGTGCGGCAAAATAGCTCACAGAGGTAGGATATCCACAATTATCGTTTGACACATTTACCTGTCAATTTATACAGGATATTGAATTCGCTTTAACCAATATTAATCAACTTTTTTATTGATTAATTTAAAGAACCGAGGCGGTACGATCAAACAGTGATGTGTCATATGGCGCGAAAACATGACGTAATTCCATGACAATCTCGGGCCACTATACCGCTTTGATCTCCACTTCAGATGCCATGATACCGACACACTTCTTTTAGCTGTTTCAGTGTGTACATACCACGTGGTTTGTGACGTCATTTTCGGGTATTACAACAAGAAAATTAGTAAACAAATCCGTCGATTCAGAACTTAAAAACACCGTAAGTATTTGTCACCAATTTGAATAATTTTTTTACGAGACTCAAGCCAAGACAGTGGGCTATAAACACAAGGCAATGGTTTTCTGAAATTTTTAACAGTTTTTGCAAAGGTCCGTTCCAACCCTGAAATTCGGCAAATTCTTGGAGGGTAATACGGTAAGAAAAACCCATGTTTTACAAAATAATGCAGTATTGCTTTCCTTTACATTTTTATGTCTTTCACCGCTGTTTATTTTGGTTCCAAGAAGGCCAGCGAATCACTTTACTGGAAATAAAATGGTAGGTTTCTCTGTGAAAACCTATGTCTTCGGAAAATGCTAATACGGCAAGAATGATATGACGGCAAGCAGATTAATGAATACACATATTGTCCCTAACAGCAGTTGATTCTTTAAAACTACTTACTTCTGTCAGCAGGTAAATAAATACTAAATACAGCTTACCTACTTAGTGCATGGTATGCTAAACTAGACGGAACCGTTTATAAACAGTAAAGCCCTGTTTCATTTTTGAAGTGTTGACAAAACATTTTTCCGTATGCCTAAAATTTATTAGAAAGAATAACTCAGTGGTCCGTTTTCAAAATTATTGTTACCGGTTCATGCACTTTCAGTCCATAGGAAGGATGGGGGCTTTACAGTACAAGCAGTTGTACTATGTGAGCGATAAAGGACTGTCATAGCTGTCTCGAGATTGTTTTTTAAAATCTGCCTGTTTAACACAACTTGAAAATACTTTTTACGATTTACGAATAATGTTGGCAAGTAAAGTGACTGTATAGGCATAGTCGTACATTCAATTTTACGACCATGATTCTAAAACGATATTTTGAACGATTGTAATATTGTTCATAAAAGATATTTATCGTTTGTCAAAAATGATTTGATACTATGACAACATAAGTATAGGGATCTTAAGAATGCATGTAATACTGTACAATTTTGATATTAGATTATGCAAAATCTTAAGAAAATTCAAATTCATAATGTTATGTTTATCGAACAGGGTAAACCATCTTTTCTTTTCATACTTTTACTTTTTTTGGCCCCTTTTTAGGACATAAAGTTTTAGCACTTTCTGGTTTCATCATTATATGATTGGGTATATGATTTTTAAGTTTTATGATAAGCCAAAGTTATCTTCAGTAATTATTCTGCGATTCTTACTATAACTGGGGTCATAATTTAGTAGTAGACAACTGTTTCATTACATGACCTGTATTTGGAAGATGTTACACTGCCCCTGATTCCGTCTGTGATAGCTATGTTTTATTTACCAACAGATAGGTATGCAGCAGATCAATATCTCACTTAGTGTGCTCTTTGGCTTATCACTAACGTTTATTCAAGGGTCATACAATAATTCTTTCTCTCACGTCTGGTGTGGTCTTTACGAAATACAAAGAAGTTTTACTCAAACTCGAATTTATTATATTCTTCTAGTCGTTGGTTTACGCGTTGAAAGTGTCCAAATATTTGAGAAAATATTTTATCACATTAAATTTTGTATATTGTTTTTATTTTTTAAAGGTGAATCTGCATTTTACATTCTAGTACGACACACAAGAAGTACTGCATACACATGTATATTTTTGTTATTTATATATGGTTTATATTGATTAAACTGTGGTAAATGAACGATACGAAAAATGCAAAGTCAAGATGGAAATGCTTTGCTCTTACAATAACTTAATATCATATACATGTGCTAGTTTTCCAATTGTCAGTAAAATTTTTGTTTGAATAAAAGATAATTTTGAAATACAAATTTATCACAAAAAGATGCTGCACAGTCTTCATTTATGAACGTTGATTACAAAGTTTCAATGTGTATAATATGTCGTTGCGTATATGGAAATTACAAAGCTAGCTTTGTGACTTTTTATTGATTTTGCAGTTGTTGTATTGCCATTGCTTTTTTGGGTCTGATTAAATGAATATTTCCAATTTTACTTTAATCAATTTCTAAAATTTGTTACTATCTGCATATACATGTACTATAATTTAATGTGTTAATTTTATGTTTATAAGAACTTTATTGAAAATATTATCTTCTGTACGTATCCGCGATGTAACAAACTTTACATTTGAACTCGCTTGTTGGTTTCTATGTCTGAACACTAACTAAGATCGTTTCCCAATTTTACGTTTAGTCTTCGTTCTCGTCATTACTCTGAAAAAAGTTAAAATACATCATCCGAGTATTTGTCTTTGCTAACATCAAGCTTTTTTGTTTATCAAAGTTTAGTAGATCTACCACCATAATCACGAAATCTCAAAGACTTAATCCTTTATAAAGTTTCGATATATTATCAGTTACTATTAATGATAGACATTGTTCAGATGCCCAACTTTCACTAATGCTTGATAAGTATACACTTAATGTGAACATGTAGGATGTCTTTTTGTAGACTTTTTTGCAGTTTTAATAATTTTAGGGGGGCCTTCGTGGCCGAGTGGTTACGGTCGCTGACTTCAAATCACTTGCCCCTCATCGATGTGGGTTCGAGCCTCACCAGGGGCGTTGAATTCTTCATGTGAGGAAGCCATCCAGCTGGCTTACGGAAGGTCGGTGGTTCTACCCAGGTGCCCGCTTGTGATGAAATAATGCACGAAGGGGCACCTGGGGTCTTCCTCCACCATCAAAGCTGGAAAGTCGCCATATGACCTATAATTGTGTCGGTGCGACGTTAAACCCAACCAAAAAAAAAATAATTTTAGGATGGTTGTTAGCATTCGCGGATGCAACAGTATAGATAAATAAGGACTCATTTTTAAGATACCTCTTAAGACTATAAATAAAGTAGATATTAGGAAACTTCTCTAAGCTCTAAATTATATTAGATAACAAGTAATGAAACAGAAAAATTTTAATAGATCTACTGAACGATCTTTAAGAAGCATTGAAACAAGAGCTGTCTCCATAGGATGACATATGCCCCCGATGGCACTTTGAATGAGTAGTTATGGCCGATGTTAGAGTTTAGGACCTTTGACCTACGGAGCTGGGTCTTGCGCGCGACACGTCGTCTTACTGTGCCGAACATTCATGCGTAGTTATTTTAAAATACATGCATGAATGACAAAGATATGGACCACACACGCCCAACAATTCACTATCATGAAAAATGACCTTTAACGTCTAAGTGTGACCTTGACCTTTGAGCTACGGACCTGGGTCTTGTGCGCGACACGTCGTCTTACTGTGGTACACATTCATGCCAAGTTATTTAAAAATCCATCCATGGTTGACAAAGATATGGACCGGACACGCCCATCAATGCACTATCCTTTAATGTCTAAGTGTGACCTTGACCTTTGAGCTACGGACCTGGGTCTTGCGCGCGACACGTTGTCTTACTTTGGTACATATTCATGCCAAGTTATTTGAAAATCCATCCATCGATGACAAAGATATGGACCGGACACGCCCATCTATGCACTATCCTTTAATGTCTAAGTGTGACCTTGACCTTTGAGCTACGGACCTGGGTCTTGCGCGCGACACGTCGTCTTAATGTGGTACACATTCATGCCAAGTTATTTGAAAATCCATCCATCGATGACAAAGATATGGACCGGACACGCCAATCAATGCACTATCCTTTAATGTCTCAGTGTGACCTTGACCTTTGAGCTACGGACCTGGGTCTTGCGCGCGACACGTCGTCTTACTGTGGTACACATTCATGCCAAGTTATTTGAAAATCCATCCATCGATGACAAAGATATGGACCGGACACGAAAACTGCGGACAGACTGACAGACTGACAGACCGACAGACGGTTCAAAAACTATATGCCTCCCTTCGGGGGCATAAAAAAGCCGTTCTTTCATGTCACATCATACCGAAATTAATATTAAAAGCTAAAGAAAGCTGCAAACAGGTATTATACATGAGGAAATGAGTCTCAAACTCAATAATCCGCGAAACTGTTCGTAAAGGAACAATAGGTGTATTCATGAATCTGCTTGCCGTCGTATCATTCTTGCCTTATTAGCATTTTCGGAAGACACATTTTTCACAGAGAAACCTACCATTTTATTTCAAGTAAAGTGGTTCGCAGGCCGTCTTGGAACCGAAATAAACAGCGGTGAAAGTCACAGCAATGTAAAGGAAAGCAATCCTGCATTATTTTGTAAAACATGGGTTTTTCTTGCCGTATTACCCTCGAAGAATTTGCCGAATTTCAGGGTTGGAACGGACCTTTGCAAAAAGTGCTTAGAATTTCAGAAAACCATTGCCTTGTGTTTATAGATCACTATCTTGGCTTGAGCCTCGGAGAAGAGTCATTCAAATCGGTGAAAAAATGAAATACTTACGGTGTTTTTAAGTTCTGAATCGATGGGTTTGTTTATTAATTTTCTTGCCGTAATACCCGAAAATGACGTCACAAACCACGTGGTATGTACACACTGTCTTTGAAGGGGGTGTTAATTGATGATGAAAACAAGGACAATGACTAAGTTTATCAACAGAATAATTACCGATAATCGTTTACGTTTTTTATTTCGCTTTCAACATTGGGTGGATTATGATTATTGTGTCCATATTTTTGGGACACTTTACAAAATAATCATTTTTCGGGAAATAAGTCTTGAGAAAGTGAAAATAACTAGTCCTAACACTTTTGGAAAATACGGTAGGTGCCAGACTTTGATTATTAATACTATCGATGCAGTCATTATGGAGAGCAACTAGATGGTGGAGATTACAAAAAAAACAGTAAAAAAAAATGTCTGCTGTGAAAAGGAAATTCAAGAAGAACAAATACGATTGATTACAAAGGAAACAGTGTACATGAGAATATTATTTGTCTACTACGTGTTAAATTATATTTGAAATTTGCTTGTACATAATACTGCTTTCATAACAGCGACAGTATTGCGGCAATTAACAGGCGAGTGGTGGGAAATTTAATTATCTGTGAAAATATATTATAAACTGACTTAATTGTTGATTTCAGAATGTCTTTAATCAGATATCGTTTTGAAATGCATTTGTTCGAAGTGAGAAAATCTCAGTTTTCGAATTTCAAGAAATTGACAAGAGCGTAAATGTGTTGAAATATTACAGGCTAGATAGTTTAAATATTTTAATTTTGTTATGCCAGAACAAAGAGCTATAAAAATCTTATACTTCTTTTGCCAGGACAATGGCATAATAAATCGGAAAAACCCAATCATGTTTTTGTTCTTAGTAACATGACCAATACTGCAAGTAGCTTGAAGCTAAAATTAAATCATCACTTTTGCTTGCATACTGCCATAACCGTTGTAAAAACCTTCTAAAGCTCATAAAAAGTTATTATCTATTAAATTAAGCATCAAACACTTGTTGAAAATAAGCTGTAATTCAATAGTGTGTTTAGATGCCAAATATCACGTATTTTCGCGACTATATTGTTTTGTACTTTTAATTAATTTATTTATTTGGGTTTTACGGCGCATCAACACAGTATAGGTTATATGGCGCCAAACAGGACTACATATTTTGGTTCCACATCTCATTTACATCGAAATAAAAACATGAGGTATGGAATCAAAATTTGCATACCTGCTAGAATCACAGAGTTACTGCAAAACCAAGTGTTAAGACCCTATTAGTCGCCTCTTACGATCATGCAAGGGTAATTAAGGCAGTGGTTCCAATTCTTTTCACACACAGATCGTCCCAGAACCACATGGGGCTTGTACATTTAAGGCAGATGTAGTGAAAACAATCATGAAAACACTTTTGATATATATATATATATATATATATATATATAAAGAAAAAGTGTAGACATGAAAGATACTCAAAGACTTGGTGAACTTTGCATTATGTGCAAATTAAGTCTGTGCCCATATTGTGTGTGCATGAATAGGGCTAGGGGTTTATATATTGCAAGCATACATTTAACAGAGCATCTTCAGAGATCATCTACAAGCAATAGGTGTTAATAAATAGACTTTATTACTGAGATAACAAACATTTAAAAAACTAAAATATAATAAAATTATTTACCTACCTACCTACCCACTGTAAAAATACTGGGTCGGTAAAGGTCAAACAAACTTAATTTTAATTTAGGCCCAGTCCACACCTCTAACAGTGGAAATCAGGCAGATTGATGTCATCAAGGTTTACTTTGATTGACTTCCGGTGCAGAAATTTTGATAGCGGTAATGATGCTTGACAAGAATTATGGATATATACCAACTTTTAAACCATGTTAAAAGTTACATAATGTTTTTTAAGATTTTCTAACTTAATTACATAATTTGAAATCAGACTGAAACTGTCTTGCTTTCACTCGAGGTAAACTGTTTATTTTTTCATTTTTAAAACAGCAGACACAATGTTTACACTTGTGTGTATTTACTTGTGTGTATTATGTTGCAGGCAAAAATATACAGGCCATTTCGATAATAGCTCGAGAATACATGCATGTCCACAGACACTTGGGGTCTGGAACCCCCAACCCCTCCAGCCCAAACTACTACGCACCTATATATATGTATATCCAGGCACAGACTAATCACACAAGCAGTGTTAAACTTATCTGAACTAATTTGAAAATATATATAATCTCCCACTAGCTTAAAAATACACAAGATATAAATGTTCGCCAGAAATATCCCGCACACCCACCTTGAAAAATCGTCCCATGTTTACTATTTATGCAACTTTCCCATAGAATTTTGGTGTTCTTTAATACGATACATACTTTTCTTTACGATGATGTTCATGATAATACTTTATCTTCACTGCTGTCAACAAAATATGCGAGAAATATTACAATTGTGAAAAAGTTTGTTCCATTTACAAAATCTTTCGACTACATAAGCTGTGGCTTCCGGCTTCGTACGATAAATAAACATCGCGTAATGAATGTGGGAACCAGCTGGTTCCAGTTTTCACTGCGCGAAAAATATTTACCGTACAAAGCCGGCAGCCATATAGCTGACGTAGTCGAAAGATTTTGTAAATGGAGCAAATTTTTTCACAATTGCAGAATTCCTCGCGTTTTCTGTTGACAGCACTGAATATCCAGTACTATCGTGAATATCATCTTGCAGAAAAATATGTACTGTACTGAAGAACACCAAAATTATATGGGAAAGTTGCATAAATAGTAAACATGGGACGATTTTTCAAGGTGGGTGTGCGAGATATTTCTGGCGAACATTTATATCTTGTGTATTTTTAAGCTAGTGGGAATATATATATTTTCAAATTAGTTCAAATAAGTTTAACACTGCTTGTGTGATTATAGTTTGTGCCTGGATATACAATGATGATGATAAAAATATATACAGGTGCGTAGTTGTTTGGGCTGGAGGGGATGGGGGTTCCAGACCCAAAGTGTCTGTGTGCATGTCGAGAACATAATGACGTCGGGATATTATGGGAATTTTTCAAACATGTTGAAATGGTAACAGAAGTTGTTGTATGATCGAGACATGTGCTCACTTCGTTTTAAAAGACCAAGGCTGAAAGTTGGTAGAGGCGGATTGGGAGGGGGATGGGTGCTGACCCCGAAGTGTCTCATTGAATAACACAAGGCGGAAAAGACTGTTAGTTTGAAGGGTTTTGAAATTACATTTGCCAGTAACAGCATCATCATCAATGTCGATACCAAACACGGAAAACTCGTCACATAGTTCTTCGTCTGAAACTTGGTAAGACATTTTATGGGAAAATGTGAACAACAAAATGTAAACAAGGAAGTTAATTTTCCCGCGAAAATGTATTTAAACTTCCGGTCAAATTCTGTTAGCTCTGATTCGATAAAAATGATTATCAGGTGTTTTAATAGAGTTAAAATGTACTTTAATTTCTTATATCAAAGTTTTGTCACTTTTTGTTTTGTCAAATAATTAATAACTAATTGTGATTTTATTTGATAATTATTTTCATTTCCTGGTTTTGTTTTAGACCCGCACTGAAGAGTCCTAAGTTTCAAGATGGACGATTGCAACCTTGAGAAGCTTGGCATAAAACCTGGAAAAATTGCACCCGCATTTCACCAAGACACCTTAGAATATAGTTCTACAGTGCCTAGCAATACCGCTGAAGTAACTTTAGATCTTCTCACAAGAGACAGTGGAGCATCTTACACAATTTCAGTGAGAACATATTTGCTTGACTTTACTCAGCTGTTTGTTTGAAAGTTTCTGCACGACTCTTTGACAGTCTTGTTGTTTGTAGGGGTGTAACGATACATCGAAATATCGATGCATTGCGATACTGAGTGTCCCCATAGTATGCATCGATAGAAAAGTCACGATCCAATAACAATCGCCGATAGTTCCTTCAACAATCGGTAGTTTCAATAGTTTTGAAATTTTAGTAAATACAGAAATATTTAATATTTATAAACCAAAAAACAGAGCCAGCTTTCATTTGCGGCTCGGAAAATGTTTATGTCTCCATTACAATAATTACCATCACGGAATTAAACTACCATAAAGGACTGAGAAGTCTGGGAGATAATTAATAAATTTAGTTTCTTAGAAACTTTGATTAATTATTTTAAATAACCTGTTAATCTTAAATGAGAAAAAGTACTATGGACATGGAGAAAGTAGGCTACTTGTATGATATAGCCCACTATATGGTAGGGCCCTTCATTTAGTGCTGGTACACCTTAGTCTGAGCCATCAATTTTCGTCTTTTTCGATGCTTTGGGTTATTAAACACATTGACATTCCCAACAAAATGGCCGATTTGTTCCAGTATACCTTGCATCTACAGATTCATTGTTTTACTTATTGTTTCAAAGCCGAGGAAGGCAAGAAATAGAAAAAAATATTAAAAATACTAATTTTAATGTTAGATTTATTTCTGTCCATTTCAGTTATACAAACATCTCAATGTGTATTAACAGCAATTATAAACAGTGCTGTGTCTTACACTGTGTAATAATGCCAGTTGGTAGTTTTACTGTATAAAACATGGTAGCCGATAACTATTGCAATAGTATCGCAATAGTAACCTGCAATAGAATAGTATCGCAATAGTTTTTCAGCAATATCAATAGTATTGGAATAGTCAAAATTGCCTTACCTCAATAGTCACCCCTAGTTGTTTGTTTATATTTAAGCCTATCATCTTTCATTTAATGATTTGAAAGTTTGCAGGCACGGTTCCACTCCTCAGCATTATAATTTGTTCCAAATTAGCTTAATAATATGAAAACTAGCCAATGTGTCATGGTATAGAACTTGAATATTTAAATGGGGAGAAAATGTGTGGTCAGCCGGGTAGCTCGGTCGGTAGAGCATCGGAACAGTATTTCAAGGCCCCAGGTTCAATTCCCGGTCTGGCTGCACATTTTTCTCACCCTGTGAGATTTGGCACCCAACATGGGGCTATGACTACGGCATTACACTGGTTAGTCTCCCAGTTATGATCAGAGATTGATTGTTGGGAGTATCTCCGTAGATGTAGAAGTCTCCGACACCTGTAATTGCTGATATATTTAAAGTACCCACTGAAATTCGAGGACAAATTTCAAAATGGTGGGGAAATATGTCACGGTATAGAACTTTAATGTTTAAACGGGGAGAAAATGTGTGGGCGGCCGGGTAGCTTGGTCGGTTAGCATAAGAACAGTATTCCGAAGCCCCCGCTTCGAGCCCCGGTCTGGCTGCACATTTTTCTCACCCTGTGACAAATTCCTATTCAATGGGTAAACCCGGTTATGCTACCTTTATGGAAATTATTTTATATTATAGAAAAGAAGTATAAAATACACAGAATGGCAACAGGAGATAATCTTGCGTAATCTTGCGTCAGCGCGTTATCTTATTGAAACGTTTGCTGACTTGATCAAGCGTGATCAAATCAACAGACGCTTATTAAAGTATCACACTGGCGATACGGTTGGCACGTAAAACCAAATCAGGTCCAATTTTCAAATGACAACTGTTGATTTCTCAGACTTCCAATCATAAATTCATTCCTTCCCTGTTTAGAAAATACTAACAACATTAAAAAAAGACCATTATCATTATAAATAAACAATATATCTGATGGAAAGTTTTTCTCGACACAAATTTTTATCCTTCTGCTGTCTGTTTCATACACCGGTAAAACACCTTGATTATAGTTTGCCATGAACACTCCTTTTGCAATCATTTTGCGAATATCAGACTAACATGCCAGGAACACTTTTGATACAACTGATCAATACAATGTTTGCAGGATGTTGACGTTTGGTTTTCACTTTTAACATGCCAATTAGATTTGCCGCGAACAAATACCTGTGAGCTTCCCGTGAACAAATTGCAGTGATCATCCCGTGCACTAGTTCCTATGAACAACTGAACATGCCGTGAACTAGCTGAAAATCATGACTACCAAGCAAAACCTGGCCAGAAATTGCCCACAAAATAATATGCACAGAAAAAGTGGGAAAAAAAAATAACTAGTAGGAATTAGGGATTATTTTAAATTTATTGAATAAACTTCAGCACTGCGGCTGTAACAAATTCAAATTGTCAGTGTCTGAACTTTTTCATGTTGTGATACTCTAGGTATATTTTGAATTTTAATGATAAAATAGGTAAAAAATTTAACTGTTAATTGTAATTTGAATAACAGTGTCTCAGGGCATGTATTCATTTCATCCCAATTTTTTTTCTTCACAAGTGCTGCTTATTTACTTCTTATTGACTTCTGCATTCCAGACAATCAGGATTTCGTTCAAACCATTCATGTGAAACTGCTCTAACAAATATAATTGATGAGTGGATTCAAGCTATAAAAGATAAAACCTATGTTGGAACTATATTTTTAGATCTGACCAAAGCATTTGATTTAGTGAATCTGATTATGATGATGAACTATTGATAGAAAAATTAAAATTGTACAAGTTTAGTGAATCTGCTGTAAAATGGCTATCTTCATACCTACAGAACCGCTCCCACGAAGTATGTGTATCTGGAAAGCTTTCTTCTACCCAACAAATTTCTGCAGGTGTTCCTCAACGCTCCGTTCTCGGTCCGATACTGTTTATACTATATATCAATGACCTACCATTGCACACAAACAAATCGTCTGTTGACATGTTTGCAGATGATACGACAATGTCTGTGTTTGGTAAAACAGTAATGGAGGTACACAATACACTGCAGACCAACATTGATATTGTTGATAAATGGTGCAAAGGCAACTCGATGCTTCCAAACATATCAAAAACTAAAGCTATGTATATCACTGCTTCCTTTAACAACAACAAGATAAAAGATCACAAAAACTCCAACAATATTCAAATGCCAGGTCAACCTATATCATACTCATCAAATGAGAAATTATTAGGAATTCATGTTGATGAACACCTAAACTGGAAATGTCAAGTTGAACAAACCCTAAAAAAATTCAATACCAATTTATATCTTCTCTTACGTATAAAACAATACCTAAGCTTACATTCTCGAAAGTTATTTTACAATGCCTACATTCTACCACACCAAGATTATTGCTGTACCATTTGGGGGAACTGTAATGATGAGCTATTAAAAACTGTTCTAAAATTCCAAAAGCGTGCTGCAAGAATTATTCTCGACAAAGATTTCAATGCTCCATCATCAGAATTATTTCTTGAACTGAAATGGATGACATTTCCTAACAGAATGAAATACAAAAAAGCTATCCTAGTATATAAATCAATAAATATGCAATCGCCGGACTATCTTACTTCAAAATTTAACCACAACCAAAACCAAACATCTGATCGTGAACTTAGATCAAATCAAAACAATGAACTAAAGGTATCAAAACCAAGAATAGAATTTTTTCTTAAATCTTTGAGCTACTCTGGACCCATAATCTGGAATAACATACCCAATCATATGCGCTCATCTGATACTCTTGCAAAATTCAAACAATCCTATCTTCAGTGGCACTTTTCTCACCCAAAATTACTATCAGAAAATACTGCCTACCAAATTCTTTAAGTTTCTACATGTACAGACTTTTAATGTAAGTCATTAACTTTACTTAGAATATTTTTGTTTGTTTATACATGTATATAATTTTATTTCAGTTCATATTGCTTTTTTTGTAATTGTAGTTATGGATTATATCTCATAACAGTTGCTGTCATGTTCTGTAAAATTTTCTCTTATTATTGTTTATAATCATGTTTATTGTACTTGTACATATTTATACAGTGGACCATATTGTAAATTGGCCCTGCCAAATATGTCATCCACTATAAATAAAGTCGTTACTTACTTACTTACTTACTTACTTACTATTTATTATGTTGTATGTACAACTACAAATCTGTCGTAGTTTTACTTTTACATCTTAATTATAAAACTTATGAAGCTAAATTGTCATTTTTATATTTCCTTTTAGGTAATCTGATTCAGCTCTTTAGAGTTTAAATTATATTATTGTCTTGCCGACTCAAAATAAATTTTATCTAATCTTACATATGAGTTTAGATATTAAAAATAAATTACCACAAATAAGAATATATTCCTATCATCCTTTAAGAATCACCGTTTACATTTTGAAAAATGTATGTAATGCATACAGATTTCCCTCTAAACATGCCCAAAATATCTGGTTGTAATTAACTTATCCGACTCATACTGTGACCTTTAACACAGAATGATAATGTTACAAATTTTAAAATTGATTTACAATTTTCCTGCTCTTATCAAAACTCTTCATGAACAGTTTACCAAAAGATTAAAATCTTTTAAGTTCTTCTCGCGATCATGCCACAATAATTGGTCTGCCTGCAAATATTGATGGGTGTAAAATATTTTCTCCCACCATTCGCCCTGCAAGACTAGTAGCCAGTAAAATCTACTTGCCCTTAATGAACGGTCTCTGACACACACAGTTTTGGCTTTATTTATATTCTGTCAAGCATTTTCAGGGGATTTTGCTGTGTAATACAAAGTTGACATCATTCTTGATTTTAGATGTAGCCTATCAGCTTTTATATAACTGTGATAATTTAAACTTACTACCTAATACATCAAAAAAGAAAAGTTCTGAGATTAAGGTGTCATGAAATTTAATGATGATGATAAGATGATTTTAAACCATTGATCAAAAAAGATAATCGCAACCATGATCTATCTGTATAGGGAAGTGGCGGGTCAAAGAAGGTGCCAGTGAAAGAAGGGGCTGTAACTGACATCAAAATAGAAGTCTGTGCTGAAGATGGAAAAACAACCAAAGTATACATCATTCATGTGAAGCGACTGTCAGCTAAAGATGCCACACTCTCCAGTCTCAAGTTAGATGTTGGAACGCTTGTACCAGAGTTCAATGTAGATACCTATGAATATACATGTAAATATAAAATTGTTATTCTTGGTTGCCTAAAAAATGGTTGTCTGATAATTAGGCCTAAAAAAAATTCTTTGTTTCCGGTAACATGCTGAAAATAATTAGGTAGGTAGGTAGGTCGGAATTTTTTTTTTTTTTTTTTTTTTTTGGAAATTTTTTTTATTAAGGGGGAGTCTTTGGGAAATTATTTTTTTGTCAAAAATGATTACAAATAAGGGGGTTATGCCTTTAGAGCATCAGTAAGTTGATTTCTAACATCACTGGCTATGTTTAAAGCATAAAAAGTGCAGTTTTGCATCTTTTTATTAAAAAGTTGAAAAAAATATTCTCCAAGGCCATAAAAACATTTAGGGTCGGGCCAAAAATTTAGGGTAGGTCGGGATACCGGAAACAAACAATTTTTTTTTACGCCTCAGTGCATTTGATACTTAGATAGATATTTCTGTATAATTTTGATTATGCACATATACTCATTTCTTCATCATGTTACATTGTTATGACTAGCAAGGGGTAGGATGTAAGGAGTGTCATTCTATTGGTGGTTCAAACAAGGAAAATGTGTTTCTCTGTGCAAAACTGTGAAACTTTGTTGATAAGTTTCCAAGAAACATTAAATTTCACAATTTTGTACTGAAAAACACATTTTTTTCTGGCTTATTTATAAGCAACTCCACCACTCATTTAAAGCAAGAAAATCTCTTTAATATCTGTAAAATGTGTTAGCTTCAAAGTCACCATTGGTATATTTATTTATTAACATGAATTCTGCAAGATTTCTTAACAAATTACCAAAAGTATTGTGCAGAAAGGAGTAAACCATTGTAAAACTTTTGATGTACCGGTATTAATGGAGAAAACCAACATTCCTTCTGCTTTTTTAAACCAGTATTTAGCACTTATTTTCACTCACTTTATCACATTTTGGTGTTATATACATTTTATGCCAAACTTTGTGGAAAGAAAAGTGTTAAAAATTTAATGCCAAATGTGGGAAGCTATCTGTAAAACACCAGTAGATACCATTCACATCCTACCTCCTGATTAAAAAACAATTTGTCTCATTTAAGTATAAAGTTAAACATCTATAACTACTTGCACTGATCCATTGATTCTAATCCCATGGATGTAAATGGCAAAATTATGTAAGGTTACTGAAATCAGGATTTTTCTTGCAGCTAAAGAAAATAGATGTATTAGTTAACCTGTATTATGTTCTGTGGTTTGCAGTATATAGTTAGTTTAGTTTACAATTAAGTTCTATCATAGAAATTTTGTATTAATGTCATTTTGTTTCCAGTATTTTTATCTACATAATTTATACACCTTGAATTAATAATGAAAGAAATTTTATAACTGTTTATGTAGTCACAGCCAGCTATCTTCGACTCTGTTGTGTAAAAGTAAAACAAGGTTATATATCTATTAAAAAGTGACATGCACTTTGTATTTACAGGTTTATTGGCATGCAATGTTAATGCTGTTAAAGTTACGCCAACCCCACCAGATCCTAAAAATGCTGTGACTGTCAATGACGAGAAACTAGGAACTCCTACGACACTTAATGTAGGAAGTACAAACATCGTAGTAGAGGTCACTTCTGAAGATGGGTCTAACAAACAAGTAGGTTTACCCAAAAAAGCTCAGTAATAGATTTTTTTAGAACTTGTAAATTTGTAGTTAGTCCTGGCTGAAATTTCTTGAAAGGAGTCATCAGCTTTTATACTGTAGAATTAACACTCAGTCTGGTTTTCCAACAGCTTTTCCTGTATCAGCTATGGTATGGTATGTAGATAGCTAACAGAGTTCCTTGGTGCAAACTGAACTGCTACAGTTAAAAAAGGATATGGTGATCAAAGTAGTGCCTGAATTGGTCAACATCACCTTAATTAAGATGTGCTCTGCTAGGGAGTCAAAGTTGATTGACTGTTTGCAGCTGTTTCCCTTCACCTTGCCATGTTTGCTTATCCACGGCAGTATATTACACTGTTCTGTTGACAATTGTTGCTGTTTAGGACTTAAATAATAAAAAATTATTTTGCCTAAAAATAATTACTTTTATTTTTTCCCGAAATTTATAGCTATCTCGTTGCTAGGTGTGTTAGCTATAAACTATCGTCGTTGTCAAGTAATCCAGTTTTCTAGTTCCTTGTCTAAACATAACAGATTAATGATAAACACCTATTCGTCAGGGAACCACTCGAGCGTTATATTAAATCGAGAGCACGTGCAATCTTCTCAGTTGAACTAAAGGTGTATTGGCTAGCGCTTCAGATCGATGTTAAATTGAATAGCCATGCCACGTGGTCGATGTAGAGCACGCCTGAAAGGTAGAGGCGAGCCAGCCTGTCGAGATGATTATGAAGGGAAGGAAACGAAAGGCGAACTAGACGGCGGATTTGCCAGAAATTCCAGGCATCAGACAAAATGCCGGTAGGTTTGTTATTGATTTCGAACAAATTTTGAAGGAGTCACAATTAATTCTGCAGTTTGGTAATGACAGTACTTACGTCAGTAAATAGTTATACACAGTTAATGTCTTCCCGTTAACATCTATACACCGATTAGGAATTGTGTATTGTATTAACTGTAAACTTAATACGGGGTGTGGCGACCCTATTTCTCATAATTTTACAGATTCGAACCAAAGCAATAATGTTGCTAGTTCAGTCAACTGTCGTAATAGTTTCTTGATTCCGACAGGCTGTGTTACTTTCAATACACGAGATTCACATAGGGCATTTCCGTTTTATTACTCGTAAGGTGCTCGCAAAGTAAATAGTAACATCGGTGACGTCACATTTCATAAGACAGTGACACTGTTGGGCTCACTTACTTCCCGCAATTTAAATAGCAAATTTTTGGAGTGTTTTACGTTAACGTCCCCTTTATGGGACCGTCGAATAGTTTAGTATTGCAAGGGTATAGTATATGGATTAAGATCAGATGGGTTACGGAAACTAGAAAGATTGTAAGGAAAAATATTTATACAAGGACGCAATTGTAAGATATTTAAGTAGGTTTTCTCAAACACTATTAATTACGACCCTCACTTTGCGATAAGTTTTACATGACCAGGAGAATCTGTCGGCATGCAAACGCAGGCATCAGCACCTGTTAACGTTGAATCAGGTTAGGTCATTTAACTCTTTCGATATCATAAACAAATATCACTAACAAATTCACTGGTTCAGTATCAGACTTAGATGTACTTACATTTTCTTCCGATTGGTTTCGGTAATGATCTTCAAATACACTGCACGGGAACACGTGCATCCATAGAATCGAAAATTTAAGATCCACAATATTTAATCCAAAATAAATAAAGATGTTGAACTTGCTAGGTTGTATAATACAGGTATAATATACATGTCAGGTGGGTAATTTAAGCCCTTCCTTTGATAAATGTGTTTTCGCAACATTATCTGAAGACTTATTTATTAAATCTCTTTTCAGCATAGTTTGTCAAGTATAGAGGAATAATTTTCTTATGCTGGGAAACAAAATATGATTGAAATTTAACTAAACACACCGACGTACATATATATCGCTACATTAATTCATGCAATGCACATTGTCTTCGCTTAATATGTCACTGTCAATTTTGAACTAAATTCTTGTGTGCCTCATGTATTTTTCATGCAAATCATGTAGAGTTGTCATCACAGATTACAAAGAGTACCGTTACTTTGTAGTGCATCCTTTATGTAACTCGTCCACTGTTATTTTAGGCTAAATGCTCGCAAACGTTTTACAAAAAAAAAAAAAAAAAAAAAAAAAAAAAATCGAGTGGTCTATTATGAAAATAAGATTCAAACGTTTTTAAACAGTATTAGTTGGGCAGTTTGTTCTTTGTTTGGTGTTCAGGATTGTTAATTGTTGCACTACTACGTTTGTTAATTTGGTGAGGAAATTCTGTTTCGTTGAAGCTCAACTTCCCGTACATTAAATTTGAAACGATAGTTACGTTTCCCGAAACACATTGTTACTTGAATTTTTCGAAGAAACGGGGTCAGAATCGTGATGTATGTCAATTTAGAGGCTGAAAAACAATAGATATTTTGTTATTTTCCATACAGAACCGGATTCTATTATATTATTATAGATTCTATTGTTACCAGAGTCAAATAAGATATCACGGAAACTTTGTTAATTCAAGTTGCGGCCTCAAAAAAATTTTTTTTTACACCATTCTAAACTTTTAAAACTAAAGAGAAATCAATTGAATTTATACATGTATATGTGGCTAGCTTTCCTATGATATTTTATTGGTTGTCATTAATTCTTAATAGTATTTAGTTAGAGCTGTTCGTATTTATTTTTAAGGGCACTGGTGTCAGTTAACATGACATTTTAAAATGGCGTGACATTGTTATTTGATAGAACTGTTTTGCACTTGGTTTCCCATTATATAGTGTCACGTTTTTGTTTGGTGTTAGAAGCTAACTAATATAAGATTAGGTCATCATAGTTGTAAATATGTAGCGTTAAGATATACTGCCAATATTTAGCCGAATCCAATATCACAGATCATATTAATGGTTCTTAAAATTTTGGAAGTCATCATACTGTATTACAACACTCTTGACTGATGATTTTATCATTGGAGTATGTGTAGTGAGCAAAACTTCAGAGCTGGTTATCATGGGATTTGGTTGAAATCTGTAACAAACTACCAGTCGTTTGTTACGTTATGTATGAATGAAAATTTTTTGGTCGTCTTAATTTTTCTCCTGTTCCAGTAAGTGAATTCTCTTCGAATAGCTCATGTAGCACTATATCATGTTAACGAAATTCTGTTGTTTTTTGACCTTAGCCCGGAACCGGGATTTCATAAATCAGAGTTGGTTTGTTATATAAATTATTAAAGTCGGATTTTTAATATTTAGATCTAAGTAAAAAAAAAATTCTTTGACAAACCAAGCCGAAATTATTTACTGAAGACAGATAATGTTAACGTCATTATGTATTAGATTTACAAAATAAGGTTGAAATTGTGTTTTCGTGTAAGTTGAATATCTGGACATATTTCATGCTGTATAGCGCAATCTATTTATAGAACGATTACGTATTTATCAGTAGAAAGCGATAGCGAAACATTATTGGAAAAGTCGATTATTCAGGGTCTTCATAGTAAAGTATGGTTTTCTTTTAATATACGATTCGACAGAAGTACAACTACTTTAACACGTTATTGATAAATATATCGACCTAGTTCCGCAGTAGATCTATTCATTTATAAATACATGTATAATTGCACAATTTCCCATCCGCTAGCTTCGGTATTTTACCGCAGTATCATTATAAATTAATAGTGCAGACATGCCTTGATGTATAAATCCCACACGGTAACTTAAACGATAAAATGTTGGATAATTATGATTTTCTTCATTAAAACGTTTCAATACAGAAAACATTCAGTATGCACTTAACTTTTTTCATTGACAATCTTCTTGAGTTCAACGATGCATGAGAACCATAACAAGCAAACGATAATACAATGTATAAACATGCAGTCGTTTTAATAAGTATCAAGTTGATCTATACTATGTTTAAATTGGTACCGTAGTGTATTGGATTGTGTTGTCATACCTGACCCGATTGAGGCCTGGTAAACTCATTGAAAAGCTAACCAAAATGCAGTAACAACATAATGCTTGTGGATAAAAGGGATAATGCTTGCGGATAAAAGGGATAATGGTCTTTCTGGATATTGATGTATAGCCTTGAAGGGGTACATATCAACATGGTTGGAATTGAATTTTAATTAAATTACATTAGGACATAAATCTTAAGATAAAACGTGTATCCAAACAAATATATTTTAGGTAAGCATTTGAGTTAGTTATTTCTTTCAAAGATAGAACTATAGATTATCATCATGATGATGAACAAATGATCCGAATCACTCAAGACGATAATCCTTCTGCTCCTTGTTTCATACATTGGCAAAACGTGATCACGTGATGTTGGCGGATTTGCTCTACTTGTCTTTCAAATAGCCTATCCGATTATTGTATAGTTATATGGATGAACCAGTTTGGTTTTTAAAGAACAAATATAATGTTGTAAAGCTGAGATAGTATTTTTTAGAATTTAAGAAATCGTTGCACAGAATTTTTGGGGGATAAATTTTGGCAAATTTATTGTGGCCTGGAAAAATTCTGTCGACCGTGGGGGCGATCGGGCGTGCTTTGGGACGTTTTGATGGTACGGATGTTACGGTGTATATTAAAGGTATTGCTCTAGTGCCTTGGCAATATCTGACTAGCCTTGCTTAAATGTATCATAGCCTTGCTGATGTCATAGCCTTGCTCATCATATAGTATTTGCCTCGCTTAGAATTACAGTACGTTGCCTTGCTCCATTGGTCCGCTAAATGTTCCTCATTACTTTGCAGGTAACGTCGAGTTATGGGGAATATTTAATTTACTGTGGTGTACTGTAGCCTTGCTCATTATAGTATTTGCCTTGCTTAGAAGTACAGTACGTTGCCTTGCTCCGCTAAATATTGTGGTGTACTGTAGCCTTGCTCGTTGCTTAGAATTACAGTACGTTGCCTTGCTCCGTTGGTCCGCTAAATATTGTTGTGTACTGTAGCCTTGCTCGTTGCTTAGAACCACAGTACGTTGCCTTGCTCCGTTGGTCCGCTAAATATTCCTCATTGCTTTGCAGGTAACGTCGAGTTTTGGGGGATGTTTAATTTACTGTGGTGTACTGTGGTATCCCTTGCGTCCGTGTGGCGCTGCTTGTTGCTCTACAGGTAACGTGGAGCAATGACGTGGTGCTTTACGAGTACGTCTGGTTTCCTCCCGGTCGACTGGTTTTTCAAATAGCTTTCATTGGAGTGGCCATACTCTGCCAAAATATTGATAATAACTTTTATATTGAAAGGAATATTTCATAGGTTGAATTAGCACTGTTTACAGTATCTTATGCGCCGGTAATTGAAATATGTGACTGTATTCATATCTGAAATGTACAAATAAACATGTAAAAATGTGAATGTTACTTGTCTTCTGGTTATAATTTCGGGTAATAAAATAATAAAAAATTATTTTGCCTAAAAATAATTACTTTTATTTTTTCCCGAAATTTATAGCTATCTCGTTGCTAGGTGTGTTAGCTATAAACTATCGTCGTTGTCAAGTAATCCAGTTTTCTAGTTCCTTGTCTAAACATAACAGATTAATGATAAACACCTATTCGTCAGGGAACCACTCGAGCGTTATATTAAATCGAGAGCACGTGCAATCTTCTCAGTTGAACTAAAGGTGTATTGGCTAGCGCTTCAGATCGATGTTAAATTGCCCACCCGCCACACCCCAGTAATAATAATAATAATAATAAAAATTGTTGTATACTTCAATTCATTATATTTTGTATCTTTAATTCTGTTATGACAATCTGACTGTTTTGTGAAGTATTTATGTTGCAGATAATATGCTGCCATTGGGTGCCAACTCCGGAAGTGATCAGACTCCAGGTACTTTCCACAGACATTAATTGAACGGATTCCTGGACTACAAACATTTGTGAAACAGACAAATCTAAAAGGATATCATTCTTCCGGACTGTTGCTTTATGAGAAATCAAAAGGACAATTTAGAATTAATACATGTATAATCTTATTACTAAAATTCCCGTTAATCATTTCCATACTTATATACAATTATTTTTATGTCACTCCTATTTGTAAGGGCCTGGAAAAATTCTGTCGACCGTGGGGGCGATCGGGCGTGCTTTGGGACGTTTGATGGTACGGATGTTACGGTGTATATTAAAGGTATTGCTCTAGTGCCTTGGCAATATCTGACTAGCCTTGCTTAAATGTATCATAGCCTTGCTGATGTCATAGCCTTGCTCATCATATAGTATTTGCCTCGCTTAGAATTACAGTACGTTGCCTTGCTCCATTGGTCCGCTAAATG
Organism: Mercenaria mercenaria; assembly: GCF_021730395.1. Taxonomy (NCBI): domain Eukaryota; kingdom Metazoa; phylum Mollusca; class Bivalvia; order Venerida; family Veneridae; genus Mercenaria; species Mercenaria mercenaria. The sequence continues at coordinate 117,251,255 of NC_069361.1, read as the reverse complement.
TTCCTCATTACTTTGCAGGTAACGTCGAGTTATGGGGAATATTTAATTTACTGTGGTGTACTGTAGCCTTGCTCATTATAGTATTTGCCTTGCTTAGAAGTACAGTACGTTGCCTTGCTCCGCTAAATATTGGGTGTACTGTAGCCTTGCTCGTTGCTTAGAATTACAGTACGTTGCCTTGCTCCGTTGGTCCGCTAAATATTGTTGTGTACTGTAGCCTTGCTCGTTGCTTAGAACCACAGTACGTTGCCTTGCTCCGTTGGTCCGCTAAATATTCCTCATTGCTTTGCAGGTAACGTCGAGTTTTGGGGGATGTTTAATTTACTGTGGTGTACTGTGGTATCCCTTGCGTCCGTGTGGCGCTGCTTGTTGCTCTACAGGTAACGTGGAGCAATGACGTGGTGCTTTACGAGTACGTCTGGTTTCCTCCCGGTCGACTGGTTTTTCAAATAGCTTTCATTGGAGTGGCCATACTCTGCCAAAATATTGATAATAACTTTTATATTGAAAGGAATATTTCATAGGTTGAATTAGCACTGTTTACAGTATCTTATGCGCCGGTAATTGAAATATGTGACTGTATTCATATCTGAAATGTACAAATAAACATGTAAAAATGTGAATGTTACTTGTCTTCTGGTTATAATTTCGGGTAATAAAATAAAATGTCTAGTCTAGTGCTTAATGTATTGACTTCTGATAGATATTATATGAAATATGCTGCACTCAACAGAGAATTTATATTATGAACCAATATAAATGTCATTATTACACATTTTCATTGTAGAAATACTGCATCTGTGTTACACGCAAGCAACTACCTCGTCATGTTAAAATTGTAGATCCTGCTGTTGCTTTGCAATACGAAGATCCTATTTCTCTGAGCACTTTATATCGACCAATCACCATCAGGAACAGTGATCCGAGACACACATTCTCTGCACCAATCATTGATGAGTTTACAAAGACATCCAAGTTTGATCCAATCAATGATACTGCTCTTGAATCTGATTGGAGGATTGAAGATTTTGAACTAGACAAAAAGATGAGTGCAACAACTGCATGTGTACCTCTAACTTATGGTGGTAAGTGTTTTATAACGGCTTTTTAAGTGTTTCAACATTTTGTCACATCAGCTGCTAGGGAGCTGGTATACCTGTTTCACAGATAATCAAGGATGAAATGTAAACATACATAAGAAATTTAGAATTATCAGCTAGTGTATGTGGTATACAAGAATAGTATTGTCTTTATTTGTGTATCTTTGTCTTAGAGGATGTTTCAGCATGTTATGCACCATGCTTTGTTAAAAGTAATGATTTGTAGTTATGAAGGATAAGGCTGTAAGTTATTACTTTTATACCAGTCCTGGTGTCCATTGACTGCCAACAGTACATGATGAATTGTATACCGGTGTATCTAATTATTCTTTTAAATTGTATCAGTTTTGAAAAAAAAAAAAATTAATAATAAAAGGTGTTTCAGCAAGGAACATACTGTAATATATTTTTTGACATATAACTTTTGATGCATACTTGAAAATATTTCAAAAAATCTTTTACTTGATTTTTAGGCAACCTCTTATATACTAGATTGATATATATATATTTTTTTTTTTTTTTGAAATGCAGGTACATCAGAGAGTTGCAAGTTTTCTGATCTTGGAGCACAGATTGCCAAATGTAATGTTACACCAAAAGTTGAAGTAAGTTCTTTATTGTTTTTATGTTAATTCTGTGTTGTTTATTACGATACACTGCAAGGTTGATACTTTTTAGCTTGACTATTCGAAGAATAGGGGAGCTATCCTACTCGCCCCGGCGTGAGCGTTAGCATTAGCGTGAGCGTCACACAAATGTTAAAGTTTGTGTACCACCCCAAATATTTTCAAAGTCCATTGAGAAATTGCTTTAATATTTTGCATACTTGTTTACCATCATGACCCCAGTCTGTAAAAAGGAGGAGACAACTCTATCAAGCATTTTGACTGAATTATGGCCCCTTTTCGACTTAGAATATGCTTATTGTAATGTTAAAGTTTTACTCATAGCTTATATTATACTATCAAGCACTGAAAACAGTCGAGCGTGCTGTCAGCTGACAGCTCTTGTTTTATCATGTTTATGTCGCGATTTTATAGAATTAGACATATTGCCATGACAAGAATTAGCAATTCGGAGTAAGAAATACTTATGAATATAATGCAGCTAATCATCCACAAGTGTTTTAAATACGTTTGTCACTTTGAATATTAACATAATCAAAAATATCACAAATGTTATCTGTTCTACAGTAAGTACAGTGTCAGCATGTTAATATGTTTAAAATTCAAGTTTTCTTTGAAAAATGATGTAACTTTTGCTTGTCCCAGTTAGTGGTTCTAGACTTCAGTCTCTGCCAAAATGTGTCACAAGTCTTTAATCTTGATACAAGCCTGTTAACAAAGACATTTATTGTTGGATAATTTATGGACATATTACTATGAAATTGAAGACTATTGCAATTTAAGAACACAAAACTGTTATTAGTCAATTTTAGCTGAGCTTAAAATCAACCAATCAGATGATGGAATTGTGAGACAGGTCTCCAAACTAACTTTTATTGCACACAGTTTATGGTGTGTGTTTCTTTGCTGTCTAATATTTTTGTACATTTAAAACATTTTTCAGGATCCCAAAGACAGGTTTAAGGATATCAATGCACCAGTAAATCATAAAGTTGAGGTGAGATTTTAAAAAAAAATTCAAAATTTTTTCTTGAGGTGAGATTTTAATTTTTCTTCTTAATTATAGTTTTATTACATTCTTCTGTATCATTTCAGTGTAGTTACTAGATACAATGTAATGCTAGTTGTATCTTGCCTGGGAAGAACCAGCGAAAATGCAATGTCGCCAAGAAAATGTTAATCCTAAATTCCGACAAAGTGATTCTATTAAGAGTATGATGGTAATCAATACATTTTATTTTTCAGTATTTTTAACCATTTCTTTATAAGGCGTAAAAAAAAAAAATGTTTGTTTCCGGTGTAACAGCCCAGTTTTTCCCCCAGTCAGTTCTTTCCCCGGGGAAAAAACTGACTAGTCAATTCTTTCCCCTGGGGAAAAAACTGACTAGTCAGTTTCTTCCCCCCCTAGTCAGTTTTTTCCCCCCTTGGAATAAGTTTTCTGGTAGGGAAAGAAACTGACTTGTTAGTCAGATTTTTCCCCAGAGAAAAAACTGACTAGTCAGTACTTTCCCCCTAGTCAAGTTTTCCATTCAAGTACTGGATTCTTTCGGTATTGTTATTTGGGATACAAGTGTCTATTCATTTTCCATTTAAATTTCAGATGAAACGGGTATTGTTTTTCATTTGAATAAACCTATATGTTTCTTTTTTTGTAACTTTAATCATTGTTTTTTTTTGTCAAATCAAATTTTTAAACTTCTGTTTGATTGCCATTACTATTTAAAATCGGTCAGTTGCGGGGAAGAAATTGACTGGTCAGTTCTTTCCCCCTTGCATATACTTGACCTATCAGGTGGGGGAAGAAATTGACCAGTCAGTTCTTTCCCCCAAGCCGGTACTTGACCTGTCAGGTGGGGGAAGAAATTGGCCGGTCAGTTCTTTCCCCCCTAGCCAGTACTTGACCTGTTGGTAGGGGAGAAAAAACTGACCTGTCAGTTCTTTCCCTCCTAGCATATACTTGACTTGTCAGGTGCGGGAAGAAATTGACTAGTCAGTTCTTTCCCCCCTAGCAGATACTTGACCTATCAGGTGGGGGAAAAAATTGACCGGTCAGTTCTTTCCCCCCTAGCCAGTACTTGACCTTTCGGGTGGGGAGAAGAAATTGACTGGTCAGTTCTTTCCCTCCTAGCATATACTTGACCTATCACGTGGGGGAAGAAATTGACCAGTTTTTCCCCCCTATATATAGATATAGAACTTGACCTGTGGTGTGAGGAGAAGAAACTGACTGGTCAGTTCTTTCCCCCCAAGCCAGTACTTGACTTGTCGAGTGGGGGAAGAAATTGACTGGTCAGTTCTTTCCCCCCTAGTTAGTACTTGACCTGACGGGTGGGGAGAAGAAATTGACTAGGCAGTTCTTTCCCCCCTAGCATATACTTGACCTATCAGGTGGGGGAAAAAATTGACTAGTCAGTTCTTTCTCCCCTACTATTATACTTGAATTGTCAGGTTGGGGAAGAAATTGACTAGTCAGTTCTTCCCCCCTTTGCATAAACTTGACCTATCAGGTAGGGGAAGAAATTTACCAGTCAGTTCTTTCCCCCCTAGCCAGTACTTTACCTGTCAGGTGGGGGAAGAAATTGACCAGTCAGTTCTTTCCCCCCTAGCCAGTACTTGCTCGTTAGGTGGGGGAAGAAATTGACCAGTCAGTTCTTTCCCCCCTAGCCATTACTTGCTCTGTTAGGTGGGGGAAGAAATTGACCAGTCAGTTCTTTCCCCCACCTAACAGAGCAAGTACTGGCTTAGGAGGGGAAAAAACTGACTAGTCAATTTCTTCCCCCACCTGAGAGGTCAAGTACTGGCTAGGGGGAAAGAACTGACTAGTCAATTTCTTGCCCCACCTGACAGGTCAAGTACTGGATAGGGGGAAAGAACTGACTGGTCAATTTCTTCTCCCCACCCAACAGGTCAAGAACTAGCTAGGAGGGAAAGAACTGACCGGTCAATTTCTTCCCCCACCTGACAAAGCAAGTACTGGCTAGCGGGGAAAGAACTGACTGGTCAATTTCTTCCCCCACCTGACAGGTCAAGTACTGGCTAGGGGGGAAATAACTAACTGATCAATTTTTTCTCCCTCCTGATAGGTCAAGTACTGGCTAGGGGGGAAAGAACTGACTGGTCAAATTCATTTCCTTACCTGACAGGTCAAGTACTGGATAGTAGGGAAAGAACTGACTGGTCAGTTTCTTCTCCCCACCCAACAGGTCAAGAACTAGCTAGGGGGGAAAGAACTGACTGGTCAATTTCTTCCCCCACCTGACAAAGCAAGTACTGGCTAAGGGGGAAAGAACTGACCAGTCAATTTCTTCCCCCACCTGACAGGTCAAGTACTGGCTAGGGGGGAAATAACTAACTGATCAATTTTTTCTCCCTCCTGATAGGTCAAGTACTGGCTAGGGGGGAAAGAACTGACTGGTCAAATTCATTTCCCCACCTGACAGGTCAAGTACTGGCTAGGGGGAAAGAACTGACGGGTTAATTGCTCCTCCCACCCCTGACAGTCAGTACTTGCTGGGGGAAAGAACTGACCAGTCAATTTCTTCTCCCACCTAACAGAAGCAAGTACTGGCTAGCGGGGAAAGAACTGACCGGTCAATTTCTTCTCCCCACCCGACAGGTCAAGTACTGGGTAGGGGGGAAAGAACTGACCAGACATTTTCTTCGCCCACTTAACAGAACAAGTACTGGCTAGAGGGGGAAGAAACGGTCAGTTCTTTCTAGCAAGTACTGGCTAGAGGGGAAAGAACTGACCAGTAAATTTCTTCCCCCACCTGACAGGTCATGTATATGATAGGGGGGGCGGGGGAAGAACTGACCGGTCAATTTCTTCCCACTTAACAGAGCAAGTGCTGGCTAGGGGGGAAAGAACTGACCGGTCAATTTCTTCGCCCACGTGACAAAGCAAGTACTGGTTAGGGGGGATAGAACTGACTGGTCAATTTCATTTCCCCACCCAACAGGTCAAGTACTGGCTGAGGGGAAAGAACTGACCAGTCAATTTCTTCCCCCATCTAACAGAGCAAGTACAGGCTAGGGGGAAAAGAACTGACTGGTCAGTTTACTTCCCTGACCTTACTGGTCAAGTATTGGCTACGTGGGAAAAGAACTGACCAGCAGTAATTTCCTTACCTTAGAAGAAATTGAAACAGGAAAAAGGCAAATTAAAAATACAACAGAAATTAAAATAAGTTCATTTAAAAACATTTCTTTAATTTACACAAAATATGAAACATACATGTTTTTCTTATTTTATATCCAATTTAAATGAAAACCGACTATTGGAAATGAAAAAAAACAGGCTAGTTAAGAATAACCAAGAATAACCAGTTCTAATTCACTAACTTGAAATAATTGACTAGCCAGGAAAATTGATGAGGGGGGAAAGAATTGACTAGTTAGTTTTTCCCCCCATAAGAATGATCAAGAGTAACCAGTTGCGATTGGGGGGAAAAAATTGACTAGGGGGGGAAAGAACTGACCAGTCAGTTTCTTCCCCGGGGGAAAAACTGACTAGTCAGTTCTTTCCCCCGGGGAAGAAACTGACTAGTCAGTTTTTTCCCTGGGGAAAAAACTGACTGGGGAAAAAACTGACCGTTACACCGGTATCCCGACCTACCCTAAATTTTTGGCCCGACCCTAAATGTTTTTATGGCCTTGGAGAATAATTTTTTCAACTTTTTGACAAAAAGTTGCCAAACTGCACTTTTTATGCTTTAAACATGGTCAGTGATGTTAAAAATCAACTTCCTGATGCTCTAACGGCATGACCCCCTTATACAAATAATTTCCGAAAAGTCTCCCTTAATAAAAAAAATTTCCAAAAAAAAAATTTCCGACCTACCTACCCTTACAGAAGAAAAAGGCCTGCTGCGTACTCTTGCTGTGTACATACAGCATATATGATGCGTACATGATGTGTACTGAAATCAAGGGCTTTAAATAGTACGCAGGATATACACCGCACATACACCGATAGTACGTTTGTAGTACACTTTTGACATGCAAATGAGCTCTGCCGCGTACTACTTGCTGCGTACATGCTGTGGACTACATAGTACACAGGATGTACGCTGGAGGAATTTAGTATGCGGGAAATAGTATGCAGCATGTACGCGGCACATACACTTTTCACATGCAAATGAGCCTGCGGTGTACTACCCCTGCGGCGTACATGCTGTGTACTCCTGCAGCGTACATTCTGTGTACTCCTGGCCCGAGTCCTGCGGCGTACATGCTGTGTACTCCTGCTGCATACATGCTGTGTACTCTTGTGGCGAAACTGCTGAGATAATGTAAATTCCTTACCCCACCAACTTTCTTATGCAAATGCTGATCATTTGGACAGAAAAAAACAGAAAAAAGATAAGTGACATGCATCAATAAGTATTTACCCTTACCAAAATAATGTAGATTGATGTTATCAAATAAATTAGTATGCTTTTCTTCATCCACTTTTCAATGAAATAAATCAATTTTTGTAGCATGTAATTTGGTAAACATCTGAAGAAAATGGCGTAACTGCATCAAGGGGAAACAACTTTAATGCAACTAAATATAAGTGTTATAAATTTCGAAGTATCTGCGGTGTACATGCTGAGGCGTGAATGCGAAAGAGTTCTAAGTGCTTCTTTATTTATATGCACTTAGAACTCTTTCGCATTCACCCCTCGATGCAGTGTACTATTTTCTTGTACAAGTCCCTCCTGCGTACATGCAGTGTACTCCCTAAATTTTCAGAGTCTGTGCTGCGTACTTGAAGTGTACTAGTGACCTCCTGTGACATGCTGTGTACTCGTCGAAATAGTACGCGGCATGTACGCAGCATGCGGTGTATGTAAAATGTACTCCTCTGGCGTACTACTGTGTTCGCGGCATATACACAGCAAATACGCAGCATGTACGCCACAGAGGCTTGCTTCTGTAAGGGTACCCTAATTTTTTTGAGCATGTTACCGGAAACAGAGAATTTTTTTTTTTTTAGGCCTAACAGCCACATTCAATGATAATTTAAGAAGAGAAAAAGACAAGTCCTGATCAGGAAAAACATAATTAGGAAAGACTTTGTTCTTCAATTTACCTGTATTTTACTGTTTTTACTGTGTGTGTTTTAGCAACGTAAATGGGAGAAGAGTTTACAGCAGGTGTTTGGAGAGACCAGTGCAGACAAGCTGGTCACCACTGCCAAAGATGAACTGAAGAGCTATTTTTCTGCACTGCCTAAACCTAGTAAGATATTTCATCCCTAATCAGCCAAGGCTCAATACATGATATAGAAACAAAAAACTGAATTTCAGAATCACTTTTAAAATGCAGGCAAATGGGAGTTTTGAGCCAACTATTGTTGTTAGCAGTCAACATAAAAAGCATAACTATAACATAATTATGTTAAAAATTCTCAGAATATTTTTTTATGCCCCCAAAGGGAGGCATATAGTTTTTGAACCGTCTGTCTGTCTGTCGGTCTGTCAGTCTGTCGGTCTGTTCGCAATTTTCGTGTCCGGTCCATATCTTTGTCATCGATGGATGGATTTTCAAATAACTTGGCATGAATGTGTACCACAGTAAGACGACGTGCAGTGTGCAAGACCCAGGTCCGTAGCTCAAAGGTCAAGGTCACACTTAGATGTTAAAGGATAGTGCATTGATGGGCGTGTCCGGTCCATATCTTTGTCATCGATGGATGGATTTTCAAATAACTTGGCATGAATGTGTACCACAGTAAGACGACGTGCAGTGCACAAGACCCAGGTCCGTAGCTCAAAGGTCAAGGTCACACTTAGACGTTAAAGGATAGTACATTGATGGGCGTGTCTGGTCCATATCTTTGTCATTGATGGATGGATTTTCAAATAACTTGGCATGAATGTGTACCACAGTAAGACGACGTGCAGTGCGCAAGACCCAGGTCTGTAGCTCAAAGGTCAAGGTCACACTTAGACGTTAAAGGATAGTGCATTGATTGGCGTGTCCGGTCCATATCTTTGTCATCGATGGATGGATTTTCAAATTACTTGGCATTAATGTGTACCACAGTAAGACGACGTGCAGTGCGCAAGACCCAGGTTCGTAGCTCAAAGGTCAAGGTCACACTTAGATGTTAAAGGATAGTGCATTGATGGGCGTGTCCGGTCCATATCTTTGTCATCGATGGATGGATTTTCAAATAACTTGGCATGAATGTGTACCACAATAAGACGACGTGTCACACGCAAGACCCAGGTCCGTAGCTCAAAGGTCAAGGTCACACTTAGACGTTAAAGGTCATTTTTCATGATAGTGCATTGATGGGCATGTCCGGTCCATATCTTTGTCATTCATGAATGGATTTTAAAATAACTATGCATGAATGTGTGACACAGTGAGACGATGTGTCGCGCGCAAGACCCAGCTCCGTAGGTCAAAGGTCCTAAACTCTAACATTGGCCATAACTATTCATTCAAAGTGCCTACGGAGACAGCTCTTGTTAGCTATATAAAATCTGTAAACATGCCTGAAAATTAGGTAGTAGGAGGTTTGAACTACAAGTCCGTGGAGTTCTCTGTGAGTCTGCAAGGGCAGTATTTCCTGATTGCTCAAAAAATTTCATCTGTTATGGATAACCCTTCTGTAGAAACTTAAATTTTGACTACTTGAAAGCTTGTACCTGTAACATTACTAAAATAAGTAATATTATAGGTTTTAAATATTATAAATAACATGTTTTCGATTTTAGGTAGTTCGAGGCAGTGGCCAGATGGAGAGTCTCCAATGGACTACCTACAGCAAGCTATTTATTGTTATGCCACTGCCGTAAAAGTTAAAACCAAAGATGCCAACCTTCATTTACAGTTAGGAATTCTGTTAGAGGAGAAATATTATATAGAAGACATATTTGGATTGAAAAAGGAGGTGGGTATAACAAAAGAGTGAGTGCCTGAGATGGTACTTTCCTATTTTGTATATGAAAATAAGTAGGTAGTAAAATGATGATTGGATGTCTTTCACAGTCTTACTAAATTCAAGCATTTTAAGGTTTTAGTTGCAAGGGACACTGGAAAATACCAAAATTTTGAGTTGACTTTAGGCAAACATTGCCAATTTAGCCATATCATTTGACTGTAAACCCTTAGATCTTGAGCTTAGTCCTTGATCAGTTCACCTTGTGCTATCTTTCATGAAGTGATTAATGACTGAATCTATAGTCATTCAACACAATTTGGAGTCATGATTGAAATTGTCAAAAGCTATGGTAAGAGACTGAGCAAAAATGTTAGATCACATTTATACTTACTGGTATATACCATTCTGCTTAATTTGGCATTATATGCACCCCAAAGGGAATTGCATTTTTTCTGAATACAGAGAAAGGGGTGACATTTATTTTGCAGAGTCATGATGACCTTCCGTCCCTAAACCTGCAAGCAGCCGAGAGCTCCAAGGATGATGAATGTAATGCCATCTGTAAAATACATGGGGTAGAGCCCACAGCACCACTACCCCTACAACTGAAAGCTATAGACATGGAGTATCACAGCTTGATAAGTTCTGGCCAGTCATCAAAGGCAGATCATGTTATGGAACTGTATCAGTGGAAATCAAAACAGGCATCACAGGTAAAAAGTCACTTTTGTGTCTTTGAAAGACAAGATGACTGTAATGTTATTTAATACCTTCTTCAGATTTTTTATGCCCCCGGCATCTACTGATGCGGGAGGCATATAGTGATTGTCCTGTCCATCCTTCCGTTCGTCCGTCCATACGAGGTAAACCAAATGGGACCATTTCATCTAGCATCAATACCCCTTACTAGAATGACTTGATACTAATGCAGATGTAACCTGTGACCATTCCTCATCTTCAGACATCACCTGACCTCATTTTGACCTTTACCTCATTTTGGACTTAGGTTGCTTTGTATCGACAAGGATGCCACCGGGGGCATCAAGCGTTTATTGAACGCAGCTTCTTGTTGTTCTCACTAATTCCTTTCTATTCAGTACACATTAATAAAGTTATTATTGTTTTTATCTTGTCTTGCTGAAACCTGAAAGTAAAAACAGTTTTTCAGTGATTGATTTAGAGGTAAGATTTAGACAAAATAGTTCATGAGAAGCTGATATATACTGATAAAATACAGTGTTTTGCTGTAGGCTTTAAGTACGCAAATGCAATTCAATCAAGTTACAAGATATTCAATACTTAAATTGAAAATAGTGATTTAACGTCCCAGAAGACTACAGACATCAGTTCAATGCCACAGGTTATGAAAACAACAACAGCTTTTTTTACCACTTAGTTTAATTACGGCTGACATAGTTACTACCTGTACACAATCATAGCAGTGCTTTTATTATATAGCTGATATTAATTTTTTCTTCACTGACCAAGTAAATATTGCATTTTGACTTTAAAAAAATGTTATACAGTAGTTTAGTGTGTGCATAGTCTGATCATCTCTAAGAACTACTTAGTGCTACAGTAAAAACACTTATTGAAGGGCTTGCTGGTCAGTTGTTAGAACTATTGCTGGAGGTCAACCAAGTCTAGACCTAAACCCAGCAAATATTATAACTGAATTATACACTGATTTATTGCACAGACTATGAATCATGATTTATTGAAGGGGTCATGTAGTAATTATTAGACTCCTTTTGACTTGATTGGTTAATTTCATTTCTGATGTAGGAAGGTGCAGCAGCACAGAAAGCTACTGATGAGGAGTCACCCCTGGGTCAGGCATATCTTAAGTACATGGATGCTTTAGCATGTGATGAGGCAAAAGCTTTGTTCAACTTCCATGTAGGACGTATGTTGGTAGTGCAGGGTAACTATGACGATGCTGTCAAACGGTTGGAAACAAGTCTCAACTGGAATGCCAATCATCAACTCTCTAGGTTTATTTTATTAACATTTCTAGCTCACCTGAGCCAAAGGCTCATGGTGAGCTTTTGTGACCACTCGATGTCCGTCTTCAGTCGTCCGTCCGTCAACATTTTCTAAAAAAATCTTCTTGAAAACCACTGAGCAGAATTACACCAAACTTCATGAGAATGATCCTTGGGTGGCCCCCTTTCAAAATTATTCAAAGAATTGAATTCCATGCAGAACTCTGGTTGCCATGGCAACCAAAAGGAAAAACTTTAAAAATCTTTTTGTCCAAAACCGCAAGGCATAGAGCCTTGATATTTGCCATGTGACATCATCTAATGGTCCTCTATGAAGATTGTTCAAATTGTGCCCCTGGGTTGAAAAGAGGCCCCGCCCCAGGGGTCCCAAGTTTAACATACAATGTAGACTTATATAGGAAAAATTTTTTTAAAAATTTCTTGTCTGAAACCACAAGACCTAGGCCTTTGATATTTGGTATGTAGCATTGCCTTGTGGTCCTTTAACAAGATTATTCAAATTATGCCCCGGGGTGAAAAGAGGCCCCACCCTGGGGGACCAGTGGGGGTCACTTGTTATATGAGTTATATATGAAAATATACTTCAAAAATTATCAGATCATATTTCCCAGACTGTTTAATTATAATTACCTGATGAGTCATCATGACCCCAGGTGACCTGACTGACCTTGACCTACTGACCTACTTTCTTGTTTTTAGCTCACCTGTCACAAAGTGACAAGGTGAGCTTTTGTGATCGCGCAGTGTCCGTCGTCCGTCCGTGCGTCCGTAAACTTTTGCTTGTGACCACTCTAGAGGTCACATTTTTCATGGGATCTTTATGAAAATTGGTCAGAGTGTTCATCTTGATGATGTCTAGGTCAAGTTTGAAACTGGGTCACGTGTGGTCAAAAACTAGGTCAGTAGGTCTAAAAATAGAAAAACCTTGTGACCACTCTAGAGGTCACATTTTTCATGGGATCTTCATGAAAGTTGGTCAGAATGTTCATCTTGATGATATCTAGGTCAAGTTCGAAACTGGGTCATGTGTGGTCAAAAACTAGGTCAGTAGGTCTAAAAATAGAAAAACCTTGTGACCACTCTAGAGGTCACATTTTTCATGGGATCTTTATGAAAGTTGGTCAGAATGTTCACCTTGATGATATCTAGGTCAAGTTCGAAACTGGGTCACGTGCCGTCAAAAACTAGGTCAGTAGGTCTAAAAATAGAAAAACCTTGTGACCTCTCTAAAGGCCATATTTTTCATGGGATCTGTATGAAAGTTGGTCTGAATGTTCATCTTGATGATATCTAGGTCAAGTTCGAAACTGGGTCACGTGCTGTCAAAAACTGGGTCAGTAGGTCTAAAAATAGAAAAACCTTGTGACCTCTCTAGAGGCCATATATTTCAAAAGATCTTCATGAAAATTTGTCAGAATGTTTACCTTGATGATATCTAGATCAAGTTCGAAACTGGGTCATGTGCCATCAAAAACTAGGTCAGTAGGTCAAATAATAGAAAAACCTTGTGACCTCTCTAAAGGCCATATTTTTCATGGGATCTGTATGAAAGTTGGTCTGAATGTTCATCTTGATGATATCTAGGTCAAGTTCGAAACTGGGTCACGTGCTGTCAAAAACTAGGTCAGTAGGTCTAAAAATAGAAAAACATTGTGACCTCTCTAGAGGCCATATATTTCACGACATCTTCATGAAAATTGGTCAGAATGTTCACCTTGATGATATCTAGGTCAAGTTCGAAAGTGTGTCACGTGCCGTCAAAAACTAGGTCAGTAGGTCAAATAATAGAAAAACCTTGTGACCTCTCTAAAGGCCATATTTTTCATGGGATCTGTATAAAAGTTGGTCTGAATGTTCTTCTTGATGAAATCTAGGTCAAGTTTGAAACTGGGTCACGTGCTGTCAAAAACTAGGTCAGTAGGTCTAAAAATAGAAAAACCTTGTGACCTCTCTAGAGGCCATATATTTCATGACATCTTCATGAAAATTGGTCAGAACGTTCACCTTGATGATATCTAGGTCAAGTTCGAAAGTGGGTCACGTGCCATTAAAAACTAGGTCAGTAGGTCAAATAATAGAAAAACCTTGTGACCTCTCTAAAGGCCATTTTTTTCATTGGATCTGTATGAAAATTGGTCTGAATGTTCATCTTGATGATATCAAGATCAAGTTCGAAACAGGGTCATGTGCGGTCAAAAACTAGGTCAGTAGGTCTAAAAATAGAAAAACCTTGTGACCTCTCTAGAGGCCATACTTGTGAATGGATCTCCATAAAAATTGGTCAGAATGTTCACCTTGATGATATCTAGGTCAAGTTTGAAACTGGGTCATGTGCCTTAAAAAACTAGGTCAGTAGGTCAAATAATAAAAAAACCTTGTGACCTCTCTAGAGGCCATACCTTTCATCGGATCTGTATGAAAGTTGGTCTGAATGTTCATCTTGATGATTTCTAGGTCAATTTTGAAACTGAGTCAACTGCGGTCAAAAACTAGGTCAGTAGGTCTAAAATTATCAAAATCTTTTGACCTCTCTAGAGGCCATATTTTTCAATGGATCTTCATGAAAATTGATCTGAATGTTCACCTTGATGATATCTAGGTCAGTTTCTAAACTGGGTCATGTGCGGTCAAAAACTAGGCCAGTAGGTATAAAAATAGAAAAACCTTGTGACCTCTCTAGAGGCCATATTTTTCATGAGATCTTCATGAAAATTAGTGAGAATGTTCACCTTGATGATATCTAGGTAAAATTCAAAACAGGGTCACGTACCTTCGAAAACTAGGTCAATAGGTCAAATAATAGAAAAACCTAGAGACCATATTTTTCAATGGATCTTCATGAAAATTGGTCAGAATTTTTATCTTGATAATATCTAGGTCAAGTTCAAAACTGGGTCACATGAGCTCAAAAACTAGGTCACTATGTCAAATAATAGAAAAAACGACGTCATACTCAAAACTGGGTCATGTGGGAAGAGGTGAGCGATTCAGGACCATCATGGTCCTCTTATTTTAAGATACAGCCTTGAAATTTGGATGACATGTACAGTTTTGCACACCGATCTTAAAAACGACTTTCAGTGACCATGAATGTGACCTACTGACTTACTTTCTTCATGACCCTCTTGTTAAATCTTGATTACTGTGAAATCATTTACTTTGAGGGCCAAAAATGTCATGGTTTAGGCGAAAACAAGCATAAATTCGTGCATTAAATTCCAAGGATTCAATATCCGACATAGAATAATATTCTATGAAATATTCTATGAAAATTAGTCCACAACAAAAATAAATGATTTCACAGAATTTGTTTGAACATCATTTGGGCTGTACTTGATGAGAGATTAAAGTACAGCTTGGTATTTTTATACGCCGTCTCTGAAAGAGCGGGGCATATTATGTGAACACGCGGGCAGGCGGGTGGCATCCAAAAGCATGTCCGCTCTCTTAGGTCGAACAGTTTTCATCGGATCTTCACCAAACTTGCTGACAATGTTTGTGGGCATAATATCTCATCCAGATTCGATAACCACCCAAATCGCCCCAGGCACTCTTGGATTATGGCCCTTGAATTACACGAAAAACTGCGAATTTAGCCTTGTCCGCCCTCTAAGTCGAACAGTTTTCATCCGATCTTTACCAAACTTGGTGACAATGTTTTTGGGCATAATATCTCGGCCAAGTTTGATAACCACCCAAATCCCCCTAGGCACTCTTGGATTATGGCCCTTGAATTACTCAAAATATGCAAAATCAGCCTTGTCCATTCAAACAGTTTTGATCTGATTGTCAATTTCATCCCACATGGAACCTCACAAATACCTTGATTCCTTCTTGCTCTTGTTTTTGGTTAACAAGGCATACAACATCTACATTATTACCTTTATGATACGTAACTGAGTATTTAGACAGGCGTATTTTGTACAGTCTGGCACTCTTGTTTAATTTGTGAGTATTCCAGAGGACTTGTTTATTAATTTTGTCTTTGCGGTCCTTTTCTGCATCAGGCACAGGGGTTTTATTAAGGTCTGGGGACAGGGATTTCCCCAGGCTTTTGTGTTCTAAAGCCATAGCTTCTTTCCCTGCAACAAATTATATTCTAAATGGGAGGACCCCAAGACCCTGCTCTCCTTCGCAATTTCCACCTTCTACTTCAGTAATTAATGGAACTCCTGCAGGCAGTTAAAATTTTTGTACTTGTAGAACTATGGATATTGCTATAGTAGGGAGTGGATAATGGGGCTGGGAGTTTGATCCCCAGATGAGGCATATGTTCTCTGTGATGTTTTTATGAATGACTGTGGCTGAAGTCATTTCATCCTCCACCTCTGATTCATGTAGACATGTCTTCTTTTAATTGTGGAGAAATGTAAATACTTCTACAGAGTTCAGAAGCTTTGGTTATGTTAACTGCCAGCTGTTATGTAACTGAAATACTGTTAAAAACTGGAACAAATGAACACTCAGATGATTGTTTGAACTATATTTCAGGTTTTATTTAGGTCTTGCTCTTGCATTGAAGAAAGATGGACCAGGTGCTAGAGTGAAAGAGAGTGTCCTTTACCTCCTTGAGGCATTTGAAACATTAATGACAGAGAGAACTAAACAGTCAATGAGCCATGAGCCTGAAAGGTACTTTTATTAACTGCAATCACCTGTTTTAGTATCTTTTCAGCAGTTCATTTTGTTTCATCACAGACAAGAAAATACATTCCCACAATTTTGAGATGTGTCTTTTTTGATAAACCAATGTGTTGATAAATTTGCCTCGTAATAGCAAACTCTGTACATTAAATTTTAGTTTCCATCTTCTCCCATTGTGGTTATACAGAGGTAGCCCCATACATTTCAAGGCCAAATTAATGTTAACAAGTTATTTTTTTTTTTTTTTGATAACACAGTAACATCCAATATATATCAACAAATACAGTATGCAGCCCTAAACGTCATACTGTTTAAATATTGAACATTCTTGTCAGTTTTTGTTAAAATATTTGGCGTGATAACATATTTTTGGAAGAAATAAAGGATTTTGGTGGCCATTTTCAAAATGGCTGACTAGTTGGTCATCTTGGATATTAAAAAAAAAAGTTAATTTTTTGGAACACCATGTCAGAAAACTATCAAACATCAGTTGAAATATTAACCTTTACAAATAACTATCTAAGGTCGGTCATGTCATTGAGCAGAGAATGTTGATCACTATGTCATATCTTAGAAAGAAGTTGTATTGTTCTGCAAACTAGTATTCATAGTGTATTGTTTTAAATAAGTTTTTTCCCCAGCACATTTTAAGTCTAGTTTCCTTTGTCACTGCTTTATCAATGTGGGTTCGAGCCTCACTCAGGGCGTTGAATTCTTCATGTGAGGAAGCCATCCAGCTCTTTTATGGAAGTTGGTTCTACCAGGTGTCCGCTTGTGACGAAATAATGCACGGAGGGGCACCTGGGGTCTTCCTCCACCATCAAAGCTGGAAAGTTGCCATATGACCTATAATTGTGTCGGTGCGACGTTAAACCCAACAAAATAAAGTTGTTACTGCCTTACATCAGTCAACACACATTTAATTATTGAAAAAAGAAACATGTTTATTCTACACAGCATTGAGTCATAATGGAAGAAAAGTCTTCCATTTGTTTTAAATATTTTCATTGGAGGTGGTTTTAGTAGTAGAATTTTATTTGTTGTATACAGATGTTTAAATTTTATGTGCATTATATCAAATTGTCAAATATATTAGCATTATATTACAGTTACGTTGTACCAATTTTGCGAGCAGAAAATTTGATGCAGCCTACAAATGTGCATCTTATGCGAGGTTTTATTCAACTTGGACGATTACTGAAACAGAATGCAGATATTAAAGAGGCTATGTCACCAGAGGATATATTTCACAAGTAGGTTCTTATCAATAGATGTATTACTTAATTTTGCCTGAAGTAGATAGTCCAATGCTGTTTATTAACAAAAGCAGTCAGTGAACCCTAGCCATTGGCCATGGAATCTTGCTCTTTACTGATTTATTTTCCACAATTAACTTACAACTTTCATTTACATGAGTCAGTGATAGAGAAGAAATGACTTAGTTTGTCTTGGACCAAGGAATCAAACATTTGATAGGCTCTGCTGAGCTAAATATGTGGTGTCTGTCCAAAGCATCCGTGAATAGATGACTAATTCAGATAGTTATGTATTAATTTCTTGTCGTATTAAGTATTTGATAGTGTGTGTTTTGGCTGCTGAACTCAGGTTGTGGGCTTGGATCTGTTTTGGTTCTGCACCATGCAACCTCACAAACCACCATGATATTTCTCAAGAAGCTTAAAGCTTATTTTATAGTCAAGCTGAAATGAATTAGTTTAAACCAAATGTATAATTGTTTTTCAGTGCAGCATTACTAGCAACACAGATGTTGCCGTTTATTTCTCGAGGTGACATGTACAGACAACTTGAATGGGTAATTCTTGATGCACATGCAAATCTGCTAGAGATTTTGTCAGCAAACCAAGCAGCCAATGCTAAGCTGATTGTTCAGAGATGTGAGAGATTGTCAGCACTCATTACACACTCTATCATACCACAGAATGATCAGTTACTCTCATTACAAGAAAAGGTAGGATACAACAGACAAGTCATCTGAACAAGTAATTTTGGGATCTTAGTGACCAACTGGTTGCATTGTTCTCATGCCTTATGCTATCTGATAATGAACCAAAAGCGTGTGACCAGTTATTTGAAGACACTCTCTGGTTGTAAATGACTTTCAAATTACCTAAGTTGTATTCTTATCTACCATCGAAAAGACTTCCTTTCACCTAATTTGTGTAGTGCTATATCCAAGATGGAAATCAGACTTTTCTCCAGTTAACAACTGAAGTGAAGATGTTGTTGCAGTTGGCTACCATTACAAAATGTATGGGTATATACCAGGGCTTCGGAAATTTGCCGGTTTGTCGGTTTTGGACCGATTTTTGACTTTTGAGACCGATTCGTGAAGTGAAAAAACGAAAAAAAATCGGTCCCGTAAAAATGGAGAAAAGTATAAATTTCGGTTTGATATCTCAATACACGATATATATACTAATATACTATATACCTCTCTAAGGCAGCATTGATTTCATTAGCTTATTATGGTAGTGAAAATTTTTGAAAGGATAACTAAGTTTAAAAGAATTATGTTTGTTTTCCATTTTTTAAAATTATTTGCAAGAGTATAATCTGGTGTATTTAGTGTGTTTATAACAATAACTATAGCGCTGATGCTGAAAATTGTCTTGAAATTAAAGTATTTAAATTTGCTTTGTTTTCAAAGACCTGCCAACAGTTGATACAGATCACACCATGTTCTAGTCATGCTGTTTACCTTCTTGGAGCCTCACAGTTCGCTCACTATGAGAATACACCCCCAGGAGACGAGGCAACTAAGCTTTTGGCAGATGTTAAATCATCATTTCAAACTTCTATCAGCCTAGAGGGCAAACCAGCAGCAGGAGATGTTCCAGAAACAATTAAAAGTAAGACTTGATCTGGTCAATACTCTGATAATAGACTGATTGTCTTTCCAAGGCACTTTTCATCACATAGTTAAAGGACATGGCCATATATATGTTAGTTCTCTAATCATGAGAACCATTAATTTCTTATTACTACATATTGTCGACAGGATGCTTCCATATAAATACAAATTCTACATATTATCTAAAAACGCTTATTTGTAATCATTAATTCTATGATCTCAAGACACCTGTATTTCTTAATCCTAGATATTGTTTAAACGGCACTAATTGCGTATAAATATCAATTTTATGATCTTGAGAAACTTTGATTTCTTATTGCAACATAATGTCTACATAAAAAATGTGTATATATAAAGTAAGTACATTGATTGCAGCACTGTATATGGTAAAACTGGTTAAGTCTGACATTGCAAACAAAACAGCTGTTTCAGAAGTGTGCTATATGTCATTTAACGCTTATCATGCTGGACACGATTGAGTCTGCCTTTGCGACCAGTGTAGATCATGATCTGCACTGTTTGCCGTTCAGTTAGTATCTTTTTGGTAAGCACCCCTTTTATCAGTTAATGGTACTGTTCAAATTGAAAGATGGACAAGTTCATTATAGAAATTAAGCAGGGTAATGGTTAATGTTTCTTAATGTTGTCCTCTTCATAGATCAGCAATGGTGGCAAGAGAAGGTTCGTCTGGAGGAAGAGAAAAAGAAAGCTGAGGAAGCCAAGAAAGCTCCTGCTAAGGCACCAGCTGGTAAGGCTGGAGCTCCTGCTGCAAGAGGAGGGGCTGCTGCAGCCAGGGGTGCTCCGGCTGCCCGGGGTAGGGGAGCAACCACATCTGCCCCTGCAGCTAGAGGTTAGTATTTGCTCTGGACCATATGAAAAATGTAACAGTTAATTAAAGCCACAAAATAAAGCAGATGTTACTATACACCATTAATTTATTACAATGTAATGTTTATTCTATGTGTGATTGGAAACCCTTGTTGCTAACTTTGAATATTAGTTATTGATAATCTGCTTCTCAAATATGTTTTAATAGAAATATTGATAGTCTTTATCTTTAATATAAATTCTGTTGTTGTGACTGACAAAAAGAAGCATTATAGTTCGAATATTTTGTACAAACTTCAGGAGGAGCTGCAGCAGCACGAGGTGCGAAGGCAGCACCAGCAGCAAGAGGTGCACCTGCTAAGGTAGCAATTTTGTTACATTCTATAACAGACAATTTTAAAATATACAGTGTAACACCTCTTGCCTGAACATTTCTTTATTCCTTTATGTTTGGATCACTCAAAACCTTGGATAGCTTGAGAATTTTGCTCATCCCTTTTGACCTCGAGCGAGGAATTGCCTTTTACAGTAATTTATATTCCAAGCTGTTGCAAAGATTTTGTTCTAGAAATGGATAAAGATTTTTTTCAGATTTGTTCAAGCTGGAATGTAATTAAAACTTTAGTGATCATGTCACAATTAAACCCATTTCCTTAGCAGATAAGACCTTTTGTCATCATTTGTAATGGAGACTGGTACTGTCAGTTTATACACAGAACCACAACAAATATTCCGTCAATTCACTTACAAAAAAATGACATAAAAAAGAAAGCATATTGTATTTCTGTTTGTTCTTTTATAACTTATTGCAGGCTCCAGCAGCAAGAGGGGCACCAGCAGCAAGAGGAGCAGCAGCTGCAAAGCCGGGAGCCAAAGCACCTGCACCGGCTGAAGGTATGACAAGAATTTTATATACTTGATATTTGGCTTTACTATGATAGATATATTTTCTTTTATACTTTTGCTCCAATTATTTTACAGGCAGCAACTTAGGGGACTCCATGGCTTAGTGGTTAAAGTGGCTAACATTGAATCACTTGCCACTCACTGCAGTGGCTTTGAAAGTTCACTTGGGTTTTAGAATTCACAGGGGCCCCTAGGTTCTTCCTCCACTTCAAGAGCTGGAAGGTCACTTTATGACCTATAATTAAGTCAGTGTGATGTTAAACTGTGAAAACAAGTGATTAGACTTTCAGTTTTCTTTGTTTTGTAACAATGAGAATATCTTGAACTTGACCAATACATTGTAGGTCAGTCATAAAAGTATTGAAACTGCAGCCA
This sequence comes from Mercenaria mercenaria, assembly GCF_021730395.1. Classification (NCBI taxonomy): domain Eukaryota; kingdom Metazoa; phylum Mollusca; class Bivalvia; order Venerida; family Veneridae; genus Mercenaria; species Mercenaria mercenaria. The sequence goes on along the minus strand of NC_069361.1, from coordinate 117,230,019 downwards.
GAGGCACTAGTTTTGAGTTCAGATCTGGTTGCATGTGTTTATCTACCATTTTACGTTAACATCAGGATAATATGATATATATTATGTTTGTTACTAATGATTATTATGACAATGGTAATAATTTTTACAGTGTTCAATAAACAGATTGTAGACATGACCTGTATGATTTTGTTGATAAACTATTGCAGCCCCTAAACAAGAAACCCCACCTCCAGCACCTGTAAAGGAAACCACAGAACCAGCAGCACCAACTGGCCCAGCCCCCATCAACAGGAAGTCATACCATCCACGGCTGGGTCTGGCTAGAGCGCATAAAGCTGCAAGTGAAATTCCAGATGCCCAGAAATACTACAATGAGGTCATCACTATGTCCCCTGAGGTAAAGTTAGAAACAGATTCATCCTTCGATTTTGTTGTAGTTATTTGCAATCACATAATGATAATTTAGTTTGTAAATAGAGCCTTAATGGAAAATCCATGTGGCTGTGTTTATGTGACCCAAGTTAAAGTGTTATGATAATTTTATGAAGACATTCTTATTTTGCAATGGAAATGCAATCAACACTTGAGTGTGTTTCCAGACTCTTGTTGCATCAAGGCTAGAAGTTTGCACTATGTCCACAAATCCATTTTTCAGTCCATCCCATTTTAGACTAGGTAAGATTTGTCATGCAGTGAAAATTTCAGGCTAAAACTTTTCTGCAGTTTCACTCTAATTTTGGAATGCTTCAGACATAACGAAAATTATTCTTCTCCATCTTGACTCGCATTATATATGGCACGGTCCTTAATTCTTACACAGAATTTCAATAATTATGCCCCATTTTAAGATGAAAGTTTTTATGCATGGATTTGTATCAAAGCTAAAGTTGTAGATGCAGCAGAATTTATTCTTTTTACAATTTTTAGCTCATCTGATTTTTTGAGTTATTGTCATCACTTGATTGGCGTCTGCATTGGCGTTGCCTTGTTAAGTTTTATGTTTAGGTCAGCTTTTCTCTATCAAAGCTATTGCTTAAAAACTTGCAACACTTGTTCAGCATCAATATCTGACTCTGTACAGCAAGAAACATTACTCCATCCTGCTTTTTGCAAGAATTATGGCCCCTTTTGGACTTAGAAAATCAGATTTCTTGGTTAAGTGTTGCGTTTAGGTCAGCTTTTCTCCTAAACTATAAAAGCTATTGCTTTAAAACTTGCAACACTTGTAACATCAAAAGCTGACTCTGTACAGCAAGAAACATAACTCCATCATGCTTTTTGCAAGAATTATGGACCCTTTTGGAAAATATCCGATTTCTAGGCTAAGTTTTGCATTTAGGTCAACTTTTCTCCTTAACAGTCAAAGCTATTGTTTTAAAACTTAGAGCAGATATTTGCCATTAAAAGCTGACTTTGCACAGAAAGTACAATAACTCTACATTGCTTTTGCAAGAATTATGGCCCCTTTTGGACTTAGAAAATCATGGTAAGGACAATATTTCTAATATACAGAGACAAAAAAATCAGATGAGCATCTGCACCCGCAAGGCGGTGCTCTTGTTTTTAGGTGCAACCAAACCCTTCATTTTCTCCTAACACAATATAGCATCAAAACAGTCGACATTGCCCCACCATAGAGCTCTTATTTATGTTTAAGCTCAATCCAATTTGTTACGTTCTCTCTTTTTAATGGTATAACACTTCTAAATAGGTAATCAGGCAGTCGACTGTTGGCAGAAAGAAAAAATCCTCAGTTATTTGCCAGTTAATCAGAGATTCTCATGTTTTATGTAAGCCAATTCCTGTTCTTATTTCATTGTGGACCTGTACTTGATATTTTGGTAGCATTTCCAAGGAATTGTTTTGCATTAATAGAAATGTAAACAAACTTGATTACACATGTGTCCATACCCACATTTTAGCCGGTATTTGGGAATACCGAAAACTACTCCATTACGGGGCCTCCGTGGCCGAGTGGTTAAGGTCGCTGACTTCAAATCACTTGCCCCTCATCGATGTGGGTTCGAGCCTCACTCGGGGCGTTGAATTCTTCATGTGAGGAAGCCATCCAGCTGGCTTACGGAAGGTCGGTGGTTCTACCCGGGTACCCGCTCGTGATGAAATAATGCACGGAGGGGCACCTGGGGTCTTCCTCCACCATCAAAGCTGGAAAGTCGCCGTATGACCTATCATGTGTCGGTGCGACGTTAAATCCAACAAAAACAAAAAACTACTCCATTACCGAAAACTACCGAAAACCAGTTTTGATTACCGAAAACTACTTATATTTCTAAAAGTATTATTATTATGATATTAATTTTAATACATACTATTAATATATAATAATATATATTAACAGACGAAATTTTGAATTAATTCGTCCATGTTTAAGTGTTTTATCCGACATTATTGATTACGCTTTGAAAATGAAACATTGAGTTACTTCCCTTTCATATATATACTGTACAAAATCAGTTACACTGATTTGTTTTAGAGTTTCCGTAATATGAATATAAAATTATTAAGTTGATTTTTGAGAAAAATTAATTGTTGTCTTAATAGAAAGTTTGCACTTTTAGTCGAAAGAAAATATCAACGAGCCATTAAAACGGTGAGTTTATTTGTAGAGTGTTTGAAGAAAGAAGTTCAAAGGTAAGTATAAATGTTTTTCATACCTGGTTGAAAATTATTTTTTTGATATATTAACTAATTATTTAATGAGTGTTAATTTTAAATTTAGAGTCTTTTCAGGTTTGCACGTGCATCTTTAATCCATCTGTATGGTGCTAAATACATTCCCGCTCAAGTTCTTTAAGGTGATAACAATGTGTCTTTAATCTGAGCTTTCAAACGACACATTAAAGGTAATTATTAAAAACAATATATCTTGAAATTGATTCTTATTGAACCCGCTTCTCTTTAATCTACTTAACATCAGAAGAAACTACATAAAAAAAGTTTTGTCACTCATTTTAATTCTTCATAGCTTGTTGTCTTCTTTGTTTTTAACGTATATTTAAGCTTACGAAAAAGTAGCCTCAGTACCATTGTCTTTGGTTTCATTATGGAATATCCATGCTCTGTCTGTGCTCTTGAGTGCCATGAAGGCATACATTGTTCCAATTGTCAGAATTGGGTACATAGTGATTGTGCAAATTTAAGTTCTAAGGACTTGAAAACTTGGTCTGCTGCTCACTTAAACTTCCTGTGCAAATGTTGTGTTTTCTCTGGATTTAACTACGATGCAAGTGCAGCTTTGTCAAGGTAAATATAACTTCTTTTATATTCAGCCGTTATGATTTTAGAATCAACTGTGGATAAACGTATTGATTTTTGGATAATAATGAAGTATTTTCAAAATTAGTATGCATTAAAACAGATACGTATTTCACTGACCAATTATAAAAACTTTGAACAATGTTCAAGAAATCGTTTTGACTGATGTCTTTTTTTAAAATAAAAATGTCTTTTCCAATAACCAGCAGGATAGTTATAAACATTTATCAAGCAATAATTTTAATTGTTACAAATTCAGTCACATGAGATATTTCTGGATTCAATGAAGTTGCTTATCTCATGTTTTTTAAGTCTCTGCTAATTCTCAATGACAAAATCTAATTACTTCCACAAGCACGTGCAGAGAAGTCAAGTCACATGATTGGTCATATATATTTTCCGTCACGTACGGACTGGTAATATATGCACATATGTGCCGTACGAAAAGGTATAATTGTATAATAATATAATACACTGCAATATAGTATTTGGCTATAACTTATAGCCTTAAAAGTTTACAAATTCTTTTCATGTCTGCTTCCCGTCCGTCATTTAGCAAATGTCCCCATACCGCATTGCACGTCCGTAAAGATGATAAAAATAATGAAATATAAGAAGGAAAGAAATTCAAAGGTTTATACGTTGTTAAAGTTCCTTGTGATTTTAGATCATTTTAAAGAAGACGTTATCACCGGCATGAATTCTGTTTTCTTGGTTACTAGTGAAACATTGTGAATGTCGTTTTTCATCATTTTTTTTTCTAAAAAGTTTCACTGGTAAAAATTACAAAGTGCTATTACACCTTAACGTCGTTGCCTTCAGGCCTATTTTCTTTTTTGCATTTCAGTTATATGTATCATTTTATTTTAAAACATAGTTACCATATTTCGGTCAGTGGCATTATAAAAAGATCCTTAAATTATAGTTATTTTTATTTTAAAAAAATAAGACGATTTATGTGTATTGTATGAATAGACGGTCCAACAATGTGATCTATTAAATAAATATGCTATTATGTTTCAGATATTGGAGTCATTCCGTTGTAACTATTAAACATTGTGTATTTGAACAATTATATATTCGATACTCACTCTGAAAGATTTGAAAAAAACTGAATTGACAAGTATGTGCAATGGTTTAGCTTCAGTCGGTCTTTAAGGTGGCCACAGTCAGCATCAAATGCCCCATCCCTGACAAATAAAGTTTATCCCCCTTATAAACTGAAGCCCATTGCACATAAAAGATGTTATGAGACAAGATGTAATTTATAAAGGCCAACATCTTGTGGAATAACATCTAAGTCAAATTTCAATTAAAATGAAATAATACCGCATTCATGCCAGCATTTTATTATAAATGAGCCGCGTCATGCGAAAACCTGTCTTATAAGCGATTGCGACCAGTATGGATCCTGAATCAAATTTCAGTTAAGAAGAAATTTAAATTATTATCTATAATTAAAAAGAAACACGTGTCACTCTATCCGATATTTCCGTACGTGACTTAGTGACAGGGTCGCCCGAAGCTTCAGATCCATCTCCTTCTACGGAACCTGTCTCTGTTAGTGCTTCACAGGCTATGGAGTCAGACATGCATGGGGTGCTTGTTTCAGGGTTTCTAGACACCAGTAACATTATTGCCCATCTCCTGAAAGATGTCCCTGGCATGACCAAAATTCCATCTGGGTCAAAAGAGAATGTATACTTTATATTAGATAACAAGGTTAATTCAGATAAGAGGTCAAATAAAAAACTCAGCGCATTTGCAGATGACCGGGGTGTTTGGAATTCTTCGTCCGGTGCCTCTCCAAAAACACATTATATTTTGCACGAGAATGGTGACCTTAGTGCAGTATATTTAAGGCAAGGTCAACTTTGTTCCAAAAAGCAGGTCAAAAAACAAGTTGTATACACTCCCTTAAATCCTCAGCCTCAGAAAGAACAGATAGTTGTACTTCACCGCTACTATACAACTCTCAAGCAGGATAAAGGTTATAAAAAGAAAGTCACCTGGCTAGGAGAGGGGGGTCTTGAAAGTCCGTTGGCCATTGTAGAATACGTCGGGAAATTTCCTGGGCATGCACCCCATGGCTTATCTCAAAACGACCAACAACAATACGTACGCAAACCCGACTATGTGATGGACGACATTGAAAAGATGACGAAACAGAAATGTAAACCTGCTGACATATACTTGACAATGAAGGACAAATACGACGAAACGACAAGACCTGAGATAGAGACAATTTACCAGAAAGCTCGTTACGTCAAGTCAAAGACTGCTGAAGACAACGGACAATTACTTACGACAAACATTGCAGACCAGATATGCCATCTGGACAATTTGGTTACAGACAATGACAATTTCGTACAGGCCTCTATCAGGACTGGTGGTAAAACCCCGACATTCTTACTCTATACAGACGAACAAATTGACGACATCAAGACGATGTGTTGCTCTGGACGGACTGCTTTAGGCGTGGACAAGACCTTCAACCTATGTAAGATGCACGTGACGGTCACTTGTTTCAAGCAGTTGACAGTGACCGGTGACAAGACGAACGAACCGCCACTGTTCATTGGACCCATGTTCATCCATGACAATAGTGACTATGAAACATATAGTCACTTTTTTCACCATCTTAGACTGAAGTTGGGGACGAACCTAGCGAAACTCGTTATAGGTTCCGACGAAGAACAGGCAATGGTCAAGGCAATCGTGACTGAGTTTCCATGCTCTAGTCATGTTTTATGTACTAGACATTTGAAGGAAAACACCCGACAGCACTTGATTGACGAGGGGGTTCCTATTGCAGACAGGGAGGTCATTATGGGGAAAATATTTGGGACAAACGGACTTGTGAACGCAACAGACGACGCTACCTTTGACACTCTTAGTGACGACATTGTAGAATACTGTACAAATTTTTCCAGTAAATTTGTTCAGTACTTTAGCAAAAGACTTCAACCAAACCTAAAATCCAAAGTTAATGAACCAATGAGAGAAGGCTTAATCCCCAGCAACTGGACAAACAACAACTCTGAGTCCATCAACCACGTCCTTAAACAGACTGTCAATTGGGAAACCAAAAGTCTATCAGAGTTTGTTCGCCTCACAAAACGAGTTGTCACAGGTCAATATCAGGAGCTTCGAAGTGCCCTTCTCTCAACGGGCAAATATCGCCTGGCGGTAACGCACAAGCACTTCGAGGTCTCCAAGGCAAGTTGGATCGACATGACTGAACAAGAACGGACTAAGCTGTACCGACGCTACAGACAATATGTTGTTAAGGATGACAAACTTGTCACTTCGACTGACGGACGAAGTACTGTAGTTGGCCCAAGGACAGAAGGCAAAAAACCTGGACAACGTAAACGGAAAATTAATGTACGTACGGTGACGGTAACAAAAAAGGCTAAAGGAGCTGAACATGTATGATTATTGTGTAACACCAGATTTTACTCTGCAAACATAAACTGAAAGAAAGAAAAAAAAAAGTAACAGATATATATATATCTATATATGTAAATATTTTGTAAATATGTTTAACACGATGAACATTGTGTCAGACCAGTTTAAAAAAACAAAAACAAAAAAAAAAACATCTTTATATGATAAAACGTGAACATACAGATGTAAAATGTTGTTCTTTTTTATTTCACCAGCCTTCATCAGCCAACACTGTGATTCCGTCTTATTCCCGCCATCTGTCAAATCGTTGGGCAATATTATATGAAAAATACATGAACATATACAATAGATGTAAAATGTTGTCCTCTTTCATTTCATCAAACTTCTAACGTCTTGCAAATTTATCTCCCTCTAATTCCCGCCAATCTGTCAAAAGGAAGGTCAAGGTTTGTGATTATGTACATGTCAATTTAAAATATGCAATCAAATATATGAGATAGCGAATTTGATTGATTAAATGTGAGAACAGCTCAAGAAACATGACACAGTATTAATACTTGTGTAGCTGACTAATTATTTATTTTTCTACGATACATGATACAATTATTTATTTTATCTACCTATAATAATCCATTAACATCCGCTGTTCTCTAAAACACTGGTCTTTAAAAAATCATATGCAATCATAATTTGATAATGTTTAATAATACAATTATTTATAACATTATTTTCAAATAAAACAAACTTGTGACGACAATGACATTTAATACTATTCGATTATTTTATCAAAGGGAAGTAACTCAGTATACAATTATCACTCATTTTAATAAAATCCAAATTAAACCACTTTAAAATTGTCAAATTTCTTCAAAATTTCGTCTGTTAATATATATTATTATATGTTATCAGAATATATTAACTTAAATTCCAAAACAGTAATACTTTTAGAAATATAAGTAGTTTTCGGTAATCAAAACTGGTTTTCGGTAGTTTTCGGTAATGGAGTAGTTTTCGGTATTCCCAAGTACCCCATTTTAGCTGTCAGTTTGGGAGATGTTCCATAGTGTTCAACGGATAGACACAAAACTTCCTAATTTTCTATAGATTATATAGTAACTTTGTGTACTACTGTCCTACATATAAATACTCTTAAACTGTACAAAAATTTAGATGTCGCGTCTCTGTAAATAGTCTAACTTCTAGTTCATTGATATATCTGAAATTGACATAATTAGGAAAATGATAATTGGCATTTGTCACGATATAATTGATATTTATAAAAATGACTTTATTTGACAGGTTCATGATGCTTACATTGAACTAGCTGACATGTTGGTAAAAACAGATCCATTAGCTGCAGTAGATGTGTACTGTAAATTCCCCGTCTCAGACAAACCATCATTTGATGACGCCTATATATTTGGTGACATTGTGAGACTACTGATAAAGGCAGAGAAGTTTGATGATCCAAGGCTAGGGCCTAATATGATTACATATGGAAAAATACTTGGTTTAGGTAAAATTGTATTTTATCTTTCGTTCTTGGCCATGTTAATTGTATGGTAAGATGTTTACACTGTATGCTATATCTGTTCATGATTGCTGTAATGTTGAATACACTACAGATAAATCATTCACAGATTTGCAATGAATATGTTAAGAGTCAAAATTTCAAGCAGATTGCAAAAATATACGTATGTTAACACCTGTGACATTTAAGTAAAGAATTTCAACTAGAGAAAAGTTATAAATGGTAGAATGATTTATATGTTCTGTAAAATTTTGCTTTTTAGCTCGACTATTTCAAGAATAGGTAGAGCTATTGGACTCTCCCATGCGTCGGCATCTGCGTCCCGATTTGGTTAAGTTTTTGTAAGTAAGCTGGTATCTCAGTTACCACTTGTGGGAATTGATTGAAACTCCACACACTTATTTACTGTGATAAACCGACTTACATTGCACAGGTTCCATAACTCCATTTTGCTTTTTACAAAATTATGCCCCTTTTTTGACATAGAAGTTTTTGGTTAAGGTTTTATATGTAAGCTTGTATCTCAGTACCCATTACTAGGAATGGATTGAAACTTCACACACTAGTTCACTGGGATGATCTGACATGCAGTGCACAGGTTCCATAACTCTACTTTGCATTTTTACAAAATTATGCCCCTTTTTTATGCACCCACTTTTTGGGGGGTGGGGGGCATATAGATTTGCCCTTGTCCATCCTTCCGTCCGTCCATCCTTCCGAGAATGTTGTGTCGCGCCTAGCTCCAAAAGTATTTGACATAAAGTCACAAAACTTTACAGGAATGTTGGTCAGCATGTGTAGTTGTGCACCTGGGGTTTCGCGTCAGGATTCATTTAGTCGTGTAGGAGTTATGGCCCCTGACTTAGTAAAAAAATTGGTCATTTAATGTTGTGTTGCGCGTAGCTCCAAAAGTATTTGACCTAGAATCACCAAAGTTTACAGGAATGTTGGTCAGAATGTGCAGTTGTGCACCTGGGATTTCGCGTCTGGATTCATTTGGTCATGTAGGAGTTATGGCCCCTGACTTAGTTAAAAATTGGTCATTTTAATGTTGTGGGTCGCGCGTAGCTCCAAAAGTATTTGACCTAGAGTCACCAAAGTTTAAAGGAATGTTGTGCACCTGGGGTTTTGCGTCTGGATTCATTCAGTATTGTAGGAGTTATGGCCCCTGACCTAGGAAAAAATTTGTGTCCTTTGTCAGATAGTGAAGGCATCTGTGTCCCATGGACACATTTCTAGTTGACTTAGCAGTTTTTAGTCCCCTACTGGTTGAAAACCAGTTTCGGGGACTATAGGAATGCGCTTTTCCGTCATTCCGTCCATCTGTCCGCAATTTCATGTCCGGTCCATAACTCTGTCATCCATGAAGGGATTTTAATATTACTTGGCACAAATGTTCCCCGTGATGAGACAACATGTCATGCGCAAAACCCGGACCTCTAGCTCAAAGGTCAAGGTCACAATTGGAGGTCAAAGGTCAACAGGGCTTTTTTCCTGTCCGGTCCATAACTCTGTCATCCATGAAGGGATTTTAATATTACTTGGCATAAATGTTCCCCATGATGAGACGACATGTCATGGATTTTAATATTACTTGGCATAAATGTTCCCCATGATGAGACGACGTGTCATGCGCAAAACCCGGACCCCCTAGCTCAAAGGTCAAGGTTACAATTGGAGGTCAAAGGTTAACAGGGCTTTTTTCCTGTCCAGTCCATAACTCTGTCATCCATGAAAGGATTTTAATATTTCTTGGCACAAATGTTCCCCATGATGAGGCGATATGTCATGTGCAAAACCCGGACCCCTAGCTCAAAGGTCAAGGTCACAATTGGAGGTCAAAGGTCAACAGGGCTTTTTTCCTGTCCGGTCCATAACTCTGCCATCCATGAAGGGATTTTAATATTACTTGGCACAAATGTACCTCATAGTAAGACGATGTGTCATGCACAACTTTCAGACCCCTAGCTCAAAGGTCACACTGGCAGTCATATGTTAACATGGCATGAACAGGGTCTGTTCCGTGTCCGGTCCATAACTCTGTCCTTCATTAAGGGATTTTAGTATCACTTGGCACAAATGTTCCCCATGATGAGACAACGTGTCATTCGCAAAACCCAGACCCCTGGCTCAAAGGTCAAGGTCACAATTGGGGGTCAAAGGTCAACAGGGCTTTTTTTCCGTCCAGTCCATAACTCTGCCATCCATGAAGGGATTTTAATATTACTTGGCTCAAATGTTCCCCATGATGAGACAATGTTTCGTGCGCAAAACTCGGTCCCCTAGCTCAAAGGTCAAGGTCACAGTTGGAGGTCAAATGTCAACAGGGTTTTTTCCCTGTCCAGTCCAGAACTCTGTCATCCATCAAGGGATTACAATATCATTTGGCATAAATGTTTCCAATGATGAGACGACGTGTCATGCGCAACACCAAGAACCCTAGCCATAAAGGTCAAGGTCACACTTTGAGATCAAAGGTCAATAGGATTTTTTTCCTGTCCGGTCTATAACTTTGTCATGCAAGACAGGATTTAAATATCAGTTGGCACAAATATTCCCCTAGATGAGACAAGATGTCATGCGCAAAACCTGTGCCCTAGGTCTAAGGTCAAGGTCACACTTAGAGGCCAAAGGTCAGATACAAAAATGACTTTGTCTGGAGCATTTCTTCTTCATGCATGGAGGGATTTTGATGTAACTTGGCACAAATGTTCACCACCATGAGACAGATTGTCATGCACAAGAACCAGGTCCTTAGGTCTAAGGTCAAGGTCATACAGGGGAGATCAAAGGTTAAATTTAAGAATGACTTTGTCCGGAGCATTTATTCTTCATGCATGGAGGGATTTTGATGTAACTTGGCACAAATGCTCACCACTGTCCGTTCGTTCGTCCATTGTCTGCCCATCTGTATGAGGTTAACCAAATGGTACCGTTTCGTCTAGCATCAATACCCCTTACTAGAATGACTTGATACTAATGCAGATGTAACCTGTGACCATTCCTCATCTTCAGACATCACCTGACCTCAGTTTGACCTTGACCTCATTTTGGACTTAAGTTGCTTTATATGGGCCATCTCTTGGTTAACCAAATGGGACCGTTTGGTCTAGCATCAATACCCCTTACAAGAATGACTGTATACTAATACAGATGTAAACTGTGACCATTTCTCATCTTCAAACATCACCTGACCTCAGTTTGACCTTGACCTTGACCTCGTTTTGGACTTATGTGCAAAATCTATCGACAAGGATGCCACCTTGTGGTACAACATGCTTGTTACATCGAATTTTTAGGTGTATTTTGACCTATCTCTACCTGGTAAAGAGTTTTATATGGACTTTTGAATAATAGAATTTTTTTATATTTTTTTTTAGGATTAATTTCCCTTTGTTGTTATTATAAATAACTTATATGATAACTTTTTAATTGGCCAAAAAAATTCCATATGACAACAACTTGTTATATATGCAAATTTTAATCCAAGAGTTTTGTTATAACATATTGTATATATAGTACAATATTGTTTATACATCATTGACATATATCAGTTCATTATGTTATACTGCAGTAGAAAATATTAGGTGCCTTCCAGTAGGGGACTTTGTATTGCATGGCAATACATCATTCACTTGTTGGTTAAGTTTTTGTATGTAAGCTGGTATCTCAGTACCCACTAATGGGAATGAATCAAAACTTTTCACACACTTTTTCATTGTCATGATCTGACATGCAGTGCACAGGTTTCATAACTCTACTTTACATTTTTACAGAATTATGCCCCTTTTGATTAAGTTTTTGTATGTAAGCTGATATCTCAGTAACTACTTATGGGAAAGGATTGAAACTTCACACACTTGTCCATGGCCTGATATGCATTGTGCAGGTTCCATAACCCTGTTTTGCAATTTTATAAAATTATTCCCCTTTTTTAGCTCGACTATTCAAAGAATAGTAGAGCTGTTGGACTCACCCATGCGTCGGCGTCCGCGTCCCGATTTGGTTAAGGTTTTGTATGTAAGCTGGTATCTCAGTAAACACTTGTGGGAATGGATTGAAACTTCACACACTTATTCACTATGATAAACTGACATACATTGCACAGGTTCCATAACTCTATTTTTGCCTTTTTACAAAATTATGCCCCTTTTTAGCTCATCTGATTTTTTGAAAAAAAAATAATGAGTTATTGTCATCACTTGAGCGGTTGTCGGCGTCGGCGTCTGCGTCGGCGTCGGTGTTGCCTGGTTAAGTTTTATGTTTAGGTCAGCTTTTCTCCTAAACTATCAAAGCTATTGCTTTGAAACTTGGAATACTTGTTCACCATCATAAGCTGACCCTGTATAGCAAGAAACATAACTCCATCTTGCTTTTTGCAAGATTTATGGCCCCTTTTGTACTAAGAAAATATCAGATTTCTTGGTTAAGTTTTATGTTTAGGTCAACTTTTCTCCTAAACTATCAAAGCTATTGCTTTGAAACTTGGAATACTTGTTTCCCATCATAAGCAGACCCTGTACATCAAGAAACATAACTCCATCTTGCTTTTTGCAAGATTTATTGCCCCTTTTGGACTTAGAAAATCAGTTTTCTTGGTTAAGTTTTATGTTTAGGTCAGCTTTTATCCTAAACTATCAAAGCTATTGCTTTAAAACTTGCAACACTTGTTCACCATCATAAGTTGACCCTGTACAGCAAGAAACATAACTCCATCCTGCTTTTTGCAAGATTTATGGCCCCTTTTGGACTTAGAAAATATCAGATTTCTTGGTTAAGTTTTATGTTTAGGTCAACTTTTTCTCTTAAACTATCAAAGCTATTGCTTTGAAACTTGCAACACTTGTTGACCTTCATAGGCTGACCCTGTACAGCAAGCAACATAACTTCATCCTGCTTTTTGCAATAATTATTGCCCCTTTTGGACTTAGAAAATCATTTTCTTGGTTGAGTATTATGTTTAAGTCAACTTTTCTCATAAACTATCAAAGCTATTGCTTTAAAACTTGCAACAGTTTTTCACCATCATAAGTGGACACTGAACATCAAGAAACATAACTCTATCCTGCTTTTTGCAAGAATGATGGCCCTTTTTAGACTTAGAAAATCATGGGTAGGACAATATTTCTATTACACAAAAAAAATCAGATGAGCGTCAGCACCCGCAAGGCGGTGCTCTTGTTAGACTTAGAAATTCTTGGTTAAGGTTTTGTATGTAAGCTGGTATCTCAGTAACCACTAGTGGGAATGGATTGAAACTTCACACACTTATTCACTGTGATAAACTGACATACATTGGACAGGTTCCGTAACTCTATTTTGCTTTTTTACAAAATTATGTCCCCTTTTTGACTTAGAAATTCTTGGTTAAAGTTTTGTATGTAAGCTGGTATCTCAGTACCCACTAATGGGAATGGATTGAAACTTCACACACTTGTTCACTGTCATGATCTGACATGCCCTGTGTAGGTCCCATAACTTAACTTTGCATTTTTATCAAAATTATGCCCCTTTTTCGACTTAGAAATTCTTGGTTAAGGTTTTGTATGTAAGCTGGTTTCTCAGTACCCACTAATGGGAATGGATTGAAACTTCACACACTTGTTCAATGTCATGATCTTACATGCACTGTGTAGGTCCCATAACTCTACTTTGCAATTTTTTTCAAAATTATGCCCCTTTTTCGACTTAGCAGTTTTTGGTTAAGTTTTTGTATGTAAGCTGGTATTTCAGTATCCACTTATGGGAAAGGATTGAAACTTCACGCACTTATTCACTTTAATAGCTGATAAGCTCTGTGAAGGTTCCATAACCCTTTTTCCCATTTTTACAAAATTATGCCCCTTTTATCGACTTTTATATTCATTCAATTGACAAGGCTGTTGAATAGTCGAGCGTTGCTGTCCTCCGACAGCTCTTGTTTTATATAGCATTTCAGATTCTCATAAGCTCAACTTTTCGAAGAAAAAGTAGAGCTATTGCACTCTCCCCAGTGTCAGCATTGCCGTTGGGTGAAGTTTCTGATAAAGTCAAATATCTCTATTACTATTAAAGCTATTGACTTGAAACTTAAAATCATTGATTTACAATCAAAGTCTGCACCAGGAGAAACAATCCCTATAACTCTGATTTGGATTTTGATAGAGTTATGTCCCTTTTTAACTTAGAATTGTTTGGTTAAAGTTTTCAATAAAGTCAGATATCAAAGCTTTTGACTTGAAACTTAAAATAGTTATTTACTATCAAAATCTACACCAGGAGAAACAATCCCCATAACTCTGGTTTGAATTTTGACAGAGTTATGCCCCTTTTTAAGTTAGATTGTTTTGGTTAAAGTTTTATAAAGTTTTTACTGGCAAAGCTCTAATTCAGAGTCAAGCACTGAGAAAAGTCGAGCGCGCTGTCATCTGACAGCTCTTGTTTTTGTTTTGTCAGAGCTGTTTTTGGAGTTTAAATCATTGCAGGACCATTTTATGGCATGAATTATCCATGTATATTCCTTATAATGATGTGTTATCATGGGTTTTAACATTTACATTTTAGGAGCTTTGGAGAAGTACGTGAAGATACTGGAAGATAAATACAAGAATGAGACTTTAAAACAAGTGTATGCTGGAGTGAATGGTAGAGATATAGACGACCCAGACATGCAGGCTTTCTTCAAGTTCAAATGTTGGCTGTAATGTGAACTCATGTGAATCCCTCCTTCAGTTTATTGTTTTCTGAATTTAAGATGTCAGATCTGAAGTAAATATTTTATATCTGAAGCTCACTTACAACGCAGGTGTTCTTCATGTGAAAGCTTGATAAAAGTTCAAAGGCTAGATCTTCAAGTGAAAGCTTCATATATTTTCAAAAGCTAGAACTTCATGTGAAAGACTGAAGCATGATCTTCATGTGAAAGATTGATTTAAGTTCAAAATATGAATCTTTTGATAAGTACAATGTTTGGACATGATATGTACATACCAACACACCATGTAAACAATTTTTTTGTTGGATTTCATGTCATTAAATTTAAGTCTTGTTTGCAAAATTAAATGGCCATGAACAAATTGAGGGCTGTACAGACTACTGCCATTTATTTAGTAATTGTTCTTTTAGGTCCTCACAATTTCTGTTCTGTGCTTGAAATTTGGAAGATATTCATGGAATGCAATGGATTGAGAAGAAACAGCATTACTACTGATATGAAAACTAATGTTTGTAGAGAAATCTACAGGGTAATTTCAACAGGCAGTTTATCTTCTTCAGAATTAACAGAAAAGGAAAACAGCTTTTCTTGAATTCAATGTTCATGTTGTATTGGTTAACACTCTATGAATGCACACATAAATTAGACTGAAACTCTTTTTGTTTTGCTGTTTTACTATGAATGTTCTTGAGTTATAAAAATGAGGACCAGTCTCAAAATTACAACATTTGATTGGTTGATTCTTAGCCCAGTCTTATATAGACCAATAGCAACATTGCATTCTGAGATGGGTCTTCAGATTAGGTTTATAACCTCGTAGCCAGAAGTAGCACAGCATCATTGAAAATGCCACTGAGTGTTTGCTAGTGAACACTTTTGCTGACATTACTGTAGATGTTTCTATAAATGGAATTTTAATTACAGAAGGCAGCATAGTTATTGACTGTGATACTATTTTTTGCTGTGATAAATTGTTATTTTGTGATACCCTAGTTTGAATTTTCATTGTACTGATGTGTTAACAGGTCCCACTGTCAAACATTATTATACAGTAAATGCATTTTATAGAATAAGTAGATTTTCATTTTCCTTGCACTAATCATATTTCTGATTTGACCTGTAATATCTCCTTCACAACTGAAAACGTCGAATTTATGTTACAGTCCAGTCAGTATCACTTAATTATTTGAATCCGAAGAAGCTGCTACAGTGCCTAGTTGTAAATGCTTGTAACTGAACTGTTGAAGCATAGAGCTTATTTAGTCCCCAGCATGTACTTTGCTTTATCATATCCTGCAAAGGCAATGAATGCAAATAGTTTGTTTCCCAGTTTAATAAAAGAATGAAATTAGATGTTCATTTATTTCTCTGCCTAACATTTTAGGTGGTTGACTTCGAAAGAGGGGCATAAATATGCTGTCCGTACTAACGTCCTGAAATCTTGTGTCCAGCTCCTCCCACACTATTGACCAGGTTTGCTTTCACAGATGAACAAGCTTGATGTGCAGATGACCATAAAGGAATGAACTTTTGCTGTGACTATTTTTACCACAGTTGTAGCCCTTTGATAGTTTTGCTATATAGAATATAGAGAAAAATCTTGTGTGTCCAACTCCTCAAACACTATTGAAAGGCAAGCTTGAAAGTTAAACAGATGAAGTACCTTGATGTGAAGGTGATCATAAATAATGGCCTATTTCTGTGTGTGTGGTGTTTTTTTTTAAGAATTATGGCCCTTTCTTAATTTCACAAAATACGCCATAATGAAGAAATTTGATGTGTTCAACTCCATATACAATTTTTGAAGGAATGGGTTCACGGTTGCTAAGGTGCATAACCTTATCTGAATACAATTTGCTTCCAACTTTTAGTTGAACATGGGAAGATGGTCTGTACTAAAAACTTGATTATTTATGGGATGGCGCAGTATGTTGGGGGCATCCGTGTCCTGTGGACACAATTCTAGTTTATTAGCTCACCTGTCTCGTAGTGACAGGGTGAGCTTTTGTGATCGCATTTTGTCCGTCGTCCGTCCATTCACAATTTCTTGTGAACACGATAGAGACCACATTTTGCAGTCAATTTTAATCAAACTTGCACACAACTTGTATTGGCATGATATCTCGGGTCCTGTTGAAAACTGGCCAGATCCCGTCATGGGTTTCAGAGTTCTGGCCCCTTAAAGGGTCAGAATTTGCTATTTTTGGCTTGTGAACACGATAGAGACCACATTTTGCGATCAACTTTAATCAAACTTTTACACAACTTGTGTTGGCATAATATCTTGGTTCGGGGCCTCCGTGGCCAAGTGGTTAAGGTCGCTGACTTCAAATCACTTGCCACTCAACGATGTGGCTTCATGTGAGGTCGATGGTTCTACCCAGGTGCCCGCCCGTGATGAAATAATGCACTGAGGGGCCCCTGGGGTCTTCCTCCACCAACAAAGCTGGAAAGTCGCCATATGACCTATAATTGTGTCGGTGCGACGTTAAACCCAACAAAATAAATAAAATAACATAATATCTCGGTTCCTTTCGAAAACTGGCCAGATCCCATCATGGGTTCCAGAGTTATGGCCCCTTAAAGGGCCAAAAATTGCTATTTTGGCTTTTGCAGCCATATAGAGACTTCATTTATGGTTTGATTTGATACAAACTTGCAGAATATCTTCAGCAGCAATGAATCTTAGATTCCATGTAGAATCTGTCAGATCCCATCATAGTTTCTGGAGTTACGGCCCCTGATTGACCCCTGAAAGAGCCAAAATTTGTTAATTTTTACCTTGTGACACGATAGAAGTGACAATTTATATTTGATTTTAATCACACTTACACACAACGTAAGTCACAATAAAATCTCAGTTCCTTTCGAAAACCGGCTAGTTTCCATCATGGGTTCTAGTTTGGTCCTTTCAGCCATGTAGAGGTTTCATTTATGCTTTGATTTGAAACAAACTTGCACAGAATGATTATCTTGATGATTTTTAGGCCTGGATCGAAACTGGTCATGTTGGGTCAAAAACTAGGTCGTCAGGTCAAATTAAAGGAAAAGCTTGTTAACAACCTAGAGACCACATTTATGACCCTGTCTTCATGAAACCTGGTCAGAATGTTTATGTTGATGATTTCTAGGCCAAATTCGAAACTGGGTCATATGGGGTCAAAAACTAGGTCACCTGGTCAAATCAAAGGAAAAGCTTGTTAACACTCTTGTGGCCACATTTATGACCCTATTTTTATGAAACTTGGTCGGAATGTTTATCTTGATGATTCCTAGGCTAAGTTCGAAACTGGGTCTTATGGGGTCAAAAAGTAGGTCACACGGTCAAATCAAAGGAAAAGCTTGTTAACACTCTTGTTCAGTTGATGTGCATGAAACTTGGTCAGAATGTTTGTGTGCATGAAATATGGTATGAATTTTTATCTGGGTCATGTAGGGTCAAAAACTAGGTCACCAGGTCAAATCAAAGAATACGTTTGTTAACACTCAAGAGGCCACGTTTTTTTTGGTCCAATCTTAATGAAAATTGGTCAAAATATTTGTCTTCATGAAATCACTAGGTAAAACATGTTTACACTGTTATTGTGTGTTACTCAGATGAGCGAGTTAGGGCCATCTTGGCCCTCTTGTATGTCTTTGAAATTACTTATTTAATTAGATTGTTGTAAAACAAATTATACCAATCCCTACCAAAAAGACCCTACTATTATGTCGCTGGTTTGCCAATCCCAAGTCAGTCCATCGCGAGAAGTGGATCCAACGGTAACTTTTTAACAGGTCTTTTAAATATTTCCACTGAAACTTGGTACATAGATAAAGAGCAATACTCTTTGCTCAGAGAGAGGATGAGGTCGATCCCCAAGCGAGCAGTATGTTCTTTGTGATGATTTGATAGCAGACATTGTGCCTAATATGAGTATTCCATTACCTCTGATTCATGTGTGGAAGTTTGCAGTTACTTGCAGAGAACATGTTAGTACTGGTACAGAATCCAGGAATACTGGTTAGGTTAACTGCTTGCCGTAAGATAATTGGAATGCTGTTTAAAAATGCCGTTTAACCCAAAACAAAAAAGGCAATACTGACAGTATGCACTACTTTAATTTGTTGCATTAAAAATGTGGTTGCTTTGGCAATGATAAATAGTTAAAAATATGATGAAAAGTAGATTGTGCGGAACAAAAGATCTTTATGAAAGTTGGTGCATAGATAGAGGGGAATATACAAGCCATTTACAATGTATGTACTATGGCAATAAACTTTATACAAAAATAACAATGTAAGAATTTTCCAAGATAATGCATGTACATTCTGGTAGGGGACGTTTATTACCAGGTTATTGATTTATTTTGTGTCAGAAGGAAATGTCCACGAATGTATTGAATCAAACCACTGGAAGCGTTATGTTTAACTGATAAAATATATTTCTTTCTGCGTATTTATCTGTCCAGTACATTCTATCTTCAAAAATTAAATGGAATAGAATAAGCTTACAAGAAGTGAATAAGATAACGAAATGAACAGAGAAACAAATGAGTTTGCAGTTATACAGTAATAGTATGCCTCGTTTACTTTTCCTTTAATCGTAACTATAATCTTAATTTTACGATGCCTACAAAAGTATGAAACATAGGTGCGTAATTGTACGTTATTTCCTCTCTTTTATATTTTTCTGTAATGATTCCCAACAGTACTAGTGTCAAAGTATGAGCAAGCTCCCTGTCTCATGTAGATAACTTGATTTCACATTTAGTAACGTTATCACATACAACAGACTGTATGGGGTATTTAGTCAATATGGTTATATTTGACAGTTCCTTTAATGACAGCTCCTTTAGACATAATAATGTCAGGTCTAAACTATCTCTTTCACACGCCTTAGCAAAATCATTGGATATGCCATGAAGTTCTAATTTTCGTAAATTTGGAACACAAAGAAGCGAACTAGTCAAAGTGGCATTATTAACAGATGGAAGTATGTCATAAATGCAGAGCGTCAAATCATCCGGAATGTTGGCATATCTAAATTTTGCAAGGATTTCCGGTGCTGCATTACAGGGTATTTCAACGCACTTCAAGTGTTTGATATTTGTGTCCAAAAGTAAATGCAAGTATTTTGTTTTTTCTTGTGCCAAGTTGTTTGGTATATAGATGTATTCTGTGTAAATTGGATATTCTTCCGATGGAAAATTTTCGTCATTCTCGTACACAACTTGCACCTGACGCAGGTAAAATGTATTGAAATATGCAGAATGCTTCCTGTATGTATCTAAAGTCAACTCTTTAAATAAGAATACAGACATTTTACTGCTGGCTATTGGATCTATACCTCCCACATAGCAAGGTGCATTGTCTATATCTGGTAGGTTGTAAACAACTGGGTCCCTGAAGTAATCTTTCAATATTTGAACAGGTTCCACCTTTCCTAAACTGAACTGGATTGTAATGTATACGCCTGCTAGATATTCATGAAATACTTTGTGAATAAAAGAGAGTTTTGTCATCGGACATAGGGGGGATTCTGTTACCTCTGACTGTGACAAAATGCCAATCTTCACAATTACTAAAAGTTCTTCTTCATTAAAGTATTGAAGTAAATCTTCTTGTGAAAATGTTAGTCGCATTCTGTGTTCCGAGTTAAAAAGAGACTTGAATGCAAGATACGACACTTTGAATATAAGTTCACTGTAACCTTTCAGTCTTACCTTTTTTCTTAATTGGGATGGTAAATATTCGGCAAATTTTGACCATTCCTGTTTCAGTTCATCTAAATTTGCTATGCCCTCTAATTTCCCAGCTGCCACTTTCTTTTTCCTAAAAACTCCTCTTTGAAATCCTTCGGCATAACTAATAATAAACTCCATCATACCACCGATATTTTTGGTTAACGTATTTTCAAATTCGCCCTTATCAAACCACAAGCATACCATGATGATCAACATTAGAGGAATATCCATGTAATTTGGCAGAATTTTGTGATATGACATCTCTCTATCTTTCATTTCTTTAACATCTTTTATAAAGTTCTTGTAGTCCTTTTCGCTTGAGTCATAAAGTTCTTTTGCTGATAGTTGTTTTTTCATAGCGTTGTTTAGCTGTTGTATTACCTTTTTTACGAGTAATTCTTTGTTTCGAACACCAGTCATTTGAACAATTCTGTCGGCATAGAAAGTATCATCG
Source organism: Mercenaria mercenaria (assembly GCF_021730395.1). NCBI lineage: Eukaryota > Metazoa > Mollusca > Bivalvia > Venerida > Veneridae > Mercenaria > Mercenaria mercenaria. Next base: position 117,208,945 of record NC_069361.1, on the reverse strand, counting down.
ATATCATATATTCCAACAAGACGGTATGGTCTGCTTGTTGTCAAAACAGAACACCCATGTAAACCCTCTCGGCTTGGAGTTTCAATATCTGACTGTGGTGTCCATTCGTCTAAACCATCCAACAGGAACAAACATGTTTGAGGTTCATACTTCAGAACTTCATCTACCACAGTCTGTAAAGAATATTCCTTCACCACTGGATGTTGCTTAATCATGTCAGTTATATTAACATTTTGCGACTCCTGTCTCAGAGCAATGTAAAACAACAGATCAAATTGTCGTAAACATTCTGTATCCTCATTTGCTTGCATTGTACTCTCTGCTAAGCCGCTTGACTTCAGATTGGCTTCATAATCTGCAGCAAACGCATTAGACTTAGAGCTACAGTCGCAAGCTTTTACCCAAGTATTTAAGACCTTTTTACACCAAGTCGTCTTTCCCATCCCCGCATTACCAAGTAGGTATACGCTTTTGCAAAGGGTACCGTTTTGGAATAGTACATCTCTGTAAAAGGACGCCTGCTCCGTATCTTCAGGGCTTTGATTGCCAGATAAGTCTTCGCATATCGATAATTCAACGAACACCTCATCAACGGAACCAGAAATAGTTTTTAGAACAGGTGACACTGGGATGGTTGATAAGCATTTCTTGTAGTAACCACAAAACTTAGTCTGTAGCTCTAAAAATAAATTGTCTGAAAAATTTATACATTCTTCTGTAAGATAAGCATTTCGGATAAACACGCGATGCAAAATACAGTTGTTTACCGGGCATTAGTTCGTGAAATTGGAAAAAGGTGTAAGTCATACATTATTCTATAATAAAAGGATAAGACTATCTTAATAAGAACAAACTGATTACCGTCTTTTCTCTGTAGATATTCTAGTTTTTTCCTATGATTTGTTGCAACTCCTGCAATCATTGATTCTTCATGCTCTTTTGCCTTAAAATACAGGAAAACCAAAATGATACACATACAAAAAATTAAATATCACAACATTTAACTTGTCATCATTTTGATATGCCCGTCTGAAAAAAAGAATGAAACGTAGTATATGATGGCCATGCCCGTCCGTCATTCAAAAGCGTTTGTCGCACTTTTTTGCCATGGTTGCAAATATTGAGCTAATTGCCGGTGTGCAGGCATGTAATGAGGATCCACAGGCTATGTTCTACGCTGGTTCTGATTGTATAATTTTAGCGGAGTCTTATTAATATTTTCGTTTTCCGCATTTCGTTCGCATTGAATGTAGGTAAGTACTGCCGTTTGTGCCTAGGTATATGAACTCGGGACCTATTAATCAAGTTTCACTGTGGTGCCAGCCAGATGAGTTTTAGTGAAGTTATGGCCCTTTAACTTAGTATATCATTTCTGCGCCTGTTTTTGCCATCTATGCACTTACTTGAGTTGAGGTTTGGTGTGTAGACTTGTGGATCAAGTTAGTTATATTTATGCTCCCACTCCCCCTGGACGAAAAGGGGTATATGCCGGTAGGTCTGTCGGTTGTCAAGCAATAATAATGAATGCTTTGGCATACAGTGGTCAAATTTCATAGCATAATTGCCTGTGGTAAATAGATGACCCTAATGTTTTGGTGGCCAGTAGGTCAAAGGTCAATGTCAGAACGACACCAAGACTGCAAATGTTTTCTGATCAGTATCTGAGAATGCTTAAAGTTTATTTTCTTAAATTTTCATAGGATGACTGCTTGTAGTCAGTGGATAACCCCATCTGTTGTCATTAGCATGTCCCTGTCATTGTCCATGGTTGGGTATATTTGTTTTACAAGCGGCTCTTTTTTAGTTCTATTCCGAAATAGTTATGTTCCTTGGATTATGTTTTGGCACGGATAAAAATACAGTGATGAAATAGTGCACGGAGAGACATCTAGGGTCTTTCTCCATCAAAAGCCGGAAAACCGCCATATGGCCTATAATTGTGTCGACATAATGTTAAACCCAACAAAAACAAAAATCCTCACCAAAGAGGTTTATGTCATACAGGCGTATTATGGTTTTGGACGACTCACAAAACGTGATTTAAAGCTAGTATTAAATACAAACTACATGTAGATAAATAAAGAATTACTGATTTGGTCAGTAAATGCTTCTCGATGACTTTCGGGATCTCTATACAGACTTCTGCGATTTGCTTTTCTATAGTATCTTGTTTCACATCATGTGCATCATGTTGTAGGGCCAATTTGTTCACGGCAGTCTGCAGGTGTGTTAAAGATAGTTCTGTTTCTTTTTGTCTATGATTTAAGTCTTCACAAATCTTCTCAAGATTTGCGCAAGACGTCTTCAATTCAATTTCAATTGTTTTTATGTCCACATCCGTCTTTTGCTGTTTTGCATTACTTTTAACCATCTGCATCTCGCAGGTCTCTTTGACATCATTCACCTTGTCTAATAAGTCTTGTTTGCTCTGTTCTATTTCATGCAATGTCTCTATCCGTTTTATCTCTAGTGTCTCCAGGGTCTCTTTTTGAATTTCTATTTCATCTCTTACAGATATGTAAATGTCGTCATCTCTTATCTGGAAAACACAAACAAAACAACGCCATAGCAGTGTCGTAACTACATTAAGGCACACCTAGACAGCTGCCTCGAGGTTTTTTTTTGTTATAGTAAATTGCAGTTCTGGATACATATTTAAAATTTGTCATTTCTTTATTTGCAAAATAAATAAATAAATAAATAAATAAACAGGGAGGCAGAAATAGTTCATATAAACAGATGAGCAGATAGTCCTAATTGTTTTCTAATTCAATGAAGCAAATTTCTTTTGTAAATTATTGATTCAAATCTTCTTCGCAGTTGTATTTTTGCAAATTATATTCCCTTGTATATTTTATAATGTGATTGTATTGTAAACTCATTGTTAAGGCGTCACACTTAGAAATGTTCAATTCATAGTATTTCTATGAAAATGATACATACTGGTTGGGAATCAGTATCCGGAAATGACCAGTTTCCGGACACATGTAATAACCGCTTTATTTGGGCGTTATTCTATCAGTTGTTTCATCTAGATCATTTGGATGTTTATTCTTCCTTCGTGTCAACAACAAACCATAGCTTCACAAGGCTGTATAATGTTAGGTTTTATTATGATACTTCACCAGTGTTTATAAAGCAACTCGATCTGAACGGGTCATGTAGATAGCATTGCGCATGCGCAGTAGTTTTAACTTGTCGGAAGAAATAATTAAACCTCATATTGATTTTCTGCTGATCAGATTTGTTGCTTTTAATTTCACGATTAAATTTCACATAAAATACCTGTCGATTTTTTGCATTTATTTTATTCTATATCTATTTGAATTATCAAGAATTCGTGTCAGACGAAATTCGAGTTTTTGAGTTAGCTGCTATTGTAAGTCAGGTTATCTTTCATAGGCATTGCTGGAGAGATTAATAATGAAGAAATGTGTAAAGACCATCGTCAAAATATTTATCCGGCACGGGGGAAATAATTTCTTTTCGTGACCCAATTTGAGGCTCCATTGAACCCATATTTTACGTCATAACGTGATATTTATTACAATATCGGATGCAGAAGGAGCTAGGGTTTGTTCAGTGTGGGCTTTATTTATGTAAAAGGAAAAACGGACGTATTATGTGATGGTGCGTGCGTCTGTCCATCCGTCCGTCCGTCTGTCATAATTCGTATCCGAAGCATAACATAATAATCATTAAAGGTATTGACTTTAAACTTGACATATATGTAGATAACGATGTGCAGAGTGCTTGAACCGGCTCTTTTGGTCAAAGGTCAAGTCAAAAATTGAGCTAAAAGGTTAAATCTGTCCGTCATATTTCGTGCCCGGGGCATAACTTATTAACCAGGTTGGTAGGTCAAAGTTTAAGGTCACAGCAAGGTCAAATCTGCCAATCATTTTTTGTGTCTAGAGCATAACTGAAAAACTTGGAATATAGGCAGAAGGTTATGAGATGATGTGTATACTGCAACAGTCTACATTATACGCACCCCCCCCCCCCTCGACACACACACCATTAACCCTCCCCACCCCATCTCCACCCCCGAAAAAAAATGAAAAAGAAATATTTAATTAGGTTTCTTGCCCTTAAGTATCTTGTCAAACACACGCACACGTACGCAGGCACGCACAAACACACAGACAGACACAAACTCTCTTTCTCTCCCTTTCGTTCGCTCTCGCGCTCTCTCTGCGTTCCCCCTCCCCAAACACCTCCCGCCGAAAATAGTCTTTCTTTATATTTTGCTTCAGTCATCTTCTGATATAACCTTTTGGGCGTATATTGGCCCTCTTTAGTAGTGTGTATTTTTCAACCTGATTTGCTCCGATATTTTATCCAAGATGATTTTGTCTATAATTTCTCGAATTTCTGATTCTCCATCATAACTGTTCTCCAATTATCAAGGCTAATGATGTGTTCTTTTCAATCTGACTTTTTTAGATTTCTTTTGTCGAAAATGGCTTTAAAATACTAAAATGCGCCGCTTTGTCTTGTAGAATTTCAGAATTTCTCAGGAGGATCGCAGAATCCCTACCCCATACCTGTATTATAACTGTTAGGACTAGTATTGTTTACTTTTCAACAAGATTAATTCAGTGTTGTTTTTTTTCTGAAACTTGGCTTAAAATGCAGTATTGTTTCTTGTGGATTTTTTTCTTTTCGTGGAACGGCATTTATTGTACACAGGCATTGAATGTACGCTATTAAATTTATATTAAACCTAACCCTAACCTTTATAGTCAGTATATTGTACGATCAATATGTGAGTACATTTAATGAGGGCTCCACTACTACAATTCTCCATGCTTAAAGATCTTGGTGTAACTAATGCTGACTTGTTATTTTACTTATGTACATAAACCCCTGTACACCCCACCACTCAACCCCCCCCCCCCCCCCCCCCCCCCCCACACACACACACACACCCTCCAAACAAAATCTTGAGTTGTGGTTACGACACTGCATAGGTATAAACAGTATCTACGACACTGCATAGGTAAACAGTCTTTAAGCAGGAACTTCAGTTGCATCTTGAATATGTCTAAGTATTAAAAGGAAGGGCAATGTTTTTGTCATATTAATTCCATCTTAAAGATCCTTGCACCAAAAGAATTTTCAAATAGAAATATGAAATTTGTGAACATTTCAATAATATATCAAAATGACAGCCATTTTGATTTCGTGGGGACATAAAACGTAATATCGGATTCAGTTTATTTTTACATATTTGTTTTCTTAAACTGTATTTTCATACTCCTGTAAAATAATGTCTTTACTTTTTTTATTTTTAGCGGAAGAAATTGTCATGCTCTATCTTTTAAAACCAAGAAACCGTGTGGAAATCGATCTGTCTTTAACGTATTTACTAAAATAATCAGCAGTGTTTCTTGAATTTCAAAATGTCATATCATTTTCAGAAGTGGCCCAATTACAAAAACAAAGTATTCTGAATATTTAGACAATGACTTTCAATCATAAAATCAACTTATTGACAGACATTCTTTACCCTTTAACAATATTTTGCGAGCCATATAGCCTGGTGAAACAGAACAAAGTAGTGGTGATCCGAAACTCAAAATTCTCTATCTTCAGTAATATTTCAATCATATTCGTTTACCTTTTGCATTTTAATGTAAGAAGTATACTTAAACGGGGGAATACACCAAGATTTTGGCTCTTTTTTAAAATTTAAAGTTCGTCACTTTTTCAATATTGAATAGAAAAAATAGTAAAATCAATTCTCATATGCTTCCATGACATAATAATCTATCAGTAACTAAGTTTCAAAGCCTTCTTTGGAAATCCTGATGTCGTAACCTTATTTTCTTTGTTGTCGTACGATCTGGAGGTCAATCAATATGTTGTGCCGTATGACATAATTATGCACAGAAAAAAGCGATCAAACAAAGTGTTTGCTTCTTATCTGTACTTATAAGATAAAGTCTGATATCTGTAAAGTAAACACGTGTAATGTTTAAACCTGGGAAATATTAACAATTGAAATGATACTGTAAATTCCGTGTTAAAGACAACTTGCTCTAAATATCACTAGTTTCATTGTCGATTTAACCCGAGCACATGTATGCCTTAAATAAAGGCACATGTGGCTCTATCAAATGTGGTCTTTGTAAACAGATTTTTATCACTTTAATAATGCACTTAATAACAAAATTGCGTTCATATTGCCTATAACCTATAACAGGCCAACCCGGAAGAATATTATTTAGTATTGGGATTTTTTTTTCTTGTTTGATTTTGAGAAATTATCTGTATACGTTATCACATAATCAAAATTTCCAACTTACTTAGACTGAGAATTTATATTAAAACTAATATATTTACAATATAATCATATTACACTTGATTAAGGGACTCTGTTTTTACACATTCGTTACAAAAGATACATAGCTATTCACTCAAATATGGCTAAAGCTGACGTCCTTATACTGTTTGCTAAAGTTTAACATGATTTAACGGACTGCTTTTTAAAAACATTATGCTAGCTCTGATACTAAACAAATTTTTGCTTATTCTAGAAAACTCCTAGCTATACTTTACTTTTCAAAATGCATCAGCCAATGATTTTTTCAAAAGATTTATACCTGCTTTTTTAACTACAAAACAGCGTGAACTTTGATATAGATACTTCGAAACTGTTATTACTGCACTGGTTACCTTCTGAAGCTTTTCAATGCAAAGCTTAGTTTCTCCGTTGTTGTCTATTATCTCTGGCAACTGAAGTAAACCAATCATGTTGTCTACCATGTCTTTCAGTTGATCAACTGTTAGTTCCATATTTGGAGAATGGAATACAGTATTTCTATCGTCTCTTGCCTAGAAATATAAATAAATATGCTGCAGTGACACAAGAATATTTAGTCAAAACACTAAAAGTATGCTGATAAATAAACATGATATTATCATGGTTATTAGCGTCCTTAAACTTTGTAAGGGGTTATATGCGAGTTTCATATATTGCAGTTCCGACTTGTATTTCATGAAATAGCCATATCTTCAACCCTAGGTTGATATGAACATCTTCTGAAGCTGACAGGTCAAAAACTTAGCTTAGCTTAGCTTCGTTTTCGTTAACAGCTCGAACTTCCTTAGTATTGAACACGTTTTATTACATTATCTGTTTACATTCTTTGTCTTTGAGTATTTTATTCTTAAGTTTGGTCACAGTAATTTTGGACTTCAGAATTAAGAACAACGGTACTCAAGTGAGCCGATTTTGAGTCACTACAGTACCCAAAAAGCTATATATATATATTGGTTTATAACGTTTTGAGTTATAACTTGGTGTACATGTTTATCATCATTACAGAGGTCTTTCAAACAATATAAACTATAACATTGACTCTTGGTACTTTTATTCATCAATATTACTAGAGAAATATGGACGAAGAGCCTAATCTCTATACTAGTATTACATTTTACCAAACTTATGGCCATTTTTTTAAGAAACATAATTCTATTTGATTATCTTCGACAAAATTTCAACGTTTAAGAGAACAGCTTCTTTAAGATACCTTGGTAAAAGCAGGTAAGGGGTCAAACGCATAAGTAACTTTAGTTACTGTATTTTCAAAAGCTGTGTTATTGATGATGATATTCAGAAGTCCGCTACAATCCACTTCTTGTATTGTCAACTTGTCTTTATATCCGGACGAGCTGATGAAACACTTAGCAACCTCTAGATAACTACTTCCCCATTTTGTTATATCCGTGTTTGACCAGTTTGGGTCTTGATACCTGTGATTATCCACAATATTGTCGTAAACAGCACTACAGAAGAAGTTTGGACAAAATGTTCTTGATCGTGAATACATCAAACAAAAACATTTCTTTCTCCCCTTTGTACATTTGTTATCAACTTTAGCATGATTAGGTAAAAGTGTATTCGTACAGCATTTGTCACACTCTGAAGGTGTTAAATTCTTCACGTAATAGCCATGCTGGTTTTTGACAGTAGTATTAACTGTCTGCACAAGTCCTTCTCCAAGATATTTAAATCCTAAACATCCCCTTATCCATCGTTTATAGTTTTGATTCTTAAATTGTTCCTCGTGTGTCATTTTGTAATATTACTTTCAGTTTTATTATGCAATTTATTTGTTCAACTAGATCCTCTCTATCTACGTAGATTTCTATTAATCTTACGTGTTCAGTAGTGTTAGCTTCTAATTTTTACGCTATGAACACACTTTAGCAATATATAGCTCGATATAACCAGAGATATGATTTCATTTCAGATATTATGATAAAAAGTGTCAAACTTTTGGCAAATATTCAAGTTAATATCTATAGGGGAATCCCAACACCGGTTTTCGCGGTAACATGATCTGATAAAAACAAACAGTTGAATGATTCTATTTTTGGCTGGAGTTGTCGAAATTTTGATATTTGCATTGCGATCGTAGTGTGTCTCTGTCGTCTGTCGTCTTTCGATATCTTTTTCATTCAAACGACTTCTGTCCCGGATTTTACCATAAATCTTGCGATGTAACCACGCCACCCTTCCCATCAGACACCAACACCCGCCGCATCCACACACTCCTCCATAACATGGTGATCAAACTTACACCGGATTTCACTGCAATGTGATTAATAAACGCTATTATTGTCCCAGTCTGTTTCGAAGAAAATAAGTAACATAGTAATATGCTGCATTCGTCTGTCTTTCTATCCGTCATTCTGTCTATCCGTAACATATCATGTTCGGTCCATATCTTTACTATCTATCATGGGATTTTGATATCATCTTGCAAAACATTGTGTTGTGCGCAAGGCAAAGGGTCGTATCTTCTCAAAGGTCAAAGTCACACTTGGGACTTCAAAAATTTGTTTCATGTCCGTTCTGGGTCCGAAAGTTGGCTTGGGGTGTAGAAATCTGACATGTGAAGAAGCCATCTAGCTGGTCATTGGTTCTACCCAGATGTCTGCCTGTGATGAAATTATACCCAAGGTGCCTCTAGGTTCTTCATCCACTTTAAAAGCTGAAAGATCACTTGATGACCTATAATTGTGTCATTTAAAATTCTATTTCTAGTGACGACGAAAGTGATTATACTTCCCGTTTTCTTCATTTTGTAACAATGAAAATATATATTGAATTTGGCGAATACATTGTAGGTCAGTCACCAAAGTATTGAAACCACAGCCAGAGGCACTAGTTTTGAGTTCTGATCTAATCTGTTTTCTCACCAACTTACATTAACAGCAGGATATTATAGTACTAGTATATATTGTGTTTATTACGTATGAAAAAAGGCATACCCTTTATTCTGTTATAATTGTTATAACAATGGTTATATTTTTTACAGTGTTCAATAACGTGATTTTAGACATGACTTATATGATGTTGTTGATTAATTTTTACAGCCCCTAAACAAGAAACCCCACCTCCAGCACCTGTAGAGGATTCCACACGAAACCAGCAGCACCAGCTGGCCCCGTCCCCATCAACAGGAAGTCATACCATCCACGGCTGGGACTGGCTAGAGCACATAAAGCTGCAAGTGAAATTCCAGATGCTCAGAAGTACTACAATGAGGTCATCACTATGTCCCTTGAGGTAATACTAGAAACAGATTCATCCTTCGATTTTGTTGCAGTTATTTGCAAACACATACTGGTAATTTAGTTTGTAAATAGAACTTTAATGCAAAAACCCATGTGGCTGTGTTTATGTGACCCAAAGTGTTATGATAGTCTTATGAAGACATTCTTATTTTGCAATGAAAATGCAATTAACACCTGAGTGTCATGTGGTTCTAGACTCTTATTGCATCGAGGCTAGAGGTTTGCACTATGTCCACAAGTCCATCTTTCAGTCCATCCCATTTTAGACAAGGTAAGATTTGTCATGCATGGCAAATTTCAGGCTAAAACTTTTCTGCAGTTTCACTCTAATTTTGAATGCTTCAGACATAACGAAAATTCTTCTTCTTCATCATGACTCGCATTATATATGGCACGGTCCTTAATTCTTACACAGTATTTCATGAATTATGCCACATTTTAAGGTGAAAGTTTTTATGCATGGATTTGTCTCAAAGTTAAATTTGTTGATGCAGGAAAATTTATTCTTTTTACAAAATATTTTTAGGTGCAACCAATCCCTTCATTTTCTCCTAACACAATATAGCATCAGAACAGTCGCGATTGCCACACTGTAGAGCTCTTATTTATGTTTAATCTCTATCCAATATATTTTGTTCTCTGTTAATGGGTATAAAAATACTAAATAGGTAATCAGGAAGTACTTCCAGGTTAGTCCACTAATGGTTGAAAGAAAAAATCCTCATTTGTTTCCCAGTTAAGGTAGTTCTGCACGTTCGGATCGAAATTTTTTCTACAATGTAGAATTTAATTAAACTCTGAATTTTCAAACCTTCAGAATATACTTACAAAATTCAGCAAATAAAACAGATAGGGTCGTGTGCTTGTTGTTTTTTTTTTTTTTGTGCTAGACTGATTTGCGCAAACAGAAAATTTTATACAATATAGATTTTAATGAAACTAATTCCAGAGTTGTAAATAAACATTTGGCATATAATGTGGTGAAATAAAATGTATAGGTCCTTGTGCTTATTTTCAAGATATTTGACCAGGATTAAAGTGAAGCACACATTTCATGCTGATTTTAAGACATTATTTTGAATAATTTAACATGTCAGATGTTTTAATATCATAATTTAACTTTGTTAAGACATTAAAAATGCCATTGTAATAAATTACTCACAGGTTGTCATTAATTCATAAAATGATTTTCATTTCCGTATGCCGAACCCAGGTGTTATTCTATGTTTTCCGGCTAAATGGCATTACACCATCACTTCTGGTTTATCAAACATTCAGAACTACCTTAAAATGAGATTCTCATGTTTTATGTAAGCCAGTCTCTGTTTTTATTAGCTCACCTGTCACGTAGGATGAGCTTTTATGATTCCATTTTGTCTGTCCTCCGTTCACAATTTCTTGTGAACACGATAGAGACCACATTTTGCAATCAATTTTAATCAAAGTTGCTCACAACTTGTATTGGCATAATATCTCGGGTTTTTTTTTTAAAACTGGCCAGATCCCATTGTGGGTTCCAGAGTTATGGCCCCTTAAAGGGCCAAGATTTGCTATTTTTCTTTTGCAGTAATATAGAGACTTCATTTATGGTTTGATTTGATACAAACTTGCAAAATATCTTTAGCAACAATATATATTGGACCCCAAGATGAGTCCGTCAGATCCAATCATAGGTTCCGGCCCCTAATTGATCCCTGAAAGAGCCAAAATTTGTTAATTTTTACCTTCGCCTCAGTCACAATCAAATGCATTTTTTTGTTTCACTTGGGGTCAAAAATAAAAGTTTGTAAAACTCTTTTATTTTGAAATGTTAATTTACCATATACCTTGGTTCTACAAAAACAATGGTAGTTGTCGCTGTCTGATAGTTTGACAATATTTTTTTTTTGATATAAAGATGAATCTTCAGGGAAAAAATAAAACAGACATGACCATTTTTAAAGGACTGTTTTATTCAAATAACTCTTTAAGACCCAACAAAATTGTTACCACATGATAAGGTACATAAAAGTAATGTAGAAAACCCCAAAAACTAATAAATTACACAAAGATTTGTAGTTATTATCTTCTTTTGAAGTTCAAAATTCTAGAAATTTTTGTTTACTACTTGCTTTCAGTTTTTGCATACCTTTTGAAATGCATTTATTCAACTTAAATGTGTTATTTTCTAAAAATTCAGTCATTTCTCTTTAAATAATGGTCTCATTTTTGTGATTACGACTATGTTTGGCAGAGATATCGCAATTTTAAAATGAAAGCCGAAATTTACCCAAAAAGTCTACGGACAAGACATCATCGCCAAGTGCTTTCTACATAGGATTTAGAAGACAGTCTTTTACTTCTGTTGAACTTTTCTGTTTAAAATGATCAAGAACAAGTAAATAACAAACAAATTTATGAAAAGAAGTATAATTGACAGTCTTCGGAATGTGTCTTCGAATAATTGAAGGATTTGAACAACTGTGACTAAATCAAAATGTCATTATGTGACAAGTTCTGTGCTATTGCTTACATAAATTAGGACTAATTGTTTTCATATTTCACTATATACTAAAAATAATGATACTTAGAAGGATCCTCACTGAAATAGGCTGTTAAAATTCTCCTTCAGCTTGGTGTCTACGGACAAGACATTTGACCATAATATAATTTCTGTCTAAAAGACAGATAGAGTAATGATGTTTCTGATCAATGCTTATGCATTTAATGGGCTTAAGAACTGACCTTGCAGCCTGTCATGTACACCATTTAGACTATGTTTATTTATCTGTAATAACTTTTAACCTCAACTAAACAAAATAAACCACAATCTTCCTGAAATTGGATGGTGGAAGAATCCACCTGACTAGACTTTGTTGAGGCAAATATATTTACATGCTGTTATCAACCATATCAATCAAGAAATGGAAAAAAAAGTATAAACACAAAGTTTAACATGATGAACTCTTTGAGTTCATCTAAACATGTTCATTAAAGTAGAAACATTAAAAAAGTAGGAAGAACTTGTTAAACTTATAGCTCAGAACAACATCTTAAAAAGATTGCAACTGTGTCTTAAATGGAAAACTAATGAAACAACTCCCTTGCTGACTGCTTAAATAGCTGTATGTTGTAAAAATACTCATATGACATTTAATCTGTGAGATCCATAACTCGTACTAATATTTTAAGTAGTCCTGCAAAATAAAATTCCTGTGAATTTTAACCTGTTTACAGAATAATTAAATGTTCACTGTGATAAGTTTTTATCACTTGTCTTAGTTTTGAGTCAGCTAATGACTTACATATTATGCTTTTTTCTTAAAATTCCCAAGATACATTCTCTTTTTCTAGCCAGTAATATTTTTGATTAATATTGACCTTTTTCAATTATATAAGATAGTACGACCGGAGACAAAGTTTTTTAACTATCTTTTTATCACATTTACTTCTTATTTTTCATGTTATCACCTATATTAATATTATTTTCTTGGAAAAATACTGGAACAAATGTTAGTAACTCAAATCGTAAATCAAACTATGATTTCAAAATTCTAGACCTCTGCCTCTGATGCATGTGGGGAAGTTGGCAGTTACTTGCAGAGAACATGTTTGTACAGTACAGAATCAATTAACAATTGTTAAGTTACATAACTGAAATTCTGTTGAAAAAGGGCATTAAACCCCCCAAAAATAAACAAATCTAAATAGCTCTCATTTTTGAAAGGGAGAAGCTGCAAGGAGACTACGGTAATCACGTAGAAAATTGCTTGTAATTTCTTTTTTAAGATGATTTAAACTGCTTCAATTTTATGTGATTTCAGTCAGTTACAGAATAAAAGTTGATAGGCAGATGAATAGAATGAAATCTTGAAAACCAATCACCATTATATCTTGGCCCTGAAGAGCACAGAAATATGCCATCTTGAGTGGATTATAACAAAATGTTTAAGTTGAAAGTGGACAGCCCACACCATGTCTAACAATAGATCCATACTCCACTAGAATATGACCAAATGTCAAATGATTTTGCTTCTATCTTCTCATTCTTTCTGTTTTACTACTAACTTGTAAAAGATTGGGTTTTTTTGCATTTCAGAGTCTCTTGATTTATTTCAAAGAACTCTTGATATATTTCTAAGGTCCAGTGCTGGTTTTTATTGAAAACAGAAAATATATTGAATAGTATTTGTGCAATGTCTTGTCCGTAGACACTTCCATTGCATGCCTTGTTTTTGCCATAACAAAGGGAGGGTTAGAAAGAAATGTATTGTTCCTTTTTTTGATAGCTTTTAACATTTATATAAGTCATGTATAAGATTAAAACATATTCTATATCCATTGTACTTCTCAGATTCAGATTTTACACACAAGAATAAATGGGTAACATTTTGCATTTGAAAGAAGTAAGTTTCATTAGAAATATATTTATTCTATATTTTGTAAAAACATTAAGTGTGGTGTATCATTGAAACTTGATAAATAGCTCCAGTATGATTTTATAAATGATATTTGTCAAAAAAACTTTGTTTCTTTAGTGTCTACGGACAAGACATGTGTCTACGGACAAGACATTTTGCAATTCAACAACTATTTATATCTAAATAACCCAGCTTAATTCTGTCTAATGTTTATCAACTTAGACACTATCCTAGCAGCTTTCATACCAACAGTGATTAAACTCTAATATTGCATCCTTCACAAAGAAAATAGGTGTCTACGGACAGGACAAAAAAATTGGCGCATTTATCATTGTCTGTTCAGAGTCAAATTTGAGGAGATAAGAAACTTCCACCTGAAAGAATGCTATTATTTTCAGAAGAAGGTAGACTGAAGTTCACACAGAGACAAATAAGACAGTAAAAAAAGAATTATTTTATAATGAAATCACATTATCTGATATGAGGAAGAGCAAAAAGGCAAAATATATAACAAAACGGTCATGTCAGTCTTCAGTACATAACTTCTGTTGTGGGTAACATAGACAGTTGAAATAACTTGCAGCTGAAAGAAGACGAATTTTCCTGTAAACCAAACAGCACAAAAAGGTCTTGCTGGTTCAGGTTTTAATTAAAATGAAAAGACAAAAAGCACATTTTTTAAGGTGAAACAATATAACACTGAATTTTGGCCTTTTTTCTGTTATTGGACAGCATGGCGTTCGTTTTATATGTACATTAGACACCTGAAAGTAGTTTTACCTGCAACTGGGTAGTGATATGTAACTCCTGAAGTGCTGAAGACAGAATATATAAACATGCACTTTTAAATTTGGGTGTATAACATAGAGCACCTAAAAAGTATGCATTTGATTGTGACTGGGGCGCTTGTGAACACGATAGAAGTGCCATTTTACATTTGATTTTAACCACACTTACATACAACTTAAGTCACAATAAGATCTCGGTTCCTTTTGAAAACCGACTAGATTTCTTCATGGGTTCTAGAGTTATTGCCCCTGAAAGGGGCAAAATTTTCTATTTTGGCCCTTTCAGCCATATGGAGGTTTCATTTATGCTTTGATGTGATGGTCTTGATGATCTCTAGGAAAAGTTATCAACTGGGTCATATGGGGTCAAAAACTAGGTCACCAGGTCAAATCAAAGGAGTAGCTTGTTAACACCCTAGAGGCCACATTTATGACCCTATCTTCATGAAATTTGGTCAGAATGTTTATCTTGATGATCCCTAGGCCAAGTTCAAAACTGGGTCATGTGGGGTCAAAAACTAGGTCACTCGGTCAAATCAGAGGAAAAGCTTGTTAACACTCTTGATGCCACATTTATGACCCTATCTTCATGAAACTTGGTCAAGATATTTATCTTGATGATTCCTAGGCCATGTTTGAAACTGGGTCATGTGGAGTCAAAAACTACGTCACCTGGTCAAATCAAAGGAAAAGCTTGTTAACACTCTTGAGGCCACATTTATGACCCTATCCTCATGAAATTTGGTCAAAATGTTTATCTTGATGATTACTAGGCCAGGTTTGAAACTTTGTCATGTGGAGTCAAAAACTAGGTCACCACTCAAATCAAAGGAAAAAATTGTTAACACTCTAAAGACCATATTTATGACCCTGTCTTCATGAAACTTGGTCAGAATGTTTCTCATGATGATTCCCATGCTAAATTTGAAACTCGGTCATTAGGAGTCAAAAACTAGGTCACCACTCAAATCAAAGGAAAAGCTTGTTAACACTGTAGAGGCCACATGTATGACCCTATCTTCATGAAACTTATTTCATTGTGGACCTGTACTTGAGAGTTTGGTAGCATTTCCAAAGATGTTTTTGCATTTATAGAAATGTAAACAATCTTTATCACACGTGTTCATACCCACATTTCAGCTGCAAGTTGGGGAGATGCTCCATAGTGTTCCAACAGATAGACAAAAAACTTCCAAATTTTATAAAGATTATATAGTAAATTTGTTTACTACTGTCCTACCTGTGAATACTCTTAAACTGTACAAAAATTTAGATGTCACATCTCTATAAATAGCCTAACGTCTAGTTCATTGATATATCTGAAATTGACATCATTAGGAAAAAATAATTTGCATTTGTCATGAATTTATTGATATTTATAAAGACAACTTTATTTGACAGGTTCATGATGCTTACATTGAACTAGTAGACATGTTGGTGAAAACAGATCCATTAGCTGCTGTAGATGTTTACTGTAAAGTCCTCATCTCAGACAAACCATCATTTGATGATGCGTATATATTTGGTGACATTGTGAGACTACTGATAAAGGCAGAGAAGTTTGATGATCCAAGGCTAGGGCCTAATATGATTACATATTGAAAAATACTTGGTTTAGGTAAAATTGTATTTTAACTTTGGTCCTTGGTCATGATGTTTTTATGGTAGGATGTGACCATTATACTGATTGATATATATGTTTGTTGAATACACTAAGATAAATCATTCACAGAGTTGCAATAAATATGTAAAGACTCAAAAAAATTTAAGGCAAATTGCAAAAATAGATGTTAACAGACATGACATTTAAGTAAAGAATTTCAACAAGAGAAAAGTGATAAATGGTAAAATAAATTTATATGTTTCTTTAAAATTTTGTTTGATATAACATTTAAGATTCTCTTTTTTGTTTTGTCAGACCTGTTTTCAGAGTTAAAATTATTACAAGACCATTTTATGGCATTAATTATTCATATCATTTTCCTTATGATCAAGTGTTATTTATTTGTTTGATAATGTGTTATCGTGGGTTTAAACAATCTTATTTTAGGAGCTTTGGAGAAGTATGTGAAGATACTGGAAGATAAATACAAGAATGAGACTTTAAAACAAGTGTATGCTGGAGTCAATGGTAGAGATATAGACATGTGAATGGTTTCTTACGACATTTGAATGTTTTCTTAACTTAAAGTGTCAGATCTAATGTTTACTTATAATTCAAATGTTAGACCTTCACGTGGAAGCTTTAGTTTAGTTCAGTTATCAGACTACAATGCAAATCCTTTCACAAGTATGGAGTATGGAGATGATGTGTACATACGAGTACTGCATTTCTGAAAGTTTTCTTTGAATTCAAATGCTCGATGCCTTGAAAATTAAGTAATGTCTTGAGAGATATGTGGTAAAAAAACTTCAGTCATGAGCAAATTTAGGTCTGTGCAAACAACTGTCATTTACATAATAGTTGTTCTTTATGTTAAATATGTTTAGGTAATTTCTATTCTGGTCTTTAAAAACATGAAGAATTTTCATGGACTTAAAAGGAGTGAGAAATAACATTTCTGACATCGAAATTACTTATTTTTACCAGTAAATCTACAGGGTAATTCTCAACAAATGGTTTACTGGAAGAAATATTTCACATACATTTACAAAACTAACCAGTCACAAAATAGTGAGAATTTTTAAAAAAAAATAGTACTGTCTAACAGTATTTCTTTGTTTTGGTGTTCATGTGGTATTGGTTAGCTTTGCCTTGTTTTGGTTTACAAAACTGCAGCTAAAATAATTTTTAAATTTTTAATTACAAAAGGCAGCACAGTTACTGACTGTGATAATTTTCTTTGTTGTGATATGTAGATATTTTGTGATACTATGTATGTTTAGTTTGATTTTTTTATTATACTGATACTTGAGCTATTATGCAGTATGAATCCCAGTCAAATATGGTTATAAAATAAATTTTACAGAAAGTACTGAAATGATGATTTTCTTTTTTTCCTTTCTTAATTATATATAGTGGTTAACAGAAATATAAGAAATAATGAAGTTATGTTCCAGTCAAGTTTAAGTCAGAGGAAGTGTGATTTCCATTATTCCTTAATTACAAGAAGCCCACCTGCTTAGCTCAGTAGGGATATGCTTAGCTCAGTAGGGAGAGCACAGATCTACGGATCGCGCAGTCATTAGTTCGATCCCTGAGCGAGACGCATGTTCTCCGTGACGATTTTATAAAAGACATGTCTGAAATCATTCGTCCTCCACCTCTGATTCACGTTGGGAAGTTGGCAGTTACCTGCGGAGAACATGTTTGTACTTGTACAGAATCCAGGAACCCTGGTTAAGTTAACTGCCTGAATTTTTGCCGAAAGAGGGCATTAAACCCAAAACAAACAAACAAGTATTAGTTGCAAGAAACCAGATAAGATAATATTACTGGCTGTTCATGAGAAGTTCTTTTAATATTTGAAGCTGTAGTGGCTCCTGTGTGTCCAGGTCCATGTAAGGATTAGTTAACCTGCATCAAGCAGTTAATGAGAATAACTTTAAGAGTAAGTTCTATGTTAAGCCTTGGCAACCCCTTACTACCGTTAATTATGTCTCTCCGGAGACATATTGTTTTTGCCCTGTCCATCCGTCCGTACGTCACACTTCATTTCCGAGCAATAACTGGAGAACCATTTGACCTAGAACCTTCCAATTTCATAGGGTTGTAGGGCTGCTGGAGTAGACGACCCCTATTGCTTTTGGGGTCACTCCATCAAAGGTCAAGCTCACAGGGGCCTGAACATTGAAAACCATTTCCGATCAATAACTAGTGAACCACTTGACCCAGAATGTTGAAACTTCATAGGATGATTAGTCATGAAGAGTAGATGACCCCTATTGTTTTTGGGGTCACTTCGTCAAAGGTCAAGGTCACGGGGCCTGAACATTGAAAACCATTTCTGATCAATAACTAGTGAACCACTTGACCAAGAATGTTGAAACTTCATAGGATGATTGGTCATGAAGAATAGATGACCCCTATTGATTTTGGGGTCGCTCTGTCAAAGGTCAAGGTCACAGGGGCCTGAACATTGAAAACCATTTCCGATCAATAACTAGAGAACCACTTGACCTAGAATGTTGAAACTTCATAGGATGATTGTACATGCAAAGTAGATGATCCCTATCGATTTTAGGGTCATTCCGTTAAAGGTCAAGGTCACGGGGGGCCTGAACATTGAAAATTATTTCCGATCAATAACTTGAGAACCACTTGACCCAGAATGTTAAAACTAAAGAGGATGATTGTACATGCAAAGTAGATGACCCCTATCGATTTTGGGGTCACTCCGTTAAATGTCAAGGTCACAGGGGCCTGAACATTGAAAACCGTTTCCGGTCAGTAACTTGAGAACCACTTGACCCAGAATGTTGAAACTTCATAGGATGATTGGTTATGCAGAGTAAATGAACCCTAACGATTTTGGGGTCACTCTGTTAAAGGTCAAGGTCACAGGGGCCTGAACATGGAAAACCGTTTCCAATCAATAACTTAATTGAGAACCTCTCAACCCAGAATATTGAAACTTCATAGGATGATTATTCATACAGAGTAAATGACCCCTATTGTTTTTGGGGTCACTCCGTTAAAGGTCAAGGTCACAGGGGCCTGAACATTGATAACCATTTCCGATCAATAGCTTGAGAACCTCTTGATCCAGAATGTTGAAACTTCATAGGATGATTGAACATGCAGAGTAGATGACCCCTATCGATTTTAGGATCACTCTGTTAAAGGACATGGTCTCAGGAGCCTGAACATGGAAAACAATTTCCAATCAATAACTGGAGAACCACTTGACCCAGAATGTTGAAACTTCATAGGATGATTGAACATGCAGAGTAGATGACCCCTATCGATTTTGGGATCACTCTGTTAAAGGTCATGGTCTCAGGAGCCTGAACATGGAAAACAATTTCCAATCAATAACTTGAGAACCACTTGTCCCAGAATGTTGAAACTTCATATAATGATTGAACATGCAGAGTAGATGACCCCTATTGACTTTGGGGTCAGTCTATTAAAGGTCACAGGGGCCTGGTCATGTAAAATCATTTCCGGAAAATAACTTGAGAACCACTTGACCCAGAATGTTGAAACTTAATAGGATGATTGGACATGCAGAGTAGATGACCCCTATTTATTTTGAGGTCACTTGATCAAAGGTCAAGGTCACATTAGCCTGAACAGTGACTTGAGAACCACTAGGCCAAGAGTGTATAAATTTAGCGGGATGACTGGACATGCCAAGTTGATGATCCCTATTGCAGCCAACCATCAGTGTCTCTTTGACTTTCGCTCCTGACCCCTATTGACTTCTTGCCTATAGGACTTTGCATTGGGGAAGACATGTGCTTTTTTACAAAAGCAATTTCTAGTTAAAACCATTTAAACAAACCTCAGAAAGGTCAATGTAAGGATGCGTGTGACTTACTTTGGTGAACAGCAATGAAGAGATTCATGAGCAAAGCTGTTGGAAGGTTTTTTTTCTGCTTTAAACCATAGCGCCCTTTTGTGCAGTTAAGCGGAACCACTCCACTTGTCATTTCAAGAAAACAAGCCTGGGCTAAATCGTTTCACTCGATCTAGGACATGTCGGTCACGTGAGCGGCAAGAAAAAGATTCCCGCCGGTTTATTAACAAACGAATGCTTCGGCGTACTCCGGCCACGTGAGTTGCAAATATAAAAAAAATGAAAATGAATTTCCAGTTTATTATAATTTTCTATTGTGACCTGTTCGAAGTTAAGTTAGTAAAATATTTCTTGCAGTAAATTGTTTCTACCTTTACTGCTATTAACGTTTACTGGATTTTATATCGCAAAACTATATGATTTGCCGCTTTGCCTATCTCGCAAGACCTGCGCACATCGGGGTGCGCCGGGCAGTGCCTGGAAGCCAAACGAACGTTTAGCCAGTTGACCGCGGCTAAACGGCATACGCCGCGTAAGTGAAACGAATTTACCATTAAGACGGTGATATTCGCACTGGTGAACCAGGGCCATCACTGGCTTCGAAAAAGTGGTCCGGCCATCATGGGGAGAGCACGGGAGTGGAGATTTCCCCCGTCTCTGTTAAGGGATTTCGGGGGAGTCTCCGATTTGGGATGCCAGTAAGTGCGTTTTTCTTGCATCTTGAAATTATTTTCGGTTAAGTTTTTCAGTCAATTTCATAATATTTTTCGAAGGTAACTATCCATCATTTACCCAATTTTAGCAGATTGCTATAGATATGTATTTTTTATAGCTGAGACAAATGTCACCATTTTGTTTGATTTAAAGGAATTATTTAAGATTAGTCCAAATAATCAGAAGAAATTAGCTTTCGGTTAGTTTTTTTTTTATTTGGCCGCGAAAAACACAGTTGTTTCCAATTTTTAGGTCGACTTTTCGAAGAAAAGGTAGAGCTATTGCACCCGCCTGGTGTCGGTGGTGGCGTCAGCGTCACCGTTGGTTAAAGTTTTTGGTAAAGTCAAATATCTTTGTTACTATCAAAGATATTGACTTGAAACTTAAAATACTTATTTACTATCAAAGTCTTGAAGAAAGGAGAAACAATCCCCATAACTCTGATCTGAATTTTGACAGAATTATGCCCGTTTTTAACTTAGAATTTTTGGTTAAAGTTTTTGATAAAGTCAAATATCTGTTACTAATGAAGCTTTAGACTTGAAACTTAAAATAGTTATTTACTATCAAAGTCTTCACCAGGAGAAACAACTCCCATAACTCTGATTTGAATTTTGACAGAGTTATGCCCCTTTTTAACTTGTAATTTTCTGGTTAAATTTTTTTATAAAGTCAAATATCTCTGTTACTATTAAAGCTTTCGACTTGAAACTCAAAAATAGTTATTTACTATCAAAGTCTACACCATGAGAAACAAGCCCCATAACTCTGATTTGAATTTTGACAGAGTTATGCCCCTTTTTAACTTTGAATTCTTTTTACTGGCAAAGCTCTAATTCAGAGTCAAGCACTGAGAAAAGTCGAACGCTCTGTCATACGGACAGCTCTTGTTTAAATATACGGCATGTTTCTTTTTATTTAAACAATTATAGAATATAAAAGAAGTCGTCCTTTAAATCATACCGGATTAAATCTCCATCAGATAATCGTTTAGTTATGATTAATCCAGTCAAGCAGGGTCGATACGTTTGACACGAAGTACTTATAAACTTTGATAATGTGGCACTTGACCTCAATACAGTCTACACTGTTTATTTTCCAATACAGGTAAATCTAATATTTGCTACACAATACATCTATGAAGGATTATCTTTGAACACCCCTGGACTTATTGGACTCAACTGCCACATTATCAAAGTTTATTAGTATGTCGAAGTTGTTTTCACACCCACAGGCAGTCATGTAAGATACCGCTCGTGGCGGAATGCAATATTATTTCGGCACTTTTGATCAAAACAAAAGATGAAATTTAATGCCAAAAAACGGATACGGCCAATGTTATGCTCGGCCAAAAAGCGGTCCGGCCATGGTTCAGAACCTATATCAAACAGTTCGTGAAAATAAGGCTCGTTTAAAGCAAAATATCGCCAGAAAATAAGCATTGCGGTATTTATCCGGTACCAGTGTGAAAATGGATCAATATAACTATACAACATAGACCTAGCTACCGCTTAAAGCAGAACTGGAATTCCCCCTTTGATACCTATACATTCTTTTTTATTCAGTTTGAAAATGCTTGTAATGTTTAACAATTATCTTGAAAAACAGGTATGTGGATTATACTGAGCGGCACTGTCAAAGCGTATCGATTCACAGCAAGTACATAGAACACATAATAAGGGTGAAATTGAACTGCTATTGATTCTTGGAATAAGATTGACTTTAAAATGACACATGAGGAACAGTTGAAGAATCAAAACTATAAACGATGGATAAGGGGATGTTTAGGATTCAAGTATCTGGGAGAGGGACTTGTGTATACGGTGGATACAGTTGTCAAAAATCAGCACAAATGTTTCATGAAAAAATTGATGTCATCAGAATGTGACAAATGCTCCACAAATACACTTTTACCTAATCATGCTAAGGTTGATAACAAATGCACAAAGGGGAGAAAGAAATATTTTTGTTTGATGCATTCACGATCAAGAACATTTTGTGCAAACTTCTTCTGTAGTGCTGTTTACGACAATATTGTTGATGATCATATGTATCAAGACCCAAAC
The DNA here is from genome assembly GCF_021730395.1 of Mercenaria mercenaria. Lineage (NCBI taxonomy): Eukaryota > Metazoa > Mollusca > Bivalvia > Venerida > Veneridae > Mercenaria > Mercenaria mercenaria. The sequence continues at coordinate 117,185,924 of NC_069361.1, read as the reverse complement.
TGGTCAAACACGGATATAACAAAATGGGGAAGTAGTTACCTAGAAGTTGCTAAGTGTTTCATCAGCTCGTCCGGATATAAGGACAAGTTAACAATACATGAATTGGATTGCAGTGGAATTCTGAACATTATCATTAATAACAGAGCTTTTGAAAACACAGTTACGGGAATCAGTGCGTCACTAGACCCTTTACCTATTTTTACCAATGTATCAATATTTTTATCAGTAGAATAACTTTGGTTAATAACATTCAGTAGAACTGTGGAAATTACTGAAACGTCAAGATTATATTGATATGTTTTTCCATACTGTTTTTCTTTTCCAAGAATCATTGATGCACATAGAATAAAAATGAAAGCTCGTTGTTAATTGTGTCTGTATCCTTGTTTGTAGTATTGATTTTCTGTGAATGCTGATTGAAGAATCATTGTTCAATATTGCACGATTAAAACCACTATTCACGTGACAAAAACGTTTCTTTCTTTTGCCGCTGTTGCTCCTTTATTCATATTTTTATAATTCAAGGCAAGAGACGACAGAAACATTTTATTCCATTCCCCAAATATGGAACTGACTGATGATCAACTGAAAGACATGATCAACAACATGATTGTTTTACTTCAGTTGCCAGGGATACTCGACAGCAAGGGAGAAATTAAGCTTTTTATTGAAAAACTTCAGAAGGTATTAAACGATGCCGAATCAATGCCTCTTAAATATTTCATCATTGCTTAAACGATGTTGATTAAAAAAAAAACTCTTTTCAAACGAAATGTTTTGACTGACACATAATATCTATGATTATTATTTCAGCAAAGAACTGAAGAATTTAGCTTTGTTAAAGTCCAGGGTAGCTTAAAATTCAAACGGCAACCTAATTAGTCTAACTTAAAGTATTTTGAACTTAAAATTATTTCAAAGTAACAAATAATGTAAATAATATTCTTCCAGGATGGCCCACAAAAAGCTGTATTGACAAGAGCTATTTGTAAAACACATAAGTAAACGCGTTTTATGCACGCATGATGGCATGTAGAAGGTAATTAGTATCGGGTATTCGTTGACCTTGACCTTTGCAAAGGACATATCTAAGTAAAATATAAATACCAAAAAATTATCCATTTATTAATCGGATATCATTTTCAGTTTCGAGGTGGTCATCGCGACCTTGGCCCTTAACCTACATGACCCAAATTTATTGAAGACATCCAAACACTCTATGGAGTTTGATGGTCCGGAGCCCAAATGTTCTCCTGATCACAAAATTGTTTTCAGTCTCGATCTACCCTTTGATTTAGTAACCACAAAAAGCAATGGACAGATGCATTCTACTGACCATAAGCATTCTCCAGGTATTAGTCATTAGCCACTTAATAACCCAAAGCCCATTGGAGGTAAATGAACTTTGACCTTGGCCTTTAAGAGGTCAAAAGAAAGAGACAGACAGGCCGGGTGACATGAAAACAAGTGGGTATAATAAATACATTTTTTGTTTCGCCTACCACTATAAAGAGCAATGTTATATCACAAAACTCCTGCATATGAATACGGTATCACAGTTGGGAGAGCCAAAAGTGACCTTTGTTTGCAGGTGCTCTCTATACAAAGACTCAGCTCTGACACACAAAACCGGTGGTCTTCAGAGTTTTTCTAAAGTGAAAGAGTTTAAATAACTATGATAATTATTATTAATTGAGACAAGCTGTATCTGATTTCTGATCTCTCTCGTGGGGGCTTTGTCTCACTCTGTCCCTCTGGTCAGATTGCTCTGTGTCTGTACTAGTAGAGGATGAATTATGCGCCCTGCATATGTGGCTGCATTTGAACTATGTAAAGCGCCTTTGAACGTGAAATTGATCATGAAAAGGGCGCTATATAAATCTGGTACAATAATAATATATAATAATAATAATAATAATAATATAAAACATAACCGAATAAGCATGTTCTTTTACAACAGAGGCCAAAAGGTTTTTTGGATCACTGTATTCCTTGTGTATGTCATTTGTTCAGCATACTAAGTAATTCATTTGAGTGATATAATAATCCACACGTTTTTATCACGGAGTTAACGTTTAACGACAAACTGTTTGAAACAACTAAAATCATTCGACAGACGAAACTATCCAGATTGCCACACATCTGTAGTTAAGTTATTGCTTTTATGATTTTCCTTTAACCCTTGACAGTTTAGAGAATGGTTAAAATGTGTTTGCTTGCCCTCACTACCATTATATCAGTTTTACCCATGATTTTGCCCTTGCGAGGTATGCGTTAAAGAGGCACTAAAGTAAACCAGGACTTTCGTCCGTTTCTTGATACCTCTGAAATTAAGATACAAAAGTTGAAACAGGATTTGCATAAAACATGATTGAAATACAAATATTCCCTGGGGATCCTCATCATTACATTCTATGAAATCAGGTATAATTATTGGTACGATGAATTGACAAGGTATCATTAATACATTGTCTTATAACGATACTACAGTTCCTCATTTAAAACACTATTTACCTATGCTTTTTATTTCTTTGTAGATAAGAGATGACGATCTCTTCACATCTGTTAGAGATGAAATAGCTATTCAAAAAGATACATTGCATACTCTGGAGATTAAACGGAGAGATACACTAGATAAAATAGAACGAAGCAAACAAGATTTACTAGATAAAGTGAAATATCTTAACGAGCACTGTGAGACGCAGATGAAAGAATTAAATGATAAACAAGAGAAGACTGGCACGAACATAGAAACAATTGAAACCGACTTGAAAACGTCATGTGCAAATCTTGAAGAGATTTGTAAAGATTTAGAACACAGCAAAAAGAAACAGAACTCTCCTTAACAAAGTTGCAAACCGCGTTGAAAACTTTAGCCGCACAACAAGACGAACATGATCTGAAACAAGCTACTCTGGAAAAACAAATCAGTGAAATCTGTTTACCAGAGATCATTGCGAAACATCTTCTCACTAAATCAGTAAGTTTGCAATTACATTTATATTTGAATATTGAGTATACTGAATGTTATTTCTAATAACTATATTTGTCAGATTAAACGATATTATATTAGTGACAACGTAGCTTAATACGCCAGTAGTATATAAAAGGCACGTAGTAAAAAGATGTACAAAAACTAGGTACACAGCCCCATTAAAGGTCATTCAGGATTAAAATTAAATATGATCTGCAGGTTTTCATTATGCATGAACAGCTACTTGCAAAATCATTTCAATATCTTCATCCATGTTGAAAACTTTGCAAAATTATACGTGAACTCTGTATTGTTACTTTATCTATTGACCTTCATTGCGGGGGTGGAGGGGGTGTATATGTGGTCTTACTCCACAATGAACAGCTGGAAAGTAGTGTCGGTGTGACGTTAGACCCAACATAAACAATGCAAAACAAACTTCATTGCACATGCGGTATTAGTCTGTGTTCAGACCTTATGTTTTGTTCACAGGAGATAACACCTGAGGCATTACAAATTTTGTACCATTATGTCCCTTTTATTCTCAAAACATGCGGTCTGTGCAAATCTGGTTTGAGCATCTCCTGAATCCTGGAGACCGACCTTTATCTAAGGTCAAGCTATTACAGCTGAAAATGATCATGTTACACGATCTGGTGGTTCTGGGATATTTATTGCCATTCACACATGTTTATAAACAACCCCTTGACCTGTAGATTACAGGGAGCACTTTGGTAAAAAATTTTGAATTAGAAAGAATACCTAATGAATAATTGATATATAGTGCATTAATGCTGTTGTTTAACTTTTTATATATTATGTATTCTGTGTTTAAATTTGAATGATTTATTAAAAAAGATGTTGCACCGATGAAAATGCTTCTATATAATAATTCATGTCTTAATTACTAAAATAAGGAAATGCTGATTGTAATCTACAATGGATAAGAATACCCGGCAATAGGAGTTTTAAGAACAGAACTAACACCTTCCTATTGTCCAATTTATTTGACCTGTCAAAATATGGACCCAGCTTTCATTATATTCTGTTCGAGCCTATATAAAATTAATATGAAAGCCGGGAACATGTTTTGACAGGTCAATTAAATAGTACAATACAAAACAGAAATCATGTATAATGTGGGAAGAAGTAAAACTGCTCCCAAGGGACAAAAAGAAACTGACAACAGTTGGCAACCAAAAAAAAATGATTTAGGTGTTTTATGAAACAACTGAAAAATATATATGCCTATCACTGATCTGTTTCAATTCATTATTCTAAAATAAATTTCTTTATTTTGAAATAAATAAGCGTGATTTGTAAATAGTTTGCTTTGAATTTCTCTTTCTTGGTTTTCATTGACTTATTATGTACTAATAATACTGTATTATGTTTTGGTAAACATCCCTTTTAACAGTTAATGGTACTGTTCTAATTGAAAGATGGACAAGTTCATTATAGAAATTTAGCAGTGTAAGGGTTAAAAGATTTGCTTTGATAGATGATGTAATAATGTCTTATTAGTGCTTCAAAATAGTTCTATTAGCTTGAACATGCTTGGTTTAAACATATTTTATTTCCCAATATGTACATTTCAAATGATTATTTACATACATAAATTCTGGATTGGACTGGAAGCCAGTAGGCTTATTGAAGTCCTCTCCATATATATAATCAATTTACACAGAATCTTGGCGTTATCGAACTTATAAAAAGGAAATGCTCTCTTATATTGTATTTGAGTTGATCTAAGTTATCGGAACAGAAACATATCAAACTAGCAAAAACAAAACAAAAGTATATTAATCAAAATCAAAATATAATATAGATTCTAGATAAGTAAAAAGAATTCAGAGAGTAAATGGACATGAAGATGAAGATAGGCGACAGGGTTGTTAGTTTTGTACAATGGTGAATTATCTAAGGAAGCGTTTCGATTTCTCTATATATCTGTGTACTGCAGAGAAGATAGTAGTATTGTCTTCGTACGAGAGAGACTGGTCACCACAAAGGAGAACATTTAAAGATACCTGGCAATAACTAGAAACTGTCTCCAGGAGACTCATTCGTAGGTCACTGTACCTTTCACAGTGAAGGAAGTAATGATTAGCGCTTTCAGCGTAGCCACAAGTACAGTTTGGAGAGTCAATAATGTTCTTTGAATAAAGATCTTGCGAAAGTGAACTACAGTTGGTACGTAACCTAGTATGTAAAACCTGAATTTCTCGACTCCCATAATAATAATATTTAGGAACATATACAATATTCGAGTTGAGGTGGTGTTTAAAACTAGATAGTGATTCAGCTTCCCGAGTAGGTCGTGGCAATTCATTGAAAAGACGTACAGCTGAAGGAAGAAATGAGTTTTGATAAAGTGTTGTGCGTGCACGTGGAACTTGTATGTCGTCTGCGTTGCGGAGGCTGTAATTAGACCTATCTTCTACGAGAGGCGGAACTAAATATGACAAGTATTCAGGCGTAAGACCTTGTTTCATTTTATAAAAAAGAATTAGTTTATGTTTACTTCTTCTATCTTTCAGTGTGTCCCAGCCCACTTCTTTCATTAATATCTGGATAGAAACTAATTTAGTAGTACCGGTCACGATGCGGGCGGCTTCATATTGAATTTTTTCTAGCTCATCGGACTCTTCAGTTGTACAGTTATCAAAAAGGACATCTGCATATTCAAGTATTGGTCTTATATAACTAATATACATTGTTTCTAATGATTTCCGGTCTAAGATGAATTTGAGTTTCCGCATTATATTTAGTCTATTGTAAGCTTTGGATTTAATGTATTCAATATGTTGGTTCCATCGAAGATCATTAGAAAATAGTACACCTAAGTGTTTGTGATTTTGAACTTCTTGAACGATTTGGTTCTGCATTATGATTGGTGGATGGGGGAACTGGTGTATTTTTCTTGAAAAGAGAAGACATTCAGTTTTCTTTGGGTTAAATTTAACTAACCATCTTGCAGCCCACTCAGAGATTTTCGACAGATCAACATTGAGTGTATTTGCCGCTTCTTGCTCATTTTCAACAATTACATAAAGACTTGTGTCATCAGCAAATAGACGTATATTAGCTCCGATGTCATTAACGATGTCATTAATGTACATCAGGAAAAGTAAAGGGCCCAGAATGGACCCCTGAGGTACACCAGCATCGATAGAATTCCAGTCAGATTTAGCACCACATATTACCACACGCTGCCTACGATTTGAAAGGTAAGATGAGAACCAAGAGTTCAGACGACCAGAAATTCCAAATAATTTAAGCTTATAGAGTAGACCAGTATGCCAGACACGATCGAATGCTTTACTGATATCACAGAAGACAGCCCTAATCTCTTTGCCGGAGTCAATTGCATGAGTGAATGCGTTGTAAAGATAAACAAGTTGATTGACTGTGGAATCTCTTGGCACAAAACCAGATTGTAAAGGTGTAAGAAGATCGTTATCTTGAAGATAGTTGAAAACATGTTTAAATACGATTCTCTCAAAGACCTTACCGACTGTACTTAGAAGAGAAATTGGTCTGTAATTAGTAACAAGAGATGGATCTCCAGATTTGAATAGGGGTGTGACGTTTGCTTCCTTCCATCCTTCTGGAAAAGTGCAACAAGTAAGTGAGTGGTTAAAAAGATCACATAATGGTGAAGCAAGTTCGAAAGAAAGTTCACGCAGAATTCGGTTGTTTACCCCGTCGGGACCGGATGCTTTGCCGAGTGGTAGGGTTTTAAGTACAGACTGAACTTCTTCTGGTGAAATTTGAAGTAAATTTAGGGAAGGATGCTGAGTGTTTGGACTGTCAGGCAAGGTTTGGGCAGCCGTTTCGTCTAACAGGGATTGTTCTTTGAAGAAATTGTTTAACAGGTTTGCCTTTTGTTTGTCATCATAAACAACTTCGTCATCATATACAAGGTTGGAAATGGTACTATTGATTGTTGGTTTAATAAAGGATTTCATACAACACCACCACGATTTAGAAGACTTTGAGTGATCTGTAAGGTTTTTGGCAAGTTTGGAAATGTGAGTTTTCTTTGCTTCTTTGATAAGTGTAGTAATACTATTCCTAAGATGCCGAAATCTAGACCAGTGTTCTTCAGACCCAGTGTTCTTAGCTTTTCGATAAATTCGTTTTCTTTTTCTTATAAGTTTTTTTATATGAGTTGTAATCCATGATGGATCATTCTGCCGTATAAGAACTTCCCTGTTTGGGATGCACGATTTTGCAATTTCCAAAATTTGATGAGTTATATTTGAACAATAAGTACTAATATTTTCATCTTTAAAAGAACTCCAATTTATCATCGATGCTTTCTGGCGCAGAAGATCATAGTTTCCTTTATCAAATAGCCAAATATGTCTTTTAAAAGCTGGGTTAGAATGCTTCTTTAAATTTAAAAGTCCGTAAGTAGGGCAATGATAACGTATTTCTTGGGATAAGAAGGGCTCACCAACACCAGAACAGTATAGGAGACTTGCATTAGATGTAAATATTAAATCAATTAACGAGGACGAATTTTCAGTATAATGTGTAGGTTCATCAATGTGCTGTATGAACGAGAATTGTTGGCAGATTGAGTGGATCTTGCGGGCTGATTGTTGGTTTGCACAGTTAAGATTAAAATCACCTACGACTATTATATCACGAAAGCCAGTGTCAACCGCCAAGTGTAAAGAATCAACAATTTTTGAGTGTTGAAGTGCATCTGTATTTGGTGGTCTGTAGAATAAACCAAACAAAATGTTTTTAGTTTCAAGAACTAATTCAAAAGTGTAAATGCGTCACAAACCAGCACTAAATGATATTCGTTCCTAAAAAAAAATATTTTTTATATATATTATTAATTGTGGGCTTACTTTGCAAATGCATGGCTTTGAGGCTGTGTTTGTGGTGATGTGCTTCCAAGAAATCTACCCTTACCTATTATCTTTTATAATTCATTGCTAAAACGTATTATAAATGAACATGGCGTATCTGTCGTGTTCTAACCAACATACAAACTATCCAAAAATACACAAATCTAACAGAATATAAAAAAGATAAATAACAGAAAAATCTGAAGTCTAACTGGATTTAGAACGCATATCACGTCAAACTACATGTATGTATTTCAGGCCGTTCCATTTCATTTCAAACCACACGTTGTGGTTACCATATCTTGCCATCCAAATTAATTGCCTTATTTTTGCAGTTCACTTAGAGATAATCATCTTTAAGATATGCAAGTGCATTTTTGCATTGTTTTAAAGAAAAGAAAGTAACATTCAAATCACTGAACTTAGCGCAAATATCGGTTAAAAACCAATAATTACCGGTATGTTGTTAGAACCAGGTAGATAAATGGTTTATAGCGGTGGAAGAACAATTCATCAGATAATAGTTTGTACTGTTTTTCAAGGAATTTGTTTAAGTTTTCAAAGTTTCCTTTTAAGAGTTTTACTTCAGTTTAGACCACAATTACTGTATGTGCTTGTGAACATGTAGAAAATATTATAAGTCTTCAAATAAAACATGTACAATGCATTGGATAAGTGGTTTCACATTCTGAGTACATTTTCATGTTTTTATTGAAAAGGGGAATATCTGGGTGAATTTGCCAATTTCACAATAGATACACTACTTATTTGGCAGATGTGAAATAAGTACACGCACTTGTTAAAGGGCATGGCTTAAAGAAGCTGCATAAAAATTTTTGGTATTTGATCTTTTCAAGGAAAAGTAAGTTTTTTAATATCACTTGCATTTGGTCTCCATTAAATGTTCATTAACATTAAGTCACTGTTAAATTTTGATTGGAAGGTAGGTGCATTTTCTTTCGGGTGGTGATCAAATATTCATGCATTAAGGCTTTCATTGCCGGACAGTTATATATTGTGTGTGTTTTTGTTTAACATAACATTGACAGGAAAATGTGTCATTTGATGATTTTCCAGCCTTTCTGGTACTAGAGGAAGAATCCAGGCGCCCGTCAGGAACGTAGGAAGCATTTTTAGAGTGGGGGCGGGAGGGCGGCTCACATTTTGAAAGTCAGCCGACCTATAACAAACCCAGTTCCATGAAAAAGGTGCCCCTCAACGCTTTTTATCCATAAAACTTTTTTATATATACTACAAGACGGATATAACAGTCAAAAACATGTTTTACTGTGGTTTTTTTTGCCCCTTAGATAATCAGAGCCAAGACTGATGAAGTCAAAAAAATATATAAAAGAATTATTTTTTTCTAAAAAAAAAGATTATCTAGTCGGTAGCCAGACTATTGCGATATACCAACTTCAAGCCCGGTGTCTGTATCCGGAAAGAAACTCCTAATAATTATAAAAAGTCTATGGCCATTACTCCATGACCGGAACCGAAGTAATACTTGACATGCAAACCAATAATTAGCTCAGTATCAGCATACAGGGCGAAAGATATGCATACATATGACATAAATTGAATTGAATTGACATAATACTTTTCGTTTGTCAACGGGCGTGTACAAGTAAAACGTTTACTATTTTATGCTTGCCCCCCCCCCCCCCCCCCCCGCCTCAACACCCCGCGCCTTTCTCTACCATATCAACGCGTTACTGTATCTTTCATATGATTAAAATGTACCTGTTGTTGGATTTTAGGCGACCTGTCTGCTACAGTTTCTGTTTTGGGCGGGCCTTATTTGTGATGTATTGGTCTGGGTGTAGGCTTCCGGGAAATCTACCCTTACAATATAAATTAAGTAAAACGTAAATAAAGTTTTTCTATGTTTTAAAGGCACAGGAGCATGCAGAATCAATGATTACAGGCGTGACATCATATCATAAGAAACAACTAGAATATCTACAGAGAAAAGAAGGTAATTGTTTTTTTCTTATAACACAATCTTATTTTTCTTTTATTATAGAATAATTAAAAATAATAAATATGTCTCTATATTTTTTCAGTTAATAACAATGGGCAGGAGTTCAGATGCGTAATAATTAAATCACGACTGCTTCAAGCTTTTCTTCTTGTATACAGATAATGTTGAAACCCGGGCTTCCTGGTCTCCGCCTGGCGACGACCAGTAGTAGACTCAATTTGATTCAGTATGTAGGAACCTCCGTGGCCGAGTGGTTAAAGTCGCTGACTTCAAATCACTTGCTCCTCATCGATGTGGGTTCGAGCCTCACTCGGGGTGTTGAATTCTTCATGTGAGGAAGCCATTCAGCTGGCTTACGGAAGGTCGGTGGTTCTACCCATGTGCCCGCTCGTGATGAAATAATGCACGGAGGGGCACCTAGGGTCTTCCTCCACCGTGAAAGCTGGAAATTCGCCATATGACCTATAATTGTGTCGGTTCGACGTTAAACCCAACAAAACAAACAAATTGATTATATACATATGAGGTAATGAAATGTGTAAAACCCGTTTATTGAAAACCCCTTTTATAGATGGGCTTTTCTTCATGTATAATTTATTTACATTTGTGTATAAATTCAATGACTTTAATATTTTGAGAAAGTAAAATTAGAATATTGAAAGAATGCTTATATGTCTAAGATATTTTATTTGCAGAGCTGCAAACAAAGCTTTGTGTTTACTACAAGAAATGCTTATCAACCATCCCAGTATCTCCTGTTTTTAAAACCATTTCTGGTACAATTGATGAAGTGTTTGTTGAATTATCAATATGCAAAGACTTGACTGGCAAGCAATCACCTGGAGATATTGAGCAAGTGTCCTTTTACAAAGATATATTATTCAAGAATGGTACCCTATGGAAGAACGTGTACCTACTTGGCGAAGCAGGGATGGGGAAAACCACATGGTGCAAAAAAGTCTTAAACACTTGGGTAGATACTTGCGACTGTGACTCTAAGACAAACAGAGATTCTGGAGCAGATCGAAAGGTTGAGGACACGTCAGAAAGTACAATGCAAGCTAACGAGGATACAGAATGTTTACAACAATTTCATCTGCTGTTCTATATTGCCCTGAGACAGGAGTCGCACAAGGACAGTATATCTGACATGATTAGACAACATCCAGTTGTGAAAGAATATTCTTTACAGGCTGTGGTGGATGAAGTCCTGAAGTATGAACCGCAAACATGTCTATTCCTGTTGGATGGTTTAGACGAATGGACACCACAGTCGGATATGGAAACTCCCAGCCGAGAGGATCTGCATGGATGTTCTGTTATCACAACAAGTAGACCATACCGTCTTGTTGGCATATATGATGCCGACGATACATTTTACGCCGACAGAATTGTTAAAATGACTGGTGTTCAAAACAAAGAATTACTTGTAAAGAAAGTAATAAAGCAGCTGAACAACGCTATGAAAACACAACTTACGGAAACAGAACTATCTGAAACAAGCGAAGAAGACTACAAAAACTTCATAAAAGATGTTAAAGAAATGAAAGATAGAGAGATGTCTTATCATCAAGTTCTACCAGGCTACATGGATATTCCCTTAATGCTGATCATTATGGTATGCTTGTGGTTTGAAAAGGGTAAATTTGAAAATACGATCGCTAAAAATATTGGTGGTATGTTAGAGTTTGTTATTAGTTACGCCGAGGGATTTCAAAGAGGTGTTTTTAGGAAAAGGAAAGGGGTAACTGGAAAGTTAGAGGGCATACCAAATTTAGATGACCTAAAACAGAAATGGTCAAAATTTGTCGAGCTTTTACCATCTCCATTAAGGAAAAGGGTAAGGCTGAAAGGGTACAGTGGACTTCTATTCAAAGTGTCACATTTTGCATTCACATCGCTGTTCAACTTGGAACACAGAATTAGTCTAACCTTCTCACAAGACGATTTGCTTCAGTATTTTAATGAAGAAGAACTTCTAGTAATTGTGAAAATTGGCATTTTATCACAGTCAGAGGTAACAGAATCCCCCCTATGTCCGATGACAAAACTTTCATTTATGCATAAATTATTTCACGAATACCTAGCAGGTGTATATATTACAATCCAGTTCAATTTAGGAGAGCTGGAAAAAGTCCAAATATTGAAAGATTACTTCAGGAACCCAGTTGCTTTTAACCTACCAGACCTAGACAATGCACCTTGCTTTGTTGGAGGTATAGATCCAGAAGCCAGTAGTAGAATGTCAACTTACCTTTTCAAAGACTTGACATTAGATATATACAGGGAGCATACAACATATTTCAATACATTTTACCCGCGCCAGGTGCAAGTTGTGTACGAGAACGATGAAAATTTTCCGTCGGAAGAGTATCCAATTTACACAGAATACATCTATATACCAAACAACTTAGCGCAAGGAAAAATAAAATACTTGCATTTACTTTTAGACACAAACATCAAACATTTAAAGTGCGTTGAAATACCTATTATAACAGCACCGGATGTCCTTGCAAAAATCAGAGATCGTAATACCCCGGAGGATTTAATGCTGCGCATTTACGATATAATTCCATCGACTCATCATGCAGCGTTGACTAGTTCACTACATTGTGTGCCAAGTTTGCAAAAATTAGAACTTCGAGGCATGTCAAAAGTTGTGTCAGACACATGTGAAAGAAATAGCTTTAACTTGACGATATGCAGATGTCTGAATGAGCTTTCGTTAAAAGAGCTGGGATATGTAACCATACTGGCAAAATGTCCAATTCAGTCTGTTGAATATGATGATTTTACTAACTGTGAAATGAAACTATAAAGACGTAAGAATGGGGGACTGCAATGTTAAATCTGTTTAAAAGAAAAGAAAAGAACAGTTACGCAATGAACAGTTATGATATGGCATATGTTTTCAAAATTAAATCAAGATCACAACAGACTAAAGTAAAACAAGGGATAAAATAAAATTACTGGTTATGGATTCTATGTTTCCGTATACAAAGTTTGTCCATTTTTCATTTTGACAAGAAATAAAGTATTACCTAGAAATTCAATGAATGTATGGCTTTCTTTTTATCAGCCGTCGCAGCCACACCTTGTCTAACGCTGCAACCACCGTTTTTGAAGCTCTCTCAAGTCTATTTGAATTGTGACCTTTGGATCAGTTTTGGCCTCAGGTGGAAGAGTCTTCTCAAAAGGTTAAAGGTTACACTTATAGATTAAACAATAGCTGGTAACCTTATATTAAGCCGTGCCATGAGAAAACTAACATAGTGGGTTTGCGACCAGCATGGATTAAGACCAGTCTGCGCATCCGCGCAGTCTGCTCAGGATCCATGCTGTTTGCTAACAGTTTCTCCAATTCCAATAGTCTTTAAAAACGAACAGCATGGATCCTGACAAGACTGCGCGGATGCACAGGCTGGTCTGGATCCATGCTGGTCGCAAACACACTATGTTGGTTTTCTCATGGCACGGCTCTATTAAATATCTTCAAGTTTTGTCCACGGAGCTCATTTCAGTAGCTATTTTCTCTCTATCAAGTTTGCTGATGCCGACCATTGGGACCAGATTTGGGGGAGGTTACATAGGAAATTGTTTCATACAGTGCGACAAGGTTTAGACACGAGATATTTTTTTGTAGCATATACTAGTATAGCTCACACCCACTATCAAAACTGATGAAGCCTGTCAAAAGAGCTATTTGCACAGGTAAAAAATTATTGGAAACGTTTTACAATATTCTTCTCCAGAGGGCCAAACCGTCTTAAGCACAATTATTTTACATGCAACATAAATCAGTTCTTGTCTACAAGTAGGGTCCTTTGTGCTAAATTTTGGGCAGCCGCTGATCAGTACCAGATTTTCACAAAGAGTTACATCGGAATTTTTTTCAAAGGGCCATATTCGTGGTTATGTTAGGGTTGGCCACAGAGTTTACATAGAGTTACGTAAGGAAAACTTGAAAAAAAAAACTCGGCGTTGTTCTTGTTCTTTTGGACCAAGAGTTCATTCAATATATATGTATGTTTTACACTTGTAGCTGGTGACCCATTACCAAGTTCAAGCCGGATTTCCTCTGATTAGCAACTAGGTCTCCTATGGGGACCTAGTTATCTAACTTAATTACCGTGACTATTACCATTAATGTCATATAAACGGGGGATGATTAATTTGAATATGTTCTTGAATGTAACAGGATGGATATAACGTGAGGCGTATGATGCGATTGAATATATGTTACAAATGTAACATCAGCTCAGAATGAAGTCAAGTTTTTGTACCCTTATTGCCAACAATAAAGTAAAAAAAAACACCAGAAATATTTGCAATGAGCCGAACAAAACAATTTCAAGCATAACTCTCTAGATCTATATGAAATTTATTGTACATAATGTTACATGTGTATACACAAAAATGGCCTTCCAAGATACTAACAAAACAATGTTGATGAAGAAGGCAGAGATAAAAGTAAACAGTAAATATCTGAATTTACATTGTTTCAATCACCTGGCTATTGTGGCTTGTTTCTGCCATTTCGTTCTGGCATTGTATGTCAACATCATAACGACAAACTATTGTGCGCATACAACAAGTCTGATTTGTGTGTGTGGGCGCATTCGATGGGCGCCAACACGTCAGAAAGGAAATTAGCGCGCTGATATAACAAATAAGGTACTAGTATTTGTCTTGTTCGCACGCTAGTTTGTCGTTTGTTGTTCTAACGTGTTGGCGAGTTGGCTCTCCTCCATCGCTTCAACAAGCCAGAACAAAATAGCATAAATCAGCCACCAAGAACTGTACAACTAGAAAATGAAAAGGGCTTGTTTCGAGATAACAAAAACGTCCCGAAGCGTACTTTTATAAAAAAAAAAATCATAGACTATTTGATACAAAAATCGTATGAACTCCTTAGAAATTTTCCAAACTGTGTTCTTCAAAATGACAATATCTGCATTACAATGCGATTCTCGTATTTAAAATTTTGTAGAATGTAAACAGACAAAAAATGTCAAGAATTCAGGCTTTTTACGAAGTACTTTTGGGAAAAGCTAAACAATTGTTTTAGATGACGCACGCCCTGATGGACCTCAATAAAAGCGTCTACACCGATGACTCTAGTGCCTGGCTAAAATAATCTACAACTGTTTTTCGGACTATAAAGACGCTGCAAAAATGTTTGTTTGTCTAAGGGCTCGGACGGACATCCGGGCTAGATTAGATCGTCCTCTCATCTGAACAGATTTTATCGTTTTTGTTCTAACCAGTATGCTCAACTTTGAAAGTCTTTGTTGTTGTTTTTTCTACGACTGCTAAGACCATGTAATTAATGGTGTCAAAATACTGCGCTGGACAAATAAGCTTTCTACAAAAACTGTCCACGTAAGACCATGACATAATTATTAAAGGGGCCAAAATTTTGGTCCTGTTGTTTGCTTTAGTTAATGCTCGGAAAACGCTTCAAACGTCTCAATACTGCCGTTACCTTGATAATTGATTCGCAGATTTCTAAATTGATATGTTACCATATCCTGCTGGCATGCGTTCGAAGACTAAACCCAAACAATATATGCCTGTGTTTGATCCCGAACTTGTTGAGGGGAATGAATGAATGAATGAATGAAACAACCTGCTTTAGGGTTTTGAATAATTTATTCAGATCTGCACAAACAACAAAGTTTAATTCTCCGCAAAATTCGTTTTAACAGTTTTTTACATTCTTTTCTGAAATTGACATTCAAGGCGCTATAAATGATTGGATTGATGCAGTTACTGATAAAATAAGATCGAGCACAGAAATTATACGTAACTTCTTCTGCAGAATTCTGTATATCAGAGAAAGCAACTTTTGTGAATTTGAGAATATTTGCAATAAGATATGGTAGGAAGCTTAGTACAAATGCAGCTGACACTGCAAAGAAAATGCTTGTTGTTCTAAGGGTTCTGATTGACATCCGGCCTAGATTAGATCTTCGTCGCCTCAGAACAGGTCTTGACGTTACTGATTTCTGTTCGTTCAAGGTATAAGAATTGATCGTTTTTGTTCTATCCAATGTGCTCAAAAAGCTATCATTTTCAATTACACTGGCGTTTTCACATCCGGCACGTGACTCAGTAGAGTCACATCCGGCACGTGATTCAATAGATTCACATCCGGCACGTGTCTCACTATATTCGTCAACTGAACGACTAGATGGATCGTCTAATGGAACACTTTCACTCCTAGTGTTCCTTGTCCATTGCACATTATTAATTTCTTTTATCAAAGTCGGTAACGTTTCTCCTATGGTGCGCTTCTTTCTTTTCCAAATCTCGATGCCTATTTTGACATACAGAAGTATAAAACTAGTCAGTAACACTAAGAATGCAGAAAAGAGTATTATATAGTATACAATAGGCAGTGCACTTTTTCTGACATTATCAGCCGTGGAGCACTCTGTTCCTATTAACCCTGCATAACCGTCGACTTTCACAGACTTTAATCCAAATATAGCCAGAGCCGGACTAGCAAGTCCAATACTTAACAAAACAACAACAGCGCAGAGTATTTTCACTTTCTTCACCGGAAATGCTTTCAAAGGCCTGCACACTTTGTAGTATCTGTCAAAAGCGACACAGATCAGAGTGAAACTAGCTGAAATTATCGTGAAAGACAATCCGAATCGAAGTATTTTGCAAGACCATGTTGCTGTGAACACGTATGGCTGAAAAAGATCCGACAATTCGGAGGCTGCTCCAACAAAACATGATATCAAATCTAACACCGCCAAAAATAAAATAAAATATCTCGAAGGCGATCTTCGCAGACGGAATCTGTATATATAGCACACTAGAAAGTTTCCAACGATTCCTATTGTAATTGTCAGGAATACAAAAATAATTACCGGAAGTAGTAGCAAAACTTTTTTGGCATTGAGTTCTCGCAGAATCTCATCTGTGTCGAGAATTTCGTTGCTGCTATGATTACTTTTACCTGAAGTGTTTGCTGTAGTTATTGAGAGCATTGCACTGGTGATTTTGTCCTGAGCAGACGCTGCATATCGTTCAAAATGAGACATTGTTCCTGGTCTTTGTCTAAGAGTTCTTTCAAATCTCTGTGTTCATTGACCAAGGTGGTTGCTAAAGTACCGAATATGCTGACAGCAAATATTGCACTAAAAGACTATCGCAAATCTCTCCTGTTTTCATGGTAACTCAGTTGCCAGCGTAGATCATTTTCTAAAAAAGAAGAATAAAAATATTGAGAGTCCGAATCTAACGCTGTTTTCCCCCATATTTTACAGAATGAGGAAACATTCAGAAACTCTTTTAAGATAAATAGTTCATCAAAGTCTTTATATCGAAAGTGAAAATAAATAAATAAATAAATAAATAATCCAAACGTAAATACTTTTTTTCATATAAGAATGTGCCATGTCTCTAACTGTTCATGACGGTAATTCCAGAAACATATGAAAATTTGCGAAATAATATCAGTTCTATTTCATGAACTAAACATGTGATGAACTCGATAAAATTCAAAGTACAAAATGTCAATTAAATTTCACATAAATAGTTTTAAACATTATTGTTATTGAGTTGTCATGGGATGAAGTGTTTTCCCACAATTGCAAAGGAGATCGGATATAAGATACTTAACAACACTGTCATATGGTCATGCGAAAACTCATGTACACTGTTTTAATCGTTTCAAACAACAATTGCAACAGAATATCAACTTGTTAGATGTAATGGACAGTCTTAATGATTCCAAAGTCCTGCACTTTTTTATAAGAGGACCTTTCTCCACTAAGGAATAGATATATACAATGTATAGTGCAAAAATAATTTTGATATTTGTTTTATTATGTATCATTTGCACAGTAATTAATTAAGACGGCGACCTAACCCATATCATGCTGGACACGATTGATTCTGCCTGTGTGACCAGTGTAGATCATGATCAGCCTGCACATTCGTGCAGTCTGATCATGATCTGCACAGTTCGCCATTCAGTCAGTATCTTTTTGGTAAGCACCCCTCTTAACAGTTAAGGCGTAAAAAAAATTGTTTGTTTCCGGTATCCCGACCTACCCTAAATTTTTGGCCCGACCCTAAATGTTTTTATGGCCTTGGAGAATAATTTTTTCAACTTTTTGACAAAAAGTTGCCAAACTGCACTTTTTATGCTTTAAACATGGTCAGTGATGTTAAAAATCAACTTCCTGATGCTCTAAAGGCATGACCCCCTTATTTGTATTAATTTTTTGACACAAAAATAATTTCCGAAAAGTCTCCCTTAATAAAAAAAAAATTCCAAAAAAAATTTTTTTTCCGACCTACCTACCCTAATTTTTTTGAGCATGTTACCGGAAACAAAGATTTTTTTAGGCCTAATGGAACTGTCCAAATTGAAAGATGGACAAGTTCATTATAGAAATTTAACAGGGTAAGGGCTAAATACTTTCACAATTCAAAAGTTCAAAATTTCGAAGTCAAACAGAGAAATTACGTATGTAGATGATTGGTTGGCTCAGTGTAAGATCGAAATAGTCTATCTTTCACCGAGTGAATCAGATGCAATATTTTCATGAGCATCGTAGCCACAATATCTGGTTCATGTATATTACAAGTAAAACAAACTAGAATTCCTCTCAGATTCATGTTTACAATGGTTTTAACCAAATGTTGCATATTTGAAATCCACAGTATGAAATTACCAAAATACAAATGTGTATAGTTATTTCATATAATTTAATAATTCAGAAACAAAACATGCAGTAATAAATGGTGACAATCGTGTATGACAAATTAGCAAAATGTACATTACAGCTCTTATATCCAGGTTTGTTTATTACATCCAAACATTAATTCTGTAATAACATTCATGTTTACATGTGACATTTCAGTTTTAAAACAGTTACCTTATATTTAAAAAAGGACAAGAGCTGTCACTACTGGTGACAAATGCCCCCGAAGCGTGCCCAAGAATGCTACAGTTGTCTGCGCATGATAAATTAACTCTTTATGGGGAACATTTGTGCCTCCCTTGATAAATGGCGAGACAAGAAACAGACCATGTTAACCTTTGACTTCTAAGTGTGACCTTGACCTTGGAGCCAGGGGTCTGGGTCTTGCGCATGACACGTTATCTCATTATAAGGAACATTTATGCCAAGTAATTTCCAAATCCCTTGATGAATGATAAGTTTATGGACCGGACAAGAAACAGACCATGTTAACCTTTAACCTCTAAGTAAGACCTTAGCCTTAAAGCTAGGGGGGTCTGGATTTTGCGCGTGAAACGTCGTCTCATTATGGGGAACATTTATGCCATGTAATTTTAAAATCTTTTGATGAATGGCAGAGTTATGAACCGGACACGAAACAGTCCCTGTTAATCTTTGACTTCTAAGTGTGACCCTGACCTTGGAGCTGGGTCTTATGCATGACACATCGTCTCATTATGGTAAACATTTATTCCAAGTAATTTCAAAATCCGTTCATTGATGGCAGAGTTATGTTCCGGACACGAATCAGACTCTGTTAACCTTTGACCTCTAAGTGTTACCTTGACCTTGGAGCTAGGGGTCTGGGTCTTGCGCATGACACGTCGTCTCATTATAGGGAACATTTTTGCCAAGTTATTCCAAGATCCATTTATAGATGGCAGAGTTACAGCCCAGACAAGAATTAACACGGACGAACGGACGGACGGACGCACGTACGGACAGTGCGATTTTTATATGCCCACCTTTGGGGGCAAAAAGAAGGACATAAAATAAAAAGGAAATTTAAGATGCACACACAAAAAAGGAAGAAAATTCACAGTTCATTGACTATGCAGAAAAGAGTGCATTCGTAATATTTCATTTCAAACTACATATATTGGTTTAAATTGACACATAAACACCTTACAAATATACTGCTGAAAGAATTTGTAAACTAACACTTTGACTATAGGTGAATAACAAGACAAAGTAGTGATTAAAAGATTTGGCAAACGTCACTGAAGTGCATTGTGTAACTTCACAAACAGCGATCATAAGACTTTTTAAAACTGGTCAAATGTAAAACCATATGTAAACATAAACATGAGCCACTTATTTGCACTGTGCACACTTTCTTTAGCATTAGATTTTATTTGTAGCCCCTTTACACCACGTGTCTAAAATGACAATGCGCAACAAAACATGTCTCAACATCTTAACGTCGCTTATTAAAAATGATTAAACATGAAGAAACGTGTAGCCGTAGCAACAAAAGGAAACTGCGCATCAACTCAAGTTCAAAACACGTTCGATCAGCGCGACCCTTGAGAAAGACCATTAATAGTGTTATAACAATATTAACCTAGACGGACGAGTGTGCTTGCTTTGTTAAAGGTTGTTGTTTTGTTTTTCCAATGAAAAAAATGCGGTATCTCTTTGAATCAAATGATACAACAAAACGTGTTATTACACGGAAGGTGAAATGTTCGTTACGGCATTAATTGTTAAACAGTAAAATAAAATGCATATGTAAACTTGTTACCTGACAGAGTGGTCAATATCCAGAGTCCAGTCTCATATATGCATGTGTACTTCAAACAATGTTATTTACATTTTGCAACTACGTAATGACAGAATAAAAAAAAAAGCATTTCAAAACGCAGACCTACTTTACTTATAGCAACGAAAAAATATTTGCCCGTTTCACGGGGTAAAATGTTGTCTTTTTCAAACAACTGAGTATGAAAAGAACGTTTCAATCACACTTGAAAAGACCATTGTGTGTTAACTATACAGATCTGTATATTTTGGGGCTCAGAATATTGATTTTACCCAGCTTAGATATGGTTAGAGTTTAAGGCGGTTTAAAATTATTCCAACGTAATAGATATCTAATAGTTTACAGTGCAGTGATCATTTTGAAAAACGGGCTTAGTATAACTTATTTACATTTTTAACCAATTATAATGACGTTGTATTAGTTCAGAGTCTAGAAGCCGAATCGATTATTGATATAACTGCATGTATGCAATAATTAATTTATAATTTTTGCTTTGAGACACATAATATTAAAGGGTATTTTAAAGCAGACGACATAATAACAAATATCTCAAGGTTAATTTATGTCATATTATAAACGAAGACAAAGACTGTCGTCTGCTGTAAGTTACCTCGATGTTTTTTGTTTTTTTTTGTTTGTTTTTTTTTTTTTTGTTGTATTTTTTAAAGAATTAATTGAATATTTTCATTTGTTAATGTTTCTAAATAAAAACAATTGAACTGGCGATTCAAACCAAAAATATTTCGAAAATTAATAAAAAACAGAAGAACAATAGAACGCTTGTAGTTCATTACGTCATCGTAAGTTTTTCTGCCTATGATAAAAAAAGTTATTTCATGACATATTTGTTTCTTTCTAAATATAACACAAAGTAGAGAAAAACGACTATAATAAAAAAAATAAAATACTAGTAAACTAAAAGTTCACAAAAACTGAAAACAGAAAATGCAATAATAAGACCTACCCAAATTCCTATTTTGCTGTAACTGTGAACAATATCACATCGAATTAGTGATGTCAAATTAGTCAGACTGGTGATCCTCTTCCGACCTGTTACCATGGTAACGAAGTGGGCGAAAATTTGAAAGAGGTCAAGACACTTGGAAAAGATGATTATAAACAACAGTTACAACTGAAGTGGCCACCACTTTCACTGAACGAGATGTAACAAGTTATACTTGTTAACAAAACGATTTCAACCAGTTTAAAATTTTCTTTCACATATTCCAGACGGCAGACATGCAAAGCTCACATAATACAAAAGATAATACAAAACACGTAAGGCTTTTTAGACATTGTTTCATCCTCCCCGCTTGAAGAAAAAATCAGTGCTGAATGCAAGAAGTTCACGAGAAATCTTTTGTTATGGAGACACAAACTGCTTCTATATAAAAATACCTATATGCATAGTTGTAGAAAAACGAGCAATATTTTGTTTCTTTTCTATGAATTATTTAATATTTACTGTTGTCAAACACAAGGAACAAAAATAAATTTTGGCGTGAAATAAAGAACTTGACAGGCTAAAGACCGGGGTAAGTGCTGTTAGTATTCATTTATGTACTTGCGGGGGGGCAGTTAACATGGATTACAAGAACTAATATGTTCTCCGCAAGTAACTACCCACTTCTCCGCATGAATCTAAAGTGGGGTACGATGATTTCAGTGACAAAGCCTTGTATCAAGTCGTCACGGAAAAGATATGCCTCGCCAGGGGATCGGCCTTGCGCCTCAACAATTCGTAGGCTTCTGCTTTCATGAGCTAAGCGAATGGGCTAGGATATTTAACAAAAATTAGATTAAATACTTTCTAAAACTACAAATGTTACCTCTCATTTATGTTAAGCGGCTGTTTGGCGAAGTTATTACAGCAATATTAAGAGGGTATATTCTATTCAGCAAGTGAACACCTGGGGCCGTATTCATAAAGCATCTTAAGTAAAAGTTTTGACTTAAGTTGAAGATTTTACTTAAGTTTGTGGTGATTTCAGCTTAAGTCTAAGTAAAAAACTTAAGTCCTATTCATAAACAGCTTAAACTTAAGATACGTAAGAAATGACAGTCAGAAAACAAAATGGCGACGTGAGTACGATTAAAGTGTTGTTTTTCAGATAAAAGCACTTTAAACATAATTGTGCATGTTGTATCTGTTTGAAATTAATGTGTTTTTTTTTAATGTTTTCGTCCACAATAAAAGCCAAGAATTACTTATTAAGTTGTTTTATGAATAACAAATATACTTAAGTAAAATAGATTTCTCACTTAAGTAATACTTAAGTAAATAATCAATTTCTTATACTTATACTTAAGATGCTTTATGAATACGGGCCCTGATGTTCGCCGAAATGAAAGTTTGGTCGACCTTAGATATAAAACAGGCAAATATTTTATATGTCGCCCCGCAAAACGTCGAATGCCGCCCGGTCAAATGCGTCTTTTTGCCTCTCGGAAACGATTACTTTTTAAAAGTATTACTTAAATTTGTTAGTCACTTATGAAGTGTTACCAGAGGAAATTGCACATACTTGCCCACCCTAAACCTTCCGCCGCCTTCAACCTTCAATCCACCAGTGTGTCTATCAGTGACAATTTTGTGTACTTTTTAAGTTATACGGTTTTTAATCATATAGATAGAGGACAATAATTAAGCGTGCGTGCGTGCATGTGCCTGCCAATCCCCCGTCTGTCTATTTTTTGTCCAGATTATATCTTTGCCGTACATTGGGAAAATATTATATATACATATACTTACCACAGTGAGATGGATTATTGTGAGCAAACACCAGATCCCTATCTAAAAGGTCAATGTCACACCTGGCTGAGGGGTTGGGCAAGGGTCATGTCAGATCGTATCTGAGCAGTTATTTTAACACTCGTAGATAAATTTTTTTATTTCTTCAATTATACAGCTAGTGTCATGCACAGCCCGTGCCCTAAAATCAGGAGAGGATACATTCGCAGAACGACGTTTCGCGGGGCGAAATTCAAGGGGGGCGGGGGGGGGGGGGGGGGGCGAAGATCGGTGGGTTGACATTCGGTGGGGCGAGGTTTGAAAGGGCGACCCCCGGCGTGGCGAGGTTTGTCGGGGCGACGTTCGGCGGGGCGCGTTTTTTGGGGCATCATAACGACGTCTGGTTGGAAGACGTTCGGCGGGCTGCCATAACGACGTTTGTCGATGTGTCGCTGCAACGAAACGAAATAAAATAACAACGACAGTTTATTAATTTACATTGGTCTTTGCTCAGCGGCGAATCAGCGCGACGTTACTCCTTGGTCATGTGATTGCGTATAGACCAATGAAAATGACTATAGCTGATATAGATTTTATAAACAGGATATTATCTCTCATTATTTACAAAATGTTTGAAATTACTGCAGGTTAATTAATGAAGCTGCAGATGGTTAGAGGCTTCGTGTTACACTCAAAAATAACGATTTGATCTGTGAACTGGAAGAAATGCGTATGTTCATTACAAGAACATTTCGGATTTTGAAAAAAGCACCACAGACGTAATTCAACACAGTATTTTCAATAATAAAGTATAAAGGGGGACAAACATTTTTGGCAAAGTAAGTTTAGTTAGCTTGATTTAAGTCCCTTAGATCGTTGTTGTCGCCTATCGAGCGTCAATCGTGGACTCCTGGTAGAAAAACTACTGCTGCGCTTCAGACAATTTACGTTTACCGTAGGTCCTCTAATATATCGTCAATATGCCAACAATGACAGGTGTGGAACCAGGTACAGTATCTACGACGAAAATGCGTTCTACAAAGGAATGGGAGAAGGACATCATATTTTGTGTCCAGACTAACCTACGTCGACAAAATTACCCCATAAGCAATGGCCACAAATACTCTTTTCAGGGTTCGTTTATTGCAGACTGTGATCTGCTTGACATGTTTTGCATGGTAATCTTTTTAAGAGACAATTTTCAGATAACGCATGCAATACCAGAAACCGTTTTTGGTGACGGGTCTGCATCATTGTTATAAGCATACATTTGAACTTCGACGGATTCTTAATACGATTCCAACCAGTTCCAAATTATTTTTTGCAACATGTAAATATGTGGAGCTATCAACACACTCCATCGATATATTTCAAATTTCCGTGTGTATATTGACAAACACTGAAATAGTATATGTAAACGTTAATCCTTATCATGCTGGACACTATTGGTTCTTTGCGACCAATGCACATCCGTGCAGTCTGTTCATGATCTGCACTGTTCGCTATTTAGTCAGTACCTTTTTGGTAAGCACCCCTTTTAACAGTTAATGGTGCTGTCCAAATTCAAATATGGACAAGTTCATTATAAAACTTTAGCAAGGTAAGGATTTATTGTGAAGACCTATTAAGAAGTAAAGGAGGCCTCCGTGGCCGCTTGCACCTCTCAGGTTTTAAACCTAACTTGGAGTGTAGAATTCTTTCATGGGGGGATGCCATCTAGCTGGCTTACGCAAGGCCGGGGTTATACTCTGGTGCCATCTCTCGCCTTAAATTATGTCTGCAGTGCACCTGGGCTCCCTCAAACTTCAAAAGCTGAAAAGTCGCCATATGACCTTATTGTGTCGGTATGACGTTAAATGCAACATAAAATTTAGTACAGAAAAGGAATAAAACATATATGTCATCTTCTTTTCGGTTTATATATGAAAGGTGACGGCTTTAGAAATTGCTGTTTAAAATATTTCACGGTAATTGATTTTCACTTGCATTTTTGTCATTGAATTAACTAAATGTAAATTATGCATGACTTTAAAACATAAATAACCGAAATCCAATATTCGACATCTTTGCAATAACAGGAATTTGACACATGTATCATGTTACAAATGAAATATAAACGAGAGCTCAATTAAAACTGAAACGAATGCTAATCATTGTAGTCAATATGAAAGAGATTAATGGTGCGCTAATTTATAGATGAAATGGAGAATGAACAATTTAAATTAAAAGAAATACTCAACTTTTAAATACTTTCATATTAAAGGGGGATAATTACATTTTAAACAAAAGCAATCAACATATAGCTCTTATTGGATCAAACTCTATGCAATGCAATGGGTGTTTTCGTTCCTTAAATGCATTGTAAATCTGTAACAGGATATAGGGAATCTGAAAAATATCATACACTGTTGCTCGAAATGAATTGACCATCTTTCACAGCATACCGTACATAAAAAAGAACTGTAGTACGTTGCATGACCAGTAAATTCAAAGACCATATAATGTCTGTAATCATGCTCCGCAACGTGTAAATAAATGTTCCATTCTGTGTTAGAAAATCATATTTCTTTAAAAACGCCTATGCTTTCTACCATGATAAAAGCAGCAGAAACTGCGGTTGTTGGACACTTTATATAGTGACATTGGTCCGACTTGGTCCTGTATGAACCTATTTATGCTGTAACCGTTCATTTGTTTGTGTTGATATTCACTAAGTGGTCTACGTCAAACTCTTAACAATTTCCGTATATTGTCATCTTTAAAGAAAATCGAAGGCTTGACATAGTTTTCCGCCTATAAAATAATCGCTGACTCTGGCCTCTAAAATAAGCGCTGATTTGACATACTCTACTTCGGTTCTCTAACCGCCTCTAAATTAATCGTTGGTTTTACATACTCTACTTCAGCTGAAAGATTTGCTGATCTGACATACTCTACTTCGGTTCTCTAACCGCCTCTAAATTAATCGTTGGTTTTACATACTCTACTTCAGCTGAAAGATTTGCTGATCTGACATACTCTACTTCGGTTCTCTAACCGCCTCTAAATTAATCGTTGGTTTTACATACTCTACTTCAGCTGAAGATTTGCTGATCTGACATACTCTACTTCGGTTCTCTAACCGCCTCTAAATTAATCGTTGGTTTTACATACTCTACTTCAGCTGAAAGATTTGCTGATCTGACATACTCTACTTCGGTTCTCTAACCGCCTCTAAATTAATCGTTGGTTTTACATACTCTACTTCAGCTGAAAGATTTCGCTGATCTGACATACTACGGCTTTCTAACCGCCTCTTAAATAATCGTTGATATTTGACATACTCTTCAGGCTTTCTGACTTAAATAATTGTTGATATGACCTTTTCTACCTGGCTTTTGACGCCTCTTAAATAATCGTTGATATTTGACATACTCTTCAGGCTTTCTGAGCGCCTCTTAAATAATTGTTGATATGACCTTCTCTACTCTGGCTTTCTGAACGCCTCTTAAATAATCGTTGATATTTGACATACTCTTCAGGCTTTCTGAGCGCCTCTTAAATAATTGTTGATATGACCTTCTCTACTCTGGCTTTCTGAACGCCTCTTAAATAATCGTTGATATTTGACATACTCTTCAGGCTTTCTGAGCGCCTCTTAAATAATTGTTGATATGACCTTCTCTACTCTGGCTTTCTGAACGCCTCTTAAATAATCGTTGATATTTGACATACTCTATCAGGCTTTCTGACGCCTCTTAAATAATTGTTGATATGACCTTCTCTACTCTGGCTTTCTGAACGCCTCTTAAATAATCGTTGATATTTGACATACTCTACTCAGGCTTTCTGAGCGCCTCTTAAATAATTGTTGATATGACCTTCTCTACTCTGGCTTTCTGAACGCCTCTTAAATAATCGTTGATATTTGACATACTCTACTCAGGCTTTCTGAACGCCTCTTAAATAATTGTTGATATGACCTTCTCTACTCTGGCTTTCTTAACCCCCCCCCCCCCCCCCTTAATAATCGTTGATATTTGACATACTCTACTCAGGCTTTCTGAACGCCTCTTAAATAATTGTTGATATGACCTTCTCTACTCTGGCTTTCTGAACGCCTCTTAAATAATCGTTGATATTTGACATACTCTACTCAGGCTTTCTGAACGCCTCTTAAATAATTGTTGATATGACCTTCTCTACTCTGGCTTTCTGAACGCCTCTTAAATAATCGTTGATATTTGACATACTCTACTCAGGCTTTCTGAACGCCTCTTAAATAATTGTTGATATGACCTTCTCTACTCAGGCTTTCTGAACGCCTCTTAAATAATCGTTGATATTTGACATACTCTACTCAGGCTTTCTGACGCCTCTTAAATAATTGTTGATATGACCTTCTCTACTCTGGCTTTCTGAACGCCTCTTAAATAATCGTTGATATTTGACATACTCTACTCAGGCTTTCTGAAACGCCTTTAAATAATTGTTGATATGACCTTCTCTACTCTGGCTTTCTGAACGCCTCTTAAATAATCGTTGATATTTGACATACTCTACTCAGGCTTTCTGAACGCCTCTTAAATAATGTTGATATGACCTTCTCTACTCTGGCTTTCTGAACGCCTCTTAAATAATCGTTGATATTTGACATACTCTACTCAGGCTTTCTGAACGCCTCTTAAATAATTGTTGATATGACCTTCTCTACTCTGGCTTTCTGAACGCCTCTTAAATAATCGTTGATATTTGACATACTCTACTCAGGCTTTCTGAACGCCTCTTAAATAATTGTTGATATGACCTTCTCTTATCTCTAGCCTTTCTGAACGCCTCTTAAATAATGTTGATAAGACCTTCTCTACTCTGGCTTTCTGAACGCCTCTTAAATAATAGTTGATATGACCTTCTCTACTCTGGCTTTCTGAACGCATCTTAAATAATATTTGATATGACCTTCTCTACTCTGGCTTTCTGAACGCCTTTTAAATAATAGTTGATATGACCTTCTCTACTCTGGCTTTCTGAACGCCTCTGAAATAATTGTTGATATGACCTTCTCTACTCTGGCTTTCTGAACGCCTCTTAAATAATAGTTGATATGACCTTCTCTACTCTGGCTTTCTGAACGCCTCTTAAATAATAGTTGATATGACCTTCTCTACTCTGGCTTTCTGAACGCCTCTTAAATAATAGTTGATATGACCTTCTCTACTCAGGCTTTCTGAACGCCTCTTAAATAATTGTTGATTTGACCTACTCTACTCTGGCTTTCAGATCACCTCTAAAATAACCCTGATTTGACCTTCTCTACTCCGGCTTTCTGATCGCCTCTAAAATAATCATTGATTTGACCTACTCTACTCCGACTTTCTGATCGCCTCTAAAATAATCGTTGATTTGACATACTCTACTCCGGCTTTCTGACCGCCTCTTAAATAATCGTTGATTTGACCTTCTCTACACCGGTTTTCTGATCGCCTCTTAAATAATCATTGATTTGACATACTCTAATCCGGCTTTCTGACCGCCTCTTAGATAATCTCTGATTTGACCTTGTCTACTCCGTGTTCTGACCGCCTCTTAAATAATGATTACCCTACTCCGGTTTTCTGAACGCCTCTTAAATAATTGACATATTCTAATCCAGCTTTCTGACCGCCTCTTAAAAATCGTTGATTTGACATACACTACTCTGGCTTTCTGATCACCTCTAATATAACCGCTAATTTGACCTTCTCTACTCAGGCTTTCTGGCCGGTTGATTTAACCTACTCTACTCCGGTTTTCTGACCGCCTCTTAAATAATAGCTGATTTGACCTTGTCTACTCCGGTTTTCTGACCGCCTCTTAAATAATGACATACCCTACTCCGGCTTTCTGAACGCCTCTTAAATAATGACATATTCTAATCCGGCTTTCTGACCGCCTCTTAAAAATCGTTGATTTGACATACACTACTCTGGCTTTCTGATCACCTCTAAAATAACCGCCGATTTGACCTACTCTACTCCGGTTTTCTGACCGCCTCTTAAATAATCGTTGATTTGACATACTCTACCCCGGCTTTCTGACCGCCTCTTAAATGATCATTGATTTGACATACTCTAATCCGGCTTTCTGACAGCCTCTTAAATAATCGCTGATTTGACCTTCTCTACTCCGGTTTTCTGACCGGTTGATCTGACCTTCTCTACTCCGCTTTCTGACCGGTTGATCTGACCTTCTCTACTCCGGCTTTCTGACCGGTTGATCTGACCTTCTCTACTCCGGCTTTCTGACCGGTTGATTTGACGTTCTCTACTCCGGCTTTCTGAGCGGTTGATTTGACCTACTCTACTCCGACTTTCTGACCGCCTCTTAAATAATCGTTAATTTGACATACTCTAATCCTGTTTTCTGACCGCCTCTTAAATAATCGTTGATTTGACATACTACTAGTACTCTAATCTGGCTTTCTGATCACCTCTAAAATAACCGCTGATTTGACCTTCTCTACTCTGGCTTTCTGACCGCCTCTTAAATATCGTTGATTTGACATACTCTAATCCGGCTTTCTGAACGCCTCTTAAATAATCGTTGATTTGACATACTCTAATCCGGCTTTCTGAACGCCTCTTAAATAATCGTTGATTTGACATACTCTACTCCGGCTTTCTGACCGCCTCTTAAGTAATCGTTGATTTGACATACTCTAACCTGGCTTTCTGACCGCCTCTTAAATAATCGTTGATTTGACATACTCTACCACGGCTTTCTGACCGCCTCTTAAATAATAGTTGATTTATCATACTCTACTCCGGCTTTCTGACCGCCTCTTAAATAATCGTTGATTTGACATACTCTAATACGGCTTTCTGACCGTCTCTTAAATAATCGCTGATTTGACATTCTCTACTCCGGTTTTCTGACCGCCTCTTAAATAATGACATACTCTACTCCGGCTTTCTGAACGCCTCTTAAATAATGACATACTCCGCTAACATTAATACACTTACAGTACTCTACTCTGGCTCTCTAATCACCTCTAAGACAACCGCTGATTTGACCTTCTCTGCTCTGGCTTTCTGACCGCCTCTTAAATAATCGTTGATTTGACATACTCTAATCCGGCTTTCTGAACGCCTCTTAAATAATCGTTGATTTGACATACTACTAGTACTCTACTCTGGCTTTCTGATCACCTCTAAAATAACCGCTGATCTGACCTTATCTACTCTGGCTTTCTGACCGCCTCTTAAATAATCGTTGATTTGACATACTCTAATCCGGCTTTCTGAACGCCTCTTAAATAATCGTTGATTTGACATATTCTTCTCCGGCTTTCTGACCGCCTCTTAAATAATCGTTGATTTGACATACATTGTACTCTAACCTGGCTTTCTGATCGCCTCTTAAATAATCGTTGATTTGACATACTCTACCACGGCTTTCTGACCGCCTCTTAAATAATCGTTGATTTATCATACTCTACTCCGGCTTTCTGACCGCCTCTTAAATAATCGTTGATTTGACATACTCTAATCCGGCTTTCTGACCGTCTTTTAAATAATCGCTGATTTGACATTCTCTACTCCGGTTTTCTGACCGCCTCTTAAATAATGACATACTCTACTCCGGCTTTCTGAACGCCTCTTAAATAATGACATACTCCGCTAATATTAATACACTTACAGTACTCTACTCTGGCTCTCTGGTCACCTCTAAAATAACCGCTGATTTGACCTTCTCTGCTCTGGCTTTCTGACCGCCTCTTAAATAATCGTTGATTTGACACACTCTAATCCGGCTTTCTGAACACCTCTTAAATAATCGTTGATTTGACATACTCTACTCAGGCTTTCTGACCGCCTCTTAAATAATCGTTGATTTGACATACTCTAATCCGGCTTTCTGAACGCCTCTTAAATAATCGCTGATTTGACATACACTACCCCGGATTTCTGACCACCTCTTAAATAATCACTGATTTGACCTACTCTACTCCGCCTTTCTGATCGCCTCTAATTAATCGTTGATTTGACATACTCTACTGTGGATGTTTGACCACCTCTGAAGTAATCGACGATTGAAATACTCTGCTTTTGCTCTCTAACCCCTCTCTAAAATAACTGACGTTCGTCGGGCTCTCTAACCCCTCTCTAAAATAACTGACGTTCGTCAGGCTCTCTAACTGCCTCTAAAATACCCTACTTCAGCCCGCTAAACAATCTTCTGTTCTTGAAAAACGTTTCCCAGGCGCGCGTCACTGTGTATTTGTAAACATAATTATATTAGTACTTATTCAAGTATAATTATTTCACAGTAGTAGTTAGTCTAAGTTTTTCTAAGAAGCTTGTTTAATAACGTGACATCGACCAAACCTTGATCTATAGAAAACACTCATCCCACGACTACTTGACTGAGGTTATTCATCTAGAATTTGATTATATTGATACTCACTTAATTCACACTTTGACGCTCAATACAGTTGAATTCAATTTTCCTGTTTCACTTATTGCTTTTATCTTAATAAAATACAGTAAAATTGATCAGATGAAATTTAGGTGCAGAAATATCGTTTTCGATCAGTACATATTTTTGTTAATAACTTTTTTTAAATAAGTTTTCTTGTGCCCTTGTTAGGCAATCTCTAGGGATAAAATAAAACTAGCTTGCCTTCTCGTATAAAGGCTGCAAAAGTAAGGTTATATAACACAGTTTTATGTGTTTATTTAGTGTTTATTATAAAGACGAAAAAAACCCATATCCAGTAAAAACAATTCGCATAAGAACTACATAAAAGGGTCTTATAAACTTAATCAAAATGAAATCGGTGGATGTTATTTTGTTTTAGGAAGGTTATTCATGTTGTAATAAATAAATAAATACAAAACAAAAAGTTTACTAGTATGCTGATCAGTTACGCGGAACATCAAATCCAAGATGCCATTGATAAAGATGATAATGATATTTTAATTATTAAAAGACTTACAGAAAATGAAATGTATATACAATTTAAAGGGATCTAAAAATCAGTTACGTGACAATAAATGCAATTTGAAGTGTTTGATTATTTAGTGATGCATATTTGTAATGGGATCTATATATCTCTACTTGACCTTCTTTTTGAGCAGGCATAGCATAGGGGTGTAATACTACCCACCCTCCGTCATTCTTCCTATAACGAATTATAAGCCTTTATAATCATCTCCCTGCATCAAACAAATAACTTCAAACATATAGAAAGTCGGTTCTTCGTAAAATTTACAACTCGACGTGCCAATGAAAGGTGAAGTCAAACATTAAAAGTGTAGCAGTTAAGTTACTGCTGTGCGTTCTGCACGTGTAAGCGCGCACGTCCTTCTTACATCTATTCTGATCTTTCATGAAAAGGCATAACCATAACAAAACGTTACAATAAGAAGATATAAAAAAAACTGAAATGTCTCTTTCTCGCGGTGTCAATGGTCAACGATACTTCCAGGCGTACAACGTTGCATACACCGTGTACTTCGTTGCGTTTCAAATAAAATGTTTAGAATTTCTTTTTCAAATAGCACATTAACAATAAAAATCTCTGAAAAATACATTTAAAAAAAGAATGATATATTTTTATCACTTTATCACTGCCAAATTAAAAGTGTTTTTAGCTAAAATCTCATCATTTGTAATGGAAGTGTTTAGAGAACTATCCTACCGAAAGATAAATAATAAATATATATATAAGCTTGCCTCATGCATACGAAATGCATACATGAAATATTTAAAACACGTATAGTCGTGAAAAAACGTTGGTATTTAGTCACAGGAAGTTGTTCATGAAAACGTGTTTAAACTTTACATCCGAAAAAAAAGTCATTATGTGATGTATTTGTGATCCACATCTTCGGATGTTGCAAACGCTTTAAATTTAGATTGCATTATGACTAAAGACAAAAAACATATACAAGTAGGCTTCTTTTAAAACCTAGGAGAGGTCCAGTGTTGCTCCTTTTAAAGTTATATCAGGGACATATATCTCTGGTTATATGATAGGTTGTGCTATATACGAAAAACAGTTTCCCTGATGCAGATCACTGTTCCCTATTAGGGTCATCATTCTGTTGGTGATGGCCAACCTTCGTATCACGTTTAGAGATCCTAGGCCCAAGCTTTCTTGGGTTATAGTCTGGAAACTGTTTTCCTTGTCCAGGTCATTGTAAGCACGACCTAATGATCTCAAAATCAATAAGTCATCTTCAGGATATGATCAACCTCCGCCAGTCCGAGGACTGTAGACCTAAGCATTTCCTAGTTACTGAATTTCATTTAGAAATGTTCAAAAGCTACCACTGTGATAATTGTACACTGAAGAATTTGGCTCCAAGTCCGAACTTGGCCCTGGTGAAAGCTGCCAAATTGGCATCTTACCATTTTTGCGAGAACCTCACCTGACAAGCTTGTTTGTCCCGTTCGTCTGGGCCCAAGAGAATAGCTTCCGAGAAGCTTTAGAAAAGCTTGGAAGAAAATCCCAATCGAACGGACGTCTGCCGGAAGTGATAAAAATATATCATTCTTTTTTTAAATGTATTTTTCACAGATTTTTATTGTTAATGTGCTATTTGAAAAAGAAATTCTAAACATTTAATTTTGTTCCCCACTCAGATGAGCCCCGATATAACCTTAGAAACTCGGGAGATGTCCGCGGTGTTCAAGCTCGTACCACACTATATTTTAATTCATTTTTACCTTCGGTAATTCGGGACTGGAATTTACTGCCTCTAAATGTTTGACAATTTGCATCACTTTCTTCATTTAAAAGTTACCTGAACAAAGACAAAAACAAAGTCCCATCCTACTACTATGTAGGTACTAGAAGACTTCAGGTCCTTCACACACGTCTTCGTACAAAATGTGGTTCTCTCAACTATCATCTGTTTCTGAAAAATGTATCCCCTACACCTTTGTGCAACTGTGGTAAAATTGAGACAAACTTTCACTTTTTCTTCGACTGCAGGTTTTATGACATTCGTACAATTCTGCTTGGCAGTCTTCAAAATTTTAATATTAACCTGGATACACTATTATTTGGGGACCCAGCTCTTTCAGATCAAGATAATTCTCTCATTTTTACATTAGTACAATCTTATATATCAAGCAGCAAGAGATTTCTCAACTGATTCAAACATATCCAACTCACCGGAAATGAGGCATTGCTTTTCCCTTCCTCTTTTCTTCCTTTCTTTCCTTTCCACTTTCAGTCACTTTCATACATTTTGCAAAGAATTTCTTTCGTTAGAGTTTTGGTCATTTTCATTTTTTTCTCAATCAGATATTCCATATTTCGTTAATCTTAAAGCTCAGGGCAGTAGAAATAATAAAGTACAAATATACCAGACATAGGAGAAGAACTCTATAAGACATTGTCTTTCGTTCTAATCCTGTCCATACAGATGTAATATATGCTTATGTAACTATATGTACATATATATGGAATAAATATGTTTAAACTAAACATTTTATTTGTTCTAGTGCACAAAATCGAACATCTCGGAGGAGATCTTCTTATTCCGGCAGATCTTCCGTGGCCCAAACGAACGGGCAAATGAACCGCCAGTTAAACAATAAATTTATTTAATTGAACGAAATATATTTTAACGTGATTCGATGCATATGCATATCTTTGAATACTGCGAACAAAGAATAGTAGATATATATCTATATATATTTTGCTATTAATAACTGAACCGTTTCCAACATTTGTAACAATAGTATTACACTATATTTCTTTATTTTAAACGAACAATTATTTTCGTCTTAGAGGATTTCAAAAGTTACTTGTGCGCAAGCGCATTGGGCCATTTTAGACTGGCTCACCGTGATTTGTGCTAGAATATAAGATTCTTTCACTGGTTGTAGGTGCAGATGGGAATATCCGGCCTCGAGGGTAACTGTTTAGGCGGTAACGAGGCTCCTTGCCGAGTTACCGCCTAAACAGTTACCCGAGAGCCGGATATTTCCATCTGCGCCTATAACCAGTGACAGAATCTTTTTCTTGCATACCGATTTCAAGAAATAATAATAAAAATGAAATCAATCGGACGGCTTTCTTTTTAGAACTATTTCATATGGCACTGTATTTAAACAAAGCGCGGGAAACCAACGTCCGTAAACAGGAAAGACGTCATGACGTTTCAAAATAAATAACAATGTTTAGTTCCGGTTTTGTTTTATCAGCTGCAGCGTAACGTTATGAGTTTTTGATAAAATAACGTGATTTGAATCGAGAAATATGCTATCAGGAACCAATAGGAACTGCCAAGGTATTGAATTTTTATTCCGCTTTTTTAATAAAATATATATTACTACATAAATCTTCTACATATATGTGGTTCGTTATACGTCATTTACAGCACGAGAGTCATCTTACACACCCCGGGGTGTAAGATGGATTTTTCCAGCACCGGTAAAGATACTGGAAATCCCCGTCTGGTATGCAAGAAAGTGAAATCTAACACCGTAAAATTAGTAGATTAGTCTAAATTCTCCTAGTTTGAAAGCCTTGATAGACCTCTCCAATAAGGCTGTATGCATCGTTTCATATAAAACCTTGGTATGCATCGTATAGTGAAAAATAAGAACTTCGTACTGTTCGTTATTATCAAGGATTCCTTGAAATAATAGGTATATTGAATATATATTATTTCTCCCGTTATTGTGTTTAAAGCTTCCGCATTCGACTCCATTTAATTACCTTTCATAATACAGTGTACGCAGGGCAGTGTTAAATAGCACGTTGTACTTGCGGAAGAATGTGTTAATAACCCTTGTCTAATTTCTTATATAACCTAGGACATTATGCTTGATTCATTATTCATTAAGTCACCGATAAAATCGCAGTGAAATTGTAAGTGTGCAGCTACATAATACACGGTCCTCAGTAGGCCTGCAGGGCGACGTCCGGATCCCCACGGTTAAAAATTATGTAATTTTAGATTGCTGATTATAAAAAAATAAGAAAACGAAAACTTCAACAACAACACACATAGTTGTGACGCCCATGTACTACGGTGTTCCGTTAGGGCCAGCGCATGTTCCCTGTGAACGCGAAGCGCGTAGGTACGACGTAGGTACGATGGCACGATGGCGAAGTGCGACAACGGTGACAGTCCTTCGTACTGTCGCGCTTTGCCGTCGTACTGTCGCGCTTCACCATCGTAGTGTCGCGCTTCACCATCGTAGTGTCACCATCGCACTGTCGCGCTTTACCATCGTAGTGTCACCATCGCACTGTCGCGCTTTACCATCGTAGTGTCACCATCGCACTGTCGCGCTTCACCATCGTAGTGTCACCATCGCACTGTCGCGCTTCACCATCGCACTGTCGCGCTTTACCATCGTAGTGTCACCATCGCACTGTCGCGCTTCACCATCGTAGTGTCACCATCGCACTGTCGCGCTTCACCATCGTAGTGTCACCATCGCACTGTCGCGCTTCACCATCGTAGTGTCACCATCGCACTGTCGCGCTTTACCATCGTAGTGTCGCGCTTCACCATCGCACTGTCGCGCTTACCATCGTAGTGTCCCTCGCTGTCGCTTACCATCGTAGTGTCGTACCATCGCACTGTCGCGCTTTCCTCGTATTCGCGCTTCCTCGTGGTCACCATGCACTGTCGCGCTTCACCATCGTGAAAAAACGGAGAATGTCGAAATCGCATATGGAGAATACGTAATATGGCAAGTTTCATTGCGGGTACAGTATATTAACTGCACCCTAGACAAGGCATACATATTACAAACAGAACAGAACAGAAAGAACAATTTATTTTTGACTTTAACCAAATGGTTCCTCGTCCATATATACAATCAATATACACAGTCAAAGTCTATAAGTAAACTATCTACATATATAATATCATAACAAATAAAGGACATTTATCAAAGGAGAGTGTTCAATTATTACAAATCACACTGAATTATTAATTGTCATCGTATTTCTAATTTTCAGAGCTTTTGATATATATTTTGCTAGCTTATTTGAAATCTTTTTATTTTTAACACTAAATATTTCCACAAGTTTCCACATTCTGTTTCTTTTTCCAATAATATTTTGACAATATTGACTTCCTCAAAGATGGCCTGTTATTAAAATGATTTGAATACGCGTACGAGAACTGACAAATAATTGAAAGCACAATTTAACTAAGGCACTAATATTACAATCTAATTAAGTGGAAGTAAATATTGCATGTTTATCTAATCACACTCTACAACAACTGTAAATGTTATTGCTAACAATTTAATACACAATATTCCTCTGACAAAAAGTATTTTATAAAAAGACAACTTTATTTGACATTTTGTAACACATATTTATACCCTTACGCAAATATAGCATGTGCATATTATCAATTTATAATTAAATAAACATTTAGATATTGACATAAGAAGCGTCTATGACAAACGGTATAATTCATTACTCGGGCTGCGCACGTTCTTTACAAGATTTTAATGAAATTCTGATTAAGTAAATATATAAACACCCAGTCTGCTTTTTTACATCAACCGGAATTGTTAACTGTGTGCATTGTGCGCCTAAGCACACCAATATCTGGCTTACAAAAGATATGTTATGAAATCTGATTATATATTGCCTTTTGAAATAGTATTTTATAACCT
The DNA here is from genome assembly GCF_021730395.1 of Mercenaria mercenaria. NCBI lineage: Eukaryota > Metazoa > Mollusca > Bivalvia > Venerida > Veneridae > Mercenaria > Mercenaria mercenaria. Next base: position 117,148,212 of record NC_069361.1, on the reverse strand, counting down.
TGTTATTATAATTATGTCGGGCCATAATGATGATGTTGCATGTAAATCCTATGGCATACTTTTGCTTTATTAAAATCGATCAGTTTGCAATTACAAATGGGTTTGCAATTACAAATGGAAGCCATTTATACACGCGAATTTTAACCAATTTACAGGCTTTACGTCATTTCATTTTTATGATGAAGTAGTTTTATTGCAATTAAAAAATGCGAGGGTCACACGGTGATTATAGCATACCATCATCTGTTTTATTGAATGAATAGTATACATGGTTAAATTAAGGTACGTGTTTTTTTTTTTCTCTCTTTTTTTTTCTAGGCGATTCCCTGGTCGTCCAGTCACACAGAAAAATAAAGTAGTGCTTTGCAAATTAAATGATAAGCGGAAGATTCTCGTGTCTTCTTTGTGTATTGACGTGGATTCCGTGATCTTCGCCTCCCTTATCTCGTCCAATCAAAACAGAGTATATGCAAACCTAGCTACTTCTATATTACACAACAAAAATAACGTGCCATATAATTTGAAAGCAATGTTTGTTTTTTGTTGTTTTATTTTTCAACTTCTGTTTTTGTTTTGGTTTTTTATTTCTACTTGGTATTTAAATCTGACATTATGTTATTGATATTCTTCATCGTATAGTATCATTTTTTTCTATTTAAAGTGTCTTCTTGATTTGATCACTTCCCCTTCAGAAATTACCGCTCCCGTATGAACTTTATCAATTATATGTATTTATTTGTTCACATGTATTTACACCATGTAAACTGTGACTCCGAATAAAAGTATTGACTTGACTTGACTTGATACTTACACCTTTTATAATTTTATCGTAGGTAAGTTTTAAGATTACGGAAGTTTTTCAAATGGTAATGGAAATAGCAACGGTTAGTGGAAAGTGGTTTGGATAGAACAAATTCGACCGCTCCCGCAACAACCAGTAAAGGATATGTACGCCATTTATTGCATCAAGTCTAAGTTTGAATTAAAGAAAATATCTATGCTTTCATAGATTTGAAACAGATTTTTTATTTCGATGTTTGATTAATCACAAGTAATATATGACCATTAAATACAATGAGTTTTTTCTTTCACTCGAATTACAGATAAGTCCAGGTAGCAGACAGTCCGTCCCTGTGGTTTTCCTGAAGTCACTGGATTTTAAATATAAATTATTGCCATTAACAACAACAATTTGCATTCTGTTAACCCATTTTACTATTTCATTTTCAAACCCTATGTTTTCAGACTTCATTAATTATACATTATGGCGAATGAAATGGAACGCTTTGTGAATATCCAAATGTTTTGTATCAGTGTCAGAGTGTTGATCATTGAACATATCAGTAGTTATATTTCTCTCTAATTCTAAATTTACCGTCTTAAAACAGCTGATTTCTGATATATGTTCCAAAGTAATATCCTGAACATTTTGTTACAACTTTGAATTTACCTGAAATACAAGTGGGTGAGACAAATGTCTGTAGTTTGATGAATCTCCATTATCGTAAATTATTTATTCATATACTACTGTGGCATTAACTTTTAACCATAAAACGGCAATGTTATTGGTCTCATAAGATTTGTTAAAACTTTTACAAGATCATTTGATTCACTCAAACCTCGAGGATGACACTGGTCTGGTCCCTTAGACAGGTTTATATTCAAATGGAAAAAACTTTAATGGACTATTTTATCCCTGTAAGCTTCAATATAAAACGATAATTTATTGATATGAACTTTATGTGCACAATGACTGACGCCTTAACAATTGAAAACTGAGCCTAAATAGTTTTTATCTTTTATACATTACTTTTTATTTATTACTATGTTCTTACCGAAAATGTAATAAATAGTGTTCACCTGTAATTTAGGAGAAAAACTTTATGACTCTCCATTAACATATAGTTTGTTTTATTTTGTCTTGCAATGATTTAGGGTTAAATAATTAACAAATTCGTTCCTTAGTACATATAGGTGAACGTTTGAAAAGAAAGTAGTGTCATATTGGACAGATACGCCCGCAGTTCGGATAATTATTTGCGCTTCTGGGAAATTCTATTACCTGCTTTAAACAAAAAATGTATGAAGAATCAAAGTCGTGGTTCCAGCAAAAGTTCATACCTAAGATCTGGGGAATGTGCCGCTGATAGTTAACTCAGTATTTCCGCTAAATGAAGACAAACAATATGCCAATAGCATTTTAGTCGTTTTTAAAACAGTAGCATTTTACCCAAACTGTTAATTTCATGCGTTTTGCACGTGTCAATTCGTATGTCCACCTTACAGATACTAGCATAATGATCATGATACGAAGACATACAGAAAAATTGATCATAATCTTATTGATATATTAACGATACAATACGAGGAGTATATTATATATGTATGCCCTTTACCATGTTACAGGTTAATATCTGAGGTGATACGTATTTCGAAGACACATTGGCGTCCATCCAGTTTATACTAATGACTATTATTCCGTTCTATGTTTAAAAATGATTTTGAATGTCTGTGTACATGCATGTGGGACCTTTCAGTATTTTAACATTTTGACTTTGTGCTTAATATAACTTTGAATTTAATAATATATGCTAATGTAAATTTATACTAAGCGGCTACACTACTAAGTTGCATAAGACCTATTTAAGTGTGCATCAAATCACCGCTAATAAGAACTACATAAATGCATACATCTTTCACAAACGACAGCTTTAAAAATAACTAAAAAAGACTTTTTTTTCACAAATAAAACGGTTCGGCAGATACAGCATACCCAAATTATCAATTTACGATTTAAATAAACAATCAGATATTGGCATAACTCAGGCGTGCGTACGTTCTTTTAAATTTTTAATGAAGTTCAGATTAAGTAAATATATTACACCTAGTTTGAATTTTATATTAAATGCAATTTTACTTAAATGTGTGCATTGCGCATCTAAGCAATCAATGGACTATTGAAGTCATAACATTAAATTCAGATATGATAATATTATGCTGACACAAGAAAATACGTCTGTGAGAAATAATACAAGCATTTCATTGTGATTATTGAGTATGCCTTGTAATTTATTTTGTTTAATTTCGACAGCAGTTTTGAAATTGCACTTTGTATAACATAACATGAAACCTGACGACCTGTAATTATAAATGGACAAATAATATGTCAATGAATGCAAAAGTGACTTAGTTGGGAATATTCGTTCTGGCCAATCTCGTACATTTTTGGGTGTTTCACACAATTTTACATTTTATGAATGAAGTATAGCGTTTATTTAAGCGTGACAGAGTAACAGTGAACATAATAAATAGGATCAGGTCATACTGATTTAAAACCCGTTTAGCAGCAGAGCTAAATTAAGCGTAAACATGTTTAAGCTTTTCCTTAAGGACATTAAGGTCATGTCCTGGTTATTCAGTCAGAGAAATATAATACATTGTAAATGAATGATTTTGCAAAAAAAACAAAACAACAACAAAAAACACCCAAGTTTCTATGTGTATTGATACTTACAATTCTTACAAAGGTTTGGTATAGTATTTGAACGTACATACACATGATCATAAGGAAATTGTTCCGTTCCGTTTCGACGGGTCGGATTTTGCGTGGAAACAACGAAAATGACCGAATCTTTCTTGCAATGTCAGGCACATTGGTGCAGTGATACAATGTCAGGCGCCTCGGTGCATGGGAACTATGTCAGGCACATTGGTGTACAAATTCAGGCACATTGGTGCATAGGTACGATGTCAGGCACATTGGTGCAGTGATACAATGTCAGGCGCCTCGGTGCATGGGAACTATGTCAGGCACATTGGTGTAAGGATACAATCTTAGACACATTAGTGCATGGGTACAATGTCAGGCACAATGGTGCAGGGTTACAAATTCAGGCACATCGGTGGATGAGTACAATGTCTGGCACAATGGTGCAGGGTTACAGTGTAAGACGCATTAGTGCATGGGTACAAATTCAGGCACATTGTATCACTGCACCAATGTGCCTGACATCGTACCTATGCACCAATGTGCCTGAATTTGTACACCAATGTGCCTGACATAGTTCCCATGCACCGAGGCGCCTGACATTGTATCACTGCACCAATGTGCCTGACATTGTACCTATGCACCAATGTGCATTTGTACCCATGCACTAATGCGTCTGACACTGTAACCCTGCACCAGTGTGCCTGACATTGTACCTATCCACCAATGTGCCTGAATTTGTACTCATGCACTAATGCGTCTGACCTTGTAACCCTACACCAGTGTGCCTGACATTGTACCTATTCATCAATGAGCCTGAATTTGTACCCATGTACTAATGCGCCTGACATTGTAACCCTGCACCATTGTGCCTGACATTGTACCCATGCACTAATGTGTCTAAGATTGTATCCTTACACCAATGTGCCTGACATAGTTCCCATGCACCGAGGCGCCTGACATTGTATCACTGCACCAATGTGCCTGACATCGTACCTATGCACCAATGTGCCTGAATTTGTACCCTAATGCGTTGTACTAATGCGTCTGACACTGTAACCCTGCACCATTGTGCCAGACATTGTACTCATCCACCAATGTGACTGAATTTGTACCCATGCACTAATGCGTCTGACACTGTAACCCTGCACCAGTGTGCCTGACATTGTACCTATCCACCAATGAGCCTGAATTTGTACCCATGCACTAATGCGCCTGACACTGTAATCCTGCACCATTGTGCCTGACATTGTACCCATGCACCAATGTACCTGAATTTGTACCCATGCACTAATGTGTCTGACACTGTAAACCTGCACCAATGTGTCTGACAATGTACCCATGCACTAATGTGTCTAAGATTGTATCCTTACACCAATGTGCTTGACATAGTTCCCATGCACCGAGGCGCCTGACATTGTATCACTGCACCAATGTGCCTGACATTGTACCTATGCACCAATGTGCCTGAATTTGTACCCATGCACTAATGCGTCTGACACTGTAACCCTGCACCATTGTGCCTGACATTGTACCCATGCACCAATGTGCCTGAATTTGTACCCATGCACTAATGCGTCTGACACTGTAACCCTGCACCATTGTGCCTGAGATTGTACCCATCCACCAATGTGCCTGAATTTGTAAACCATGCACTAATGCGTCTGACACTGTAACCCTACACCATTGTGTCTGACATTGTACCCTTGCACCAATGTGCCTGAAGTTGTATCCATGCACCAATGTGCCTGGCATAGTATGCTTGCACCAATGTGCCTGAGATTGTATGCCGTACCAATGTGCCTCTTCATAACGCTTGCAGTCCAAATCTGGCAATGAAGGGTAAGTTTTCCGTTGTATCGATGTTGTGTTAGGATATGTTGAAATCTAACATTGATACGGTAAAAGAATGATGCCTTCCGAGTAGAAAAACACTGGGACGAAACAGAAAATGATTCTGTACCTTCATTAATACTGAGTGTAGACTTTAAAACGCTACCATAAATCAGTAATACAATACAACAAATCAAAAGTTATAGGAAGTTAAACATTTTTATTCAATTTGATTATTTACAATAAAAGTTCGATGCGTGTGTGATTCATGTTACAACTTAATTTGAATGTGGTAAAGTGCAACCACAGAAAAGACGATGTAGTGAGATCGGAAAAAAATATTTGTGAAATGAACACGTAAACAATCACCATAAATGCAAAAAGTGTGACGTACTGTTTATTGCGACGTTGGTGCTGTTTGGTAAACAGGCATTTAATAAGTTGGACATATACCAGTGGTGTTGTTTACAATGGTTGAACATACCATTTCCGAATGAATTGTTCTTGATATAAAATGAAATACTCTACTTTTGCGAATTTATGACATTTTTCCCTCGCAGTTCTTTAATAACTGATCTAATCCTATAGCTACTTTAATGTATAAATCATTTATACCCAAGACTCGAATGATTATGGATTGTTCAACAAAAACTGACACGATTTCTGGCATGAAAAGTATAAATTGCGCTCCAGCGAAAGAAACAAATTGAGAATAACACGAAGCACGTCACATTAGCTTATACTATGATCACTATCTTGCATCTGTCTTTACTTGAATATTTTCTGTTCTAAAAATTACTGTACAAAAATGCATACATTTACCTTTGAAAATGGTATGTGCATTTTTATGGACATGTCAGTCAGAGATACAATACGGTGCTTTTTGAATGGCATTGTACTAAAAAATACAACCGTTTTACTACCAAGACTAAATAACGACTCCAAAATATAATAATTCAGATTGTTAAATAGTTAAAATATGTATATTACGTAACAGATCGTCACTGGACATGTTTGTCCTGAAACGTCTTATTTCTATTGACGAATCAAACTGAGCCTGCAACAATTTCATTCATGTCGTGATGGCGGCCTGTGGTATTCCACATTTTTTATTTTAATGCAAAGCAAATCGTCCCCTTAATGCAAAAAGGTACCATGAGCATATGAATAAAGAAGGCACTTGGTACCTTTTTGCATTAAGGGGGCGAAATGCACAAATAATAAACTAGGGAAAAGCGGAACACAAGATACGCTCCACATACACTAATAAAGATACAGAATGATGTTGACAATGACTTTATTTGATGTATATTTGAATACGTATTTGACAGAATATTCAGAAGACAGTACATCCAGAAACTATCATCCAAGTCAGGGTAGTTTGATCACAGTTGCCATTCTAAGATACCAAGTATATATAGACTTAATATGAACCAGGTTTCATGTAAAACTTAAATGTATGCTTTATAAGCTCTCCTTAACAAGTAGGCATAGTCACAGTCCAAGAACGCAGCTTCCCTACATGTACCCTACAGCAGATATGGATGTGTAAATGATTAACAAAATACATAGAATAATTAAAACAATTAGACAACGCTGACAAAATACTTGTAAACAGGAATAAAAGATAAAGTGGAGCGCCGTTTTGGAACGATCAGTAGCAAAAACGCCAATTTCGGGAAACTGAGATCAGGGAACGGTCATTGGTAAAAGCGGTACGGTCAGTGGCAAAAACGCCACTAGAGTTTCGTTTTGGGAAACTGAGACCTTGGTACGGTCAGTGGCAAAAACGCCACTAGGGTTTCGTTTCGGGAAACGGAGACCTTGGTACGGTCAGTGGCAAAAACGCCACTAGGGTTTCGTTTTGGGAAACTGAGAAATTGGAAGGTGATTAGTCTATTACTATTTAATCTTTGTCTTGTCAAAATACATTTTTCGCATTACTACGTATTAAATCTAATTTGTGACAAGTTAAAATAATATGTGTAATAACTGTCAATTCGTTTGTCGTTTCTATACATACATATCTAGTGGCAAATCTCTCTAAAATCTTATATAAGATCTGATAAAAACTTATATAATTTATTAGTCATTTTTGATCAATGGCCTTTTGATAAATTCACTTTGAAATTGTGTTGTCCCATTAGGATGAAACTTATTTACTTGCCGATTTGTCATGCATCATCTTTTCAGTACAATCAGGTTAATCTGATTTGAGGTATTCGGTTAAAGGAACCTTGATGAAGGTAGATTATAACGTTAAAGTACCGGGAATATATAGCTACACTGTGACCAACCGTGTTATAAGACCTAAAACTAAAATTCGAAAGTTCCTACTAGTACTTCATGCAAAAACATTATATATAGATAAACAGATCAAAGACGATTTGATATAACCTTGGTATATATTTTTTTTATGTGAGATACAAATGAAAATAAATGATGGAATTTGAGCTGTTTTAATTATAAAACGTTACAAAGCCGGGACTCAGAGCAAGTGCCCTCTCATTCGAATAATAAGTTTGCGTCGAACCTTAATATTTGTCAGAAATGAATTGTGCATTAAAGCTCCACAGTATTATTCATGTAAATCATATGCGTCTTCAGGGGAATCAGACCCGGCGCACTTTGAGAAACTAAAGACAATTGTAGCATTTCGGTTATTAAGTACATATTTTTGAAGACTTGCACCATAAACCGGTTTAAGCTCCCCAGCGGTGGTTTTGCCACTGACCGTTCCAAGGCGGTGCCCCACTGTGTTCTTTTATTTGTTTGTTTTGTCCTTGTGTGTTTAGTTTGTGTGTGTGTGTGTGTGCGTGTGTGCGTGTGTGCGTGTGCGTGTGCGTGTGTGTGTGTGTGTGTTCAGTTTCTGTGTGTGTGTGCGTGTGTGTGTGTGTGTGTGTGTGTGTGTGTGTGTTTAGTTTGTGTGTGTGTGTGTGTGTGTGTGTGTGTGTGTTGGTCGTGTGCGCGTCCTCATGCTTTATTCATCCTTGTTTTTGTCTCATTCAGATCCCTCCCACGTAAGCAAATTCTAACGTTACTGTATTTGCCTTGAACGGACTAGGCGACTTGCAATTTCAAGTGGACGGTAATCCATAAATATGTCTGTAATAGAATGTAGCCTGTTTAGTTCATTGTGTGTTTCACATCTCTATAACCCAGGCAGATAAATTGCATTTCGAAACATGACCGTTGACCGTTGATTCACATGATATAAGACAACAACAGGGCCACACCGTACCACCATGTATATTAAAAGAAGGGTAGTATATCCATTCACCGACTATTGCAAAGAATTCGATAAGAGAAAAAAACATAAATTAAGCTAACACTTGCTGTCTGTGTTATTTCTAAAGGGCATGTCCTGGTCATCTAGCCGGATAAATATAATACATTGTAATAGTATAGCCTACAATAACAGTACTGTATAAATTCTTGTTACGAGTTCGGCATGCGACAGTTAAGACATCCTTTAATTTGAAATTAGAAATATAATTATGTTTGTTAAAGAATTAAAATTTCCCTATTAAACAATTAAACAATTTGTATATAAAAAGCATGCAGTAGTGTTGTATTTGTGTGCTGAATTGGATGGACTTTTTAAATGTTTGTTCCCTGAGATGTATCTCGGTCACAGGCAGCAATAATAAACGAAATATTGACTAAATGCTCGTGTTTCTGTATCCTATTTATAAATTGCTGCGAAATAGGAAGTAGATTTTATGTTAAGTATGTAGAAGATGTTTACTTTGAAATAAGCACGTTGATAATTGTACTGAATGACATACAGACAATGATTATCATGATTATATTTAAATGATATTCGATGTCTTATTTAAAGAAAAGAGATGTTGTTATTCATAAAGGATATCAAAGGATAAAAAAACAACCATATTGCAGATTGGTTCATGTTCATATTCTGAGTTAATTATTGATTGTCTTTCGTTTTTCCATCAAGTATATTTGTATGAGTATTCTGTAAAACATAATACCTATAATGTGGGGAATAAATATGTTGGAACTAAGACAATGCATTGAATACAAACCATCACATTTTGTGATTTTGACGTTCGATAAGTCAAAACTTCATTTAGTTTTAAGTAAAACTTGCAATTTGTCATATTGAAGACTAAACATGAAAGTCGATTCGGAATAAAGATAAAACATATTTCAGTGCATTAATTTATATAACAATAAGGAAAAAAATAGTGCTTATATATCCAAATGAGATATACTATAGACTGGTGCACGTGTTTACTCTCTGCGTTCCATAGAGCGATAGTGTAACAACCAGTCGGGAACCAGGCTAATATACTATCGAATTAAAAAATGTGGTCTTCCGGCACGTGCACAGAGCGTCTGACTTAAGATTTTATGGAAGAATACGCCTTTTCCTTTCGCGTAATAAGCGTCCACTTAAAGATGTTTTTCACAATTATTTCTAGCGGACAGAATTTTTTGTAACTCTGCATATTTATAGATTGATGTATGACAAGTTAAAATAAAAAATAAAAATAATAGGTACCCGTGCTTCTTTTTACAATACTCAAAGTATATTAAGAACACCAAATCGGTATTTTTGTCCGAAGAAACAGTACATACATGCCATAATAAAACTTCTGCAAACAATTATTTATTCGAAGTTTCACTCTGATGTTACGGTTTATGCATCCGAATTTATAACACCGCTATAACTATGCATAAAATGTCAACATATAGATATATTAACTCAGAAAAATTACTCTTGACAGATGTCGAAAGTATCTGAAACTGAGAAAAACACGAAGTATTTCTTAATGATATGAAAAATCTAGCGGACAGAATTTTTCCATATTTTATATTATGTAAGCTAGAACTAAGACAAAAAAATCTAAACCAAAAAAAAATAATATCGACCCGTGCTTGTTTTCAAGAAAAATTAAAAAATATTCACTCCACCCACAAAAGTATTTTTTCATTACCCCACCCACTTAAAAAATTATGAACATTTTTTTTCTTACAAAACAAATTGCACAATGTTATTATCAGTTCCTTAACCAATATTCTTACTCACATGCGGAATAATGCTCCTTTAAGGTTGCATGCCTCTAGGTCAAATACTTTTTGAGATACGTGCTACACAAGCTTTCACATCCCATTTACGTATATATTTGACCACGTCAAGGGACATAAATCTGTTTTTATTGAGTGAAACCTCAAATAAAAGCACTGGTGCACAACTTCGCATGCTGAATTTAATTCTTATGTGGTTTCATGACTCTTGGCACATATAATTTTGAGGTACATGCGACACAAATGTTTAGACACTTTATGTACAATTTGACTATCAAGGGCCATAACTCTGGTCTTATTACGTGAAATGCGGGATGGGACACAAACAGTATAACAACATTTTTAGGAAGTCGCATTTGAACTTGAAGGAAATATATCTACGTTAAGATTTTCTGGAATTTTATTTGACTTGGAGTCGGCTGCATCATTACTGGACGAAATAGTTTACTTTCAAATTGGCTGTCCACAATGTATTCGATTCGAGCACTTCCTACAACTACTCCTCCAATAAAACACCATCACTTTTAAAGGTAAAATATGGATGCACGACCTATATTGTCAGTACATACGATATATTTTGCGCGAGTGCGCTGCATATCCGACAATTATGCACTTTCGGCAGCGAATTCTGAACTTTACAGTAGATATCGCTTGCTGCGCGATTGAGCTGCGCACAAAATATTGTGATGAACTCCTTTAACTTGTCCGAATCGCCACGTCTTACACATCGGCAGTTTTTTTATTTATTCCAAAATCTACCTTTAGAATTAATACAAACGCATATTTGTGAGCAAGCTGATGGACTATAACGATTCCCGATTGATGCATTGCCTTATTTCATATTATTATTACAGAAAATCAATAAGATATCTTGTCACATTGTACGAAATATAACTGTCATGAAATGAAGTATGAAATGAATTCTATGTTTCTAGCTAAAATGCATAGAAATAAGATAGACAATGCTATGATGCTGAACCTATCATGATAAGCACACATGCACTAAACAATGCAAGGAATGTGCAATGTGCTAGGTATTTCCAGCTAGAGAAAATCCGAGGCTAAATGCACATCGAATGAATACAAAATATGAGCAGCAGGAGAATACATTTTACAACACTGTATTCTATGTTCATCATTCATTTTGATATTTGTATAACTGACTCGGTTGCGCCAAGCAAATAGTAACCTACACACTCAACAAAAGAAACAGAGGGCATGTCTATTTTCAACACAAATATATTTACATATAACGTATATACAAGAACATTTCTTTCTACAACTTTCGGCGGATCACTGATCATTTGGTCGAAGAGTTGATAAACCCTGTTCTAAACAAGTAACGGACACTTCAAGGACTTCCATAGAACGGCCGACCATTCAGGTCAAGGTCCCCTCTAAGACATCAATAATAAGTGAAGGCCAGTAAACCGCCCGCTAAAATTAAAATGCCGATCTAGTGACCAACTTAGGAAGAGAGCTTGGATATTTTTTGCGATTCAGCCGCCTTATCAAAAGCCATCAAAAGGCATACCAACTTTGTGGACCATATTTTTAATTAGAAGCCCACATGTAACATCCAGACAAAGGTTACTATTAAGTTAGAATAAAATTGCCAAAATGGTATACGACTACTCCTGTACTTGTTTATTGAACCATTTTTCTGCTACGTTTATGCAGTAGTACATTAGCCATGATTAGACTGTCAACTGAAACTAAAACCTTTAGAATGGTATTGTTAAGCTATCTAAATTTAGGAACAAAGAGGTTTTACAGTAGCGTAAACAGGTGCACGGTTGCACACGTGTATACTGCAGTACGCGCGAAAGAAGGTTTGTACTTATTGTAATACTGAACGTTTCTAATATTCAGTAGACATCAAGTGTCTTTTATTTTGCTCAAGCTTCACAGGAACATACCGATGCCTGCACATTCTTGGATGTATAACAGGACAGATAAAGGCACTGTATCTTGCGTGGAAGTATGTGGCAGTATGTGGCATTACTTAGTAATATATATCACGACAGCAGATATCGTTTTAAAATTGTGTTGGGTTGGGGAGGAAGGGTATTTTTGTACACTATATGACGAGTTGCCTGTTGAGTTACTAGTGAAGGAATGAACCGGTTTTAAATATAAAATGACCACACCCGTGAACTATTCATGCGAGAAATTGTGGCACGGTATTTAGAACTGATATAATAACAGAATAAGCAGAAAATATGGCCTTGCCTGCCTTTTATTTACTTCACAAGAGAATATTCATTCCTTTATTAAACTTTACACCAGTTTTAAACAATTAACTAGACGGTAATTATTCTTGACATACGATGATCCTGCAAAATGTTCTGTCACTAATGGGCTTCCGTAGTTTTATCCCAGGTTTTTTTTTAAATGACCGAGTTATTTCAAATTGAAATAGATACAGTCATTTACACTGACCAATTTACTTGTCACATTGTAAAATAGACGAAAAGACTGAAATTCGTAGCTATATTTAATGCCGCATTAGGTTTGATATAGATTCAAAGCAGATATTTGATGAATTGTGTGGTATATATGGACCTCAGGCCATATCAATGCGCACATATTTTAGGTGGGTTAAAGCTTTTAAAGCTGGGAAGTTATCTTTCGAAGGTGATACCTAATAATAAGCAACTGAGGCGAAACGATCAAAGACGCCCCTGTATTGCCAAGAGAGCCATAAGTTCGAAAAATATGTTGTACGCATTTTTCTTCGATTCTAGTAGGCCAGTCGTTGAAGTGCCTTGTCCACCTGGTCATACAGACACTGGACGATTCTACAAGAACTCTGTACTGAAGAAAGTGAAAGAGTTTTACAATAAGAAACGTCCAAGCAAAAGTTGGTCAAGAGTCCATATCATACACGACAACTCCTCCTCTCACAAGTGTGAGGTCGTTAAGTCTTCTTTGGCTTCTGAAAAGGTGGAAGTTGTAAACTATCCGCCTTATTCACCTGACCTGTGTCCCTGTGACTGCTTTTATTTCCAAGACTTAAGAAAATGCTTTATGGAAAGAATATAAGTCCAGAAGTTATTTTGGCAGCGCCATTTATCAGTGTCTCCATCAGATACCAAAAGAAGACCATTTATCTGCTTTTCGCAATGGGTAAAAAGGTTATAAAATTGTGTTTCGGTAAAGGGGGAATACTTTGAAGGCTTGTAATAAAATAATTTTGATAAAACGTAGCACGTAGCACTTAAGAAATCCGAACCCAATGACAGAACTTTTTGCTTAAACATCACTTCATTCAACAAAACAATCATTTGTCTTAATAACAAAGCGAGAAAAAAATGAATGCTCACTGTAATAATTAGAGGACAAATGTAAATATCATTTATCATATAAAATCTTTGGGTATTTTTTTGGTTTTATGACTTAAATTTTGTAAATTTGTGCAGACGTATTGTCTGACGTAATTCAATAACATCAACAAAAGAAAGGAAATTATTATTTATAGAACTATAAAATACAAACTTATAATGCTTTGTGCATTTTGTCATAGAAATATTATTCTTACATTCATGACAAATTAAAATATGACAACATTGAATAACTTGTTAGATACATGGCCCTTTTGAAATTTTCTGCCTTCAAAAGTTAAGATCTGAATGGAAAAAAGAATGCTCTATATGATTATTTTATTACAGTAATTTTGATTTGTTTGTCATTATAATTGAGCCGTGCCATGAGAAAATCAACATACTAGTAGTGGTTTTGCGACCAGCATGGATCCAGACCAGACTGCGCATCCATACTGTTCGCTTTCAAAGCCTATTGCAATGATAGAAACCAATAGCGAACAGCTATTGTGTAATCAAACTGTGTAGTCAAATCGAATGAATAAGGAACAGCTCGTCTTGATTAACATTTGATGTAGAACGGTGACTCTGGTGTTGTTTTTGATCAAAGTGTTTAAGGTTGAAAAAAAAATATGCACAAATCATGAATGTAAGATAATGTAATAATAAAGCATAGAACAATGATCTCCGATATTCAGTTTTTGCAATTAGAGACACTTGTCGCATCTACTTAAAGTCATATTTTCATCAACCTTTTATTGATGACAGTATCTATATTTCAAACTGGATCTTGTGAATAATTTTGTTATAAAAACCTAATATGAAGAATTTCAATAATAAAGAAAACCCTGTCGTTTATAAAACTGGCATTTGTACCATAAATACGGTAATTTTTAACTCGTGCTTCTCACCACTAAATTTGTTCAATTTTACCACAAAACATTTTCATTTGTTTCAGTACTGAAAGCCATAGAGGAAATGGACAAATCTGACTGGTGTTATATGAGAAGACATGGTAGTGACCTCATGGCATGCGAGTTGAGCGGCCAACACCTTAACCACTACATTGGGTTAAGCTCCCCGGCGCTGCTTTGCAACAGATCATGGTGGTACTTTGCCCTTTTCTCATCGATTCCAACATGTTTGTCTTGTCTTTTCTTTTTGTACATTTCAAGCATGAACACATCAGTAGTGTTTCTTCTTCAGTGTATTCCTATGTGAGTAATATCATTGTTACAGCGTGTATGTGAATAGGTAAAACGCGGCAAAGAATTGTGTTAGCAAACAAATTTTGATATTTATACGTCAGCATTATTGGACTATTTATTAAATCTAGTGTCAAATATTACAAGAAACAAACTACCAAACGTGTTTATTTAAGTAAAATTTCAACTTAATTGGTGAGAGGTTTCCCGTATCAAATTTGTTTGAAATTTTGCTTGGAATTTAAATACAGGCTATCGTTCTAAAACATGCATAAAATTCCAATTTAAATTGAAAATAGATAGGATATTGACATTAAAACGCGTATGACGGACTAGATAATCATCATTCATTCTTTTCAATTTAAGTAAACATTTGCGCACCAAAGCGACTTTACATCAACTGCAATTAAGAACATCTCTCTGTATAAATGTCATAACACTAATTTCTGTCTTACAAAAGATCGGAAATAATTGTCATAATGATTTGAGATGTGGGCTTCAGTGCATATGAGAAAAGTGTCAGTCATTTTGCGTATATTCAGCAATTTCTTTGGGCACCTGTATATAGCGTGCTTATTTTAATGACTCCTTTACATTTTCCATCATCGTATTGACGGGGCTTTAGGAAGTGTTTTATATTTGCCATGAATAGAAATTTTGAATCAGGCAGCAGAGAAAATATATGGCACATGTAATAGGGGATGAAAATTCCCGAGACGGTAACGTCCGTATGTAGTTATTCGTCTTTGTTGTCTGCATATACTGAGGCAATTTTTTCGATGTTTTCCGGTCCCGTTTATGTACACAACGCAGACTTGTTGTCTGCAAGAACATCTGAGCACCCCGAATCAGTCACAGAAATTTGTAAACCGCGCCAACATGATTCGTCTACTTCCTTTTCGTAATGAAAACTGTACGCAATTGAAAAACACCTTTAAAACAGTAAGGGAGTGTAAAGACCGTCAAGTTTCTGCGTGGAGTGCAAACAAGGTATGACGGGAGTAATGCGCCGAATGTAGTCCCTGACACTATATAGTTCAAAATTTTTTGGGGGTAAAAAAGGCATTTTCATGCTAGATATTGCTTTTATTTTTAATTTGATCAGTAATTATATCCTTATAGAGTATTTTAGAAGAGGTCAGATATATGGAAATTGGTAATATGTAGTTTAAGGATGTTGCTAAGTGACAGCTGCGGATGCTGGGAAAGTTTGCGGAAGAATACATTGTTTACAATAGTGATGTCATTCAAAGTCAGCTGATGCTCTTGCATTATGGTCGACATATTGTTTTTTTTCTGTGTTTTCAATAGCATTTGGATTATTTTGTAAAAGGAACATGGTCTGGCAAGAAGTGAAAGAATGGAAAAGTAAAATAAAACACTGTAGACTTTGACAATTTGGTATGACTCAAAGAAGAAATGTTTTTAATACCGTCATACCACAAACAAAAAAATCCAAAAGCCTGTGCGAGAACGCGGTGAATGACGCCACCGTCACGGCTCCCGTAAATTTTGCAAGGCAGTGGCTACGATTACGGTACCGTAATCCTAGCCTCTGGTTCTAGGATTACGGAAGTTCCGTATTCCTAGACAACCCTATAGGGATAGGCTTGGATTACGGAAGTATTTAAGAGGCTTCAAATTTAGGACATGCGTAACTGACGTAAAATTACTTATTTCACTATTATTTCGTGCTATCGATCCGCTGTTCTGGGTTAGTATAATCTTAATGGTGGCACGCGGAAATATTATAGAATTATCTATGTTTCATATATACCTGCAATTTTTGTCATCAGATCAACACAAATGGTCTTGAATAACATACAATATGGCTATAAATTAAAAAATTCAAGTATAGAATATTTTTTTAAACCTAACTTTTACCCTTTTTCTGTATATTTGCAGGGCGCATATATAGGATTATTTTTACAAAAAATGGCGGAAAAACGGAAAAATGGAAAAAAGTAAAATAAATCAAGAACTTTAGACAATTTGTATGATGTCCCAACAAATAGTTTTAATACTCGTAATCCACATCAAAAGTCCAAAACGACCGTCTAGAACCGGGTAGAATTACGCCAACGTACGCCACTGCCAATTTTGCAAAGTATGATATTCGCTGTAAGAGGTATGATGACACTAAATGTAAACTAGTTAGAGCGAAGTTTCATTTTCTTTTGAGCAATGAGTGTTGAATATTTCTTTGTAATAGCGAGCTCGAGAATCGAGCTTTACGGTAACGCAAGTATACTTCCACACTTTGTGATGGATTTGAAAAGTTTCGTCGGAAGTTTTTAAAAAGCGCACCCTAGCGGACTGGTGCTCACAGGAAGTACTTCTTTCCGGAGTGAATACAGAACTTCATTCAATTGCTAAAAATTATTCATCACTCAACAATAATGAAAGAATGATTTCCAGTTGTTTGAAAAAAAAAATATTTGCATTTAAAAGATCAAGCATCGGCTAGAAAATGGAAAAAATGTCATTAATAAGCAGAAAGAAACGGGAACGCGGTAATGACGTCACCGTGACACCGGGTTCCCATAAATTTTGCAACATATGATATTCACTGTTTCAGGTATGGTGACACTAAATGTAGACTTTTTCAAGTGAATAGGTTCTCCTGAATTTTTGTGAGTAGGGAATAGTTTCTTTATGACAAATAAATGATGCATAATATTTTTAGCTAAATCCGATTTCTTTGAGCTCGCTTTGAGTCTTTGCCTTATTTCATATTAGAATATAAAAGATAAATCCCCATGCTAGGCAATGCCTTAATTCATATTAGGGGTCGATCCCTCTACGGTAACATGCGATATATACCGAATGAGATATACTATCGAATTACAAAATGTGGTATTCCGGCACGTGCACAGAGCGTCTGACTTCGGATTTTTTTGAAGAATACGCTTTTTCCTTGTGCGTAATAAGCGTCCACATAACTTATCCGAACCGCAACGTCTTGCACATCAGTACAAATATGTGCAGTATTGTTTTTTATTCCAAAATCTACCTTTAAATTGATACAAACGGATATTTCTGGGCAAGCTAATGGACTGTAACGATTCCCGATTGAGGCACTGCCTTATTTTATATTAACGATGTTCATTAAGTAAATTCTACCAAGTTAACTTGTTCATGTACAGAAATAAAGGGAACTTGGGTACAGCATGCGAAGTAAAATTACTCGTGCATTGGTCGTTTTAGACAAAGCGGCCTAGTTGTTGTTATTTTCCTTTACGTATCATTAAAAGAAGTATCCGTTTAAATATTGTTGGTACTTCATATCTATTTTGCGTGTCAGGAAATGAAAGCTTGAAATTAAAAAAGGTTATGTAAGTTTTGAATTTAATAAACTTTCAGATATTGACAAATATTTTCTCCCGATACAGAGATAATTGTTATTTGACTGCACTTGTTTTTTCTAAACATGAAAACATGCTTAAGTAAACATGTCTACGCCCAGTATGATTTTAATATCAAACGGAATTATAAAATTGTATATGTTATATATTTGAGCAAGGAAGAGTCAATAAAAACATCGAATTAAAGTTATAACACCAATTTCGAACTTATAATAGATCGTTTATGAATGAAACAATATGTTTACACAAGACAATTAACATGAACTATTTGAAAAAGATATACTTCAATTTATCTTCATTTATAATAACGGCAATTGCGGCATGTTTGTAACTCATGAAATATATTTGTGATGGAGCAAACGCCTTAGTGATTTTGGGGCAGATTATGCGCTTGATGAAGCCTCTATGACCGCCAGGTGGTTACGATTGTTGACTTAGTTTAAGAATATTTTATTGCAAATGTTACACAAGATACAGTCATACATATACATGCAAAAAATAACTACACAAGCAATAGGATATTGACGGAAGTATTAGAATACTTATCGAGTCAATCTCCGGAGAGATAATATTTGCAATACTTATGGATGGCTGTTTTACTAATGTGTAACACATGCTGAGTTATTCATAAAAAGGAAAAAACAACAACAACAAGAAAAAAAAAAGCAACAAAATGCACAGAAAAAAGATGAGATAAAAGTACTAGTATATTGAATTATTAACATTTAGTGTATATAGCAAAATTAGGTATCCATAAAGGTGAAGGTATGAAATACTGATTAAGAATCTATACTCACTAGAATAAAAGTAAAGGGAGAAGAAATGTAGAGAAAAAGTTCAGCTGCCCCCAAACCACGCCTAGCTTATATGCTTAATAGTCTTGTTGTCTGGAGATAGAGACTTGTCAGAACAGTGTTTGAGTCAAATCGCAAGTCGAGTAAATCTGCGGCTTCCAAGGATAAACTGTTGGACAGCTGTGAAGATATGTCTGTTGTCAGCATCAGACAGAGAAGTATCACCATAAAGCAAGGTATTAGCAGTGAAAGACTGGGTGATATTACCAACAGAAGTTAACATAACATGCCGAGGCAGGAAATACAATTTACTTTTAAGCAGAAAATGTGAGCTGGTCTCGGGGTTTCCGCATTGACATAGTGGAGAGTTCACAATATTTCGTAAGAACAGATGATGGTTAAGTCCACTACATTTCATACGAAGTCTAGCAAGAAGAATTTGTGCTTTTCTACTTCCACTGTAATAATAAGAAGAAGTTTGACGTAGGTCGGCCTTTAGACGCCTCTTCAACTCACTAAGCGACGGTGCATTTTTGACATCATCTGAAAGATCGTTCCATTCGCGTACAGTCAAAGGAAGAAAGGAATTAAAATACTGCGATGTGCGAGATGCCACTGAGCGGAGATCACCGGAATTACGAAGGCTGTAGTTGTATACTGAATTAATGACTGGCGGGACGAGACTGTTTAGGTACGAAGGAGCGGTGCCCCTGCACATTTTGAAAAACATGATAATTCTGTAGTTGCGCCTTCTATCTTCAAATGTTTTCCAATTCACTTCTAGTCTTAAGTCATGCAGTGATATTAACTTGGTGGCTCCAATAACGATTCTGGCACACCCATTTTCAATTTTGTCAAGTTGTTCCTTATCGTATCCTGTACAATTGTTCCAGATTACATCTGCATATTCCAGAATCGGCCGTATAAAGGATAGATATATCGTTTCGAGAGATCTTCGACCTAAGACCATTTTCAGCTTGCGCATGACATGAACCCATTTCCAAGCCTTACATGTTATGTAAGTGATATGATGATGCCATTTACAATCATTTGACAGAGTGATACCAAGATGTTGATGATAGGAAACCTCAGGAATTTGAAGTCCGGACATGAAGAGGGGTTAGTGTAAATGTTGATTCGCTTTACGAGAAAACAGTAAAGATTCAGATTTTGCAGGGTTGAACTGTACTAACCATGTTTCGGCCCACCTGGATATTTTCTTGATGTCCGTCGGTAGTAACTGAGTTGCCAGTTCAGGTTGGTAAACAATAATATAAAGGCTAGTATCATCAGCAAACAAACTGATCTCACTGCCAATATCAACTACCATGTCATTAATAAAAATCAAGAAAAGAAGAGGCCCAAGAACAGATCCTTGGGGGACACCAGCACCAATACCTTTCCAAGTGGAAGAGGTTCCAGGAAGGATAACACGTTGGCGTCTGTTGGAAAGATAATTTGAGAACCATTCTAGTAGAGGTCCGGTAATACCGGCATTTTGTAGTTTTACAAAGAGACCTTTGTGCCATACCTTGTCAAAAGCTTTACTGATGTCAAAAAAGACAGCCCTTACCTTGAGCCCTTCATCTAGAGCTTTGCAAAAGGTATTGTAGAGGAAGGTCAACTGACTGACAGTGGAATGGCCGGGTAAGAAACCAGACTGCACAGGAGTGAGAAAACTGTGTGATGAAGATGGTTGTAAATATTTTGAATAGAGCTTTTTCAAATACTTTTTCTACACAGCTGAGTAGAGATATAGGCCGATAGTTGTTTGGAATAGAGGAGTCGCCTTTCTTGAAAAGAGCACACACGTTAGCGTCTTTCCAGGACAAAGGAACATTAGCGGAGTGCAGAGAATAGTTAAATAAGGAGCAGAGAGGACCGGAATGTTGCTGAGATGCCTCGCGCAGTATACGGTTACTAATTCCATCGGGACCAGAAGCCTTATCTATTTGCAAGTTTCTAAGAACATCCTCAACTTCTTTCGGGATAAGAGTTACAGGTGATAGCTGGCGTTCGATAGGAGGGATGGTTGGATACGGTGGAGTTTCATCATCTAGTCGAGTCTGGATTGCAAAATACGTATTTAGAAGGTCAGCCTTTTCTGCCGCGTCATTTGTGGTCGGCGTATTCGTGAATGGATCGATAAGGGGTGGAATAGAAACAGAAGAATCTTTAGTTATGAAGGGTTTCAGTGTTTTCCACCAGTCTTTTGAAGAGGATGTACCGGTCTTAAGTTTGTCTGCGAGATTTAAATAATACGTTGCTTTGGCTTGCTTGATGGAACGTATAGTGTCATTACGGATCCTTCGAAATTTTGACCACTGCTCCTCAGATCCCGACATTTTTGCTTTTCTGTACGCACGTTGACGCCTCCGAATACTCCTTCGTATTGCGCTTGTTATCCATGGAACATCTCTAGGACGTACAGTTACGATTTTGTTGGGAATAAGGACTTTACATAACGATATAACTGTGTCTGTTAGGTTAGAAGCATATACATTGATAGCTGCGTTGAAGCAGGATCCCAAATCTGTTGACGAAAACCTTTGCCGCAAGAGGTCAAAGTTGCATTGGTCGTACATCCAAATAAGCCTAGATTGTTGACTTCGAAACACATGTCTCTTACCGATGTTGGCTTACCACTTAGGATTGATATTTCTTCCACGTGAGGAAGTTACTCAGCGAATAGGTTCTAACTATGTACCCGCCTATGCCTAAAATAAGTCTTTGAGAGGAACATTATGACTTCCTTTATCATTAAACACTTGACAGTCGCGGACAAACATGACACATAATAAATTCTGACAATAACATAACATTGGAATGCCCGACGTTGCTGTGTCTTTACTGTACTGATGTAGGAGCGGTAACAGACATTTCAGTGGTGTAAAACACGTTAAGGTCTAATTCAGTTACTTAAATAAAATAATTCTAGGGTATCAACATGATAAATTATGGTTCTATCAGTAAGGACTGATCTATAAACAGCGATCATAAAATATCCATGTAAAATGTATAAATAGATTCTTTTAATATTTTTCAAGTCATACATAATTATAAAATTACAGATATATAAAACAGAGCACATGCTTGTTTTGGGTTTAACGCAGTTTTTAAACAGTATTTCAGTTATGTAACGACGGGCAGTTAACTTAACCAGTGTTCCTGTACCAGTACAAACCTGTTCACCGTAAGTAGCTGCCAACTTCCCTACATGAATCAGAAGTGGAGGACGAATGATTTCAGACACAATGTCTTTTATCAAATCGTCACGGAGAACATACGCCCTACCCGGGGATCGAACTCACGACCCCGCGATTCGAACATCTGCGCTCTCCCTTTTGAGCGGGCGGAGAACATGTTTTTGGCATAATTATATGGACGAAACTCCTTCAGTCATCAACTTGTAGGTTTATGTTTTTTGGAGGTTGCTGTAGCCATGTCCATTTTAATGGATTTTGTGGTTTACACCTTTTTTAGTTTAATGACTGAAGCAATTAATAAACGAGGTAAGTCCCACATTTAACAAAGGATAGCAACACAGGGTAGCATCATGCCGTATTTATTTCCGTCTGACTGATTAAAATACCCACCAGGAAGAGTAGGTTACTGACCGTTTTGAAAAGGCTTTCTACAAAAGGACTTATACAGCTGATTAAACTGCAAAAGATACCTGCACTGTTAATCAGGTTTCTAAACTGTATAAATGATCGAATCTGTCTAACACTTGCGTATTAATTCTTACTTACTCTGAGCTTAGTAAAACGTAGACTTAACTTTGACTGGTCAAGTAAATAACAAAGTAAGGTCAGTATTGGATGGTTCTCCGACCCATTCTGACCGTTTGACGGGGAGAATAAATGGGGTTACCCTATTTTTGGGGCCAAAAACAAACAAAAAAGGTAAATAAATTACCTTAACTTTAAGACTATTTTTTCACCAGCTTTCTGGAATGTGTAGATTCACAATTTTATGACATAATGTCATTAAACAAAACAATCATTTGTCTTAATAACAAAAGTAAGTATCTACCATCATACGAACCCGTTTTAAAGTTTTCAAATTGGTGTAGACGTGTTGTCTTGTGTAAGTTATTACATTATTTACTTGTTAATTGAACAATAATTGAAAGTAGTTTGAGATACAATGCAAAGTGTTACCGACATTATAAAATGCAATATAATAAGAATATGCAGCATTCTGTTAGAAATGGTAGTTCATGCCATAATGCGAACATTAAGTTTATTGTATCAAAATATACAGAGTGTAAGATTTTATAAAACTGTGCCATTTCTGCCATTTCCGTTTAAAAGAAAATCATAAACGCATAGACCGCAACCAAGAATAAATAGAATTTTGCTTCAGTAACATCATGCACACTTACACAGGCTCAAGAACTCTTCCATAAAATTACCTCGATAGGACTCTGTGATCCAAACGTCCAGAGGGATAACACGTAAGCCAAGGCAAAGGGCATCTTTTTTTCGGAAAAACTCAACATTTGATCAACATTTTTGTTCAGTAAAATGTATCTAAACTTAACTTATTACTTTACATTATATACATTTATAGAGAAGGGTTTTTTTTTCGATCAGGGTTACAAATTACATATTTTCTAAGAATTTAGATGTAGATACAATCTGTAACAATAAACAGGTTGTATATAGATACAGAACATAAAGCGGAAGACAAATGAACTTGTAGGTGACGTAGTTTGACAAATCATTAGAGACACCATTTTATATTGTCGAGTGGTCAACCTGAGAAAAACTACGTGAGATCGGAATGAATACGAGTATGGTTTAGTATTGATGGTTTTAATTGTAATTGGCTCTGACATACATTTGCTTCAAAAATTAGCTTTAAGTTATATCTAAAAGTTGTAAAGCTCATCATGCTATCTGTTTATAAACTGTTTCAAATACTTTACGGTAATTGATTTCCCTATTTCACGGTTATTGCGTTTCACATTAAATTTATTAAGTGTAAGGTGAGCATGATTTTCGAGTATAAATCACGGATATTCACCATTTTTACAATCAAAGGTATTTGCCCAATCAAAGGTATTTGCCACAACTATCAATTTGCATTTGATGTATTTCCAAGAGTCTAATTAAATATTGAAACTATATGCAAACACTTTTCCCAACAGAATTTGATAAATGACGCGTATATACTTCGATTATAAGTACACGGAAGCAGGTAACATCTTCTCCGCATGCAGTATCGTACTTTGTATATATCGCGACCCAGATGACTTACAACGTTGCACTAGAGCACTACTAGTTACCACAAACCTTTGGCGCCAACGACACCTTCGTACATACACCTTGGGATCAAACTGGTGAACGTACCACAGCGACATAAAACCTGGGAAAGAGAAACGTGGAGTGATCCTGAAAAATATCTTATAAATACGGAATCCTGTTGGGGCCATTTATAATGTCGCCGTCGCGTTTGTGGGATCGACACACGACAACGTGAAATGACATAGCGACATAACGAAGTGACACCCGACAATCGCAAACGACGGCGACAATCCCAAACGACAATGTCGCGATATCCACTTTGAAATGTCGCCTTTCAAAAGCACGATATATAGCGATGTCACTTCGCGTTGTCGAGCGTTGTATCGCATTGTCGCTATGTCACTTTGTAATGTCGCGATGTCACTTCGCGTTGTCGTGTGTCGACCCTGCAAACGCGACGGCGACATTATCAAACGACATGCGATAATCACAAACGACGCTTGACAACGCGAAGCGACATTTTCCAAATGTCGTATCGTATGTCGCGTGTCGCGGATTTGGGTGAGGGTCGACGCGCGACAATTCCAAACGATACACGACACGCGAAGTGACACTCGACAATACGAAGCGACTTTTTCATAATGTCGTATCACATTGTCGTGCGTCGACCGGTGTTCACTTGAATAAATACCGGCTAATTAAATTCAAACATTGTCTAAACGGACATTTTACCTTTTCACCGGTAGACGGGCGACATGCGATACGACATTATGAAAATGTCGCTTTGTATTGTCGAGTGTCACTTCGCGTGTCGTGTATCGTTTGGAATTTTCGCGCGTCAACCCTCACCCAAACCCGCGACACCTGACATACGATACGACATTAGGAAAATGTCACTTCGTGTTGTCGAGCGTCGTTTGAGATTATCGCGTGCCGTTTGATAATGTCGCCGTCGCGTTTGCAGGGTCGACACACGACAACGCGAAGTGACATCGCGACATTACAAAGTGACATAGCTACAATGCGATACGACGCTCGACAACGCGAAGTGACATCGCGATATATCGTACTTTTGAAAGGCGACATTTCAAAGCGGATATCGCGACATCGTCATTTGGGATTGTCGCCGTCGTTTGCGATTGTCGGGTGTCACTGCGTAATGTCGCTATGTCACTACGCGTTGTCGTGTGTCGACCCCACAAACGCGACGGCGACATTATAAATGACCCCTACAGGATTCCGTAAATAAATTGAAATCCCGGTATACATTTAGCGGATCTACAGCTCGAGCCACTCCATTGTGAATAAAACACAAATCTGCTGCACATTTAACAGATAAATCTAACATGGCATCCACGTTAGTTCTTGTGCACAACAAAAAAATAAAGCACAGAAGAAATATCTCTGCTATAACATAGTGTTAAGAAGTTAATAAATACTTTACCCCTAACAATACATGAATAAAAATTGGGTCGGCAATACTTACTAGACTTGTTGCAAACTTAAATGTCATAACAAGTTTGCCTCATTCAAAGTCGCCATTTTTCGTCCTCTTAACAATTGCTGCAATCATGTGTTCTTTGACTGTATCATTGTCATAAATGAAAATATACCCCATCTTTGAACAAATGAAAACGAATTTGATTTATTGCAGGAAGTACGAAATATTTCGAAGCTTTTCGAATTCACAACTGAGAATAACAATGTATATAAGTGTTTTGTGGCTGATCTCTGCCATTTTGTTCCGACATGTTGGCGCGTTTGAAGGCCGCCAACACGCCAAATAAGCGCTCCGATACAAGATATTTGTCACATTCGCGCACTTATTGTTGTTCTGGCGTGTTGGCACCTTTGAACGCGCCAACACGACAAAAACGACAAACTAGCGCGCCAACACGATAAAAACCGTATTTTTCGTATCGGCGCGCTGATTTGTCGTTTTTGGCCAACCCACCAGAAATTAGCCGCCATATAAGTGAGCCTTTGTTTAGGCTAAAACATAATATTTGAAATATTGACAGAGATAGCTCAGACGGAAGTTTTTGTTTTGTTTTTGTTGGGTTTAACGTCGCACCGATACAATTATATGTCATATGGCGACTTTCCAGCTTTGATGGTGGAGGACAACACCAGGTGCCCCTCCGTGTATTATTTCATCACGGGCGAGCACCTCTGTAGAACTATCGACCTTTCTGGATGGCTTCCTCACATGATCAGACGGAAGTAAAATAGCCAAAGATCCTGCTGGCAAAGTAAGAGAGAGTTATAACTGGACCGATAAAATAACGTTCTAATGAACCAACCTTTATTGGAAATTCAATTTAGTCAGTGTCCTAAGGATGTAATAATATGAAACATGTATCGAAACAATTCATGAATTATGTTTTATCAAGTTACTTTGTACATTAATGAAGGCTAGGTGACATTTATAGTAACTGCTGACACGTCATTAAGAGAATGAAATCTCCCCACCACTTGAAATTTATTTAAACATGAATGTGGTGAAAGGAAAGTTGCCTTTTTATATAAACATATTGACAAATTAGTTATTTCAAGTACAAAATAAGATGTGTGAGACGTTTTTGAATTGATGTTCCAAATCAGCAGTCTACATGAGTATTTCTACATGTTTTATTTTACAGTGTCAGACTCATTTTACATAATACTTTGAGAAAATATAGAAAATGTTCACCCCCAAACTTGAGGTAGTGGCTTCGAGTGACAACTATTATGCTAGCCAGTAATGTAGTAATGTTTGTATTACCACACATTGCCAAAGCTGTTTTCTTTCAGAAATAGGGCGACCTATATCTTAGTTACTTTTCTGTAACATAAGTAAAAATCATCTGAGTATCCTATCTATAGTTACAAGAAGCTACACATTTACAATTAAGTTAAGAAAGTTAAGAAAATAATCTTTTATACCATTTCCCTAGAGTGACTGATTTTGTTTCGCACTGGCTGAAGCAAAAAAATGTTGTTCGGAGAGAGATTACAACGCCAAAGAACCTATTACTAGAATTTAACAAGTATACAAATGCTTCAATGGTCTTCATCTATTGTCTTTATTCAACTGAGGTATGAAATTTTAATGGGGAGTCTGAAGCGATACTGAATACATAGAACCATACATTTCAAGTATTATTTTCTTGCGGCCGTGGACACAGTTATTGCAGAGAGTCACGTGAATGCAGTTAGGATTTGTCTTAAAATCCACCATCAAAGTGTATCATATAAATAAAGTCGCGTGATATTTTAAAGAAATATTTCGTGATATTGATAAATAAAGCAGTCGTCTTCAGGTATTTATTTGTTTATTGGAGATTGTTATAACCGTGCTTATCTTGACGAATGTGTTGGGATCAAACGTGCAAACCAATACGGGTGGGAAGTCTCGCAGAGTGAGCAACGAAGAGGAGAACAGTGCTGCATCATCTCGATTTTAAGTCCGTCTTCTTGAATAAACGGCCCTACGAGAAGATTCATCTACTGACCGTTCTACACGAAAGAACAAATTAAAGAAGAAGCAGGCTAGTATTGTTATTTATGGGCATGCCCTAATGAGTATCCAATAAAATAGACATATACATTATAACTGTATAAAAATCTATCTAGTATTTGTTTGAACATAGATCTGATATGTCATAAAATGTTTTTGTGAATTGTATATACAGAAAGGCTGATCAAGTTCTTTTCCCCTAAGAAACAGTAATTAAATAAGAAAAGAACTGTATTTTCACTTTATTTGCATGCTGATTAAAAACATGTTGCATTAGTACTTAAATCATCGAATCGCTAATGACCCTCACTGAAGTTCTTTAATATAAAAGGAAACAATGATTACTATAGTAGTTTGCCTTGTGTTCATACAGTGAAGAAGAACATACTTCTTAAAGAGGAAAATATTGCTAGTTTCATGCTTTTTCGTTTTGATTTTGAAAACTAAAGAAAATAATGACGCCCAAGAAACAGAAGTACAGAGCAGTGCTTGTTTTAGTTCCATTCTTGAAAAAAAAGACTTTTGTTAATTTTTGTGGTATAAAATCATTAACAATATTTTACACGATTAATGCGTAGATCATACATTTTGACTGATATCATTTGAATTGAAACAAATTGATGTATCGGTGAGCCATTTATAATAAACATATATTAAATGACAAAGTTGGTACTGTCGTTTGTTTGATACCAAGCAATAAAACGGTCTCAAACTTTACATCAAAGTTGAAACATTTTGGTTGACATTTATTATTCACGATAACTTTTACAAAATTTCATTCAGCAAAACAATCATTTGTCATAATAAAAAAGCGAAGAAGGCTTACTATAGTTACACTCTAGCAAAAATAAGTATCGTATATTAAGAAAGCTTTATTCTTGCTATATAAATTGACCTTTTTTCCTGTAAGTGTAGACTGAAAGTCTGGAAATGGTTTTATTGCTTAAGCCTGAACACACTGTAACGGAAACTACTGCTATGATGCATGGTAAATTGTTCATGCAAGATCTACTGTGTATAAAACACATTGCACTATTACGTAACACAATGTTTGAAATGTTTTCATTTCTATTTTGATAGCAAAAACTACGATACAACAAAACGATATTGTTTTGGTACATTTGTAAGAAACTTTCTGACGGAATGTTGGTATTTTCAAAATAATTTTCTCTTCAATTCCACGAAATATTTGTAATTGTATGTACGTATTTCATTACAGGCAATGTACTAAGTACTTCCCAACAACTAACATCAAAATGCACCCACGTTCAAGCTATTGGTAATTATTAATGGTAAAATTACCTTGCTTTTAGAGTTTAACGCCAGTCTTTTTTTTTTGTAACCGAAAAATGAAATTTATTTACCTAATAATGATATAATAAAACCGGTGTATACCTACTTTATATAAAACCGTTTTAGGTTCCTGTGTCCAATTTAGCATCATGAAAAAATCCAATATATTGTACCTTGAAAATAAAAAAACGCGCCATGAAATATGCATAGCATGTGTCTGATCTGTACCTGCATGTTGTGTATAAACATACTTTAGGAAGCAACAATGTTTTACAAAGAATGACGAACATCAGGGAATTCATGTGTCTCAGCTCTTGAACTGTATTTTGAGGTTCTCCCGTTTCAGAACTGAACGTATGTCCATATGTCTAAGTAATTCAGATTGGATAGTTAAAATGGTGGTGACAGAGAACCTTAATGGTTACTGAGTGTAGACCACAACCACTGACGGTATTATTATTAATTTATGAGTTAGCCATCACTTTTACATTGTTAAGCAAATAAATCTACCTTTCCGGAGCCGTGATTTTTAACATTTCGGAGTCCGTTTTGATAACTTATAAGATATTAAGGTTTTCAGTTAGTTAGGACAACTTTGTTTGAATTGTTGAATTAGCTAAACTTCAGTTAATTGTACACGCGCCAAACCTACAAATATGGAATCAGTTTGTTTTCCTATCTTACTGCATGCTCATGAGCTCTAGCTGACTAGAAGAAATACCTACTTACTTTTCATTAAAGGTATTTAACTCGTAATGGTGCTCGGCAGTTCCAATGCAGATACATAATCGTTCTATCCTACTTCGGTATTGTTCGGCCTTATGGGTTTGTGTATCATATAAAAGGCTAATATCAAAAGGATACAATAACAAACATACCATAAAACAGTATAAAAGTATAAGGATAAAAACAGGAATCTAAAATATCATGCTAATGTACTTTTTTGTCCACCAGCATCTTTTACCTTTTATAGAGAGCTAAATGAAGTAGTCATGAAAGATAAGGACAGTGTTTGTAAAATCCACCAACATTTTCCCCAGTCGTCTCTGGATATCGAACATATTTTCCGGGAGCACTGTCCTGTGTGGCAATAACGTACGCAATAAAACTGATAAAGAGTTAAAAGTGACATATAAACTAACATTAATGTGTAGCAAACGTATTATAACTTATGAATGACAATAAATTAACACTATATCAGCACGTTGATGAGGTGATTGGGTTACTAACTACAGCTATGAAGTTATTTTTGTATATCAAAGTAAAATTATGAGGTACTTGTGATTGTATCACAGAAAAGGAAATGGTAAATACCATTAAAGTACCATAATATATCATGTTACAAACACGCATGTTTAACAGTTATAGTGTTTAATGTATATGATAAAAGAATTATTGAAAAAGGTTATTTTGACCGATAAAGGGTATCGTCTCTTAAATGACATAAAATGTCGATATTTTGATATTATACATATTTTTTTCGGGTTACTTTATTCATTTTTATACTTGTATACATGTTAATACTAACATGTAAGGAAATTATCCAACAATGTCTTTTGAATAGAGTGCTATAAATTGTTTTACGTTTACATTAATCTCTGTCATATCAAAAAAGGTTGAGTCAGACATTATTGTGTTTAAGATATTCTGCAAGTTTTAAAAACTTGAATTGAAACGAAATATTTCCGCAAATGGTTTAGGTTAACTTTTTTTTATAAAACTGAAACGTCAACTGAAACATACGTGAAATGTTCCTATCTTCTTACATGTTTATAGTGTAACCAACACTGATAAAATAATAATTTAATAAATTTATATGACTTGAAAAACCTGATGATTGTCATGGTTATGAATGAGATATTTGTATACTCTGCTGACATTTACAACAATGAGGTTTATTTCGTTGAATGCCAAGTGTCCACCTTTTGTCGGTGCAAACTATACGTACGTTTAAACATATAATGATAAGTATTTATATCTGTGTTGTCACCATTCCGTTTATGTTCATTAGCGCATATTTGTATCGGTGTCTGTGTTACGTATAAACATTTCCTTGTTGAATCTTGTATGGGTACTTGCTCTCTCTAAATAGGGTTTTCCTATTGTTCTTTTTTTAAATACGTATGTTAAATTACATTTGAACATCTAAAAAAGTGTTATCATGCAAAAATTAAGGCCACCCAGTGAATAGTTTTGAAATTTAACTAAAAATAAAGAAGTGACATAAGACAATGTGTTTGTATTAAGTTTTCAATTAATTTAATATTACATAAAAGGTTGTGAATACTGTCAAACAATTTGTCGATAAGGAAGAGTATGGCACTCCCAGTCCATTAGAACTCATTACTGAGGAATACAAGGACCTCACAATAACAAATGAGGGGGACTTTATTCAGCATTATTTTCCACAAAGCTGTCACAATGCTTGATGTATTGACACAATAATAAGTGGTGAAATAATGTCATATTGCTTTATTAAATAGGTTGTAAATAGTCGATAATTTGTTCTTCATCATCATTAGTTATACCTCGTACATTTTCTAGTATATCAATCATTTAATAATTAAATCCGTCGTTGATCTAAGCGGTAGTAGGTTTTCGCTCAATTAGGCGTACACATCCCAACTGACCATTCAATGTTCAGACCCTACGCACTATATATCCGATCATTTGCGGCTATATTTGATATTATTTTGTATTTGTTGCTTATCTTGGGTTAATAAGCAGATAGATTAAAACTTACATTAAATGTTTTGTTCGCCTCACGTGGTGCTTTATATGTATTGTTCCTTTTTGTTCTGTTTTGTTTGTTCTGTTTTGTTTGGTTCGCACCGAGACAGTTTAGGTCATATGGCGACTTTCCAGCTTTAAATGTGGAGGAAGACCCCAGGTGTTCCTCCGGGCATTATTTTATCACGGGCGGGCACCTAGGTAGAACCACCGACCTTCCGTAAACCAGCTGGATGGCTTCCTCACATGAAGAATTCAACGCCCCGAGTGAGGTTTGAACCCACATCGGTTTGGGGCAAGTGATTTGAAGTGAGCGACATGTATTGTTCTATTTCAACTTCGTTAACAGCTTGGTCTAAAATTAAGTGAGGACGGTACTTGGCATGAACATATTTCAAATATAACGAAATCTGCCTCAAAAATATTGGGATCAATGCGCTTGTTTAAGTTCAAATTAAACAGGAAAAATTTTAATCAAATTTACATTTCATACATGCGGCCAACGCTGTAAGTTGAGTCCACTAAGAAGCATTAACAAATATATAATCTAAATGTTTCAAAGTACTTGCCACATATACAAAGCATATATTTCAAGCTGAAATAAACCTTATACAGTTCACTCCTTTACTGACTTATTTTGTGTTTTAATCTTTAAATTGCATTAAATGGAAATACTAAAGTTAGGCATGTCATTGTAAAACAGTACACTTACTATAAGAAACAAACAATCCCGTTTAATTTCAAACGGGATTGCTTCATACATCAAATTTAACTATGAATTAAAATCCATCAATGACAGGCCTCCATTAAGCAAACATATAGTTCGTTTTTCCTCCATATATAAATAAAAATGTAATAATGTAGTGCATGTTTATATCATACTTTAAACTTTTTGACATTTATGACTGATGCTAAAAAGCGAGAAGGTACGTTCAGACACGTTTGTATCACTGTAGTGTGAATATACCTTTAAACTAATTGCTTCTTATTTCAACTCATGCAAAACGTCCATATCTTAGAAAACATGTCGCACCAAATGTAATATGAGAGAAATGTATTATCCTTAAATGATACGTGTTAAATTACCTCTAGTTTGCCCTTAAAATGACATAATATAATAATCACTGGTTGCAGATCTGGGTCGAGGAGAACTATTTTGCCAGTATCAAGACTGCTGACTCACTGCCAAATCAGTTACCAAAGAGTCGGATATTCTCATCGTGGAAGATACTTTTTCTTGCATACCGTATTCTACAAATTATAGAATAAATGATGCGAAGCGAAATACTTCCGTTGTAGCACTCTTTCTTATTGTAGCGTATTTAAACACTTATTGTAGCGTATTTAAACAACAAAAAATTTCCGGTTTAGTTTGACCATATGAAGCCTAACGTTACATTCATTTCGTAAAGTAACTTTTTTTCTGAACCGAGAAATATACTATTAGGAAGAAAAAAGCAACACCAATGTATTTGTTTTTATCGAAATTTATATAAATAATATACAGTCAGTGCACGAATCGTTAGCTGTCATTAATAGTTCAAGAGTCATTTTTACGGGGGTGACATTTGGGTTTTGCCGGCATGGATAAAATCATCGAAATCCACAGGTATTTGAAACAGTTTCAAATTTTAATTATAAATAACACGAGATGCTTTGTCGCAGAGAAACATGGTCGTATACGGCTCTAGAAACAGTTTTGTAAATAGTATACTGATTTATGTCAGGCCATCGCCGCACTCCAAAGCTGTCAGTTCAAAACCTTGCTGGGGTATAAAATTTGTTCATGTGAGAAAGTCGCCCGGCTGGCACACGGAAGCTCAGTGGTTCTACCCAGGTGCCCGCCCGCACCTTATCTAATACTCGGAGAGGCATCTGGGATCTTGCTCCGGAACCAAAAATCTGGAAAGTCGCCATATGACCAATAATTGTATCGGTGTGAAACTTTATCCAATAAAATCAATACAACAAAATAATAGATAGATAACTTTATTTCTTTCATAATTATAGACTACAAAACCAATGATGACATACAATTTACATAATACAAGATATAGCAAAACAGTGCTGAACATTACACTGTGCAAAATTTTTAGATTGTATTTAAAATTCTGTTTTGGAGAAGGTCAGAAATAACAAGTGAATGAAGTATTGCCATGCAATACAAAGTCCCCTACTGGAAGGCACCTAATTTTCTCTACTGCAGTATATCATAATGAACAGATATCTGTCAATAATGTATAAACAATATTGTACTATATATACAATATGTTATAACAAAACACTTGGATTAAAATTTGTTTATATAAAAACCTATAGTTGTTTTCATAAATCATTTTTTGGCTGATTATCAAAAAGGTATCATATAAGTTATTTATAGTAAAAAAAAGAAAAGAAAAAAATCTATATAAGTCCACACAAAATTTTTACCAGGTAGAGATAGGTCAAAATACACCTAAAAATTGGATGTAACATGCATGTTGTACCGCAGAAAACTGGTCTCGATTTTTCCCTTCGGCCTGTAATAAGTAAGATTTATAGTAAAAGAAAGGGACATAATTCTAAAAAACAAGGGTGCCTCATGGTGGTGAACATTTGTGCCAAGTTACGTCAATGCTCCGGACAAAGTCATTCTTGAATTTGGCATTTGACCTCTAAGTGTGACCTTGGCCTTAGACCTAGGGACCTGGTTCTTGCGCACAACAATCCGTCACATGGTAGTGAACATTTATGCCAAGTTACATCAAAATCCCTCCATGCATGAAGAAGAAGTGTTCCAGACAAAGTCATTCTTGTATCTGACTTTTGACCTCTGTGTGACCTTGAGCTTCGACCTAGGGACCAGGTTCTTGCGCATGACACTCCGTCTCATAGTGGTGAACATTTGTGCCAAGTAATATTCAAATCCTGTTTTGCATGACAAAGTTATACACCGGAAAGGAAAAATGTCCCTTTGACCTTTGATCTCCAAGTGTGACCTTGACCTTTAAGCTAGGGTTGTGGGTGTTGCGCATGCCACGTCGTCTCATCATGGAGAACATTTATGCTAAGTGATATTAAAATCCCTTGATGGATGACAGAGTTCTGGACAGGACGGAAAAAAACATATTGACCTTTGACCTCCAATTGTGACCTTGACCTTTGAACTAGGGGTCAGGGTTCTGCGCATGACACGTCGTCTTATCATGGGGAATATTTTTGCAAAGTAATATTAAAATACCTTCATGGATGGCAGAGTTATGGACCGGACACGAAACAGACCCTGTTCATGCCATGTTAACATTTTACTGCCAAGTGTGACCTTGACCTTTGAGCTAGGGTTCTGCAAGTTGTGCATGACACATTGTCCTATTATGAGGTACATTTGTGCCAAGTAATATTAAAATCCCTTGATGGATTGCAGAGTTATGGACCGGACAGGAAAAAAGCCCTGTTGACTTTTGACCTAAAATTGTGACCTGGACCTTTAGACTAGGGGTCCGGGTTTTACGCATGACACGTCGTCTCATTATGTGGAACATTTGTGCCAAGTAATATTAAAATCCCTTCATGGATGACAGACTGACGGAATGACAGAATGACGGACGGACGGAAAAGCGCATTCCTATAGTTCCCGATACTGGTTTTAAACCAGTAGGGGACTAACTATGAGAAAATTTTGTCCTGTGACATTTTTGCTACTGAT
Organism: Mercenaria mercenaria; assembly: GCF_021730395.1. Lineage (NCBI taxonomy): Eukaryota > Metazoa > Mollusca > Bivalvia > Venerida > Veneridae > Mercenaria > Mercenaria mercenaria. Next base: position 117,112,694 of record NC_069361.1, on the reverse strand, counting down.
AATATGCCTGGCACTGTTTGAAGATCAAAAATGTTGTAAAAGTTTTTGTTGTTATTGTTTTCACTAAATACTGAACTAATATCACATCTAATTTATTCGCAACATTAACGATAATTGGACAAAACACTAACATCACTGGTTGTCATACGTAGGAGCCATATTGTTCTGGGGATGTCCAGGTAAATTAAATCTACACTGAAGACAGCATGAGATTGCGGGTATTGATATCTGAGTTAACAGACATGCAGCATATACAATGTACTGTCCTTTTTCACTCGGTTTGATACGCGATTCATCTTGATTATATGAGCTACACCTGAAAGACCCGAGGTTAAAACCCTGCCACAGATATGTTTCATTTTCCAGCGTCATATGGTTTCAATTTATTGACACAGCAGGTTTTAAAAACCTCTTCAAAATCTTAACGCTTTACTTCGTTGGCCATGTTTCACTGAGATGGATAAATCATATATAAAAGCTAGGAGTTGTTCTGAAATGCGGCACGGATTGCAAATTCACCTGTGAATGATACTGAGAAAAGTACCATAAAAAGAGAAATGTTTTGAATGTATCTTAAAAGACTACATTTGAGGAAGCGTTACTGTTGTTGAGGAAAAAAGATATAAATCAAACTTCGGCTGGCAAGCCATATTTCAACTTCAACTGCCTTGTCTTGTCCAAATCCCCTTTACCCAAGTTGTAAATTATTTGTTTGACTTTGGTGTAGCGCCGTTTTGCAACTGTATATTTAAATTATGTTATGGCGGACAGTTAATTTGAACAACTTGTCTGGACACTGTACAATTATTAACCTGTTGCCAATTTTTCCACATGAGTTTGGGGACAACTAATTTCAGACACATCTATCATCAGATCGTCACAGAGAACATACGGCTCGCCAATGGATCGAACTCATGACCAAAATATCCATAGGTCTGCGCTCGAACTATTGAGCTAGGCAGCTGAGCTATCAGAGATGAAATGTAGAGTTTCAATAGTATGATAGGGAAACAATTTTATTATATAAAAGATCGTGGTAAATCGAAGAGAATTTGTGATACTGTATTAACATCTATCGAACCGTACATCCTAACGGACTCACAATGCCATTATTACATGTTTTGTTGTGAACATAAACAACACTGATTCCTTGTTAAATTTTCAAGTATTTTCTTTAATAACTGTGACATGTTTGTGTATTTAATTAACACAATCGAATCCAATGTTTTTTATTCATTTGCAATAATGAAAGCAGGGCTTTTCTATTTCTGCAATATGAAGGACAGCTGTTTCATCTGTTTTAACATAAGATTTAAAGCCTAATGGAACTCTACACTTACTGAAATGTAAAAGAAAAAAACATTTAAAGGAATTCAGGCCTCATGTTCATAACAGTTTGTATTTGAGTAGCAATCTTTACTAGATCTTCAAGATTAAATTTTATTTGAGAATGACCATCATACTGAAGAGTCACTTGAAAATACTCATTAACATAACATTTTATTTTAATCATGCAATTTCGATGTAAATGACAAAGTTTCATTATCAAACTTAATTTTCACAGTTTTATTTTTATATATTTTTTTTTATTTATGAGCCCGATATAAAATTAAAACCCTTGATACTTGATCTGTTTAAACAGTGAACTTCGCGAAGTCCTATACATGGCGTATGCACTTTCCGTCACTACAGCTGCCAGTTAGAATAGATACTTTCGCCAATGAATGCGGAATGACTTATTAGCTCAATGATAGTGTCGTTTTGAGTGCGAAAGGCCAGGGTTCGGTCCACGGCTGTGTCACATCAAAGACGAAGCAATGATACTGGCATCGCTCTTGCATTTCACTTCGTATTTAAAGAGTTGACAAGAATATAAAACAAACTCAGCAAAGTATATCTGCGCTGAATACCTGGTCCGTAGCTCAAGAGATTTCGAGTTTATTCTGATTGATATAAGCGACAACGTTTAATAAATTACCATGGCCAATTATGTATTCCACATCAAAAGAGACTTTTAACAGAATATTTTGTTTTGTTTTTCATTCTCTCGTGAAACGTAAGTTAACATCAAACTTTCTTCTTTAAAGACGCCAACTATCTATCACATTCAGGGCGTTGATATCATATTTAAGAAAAGAAGTCACTTGATATATGCATGTATGGTAAGCCTACACCTTAAATAATATCTAGACTTTGAAATTGTAGTTTTATATGAGCGCTGGCTATCTATAATATGAAATGCTCAAATTTTCTATTTTCATGTTCAACAAGAAACCCGAGAAGGATAGAATAAATACAATACCAGGATGTTACATGAACTCTCAAAGTATCAGCGTCGGGTACATTCAATATTTTCAGTTGACCGATTTTAGCAGGTAAATAACATTTAATACATTTCTGTCGCTGTGGATCGAAACAATTTTATTAATGGGCTATACTTTTGGATGTCACACCATTTGGAAAGCTATAAGCGTTATAAAAATCACGGTTGTATCTGTTGTCAACTTTCCATCAGATAAACGTATGAAAATTTGATATACCACGGCGTATGTTTATATAATGAAATCCGCACTAATGTAGCCGACCACTTACCAAGAAAAACATATATATGTCAGTGTCAGACGCTCGCTCTTGTATTTTATATGAAAAATAGATGTAAAGGTAGATGTCAGTAGTGATTTACATGCGGGCGTTATACAAAAAAAAAGCAGTTTACCGTCGGCGGCACAAAATCAGATGAAAACTATACTATAATTATACTTGTAATTATTATTTTTATGTTTTAGTATTCTTTAGAGAGTTTCTATATACCTCATATGGATTTATTAGGGGACAATGTATATTTCCTTCGATCTAATATTCGTGGACTAACATATATGGGCCAGTGGGCCGTATTTAGTATTCAATATATTTTTGATATTTACTGTTCTGTGTAGGATTTTATACTATTACAAGATATTTTAAGTATGTTATACAGAGTAAGAAATTAAGCTTGTATTCAACTTTGTCGTAAGCTGTGTATTTTAAAATAATAAAAAAATCATCTGTAAAAATATCCTTTGGGAGCATAGTATGAAATTTAATAACATACTCGGCTTTTTAGTATGTTCATCATAAGTAATGAAATGTTCAGCAATCATCACGCTCCTTAGCGCTGGCTTCGGAGGAACAATGAATGCAATTCATGACCCCAAAGGACCAACTAACATAATATGTTCAGTACCGTTTCATTTCAATGTTGATATACATGATATACAGCAGTGAAAATATTGTTAATCCTTCAGCAACCTTAGACAAAAACAAAATTTTAATGGAAGAAAGAATGAAACACGTAATAGAAAAGAAAGATAAAAAGGCATAGACTGAATAAGCAACCAAGAGAAGAGTAGACAGCGGTATAAATTGCAACATATACTCAGTTCCAAAAGAAAGTGTGCACTTTTTTAAGTTTAAAAATTTCAAAAAATTCCCCGACGTTTTTGTTTCATTTTTTCATACACTAACTTTCAGGTATAACTCAAAATCTAAAATGCACACCAATTTGTTTACGAACTGATTTTAATTTTGGTACCAAACATTATAAGTTTTCATGAAAATAACCGAGAAAAAATAACAGAAAACTAAGTGCACACTTTCTTTTGGAACTGAGTGTATAATGCAGTGAAATATTTAAGAACATATTTCTCATTACTAGAATATGTTTAACTATTATGACCGAATATGGTAGCCAAATACAAATTACCATTTCTACCATAACGACCAAATTGTACTGACAGTTTTAAAGACATAGTGGAACAATAGAGAAAAGTAAAAGATCTACGATAAATATTGTTAGAATATATAATGGAAACTTTGTTCTTCGGCGACCTTTCATGAGATCAATGTTTAATGACAAATTGTACCTACATATCACTTGAAACTTTGTCAGTTTGACCAGACCAGGACATTCCAAACTTATTTCCGATCATAGCGTATTTTTTCATATTTACTCTAGATCGAGTATTAAATATCTATTGTTATCTATCGTTTGATCGACCTCTCAAGACACCACTTGATCGTAGGAGAAGCAATATTAAGTTTAAATGATTAAATTTTCATCATTAATTCTTTTTTGAAAGGCATTAAATGTACGATCCTGAAATGAATATCCTTGTGTTAAAGTGTATAGCGTGATCGTTAACAATTGATGACCCTTACTGATACAAATTACAAGGGAAATCTAAATCAAACACTAGATAACGGAGTTCATTTTCCTATTATTTTTGCTTTCCTGATTTTTAAACTATGATAATTGTAAAGTACATATTTTTTCTCACGATTTCTGACTTTAAATCTAGTTTGGTATTTCATTCACAGCTATCAAATTGCCCTATAAAACAACCAGTTCTGATCAATTGAGCTTGATACCATTCGGAAGTTGAGTATAAAAAATCATTTTACTATGTCACCGGAAGAATACACTAGACCGATATTAACCGGTTAATTTGCAATAAAAGAAAGGGGTCGACATATGTTATCCACAACAATCAGGGATATTGCTCTCAAAATCTAATGACCGAAGAGTTATCACTGAACTATTCTCTAGATGGTGCATATAGGCACCAAAAACATACTCACTGTTGTTGTCGTAGGGCGACTTTTCCAGCTGTTGACGGTGAACGAAGACCCTGGGTGCCTCTCTTGTCAGTGTTTCATGCATTAAAAGTAAAAGTTTCGGGAATGAACACCATGGTCTGAAATAAACAGAAAACATTACAACTCTGTGGTCATGTATGCTATTCAATTTAATTGCATAAACACGCTCCTCCGTGGTAAATGTTCAGATAAAATTTGATACCTATTTTCGTATGTAATATTCACTTTCAAAAATTAATGTCCATGTGCCATTTTACAATTTGGATGTATTTTGATACAACATAATGTATAGATTTTTGTAAAGCTTAAACAGACCGGTCGGCTGTAATTTATTTTTGTATTTTATGCAGTTTTAAACTGATATAATAAATTCAATTCTGTATCGTATTTCATGTTCATATTTCTCATTTGATATATTGCAATTTGGCATGTAATAAAATCTTTTTATCCTGTGCATCAGTATAAAATTACCTAATATTAACATTGGCACGTTGATGTCCTGATGTACAGCTGTACAAGGATAAGTTTTCAGAAAAAAATCTGCCACACGAAATGAGAGTATTGAAAGTTACCTGTATGATATAATTTATGAAAACATTTTTTGATAATGGAATGTTTATTCATCCCGCCACCTGAATAAATAGGTTGAACTGAGCAAAAACGTACGAGGATGTTTAACTTAACCTGTTTCTTTTCGGATATGAATGCATTATATTGAATAACTCTGTGATATTCTCAGCATAAACCCCCTTCTCCACCCCAATTTTGCCGTAAGGTCACAAAATAGAACTAGAAATGTGTCCATGGGACACAGATGCTCCCACTATATGACAAAGGACACAATTTTTTTCCTAGGTCAGGGGCCATATCTCCTACAAAACTGAATGAATCCGGACGCGAAACCCCAGGTGCACAACTGCACATGCTGACCAACATTCTGTAAACTTTGGTGACTCTAGGTCAAATCCTTTTGGAGCTACGTGCGACACAACATCAAAATGACCAATTTTTTACTAAGTCAGGGGCCATAACTCCTACACTACTGAATGAATCCGGACGCGAAACCCCATATGCACAACTCACATGCCGACCAACATTCCTGTAAAGTTTTGTGACTCTACCTCAAATATTTTTGGAGTTAGGCGCGACACAACACTAAAATGACCAATATTTTTACAAAGTCAGGGCCCATAACTCATACACGACTGAATGAATCCGGACGTGAAACCTCAGGTGCACAACTATACATGCTGACCAACATTCCTGTAAAGTTTTGTGGCTCTACGTCAAATACTTTTGGAGCTAGGCGCGACACAACATTCTCGGAAGGAAGGACGGACGGACAAGGGCAAATCAATATGCCCCCCCCCCCCCTCAAAAAAAGTGGGGGCATAAAAAGTGGAAACTGTTTGTCCACATTGACAAAACGACAATGTTGTAGGTTAGGTTTGATTGAGCCTGTTCATGGACGGTAGTGGAAATGCAAGCTGCCGTCGACGCACTCGAGCCTCGAGTTGAGCAGAACTCAACATTTGCATATGTTACAAGAACCAAAAAATATTTACAGACATCCGTGGATGTATTCATACGGCGGTGTACAAGGAAACTTTAATGATACACAGAGTGTATAATTTCCTTTAAAAGCGGCGTATGGTCTCCCAGTTAAGATAATGGACTTGCCTTAAATGAGAACTAAAAAAACTGGAACTCAAAGAGATGACTGAGTTTATGGAGCCTGCATATCATCGAAAATACTAAGAGACAACATAAAAAGCATACATCATACCCAATGTGTAATTACACAAAACCCAAAAGCGGGAGTATTGGAACCACCCAAACAAATAAAATACTAAAGAGTACGACTAACACAACATAAATGTCGTGCTAAGATAGAAAAATAACTAACAGTACGAAGATATCTTTTACGGCCGCCATACGACACAAACAATGCTGCTGTGACAGTAAAAACGACATGGTGGTAGGCTCCGTATGACTGAGCCTGATCATGAACGGTAGTGGAAATGCATGCTGCCGTCCAAACCCTCTAACCCAAATTTGAACAGAACTTAACAAGCCATACACGACGCGACATTACAGTCAAAGTAGTGTTCTTTCTCTGTTTATTTTTATTGTCAAAATGTGCGTTTATATGTAATCTTAACTAATTGCTTTGACATTTGAATTATGTTGCTATTTGCATCAATAATTTTAGGCTTAAATCAATCTTCATTTTGTCATGTTGGTTTGTACACGGGTATGACATGAATATTGTTGAATGTTGTTGTTATTGTTATGGTTGTTACAGAGACTTAGTACGGGCCACCACACGGAACTTAAAGATTGCTCTTGTGGAGGGTAATTAGATCTAACAGAAAATCCTTTAGGGAACTTGCAAGTTAATTGCCATGAAAGATGTCTATGTTCTTGTGTTATTTTTTGTATCATTCGGGTTTTTAGACAGCGGAAAGATGCTGAACATTACAGTTAAATGTACTGAATGTTTCTTGACAAACAGTTTACAATTCATATTTAGGATAGTTAGACTGTCTGATGTAAATTTGAAAAATAAAACGTATTCACATCCCAAATCGGCCTGAACAGTACATAATGTTACGTGGTGTTCGGCCAAGTTTAGGTTAAAACATGTAAAGCTTCTTAATTTGAAGTTATCTGGTTTTATATGAATGAAGAAATATATCTACTAATGATCGAAAAATATCACACTTAAATAGAATAATAAAGCAATCTGACTAAAGTGCTTGATCTTCTAAACGAAGATCTGAGAACGACCCATTCACATTCGTCTTCTGTATATTTTGGATTTCCAATATTGCTATTTTTATTTTCGCAAATCTATTTTCGTTTGAACCAATCAGACAACTTGTTCGAATGTCAAAGAGTAAGAAAAAATTGCAGTTAATCCAGGGCTCGAACCCGGGACCTCTCGCTTACAGAGCAAGTGCCCTACCGAATGAGGTAACCGGCCATCTGACATATTTCGACATAAAAATTGTTGATATCAAAAACCAAGGCTTTTTAAAGCTTGCAGAATGTTGTAAGTTAGCTTTTTATTGGCTAGCGGAAGGGTTGTCAGAACGAGGCCATCAATAGCTCGTTGTCAGATCCTATGCGTAGCGTAATAGGAGATGTACTTTAGTCAGATTGAATAATAAAGTTATATCAAAGTCGTTACGTAACACTCCGTGGCATACTCCGTGGCATACACGAAAGATAAAAACTTGTGCATATCACCAATAAAACTTCTATCTAGTAAATAAATCAGGATCTTTAGTACGGAATTGTCAAAAAAAGTAAAATTTTGAACAAGATTTAATTAAATAATAATGGTTTTTTGAAATTCTAAAAAGGTGCAATTGAAACTGAAGGTGTCTGTTCGTTACTTTTTGTTCAAAACGTAAATTGAGCCCTTGCTGAAAGATGGTATCTCCATTACAAGGCTTTTAGTGGTGTACAAGTACTAAATGTGTTTGCACGTGAGAATAGATCATATATTAAAGAAGATATTTGAATAAATAATAGTCTAATTCACACATTAAAACTGAGATAATATTAAAATCATCGATGTGGGTCTCTGTTAATAGCATGGTGAAAATTTGAAACACCTACGAAACTGATATTTTTATAGCGTGACAACTTCAATGAATATGACACCTGTACATGTTACTTGTCACCAACTTATTTTACATTTATCAATATTTTATTTTAGATTCATGAATCTTATCACATGCAGTGAAAAAAGACATTAAAACTATGTTATTTTGTGGGAATTCTCCATATGGAAACTTGAAAGTACCAATAACTTTCGTACATATGAAGAGAGGAGTTGCCAACATATCATCATTACACTAGTACAAACTGATTTTATTTCCAAACTGTCGTAAAAGGTTTAACTTTCATACGGGTGCAAATAACTCAAGAAAGAAAGAAATAATGCACGGTTGCCAAACGGCACTTTAGTTAATGGATGTATTTTAAGACTTGTAAAGATGTCAATGAACGTAAAAACCATGTCATACACACAATATTCAAAGATCAATATTGGTAATACTATACAAACTCAACTGATATCAACTATGTTATCAGACAACTGTCGGTTAATGCAATTCATGAATGTTTAAGACCAGAGGTGAAGAAAAGATTTAAAGCAAGTGGTATAATAATTAGTGATGGGCCGACAGTCGGCGACAATCAGATAATCGTCGGCGTGGCATTCATAATCGCGATCGCCGACTATACTTTTCCCTGACCGATTAATTACTTGGCACCCTAAATGGATAATTTCTGTTGTTTCTGACCTTTTTCTTTCTGGTATTACGGCTCTTTGGGGCAATTACGCCAAGGGAAACTACTCTTCTGCATAAAATGGCTTCCTCCAACGTCTCAATAGAACTAGAGGTCATCTATGATCACCCAGATTTTGGAAGATATATGGCTTTTACAAAATTAAGCCGGGAAAACCGTCATCCCAAACTCTATTGACATTAGTATGGCAGTATGCATACTCTGTCGTAAGACTTACGCAAGCAAAAGTATTTTCAATTTTTAATTTTGTGGGATTGAAAACATTCCAGTCGTTAACTAAGAATTGATAAATCGTTAGTACTTATTTTGCTCCAAATAATTTTTAATTAAAAAACACAATATCACTGGATTAATACCGTCTGTCTGCACCCTGGTGAAATTAAGACGAGTACCTGCGACTTTAGGAGCGCAATATTCTTCCGCTAAAGAACGAGTGCATATTTCCCGATGCAAAGATAATAATAACCTTTTTATTACATACGCATCTACACGTATAAATATTAGGTAAATATCATAAATATGTTCAATAGCCTGAATAGGATTGACAATACTGAACTAAATAGAAAAAATAGTGCAACAACACACACTGAATTACGTCACGCACCCGATATGAAATTCAGGCGTCAGTGTATGGAAAAATATTGACGTTTCCGGTACCAGTATAACTTAACGGGGATTCTAGCATAAAACTGCTTTTATTGTCACATTTCGGGGTTGTTTTAACAGAAGAGAAAACGTGTGTTAACAGAGAGATTCTCGCGCTCACGTGCTGTTATAACACCTTTTTATATATGCGAGTTCCGTGGCAAAGCGTAAACGTCATTCGGCCCCAAAACGGATAATTCAAAACCAAATGACGTCAACGTAAAAAACAGCTCAGACATTCCCGCGCATTTCATGCAAATTTAATGACGTTGAGGTAGGATGTATTCATTTATTAGTATTTATTCCGCGTTTTATGCTAGAATAGCGTTAGCGCATGTTCATTTCGTGTTATAACATCTGCAGAATCCCTCGGGATACGTTGGTACCCTCGCCCTACGGGCTCGGGCACCAACCAATCCCTCGGGATTCTGCAGACGTTATAACACGAAAAAACATGCGTTATCCCTACAATAGAAACGAGTATGTAATAATATACATTTATCACCACAACAATATTATGCTGACGTCACTTCGACGTATAGCGCAATGTACGCATGCGAAATAGCGCTTTCAAATACTTTACTTAAAAACACGTTTAAATATGAAATGTCACATAGCATAACCGTCTTAATTAATTTAGACACACACGGAGTTGGTTATTACCTGTGCAGAATAATTTACCACCATTTGCGCCCTGATGGAACTATTCCGCAAGACGTATTATCATTTCCGGTCCAGGCGTGTATAAACAAAGGCAACACACGCGGCAATAAACAGTTCTATCATATTTTATTCAAATTTTACGATAAAAGATATCTTAGAATGGAAATGATTTATAGTAAAACCGTGTTTGAACACTTTTTATACACTCGGGCAGTTATACGTCGTGCGAAATAATTTCACTCGTGATGCACCCTCGTGATAATTCAATACAAGACTATAGGTGACCAACGCAAATAAAATTGTGAGCAGGTGGTTTAAAGACCCACCACAATCTAGTGACCTACTTTTACCTTCCACGAAAATTTCGTGAACATCATTCCGGTAGTACCGCTTTAATAAAATGTCTACACATTAAAGACACTGTATTGGCACTGTAACGCTTTAACAAGGTATTTGTATATATCTATATTTTTATGAAAATCATGTATAATTACCATCATGGAAATACAAAGGAATACAGTTATTGATAACTCTCAATTCAACTCAGTAGTTTATTGCATTAAACATACAATTATATGCTTATAGTAAAACATGATAGCTAGACAGAAGACATGAATTTACAAGGAGTATAAATTAAACAGTAATGGTGAAATATAGGTTGGACTGAATACATACGACGGAATTGACATGTTTCATTCTCTACATAAGTTTGCAAAATATAAATATTTCGATAAACCTTTTACAACTGCTTTAGAATCTGACATTAACAAATTAGTTAAGTTCTGTAGTGTAGGCAATGTATAATAGTAGTGTTTCAAATGTTTCTTTCTTAAATCCTTGTACTTATTACATGTAAGCAATTTTTACGAATTCTTTCATTCCTTGGCATATCTATATATCTACCCTTTTCAATAGCCAAGTCGTGAGACGACGTTCGAAATCTTGTTAAAGCAACTCTAATTTTTTTATCTTTTATAAAATCTAGATATTTTTCAAACTCAAAATTATGTTTCAAAATACTATATGTTTCTACTGTTACTGTTCACCATAAGATTTTGTACTTGTATGCCTCATGGGCTTCTTAGCCTAATGGATTTATATGAAATAAAACTGTAAACTGTGAATGTCATTGAACAAGGAATATAGTGGACGCAAACTTGACCCGATGGTTGACCTTTGCATTTATACATAATAAGGCAAAAACTTTATTGAAAGTGAGTGTACGTTAAAACAGAAACTGCACGGGGAAGGAATATAATTTTGTGTAAATATAAATTAGTGTTATTGAAAGTTTTAAACTGATCAATGAAAGTATATATACTTTGATACTGCACTGTATACAAACTAATTCCATATAAATATACACGGCTACCCTAAACACCCTTGATTTCTATAATGAAATAACCGATATGAATAATCAGCCTAAGGTCAACCATCGCGGTCAAGTTGCGTCTACTATACTATTATTGTCACTGGCACGAGGAAAGTGTTCAATGTTTGGAGAATTGCATTCTGTCAATGAGTATGTATTAATGGTGCAAACAAGAACCACAAAATAATGCACTATTTTGTTGTTACGTTATGTTCAATTTGTGCATAATTGTGAAGGAAAGGGATTATATCGTGAATAGCCATAACTACAGTTTATTTGAAAAAGACAACCAGGACCGTGAGCAGATTGGGCTTTAGAAAAATTAATGAATTTTTGTCATAAAAGTTCTTACATGTATCGTTTGAATACACATGTAATATGACAGTCATTGTGAGGCATGCATTGAAAATATGTCCTTATTTTCCAGAAAATCCAAAATACACTACAATTTTATTGCATTCATTTCTCAAAGATTTTACTCAAAAGTGTAAAAAAAATAGGTTTTTGTGTCACCGTGTCCTTCAGACAAAATTTTAATGTTTCCCACATTTTTATTTTTAAAGTACCCATTAAATCTTTATACAAATCACATGAATATTGTCGGATTTAAAAGTATGTCATAACTCGAAATGTGTCATAAATAAAAACTGAAGTAGGGCTTCTATTATCAGGATACGCTGTTAATTGTTATAACACAACCGGGAACAGGTGCTAACCGTAACTAATAGCCCTGAAACCAGTTCATTAATATTCCTGTGGAAAATAAAAATTCCAACGATGATTTACGCCGAAACCACTATATATATTACATGCACCAATTATGGAAAACTCCTTTCGAGAGATTTTTTTGTAACAAAACACTTGTTGGTTTTACGTCAATTTATTATCATTTTATGGGTCTCTTATTATTCAAACCATCACCATGTAATCTAACTATAGAAAACATTACTATCTTTTGAATTTAAACACACTGACGCTTGACGAAATGGCAGTATCTAGTTATATGGTACTTTCTTTAAACTTAAGTCTGCTGGCGGCCTGCACGGACATGCAGGCTGATCATGGTCTGCACTGTTCGCTATTCAGTCAGAAAAATGTTCAACCCTTTAAATAATAAATGGTACTGCCAAAATTGAATGATAGACCATATTAGAAATTTAGCAGGGTAAAGGTTAACACTATTGTGAATGTTTTGATATTAATGTCTTAATGATTTCAAAGTGCAATAATTGTAAAGCTTCATCACCGTTCGATAACATCTGTAATGAATATATAAAAATTACCAAACACTTAATGTTACCTGTTTATACGTCCTTTTTAACGCTATTTTTGATTCAGGCAATCTGCCTGAAACTTGGCTGATTGGTACAATAAAGCCAATATTTAAAAAGAAGGGTTCTGCCCTTGATCCTTCTAATTATAGACCGATTACAATCTTAAGTTGTCTGGGAAAACTTTTTACGGCTATTTTAAATGAGCGAGTTAATATTTTTCTTAAGCGCAACAATATTTTAAATGAAAATCAGGCCGGGTTCCGGTCTAGTTATTCTACATGCGACCACATTTTTACGTTAAAATATCTTATTGACAAATTGAGACAACAAAAGAAAAAACTTTATTGCTCTTATGTAGATTTTTCTTTAGCCTTCGACCAAGTTTGGCGGGCTGGTCTGTGGAGCAAATTATTGAAAAACGGTATAAGTGGGAAATTGTTTACGGTTATCAAAAATATGTACGCAGATATAAAGTCGTGCGTTTCCGCAAATGGTAAAATGTCCCCATTTCTCAAAAGTAATTGTGGGGTTCGTCAAGGGGAAAATCTTTCCCCCATACTTTTCTCAATCTATTTAAATGATTAAGAGTCTTATTTGGAAGAAAGAAACCCTGGTATGGAATTACATCAATCGCACATTGACCCAGATATCTACTTGAAAATTTTTGTTCTTCTTTATGCAGATGATACAGTGATTGTTAGTGATAATCCGATCTCTTTTCAAAATATGTTAGATGATTTTTATAATTATTGTAGTATATGGAAACTTCAGATTAACATGAGCAAAACAAAAGTTATTGTTTTTGGTTCAAATCGTCCTCAAAATTTTTCTTTCACTCTAAATGGTGAACCAATAGAAACAGTGAACGAATATAAGTATTTAGGTATACTATTTTCATCTTCGGGCAGTTTTCTTAAAGCTAAAAAACAATTAGCTGCACAAGCAAATAAAGCCATGCATATTCTTTATAAAAGGATTTATAATTTAGACCTTCCTATAGATATTCAACTGAAACTTTTCGATCAAACAGTTCAACCAATTTTGACTTACAACTGCGAATCGTGGGGCTTTGATAATAATGATATAATAGAGAAAGTACACACTGATTTCTTACGAAAAATAACAAAATCAAAGAAAAGTACGCCTATTTATATGCTGTACGGGGAATTAGGTCGCTACCCATTAGATATTGTAATCAAAGTTAGAATTGTTAGATACTGGGCCAAAGTATTAAGTAGCAGCAGTTCAAAATTGAATAGAATCTGCTATGAAAATATGCTTAATTCAACCTCAAGTAATAAATGGCTAGATTGTGTCAAGAATATTCTAGATTCTACAGGAAACACTTTTATTTGGATTAATCAAAGTTTACTAGATTTACGTAATTTACATACCACAATTAAAAGAATACTATTGGACCAGTTTTTCCAAGATTGGAATAATAAGATAAGTATCTCGTCGAAGGGCAAAAACTACAGACTTTACAAAATAAATGCAAATTTTGAAAAATATCTGACTAAACTCCCGTAAAGCTTAAGAATTTCATTGTTTCATTTTAGGACGGGAAACCATAGGTTACCTGTCGAAGTAGGGAGGTGGACCCAGTCATTTATTCCTCTTGAGAACAAAATGCAGGTTGTGCCCCCTTAACGACATAGGCGACGAGTACCACTATATGCTAGTCTGCCCCTTTTTCTCCCAATTCAGGAAGGTTTATATACCAAGACGTTTTTATTCAAGGCCAAATACACTATTATTTAAAGAATTGTTAAATGTGGACTCGATTAAAATCCTAAAACATAATGCTAAGTTTGTTAAAATCATACTTAACCACTTCAGGCGAAACTAATAAGATATATAGAAAAGTTGTTACTCACGACTGCAAAATAAGCCCGTATGTCACATTTTAATTCAATGCCTAATGCTATTTTCCATTCATTAAATTTCCAGCCGAATGACTCCGACAGTCAATTTTCCCACGCTACTTACTAATTATAGTATATTTGCAAAATTTGCACGAGGAAAGCAAGCGACTCTTTATTGTATGACCTGATAACCAGATAAAGTTAACTCATCGTTTAAAACTGTGTTGATTTTATAGCACAAGTTCACTATATTTTTTACCATTTTTGATACATCGCGTTTTTGTGAACATTTATAAGATTTCTCACTTATATGGAAGTATAACACTGTCCCCCATGTACATTACCAGACGATAGTATTTACTTGATCTTTTTCTGTCATGTTGTTCCTTAGTATATGAGCCTGACAGTAATAAACGTAAATGTTGTTGTTGTTGTTGTTCTAGAAATACACTTTCTAGATCTAGGTTTTTAAAGGTAGACATCTTGGAAGTACTGAGCACGGCAAACACAAACGGAGCCACACATGGCAAAATAAGCCAACCAAAACAATAGAAACTCTAGTGGAAATCGTATACGCGATGCTTGTAATATCACTCGTCAAGTAAATGATAATTGTATATGTTTTCGAAGGACCTTTTCACAGATTTTATTTAAATCATCTACATACTACTTAAGTAACATGCATTTAACATATTATGCAAGAATGAAACTAAACTCGTTTAGACGACTTTACACATGAACATGTTTGGGTGAAGTCGACAAATAAATGTATCGTCGCACAAACTAACACAAAGTGGCAGTTAATCCAGTTGGTATTAAGAAGAACTAAATGTTTTGTCAAATACATTATAAAAAATGCAAGCAATAAATTGGTGACATGACAATGATGCATATCATAAAAATAAACGTACTTGCAATTATTAAGGGTTTTCATAAATGAAAAAGATTAGCAAAAATAGCATCCATAAAGCTCTTGTATAATTATGATAAAGATGGTTGTCGTTTTTCTACCATAAATATCATTGGCAATACATTTAAACAGATAAAAAATGCATTAAAACAATTTTACAAAGACTTAACCACATTTATTCACATTCAAAGCTATTTATAAGTTGATAGATTATATTTCCTGTTCCAATTAGCTAACATAACATCACTTTTTATAGTTTTCTCTGTGCTTGATTTTGTCGGACAAAACTTGCTTATAACGACGTAGAACAAGATAAAAATACAAAAACACCAATATGTCTTCATAATTCCGCATCGTAATTCACTGTGATTAGGAATTTATGACAAAAAAAAAACCCATTTATTATCGTGAAAACAACGTATTTACCAACGCTATTTTACAAAAACTGCACGTAACGTCTTTAGTTTGCACTGCATTATCTGAAGGCCGGATTCTATTACATTCCTACATGAGTACAAAACAATTAACTAATAAAAAAACGAGTATTGTTGATGCTCGTCGCGCTCCTGTTAACACTTTGGGTGCAGGGTGCAAAACAGAATTATTTTCAGCCCAATAATTACTAAGTGTTTTCTAAGTAGAATGTTTTAATTACACATTACTTAACCGTGTAAACTAAACCGTAATAATATTTTGTAACAGCTATACGTCCTTACCGCGCTCCGCATAATTGTATGTTGGATAATATTTTTTGTTGGTTTTAATGTCACAACCACACAATTTTAGATCATTTTGTGGTGGAAGACGACATCAAATGCCCCTTCGGACAATATTTCAGGCAAGGGCAGTCGGTGATCTTGGTAGAACACCGAACTGGATGTTTTTTCACGTGAGAGTATTCAACACGCCAAGCGAGGTTTCGACCTATCAGTTGTGACGGACAAATGATTTGAAGTCTGCGACCTTAATCACTCAACCCGTTTAATGTGGAATAAGACAAAACTGATATTCAATAATAACTTTTCTAAATTTGAAATACCAAACTTAAGATTCCAACATGGATCTGAAACAACCGACTGGCTTCATGAAAGCATTCCCTCATACCAGAGGTCTACCATTGTTTGTCTCCGAACTACATCTAGTCATTTTATAAAACTTTCCTTTTTGAAAAATATTTTAACATAAAAATTACATAAATATCTTAAAATACTAGTACGTAAAATTCTATGTTATATCTAATAAAGCTGACAGAAACACTAACTCTTTAGTCTAACAAAAGTAAACCCTAACCAATAATAATAATTCACACAAATGTTGTTGGACGGTACTATTCGCTAGGATAATTGATAGTACCACTGTATATACTGCACATTAAATAATAAATTATGTACTTCCTTTTTTATTTGACTGCATGAGATATGTAAGTCGACATATAGTTGATGTTGTGGTTGCCAAACATGTGAATATATAAATTCATCATCAAGACATTCATTAAAATACGACAGAGGAAAAGGAAGGTTATTAATTTTTTCATATGTTCACCTTCGTTCTAATCAGTTGAAACTTTTACGAGGAAAAAAAATCCAACTGATGCATTTGTCTACATCTTTAATGTCAAACTTGTCCCGACTGATACATTACAGGTATCATTTATTTTTCAAGACAAGACAAGACAAGACAAATTTATTAAGACTTGCACAGTGTACATCGTCTAAACACATGAAAATTTTACACATATTTGGTCACAAAATAATGAATGTATAATAATAACAGGTATCATATTAACACAGTTGTGTGCCTAGATTTTAATGAAATGTTAAGATAAATTTTACAAATCAATATTCTGGAGGATAACTACTTATAGTTATGTAATAATATTAAGACAATTGTTTCTTAAAACTAATGCTTCTTTAACAAAGTTTGCTAATTTAACAAGTTCTGATTTATCAGTTGTATTTAACAATTGGTGGAATTTGTAAACAGAAGGTCGGTTGTAATAGCATTGCTTTAAATACTTTCGTCTAATATTAGCGTAGGTAGAACATTTACAAACAAAGTGATATTCATCTTCAATATCTAATTCATTGCAACAAAGACAATAACGTTCATTTCTTGGGATATTCTGACCAGCATATCTTCCAGTTTGGATTCGAAGCGGTAAGGCTGAAGTTCTAAGCTTGGTGACATACTGTTTTAGTGTTTTTGGTACTAAATCTAAATAATGCTCGTATTTAAAAACAGGCTTAAATACACGATACATATCTAATACAGAACTATTAGCAACACATCGAGACCACTCTTGTTTATATGTGTCAATTACAACGTTTTTAAAGTAAGCTATAAATGTATTAACATCGACTGAGCTTGGATTATCAAACACATACGAAAACCCATGTGTGTCTAACAGTCTTTTTACATTCGAAACCCAGTTTGTACGTCCATTGTAGCAATCCTGTAAGGCTTGCATGTATACAGATTTTAAGATAATATTTTCAGTTTGGAGGATTTTAAACCAATATTTGATTATTCTTATATATCGATTAATAAAAAGAGGGTATCTGCCTAGCTCGCCATAAACTACAGCATTACAAACATTTTGTTTAACATTCAACAAACGTTTACAAAACTTTAAATGTACCCTTTCCAATTCTTTTGACTTAGTATCACCCCATACCTCACATGCGTAATTCAAAATAGAACCAACAAAGGCATCGAACAATTGACATTGTATTTTGGGCTGAAGATCAAACTCTTTACATTTATTAAATAAAATATTCATTGCTTTTAATGCTTTGCCACATAAATGTTCTTGATTTAGATTAAAATTTCCTGTATGATTAAAGACAGTTCCCAAATAATTAAAGTCGTTCACTACTTCTATTTGTTGACCATCATATGTCCATTTTTCAGATGGTAATAATCTACCACGTTTGCGAAATACCATTATTTTAGTTTTATTTGTGTTTACTTTTAGTCCCCAACTATTGCAATAATTAAATAAAAGATCTAAATGTTTTTGAACTTCTTCAGGAGATTTACCTATAATGGCCATATCGTCAGCAAATAGTAACAATATCAATATAATATCGTCAATATTTAAACCGGAAGTAGCTTCATCCTGCAAAAACAATTCTAAATCCTCTACAAATAGGGAAAATAACAAAGGGGACTATCTCATTTTTCTAACGGGCAATAAAAACAATAATGCATTTTCAACGCATGTTGCATATTTGTGACTGGTCGCGCAATGCGTGTAAACATTACCAATTAGTGATTTGTTACTGTATAAAACAGAGTGATAAATGGATGCTTGAATTTGATTATCGAAGATATAATGACAAATTTGATGGCTGTAAAAAGAGGATACTGTAACGGAAAGAGTTTATTTATACGAACCAGACAAAATATCAAAATAAATCTTGTTGTTTATCAACGAAAACTGCAAAAAAGATGAACAAATGATAAATTATCTGTATCAACGAAAGTGTACGTAATGGCACCATTAAGTTATGTTCCATAGGTCCCACAATTTATCTAAATATGCAAGTCTCCTCTTGATAATTTTCTTCAGTGATAACTGTCATTTGTCATTTTAACAAACTATTTCCTGTCTATATAATTCAATACTTGGATCGACTTGTAGCCGTGAAAGACGTCCAATTATTTTTCAAGATTCAGAGCAGTTTTCGTAATTCTTTATCTAATATTGGTGCACACTAACATACTAAGGTAATTAGTGGTCTGTATCCGTAGATAAGCAGCGTTATATGTTGAAACTGCATTTTAGTTTTAATTATGGACACGTATCCTTGCAGTATATAAATAATGCATGATTGGCAAGTTGCTTAAACATTAATGGTGCTGTAAAAAGGTAAAATGAAACTTTTCACGTGTTTTAACTGGGTGCTGGGTTACATAAAGTTATGCAGCTTATTACAAACCAGTGACAACATCAGTGTCTTCTTATATGAAACAGAGAGAACACGGTACAACTGGGCCCGAGAAAGCTACCAGTATCTGGCAAGGGGATTAGCCGTGTACACTGCTGAGAAAAATAACCGAATATACTACCATAGTAAATAACATTTATTTATTACATGTAGTTATTTCAGCAGTGTATACATGAATTATCTTACCTTTTTATTGATATCATGATCCAGCGCAGTTCCAGTTAATTAATGTTAAGATATATGAACCCCTAATACTCCATCCAGTACAGTTTATGGTAAAAATACAGGGAAGAATTCCTTAGAATATATAAAGATGTTTATTGTGTTAGACAGCAGTGGGTATTATTAGAATATTTCACTGGTTGAAGGTATAATATACACTGCTGCTTAACAAAAAAAATCGTTATCTTTAAGTAAGGGCAACATTTCCCCCACAACATCATACATATCAATATTCAAGGAACTCGTTTTGTGTTATTTGCCAAAATTAGTGTTTTTCTGGGCCAAATAGATTTGATAAACTCTGTCTGCAGAGAATATTTTTTATAACGATTTAGCACTCTTGAATGATCTTAGGAATTATGTTATTACCATTAAGATACTGAACATACACGGACATTTCGAAAACAATTTTATTTAATTTTACTCTAGGTTTTTGCTAATTATAATGTTTCCTGAGAAATTCTTTATGTCTTGTTATATCATACATCATTAACATCATTTAGTATTGATGTCTATGTATTATTTAGATTCGCTTGCTTAAAATGCTTTAACATTTGATATCGTAAAATAATAATTATTCAAAACCTCAAAAGTGACATTTTACATTAAACAAGGTTAAAGCAACTGCACAAGATTTTATAGTGCTCGTTGGGTTATAAACAGCAGCTGATGTGCTTCATGCAACAAATGAACATTTTACCTTCCGCTCGTCCGTCAAATTTATATTTTGTCTTGGCGGCGTTTGGACAAAAAACAAACAAAACAACTTAAAATATTTTGTCGTGTAAACTTTTAAATGCATGCAACAAATATCTGTCTTGATGTTCACGCATTAAAATGTAAAATGCATACATTTGTGACAATGGGTTTTCATCAACGCTTGTGAATAGAAAACGAATAATGATTAAAGTCCTTAGGCAATTTATATAAAAATCTTATACTTTGTTCCATACCTATTTATGAACAGAATAATCAAATTAGGTTAGATGACCCTGTGTTACGAGTTACAAAGACGTCACATCATCATGACGTCATACTTTATGTTATACATTTATGACGTCACCGCTGAATCATAATTGAGCTAATTGAATTCGCTCGTAGAGATCAAAACGTGTTTTACGGTCCTACACATAGTCAGTATGACTTTTTATCATAATTATGTTTTTGAAATGTTATTTTCAACCGTTTGGCCCTGAAATAATTCGTATGTAATGGAACAGAAGTAGAATCTCTCATGTCACAATCGTAGGGGGTGAAATGCAACAGCCAACCATATTTTATCGTAGATTCATGTATAGGCAATTTCGCTATATGTTTATATAGCAATTGCTGTGGATCGTGTTAGAATATATTACATTCCATTCTTTTTAAAGTAATAAAGACGGCAATTGAATTTATTCTGCAGAAAGTCCCTCAGTAACAAAATAACTTTGAGAAACGTCTGATTTAAATATAAATAGCTACTTATCTGGCATTAATTAGGTTAGTCAAAAACAAAATATAAATTCATCGTTAATTGTTTGACATTGTCCGCCCCTGTTAGACAAAATGCATTTCTCCTATAAACTCCTATAAAATTATCAACTTTTCCCCCTTGAAGTCAGCATCCTTACCCGCACGGCCACGAGGCCCCTAAGTACATAAATTATATCTTAAACATAATTGTTTACAACTAAAACAATTTTGAAAATAGAAGTCCAGACAATATCATATTTTGACATTATCAATAACACCATCACTTTAACTGTATACAAAAAAAGTTATTGAAAGACCTTTGAATCAATGTGTATGTTTTCTGAATTGTGAATAATCTGTTAATGTTGCACATTACAGGGCTCCTTGAATATTTTATGAATGAAAATAAGTGTAAAATATAAATGTACAGTGTTTATGATATAGAGCAAATATGGATACAATGGGAATAATATAGCATACAGTATAGTATTTAACATAAAATCTACTTCAGACCTCATTTCAAACATTTTATATTGCCTTAGGGTAAGTTTTCAACCGACATTACAGCGATGCAAATAATGCTTAAATGTTTAAATAAATAATTCTGTTTAAAAGTAAGACAACCGTTTTGTATTTCTGCAGTATTCTGACAAAATGTATTAAAAGAAGACGAGTTTGCTACTTAGCAGACGTAACTTAAGTACAAAATCACATTTATAGAACCTATTTCACCAGCAACGTATATCATCCGTTTAATTTCAGACTAATAATTAAGTGATTCAGTAATGCCTTTTCATACTTTATACACAGAACTACTTTGTTAATTGACTTACTTTTCACTTTTAGTGTTTAGGTATTATAGTTGCTTTCTGGTCTTATTTAATTATGATAATAGTAAGTGAGTGTAACTATTGTATATTATCTCAATCAGTAGACTTCAGCTTACATTCAAAAACGTTGTAATTCCTGAATTTTAAATTGCCAATCTTAACTGGTATTATGTCTAGTAACGAACGAGCTTCGACAAATATTGAACTCCTCATATTGCGAGCAGGCCTGCCTACAATAAGATCATAAAATAATGGCGGCCCCGCAAAACAATACTTACAGTATTTATACCAAATCTTTCAATACTATCGAAAAGGTTTGTTCGGGACGTGATTTGAGGCAACAATAAAGTGCACATATTGTGTATTATGATTTGAATTTTATCATTGGATTGATTTAATGTAAAGTATGCATGATCTTAAAACATAAATCACAGCTATCCAATACTTCACATTCCTACATTTAGCGGCGTTTTTCAATAACTATCAAGTTTCATATGAGGTATTTCCGTGAGCCCAATTAAAACTGAAACGATTTGTAAACATTTAGATCCAATTTAAAGTGATAAATGATACACTATTAGTCTAATTGAAAAATAAACTGCGGATATTCTACATTGAAGCACGCCAACCGTACATAATAGGAGTACGTTTCTATATATCGCGACCCAAAAAAATTCAGCACGTACTACTGCTTTACAGCATCCATAGTAACAATTGAACAGCACCTACATGCATTTACTACTTGGAAATTTTCATTAACACAACAACGTCAACGTATGTGTGTGGAGTGGGGGTGGGGGGAGGTAATCTAGTGAAGTATGCTCTCAAAATGGAGCTCCCGGCATATGTCGTTTAGATCTTAAGCTCGGCCAACAACGTTGCAACATACAACACAAACCTACAACATGATATTTGAACAGTTAATCCTGCAAGCCATGCGCATTTTTCCTATAGCATTAACCCACAGGTGGCAGTGACGTACCTAGGATACAGTATAGGTCCAATAAATCTCTCGTTTACAAAGTGAACGGGATTTCAAAACAGTTTTTTTTAAATATTTCCAAATATCAAATAAAGCGTTAGAAGCTTTGTTATTTGCATGTGAAATTCTTTTAAAGTATAATTGATGACATTAGATTATAGAAGTAAACTTTATAACCGTGATGATATCTAACAATTCAATCCAGAACGAAATTGAAATACTTATACCAAGTCCACTTGATTACTTCGTGATTGCATTAACTAAATTGTTGAAAATTACCTTTTATAGCACTTTTTGGAACCTGATAACATTGAAACAGTCCTTCTTATGCACGTTGACGCCTTAACAGGTAAAAAAAAGAGCACATGATCAATCGGATTCATGTTTTAATGGATTGCTTATTATTCTAATAAAGATCAAATAAATCTGATAAAATTTATTAGTACAAATGTATCATTTTCGATCATTGGATCATTTCGTAAATAACATTTGAAATGTATAATATAATACATTGAAGTGAAACTAATTTCCCGTATTTTTATTACTCTCAGGTCATTCTCTTAGTGCATTCGGGTAACGAATTACAACTTAATTTAACATGTTAAAGGACTTAAAAATAGTTTTTGAGCCTCAATGTTCAAACAAGTGACCTCTGAATTGCGTGGTAAAAAGCTGATGGTAATTTTATAATGAACATAATGAATGTAACATCGATGGCAATAGCTCTAAAACAGGTGTTGAAATACACTTATTTGACAACGTAAATTAAAATTAAATTACTGTGTTTACGAAAAATGGTAGATATTGCTCTAGCTTCTGAGCGTAAGAAATGCATTGTAAAGTATTTTTATTTACAAGTAATTATATTTTAAGAACCTTTTCTTCGAATGTAAAAATAGAGAAATATTTCTATGCTAGTTTTCCTAAAAATTTTGTTTGTCATGACTGATGGAAAGATAGTTTCAGATCTATACGTTGTCGTCATATGTTGAAATTTAAAACCAGAAAACGGTCATTTCATACCTTATTCCAATCCACCCGACCGAATAAATACGTTACAAGAAGGGTCGTATACCCGGTCGTTGACCGTCTGACAATGTTTTAATAAACGGACCGCAGTAAAGCGGAAATTTGTCGACTATGCCATTGTTAAATAACATGTCTTGCCACCCTATCAAACAGATAATATATTGAAATTGTTTGACGTACAAAACAATTCTGGTACAGTAGCTCTCCGGTTCTTTTGCGTAATTTTTCAATACATATTTCGGGTAATATGGAATTTACTTAAAGCTTGAAACTAATTCAAATCAGATGGGGAGGATTTTTTTTATTTTATAAGAAATGCAGTGTATGTCGGTTTCATATCTGTTGCATATTGTTACAAATGATCAATAAAATCTGTAAGAAGATCCAATCAATCTCGGTTTGACTGTCTTTGATCATGAAAGCTAATTGAAAGGCCCTTATTTGTATACCTGCCGATATGTAGTATGCTTACAGTAAACTAATCATGTGACAAAAAGGTTGACTTTTTAAATCACTGGCATAACTATGCGTAATATTCTTGCATAGAATATAGATATTTAATATAGATAATATATCACCCTTTTTCTTGCGTGTCATAATATTCAAACTGTTATCTGAATTGAACACGCTATTAAAATTGTTCAAATACTTGATACTTATTACATTAATAATTATGTAATTATATAATACTAGTATTATGCATCATACTTTTATGTATTAATTCATTAGTCGCTTAATATTTCAAATGTAGTTACATGGTATTCTGTATTTTAATTGATTTTCTTTCGATTAAGTAAAAATAAAAAACTTACATTTCATGAATTATAAAAGTCAGACAAATTGTCAATCTTCAGTAGCTTAAGGTAGTTGTCATGTAATCATCAGTGAATTTTTTTCTAAGTAATCCTTAAGACAGGAGTTAAAATGTGTTGCTGTGTTTTCCTTTATAATCCTATATAAACACAATATACACTATGATCAAGAGGAGGGAACAGCCCAGGTGAGCGGCTAGGGACATGGTCCTGCTCTCGCTCCCAGGAGCTGAAACTCAATAATCATTGTTAAAAGCTAGGTTGAAATACGTTTATAACTAAGAAATGTTGTTAAATAGAATTGTAAACAGAACTGTTTTAAGGCAACTGAACATTGATTATATCTTTGAAATTCGACTGAACATTTATGAGAAACAGTGCATTGCTCTTCGTAGGAAATAAAAATGTTAGAACTGCCATTATGGTGTTGTGTTTTAAAGCTTCAGATGCACCGGCCACTATACTACGCTACACAAAGAAATATTTAGATAATGAGGAAAATAAAGCAGTCGTATTCAGATAAATTTTATATAACATGTATTATTTACAGATTGATGTTATCGTGCGTATGTTCATAGATTTTGTGCTGAAAAGTTTTTCACTGATATGAAAAAGTGCAAACTAATACACAATGGAAGTCCCGCAGTGAGCGACGAACAGGAGAACATGTCTACGTCATCCCGGCTGTTATTTTTTTTTTTGACTGAATAAAGAACACCCAAGAAGGTTCGGTTACTGACCACTTTGAATAGTTCCATCTTAATCAAGCTAAAACATACTTGTGCCGTAATGCCCTGGTCAGTATTCAGTAAGGTAGAACATTTTTATACAAACTGAGACATTGTTATTATATATTATTACCAAAACTTCCTTCATACTCACGCTACCTTTGCAAACGTTAGTTCCTGCATGTATTTTATAATTGAAAACAACAATCAGTGATTAGATTATGTCATAAAATTATTTCAGTTTTTAATGGAATTGTTGTTATATGGCGGAAGTATGAACAAGTTTATTGTGCTTCCTCATCTTAACAGATAATTAAATAAACTAATTGTGGGTGAGAGAAAACATAAGTTTTTTATAGATACTTCAATTTGATGAAGTAATAGACATATGAATTTGCAACAAATTAATGTGAAAGTGATCCAGTTACTATTTACCTAATATTATCTGATGAAAGAACAGTTACTTATTTTCACAAGTGTTGTTTGTTCAATATCATACAGTGAAATAAATCTTAAACTTTCAAACTTTATTATATCAAAGTTAGAACATTTGTCTTGACAATTATTATTTACGATAATTTGACAAATTTTAATCATTTGTCATAATAAACAAAAGGGGAAAAAGTTTAGATATGATTACACTCTAAAAAATGTATATCTTACATTATAAATGCTTTTCTTGTTCAATGTATTTTTTTTTTATTTGCGTAGACTTAAAGTCTGAACAAAAATATTACACAAACATTCGCTGTGATGCATGGCGACTTGCTCGGACAAAAACTATCGGCTAAATGTATTACATTTTTGAGCTAGGCTTGGTTTTCAAAGAAAGATTAATTCCTATTTCACAGCAAATCTATGACAAAACCTTTTTTATTATTTTGATACATTTGAACGTTACATCTAGAGAGAGTACTGGTACTTTTATTTCATTATCTCGTCATTTCCGTTTTGAAAGATTTACTATTTTATTATATACCTATATAAGTTATGTAAAAAAAACAGCTTGCATTTCACAAGGAAATACGAACAGGCTGAAAAAAATCCCGTATTGTACCTTCCAAAATTTCGTGTTGTACCTTCCGTATTGTATGTTTCCGGACTACTTTCATTAATTTGCATGAGCTGACTCAGTTATATAAATAGCGCACACAAAAATCATCACTCATTTCATTTTAACATCAACAAACATTTAAGATTTCGTTCGAAAACAAACAAAAAGGAGGAGGTATATAATAAAACGGTCATTACAGCAGTAGCTAGATCTGGGATTTTGTGTTCGGCACTCGTGGATATTGCAAGGACGGATCACACTCGGCGCATGCGCGCCTCGTGAGATCCGATCTGTCAAAATCCACTAGAGCCGAATACAGCATCCCAGATCGAGCTACTGTTACAATAACCCTATCATATTTACGTATCTCATTATAAATAATGTCTTTCTCAACGACCATATTGGAACACTGATGAATACATTGACAATATATACCTTTGTTGTGACTTTTATTTTACATCTGCCAAAACATTAAATTGTTTCGAAAAAAAAAAACTAAAGAATAGATATTTGATAAAATTTATCACTCATTATAATAGTGTATATTTCAGCATTTGTCTTATGTACGTTTTTTCTTTCGTTCATTTTTTTTTTATTAAGATAGAACTGCATCTCGAGTGCATATTTGAAGAACACACTATAAGCTACCATACACTCGAGCATCTGTTTTGTAGTTTCTTAACATAATAATAAGCCTAGCATGGCGTAAACCACGCAGTGTACACCGATAACTTCCGTTTTCCACACGTGAATCATTTGGATCTTACATGACAAAAAATCAGTTTTACGTTTTTATTTCAATTCGTGTTATTTTCTAGGTAACACTAAAATGTATGTGTAACCTAATCACTGACATATAGTTGTGTGTAACCTAATCACTGACATATAGTTGTGTGTAACCTAATCACTGACATAAATTATGTGTAACCTAATCACAAACAAAGTTATGTGTATCCTAATCAGTGACAAAAAATCAATGACAGAAATATATGTGTAACCTTATCGGTGACAGAAAGGTATAGTACAACCTAATACCTAACCAGTAACATATCTTCGTTGTTACCCAGTAAGAGACAGAACTTTATATTGAAAGTATAACCTTCCCGGCGACATCAGAAATTGCCATAAGAATATGGTTGCTGCTCTTCATAATGGAGTCTATGAAAATTATAAGTTAATGAAAGTCAAGCCGGACTTAAAAGCTTTTTTCATTAAGATGAGACCCTGATAGCACGAATAAAACACGTATGAGATAAATTAGAATTGATCGTATCTAAATGTATTATAAAAATGATTCCTCTGATTGAAATAAGTCGAGGTAATGGGAATAGGTGGTGACGGATCATCTTAATTGTTATTGAGTGTAGTTTGTGAATAAAGACCACAACCATTGACGCTATTATTAATAATTTATGAGTTAGCCATCACTTTTTATGTTGTTAAACAAGTATATCTACTTTTCCGGAACCGTGAGTTTTAACAATTTGGAGCCCGTTCTGATTAATTACAAAGATATTAAATGTTTGTCAGTGTTTCGAACTAATAATGAGAGGTCTTTACATTCGGCTCTGGCTTAACTTTTACTTCAGCTGGCAGTAAACGCATAACACCTAAAACATGTTATCAGTATGTTATCAGTATGTATTCCTATAAACGTTTTATATACATCAGTTCTCACATTTATATTTGGGGAGGGGCGGGGTGGGGGGGGAGGGGAGGTTACATTAATTTAGCATAATATTACAACTGAAACCATGAACTATTCATTCTTCTTTCATTTAACAAAATTTTGACAAATTAGCAGTTTTACATATATGTAATTTCCTTTGCTGTAACGAGCCTGAAACTCGGATGAGAAATGTTCTATTTAGAGTGCTGACAGAGCGATTTTTTGGTAATTCAAGGGCCATAATTCTGAAGTGCCTGGGCTGATTTAGCTATTTATCGCACTTGGCCGAGGACTTATTGGCAAATACATTTTGTTCGAGTTTGGTGAAGATCGGATGAGAAATGTTCGACTTAGAGTGCGTACAAATGTGTACAGAGCGATGTTCGGTAATTCAAGGGCCATAATTCTGAAGTACCTGGAGCGATTTGGCTCGTTATCGAACTTGGCCGAGGACTTATTGGTAAACACATTTTGTTAAAGTTTGGTGAAGACTGGATGAGAACTGTTCAACTTAGAGCGCGGACAAGATTTGTGACAGACACACACACGGACACACATACAGACAGCAGTAAATCAATATATCTCCTACACCACTATGTGGTGAGAGACATAATAATGAGACACTTGTTGCTGTATCGGAGAAAAGGAATCGTAAATACCATAAGAATCCAATAATATATCAAGTTACAAAGAAAAACAATATTAATATTTTTAGTGTTTTAATGAATATGATAAAGGAATCATGGAAAATAGTTATTTTGACCAGTAAAGTGTAAGTGTTTTGGTGTTTATATATACTTATGTCGACACTTTTTATTCCTTTTATATCACTCTCAGTAACATATAAAACATAATTGAGCCGTGCCATGGGAAAACCAACATAGTGGGTGTGCAACCAACATGGATCCAGACCAGCCTGCGCATCCGCGCAGTCTGGTCAGGCTCCATGCTGTTCGCTTTTAAAGCCTATTGGAATTGGAGAAACTGTTAGCGAACAGCATGGATCCTGACCAGACTGCGCGGATGCGCAGGCTGGTCTGGATCCATGCTGGTCGCACACCCACTATGTTGGTTTTCCCATGGCACGGCTCAATTTCTTTTGACAACAGAGCGATAAACCTTAATGTATAGCGCCAGAATATTCTTACATTAACCCCTGTTGCAATCAAAACGCTGAGCCAGGCATTTTTACTTCATGTAATACGTCTATAAATATTCCCGTATGGCAGAAGTTTAGAATATTTGCCCAATTTACGATAAATAAAAACGAAAATGATGTTCAAACACCGTGATTCGGATAATGTGCATACTAAGACAGGACTACCAGTGAAATGTCATCTTTGTAAATGATTATTGAACTTGATGAACAGGCTACACAATGATGGAATAACATTTAGTTTTATTTAATGAAACAACACTTAAATGGCTAAAGCAATATGACATTTGTCATGATGATAAATGAGATAGGCAGCGACAATAAGTTTATCACCATAGCAAAAACAGGTTGGTATATTGACTTATTAGGATTTTCGATTAACCTTTAACCTGCTGGCGGCAAGTAATTCTGTCTTTGCGACCAGTGCAGACCAAGATCAGCCTGCACATGATCATGGTCTGCACTGTTCGCTATTCAGTCAGTACATTTTCAGTGAAGACCCCTTTAAATAATAAATGGTACTGTCCAAATCTGAAGATGGACCGGTCCACTTTAGAAATTTAGCAGGGTAAAGGTTAAAAACAACGAAAAAGGCAAAAGCTTTCGAATTCCATGGAGGCTTTTTTTCCCTTGCTTTCTGTGCAAGCAACTGCAAATGCTCTGTCAAGCAAAGAATCAGCATTTGTAGTATATAAACCCACAGAAACACTTTCTAGGTGTTTATTTTTAGCGTAACTGGTCGATGGTATTGAGCATCAGCATAATAAACGGGCCGCTAACTGACTTTTACAGGAAGCCTACCTTGTATATGTATATAAATGTTACGCTGAAACATCTAAAGGAATGTTGTTCTGCTCGATTTCGGAATACCAAACGGACTATTTTCTCCTAAAACTAAACATAAAGACGAGGCGAAAGTCAGATGTGCATGTTTTTAATTTGGAATCAATGTAATATTACGTAAATGAATATATGGAACTCCCTGTAAAATAAGATTCATTACAGGGGAATATACGGAACTTCCAGCGAAATAACTCATTTAGGGGGAAGGTAAGGGCCAGACTTTCTTCAGTCTCAGTCCGGTTTTCTCACAAAGCTGTCACAGTGCTTGATGATTTGACTATTTGATAATTGATGAAATGCTTTCAAATTGCTTCGTTAAATAGGTCGTAAACAGTCGGGCTCAATTATAGTTATTTATGCCTCGTACATTTTTCAAGTATATTCATTATTTGGTAATTACACCCGTCGCAGATCTAAGCGGTAGTAGTTTATATCATGTTATAAGTGTGCCCAATGAGGCAATGTATCTATACATCCCTACATTAATATTCACAGATATTATATAGGTCACTACATACGGTCAATTGGTACATTATTTTTACAATTACCCATATACCCGCTCCATTAATTATTTGAGCTGATATACATATATATTTACAGTTTTGCATGCATCTCTCCATTTAGGTCACCCTTCTAAGCCTGCTACCACCTACCTTCCTACTTCCACCCAACAAAAAAATATTGTTACATAGAAGTCATCAAACAAGTCAGTTATTTCCATAACAGATTTTAAAAAGATAAAAGTTTAGGAAGTAACGCATCACAATCATAATATTTAACCTGCAAATAACAACACGGTATACTCACACACTTAGTGCAAGATAGCAAATGTGTTAGTCTGGACACATACATACAATAACATAATATAAAATATACATTTATTATAACCAGCATATGAAATTTTGATACACTTGGCAACAAACAGTCTTATTGACGTTAATGTCAAACATTGCAAGAACGTGTGAGCTTGCGAGTAAATCGGCGCTAGGCCTTTTGTGTTTACTCTTTAAAAGGTATAAAATGGATTGACTATATTCGTTTGGCGTTATTAACGGAAAACAGTATACAAACTAGCTCGTTAATCTAAAAAAAACGATTGCTACAGGTTTTGCTTCATATGTCAAGTGAAACTATGAATCAAACTCCATCAAGAAAAAGTCTCCATAATTCAAACGTGTAGAGAAGTTTTTTCCGCCTTATATAAGTAAATGCTAAAAAACAGACAGATTATGTAGCGCATTTTGTATAATTTTACTTTATGATATGTGTGACTGATGTCACGAAACGAGCAGGTTGGCTACATATGTAAACATGGTTGTATTAGTATAGTCGTGATCAGTGTATACCTTTCAATTTATTGAATCTTATTATTACAAATACAAGGAAACTCAAACTCTTCCCTGTATTTTTGTATTATTTCAACTCATGGTTTACAATCTTTCGTCTCGATCAGTTTCGCAGTCCGGAATGCAAGAGAATGTATTTTGACTACCGTTATACTGATAAACCTTAAGGGGTGATGTGGCTAGTATGTGTGTGGTGAAATACTCGATAGGGCGGGATGACCAATTTAAGACAAAGTTTATAATAATACGTGTGTCATGTAAATAATTAACTTTTACTTAGACAACATGTCACTGCAATGACAAGATAAGTCGAGTATAATATTTGGCACATATGTAAAAATTACATTTTTCCATTAATGATATGTGCTTTCTTAACACCAAGTAACATTCTTGAGTCTGTGCTTAAATGACAAAACGTAAAACATTGTTCAATCTTAAAACGTTTTATAAAGTAAGTTGCTTATCATATAAAATAACGATAGTATACTACTAAATAGCATTCGTGAATGTAATGTGTCAGTCACACTACACCGTATAGCGTTAACGGATGCCAAACGTACAGAAACATTGCGACAGAAAGATATCCAGTGACGAAAGGCATCCTGCGCAGCTGCTCGGTGCTCTCGCGATTGGTGTATGGGGCGTATAAAACGCACAATCACCGCAAAATTAACGCACATATATAGCATGAACAACGTTCAATTAACGGATATCACTGTACTTGTAACGGACTTGTGTCGCGTAAAACGTAAGCGCAACGCATGAGAAACTGACAAAACGTTCTTGTCAGTTATCGTCCATTGAACATACGTTACATCCGTTGCATGTCCGGTAGTAGTTCTTCCGTGAATCAGGTCCACCGGACAAGAACGGATGCGAACCGGACAAGTACAGAATAGGGAACGCACGAGTAACGAACAAAACGCATATCAGCGCATTGCTACCGTACATCTAACGGACAACTTTGTCCGGTGGTGTACGTTCTAAATTTTGAACATGCTCAAAACCTTCCACCGGATGGAACGAACATCGCCGGACAAGGAGCGCAGGCGCCGCATGAGAAACGGGAAAGAAACGCATGCGAACGGACACAAACGGATTGAAAATTTTGTTATAAGTTGGACGTCCGTTAACGCTATACGGTGTAGTGTGACTGGTGAGGGTTCGAAACATTGCTTGGGAGTAAAATTATTTTATACGAAGAATCCATCTGACAGGCTTACAGAAGGTCTGTGCTTCTATCCGTGCCTAAAACAATAACAATACAAATGAAAATTAAAGGTCCAATACTAAGAAAAGTGAACATTTTAATTTCTTTTAAAAAGCACAGAAACTATTTCATTTTATTGGAAAATGAAAGTTGGTATGTAGAAATTCGAAATAAATCGCAGTATATGTACAATTATTTTTCTATGAAGTATGAAGAAAGTTAAAAAGACCTGGGGGGTCATTCTGTCGATTCATTGAAATTTCAACATAATACACATACATTTCTTTGAGTTCCAAAGACCTTCTGTAAATTTTGACCGGCCAATCTTCATTATTTAGTGTCTTGCAGAAGTCTATGCACTGGCTGTGAAAAAAATTGCCAACTCACTTTCCCTTAGTAATGGACCTTTAATGTTATGACATCCAATATGATCTCGAAATAGAAGCTATTACTGGTTGTCATATGTGTTGGCCAAACTGATCTGTAGTGTTATAATTACTTTTTAGATAATATGTAAACGTAACACAGCATGCAAATGCGGGTATTAAAACAATACATGCTGGCCGTTTTTGATAAATACGCAATTCGTCTTGATTAAGAGCTAAGAAAATCTAGGTTAAAACCATGCCACAAATATGTGTCCTATATTTTACATTCATTGACACAGTAGGTGTTTGAGAACCTCAAGGAATTACCTAGCTTTACTTCGTTGATTATTTTAAACAGAGATTGATTAATCACATACACAAGTTGCCCTTAAGGTTATGACAAAGTGCATGGATTGCAAACATATCTGTGAAGTACCATAAAAAGAGGACTATTTCAAATGTATCTGACAGGAATACATTCAAGGTGGTGAAATTATTGTGGAGGCCTTTTCTTTATGAAATAAGCTACAACCTAAACAATATCTTTTCAGCTGGCACACACTATTTCGAACTCTGACTTGACAAAATCCCTTTAAATCAAGTATTTTCTTCTTGTGAAGTAGTGTAGTTGCAATAGTCATTAGAATTTCAGACTTCGGATCGCATGTTTGGAAATAGTTTTTTCTACTTAACAGAATATGGTATATAGAAGAAATATTAGAAACTGTATCTCTGTCTCTATAAATCTTACAGCACTGACAAAGAAAACTGTACAAAGGGAGTCAGTAAAACAAATTTAGAATTTTAAGGGAAACTATTCTATTATATATGGAATATTAAGATTAATCATTAACATTAAAATGCTGTTTTAAATTGTATTGAAACTTATCATATACATTATAAAAATCATATTTTGTTATATAACTTTTGTTCTAATCATTTATGAATCTGGAAATTCAAAAAGTTAATGTCTTAATGTTAATGCATATTCAGTTTTATTACATACTCATTTCTATTCCCCGTTAAGTTACATTGGTACCGGAAACGTCAATATTTTTCCATACACTGACGCCTGAATTTCATATCGGGTGCGTGACGTAATTCAGTGTGTGTTGTTGCACTATTTTTTTCTATTTTGTTCAGTATTGTCAATCTTATTCAGGCTATTGAACAAATTTATGATATTTACATTATATTTATACGTGTAGATGCGTATGTAATAAAAAGGTTATTATCTTTGCATCGGAAAATATGCACTCGTTCTTCAGCGGAAGAATATTGCGCTCCTAAAGTCGCGCAATATTTCCGCTGAAGAACTCGTGCATATTTCCCGATACAAAACTAATAACCTATATTTATTCCACAGTGATATCTCTTAGTGTGAAAAACTCATGAAACGAAATGAAATGATATCCTTAATATGATGTGTTTGAGCCAATGAATACAAGCGAAGACTGATTACAACACATTATTATTTAATATCATTTTCTATTAGTCTGTCCAAAATATTATATGTTACGTAAGAAATTTTTGAAACCATATTTTTGCCACTGGCCAACTGTTCATAAGTTTGAAACATTAATGTCTTCAAAAAATTCTGTGACACTTAATAATCTATCCAAGTACCTTTATTTTGCTAATAAGGAACGAAATAATGTGTAATAGATTCTATTTTGTGCTTTACTTTAAATAGTTTGCATTGTTATTGAAATGCTTTTTTATCTACAAGTATTCTTATTATATTTGTCTTACTTTGTAAACATACTTCATGTTAGGACTTTCATGTCCTAACGTCAATGATGATCCAAACCGATAGCTCAAAGGTAGAGAGGAGTCCTCTTTGAGCGCAGAAGGTCAGTGTTCGATCCTTAACTGCATCAAACAAAACACGTGAAAGATTATATTGCCTATGACTTATGCTTCGCTTGCTTGGTACTCAGTATTTAAAGAGTACGGTGGGTCCTTAATGGTGTTCCTGTCATAGTTGTGCTTTCTGCAAAGGCACTAAGTACATGTATATTTTGTACTTTTTATATTTACACGAGCATATTTGTGTTTTAGATATTTTGCCTTTAAGGTAGTTCTGCACGTTTGATAAACCGGAAGTGAAAGCGTTACGTCATTAATCCGAAAAACGTAGAATAAAGCCTGAATTCGGCGTACGGAAATTTTATGAATTATTCGAAACCTGTGAGTACATTTATTACAATGAGACTGTTCCTATATTTCTAAAGTCAAAATATGATATTAAAACATATGACACGTTATGAAATTCAAAATAATGTCTTAAAATTAGCGTGAAATGTCAGGTTCACTTTAATCATGTCAGATATCTCAAAAATAAGCACATGGACCTATACATTTTATTTCATCAAATGATAGGTCATATGTTTATTTACAATTGTGAGAAGTTTCATCAAAATCTAAATTGTAGAAAAAATTTTATTCGCGAAAATGTTATGAAAGTTATGATTTTCCCATAGACTCCCATTGCGAAATTGCATGAGGGCAATTTTTCAGATCAGTCTAGCAAAAAATCAAGCACCGGACCTATCATTTTTATTTCTGAATGTTCTATGTATTTTTTAATTTTGAAATCAGAGTTTAATCAAATCTACATTGTAGAAAAAATTTCGATCCAAATGCAGAAATTACTTAACTAAAGTACGTTGCGAGATTTACCTGGGGATAATTTTTACTCTGTCCTGAACTTAGGCATCCACCTCGGATTACTTTTATTTGAACTTCGTTCTTGGAACTTGGTGGGATAAATGAGTTGTAATCAAATTCTACATTGTAGAAAAAATTTCGATCCAAACGTGCAGAATTACCTTAATTACAAGTACGTATGCTGCTGATTTACCTGGCGGAGATAACGTTTATTTACTCTGTCCCGTGACTTAGGGATTCACCTGGCGGGGATTACTTTTATTTACACTGTCCCGTGTCTTTGGAACTTGGTGGGGATAAGAGTGAGGTTGGGTGCGCACCATAAACCGGTTTAAGCTCCCCAGTGTTGTTTTTTTTCCACTGACCGTTCCAAGGCGGTGCCCCACTGTGTTTCTTTGTTTGTTCGTTTTGTGCTTGTGTGTGTGCGTGCTTGTGTGCGTGTGCGTGTGCGTGTGCGCGCGTGCGTGCGTGTGTGTGTGTTTGTAGTGTGCGCGTTTGTGTGTTGTGGGTTTCGTTTTTCGGAGGCTTTGTTTTTGGAACATGGCGTTCCTAGTTTGATATATGTCCTTGTTATTTTAGAAATATGGCGTTGATAAAGAGTGCAGAATTGCTGGATTAAGTTCCCAGGACCTATGACTATCCAGGCGGTGCCCTACTGTGTTCTTTAATGCGTTTGTTTTGTTCTTGTGGATACATACGTTGCTTTGGGGTTTGCTTTGTTCTTGTGGATACATACGTTGCTTTGGGGGTTTGTTTTTGGCTGCTGTGTTCTTGGAACATGGTTATTCCTACTTGAACCTGGCCCTTGTTATTTCGTACCAGAAAGTAAAATTTACCAATGTACGTAAATATCTGTTACTTGATAACTGGCTCACTGCACTAAACTTCATGTGTAATGTTGTTTGTTCATTATGCGGGGAATTTGCTTTACCTTTAAAAGAAACTACTTACAAAAACTCATTTTTTGCCGTTGATTTTTGTCCAGCAAGACTCCACACAAACCTTCTTTCATTGCATAAAGAGTTGGTGTTTAGACATATATTAAAGAAGAATTTCATA
This sequence comes from Mercenaria mercenaria, assembly GCF_021730395.1. Lineage (NCBI taxonomy): Eukaryota > Metazoa > Mollusca > Bivalvia > Venerida > Veneridae > Mercenaria > Mercenaria mercenaria. Next base: position 117,075,624 of record NC_069361.1, on the reverse strand, counting down.
ATTATTTTCATGTTCGGTAAACCTACATTTTCACTTAAATGGTCTTCAAATTGTAATTGTTCATGATGTAATAACAGTCGCAAATGTAACATACTCTAAATTTGAGCCGTGCCATGGGAAAACCAACATAGTGGGTTTGCGACCAGCACGGATCCAGACCAGCCTGCGCATCCGCGCAGTCTGGTCAGGATCCATGCTGTTCGCTAACAGTTTCTCTAACTGCAGTAGGCTTTAAAAGCGAACAGCATGGATGCGCAGGCTGGTCTGGATCCATGCTGGTCGCAAACCCACTATGTTGGTTTTCTCATGGCACGGCTCATTTCTGTTTTTTAAAGGAGTATAAACCCGAAAAGGATAAATAAAATTCAATACCAGGATAACTGTATAAACTCTCGAAGTATCAATTTTTTTTTTCAATAAATATTTTTGGTTGACTGAGTTTTAACACGTCGTTAACATTTTTTACACAGTTCTGTCGCTGCTCCTCTCATGAACCGCAACCGTTTTATGAATGGGCTACATTTCGGCTGAAAAGCTATTAAAGCATTCAAGTAAAACGTTGAAGTTTCGTTTGCATGATTTTTTTTACACTGAAAAATATTTCACGATTGTATCTATTGTCCAATTTTCATCAGATAAATCGTATGAAAATTTGATATGCCACGGAATATGTTTATAGAATTAAACTGACACTAATTTCACTGGCCACCAAGTTAAGCAAGAAAACATGGACATGTCAGCTTTTTATTCATGGAGATAATGGATACATTTAAAAGTTTAAGATTTCATGGTGATATCATGTACCAAAATAAAAATAGAGTATACCCTTGACAGTCTTTATGGCTCAAAAATAAATGATAACTATATTGTGCTATTCTAGTTTTTTCCCCATATTGTCATGTGTTACAATCCTTGAAATTCTGGGTTCAGATAGGAGCAATGTATAATTTACAGGTTAAGTTGTTGTAGTCAATGTTAGCTGGGCTAGTGCTAAATGTATCGGCTAGAACATTACTTTTAAGGTTGGCACTTCAATATTTTGATACTCATATATATGAAAATAAAATAGGGCTTTCTATATGTTTTTGAAATTGCTGTCGGGTATTTTGAGTATAAATGCATAATTTATACAACCATTTGATTTAAAAAGAACTAATTTCTATAATTATAATACAGGCACAAAATATACAGCAAGAGGCCAAGCTTTATATTTTTAAGATCAAAGAATTAACTATGGCAGATATTTAAATTTTATCTGGAAACTTAGAAGTCAGTCGGCGAATTTTTGTTACATTATCCAAACTGTAACTCAGCTGCAGGTTCTCTGAAAGTTGAAAGCTTGATTTAGCTCATATTTGGATGTCTTAAACTTAGTAATTTGATAAAGACTTCCGTAAAGGACAAAGCCTTATAAAATAAATTAACATTGTAATGGAAAACATATATACCTGTCAAACTGGATATTCCCCGTTTACGATACCCTCTTTTGAATGATTGGGGATATTTTCAGAGTTGAAAATCAAGATTTGATCAGATTTCAAATATGTACTTCAAAATTTCGAAAAGACGAAAGAGAAGACACGGTCACCAAGCAATTACATGTAACGCAGAGGTCGGCTTATTGTTGATAATCTACATAATCTTATCCTTCGGCCAAATCAGTTCATTTTAGAAATATTAAAAGAAGACAAAGGAAAAAACACAAAAGAGTATTTTATATTTTATCTTCTACTATCATGTTAAGAAGTGGGAAACACTTGAAAGCGCCATAATGATAAACATGAACAATTATTAGGTCATATTCATTTTATTTGCAAGTTATTCAGACAGAATACGACACGGTAATTAGTTTTATTAACAACGTATACAATTTTCAATTTTCAGAGAGAAGTGAACTAATCGATCATTTTGAGATTGTGTTATAATATAAAAAGTAGAAAATCCCTTACTAATATATAATGGAATTTGTCTGATTTTTATCATGACCTTTCGATGAAATTATTGATTTACACAACAACATACTAATACCTAACCACCACTAGGAACATACCTGGTTATGTATTTGAAACATACCAATTCAATAATTATATAGTAATTTGTCAGTACATTCCAGACATAACGCCGCTTTATCATGTTTACTTTGGAACACATATTAGTTATCTGTTGCAATCTGACTAAAGTACTTGATCTTCTAAACGAACATCTGAGAACGACCCATTCACATTCGTCTTCTGCATATTTTGGATTTCCAATATTGCTATTTCTATTTTCGCAAATCTATTTTTATTTGAACCAATCAGAAAACTTGTTCGAATGTCAAAGAGTAAGAAAAATTTGCAGTCAATCCAGGGCTCGAACCCGGGACCTCTCGCTTACAGAGCAAGTGCCCTACCGAGTGAGCTATACGGCTATCTGACATCTTTCGACATAAAAGTTATAGATATCAAAAATCAAGGCTTTTTAAAGCTTGCAGAATGTTGTAAGTTAGCTTTTGATTGGCTAGCGGAAGGGTCGCCAGAACGAGGCCATCAATAGCTCGTTGTCAGATCCTATGCGTAGCGTAATAAGAGAGATCGTGTTTGTAAACAAATCCATTGTATTTTCTATTTTTAGAACTGATAAGACAAAGACCGGGTGGGCAGACGCCGAGCGTCCATGTTTTTTGTAAACAGTGATGTTTTTTTAACGGCTGAAACTTTCTTAAAACACAAATAATATCAATAATTTTTTGATCATGGAAAGTGTATAAAACAAGCAATTTATTGATTACTTTTAATTATAATTTCGAAAATAAATGGATTAATTATGAACGCTTAACTTACAGTGTTTTTTTCAAAACGTTTGGAGGATCGCTACGCCGCTATTAAAATCTTATGTCATTTAAAACGGTTATTCATTTTAAAAAGATATTTAAATGGGAAAATATGAAAATCGTAAGCATTTCAAAACTTTTTGAATTTTTAAAATCCATAAATGAGCGAAAAAGTTATTAAAAATTAAAAATTCAGATCCCATACACAAACGATGTAAAAACATTTGTTTTACCCACCACCAGATAAACAGGTATTTATGCGTGACGTCATGGCGATCTCTCCTATAGGATATGTACTTTAGTCAGATTGTTATCTGTTGTTACTGTTGGTTGATCGACTTCCAAGACACCCTTCTGACTTACTGCGAATCAACATCAAGTTTTCAATGAATAATCTACCAATCTGAAAAGAAACTATACGAAATGGAAATGTATATCATTGTGTTAAACTTTACAGCATGACTGTAAAGTATTGAATATCTGTGTCAATCTATATAAATATAAATCATTTGTGAAATATATATTAATCATTAAGCGAGCGTTTCCTACAATGTCTGCTTTCATGTTTATTTTTAAATTGATTATATTTTGTACTTTGCGTATTTTTTCTCACGCTTTGTGACTATGAAGTTGTATAAGGTATTTCATTCACAGCCATTATATTGCTCTATAAAGTAGCCAGTTCAACAAATAGAGCTTGATACCATTTTCATGGAGCTTTCCTAACTTACTACAGAAAGGACTGTACGTACTTATACGTAATGAGAAAAATGAACAGCTTATTTATTCATGATATATAAATTTGCTATGTTATTCTGAAACAGATATGTCTTATTATAGTTAGGTTATTTTAGATTTACTAATATGGAACTTGATACGCAGTTTAGTATTTTTGCTTGTCCCTCTTTATCAGGTATTACAAAATATAGTTGCCTCAATAAAGAATTGATGGAGCATGGGAAACAACAGTGGGACATTAACGATGCAACAGTAACTTAAAATCTTCGTTATATATAAAGTTGATGATGACGTTTTTGCAGACATGATGAAAATGCATTTATCATATACACTTAGTAAACGACAAGGGCAGGCCTCAGGTCTGAAGTTGTTAAAGCACGACTGAATCTGTCAGAATAATTTGTATTTTGATTTATTGAAAACGCGGTACATAAGCACAGATAATGCATGACATAATCTGCATTCTATTATTGCTATGATTATAGTTTAATTGTTGTAAATAATAGAATGTGGGTCATTTATGGCTGATTTGGGTTAATTACAGTGATAGCTGGATTCCAGTATCACACATTACGCCCTACGTTATATACAATAGTTAAAGGAAACCAACTATTTGTTCAGGTCTAAGACTGCAATTATTTTTACTATATGTTCTATATAGACACTGGACACTATTGCAATTTTGCATGCATTCCAAACCCTCTAAAATACCTGCACTCATTTGAACTATTCAAGAGAAAAAGATCCAGCCACAATAAACATGGGGTTGACAGGCTCTTTTTTTCCACTATTTTGAACCAAATCACATGCGTATGAAGAATACTCTCTAGATATCCACAAACAGGCAAAACTGGCCCTATCAAAAAGTCATGTTATGCATATTCTGACATTTTCATTCTGTCAAATTGTATATGTACCTACTATTTCATATCTCCGCTGTTCAATTATACCATTTATTGTTGGTCTTTCACTCAAAAATTCACCAATATTCACCATCAAATAGAGGAACTATTTTCCGCGTAACCACTTCCTTATTTACGGCAAAGAACTGTGCTCTTGTGCCAGAGCAAGTGCTTGTTGTAAAAACTATATACGAATTTGGACTAAGTAGAACAGGTTCTATAAATAGCACAATCAAAGCGCACTTCTGCTAGGGTATAGATAGGTAGAGGGATGACAGGAGTGACGCTGCGTCGCATTTCAATGTCATATATCTCTTTTGATAGGTTATAATTTTTGACTGTAATAAACTCTTTTTACCTTTTGCATCAAAATAAAATTACCTGAAATTAACGTCGGTTCATTGATGTCCTGATATACATTTCAGAAAAAATACTGCACACGAAACGGAAGTAAGAGGTTATCTGTATGATATAACTTTTAAAAGCGTGTTTTTATGATGGAATGTTACTGAATAAATTACTTGCCCTACTCGTTCCCTCTATGCTGATACGCCCTCAGCGAAGTTTCCATTCTTGACCCCATGATATACCAATCATACATTACTCGACTCTATAGTTTTAAATAATGTTTTATTTCTCTATAAATATCTGTTGATTATATGTGAGCAAGTGTGTACCTTTGACATTTTAAATTATGTTGCACCTTTCAATAATTTTGAATTTAAAACGATGTTCATATGTAAATGACTAGCGTATTCTGTTTAATTAGAAATTTTCTGCTATGCTGGTTAGTTATTATCATTATTATTATTATACCAGATTTATATAGCGCCCTTTTCATGATCAATTTCACGTTCAAAGGCGCTTTACATAGTTCAAATGCAGCCACACAGGGCGCATAATTCATCCTCTACTAGTACAGACACACAGCGATCCGGCTAACTTAGCCTAGCTCGTTGCGAATAGACAGCCTGGTTCTTTAACGTGCCCAGTGTATAGCACTGATACACGCAAGGATTGCCTGGGTTCCTGACTAGTACACCTCTAGTTGGGTGGGAAACACTGAAAAGCGTTTCTGAAAATTCCCGAGTAGCTGCCGGGGATCGAACCCCCGACCTCGGGATTTGAAGGCCAGTGTGCAAACCACTGAGCTATCCGTCCACCACCGTTAGTTCATGAGCAAGACATAAATTATGTTGAATTTTGAGGGATTCTGTTATGTTGATCTGTACGCAAGCATGGCATAAATTATGCTGAATCTTGTAAATATATTGCTCTTAAATGTACTCACTTGTCATGAATTCGAAGGAATTATTATTATGTTTGTGTTAGTATTGTTGCATTTATGGCCCAATGTATTTAAACAAGACTATACTAAATATCATTCAATAACAGTTTATCAGGAATACTTCTCCGAGAACTCAAAAGATGCTTCCTGGTATAGGATCTGTTACATTTACTGCACTCTAATTACTTAAAAGGAGCACATCGTTCAAGTTAACAGAAGTACAAATGCTGCAACAACGATCTTCGGTGATGTACATAGGCATTTAAATACGTAAGCTCTATTTTCTTGGTACACTACGCTTATAAATCACCAAATAAAACAATATATTTTACAGCTCGATAGTTTATCATTTGATTGTTTGATTGTTGATGTTTAATACATACAAGGGCGTATCATCAAAGTGGCTCTATTGGTGTGCGATCGTTTTAGCATACGTTGGCAAAGACTGTAAAATGGTAAAAGAATGTTTCAATACAAAAAGAATCATATTATATTAAAGGAAAGGCTTCGTTGATGTAATTGTTGTATAATGTATGTAAGTTGTGAAATAAAAATATTTAGAATTAAAAATTCGTCTAAACTGCGCATTCGTATGCATGTCAGTCAATTAAAATGTATGACTTGTCTCAAAAAAAAGTAACTGAAATGTTTCAGATTACTTTCTTCTGAATTATTTCTGTTTGAAAAAAGTTCGAGTTTTCGGTTATAAATATATCTTCTAATCATCAAAATTTTACACTAAATTAAAATCATTGCAACTGATATCAAAGACGCTCTGTGGTATAACCGTGTACAAACCGACAACATCTCGTAAATATATTAAGATCCTACAGATATAATATTGAGTAAAACTTAATCTTGAAATATAGATCTTAAAACGATATTATTTTCATTTTTTAAAAGTTGATTTAAAATGAAGGTCTGCTTTCGCTACTTTTATATAAAAACGCAAAATTAGCAAGAGCAAAAGGAAGATTGTATCTTTTCTATAAGGTGTTTAAGTGCAGGGTGTTCTCTCGTGAGAATTGATGATATTTGATCTCATTGTCATTGCCGCAAAGCAATATCTTTGTTTGTAAACGTACTGTTTATTTGTGTGTTAAAAAGAATAATTCAACGAATTCGTATCCCTACGGAAAAAAAGCCGTTTTGGCTAAACCATGACATTTCGTGCCCAGATAATTAAATCAATCCACAGTTCACCAAATAGTTATCTAACAATACATTTTAAGATTATAAAAAAAAACTACGATAACAGCAAGTCCACCTGGAAAAAAAATAGATATTTATGAAAAAAATCAAAACAGTCACCCCTTAAAAATGGAAAAAGTTAAATATGATTTTATGTATTATGTGTAAACTAAACGAAATCGTTCTGTAAGCAGCTCGCATTTGTAAGCGTTTTAATATTCAAAAAACTTGCTTTGATAACACTTCGATGAAACTTCGTTCAATTTTACTTAGCAAACCTGCTATATCGCGAAAGTCTGGGAAAACTGTTTGAATGCTACTTTTAGTAAAACTCATATGATTTTGTTTATTTAGGTACAATGACAATGAAAATAATCAAAGTCGAACAGATTGAACTCAAACGTTATTTTGATCTGGTATTTAAGAAAGTTTAAATGCCTGTTACATAATTTATCGCGAGTAACGAGAATCACCAAAAGTCGTTTTTTGTAGAATGTTAAAGTTGGTTTTCCCTTTATTGCTAATTGCAATATAAATCAAATGTAAATTAAATAACAAGATCTTTTTGTTTATAACCGAATGAAAGAATTGTGGAAGAAAATAATTTGATCCACACAAACTCAGCTTGCAAATAAATGTGGCTACTTCACTGTGCAAATTTTGTGTAATTCGGTGCTAACTGTTGTATTGTTTTATTTTCATCTCTTAAACACTGAATGAATGGAATGGACACACTGGGCCGCTTACTGGAAACATTATCAAAACACTTTACCTCTGCTTAATACAATCTAAGTTTTGCCCGGCCCAAACATAATCTATAACTAAGACTAACTTATGAAAAGATGTCTATTTTTTGTTAACCCTATCGGACAGGCTATCGCTTTTTAATTCAATTCGTTTAGTGAAATCAGTGTAAAAATATTCTGTTTATAAATAGATAAGCTATGTTTTCTTCTCCAGTTTTCCGGCGTTCATAACATTACTTTTCATCGTTGTTTCAATGCTTTATTTTATTAGTCGCTTTTAACGGCGTCAAACTAAAACATCTGTCAATATCCCAAAAAGAAGATGCATTTCTACTACCGTCCATGAACATGCTCAATCAAACCGAGTCAACAGCAGTTTCATTTATGTCGTGTTGAGCGACTTATTTACTATTTTATTACAATAGACCATATCTAATAGAATGAATTCGCTGTAATAATTACAACACAGTTCAACTAATCGCTAAAAAGATGTTAGTATCAGTACAGAGACGTAAAACATTGTTGTGTCCAGTTTGAAAGTGATGATAGGACCGTCTTCTATGTATCTAATTGGACGAAATATCTTCTTCTGAGTACATGTCGCCTTAACAATAAGAACTGTTTCAAATGGCATGAATCATGTGTATGATCATAATGTAAAATTATTTGGACGGATTCTCAAATATGTAAGCGAAACCTGAACTAAACTGAATTTTGAAATAGCAATATCCCAATGACCACACAGTATGCGCCCATCCTAAGCATGTAAACACTTATGATTGTAAAAAGTTATGTTTTGCAAAAGCTACAGGTTAACTCGTACGTTTGTTCCATACCTGTTTTAAGTTTGATCTTACTGCCAACATTTACAAAACAAGCATAAAAAGCATTAAACTACTGACAAAATATTGACTTTAATATTCTGGTTGTTGCTTGTAACGTTTGTAATATCATCTATGATAAACATTGCTGATGTAGAACGAACTAGGTTCACTTCTTGAAAGCACATCTTCTGCCGTCCCCCGTCACATAAAAACTCATGCATTAGCAAAACAACCGGTATGAAACAGCATTTTCAACCGCAAGTCCATACAATACAAAAAGTAAATATAAATTCTTCTTTCAAAATAATTATATCAAGGCAGTCATTAAATAAGACTGAATACTATAACATTTGATTAAGTTTTCATATTTTTGCCTTCAAATTCATTTTTAAATTCTCATTAGTTGTCATGAAACATTTGTCTACATCTTTAATGTCAATACTGTCCTGACTGATAAATTACAGGTATCATTATTATTTCAAAGGCACGATCTCAGCTTTCTTACAGGACTTAGAGCAGTAAGGAAAACATTTTTTTGTTAATATTTATGTGTGGTTGGTCACGCAATTTGTGTAAATATTACTAATTAGTAATTATTTACTGCATAAAACTTAATGATAAATTGGTGCTTGAATGTTATAATGTCACAAGCCTATTCATTACATATATGATCAAACATCATATGACAGTAAATGGAGATTTAAAGGAAAGAACATTTGTTAAATAACGCATATAAGAAAGATGTATCCAGAGGATCCAACAGGAAACACACATTCAAAGACCTGTGCCCCCATAGTGTTTGCTTTGTGTGAGAGTGTGTGTGTGTTGGTCGTGTGCACGTCCGCGTGCTGGGTTAACGGTTGGGGAGGCTGCGTTATTTGGAGCTTGGTTTTCCCTGTTGGAAAGTTATCATAATGATTGTTTTTTTCTTCCCCCATATATAAACCACTTGGTCTTACACTTCCTTTCTAAGTTTTTCTATTACTGTTCATGTTTGTGACGACTTGTAAGCTTGAAAAATATATAATTATTCCTAGTATTGATAGTATTTGATCTTATATTGATGAACACATACATACATAGGTAAGCAGTTGTATGGGTGAACGCAATGTGCAGCACAAAATATTCAGTGTATGCTAATGTTTCCCGATTAAATGGTTTCTTTGGAATGGTCGGGGATACATCAAAATTCGATCAGTTTTCAACTATTTAGATGAAAAAGGAGACACTGTCATCAAACTATTGCAGATAACGCAGAAGTTAAAACGTTAATGTTGGCTTGTAGTTGATAGTCTACATAATCCTATCCTTCAGTCACATAAATGCACTATTTTCTTCCTGGAACATGTCAGCACCAGGTGGATGATTTATATAACATATATCATTGGCAAGCTCTGTAAACAGAATATGATACGGTAGTTAGTCAGTGTTAAATTAAGAACATATACAATTTTCAGTCAAATAGACTGTCATATTGAGAGTGTGTTATATTATTAAATAGTATAACATTTCTGATAGATATAAAATGGAAATTGTCTGTTTCTTTATGACGAACTTTGACGAAATTTAATTTTTACATGACAATATACCCAGCCACAACTAAGAACATACCTGGTTACGTATTTGACACATACCAGTTCAGCGGTGTTGTAGTAATTTGTTAGTTCTTCTGGATAGGGACATTCCAGACATAACGCTTCTATATCATGTTTACTTTGGATTGCATATTAGAAACTAGTATTTGTTGTTATCTATTGGTTGATCGACCCCTCAAGATATCCCTTTGACTTTATGAGAAACAACATGAAGTTTTTAATGAATAACCTATCATCATAAAATATTTTTTTAATTTAAAAGAAACTGTTCTTATACTATATCAAAATGTATATCCTTGTTTTAAACTTTATAGCGTTATCGTGAAATATTTAATATCCTTGTCGATCTATATAGATATAGGTTATAACACACTAAATAGTTGTTGTTCTTTATTCTATATAAAACTGACCTATTTCCGATGACCGCAGCACACATCAGGACCCATTTTAAATTTCTGTAACTTATATTTTCTTCAAGAATATTGTCAGTGCTAACTAAAAATCAAAAGAAAAGTGGGGGTCATGTTTGATGCAAGAAAAATAATTTCAGTCAAACACACAAACTGCAAAATCAGCTAAAAAATGAGACCCCAAATTATACTGGTGGTGTATGATCTAAGTTTCCATGAAAAATTTTGTCATGTTGTTATTTCATTATGAAAATGCTACCTACATGTCAAGCATACATCTGTCATGTGATTTTAGCAAAAAAAATGCAAAGAAAATAAGGAAAATAGCTCTACAGAGCAAAAACAACTAAGGACTATTTGTGTCCGCCATTATGCGACTACCATTTTTTTGGCGCCATTTTTCTATTTAGTGTCTGTATGCCTATAAGAAAAACTTTTTTCTCTGACAGTGTGCCAATTTCATCCGAAATGTACAAGAAACCCAAATGCATGAAGAAATACAAGGTTTTAGCTTGATATCACCAGTTTCCAAGTTTTTATGGCATTTTCAGTACCATAAGACAAAGCGTCAGATTTTGTCAAAAATAGCTGTTGCGACATAATTTTGAAGCAGTTACCCTAAATTCAGCCTTGTTCTGCCCTGTTTTGACATTTTCTACTCTGATCTGCATGCAAATTACACATTTAAACTGTTATAGATGTTCACTTTTACCTCTGATGGCCAGAATATAGCAATCAGTATCCTATAAATATGCAGTTTTTGAAAAAAATACACCCAAAACAGTGAAAATGTGATATTTTTGGATTTTATCCTCATTTTCAACAAAATTGCAATTAATTTGTCATTTTCTATCAAATTCTTATCAAACTAGCCCATTCCCACCATCATCTGGCCAGATTTCATTTTTTACCAATGTCATCTTATAGGTTATAACACACTAAATAGTTGTTGTTCTTTATTCTATATAAAACTGACCTATTTCCGATGACCGCAGCACACATCAGGACCCATTTTAAATTTCTGTAACTTATATTTTCTTCAAGAATATTGTCAGTGCTAACTAAAAATCAAAAGAAAAGTGGGGGTCATGTTTGATGCAAGAAAAATAATTTCAGTCAAACACACAAACTGCAAAATCAGCTAAAAAATGAGACACCAAATTATACTGGTGGTGTATGATCTAAGTTTCCATGAAAAATTTTGTCATGTTGTTATTTCATTATGAAAATGCTACCTACATGTCAAGCATACATCTGTCATGTGATTTTAGCAAAAAAAAAAATGCAAAGAAAATAAGGAAAATAGCTCTACAGAGCAAACAAACTAAGGACTATTTGTGTCCGCCATTATGCGACTACCATTTTTTTTTTGGCGCCATTTTTCTATTTAGTGTCTGTATGCCTATATATCATTAGTGAAATACATATTAATCAATATGCGAGCGTTTCCATTTCTACAATTTTTGCTTCCATGTTAATTTTTAAATTTTATTTTTGTACAGTGCATATTTATTTCTCACGATTTGTGACTATTAAGAAGTTTTGGGTATTTCATTAACAGCCATCAAATAACTATATAAAGTAGCCAGTGCGGCAAATCGAGCGCGAAAACATTCGAAGTTGAGTTTTCCATGGCGCCTTCCAAACTTTACTACAGACAGGAAATAACTGAACTTATACGTAATGAGAAAAATAAATTAACAGCTTATTTATTCATGACATATGTAAATTGGCTGTGATTCCGAAACAGATATGTCATATTATCGTTAGATTTTATAGATGAACTGATATGAAATTTGATACGCTGTTTAGTGCTTTTGTCTGTCTCTCTTTAATCAGGTATTTGAAAATACATTTACTTTAAAGAATTCATGGAACATAGGAAACAACAATGGGATAAAACAGTAACTTAAAATCTTGGTTATATACAAATTTGATGATAAAATCTCGAAGACATGATTAAAATACATTTATCATTGGCAGTGGCAGGCCTGTAGTGGTTAAAGCACGGCTAAACCTATACGTGCACGAGGGCGTAGCCCGAATGTCAATATAGATTTGAAAGTGCTTAAAACCACGCAAGGAAGGACATTGCCGTTTTATGAGTTATTTATTATACCTTAATACAATTACGATAACTCAATTCAGTTAATCATATAAACCATCGGCTTTAACAAGTTTTTCATGCGACGACACACTGTAGAAAATGACATCAAAACTGACGTCACTCATCTGTGGCGGGTCAATGGCCGATTATAATGCCCGCTTCCGGATACATGGCCTGGGTTGCAACTTACAGGGTTTTGTCCTAAGCAGGTTTGTTACTTTTTATAGTAAAACATTATAATAATAAATAAAATCGATCACATAAATCAAATGTACAAGCTTGACTTTTACATATGTATTATATATTAATTAATCAGATTTCTGAACATCGTTCTTTTTATCATTTTATTTTACATTAAGTTGCTTGCTGATCATATTTTCGGTTGATATGCTTTTTCATAAATGATTTTTGTATGTTATCTTAATAAGGCTTCCGTTATTATTAGAATCATCTTATAGTTAATCATCAAAGATTCATTGATTTTATCATTTTTACTTTAATGTTTTGTTAAAAGACCAATAATTTGAATGGTGTATTTTATTTCATCATTTTCTCCGTTCCATCTTTTTTAGGGCATTTGAAACAAGATTGTAGCATACTATCGTCTATCGGTCGGAACTAAAATCATAAAAAATCTGTCATAGAACGCCACCAAGCAAATAAATAGCGAACTCAGTTTAATGAATTTTGTTCGAGAAAAAATTATCAAATGCAAAGCACATGAATGCCCTACCCCACCTCCCTCAATCCCCCCCCCCCCCCCCCCCCCCCCCCCCCCCCACACCTGCACAGGTTTAGGCGAAACTCATTTATATAAATGATTTTTGCACATTGGATAGACTCCATGATCCAGAGGGACCAAATATACGACAATTCTAAAATTTTATCTCACTCGTTTTAATTGTTTAAACTCTGAAATGGTACATGGTCAGATAAAACTTGACCTTTAGTTTTATATGTATTTTGTTTTCGAACTTGTTTTCATGTTCCATTTTAAACTTGTATTTCGGAACAATATTATGAAACAGACCATAGAAACGTTAAAATACAACTGCCAAGTATGATTTATTTTTGTATATTATGCAGTTAAGAAGTGATATGACGAATTCAATGCTGCGTCGCATTTTAATTTCATATTTCTCTTTTGATAGCTGTAATAAAATCTTTTTATCTAGTGCATCAAAATAAAATTACGTGAAATTAACGTCAGTTCTTTGATGTCCTGATATACATTTCAGTAAAAATACTGCACACGAAACGGGAGTAAGAGGTTATCAGTATGATATAACGTAGGAAATCGTGTTTTTTTATAATGGAATGTAAATTACATGCCCTGTTCGTTCCGTCTATTCTTATATACTGAATATGCCCGGCGTGTGTTATTCTCATCTAAATTGTTCATAATTGACCCCTTGCAATGACAGCCAGTCATACTCTATAGTCTTACAAAAGCTTCGAATACGTTTTTATTTCTCTACAGTTATCTGTACTAGTATGTAACCTTTGGCGTTTTAAACTATGTTGAAGCTTTCAATAATTTCGAATTTAAAACGCTGTCCATATGTAAATGACTAGCGTATTCTGTTTAATGAGACATTTTCTGCTATGCTGGTTAGTTCATGAGCAAGACATATTTTGTGTTGAATGATGTTGATGTTAGTGTTGTTGTTATATCGACCTGTACGCCAGCATGGTATGAATTATGCTGAATGTTGTAAATATGTTGACCTTTGTATTCACTTGGCATGAATTCTAAATTCTTTTTTGCGTTAATATTGTTGCATTAATGATCCAAGGTATTCAAACAGGACTATACAAAATGCCTAAGAGGAATACTTCATCGAGAACTTAAACGTTGCTTCATGGTGTAAGATCTGATACATTTATTGCACTCTAATTACTTAAAAACTTTTCATCGTTCAAGTAAAAGGAAGTATAGATGCCGCTACAACGATCTTTATTTATGTAGGCATTTAAATTCATAACGTTTAACCGTAATCGCTATAATTTTTTTGGTACACACTTTTATAAATAATCCAAAATAAAACAATATTACTTTCTCTGCTCGAAAACAGTTTATGATTTGATTTTAATGTTTAACACTTGCAAGGTGCTTATCATCAAAGTGGCTCTATTGGTGTGTCATTGTTGTAGCATACGTTGGCAAAAACTGTAAAAATGGAACACAAACTATTTCAGTACATAAAAATCACATTATATGAAAGGAAAGTCTTCACACGTTGATGTAAATTCGGCATAATGTATGTATGTTGTGAAATAAAAAATATTTAGAATTCAAAATTGGTCTAAACTGCGCAAACGTATGTATTTCAGCCAATTAAAATGTAGGACGTGTCTAAAAACATGAAATAGAAGCGTTTCAAAATACTTTCTTCTAAATTACTTTTACTTGAAAAAGTTTGGATTTTCGCTTACAAATATATCTTTTAATCATCGAAATTTTACACTTAATTAAAATATCGAAGTCGTCGCTGGGTGACGCTTTGTGGTATAACCGATTGACATAAACTTGTACAAACCAACAAAATGTCGTAAATAAATTAAGATCCTACAGATGTAAGATTGAGTAAAACTTAATCTAAAAAAATATAGATCTTTATACGATAATATTTCACATTAAATTTCATTTAAACTGAAGGTCTGCTTTCGTTACTTTGATTGTCAAGCGCTAAAGGAAGAAGATATCTCTTCTACAGGGTACTTAAGTACAGATTCTAGGTAATAGATTATATTTGAAGAAGATGTTTGAAAATAAGTAATATTTCAATGGAAGTTGTATGAAAGCAAATAAACCACAATACATAGAAAGAATGCATACGAAAGTCCAGTAGTCTAAGATATGTTGAAAGAGGAAGAAATGTATTTTCATATAATATAATTATGTATGTATAGTAAACGCGAAAGTAAGCATGCATCTAAAGCCAAATCTATACCCCTTATGTCACTTTCACTCTATACAGATATCTTCCTTCCATAATCTAAATCCTGCAGACAGAAACGCTATTAGTTTCCCTGCACAGATATGTGTAAGCAATATGAAATCGTTCAGTGATTTTAAGTTACATTTAAAGCGTTAAATACTCAGAAAACTTGCTTTAATAAGACTTTGACGAAACTGTTCATTCAATTACTAGACAATACTGTCAAATTGCAAAAGCTCGTTATACGTAAAAATCGTCTCAGTGCTATTTGAAGTAAAACTTTCACGTTGGTGTTCATTTTGATATCGTGACTATAACATAAACCAAACAAAAAAACAAGGATAGATATTCAACATGGAAAACCACGTTCCAAAACAGAGCCTTCCCACACCGCAAACCAACAAGTGGACGTGCACACGCCCATCACACACGCTTGTACAAAGCAAACCACCACTTAGAGCTTTAACCGGTTTATGGTACACCTAACCTTACCCCTAATCCCAAGTTCTAAAATCAAGGGGCAGTGTAAATCCAGATTAATCCCTAACACACACAATGGCAATATAAGGCATGACATGTAAGAAAAACAGAAACGAGGATAACTATCCAACAGTGAAAAAGTCGAGTAGGTTTCCACTTAAATCTATTTTGATCTGGTATTTAGGTGTCAACCCGGTATTGAAGTACTTCCGGGTCGTTGTATCCTAGGAAGTTGTTCTTTAAAATTTTGAAGTTTCCAATTTGACGCTATCCCTACTTTGACATGTTAAATTCCAAATGTATTTATTGATACTATGTACATTTTTTTTGTCATTTCTGATGCCTTTAACACTTGTTTTATGTGTGTTTTTCAGGACTACATTTCTGTGTGGAAGGATTAAAAAACTACACTAGACTGGCGGCCATAACAGATGTCAGTGTGAAATTTAAACATGGATTAGATACTTTGATGTGTAGCAAAAAAGTTCATTGTTGATGGTGGTGTTTTTCTGTGATATATTGGCTGGGATAGTATTACTCTTCAGAAATACAGAGCAGTCAATGCTGCAATTTTGTTGTAAAATTCACAATCCATGTCCAAAAGTGCTTGTTTTACTATACAGCAAAGAAGGAGAAATTGTACTAGGCCGACACCATTCATAAAGATGTTTAATGTCTGTAACGTAATTTGTTGTGACTAGCAAGAATCACTAAAAGTCGTGTTTTGTAATATGTTGAAGCTGGCTTTTTCCCCTTTATTGCTAATTGCAATATATATCAAATGGTTATTACAAGCTTACATTGTTTACAATTACAACTGAATGAATTACAACTGAATAAAAAAATGTGAAAGAAAGACAAGCAACATTTTACACTGCAAAGCGTTTTCTTTTCATCTCCATCATCTATCATGAATAAATAAATAATGAGAACGATCATAAATAAAATCGGCCTATTCTATTATTGTGTACTAGTAATTTGTCATAGCACTTTACGTACACTCTTTCAGAGAGGTTAAAAACATATTTGCTTTAATATCTGTCCAATGTCTACTGTTTGTTTGTTTGTTTGTTTGTTTTGGGTTTAACGCCGTTTTTCAACAGTGTTCCTGGATTCTGTACCAGTACAAACCTGTTCTCCGCAAGTAACTGCCAACTTCCCCACATGAATCAGAGATGGAGGACTAATGATTTCAGACACAATGTCGTTTATCAAATAGTCGCGGAGAACATATGCCGCGCCCGAGGATCGAACTCATGACCCCGTGATCCGTAGACCAACGTTCTACCTACTGAGCTAAGCGGGCAGGCTCATTGTCTACTGTATCCGTCTGAAAGTGAGAACAGGACCGTCTACTGCGTATATGCTTGTCAAACGTGAAGGCCTACATTCGTTTCAGTATTGTTTTAACAGATATATGTGCTACAACGGCTGTACTGAGATTCAGATGACAGGCGATATATTGTACGGAAACGACTTCTTATGAAAGCAGGTAGCCTTGACATTAAGAAAGGTTTACAAATGACCTGTAGTATGTGTATTATCATAATGTATTTTCATTAGGACGGCTTCTAAATTATGTAAGCGAAAGACGAACCAAACTGTATGTTGAAATAGTAATGTCCGAATAATTGCACCCATTCTAAGTATATAAACATTTCTGAATTACATAACAACATATTTGCTTAAGCTAAAGGTAAACTCTACCTTTGTGCTATGCTTATTTCAAGTTTGATCGTACTACTTATCTTTATAACATAATGCACACAATTATTAACTAAAGCTTTCTTCATCCGTTATAACACAATACACAAAACTATAACTAAAGCTTTCTTCAACCTATATAAACCGATGCACAAACTATTAACTAAAGCCTTCTTACACAATGCACAAAACTATTAACTAAAGCTTTCTTCAACCTATATAACTCGATGCACAAACTATAAACTAAAGCTTTCTTACACAATGCACAAAACTATTAACTATAGCTTTCTTCAGCCTATATATTTCGTATGTGTAAAATGTTAGAACAAACGAGCCTTTTCCACATCAAAGATTTGCCATCACCAAATGGTAAAAGTTGTGTTAAAGCAGTAGAAAACAAATTGGTAGAGGTTGAGGTTCAGGGATGGAAGGATGCATTGAATAAAGTAGAATCACAAAGAGGTAATGGAAATAATAAACTACGGACATATAGATTATTTAAAAGTGATTTTGATACAGAAAATTATTTGAAATCTACTATTCCGTCTCATTTCAGAAGTGCCATGGCAAAGTTTCGATGTGGGGTAGCTCCACTGAAATTGGAGACTGGTAGATATGAGAACCTAGATGTTAATGCAAGAACTTGTTTTCATTGTAAGAACTGTGTGGAAGATGAAAAACATGTAATACTTTACTGTCCGTTATATAAGCAGTTAAGAGATAAATTATACAATGCTGCGAAAAATAGTTTTGCCACATTTGAACAGATGAATGACTCTGATAAGTTTATATGGCTTTTCTCCAATAATGAAATAGCTAAACACACTGCTGGAACCCTGCTTTTATATTTCAAAATGTAGGAAAAGTATTTTATTTTGTAAATAGATATAATTTTCTTATCTGTAAATACCGTCCGTACCATGCTCGTTTTAAAGAACTCTAAAAACAATATTTATAAATTCTGGTACACAATGTGACTAGGTTTTAGCTTATTTTAGTCTAGTGTAACTATTCACCCCTTTTTATAAAGAGTGATGTTTTAAGTCAGTGCTTTATATAAAGATTTGAAACATTGTTAATATGTATATATGTATTTTGTCTCTTATAGCTCTGTATAGAGCGGCATATGTGCATTGTTGTTTTACTATATAAAAATATAACTCGCTGCACAAACTATTAACTAAAGCTTGTACTATGCACAAATAAAGCGGATATTTAGATTCAGGAACATTATTTTGTTTTGAGTATGCCACATTTAAGAATATGTACTTTCTTATTATCTAACTACAGGAGATTGTTTGTAGAATATACAAGATGTTGTTTAACAACAACATATTCAACAACAATTCGAATAAGTATAAAAGTAAATATAAATTCTTTCATTATGATTATACCAAGCAGTCATTACATTACTAATGAATGTAATTACTTTTAATTAATTTTCTTCAGTCTCATTTTTAAATTCTCATCAGATGTAATAGTCACGAAAGGAAATCCCGACTGATGCATTTGTCTACAGCTTTAATGTCAGAATTGTCGCGACTGATGGATTACAAGTATCATTTATTTTTCAAGGTAACGACCTCAGTTTCCTAACAGCAATTAAAACAGTAAAGAGAATCTTTTCTGAATGTGTATGTGTGACTGGTCGCACAGTTTGTGCAAATATTACTAATTAGTGATAATTTACTGCATAAAACATAGTGATAAATTGTTGCTTGAATTTTATAAGGTCGCTAATTTATTTATTGAATACGTAATTAAACATCCATGACAGTAAATGGAGAATAACAGATGGAGCGTAGCTTAATATTGGTTATGTATAATTAAAACGGAAGTACAAAAGTCCAACAGGAAAAGCCATATTCCAAGAACTCAGCTCGATACAAAACTTCTTGTTTATCAAACATAAACATGCACTAAATTTGTTACAGCTTTAAACTGTTTAGTTTAATCTTGGGTTACGTGACTGTTTTCATAACAAATGAAATACATCTTGACTTTATACAATTGAAGTTATGCCATGATTCTAAACAAACCTCCTGTCCTTATACCGACCTATAGAGATGTGCCGGAATAATAATATTTCTTCATTATTACATACTCGTTTCTAATCCCCGTTAAGTTACACTGGTACCGGAAACGTCAATATTTTTCAATACACCGACGCCTGAATTTCATATCATGTGCGTGACATAATTCAGTGTGTGTTGTTGCACTTTTTTTTCTATTTAGTTCTGTATTGTCAATCCTATTCAGGCTATTGAACATATTTATGATATTTACATAATATTTATACGTGTAGATGCGTATGTAATAAAAAGGTTATTAGCTTTGCATCGGGAAATATGCACTCGTTCTTCAGCGGAAGAATATTGCGCTCCTAAAGTCGCGCAATATTTCCACTGAAGAACTCGTGCATATTTCCCGATATAAAGCTAATAACCTATAAATATTCGGAGTATTATTCATATTACTCGTAGTTGTGATATTGTTCTATTTTTAGATATATGCGACGTCATTACCATGCGACGTCGTCAACGTCATTCTTTTGTTGTTCCTGATCTACTGATTAAAGTTAAAACATGAAGCTGGTTATTTATTAATTACTTTAAGATTTAATATTGGCGACAAGAGTAAAATCGGACAATGGATAGCCATTGATGCCTTTAAAATCATAGCACGGAAGGATTATGAGCGAAGGAAATAAAAAATTAGATTTATTACCGTTTAGAGTGGATGCTGCAGACCACATAGCAGCGGGCGATTCATGGGACGAATGGTTGGATGATTTTGAAAGGCAGCTTAGATATTTTCGGATACAAGAAGATGATGATAAGACGGATGCAATACTTATCTACGGCGGGCCAGAAATTAAGAGACTTAGTAGAAGTTTGCCGGATCCGGAAACCGGGACAAAATATGAGAAGCTGAAAAACAAGCTCACAGAATATTTTTCGCCGAAGAAAAATAAACATTATTGTAGATATGTTTTTTCAAAATGCGACCCATGAGTGGAGAAAGAACTGTTGAGTACGCAGCACGGCTTAGGGAAAAGGCATTAGCGTGCGAATTTCCAGATATAGACGATCGTATTCTGGAACATATTATACAAACAACGAGCAACTCGGACCTGGTACGCAAAGTCATTCATAAAAAGTGGACACTTCAACAAGCTTCAAATACAAGCCATGGGTCATCAGGAAGGAGACATTGGGAGGATAAACAAACAGAAAAAAGGCCTTCAGCTACGAGAGATGAACGAGACAATGACAAAAGTAGAAACTGTAAATATTGCCACAGGAAACATCCTTTTCAAAAAGAGCAGTGCCCAGCTTATGGTAAAAAGTGTGATACATGCGGGAAATTCAACCACTTCGCAGCAGTTTGCAGATCTGGCAGATTACGTAACAGAAATAGATTTCAAGAAAGAAAACAACAGACACCTTACAGAGGTGCACAAGATGTCAGACATACAAGCAATGATACAGATACTGAACACGAAAGTGATGAAGATACTGAATCAATGAATGATTCAGTACGACATCTCACAATTAGATGTAACAAGATTCAAGTTAACAAGGTAAAAGATCTTGACAAGACTATACCAGTAGCAGTTAATGATGTAATTGTCCATATTGAACCAGATAGTGGAGCAGATGTGAATGTAATGGATGATTATCAATATTGAAAGCTGAAAGGTAAGTCTTATGATGAAATTATACTAGAAGACTGCAAGACAAAATTAAGCACTCTCCAGTATAAACTACCGGTATTAGGAGAATTCAAGGCTACTGTCAGCAACAGAACAAGGGGATTAGAGACAAAATTCATTGTCATCAAGGGAAGGATAAATTCTCATCCACTGCTTAGCAAAAGTTCCTTATTTGATTTAGGGATGATGGAAATAAGAGCTGATGGTTCATTCAAAGAGCGAAATGAATTACGCTTGAAATACAAGAATGAATCAAAGTCCATTTTCAGCGTACAAGAGATGACAGAGATAGGCCAGATTCTTAAGAAATATGATGATATTTTCCAAGGAATTGGTAAAATCGAAGACAAGAAAAACAAGGAAGACTTCTTAGTGAAATTTTCGATGAAACCTGATGCTGCACCAGTTGTTCAGAAACCACGACCTGTTCCCTATTATCTTCAAGAACCACTGAAAAGATGGTTAGATGAATGCATAGAAGAAGAAATTTTCGAAACGGTGCAACCCGGAGAACCTGTGACTTGGTGTTCTCCACTTGTCGTTCAACCTCAACCAAGATACTTAGAAATCGACCGAGAGAAACTTGAACCACATATGATCCGAGCAAGTGTTGATCTTCGATTTCCAAACAGGTACATGGAGCGAAACAGAATCTTACAAGCGCCAGTGGTAGAAGATTTTACCTACAAATTTCATGACTGCAAAGTATTCTCAAAAATGGACTTGAAACAAGGATATCACCAGCTCATGTTACATCCAGATTCCAGGTCGATAGCTACATTTAGCACACCATGAGGAAATATGAGGCCGAAAAGACTGATATTTGGGGCAAAAGCATCACAGGATTTATTCGACGAAGCGATGTTCCGAATATTTGGGGATATTCCTTTCTGTCTTAACCAGAGAGATGACATACTGATTGGTGGCATCAACATGGAAGAGCACAACAGAACACTAGAAGCAGTACTACAGAGAGCAAAAGATTTTGGCATAACATTCAACAAACAGAAATGTCAATTTGGAGTGAAAGATTTGGAATTTTACGGCTACAGATTCACAAGCGATGGACTAAAACCTACTTATGAGAAAGTCAGGGCAGTCAAAGAATGTAAAGCACCAGAATCAAGAGAAGAGGTTCGAAGTTTCCTAGGTATGATAGGTTACCTTTCAAAATTCATTCCGAGATATGCAGTACTTACAGCACCGTTGCGAAGGTTAACGAGGAAAGAAATTCCGTTCTCGTGGGGACCTGAAGAAGAGAACGCATTCCAGACACTGAAAAACAGCATAACGAATGAAAACACGATGGCATTCTTCAACCCAAGAAAACCGATAATAGTCCGCACTGAAGCTAGCTTTCATGAAGGACTGTCAGCTGGACTGTTCCAGAAGACAAACAAGGGACTGCAACCTATACACTATATCAGCAGGTCAATGTCACAGGCAGAAAAAAGATACAGCCAAACTGAGAAAGATGCTTTGGCTGTGAAATGGGCTAAAACGAGATTCAGTATATATCTTCTCGGAGCACCAAGATTCAAGATAATTACGTCTCACAAGCCGTTAATACCAATGTTCAACAAAGCATGTGCTAAATTACCACCACGAATCGAAAAATGGATCATGGAGATGCAAGATGTGGACTTTGAATTAGTATATGAGCCAGGCAAGGACGAAGCAGATCCAATTGGCTATTTATCGCAACATCCACTCAGTGAAACAGAACCCGATGATACAGATCATACGATCAAGATGATAGTTGACAATGAACATGGGCCGATGCTTGAACGAGTAAAGTCTGCTACATCAAAAGACGACATTCTTCAAGATGTGTTAGACCGCATGAGACGAAATGACTGGAAAATGCACAAGAAGCGACCAGAAATAAAACCATACTATTTGGTAAGACATGACCTTTATCGCTCCCAAGGAATGATACTACGCAACAGACAGATAGTTGTACCTGAGAAACTACAGAATGTGGTTGTCAAAGCAGCTCATAGTATGGGTCATTTCGGCATAACTGAGACAAAGCAGATGTTGAGAACTAAATATTGGTTTCCGTGTTTAAACGGTCTGGTTGAGGATGCAATCTCCAGATGTTATCACTGTCAGATTTCCACTGTTGAGCAGAAACAAGAACCTATCAAACCATCAGAGATACCAGAGACAGAGTGGCATACAGTATCCATGGATTTCGGTGGACCATATCCAGATGGTCACTATAATTTAGTGATTATTGATAAAAGAACGAGATATCTGGTGGTTGAGCAAACTAGATCCACATCAGGCCGAGTAACATGTGAGAAATTACGTGGAATATTCGCGACGTACGGAGTTCCAGCGAGGTTAGAGTCAGATAACGGACCGCCGTTCAATTCTGTGGAATTCAAAGAATTCTCCCAAGAAATGGGGTTTTACCACCATAGAGTAACACCTGAGCATCCACGTGCAAACGGAGAAGCTGAACGTTTCATGAAAGTACTGAACAAAACAGAGAAAATAGCTCACATTGAAAAAAGATCCAGCTATTCTGCAATACAACAAATGCTTATGGGTTATAGATCTACACCTCATCCAGCAACAGGCTATTCTCCATATGAAGCCATGATGAAAAGAAGCGTCAGAACACTGCTTGATCATTTTCCAAGCATCAAACCAAATATAGAAACAATGGAGAAAGAAATAACAACAAAAGACAGAGAGTACAAAAAGAAATGGGAGAAACAACAAAGAAAGACACCCAATGGTCAAGATGGTCAAGAAGCACCAGTTTAAAATTGGAGATAAAGTGTTGGTGAGAAATCAGATGATAAACAAATGGTCACCGGCATATGAGAAAGAACCAAATGTTGTAACTGACATAAATGGATCAAACATAACGGTACGACGACAATCAGATGGACGGATTCGTGTGAGAGATGCTTCAAAGTACAAGTTGTTCCACGAATTAAGAAATGATGACTGGAGGGAGAGATTGCTACGAGCACCTGTCCGAAACCAACAAATAACTGTCAACACGCAAAACCATCAAACACGAGAGAGTAGTAGGGATGTTAGAGTACTGATAGCGATAACCAGTTGTCTGGACATGAAAATGATGAAACAAACACACAGCAACCACGTAATACAAGGAAATCAAAACGTACAAGACGGTTTCCATCATGGAAATTTAAAGATTACATTTTAACATCCAAGAAGAAATAATTTAACATTTGTTTTACTAAAAGAAATTCAGAAATTTTATTTTTTCAATGATACATATTGGAACTTTATTTTTTTTTAAACTTTGCAGATATGTGATATTGTTCTATTTTTAGATATATGCGACGTCATTACCATGCGACGTCGTCAACGTCATTCTTTTGTTGTTCCTGATCTACTGATTAAAGTTAAAACATGAAGCTGGTTATTTATTAATTACTTTAACATTTAACAGTAGTGACTAATCTAATATTGGTGAGCACTTACATACCTGTGTAAGCAGTTGTCTACATGTATCATATGCAGCACTATATATTCATTTAATCACGGATATGTATGCTAATATATTATCATATTTCATACCTTACCATAGATAATTCTTTAACTCAGTCCAAATAATCGGGTGCCTCTTACAATAATTATAACTTTGCAAAATATACTTGATGCCCTGCCGTTATTTGTGTACAATTGTCAAGGCTGAGAAAGCTCACCTATTGCAGTAAACTTAAAATATATTTAACTGTGCTCCTGCGAATCGAAAGTCATATAAATCTGGAAACGTTAACACAGTTATTTTATAACCAACGGCAATATTTGTTTAAAAAATCAAAGACAATAGATGAAATAAAACTATGAAAGTGCCACCGATGGCAGACATGTTCTTTGTTCATTCTTAGTCGACAGAAAACATATGCGTAATTTTATATTAAATACTGTATTAAATAAAGCAGCAGCGATTTTCCATGCAATCTGGAATTGATGCATTCAGACAAAACACTATCAATTGAAGAAAAAGTTTAACAAATTGTGCCCCTTTAGCAAATTTTTTTATGATAATTTATTTTTCAGCGAAACTTTTAGAACAGTATGTCTGCTTTTTGTTCATATTTGCATTATTGTATCATTTTACTGTATCATATTGCGTTATTCTATTTTCTTTTTTCCATAATCTAGTGGCAGCAAAACATATCAGTGAACCCTTTCGTTAACTTTCGAATAATAGGTAATTGCATACGTGTCCCCGATATGTCTTCTGCCTTTCATTTAAATTAATTAAGATTTACAGTGAATAGTAATGTTAGCAGTATTCATTTCTGAGGTTTTTTTCACTCCATTGTTTAAGATAGCGCTCATAACAAATAAAATTTAAGAAAAAGTTCATTAGGCATAATTTTTTGTCACAAGTTTGTTTTGTCTTTGTGTGTCTGATCTGTATATCCTGCACATCCTACCAATGGCTTTACTCCATCACTTGAATCTGCCCTGAATGAAAATGAAGTATACAACATGAATATCTATGGCAAAGCAATTGGTGTGACATTGGTCTGCTGATGCGTCAAGTGTAGTGTGCTGTGTGTTTGTCACCTTCCGCTTTCAGCCTCCACCGCTGGCTAGCCTTGTGGTGAACAAGGAGCCGAGTGCGTAAGACTTCTCTGCCAGTACATAGCCTCTCTGCAGACAAGCTCTTTTGCAGTGCCTCCCAGTTGGCGCCATACGGTAACTGAGCACCTTGCGGCCTCAGGCAGAACTGCAGGGGACTCGGAGGAGGTCTGCCCTCAGACATGTGGCATGCCAGGCCCACCGGTGTGTGGACACGCCCTGATGCCTATGAACAGACCCCAGCTATTAGACAAGAGTTGAAGACAGAGGTTCTGGGCCATTGGCACTCTCTTAACGAGCCACGGCACCATGCAATATCGCTATGATTACACAGCCATCCGGTATTCAACAATGTGGTGCTGAATATCTGAGGTCCCTCCAGGGGGATTCAGTGCCGTTATGTTTCGCGAACGAGAAGAAGAAGAAGGCAAAGCAATTGAAGGTACAACTGACTTGATGTAGTATATCAGTTGTCAAGCTATTTAACATAACTTCAAATTTAGTCTTACCGTTCATGGGGATACAAATAAAGTTTAAATGTTTATGTAAATAATTAAGTATATTAGACCTATGCAGTGGCTTTTTTATTTCTGCATTACAGTCAAACATGTGTTAAAGACCACCTCTGAACAGAGACCACCTGGCTCTAAAGACCACATGTTTTTTTGCCAATTTAACATTTACAGTGTATTTTAACCTGTGAATAAATACCACCTCCCAATAAAGACCACATTTTGGCTCTCCCAAGGGTGGTCTTTACAGACAGGTTTGACTGTATTTCTAAAAGTATATTAATTAGTGATTAGCCTGCTTAACAAATAATGAATATATGCTGTAAGGTTCAGATTATCACCAGTTGTTGCAATAAAGTTATTTCATAGGCCTACTCGATACATACCGACACCTGTCGTAAGAAACGTTAACTTAGAAAGACAGCAACGAATCTGTAAGGCTCACCTTTCGTTTTATTGAAAAAGGAAAGTCAGTGAACTGGCGAGTTTATAGCTACACAGTGAAATTTTCATAATATTCAATCAATTCATACGACATAATTATCAAGTTGCATAATTATCATGTAATGACTTGTTAACATTTTTATCCAGTTGAAAGTGATATAATGGTTCCTTAATGTATACATTAAAATTTTCACTAGTACGTTACCTCTACTGTATCCTAGGTAAGCATAAAGTGCTTCACCAACAACCGCAGACAGGCAAATAATGTGTGAGGTAAAACGCATTGAGCAATCTCTACAAGACGTTTGTTCAACAGAACTTGAACTCGACCAACAACGTCGTAAAATACTAAACAAACCTTAAGCAGTTAGCCACCGTTGCAAATTTTAGTTTTTCAGTGTTCAAAGTTATAACAGAATGAAGAAGAATGTTGATACAGCAGAAAATTTAATAAAATTTAGTCATGCCAGTGTTAAAATGTCTTTAAAGTTTCATTTCATCAACGGCTTTCTTAAAGAGACAGTATAACAAAATAATCATTTTAGCATTTCCAAAGATATTGGCCAAATCTCAAATATTACAACAGAATAATTTTTGAGTGTATATGAAATACTTTTGCATATATATCTCAAATAACAATTAACAATTTTACTTTCTTTAAGTACAATTTACGTGCATATCTAACAATTCAGTTTAGAAATTATAAAAAAGTACTAATTCCATGCCCACTTGATTACCTTGTGATTGCATTAATCTAATTATTGAAAAAATACCGATTAAAGTGATAACATTGAAAACTACCCTTAATTTACACATTGACGCCTTAACACTCAAGTAAAATTGAGCCCATGATCAATCGGATTCATCTTGTAATGGACTGCTTATTATTCTAATAAAGATCTGATAAAACTGATATAATTCATTAGTAAATATTCATCATTTTCGACCATTTTGGTAAATACGTCTTGAAATTGTCATGTTTCGTTGTATAGTAATGCATTAAGGCTGTCGCCTTTTGATCATTCTTAGGTCATTCCCTTAGTTCAATCAGGTTACGAATGATAAATTAGCTTTACATAGTTACATGATTAAGCTAAATGCAATTCATACTATCTTATTGTACACCGAAAGTAATGTCCCTAATGTCCCTAATTAACAGGTGTTGGTTTCTTCACTATAGTCCCTTGTATTCAGAAACAAACCAAATGAGTAAAAGAACAGAACAGACCAGAAATTTTGTTTAAGACTTGTACATAGTATACCGTTATACAAATAGTACATAAATACAAATATTTTGTATCACGTGATCATGTGTTTAGTTGAGAAAACATTTTTATACAGTAAACAACATTAACAATATCAACAATGTTAATTTTAATGACAACATGTTTAGTGTTTGTAAACAACTGCATTAGTTTAAACATATTGGGCATTTGGTAAAAATATATTTTAATTTCATTTCTTCCTAAAGTTTTCATAAGACAGACATTTAAATAAAAAGAAAAAATCATCCTCTAAATCTAACAAATTACAGTGTGTAAGTGTCGTAGAATAAAAAGTTAAACAGAAATTTAACGTGTATTGAATTTTTGTTTCAGTGCTATCCTTTTATAGAAGAGTGACAGCTTTAAGATAAGTAATACTGTACAATGATCATGTACGTCACACATCCATTAGTCCTGTTATCCTGTTATACTACCCCCTTCGCTGAATAACTTCATCATTGCACTTAGTCTTTATGCATCGTTATATTTAGACATGATATACATGTATATGCAATAAATTATCTTTGATAATTATATCTATTGTTTCAGTTTAGTACTATTATTATGTTCATTCCTAGATTGTTATTACATAAACGTTTTGAAGCTCGTCTAATTAGTTTATTCTGTACCTTAGTAGTCATGGAGATAGTTTTTGCACAGACAGTGCTTGACTCCCTTATCATGTTGTCATTGCTATGATTACTGTTAAATTGCTGTAAATAATAGAATTTGGGTCATTTGATTCAACAGTTGTCTGACGGGAACTTCAACCAAAAGACCAGTCAAGTATAGAGTCTCCAGCCTATAGGAGTTTGAGCTGATCATTTTTAATTGAAGATTGTTAGTTTGTAACATTTAGTGATTTGCCTGATCCCTGAAATTTTCTAGCTCATGATAGAAATCATTTACGAATCATTGGTACACGAATCATTTAGGCAAGGTAGCCAGAGGAAAATTCTATATATGAGATATTTGGTCTCACCAGCTCTACGTTTTAACAAAGGACATTCTACATCGTTTGTCAGCTAGTCTAAGACATAGTCACCTTAGCGATTGGACCCAAAACCATTGTCCAAGATACTAAAGGCGTAGGCACTTCCCTGGGTCATATAAATCGTATTCTGACAATTTGGGGGCTCGTCCGGGATCTTTATCCAAGGAGGTACAGAGACTAGTTGTTTTAACGTTCTGTTGGTGTACCAGAAGGAGCTGTGACTTAAGGTGATCTGAGCTACATTGAATCTAGTTCCAAACATAGTTCCAGCTTAATGGTTCAAGATGGACTACGATAAATGGGTAGCGATGGGTGAACGAATGGGTTTGACAGGTTCAGAACTCATAGAATTTGTGGACAGGAAAGAGAAGGAGTACACTGAACGTGAGGAGCGGATGCTGAGACGAGATGAAGACAAGCGTAGGTT
Organism: Mercenaria mercenaria; assembly: GCF_021730395.1. Taxonomy (NCBI): domain Eukaryota; kingdom Metazoa; phylum Mollusca; class Bivalvia; order Venerida; family Veneridae; genus Mercenaria; species Mercenaria mercenaria. The sequence continues at coordinate 117,045,944 of NC_069361.1, read as the reverse complement.
TGAGTCTCAGGAAGCTGAGAAGAAACGACTATTCGAGCTTGAACAGGATGAGAAGAAAAGGTTATTTGAGTTGGAACGTTTGGAAAAAGAAAGAGCCTTGAAGGAGCAAGATGTAGCTTTGAAAGAACACGAGCTGGAAGTTCTTAAATAAAAGCTGAGACTGGAGCTTTAGGAGCTGATAAAAGTGCTGAACACTTGAGCAGTAAAACCTTGTGGCCAAGGCTACGGAAGTTTGAGGAAAGTAAGGATGATATGGATGCATACCTCGAGCGATTTGAGCGGTTTGCAAAAAGCCAAGGATGGAAAGAAGATACATGGGCTGTAAACCTCAGTTCATTACTCACAGGAAAAGGCCTGGAGGTTTTAGATTGAAGTTCAGGGAATGCAAGCCAGAGCGTGGTGGTGAAACTGTTTTCCAGTTCATGGCTGGACAGGTATTTCAGTCGATGGACAGAAATGGCAGAAGTTGACAATACGCTTGAAATACTGAAAGACCTTCTGATCAGAGAACAGTTCATCCAAACATGTTCCACAGACCTTGCTTTGTTCTTAAAGGAAAGAGTTGCAAAATCAAGAGCTGAGATCACGCAGTTAGCAGAACAGTACATTGAAGCGCATGGTGGTACTATAACCTCGAACAGGGTTTTGAAAAAAAAATTCCTCATCCAATAGGCCACCACAACGTTTAAGTATGACACCTTCATCTCAGCCCCAACAAAGAGAAAGGCAAGCTTTTATTGTTTGTTTGTTTGTTTGTTTTGGATTTAACGCAGTTTTTCAACAGTATTTCAGTCATGTAACGGCGGGCAGTTAACCTAACCAGTGTTCCTTGATTCTGTACCGGTACAAACCTGTTCTCCGCAAGTAACTGCCAACTTCCCCACATGAATCAGAGGTGGAGGACTAATGATTTCAGACACAATATCGTTTATGAAATAGTCACGGAGAACATACGCCCCGCCCGAGGATCGAACTCATGACCCCGCGATCCGTAGACCAACGGTCTACCTACTGAGCTAAGCGGGCGGGGGCAAGCTTTTAAAAAGCCTGTATGTTTTATATGCAACAAGGAAGGTCATATAGCTAGAGAATGCAGAGACCTATCCATGAGAAAAATAAGCGGTGCTGCTTTAGCTAGTAGGGGATCCTATGAGGAAAAACAGAGAAATAGGCATGGAACGCAAGATTCTACACATATAGATTGGAGGAAGGAAGGCCAAGCGCAGAAAGACAGACAATCGGATGACAGAAAAGTTTCAGCCTCAGTTATAGCAATATCATTAGATGACGAACGGTTAAAAGACTGCATAGAAGATGGACGCTTTATGTTAGTACATGGAAAATCCATTTCGGTTATAGCAAGCACCTGTACCATTGATTTAACAAACGGTGAAAGGAACTTGATATTGAAGAAAGGATATATAGGTGATAAAGAATTTCAGGTTTTGAGAGATACAGGGTGTGAGCTGGCGGCTGTCAGGAAAGATTTCGTATCAGAGAATCAAATGTTAGATAAGAAGTATCTTATAGTTGCAGTTGATGGACGTCAAGGATAGTTCCTTCAGCAAGGATACAGGTTGATACATCATAATTTACAGGAGAAGTTGAAGCCATGGTTTTGACAACTTTGATCTGCGACTTAGTTATAGGAAATATAAAAGGAGCTTCTGATAGACCAGACATTAACTGGAGTAGTGACGATAAACAGTCTTCATCAAAAGAAAATATTGTTGCAGCTGTGGTAACAAGAGCACAGGCTGAGAAAGAGAAACAGTCAATAAAGCCATTAAAGGTCGCCGAAACCAAAGAGGATGAACTTAATGTCGAACGTTTAAAAAAAGCTCAGAAGGAGGACAATACCTTAGGAAAGCTGTGGACATATGCCTCTGATAAGAAGAAAATGAAGACAAAGAGTGGTTTTACATTTATGTACGAAGTCAAGAAGGATGTATTGTATAGAACCTTCGAAGAAAAGAGAGGCAGTATTATCAAAGAGATAAAGCAAATTGTAGTTCCAACTCAGTTCAGAAAGAGAGTTATGTCTTTGCTCATGAATCAATAGTTGGAGGACATCTATAAATAAGAAAGACAGTTGATAGGATACAAAAAAAATGATTCCAAAAGAAAAGTTAGAAAGGTTCCATTGGGAGATATGCCAATAATGGAGACACCATTTCATCGGGTGGCTGTGGATTTAATAGGACCTATTGCTCCTGTTTCAGAAAAAGGAAATCGATATATTCGACTATGCCACAAGATATCCTGAGGCAGTTGCATTACCTAGGATTGAGACATAACGGGTACCTGAAGCTCTGCTAGATATATTTTCTAGAGTAGGATTTCCATCCGAAATTTTGAGTGACAGAGGAAGTCAGTTTACCTCACAGCTGATGGAAGAAGTTTGTAGGCTGATCAGTCTGAAACAAATGTTCACATCTCCGTATAACCCAAAGTGCAATGGTTTTTGTGAGCGTATGAATGGTATTTTAAAGAGTATGTTGAAAAAGATGTGTCAAGAAAAACCAAAATACTGGGATAGATATTTGTCAGCCGTATTGTTTGCATATCGAGAGGTTCCACAGGCATGTACAGGATTCTCACCATTTGAACTACTCTATGGCAGGACAGTCAGAGGACCTATGCAAGTACTTAAAGAACTTTGGACTGAAGCTGAAACACCAGAAACAAGAAACACTTATGAATATGTATTAGACTTACGGAATCGGCTGGAGGAAACATGTAAGATAGCTAGAGAAAGTCTTCATTCAGCACAAAAAACGTACACACACAATTACGACAAGAGTGCCAGAAACAGAAATTTAAAGGTCGGGGATAAAGTGCTGTTACTTTTACCAACTAACCACAATAAGTTGATGCTTCAGTGGAAAGGACCCTATGAAGTAGTTGATGTGGTCAACAAAATGGATATTAAAGTAAAGGTCGGTGACAAAATAGGGCTTTACCATATCAATTTACTCAAGAAGTATGAAGAAAGACAAGATATTCTTGCAGGAAGTGTCACCGTGATCGAGGCCGATGTTAGCACAGAGACAGGGGTAGTTGATGACGAAAATTTGCTCGATCTTGTCAGAATAGGAGGGTCGGAAACCTATACAGATGTAAAAATCAATCCTCAGTTATCCAAAGACCAAATAACTCAAATAAAATCTCTTGTGAAACAATATCAAGAAATTTTCACAGAAAGTCCTGGAACTACAAATCCCGCAGAACATAAGGTCGAGCTTACCGCCACAGAACCTGTTAGAGTCAGACAATACCCCATACTATATGCAAAACGAAATGAGGTTAACCAAGATGTTCAACACATGTCAAAGGCTGGTATCATCGAGCCTGCCACCTCTGCATATAACTCCCCTATCGTTATGGTAAAAAAGAAAGACAATACAAACAGATTTTGTATCGATTTTAGACGTTTAAATTTTGTAACGAAATTTGATACAGAGCCATTGGGATGATGAAGATATTCGATCAAAACTTCATTGGGATAAGTTCTTCACAAAATTAGACCTCAGCAAAGGTTACTGGCAGATTTCTGTCGAGAAGCAATCTAGGCACTTGACAGCATTCACAACATCTTAGGGAAGTTTTCAGTTTCGAAAAATGCCTTTTGGTATGATCAATTCAGGTGCTACATTTAATAAAATGATGCGAAAATTATTGACAGGATGCAAACATGCTGACAATTACGTGGACGATATTTTAGGTCACACAATGACATGGGACACACATATGTCAATGTTACAAGATATTTTTATGAGAGTTAGGGATGCAAAGCTTACACTAAGACCATCAAAGTGTCTCATAGGATATAGTAATATTTCATTCACTGGACATCAAGTCGGAAACGATCAGCTGGAAATGGAAGATGATAAACTAGATCGCATAAGGAATGCTGACGAACCTAAGACTAAGAGACAAGTACAGAGCTTCCTTGGTCTAACAAGATATTACAGAAAATTCATAGCATCGTACTCCGAAGTTGCAGCACCCCTGACCGACTTGATCAAGAAAGGTAAACTTAATAACTTCGTATGGGAAGAACAACATGCCAAAGCTTTTAATACTTTGAAAACCTTGCTTACACAAGCACCTATTCTACGGTTACCAGACTTTTCACGGCCTTTTATATTACAGTGTGATGCTTCAGATACTGGTGTTGGAGCAGCACTGCTTCAGAGGTATGAAGATGGACAATTTGCTACAGCTTATGTCAGTAAGAAATTGCTCCAAAGAGAGAAAACTATTCGGTAATAAAAAGAGAATGTTTATCAATAGTATTTGGAGTTAAGAAATTTCAAAAGTATTTGTACGGCAATGAATTTACCCTCCAGACTGATCATGCCCCATTGAGTTATATACAGAAATACAAAGTAGAAAGTTCGAGAAATATGAGATGGGCATTGTTTTTGCAGTGTTACAGATTCAAGATAGAATCTATTAAAGGTACAGAAAATGTATGTGCTGATTATTTAAGCAGACAATAATGGGTTATGTGCGGTAGGTGTAACAGATCTTTAAAAAAATCAAGAAATAGTAAAAAGAAAAAGAGATTTGTTTACAAATTATTCTTCATGTTTATGAAAACTTTAAAGTATTTTCTTGAGAAGGGGGCTATTTGTCAGAATAATTTGTATATTTGATATATTGATAACGCAACACATAAGCACAGATAGTGCTTGACTCCCTTTTCATGTTGCCATTGCTATAATTGTTGTTAAATTGCTGTAAATAATATAATTTGGGTCATTTGTGGCTGATTTGGGTTTATTCCGTGGATAGCTGGTTCCCACCTTCGCATATTATGTGATATACAAAAGTTAAAGAGAACCAGATATTTGGTAGAACAAGTACTCGTTGTAAAACGTTATGTTTAAATTTGGACCAATCAGAAACAAGTTCTAAAAATAGCACGTCTGCTGTATAAATAGGTAGATGGATGACAGAGAGAGCATTCGGTTTCCAGTGGTTGAAGAAGACACATCGAGGATTCAACTAATAATTTATCCCAGTACCTTGATAAGGAGACTATTGCAGTTACCCTGTCAGGGCGGATGAATTATTAAAAAAGAAGACTTTGGAAGTTCATAGACTAAAGAAGAGTTTCAGAATTTCAATAAAAGTTTCGAGCTATAGGGCCAGCGCTTAGGAATTTTACCTTAAGGGTAGTTGAATGCTATAGACGATAGCATATATAGGCTGAGCATCGGGAAGCTGAGACAGAGACCTAGAGTTTGGTAATCTACTGAGATAGTAGGAGAGTTCCAGCTTATAGACTGTTCAGCGTTATTGGCGAAGTACAGCCAAGGCATCGGGATATACCTATATGGTAGTTGAATGCTACATGTGATAGCATATAGGCGCTGAGTATCCAGGAGTCAGCGCAATCATATAGAGTTGTAACTTCAATTAAGAGGACAGAGTCCGAGCACCTATGTGATAGGACTCGTATGTTGTTGATTCAACAGTTGTCTGACGGGAACTTCAACCAAAAGACCAGTCAAGTATAGAGTCTCCAGCCTATAGGAGTTTGAGCTGATCATTTTTAATTGAAGATTGTTAGTTTGTAACATTTAGTGATTTGCCTGATCCCTGAAATTTTCTAGCTCATGATAGAAATCATTTACGAATCATTGGTACACGAATCATTTAGGCAATGTAGCCAGAGGAAAATTCTATATATGAGATATTTGGTCTCACCAGCTTTACGTTTTAACAAAGGACATTCTACATCGTTTGTCAGCTAGTCTAAGACATAGTCACCTTAGCGATTGGATCCAAACCATTGTTCAAGATACTAAAGGCGTAGGCACTTCCCTGGGTCATATAAATCGTATCCTGACAGTACTTGGTCTTTATGCTTCGTTATATTTAGGCATGATATATATGTATATGCAATAAATTATCTTTGATAATTACATTTATTGGTTCAGCAAGTTGCAGTTGAGCCATTCCCAAAGCGAACCTATTATCTTACAAACAAATAGTTGATGCATGGGCATGGGCTAGCTCTAGGCCAATTTAAGCCCTTCGTCATAAGCAGTATCTTTCATTACTAGGTATTCTGTTACGTGAATAACGACCAGTCCGTATTCTAAGATAATGCGCAGATAACCGTAATCTTGTGTAATACAGTCTATGATCAAAAGGTTATACATCCAAATAAGGTTCATATTAAAGATAAATCTTGCTTAAAAGTTTGTAATGACCAAGTACTGCACTATTAGCTACAGCTGCATTTCATTCTTGAATATAACAATCAATGACACGTGGCTTAAAGATGCTTGGAACCAGTTTTACGCGTACTATATTAGAGTTTAAAAATACATCAGGGGCCTCAAAGTCGCTGACTTCAAATCACTTGCCCCTCATCGATGTGGATTTGAGCCTCACTCGGGGGCGTCAGGAAGCCATCAAGCTGGCTTACTGAAGGTCGACGGTTCTACCAATGTGCCCGCTTGTGATGAAATAATGCACGGAGGGGCATCTTGGGTCTTCCTCAACCATCAAAGCTGGAAAGTCGCCATAAGACCTATAATTGTGTCGGTGCGACGTTAAATCCAACAAAAAATACACTGAAGCAAATCAAAATTCTCTAAGAAACCATTTTACATTTGAAACCCAGTTAGTATGGCCATTATTACAATCACTTAAACCTTGTCCATATGTTTTCTGCAATATATGATATTATCTGAGTATAATAATTTACACCGGTATTTTATCATTCTTACATTCCTTGTTACATATTTAGGGTATCTCCCTAGCTCGCCGTAAACACCTGCGCTGCATGTTGAAGTTACAAAACTTTAGATGGATTTTTTCAATGTCTTTCGATTTTGTATAACCCAATATTTCTAACGAGTAGTTTAGAATAGCACCGACAAAAGCATCAAATAGCAGTCATAAAATTCTAGGTTTGAACTTTAACTTATTACTTTTCATTAATAGCATATTTAAGGCCTAGAAGACTTTACATGACAAGTGTTCCTGATTCAATGCAAAGTTGCCAGTATAGTTAAACACTGTTCCCAGATAATTAATTTAAAGTCATTTACATTTTTATTGTTATGACCATTGTATGACCATTGTAGGTCCAACTTTCATTGAACTCTAACAATCAGCTGGTCAGTACATCAGTGATACAGCTAATGATGTATTGGTTCAGCTATACATTGCTTAACTAATGAAAACAAATCATCATAAACCACATGCAGACTGCACACATTTTATACACCCTCTTGAACAGAGACTGCTATTATTTACACTCAGCTGCTTTCTATGCTTTCAAATTAGATTCGATTCCTATAGATTTTATTGTTACATTTTAACGTATGGTTATATGTGTGAAAAATAACTACTGCATCCACAATTCTTAATAAAATAAACCCAATATCTCATGTATCTTTTGTATTTCCTCCATAACGATGGAGCCTGGTATCTCTACAAATCTGTATTAAAGAACGGTCCAGAAAAAAAAAATACATATCATGAGAAATCTCAAATTCAAGCTTTGTAGAAAATGTTGCGACATTATATGCTTCACATTTGTTTGAGTATGTACATGTTGCATTTAAGTGTGCTCAGTATAAGAAGTTATAATAAAAACAAAGCCGAAAGAAGGCAGTCCGCATTGTGACTTGCGCTACTAATCTCCATACAATGGATTTAAAAGCTTTTTAATATCATATAGATATTTAGTTTATACATAATTTATTTTAGGTCGATTGTGATGGAAGTTCTACAACTTATATTAATCACTCTCGACACCTCATTCCTGATGAAATCCACCGCCACGAGGGTATGAGGGAAGAGGCCAGTTTCCCTTTTAATGCTGAGCGGCAAGCAAGAGAGCTACTGGAACCATTTTTCACGTCTTTGGTATGACGCGGCCGGGGATCGAACCCACGACCTCCCGCACTCGAAGCGGACGCTCTGCCACTAGGCTATCGAGGCGGTATAGATATTTGCAATGCACCATTATTGCCCTCTATATTAGAACTTATATCTTAGTCAGGTTATAACAATACAATACCCGGAATTTTAAAAAAAAAGTATTGGATGAAACGTTTTATAGAAGGGAGACTTATAAGAAGGAAATGCATGTTCAAATTCTGTGTATTGTTTCTATTATAGTAGGAAGTAAGAGCAGTGATTATTACCTTCAATTTACTTCTGGTATCTGAAATTACCTACCAAATACACTTACAATGCGTCACGTAGGCAATTTTGAATATAACATGCTATCAACATTACTTGAAGCATTAATCGATTTAGACATAAGGTTCTTATTTATGATTATATTATACCTTTTTTTAATATCGGTACTTCATATTCAGTTGATCCGTCCGGTAATGAAAGCTTTCAATGATAACAAGTAGAGTCAATTTAGAACATTTAGATATTGACATACAGTCGAGACACATAATGTGGCTGTTCTCATTCTTTTTAAAAGAAATATGAAAAGCTATCAAAATAAACACAACTGCACAACGTCTGATTTGATCATAAACAGAATTGATTAGTTGTATTATTACTGATTTGAGCAAAGAATAGTAAAACATGCTCTGAATAAAAGCCATAACACCAATTTCTACCTTATAAAAGCTCGTTTATGTATGTAATTATCTGCTATCAAAGTAAATATAACTGCACCACGTCGCCCGATTTCAACGTAAACAGAATTGTATAGTTGTATTTGGTTTTCATTTGAAACAATAATAGTAAAACATACAATGAATAAAACTCATAGCACCAATTTCTGCCTTATAAAAGTTCGTTTATGAATGTTATTTTTGTTTACTTAAGAAAATACGATATTCTTAATTCATGTGCTTCTATTCATTCGAAAACTGTGTTATTTTTTGCACTTAATTCATTTTACTCGTTGCATGTCTTCACATGAATAATTACTATATTCAATTATCAGTGCATATTTCAGGCCACTTTTCCGCTACTGTAACCATTTAGTTTAATCTGGTGATTTCATCCCAGGTGCACCCCCCCCCCCCCCTCACCACACACACACACACACACACACACCCATGTCTGCCATATTGTCTTGAGATGACTGTCCTCTAACGTTAATAGCATATTGCTTTAACCCTAACAATAATAATAAACATGCTTTTTATGGTTTCTGTATCACTAAAACAACATTTGCGTGACCTTAAATTATAATATCTTAACTCAATAGCGGTATAAAATACTTTTCATGTATCATTATATTGCCGTCATGGACAATATCATTGTACGGATTCATGCAGAACGTGCATGTAAATTTATAAATATTGCCGCTTAATATTTGAAAGAAATGGCAACGAGCATTTGGGTTTAGTGCCGTTTTTTAAGTATTCAGATATATACTGGCGAGCAGTACACCTATCCAGTGTTCCTGGACTATGAACAAGAATTTGTAGCTGCCAACTTCCCCTCCCCCCTCGACTGAGAATCGAGTTCACCACTCCGTGAACCATATATATGCGCCCTCCCTATTGAGCATTCATCTTCCGGTTTGTTGACTAAAGAATAAATTCGACAGTGTTACAGCTGTTTCAAATATAAAATCTTAAAGAATATTGACTATTTTTACCATTTCAACGGCTGATGAGTTGATGATACATTTTGAGTGATACCATTTGAATTGCAACAAAATGATGTATTGGTGATTCATTAGCAATGAATATATATTAAATGACAATGTTATGTTTTACTTTAAGAGGTGGTGTTTCTTTGATATCATACAGTAAAACGACCTTAAAATTTAGATCAAAGTTAAGACATTTATATTGACATTTATTATTCACGATATTTTGACAAAATTTTATTGTACAAACAAGCATTTGTCATCACAACAAAGTGAAAAGGGTAAATATAATGATTCTATAGCAAAAATTAAAACAATATATTACAATTGCTTTGATTGTGCAACGTGAATCGAATTATTCTTATTTGTGTAGACTTATTGTCTAATTATGGTTTTATTTCATCTCCATAAACACAATCATAACGGAAACTATTATCTATGATGCATCGCAAATTGTTCAGGAAAAATTATGCATTACATTATTACGTTACGCAGTGGTTTTCAAACATTTTATGACAATAATTATAATAAAACAATAGTTTTAGTTTGATTCAGTCGCATTACATTATTGACATAATGTTATTTTTTTTCTTCATACAGTTGCCTCGGCAGTTCCATGATCTGATTGGAACGCATCATTTCGCAAAAAGTTTTTCCCAATAGCTATATGTATATCAAAACTCTTATATTGATGTTAGGGCTGCTCTCCTATTGGTGCATTTAAAAATGTATTTCATACCCGATAAAGGAATCTGTAAATCACAAATATTTAACCATTTCATAAGTACAAAATTTCCAAACTGGTATCTAGTCTGGAACTTGTCTTGTACACATGCGTTTATGCTTGTACAGCATTTATGAAAACACATAATGTATTTCTTATCTGTGCCATAGCAATTTTTGACAACATTGCATCTTGTCCATACTCGGTGATTTACATCGAGACAATCAGATGTGCTGGAACAATCAATGTTTGATACAGTTATTTAATGTTTACTTTAATAAACTTACTTAAATATCAATTGCGATGTTCACAAGAGAATGTTATTTTCGATCATATGTCAATCACGGTTTCGTACTCTAGTAACATATAAGTACTTTTCTTTAGACCCTTGTCAAACTGACAGCTCAACTTTAAGGTAGCACCATGTGGACATACATTATGGTGGAGCAGGCATCAGAGGCTCATTTATTAAAAGCGACGAGGCTTGCATTAAAATATACAATGGGGTCTCCATGTCAGCGAAGTTAAAGTCACTGACTTCGAATCTTTTGCCCCTCACCGATGCGGGTTCAAGACTCAGTGTGGACATAGAAGTCTACGTGTGAGGACGCCATCCAGCTGGCTTGAAATGTTTATGAGTATACGGTATTTCTACGCTCTACCCATTTGCCCGCCAGTGTTGAAATAATGCCCATAGGGCATCTGGTTTTTTTCTCCACCATTAAAAGCTGGAATGTCGCTTTATGACCTATTACTGTGTCGGATTAATGTTGACCTAAACAAATAAATAAATAACAATAAACATAAAATATATTTTTCAAATGTAAGTATGAACGTGAAACTTGTTAGCACAGTGTTTACTGGAAGTCATGTAATTTAGAATTTAATTTGCATTCTAACACAATCCGATTCATTTTCCTATTAATTCTAACACGATCCGATTCATTTTCCTATTAAACAAAGAAGGCAGAAAACAGTGAATTATTATACAACAAATCACTGTTCTGACGTCAAAATTATTACGTCATGGCGTCAAACGGCATAGCGGCGCGCTGGAAAAGAAACCGATTGAAAACGGGCAAATATTTAATGCATGTCATCAAGGATGTACTTAAAAATCCTTTGTAACGTGTTAGAATCGAAATAATATATCTCATTTAGTGATTTGCTCTTGAATAAGTCATTATTTGTCGTTCAGATGCGTATTATTATATCACTCGGGCTGCACCCTTATGATATAATTCCTTCGCATCTGAACTCCAAACAATGATTTATTCAACGACAAATCACTGGATGAGATATATTATTTCTTAAACAAAGAAAAATGGAAACGGTGAATTATTATACGACAATTGACTGTTCTGACGTCACAATATTACGTCATAGCGTTAAACGGCATATAGCGGCGCGCTGGAAAAGAAACCAATTGAAAACGGGCAAATATTTAATAAATGCCGTCAAGGATGTACTTTAAAGTCCTTGGTAACGTGTTAGAATCGAAATAATATATCTCATTTAGTGATTTGCTCTTGAATAAATTATTGTTTGTCGTTCAGATGCGTATTATTATATCACTCGGGCTGCACCCTCGTGATATAATTCCTTCGCATCTGAACTCCAAACAATGATTTATTCAACGACAAATCACTGGATGAGATATGTTATTTCTTAAATAATACAAATACTGTAAACTTTTAACGCCAAATGTACCGTTAATTTTTTCTACATCTAAATCAGTAAAAACGCTTGTAGGGGCCTATTATCACTTCAATTTATCTAGTTGACTAACCATGCACCAATGTAATGAATGTAGTCAAAAGTCGAGACAGGTTTCATAACTACGGATTAACACAGCAAGACAATGATCAAAAAATATGTTAGCATATGACGATAATTAAAGTTTATTAGATATGTTTTGAAAAATATGAACTACTTTTTTCAGCACTTCAGGGAAGCAGTAACGAGCATATATTTCGGAATGCCAACACCACATATGCATCTACACGTATGATTATTATACAAATGGTATAAATGTTTCTTTAGCGACACTATTGCTGTTAATGAACATAGGATTTACATCAAAATGATGTTACCAACCTTTTTTTTCAATTTTCTAGTCAATATTGAAACTTCTGTATGTCTCTTCGGTTCAACTGCAAGTAAATGAGATCAAAAATACATATGGAATAAGTCCTATTTTTAGCAAAATGCCTAACACTAAAATCTATTTCGCTGCGTATTTATATATACTCAGCAAAAGTTCTAACTCCACACCTACAATTTTGGATATATCTCGCTAACCTTTGGACATATTTCAACAAAATTTGGACACTATATAGATCAAATGTTTAATAAAAGTAATTCATGAAAAAATTGCGTAAAACGGCAAATTCATTGAAGCGTCAACCATTTGAACAGTACAACCCCAAAAATGAAAAGTCACACAATCCGAGATCTTAGTATCTCGTGTGTCCTCCGACAGCATTAATAACGGCTGTACACCTGGAACGCATAAATCGAATGAACGGTCGGATACGCCCCTGTGGAATAGCATTCCATGTTCTTACAGCAGCATTTTGTAGTTGATGGAGATTGCGAGGAACAGGTCTCAGACTCCTTACTCTTCGCCTAAGTTCATCCCGCAGGTGTTCAATGGGGTTCAAGTCAGCAGACTTTGAACACCATGGTAGCATACGAATGTTATTTTCGTTTGAACTAGTTTTCGAATATTATTTCATATAAAACATGTTGTTTAAGCGTGTACCTCTCGGTTTGATATGCCACTCCGGACCATTACGACGGCGCACCCTTTCTCATCTAACGTCATCCGGCATATACTTGTGGAAACAATGTGGACTGATCACACAGATTACATATACACATATTTTGGACCGTGTAGAGAGGCCGTAGATATTTAAACATGAAAAGCACGTAATGCACGTGCACGGTGGAAATCAATGAAGATGGGGGTATTTGTTTAAAATAATATCGGTTACCTGTAGGACGATACATAGGTACTGAGCAGACGACAAATAGGTTTATTCTATACCTATTTTATCTATCCAATCGCGAACGTTCATTTGCAACACGTGACCGTACAATATATTACGGTATTTGGATGCACGTGCGTACAAAAATCCTGTATTTTCTGTATTTGGACGCACGCGCGTACAAAAAATCCTGTATTTTCTGTATTGGATGGTTCAACAGTCCCATGTTAAACATACGATAAAGCCCGAAACGCGTGAAAATGTTCCGAATGTAAATCGGATGCAGTAGGCGCTCTATGTACAGGGTTTGATTATGCGTCTTGAAATCTGGATTTAATTTGAGTTTTTTTTTGTTTTTGTTTACAACACACAAAAACGATTCAAGGGATAACAACGCTATCTGATTTAGATATTAAAACGTTCGTTAATAATCAAAAACTTAAAAATACAGTACAAGAGGACCATGATGGTCCTGAATCGCTCACCTGTCCCCACAATACCCAGTTCTGAACTGAGTATGACATCGTTTTTTCTATTATTTGACATAGTGACCTAGTTTTTGAGCTCATGTGACCCAGTTTTGAACTTAGACCTAGATATCATCAAGATAAAAATTCTGACCAATCTTCATGAAGATCCATTGAAAAATATGGCCTCTAGAGAGGTCACAATGTTTTTCTATTATTTGACCTAATGACCTAGTTTTTGAAAGCACGTGACCCAGTTTTGAAGTTGACCGTGATATCATCAAGGTGAAAATTCTCACTAATTTTCATGAAGATCTCATGAAAAATATGGCCTATAGAGAGGGCACAAAGTTTTTCTATTATTTGACCTAATGACCTTGTTTTTCACCGCACGCGACCCAGTTTCAAACTTTATCTAGATATCATCAAGATGAACATTCAGATTAATTTTCATGAGGATCCATTGAAAAGTATGGCCTCTAGAGAGGTCAAAAGGTTTTTCTATTTTTAGATCTACTGACCTAGTTTTTGACTGCAGTTGATCCAGTTTTAAACTTCACCTAGATATCATCAAGATGAACATTCAGACAAACACTCATACAGATCTCATGAAAAGTATGGCCTCTAGAGAGGTCACAAGTTTTTTTTTTATTATTTAACCTACTGACCTAGTTTTTGACGGCACTTGATCCAGTTTCGAACTTGACCTAGATATTATCAAGATGAACATTCTGACCAATTTTCATGAAGATCCATGCAAAAGTATGGCCTCTAGAGAGGTCACAATGTTTTTCTATTTTTAGACCTACTGACCTAGTTTTGGAATGCAGTTGACCCAGTTTCAAACTTGACCTAGATATCATCAAGATGAACATTCAGACCAACTTTCATACAGATCCCACGAAAAATATGGCCTCTAGAGAGGTCACAAGGTTTTATATCATTTGACCTACTGACCTAGTTTTTTATGGCACGTGACCCAGTTTCAAACTTGACCTAGCTATCATCAAGTTGAATATTCTGACTAACGTTCATGAAGATCAATTGAAAGTATGGCCTCTAGAGAGGTCACAAGGTTTTTCTATTTTTAGATCTACTGACCTAGTTTTGAACCGCACGTGACCCAGTTTCAAACTTGATCTAGATATCATCAAGATAAACATTCTGACCAACTTTCGTAAAGATCCCATGAAAAATGTGACCTCTAGAGTGGTCAAAAGAAAAAGTTTACGCACGGACGCACGAACGGACGCACGGACAGACGAAAGACGGACGCTGCGCGATCACAAAAGCTCACCTTGTCACAAAGTGACGTGTGAGCTAAAAAAGGATCATCAGATGTTGGAATATTTGAAAAGTCGCTTAAAGAAGCCGTTCCGGACGAAACCTAGAAATTGGTATCAGCCCTGACTGTCTGAATAGCTACCTCAGCAGTTTTTATCTAACGGTTAAGAAACAAAATGGAGAAGATTATGAATGGCAACGTACGGGCGGTCAGCATCCAAAACATGTCTGCTCTATAATTCAGTTTTGGTTGGATCTTCACCAAACTTGCTGACAATGTTTGTGGGCATTAAATCCCGGCAAATTTCGATAACCAGCCAAATTGTACTAGGCAGTCTTTGATCATATTCCTTGAATTACTCGAAAAACGGGGAATTTAGCCTTGTCCGCTCTTTTAAGTCGAATACTTTTCATCCGATCTTCACCAAACTTGCTGACAATGTTTTTTGGCATATAATATCTCAGCCAAGTATTATTACCACCCAAACCGCCAAATGGCTGTTGTAGGGAGGTTGCACCAATACTTTTTAATGATGATACGCAGAAAAAACAACATTCAATGAATTACGTATATTACGTATGAAGTAAAATAAATATAGAATAAAAAGGTTATTTAAGGTCTAACATTGTTCTGTATAATATATAATTGCACTCATACCAAGCTGGGAAAACTTGAAAAGGCAGAAATACAATATTCAGTGAAACATTTTTAATTTAAACTGTTATTATAGTAAGATAAAATAGATATAGAATAAAAAGGTTATTTAACACTGTACTGTACAATACGAGATATATTTGGACTCGTACCCAGCTGAGAAAACCATATTCTTCTCAGCTGGGTACTCGTCCAAATATATCTCCGTATTGTACTGAACAATGTTAAATAACCTAATAATATTACCGGCTATAGCAAGAAAAATATCCATATTTCAAAAGTGTGGAGTTAGAACTTTTGCTGAGTATATAAGACATTATTGCTCACTTCTCCCCTTGGTATTTTAGTTGCACGAACATTTGAGACTACTCAGAATATTGGAAATGAGCTATAATTAAAACATTAAAGTAAGAAAACAAGCACAAATAGATAAATCTCATTGGACATAGGCATACTTAGAAAATTGGAGAGATCTATGGAGCAATATTTGATGGTTGCGCTATGATTATTTCTTTGTATTCGATGAATACAAAAACTGGTTTATATCCAACCGTTTTATATTTGATCAGATACCATTGGTAATGTTCCTTTTTGCCATAGTTTAGATAGTACAAAGTCAAAGTGACATTAGGAAAAGTATTTCATTTTGCATGTTTACAGTCACGTTAACCAAAATATCTTTAAATCTAAAATGTTTTTTTGATAGACACAAAGCCTTAATTTGGTATTTATTTCAATGAACACAATTTTATTTAATTTGATATACCCAAAAGATTTTTGCAAACGCGGCATCAGTTACATATTTCACCTTTTACTGTCGTGAAATGTTTCAATATGTGTTTGATATACAATTGTAATTACTTTGTAACGTTATAAAAATCAAGCACCATTTTACCACTTGCTTTCTGCAGTAAATAATCACTAATTACCAATATTTACAAGCATTAGCAACTCGCAAATAAAAAAGCATGCCTAGAAAAATATTTTGCAGTTTTAATGCCCGTCGTTACCTTGGAAACTAAATTATACTAGTAATCTTACCTTTCAGGACTGTTTCGACATGAACGATGTAGAAAAAAACATCATTTGGAATATTGATTTCGTAGACATTTCAAATAAATGAATAATGAGACTTTAAAAATGTACATTAAAGCGAAAAGATGACGAAATCGTAATTGTATACATACAATCAGTAGTATTTTAATTAATATGAAAATGTTTTAAAAAAAATAAATAAAAGTTTTAATATAGAAATAATCGCATTTTCTGTTGAAAATATTATGTTGGCTTTGCAAACACATCAGGTATAATTGTATCGACTAACATATTTCCAGTAGTCGCACAAAAAAGGAAGTTCGTATCGTTATGTGTGGTATATTCAGTAGTATCTGAAAAATCTAAGTTCGTAGTACAGTTTATCAGCAGGATTTGGACTTATTAGTTACGGCTGACACCTGTTTCTCGTTGTGTTAAACCATAAAAATAAGATCGTTTAAATTATAGTATTATTTCATTTTTATTTATGATGATTTAAAGATGTGATATACATTTATATACATTTATGTGAACGTGATTTATAGATGATTTTCAAAAATCAAACTTATTTACAAAAAATGGATATGATTCGAAAAGCGTCTGAAATCTTTATAATGTGCAATTTCAAAAAGGTTAGTTGAGCAATGCCTCATCTGCAATACCTACCACTTTTTGTGTCCATAGACTTTTGTTGCTATAAGCCATTAGAAATTTTACATAAGACATGAACTACAGTAGACCTCTACTATGTTAAGTGTTAACAAGTGAGCTCGTCACTGCATCCACAATAGTGGTCTTTCACTTAGTTTATAGTTTTAGCTTATGTTATCAGGCATTAAGATATTATAGTATAATCTGGCGTTTTACCTGTAGTTTTGTAAACTCGTGTTAAGATAATTTCGCTGTTGTAAATGGAAATATCTATTTCGAGGATAACTGTACAGGCGGTAACGAGAGTCTGTCGAGTAACAGTCTGAGCAAATACCTGAAAGCCAAATATTCTCATCCGTATCTACAACTAGTGGTAGAATATTTTCTTTGCGTGTTATTTTCAACAAATAATTGTAAAATCAAGTCAAAAGAGTCACATTCTTTACCTAATTATATTCTCATAATAGCGTACAAAAATATGAAAATTCATGTTCGTAAACAGGAAAGTCGTAATTACTTTTCAAGGCAAACAAAAATTTAAAGTTCCGGTGTTGTTTTTTCGTCTGCAGCGTAACATTACTTAATTTACATAAAATGACGTTTAATAAATCAAAATAGAATTGCTATAGGAAGCAAGGTATTTGACTTTTATCATACACGTATTTCATTTACAGAACAAGAGTTATGTAGGATGGAGTTTCTTCTAGTACCGACGAAAACATCGGAATCTTCCATCAAGTAAACACGTTCTTATAACAACGAGATATTTTTCTGCTAAGTCTTAACACACTGCTGGATTCCTGCTTTTATATTTCAAAATGTAGTTAAAGTATTTTATTTTGTAAATAGATATAATTTTCTTATCTGTAAATACCGTCCGTACCATGCTCGTTTTAAAGAACTCTAAAAACAATATTTATAAATTCTGGTACACAATGTGACTAGGTTTTAGCTTATTTTAGTCTAGGGTAACTATTCACCCCTTTTTATAAATACACACTTTTTCAGGACGTGTGCTTAATTATATAATGTTATCCATTGGGATATGAGTATTTCGGCTTTCAGTTCGATACAGTTTTCAAAGGCAAATAACTCTTTTTCAATACCGGTGACCTATGATTTTTATTGCATATTTTTGTTTCTTAGATGATTGTCCTTCAATATCCAAAGTTTGAAGAAATTCTATTATTGGGAAAAATCTCGCCTTCAAACGATACAGCAGATGAGCGGGCTTTTGGACGAGTTTTAAATCTCCGTATACTAGGATATAACTTTTAAACAACATATTTCATATATAGTAGCGCATAATTACTTTTAGATATGGTGTGTGTGGTATATAATATTACAGTTATAATCGTGTTTGTTGTTGTCTTTTTCGCTCATCTGTCACGTAGTGACAGGGTGAGCATTTGTCGTCGCATTTTGTCCGTCGTCCGTCGCCCGTCCGTCTGTCCGTTCACGATAGAGACCACATTTTACAATCAATTTTAATCAAACTTGCACACAAGTTGTATTGGCCTAATATCTCGGTTTCATCATGGGTTCCAGAGTTATGGCCCCTTAAAGGGCCAAAATTTGTTATTTTGGTTTGTGAACACAATAGAGTCCACATTTTGCAATGGATTTTAATCTAACTTGAACACAACTTGTATTGGCATAATATCTCGGTTCCTTTCGAAAACTTGCCAGACCCCATTATGGATTCCAGAGAAATGGCCCCTTAAAGGGCCAAAATTTACTATTTTTGCTTTTGCAGCAATATAGAGTCTTCATTTATGGTTATGGTTTGATTTGATACAAACTTGCAAAATATCTTTAGTAACAATATTTATAGTAACAATTTATCTTGGATTCCGTGATGAATCCGTCATATCCAATAATAGGTTCCAGAGGTACGACCCCTGAAAGAGCCAAAATTTGTTAATTTTTACCTTGTGAACATGATAGAAGTGACATTTTAATTTTGATTTTAACCACACTTACATACTACTTAAGTCACAATAAGATCTCGGTTCCTTTCGAAAACTGGCTAGATTCCATCATGGGTTCTAGAGTTACTGCCCCTGAATGGGGCAAAATTTTCTATTTTGGCCCTTTCAGCCACATAGAGGTTTCATTTATGCTTTGATTGAAACAAACTTGCATAGAATGTTTACCTTGATGATTTCTATGCCAAGTTCGAAACTGGATCATATGGGATCAAAAACTAGGTCACCAGGTCAAATCAAAGGAAAAACTTGTAAACACCCTTGAGGTAACATTTATGATCTCCTATCTTCATGAAACTTGGTCAGAACATTTATCTTGATGATTCCTAGGACAAGTTCGAAACTGGGTTATGTGGGGTCAAAAACTAGGTCACCCGCTCAAATCAAAAGAAAAGCTTGTTAGCACTCTATGGGCCATATTTATGATCCTATCTTCATGAAACTTGGTAAGAATGTTTATCTTGATGATTCCCATGCCAAGTTTGAAACTGGGTCATAACTTGGTCAGAATATTTATCTTGATAATTCCAAGGCCAATTTTAACAGGTGAGCGATATAGTGTCATCATGATCCTCTTGTTTTTCGTTAAGAGCGGATTTGTTTTTCGATGAAACAAAGTGTTATCACAACAATAATAAAAAGTGATATAAATATGGAAGGCTGACACTTTGAAAAGGAAACAAAATATTATTTATCAACTTTTAAATGTACCAAAAATTATTAAATTTGTGGTTTATCTTCTATCCTGTTGTTCAGACGACCACAAGACAAAACATTTTACAGCCGACTCGATAATTTCTTTTAAATCCGGAAATGTAATCTAATAATATTTAAATTATGAAATGATCGGCAAAAAGTTACTTGAGCTACAATCATACTCCGTTTTTCGAAAAGGTTTATTTTAACAAGGCTTGTGTAAAATCAAAACACAAATAGATTTAAAATGTTATTGTGAAACCTTTTACTTTTTGCAATGTTATTGTTTTGTAATTTTCCAAATATTTTTTCGAGTAGTCTTGCACCCGGTATTCAAAAGATTCACTTGTAATCTTTACTTGCATTAAACTGCCAGATACAAGTTTTCAGCTCTTATGAAAAATGAACACCACTATTGCTTTGTCAAAACAAATCTAAGTTCAATACCAAAATAAGAAGCTTCTTTTAAGACTACATATTGTAAAGTGAAGCGTAAATTAAAGGGAACAGCAGGCCAGGCATTGCAGTACACACTGTTTCGTCGCGACAAAACTTTGATATGGTAGTTTAGGAAGAAGTACGTTTTGAAAGCATCTGTCAAACAGAGGTAGATATGCATCCTTTTATCCCGCGCAAAAACATTTTCTACTACATTTGACTCATCAAATGATGTACATGCAATTTGTCCTACTCCTGAAGCTACTGGTTGGTATATATGGAACAAATAGTCTGATTGACTACGACAATTTCTAATATTTCACACGATATATTCATTCATGATAGATCAACAGAAAAAGCTGCAACATTTTGCACCAATAATTATACCATTTACATATCATTCATAATTCCTTGGGAAAACCAACACTCCATTATTCTTGTAAATACAGTGAATTTGTCATTTACAATACATGTGATTTATAATGCAGTGAGCAATAAAGAGAAAAAAAGGGGTGAACTGCACTCTTTCACAAAACATGACATTGTGTTACTCTCGTTAATCACTCGTTGTTAACAAAAATGGATCTGATCTTCAGTTCTTTCACGAAAACCCATATTAAAAATATATTAGTTCACGGCTTTGATTAGTTTATACTCATTGTACCTTTATAAGCATTAATGAAATAATGTTACCACAGATTTGTCAGGTAACTGGAGGTAAACTTGTTTCTATCAAATTTCTCCGTAGTGTTTATTTCATACATACTTATTATGCATGCACATATATGTAATTCATATCTAGTGCTGTTTGCATAGGATTTATAAATAAACTTATGTTATGTTATGTGTTATGTTATATTATGTTATGTTATGTTATGTTATGTATGTTATGTTATGTTATGTTATGTTATGTTATGTTATGTTGTGTTGTGTTGTGTTGTGTTGTGTTGTGTTGTGTTATGTTATGTTATGTTATGTTATGATATTAACAAATTGAAACGTTTTGTAAAAGTTAATGACAATTTTAGAAAACGTTATATTTAACGTTATATGTTATGTTATGTTATGTTATGTGTTATGTTATGTTATGTTATGTTATGTTATGTCATGTCATGTCATGTCATGTCATGTCATGTCATGTTATGTTATGATATTAACAAATTGAAAACGTTTTGTAAAAGTTAATGACAATTTTAGAAAACGTTATATTTAACGTTATATGTTATATGTTATGTTATGTTATGTTATGTTATGTTTTAATACTCTCGTATTGGGTTAAAATGCGACTTTCAGATATGGTACGATTTTGTATTTCTTACAACCTATGATAATGCAAAGAAGCTATTATTGTATTTTTTTCTGCCTATTATGTCTGTATGACTTATATCATGAATAGAAGACACCTGTATAAAGTCACGATGACACAGACCTTGGTCAAGGGACATGTCAACTTAAACGTTATCTACGAAACCAAAACTTCTTACGATAATATCAATTATCAAATTGAAAACGTTTTGTAAAAGTTTCTTGTTGATATTTATTTTGATACGTATGCATGATGTTTTTCCATGTTGTCGTCCTATTTACGTTACTTCCTTGTATAGTCTTAAAATTATTATTTGGCAGCTAGTGACATTCTTAAATTCAAGCTAGGTGTTATTTAGTGAATAGTAACTAAAAGTATTTTTATACGCTTTGGGAGACAACTTCGTAACTGTGATTTTCATTGGGTTGTTTGTTGCGAGAAAGATGAGAGCATTCTTTGCGGTAGAGGGAGGGGACGAGTGCTGGAAAGAAAACTTATTTGTTATATGCGGTAAATGTAAACGTCAAATGACAAGTTTAGAAAACGTTATATTTAACAAATAACCAAGGCCTTCGAGTGGTTTATCGTCTAATTCAACACGGTTCAGAGCATGAATTTAATATCTAAGAATCTGAACGATGAACCGTGGTAAATAAAACGATAAATCACAAGAATGCCTTGATTGTTTTCATTCTTACATGTTCATTGAAGTATTTTGGTAAATATATGCACGGCTTCATTTATTCGAGTAGTAATGAACCGGACGTCATGTGGCAATTTGACGTCATACTTGACGTCATAATGCTCTCCTACCGGTCCGCGCGTCAACCATTGTTTATCGCAGAATATACAGAGCTTCAATTTCTTCTTTTTTTAACTGGCAATCAAATCGAGCCATGTTAGAATGCTTGAGTATTTACCCTTGTTCTAAATTTAACTTTGAATCAACGTTAAACAATCATTTTAACTACGACATGCCGAGCATAGCATTTTCAAAGAAGACCACTCTTATCCGGTAAAGTGATGAAACTAAAACAATTTTAAATTATTATAATTATTATAATAAATCTTTGTTTTTAAATGTACATTAAAACTGTTAAATGCATGTCAGAAATGAAGCTTCTTCTAAATCCGAGGTATGTGGTGTGGTATTGTAAGTTGTTTGGATGAGCATATTTCACAAAGTTGAAGAATATGCCATTAACAATTGAATGGTGTTGTACATTGCATTATCCGTCATGAAAAGATGCAACACATTCTCTGCTTCCAGTTCGATCATCATTCATACTAGCATGTATTATTTCCAAGCCGTAAAACATCGCATTGAACAGGGAATCCAGCGTTGTTATTACCTTATGTATTTCTGGTTCTCTGTGATATGTTGTCTATTCAATATAATAGGGTTATTAGTCCCCTACTGGTTGAAAACCAGTTTCGGGGACTATAGGAATGCGCTTTTCCTTCAGTCCGTCCGTCCGTCCGCAATTTCATATCCGGTCCATAACTCTGTCATCCATGAAGGGATTTTAATATTAATTAGCACAAATGTTCCCCATGATGAGACGACGTGTCATGCCTAAAACCCGGACCCCTAACTCAAAGGTCAAGGTCACAATTGGAGGTCAAATATCAACAGGGCTTTTTTTCCTGTCCGGTCCATAACTCTCCTATCCATGACGGGATTTTAATATTACTTGGCACAAATGTTCCCCATGATGAGAAGACGTGTCATGCGCAAAACCCGGACCCTTAGCTTAAGGGTCAATGTCATAATTGGAGGTCAAATGTCAACAGGGCGTTTTTATCCTGTCTGGTCCATAACTCTCCCATCCATGAAGGGATTTTAATATTACTTGGCACAAATGTTCCCCATGATGTGACGACGTGTCATGCCTAAAACCTGGACCCCTAGCTCAAAGGTCAAGGTCACAATTGGAGGTCAAATGTCAACAGGGCTTTTTTCCTGTGCGGTCCATAACTCTCCCACCCATGAAGTGATTTGAATATTACTTGGCATAAATGTTCCCCATGATGACATGACTTGTCATGCGCAAAACCTGGACCACTAGCTTAAAGGTCAAGGTCACAATTGGAGGTCAAATGTCAACAGGGCTTTTTCCTGTCCGGTCCATAACTCTCCCATCCAGGAAGGGATTTTAATATTACTTGGCACAAATGTACCTCATAATAAGGCGATGTGTCATGCACAACTATCAGACCCCTAGCTCAAAGATCAAGGTCACACTTAGCAGTCAAATGTTAACATAGCATGAACAGGGTCTGTTTCGTGTCCAGTCCATAACTCTGACATTCTTTAAGGGATTTTAATATTACTCGGCACAAGTGTTCTCCATGATGAGACAACGTGTCATGCGCAAATCCCGGACCCTTAGCTCAAAGGTCAAATGTCAACAGGGCTTTTTTCCTGTCCGTACCATAACTCTCCCATCCATGAAGGGATTTTAATATTACTTGGCACAAATGTTCCCCATGATGAGACGACGTGTCATGCGCAAAACCCGGACCCCTAGCTCAAAGGTCAAGGTCACAATTGGAGGTCAAATGTCAACAGGGCTTTTTTCCTGTGCGGTCCATAACTCTCCCACCCATGAAGTGATTTGAATATTACTTGGCATAAATGTTCCCCATGATGACATGACTTGTCATGCGCAAAACCTGGACCACTAGCTTAAAGGTCAAGGTCACAATTGGAGGTCAAATGTCAACAGGGCTTTTTCCTGTCCGGTCCATAACTCTCCCATCCAGGAACTGATTTTAATATTACTTGGCACAAATGTACCTCATAATAAGGCGATGTGTCATGCACAACTATCAGACCCCTAGCTCAAAGATCAAGGTCACACTTAGCAGTCAAATGTTAACATAGCATGAACAGGGTCTGTTTCGTGTCCAGTCCATAACTCTGACATTCTTTAAGGGATTTTAATATTACTTGGCACAAGTGTTCTCCATGATGAGACAACGTGTCATGCGCAAATCCCGGACCCTTAGCTCAAAGGTCAAATGTCAACAGGGCTTTTTTCCTGTCCGTACCATAACTCTCCCATCCATGAAGGGATTTTAATATTACTTGGCACAAATGTTCCCCATGATGAGACGACGTGTCATGCCTAAAACCCGGACCCCTAGCTCAAAGGTCAAGGTCACAATTGGAGGTCAAATGTCAACAGGGCTTTTTTTCCTGTGCGGTCCATAACTCTCCCATCCATGAAGTGATTTTAATATTACTTGGCATAAATGTTCCCCATGATGACATGACTTGTCATG
Organism: Mercenaria mercenaria; assembly: GCF_021730395.1. Taxonomy (NCBI): domain Eukaryota; kingdom Metazoa; phylum Mollusca; class Bivalvia; order Venerida; family Veneridae; genus Mercenaria; species Mercenaria mercenaria. Next base: position 117,020,821 of record NC_069361.1, on the reverse strand, counting down.
CGCAAAACCTGGACCACTAGCTTAAAGGTCAAGGTCACAATTGGAGGTCAAATGTCAACAGGGCTTTTTACCTGTCCGGTCCATAACTCTCCCATCCAGGAAGGGATTTTAATATTACTTGGCACAAATGTACCTCATAATAAGGCGATGTATCATGCACAACTACCAGACCCCTAGCTCAAAGATCAAGGTCACACTTAGCAGTCAAATGTTAACATAGCATGAACAGGGTCTGTTTCGTGTCCAGTCCATAACTCTGACATTCTTTAAGGGATTTTAATATTACTTGGCACAAGTGTTCTCCATGATGAGACAACGTGTCATGCGCAAATTCCGGACCCTTAGCTCAAAGGTCAAGGTCACAATTGGAGGTCAAATGTCAATAAGGTTTTTTCCCTGTCCGATCCAGAACTCTGTCATCCATCAAGTGATTACAATATTACTTGGAATAAATGTTCCCAATGATGAGATGATGTGTCATGTGCAACACCCATTACCCTAGCTTAAAGGTCAAGGTCACACTTTGAGATCAAAGGTCAATAGGATTTTTTTCTGTCTAGTCTGTAACTTTGTCATGCAAAACAGGATTTAGATATCAGTTGGTACAAATATTCCCCTGGATGAGACAACATGTCACGCGCAAAAACCAGGCCCAAGGTCTAATGTCAAGGTCACACTTAGAGACCAAAGGTCAGACACAAGAATGACTGTCTGGAGAATTTCTTCTTCACGCATGGAGGGATTTTGATGTAACTTGGCACAAATGTTCACCAACATAAGACGGATTGTCGTGCGCAAGAACCAGGTTCCTAGGTCTAAGGTCAAGGTCATATTTAGAGGTCAAATGTCAAATTCAAGAATGACTTTGTCCGGAGCATTTCTCCTTCATGCATTGAGGGATTTTGATGTAACTTGGATCAAATGTTCACCACCATGAGGCACCCTTGTTTTTAGAATTACGTCCCTTTGTTTTTACTATAAATAGATTTAATTGTAACTTTTTTATTACTGGCCGTAGAGAAAAATCGAGACCACTTTTCTGTGGTACAACATGCATGTTACATCCAATTTTTAGGTGTATTTTAACCTATCTCTACCTGGTAAAGAGTTTCTTGTGGACTTATATTATATAGATTTTTTAAGATTAATTTCCCTTTGTTGGTACTATAAATAACTTATATGATAACTTTTTTATAATCGGCCAAAACAATTCAATATGAAAACAACTGTGGGTTTTTATATATGCACATTTTAATCCAAGTGTGTTGTTATAACATATTGTATATATAGTACAATATTGTTTATACATCATTGACAGATATCAGTTCATTATGTTATACTGCAGAAGAGAAAATTAGGTGCCTTCCAGTAGGGGACTTGTATTGCATGGCAATACTTCATTCACTTGTTATAACAGTAGCTCGCTCTGGGATGCTGTATTCGGCTCGAGTGGATTTTGCCAGATCGCATGCGCTAAGTGAAACATCCTTGAAAAATCTACGAGAGCCTTGCAAAATCTACGAGAGCCAAATACAAAATCCCAAATCTAGCTACTGTTGCAATGACCATTTTATTACAATACCTCCATCTTTTTGTTTGTTTATTTGTAATCGAACGAAATCTTAAATGTTTGTAGATGTTAAAATGAAATGAGTGATGTTTTTGTGTGCGCTATTTGTATAACTGTGTCAGCTCATGCATATTAATGAAAGTAGTCCGGCAACATACAATACGGAAGATACAATACGGGATTTTGGAAGGCACAATACGGGATTTTTTCAGCCTGTTCGTATTTCCTTGTGTATGAAAAGGATTGGAACCACTGCCTTACCCTTGCATGACCGTAAGAGGCGACTAATAGGGTCTTAACACTTGGTTTTGCTGTAACTCTGTGACTCCAGCAGGTATGCAAATTTTGATTCCATACCTCATGTTTTTATTTCGATGTAAATGAGATGTGAAACCAAAATTTGTAGTCCTGTTTGGCGCCGTTTAGCCTATACTGTGTTGGTGCGCCGTAAAGCCCAAATAAAAAAATTGTGAAATGCAAGCTGTATTTTTGACAGAATATATATAAGTATATAATAAAACTGTTTATTACATGACTGTCTTTATAAATTTATAAACCATCGGTCAGTTGTTTGTGCTATATGATAAGTCTATATTTAGCAACATCATTGACAAACAATCCGACAAACTAGCAGCATCTTTAAATTAAAAACTGTTTTGTTTTAGATTATCTAAAAGGGATACAATGCAAAAAGGTACAGTGCATGTAGACGCTACGCTTTCCTATTTTATGCTGACAAGACTACTCCGGTAGTAATGGGAATACACACATGTTCGTTGTGATGATCTGACATGCTTCGGCTCAGTATCTCAGCCTTTGCTTTGTAGTGTAATATATGTCATGTAATATGTTAAATTGATCACATAAAATTGTATCCTGTGCACAGAGTTTGGTGAGTAAATATCAGTTTAGTGACAGATATTTTTAAAAAGATAAACCCTGAGAAAGACTCCTGCAAAGATACATACTTGAATATGTCTTCCCTGACAAAATTCATAAATCTAGAAATAAATCTTTATAGATGTAAAATACGTTTATGACAGGTTATATCCGTGGAGGGTGTCATTTTTATTTCATTTATTTGACATTGTACATTGTCTGGCTATAAAATATGCAAATCAGTTTCGTAGACGTTTCAAATTTTCTGCGTGTTATTGTTAGATATTTCGGAGACCCACATCGATGATTTTAATGTTATCTCAATTTTCATGTGTGAATTAGAGTATTACCTATTTAAAACATTTTCTTTGTATAATCTATTCTCACCAGAAAACACCTGAGAGCCTGCACTTGAAAACCTTGTACTGGAGATACCATCTTCCTTAGCGAGGGCTCAAATTTCTTTTTGAATGGGAATTTCAATTATATACTTTTAGAAATGGAAAATAGTATCATTTTATAATTAGATTGTGTTCAAAGTGTTTTTAATCTGATAATTTCCTACTAAGGATTCTGATGTATATACCAGATAAACATTTTCTTTGGTGATGGTATATGCTTCACGTTTTTGTCTTTCGATTATTCCACTTTAAATATTTATACAATTTTTTGTTTCGTAACAACTTTGATATCAAAATAAATATCAATCTTTGTATTGTAAATATGATGGAAAGGTGGATACACTTCTTTATTAATAAACCAAACTAAAACAAGTTGAAGAACTAATGTGAAACATTTTATATATTCATAGCTATAAAACCATACATGTTAATTTGACTGAAATATATGCTATGCTTATAATAAATTTTAATCAATTTCAGTCCTGGATATTTCTTGTATTTCAAATTTATGTATAATTTGCCACATGGACGAATGTCTATCCAAAAAATTCTAGTGTAAACTGTTTGCTTGAAAACATTACGCACGTCATAGCTCTACAATCTTAGTCCTCGTTTGACACAAAACGTAATGCATTAGCATGGGCATTTGTATGGCAAATAACTCAAGTCAAGTCAAATAGTTAACAACTTGAGAGTGTTCAACATTCAATAAAATAAGTATTCTTGATATTCTCCTGCAGCGCAGAAAAGTGCTTACATTGTAGTGATTTAGAAAAGAAATTTATGGAGATAATACAGTACTTAGGTTGTAATCAAGTCTCTAGTTTTCTGTGATGTAAATATCTTATTTTCTGTGATGCAAGTCTACTTTTCTGTGATATAAGTCTCTAATTTTACGAGTTTCCAATTTTCTGTGTTGTTAATCTCTAACATTTTGTGTTGTAAGTTTCTACTTGTCTGTATTGTAGGCAATGTCGCGGCATCTGAGCGTATGTTTAGTGGAAATGTTTACTCTAATGGCGAATTGAATGTAATATGGTACATGTACTCTTCCTATTAAGGTTTGTATGAAAATATGTTCTCAGATAAAATGTTTTTAAATGGCTTTTGTTCTGTTTGTCTTAACTGTAATACTATTCACTAACTGACTGAAGTCTGCTTGTGTTTAGATACATGGTAAATTTGGCAATTTTATCGTAGCTGTATCTGATAGTATTTTCCATCTTTTCCAAGAAATATTGGTGACAAGTTGTGACGCAAGGCATTTAGTATGGTTTTATTTTATATAATTAAGGTCATTAATACAACAACAACAATAAATACTACAAAAAAGCATTTAGCATAATCTACGCCATGTATATACACACACATATATGTATTCCAAAGTATAGTTTAATCAACAAATATAAACTGTTTTGAACAGTAGAGAAAGAAAGTTTTTTTAAGTTCACAATAAAGTGGGAGTTAAGAAAGGAGACTTTCTCCGTTGGGATCATCTAGAATAGACGTTAAGTAAAACATACACTAACATACTGTTACTTTTTTGTTTCATTCATGCATTCCATTATAAAAACATAACTCCTAAATTATATGCCTAACTCTAATTTTGAAAGGCAGTACTTTTTTTCAAGAAATTTATCATTTTATATCAGAACATCAAAGTGCCGACGTTAACATCAGGTAATTTAATTTTGATGCACAAGATAAAAATATTTTATTACAGTCCAAAATTGCAATCTATCAAATGAGAAATATGAACTTGAAATGTGAACTGCATAAAATACAAAACATACATTACAGTTGACAGTTCTATTTAAGCGTTTTTATGGACTCTTTACAACAATCCATACGTAATGTTGTAACGAAATACATCGGTAGAGTGTAAAATGGAACACGAAAATTAACTTTGATTGTGAATATATAACATTTAAAAAGAGAGGTCAAATATTATCTGAACAATTACCGTATGCAGCTAAAATGAATACTGTCGGTAAACGAGATCATACTACAATTCGAATGTTCTCGCGCACATCCAAGAGGAGAAGGGACGAATGACAGGAAGAAATATATATGGGTTATTTCACATTACGTGTTAGAAAATATGATACTATAACTAATTAAAATTAACGATTTATAAATAAATCATAACAGACAGCGACCCTAAGTATAATAAGCTTAACACAGTCAGCCAAAAACAAACCATCAAAACACATAAAAACATGAAAATACTAATGCTTGAATGTTTAAAGTTAATAAATGATTTACAGTTTATAACAATTTCCAGTTATTTATATTCAGGTAAAACCAACTGAAGGGTTACATACAGTTCGTAAACGAATGAAGAGGTAGACCTATGGCTTGTATACTGATCATTAACTAATTGGATAAGTTACATATACTTGTACATTCACGATACATGCGATGCATATATATAACCAATGTTTCAAGATAACGACTTAAAGAAGTCCAACTACTTTCAATACGTTTAAGATATACTTCAAATAAACTATTTACATCATGTAACTAATTAGTGGTCAGGCGTATATGCTACAGAATCCAATTAACAAGAATAAAATAACTTTTCTTTATTGTATTTTTTTGTTTTGTTATTTCCTGTCTCGTGCACATTATGGATGACGCAGTGAAAGCATTTTTATACTCGGCTTTCGAATGGTATCACGCTCAATTTATCAGAATTGTATATGACAACTTTATGGCTGTCAATGAAATACCAAATACAACTAATCAATATAAATATAAAAAACACATGAAAGAAAAACTGAGGAAAATGAGTACGCTTATTAACTGTTTAATTTAGACTCCCTTTATAATTTGTATTTATATAGGTCGACAAGGGCCATCAATGGTTAACGATCATGCTATATACCATAACACAAGGATATTCATTTCAATACCGTACATGAATAATTTCTTTTAAAAAGCAAGATTCAATGATGATAGGTTATTCATTAAAAACTTGACGTTGCTTCTCATACAGTCTAAATGTGTTTTGAGGGGTCGGTCAACCGCTAGATAACAAAAGACAACTAATATACGATCTAAAGTAAACATGATAAAGAGACGGTATGGTAGAAAATAATTTAGGAATGTCCCGTTCCTGTCAAGCTGACAAATTACAACAAAGTTACTATTAACAAGTCATTGTTGTATGCCAAATACATAACCAGTAAGCTCCAAATGTTTGTCAGAAAACATTAACTTCCTCGAAAAATCGTGGTTAAAAATCGTATCATAGAGGCAGACAGATGCGTTCCTTTATATATTTACACGTTTACAAATGCATATCATACTACATTATAAATTTATATAAATCCACAATATCAGTAGAACTTCAGTATACGTTGACTTCATTTATATTGTAAATTTTGGGTTTTGTACTCATTCTTGATTTATCAAAGAAGGTCTATCATATGAGTCAAGTTCTGTACTCAAAACTTGCACATGGGGCTTTCAATATTGTTTTAAAACGTATTACATGAACTGACGGCGTTTTCTAAATTTCACATTATATGCAACATAATATAATAGTAAAGTAATAAGAATGCAAGAAAACGTTTCTTTATGCGGCCAGAAATATTTAAAATGCTAATTAAACATGACGCACTGGCCTGTAACTATAGGGCATTGAATATCAAAACTTCAATGATGAAAGAAACATTGTCACTACCTCGTAAGCAAACACAACTTTTCAAAAGATGCTCATTGCGTTCAGTGCCTGTTGGGTAGAATGATTTACCAGGTTGCAAAAGAAATTATTCATCTTTATAAGTCTTTAACCATTAGCCAAAACATACTTTATGTAATAAAGTACATCTTTTGCATCATGACTATATGTAAATAGACTGACATCTATTTTTGCCAATTTAGATTCTTTTTTAACAATGATTATAACACCTGTGTAAGGCTTTAATTGTGCAACCTACTGTCAATAAAGAATTTATATACTTACAGGATAGTATAATAATAAAGATGATAATTATTGTAATAATAATAATAATAATAATAATAAAGCTATCTTTTAATTCTATGCCGTAAGGGATGTTAAAAGTGTGATCTTATTTCAATCATGCCTTCATACAAATCACGACTGACATATCTCTCTTAACATTTCAAAAATGTATGCACTTTCTATATAAATAAACTAGCCAGCGTTTGACACTAACATGTATATGATTGTCCGGGGTAGTAGTTGTTCACATTAGTGTCTATTTAATTCTATAAACATAGTCCGTTGTATATCAATTTTTCAAAGATTTACCTGATGAAATCTTGACAATAGATACAATCGCGAATTATTTTCCAGAGTAAATAAAATCATGCAAACGAAACCACAACGCTTTACTTGAACGCTTTTATAGCTTTTCAGATGATATGACATCTGAAAATATAGCCCATTCATAAAATTGTTGCGGTCTATGTGAGAACAGAAACTGAAACGCATATAAAATGTTAACGATGTGTTAAAAAATCGGTCAACCAAAAATATTTAATGTACCTAAGCGGATACTTTCAGAGTTTATATAGATATCCTGGGACTTATTAAATCTATCATTTTTCGGGTTTATATTTCGTTTAAAAATAGATAATTTGAGAATTAGATATTTAAGACCGTCAGTGCATTATAAAAAGCTACAATACTTCAAGTTCTGATATCAGGTATTAGTGTAGGCTTACCATACATGAATATATCGAGTGGCTTCTTCTTTTCTTAACTACATATCAACGCCCTGAATGAAATAGATAGTTGGCGTCTTACCTTTTTGTGTATTGAAATAGATAAGCTGAAAGCAAATTTTTGTTGCATACCCTTCTAGAGAAAATCACAAACAAAAACACGTATCATATTTATTATTATTACATGTATTATTATTACATGTATTATTATTTGATGCGGAATATATGTCTTTGAAGAATAATCTGGTAGCTAAAATTTATAGTTATTAATATTCATTTGTTAGCGACGTTCCAGAAAATGCTTTTCCGTCTATTCCCATACTCTTATCAACAAGTACCATAAATTAATTTAGTTTTTACTTATTTCAGATTAACAAGTTCAAAAGGGGGAAAAAACAAAATGCTGCATCATTTTGCTTCGATAGCCGTGGACAATGTCCCTGACTATGCCGCAAAGTGTTTTTTTTTTCTGACAACACTATACTCCTGTGCGCGTAGAAATACGCTTCTTTTAAAACTCGTGGGCCTATATAACAAACTCCTGATAATTTAGCTGAGTCAATATTCGAGGTTTTGTCTTTGACACTTCATAGATTAACCATGAACATGTACGTTTATCTTCCACCAAATGAATGACAGATGCAAAAGGTAACTCATCGACATTTCTTAACTTTTACCTTTTTTTACTCGAGATAACCGAAATATGCGATAAATTAAATCAAATGTCTTTGTACTAAATTCGAAGCTGCAAATATATTTTGTCTTTTCATGTTATATCTTATTTCATCAAATATTTCAAAAAAGAAAAACTTCCACTTTATTTTCACTGTCTTGATAGTATATGCTCTTTTGATTATAATCTTTTTACGTACTTTCCTATATTTTATGGTACTTTCTCAATTTTATCCACGGATAAATTTGCAAACCGTGTAGTATTTCACAACGACTCCTAAAGGGTAGACTTTGTATGTAATAAATCCCTCTCTGAGAAAAACGATCAACGACGTAAAGCTAGCTTATTCCTTGTTGAGATTTTAAGAGGTTTTAAGCACCTACTGTGCACATGAATATAAAATGTAGGAAGCTTAAGAGTAAAAACATCTTGGTGGTAGGGTTTTGACCTGGGCTCTCTCATGTGTAACCCGTATAATCAAGATGATTTACGTATCAAATAAAACAAAAAAGACAGCATATATATTGAATGTCTGTCATCTCAGGTATCAATAGTCGCAATGCCGTGCTGTGCTTAGTTTACATATCATTTATAAAGGAACTATTACTTTACTTAGACATCATCCTGAACATATTGCCAACATATGCCAACTATTGATAGTACAAGTTGTGTTTTGTTTTATTTCTAGTAATTATGTTGTTAATACATTGGGTGTCACTTTTATGCATTTTTTCGTGGGAATTTAACGCCAATCTGACCTACTTGCATGTTATATGGCGACTTTCCTCATCGTTATGGTGGGATAGGTGCATCTGCGGAGAACCAACGACCTTCCTCAAGCCAGCTGAATGGCTTCCTTACATGAAAGAATTCTTTACACAGCCCAACATGGTCCCTGTCAAGAAAACAATGACCATTATTTTCCCTAATACGGCATCTTATTTGATACAAATAATACGCTTTAACAACGTTTGTATGCTTTTAAAATCAAGATGGTAAAAATATATTATATTCAATGAAAATGTTATTTTCATGTGCCAGATAAAATATTCCAACCATTTTGTCTGCAACCCCCGCTCCTCCCCTCCCCCCTCCCTCCCTCACTTCCTTGAGTATTGCTGCACATACCCGTCATCCCACCCCTTGCAGTTAAATAATACTATGTCTTCATTTCATTCAGCTCATGCACACAAGTATACGTATAAAACGTCCTCAGATATTCCAGAAAAAAAGGATATGCATCAGACGATGTATTTAAACCTAAGAGTTGGAATTATACAAAGACATATCTAAAACCATATGATGGAACTATACAGAAACAGAGAAAGAGCAGTTTTTTCCCTTCTTCTTTTTGTAATGAGAGCAAATACATTATAACAACCAACACATAGAGATATTTTCTGCTCGATGCTATAATAACACAAACATGTTTGCGTATTTTACCTACCTGCTCGTTATATGACATCAATCATAAATGTCATACAGTTTAATTTTGTATAATTCTGCTACATTCATTATCTGGCCTTTTTGCGTTTTTTTAATATCATAAGTAAAAGCTCCACTATACATTTGATCCTTCATTAATTTAAATTCATACTTTCAATTTAAGTAATCAAATTTCAAATCAACGAGCTAGATTGCCTCTTATATTAAGTATAGTGTTTTACATTATACTATTTGAACAGTCAGTGACGCGGAATGAACTTTATACAGTTAAATTCAACGTCATATATACTTACCATAATTTGTCACTCTCTTTGAAATTCTTTATTCATACTTTTGTAATACTTGACGACTTGTAAAGATGAATATTGGTGTTTTTTGTTGCTTCATGTGAGTAGGGAAGAAGCAACCAGTTTATTTCGTATGGCGACTCTCTAACATTTCACACTAAAGAAGACCCAACCTCGGTGGATAAATTGATAAAATATATCCAAGTATTCAAACAATTATAAAAAGTAGATATAATTAGACTCTCAATGAAAAGAAAAAAAAAACATCAAGTTTCGTTCTGCAATGTGTTTTATGTAATATGATAAGTAGATGTTTGTGCAGACCACATGCTAACACAATAAACAGTAAACAAAAATAAAACATATTCCACATATTTGTGGTGTCACATTAATTCAATATCACATAGCATGGGATTTCCTAAATTTCCATTAGAGTACATTAGATGATAAAATTGAAAAATATAACATACTTAAAATACAGGCATTTTAAAAGATGTAACACGCTTTATTGTCTGTTCAGAGGTTCAATGCTCGAATCCCTGTCCAGGTATTTTGGAATTCCTTCTGAGATGCTCTTGAGTGTCTCCAACTGTCTCAAGAGGCCAGTGTTCGTTCTTCCCAATGAAGAGGGATTCTTACTATACATTGGGTTGAAGAGGGATTCTTACTATACATTGGGCAAGTTTGAGACCATTGATCGGTTTGTTTTGATGAAACCGTCAGTATAAATTAATTGACACTATTTAAGACGTAAAACATATTTTGACGATATGCATTGAGAAAAGAAATGTCTCGCAATCTTAATCGAGAAAACATTAGGAAGAATGCATTTTCGAGAACATCTTTTCGATTTTCTGAACATTCCACGCAAAGAGAACGTAGTGATCATTTTTTTCGGAATTTGGTTTTTCTTTTTCTAATCGGCCATAAACATACATGAGACACTCAAGCTCATTTGAAAGGATGTACAATAGTAAGCCCCACATGTTTCCATTACATATATGTGTTGTCAGAAGTAAAAAAAAACAACACTAAGAAAAGTGTATTCAAAGTTGAACTTTACAAAACATTTCCTGCCATTTTAATACATCAATCACAGTACATAATGCTTACCACCAAAGAGAATGGTAGAAAGTGTTGTCTTACCACAACTGGTCTCTAAATACATAATTTGTTCTTTAAAACAAACAAACAAACAAAAAGAATCTGAACAAGAGGTCTGTCTTTTGAGCAAGTTTGACTGCTATTAATAGAACAGAATACAATAGAATACAAATAATGTTGCAAATGACCGCAATTGAGCTCTATAACGCCCCTTGAAATATAAATGTAAGGATGTATACATGTGTTGCCTCATCCGTCACATTTATAATAACATATAAACTACTGCCGCTTAGATCTACGAGGGGTGTAATTACCAAATGATGAATATGCTTGAAAAATGTACTAGGTATAAATAACGATGATTGAGACCAAATTATCTACTGTTTACGACCTATTTAGTGAAGCAATTTGAAATGATTTCATCAATTATTATATTGTCAAAACATCAAACACTGTGACAGCTTTGTGGAAAACCAGACTGAATAAAGTTTCATCAAAAACGTTTTGATAAGTTTCATTTAACTAGGAGTTCTGTGTACAAATGTAGTCATGTTATATACCAACAAATTGTCCCACAGTGTTTACAAGATTATACGAAACATCAAATTCACGTCTAATATAAATAAAATTAGAAAAATGTCCTCCTGCGCATCTTAAACCTAGCACATTCCCTTAGAAATCTCAGCTAATATATATAAATACAAACTTATACATATAGATACATGTATATAATAAGAACATTGGAGATAGTGAAACAAGAGCTACATTCAAAGCACACACCTCACCAAACAGATATGCACGTGTACAGAGACCTTGTGCAGATATGTGTTCAAAAATTCACACGAAATATAGTTCCATTAATCGCATGCGTGACGCCGCAGAAGTAAAATACTATTAGGTTATTTAACATTGTTCTGTACAATACGGATATATAATTGGACGAGTACCCAGCTGAGAAAAACCATATTGGACGAGCCGCTAGGCGAGTCTAATATGGTTTTCCCCCAGCTGCGTATGGAAGAATTGAAGAGTTATATAAAAGGAATAAAATATATGGGAATAAGTATATATTTACATTTTATGTCATGTTAAAGAAGTAACTCTTTACCGGGTCAATATAACGATTGTTCATGATTCCTCTATCGTTTATGTTAAAACACTAAAACTGTCTAAACAGCGTTTTCTAGCATGGTGTATTATGGTACGTAAATGGTATGTAGCGATTTTTGTTTCGCTGATACAATCAAAACTTGCTCGTAAATTTTACTTTGATATACCATTATATGCTCAATATGGTAATAACTAAGACTTAATCAGCTTATCAAAGTACTTATATTATTTTCATTCACAAAAAGTTGATACATTTTTACTCATAAAAACCAGTTTAAATGTCACTTTTTGCCCATATCATTTTTGCTGGGTATGTTATTTTCATACAGGGCAATGTTCTCATAAAAGTTTTTTATGTGTAGCGACAACTGGGAAACATATACAACAAATGTTGCCACACATTTCCTGGTCTTTAATGACTTATTTATATTTACGCTACCACTGCATCATGCCTGTCAGTTTGTACTAAGAACTACCTTACGCTCATTGACGCTCATTAAATTCTGTTGTTCTTTTTCATTATCACTCATTTCAACCTTTCATTGTGTACCGTGTTGTATAGAGTGTGTGTTGATACTGTATGTTTTCAATTCCTCCTCTTTATATAATAACGTTTTTCTATTGATCTAAAGTATTGGTGTTTTGATAGAAAAATATGTTTTCTATATATCATTGAGGTCAAAAACAGTCAATAGTTATACTGCGGAATGTTGCGTGGATTGTTGATATGCAAAATTGTCTGCGCTTGTCTTTATATGCTTCCTCGAATTGTTTTAGTGAGTCCTTTGCCGGACCTTTGACAAATGTTTAGTTATGATCAAATTAAATCGTTAATAGGCTTCCTCTGTTCATTGGCTCATGTTCCCTGGGATCTAAAGTTCTGCTGAATGGAAATCGAGGAACTTTTTCAATCTCCTATGAAAAACTAGCATCAAAGACAAGACATCTTCGTATATTTTAATGCAGTCTTACTGCACTAATGCAGGTAAAATGTCTTGAATTTTGAAAACCTAAAAGTAATATATTTATGGGTCATTAGATTTGTATCGGGAAATATGCACGAGTTCTGCAGCGGAAATATTACGCGATTTTAGGAGCGCAATATTCTTTCGCTACAGAACGAGTGCACATTTTCCAATGCAAATACTACATACATATCCACACGTATAAATGTAATGTTAATACTATTATTCAATAGCTTTAAAAAGATTGACAATACTGAACTAAATAAAAGAATTAATGCAACGACGCCCATTTAAATTACGTCACGCACTCGGTATGAAATTCAGGCGTCAATGTATGGAAAATATTGACGTTCCCGGTGCCACTGTAATTTAAAGGCAACTGTTAAAAACAAGTCTCCTGAAAAGTAGATGTATTTATTTAACAACCTAAAAAACTGATGGGTATCTCATAAATTATCAATTGTAACGTCAATATTGTAGTCTGTACTCTGCACAGTAACACTTAACATGCTATATCTATGGCCTTTTTCCAATCAGTTCAGTATAGGTTTGACTGTATTTTTTTACATAAATTCAACTCGAACGTATATACATGTAGATGTCCCAGTCTTATCTAAAACAATAGACATGGCTTCGTTATACAGTCCAATGATCTTGTCTTAAGTTTCCCTGACATAGTATATACAATCTTTATTTATTCGGTGGCGAATATTAACTTCAGTTTTACTTTCAGTTTTAGGAGTTAAAAGAAAAAGTTGATACAGACCCAAAGATCCTAACAAATTTTATTTCAGGAGAATGTTTAATAAAGACTTTTTATTTTTGTTGGGTTTAATGTCACACCGACAGCATTATTTCATCACGGAAGGACACATAGTTAGAACTACAGACCTTGCGTAAGCCAGCTGGCTTGCTTCCTCTACGTCCCAAGGGAAATTTCGAACCCATAGCTGTGAAGAGCAAGTGATTTGAAGTCAGCGACCTTGCCTACTCGGCCACAGAGGCCCATAAGAAACATTTACGTGCAAGGGAACAGCAATTGTTAAAATTTTCTATCACAATCACTAACATTTAACGCAGACTGGTGAAGAATTAATTAAAAATTCAAAAGTGACATTGCGTCTAAAGCAAAGAATGTGGTTAATGGAATCGCAGACTGTTTTGTAATATTCATCTTCTAATAAGTATCCCTTCATGTACATGATGTAGGGTGTTGGCAAGCAATGTATATTTTGTATTTTAGCCGTCGGTCACACCTATTGTCAGCGTTCTTACAAAGATCGTAAGAACAACTATTTAGTTTTGTCAAATAAACTGTAAATATGCATGCAAAAAAAAAAATGATAATTATGTAAATACACTAAATGCAAACGTTTCCATTAGTGTAATTATTTGCGATACATTTTTTTCTTTTATCTACACTTAAAGTAGAAACAGATAAAATATGATGTCCTTGAAACAATGTTTATAAAGTAATTTAATACTTTGTTTTCTACCAAAATTATATCTACGTCTTATATAAACAAATACAAAAAGCACAGTAGGTATTACTTGCAAAAAGTATACAAATAACAGTAGAATACACAAAAAAGTCTGTAATATAAGCACCTTAGACATTAATTTGACAAAATATTATTGTTCTCTGTTTTCCCCTTTTCAATACACTGTTTTTGAATGCCGGAATTTTGTTTCGAAGTATTGTTTAAAAAACTGTTCTTGACGATATTAAAGTGAAAGCCAGGAACATTCATACAATTCAGTCGTAGCTTCATATAATTGTCGTTATTATCATACACACTATATGAAAAAAATAAAGATCGCGATAACTTCGCTATAAGTTTTAAACTAAAACGCTGTTGAAACTCTAATGAACCGTATAAACTGTGAAAAAGATTTTAATGTTAAAACTCAGAATAATTGTACATACATTGGTGAAATATGTTCAGTCTACTGATTAGTAATTTTGCAAAAGATATAACTGGTGCGCCATTATCAAAGTTAAGAACAGATTATTTATCCTAACCCTCGATGTCTGCCTGGCGGCTTTTTATGAGTACTTATGTTAACGTTATGATTTTTTTTTCAAAACTGTGTTACTTCGAACCGATTTTCAGAAACATTAGAATCAGGGCAACAATTTTTAATCAACCTACCACAGTAAAATTGTTAAACTTGAATAAGTCATAACAGTATTCACGGTGACCAACATGTTTTTCATTCCAGGCTCATAACATATAAGCGAATATATAAGACGAAAGGGTATGTTTACTTTATACAATGCAGCAGATGCAATGTTCAATGAATCACGGATATACGTGACAGCAAATTGTCGTTAAATATTTTCCTTTAATTAGTGTTTATTGAGACAGATATCGTTTCTATAAAACGTAACACAATACAGGTAGCGTATCTATATTTTCTTAGACTCACGCTTACTTTTCTGATACTTTATCAAAATGAGTAAATCTATAAGTTCGTAAATAGCCATATTTACCAAACTAAATAGCCTTATTTAACATTGTAGCGACAACAAAAACATTTTACTATAAATTCTTTCCTGTTTTTAGGTTTACGGAAGTGTTGCACAGAACGATTCTTTAACTGACAGTTAAAACATGTTAATACAATGAGCTGTTTGAAAGCATATGCATCTGGTCTGTTTTCATATGAAATTTGAAATTGTTCTTAAGGCAGTCTTTCTGCTGAAATTTCTGATTTGCAATGTTAATTGATATGCATGCAGCATTACTGGGATTTGTCAAGACTTGTCGTAACTTTAAACTCATCTTTCTTAGTTTGACATTGCTTTTCTTTGTCAGAATAAAGTCATTTTGCCATTGGACATCCCTATCAGAATAAAGCCGCCAGTTTGACATTGTTGATTTCTGTCAGACTAAAGTCAGTTTGACATTGCCCATTCGAAAAGTTTTAATTTCTGCAAAGTTATAAACAACTATTAATATTACATATTGGCTATAATAACTAACAAATTAAATTTGTTATGTAAACGCTGATATGCAAGAATATACATAGAAGAGATACAGTAGCAAACATAAGCAAAAGACAAAACATACTGTTGTCACATAATTCAGCATTAACTAAGACCGCCTTAAAGTCTACACTACACGCATAATGATACGAACTGTATCATATACCCTTAAGATGTGGATCACATTAAAAATAAATATGTTATAAATTTCAGTCGAAAAAGATGCACAGGTCAAACTTAATGGTAGAAAATGTTGAAAACAAAATACGATTACAATATCAACTGAAGAAAATGTTATTATCGAATGTGACTGGTATTCTAAGCTATTAGAAATATAGCAATTTCTTCGACAATGTTAGTGCTCAAACGTTTGACACGTTAACTATCTCATAGAAATAAAACTGGAACCCTAGGACACACCATATATAATATGTTCGTTTCTTGAATGTTGAAGAAAAGGTAAAACTTTTTGATTGCATGATTTTACCAATTCTGTCATACGGATCAGAGATTTGGGGATTTCATAAAGCACCTGATATAGAAAAAATGATCTCAAATTTTTTAAACAGATTCTTGGTGTACGACAACAGACAACGACTTCAGCAGTTTTTGGTGAATTTGGCAGATTTCCTTTGTCAGTCCTGCGTAAAGTTAAAATTATTAAGTATTGGTACAGGATTACGAAATCTCTAAACTCTTTATTACATAAATTGATGTTTTAACCGATGCTAATGGAATATTAGCGAATAGTTGGTCAAAAAATGTGAAAAGTTTGCTGTCTGATCTAGGATTTTCCTACTTATGGAATCATAATAATATTAGTATTGTTCAAATAAATGCAGTAATACAAAGAATATTTGATCATTATTTACAACAGCGGCATTCAGAACTTAGTACATTTTCAAAATTAGAAAGTTATAATGTCTTTAACAAGAGCACCGCCTTGCGGGTGCTGACGCTCATCTGATTTTTTTTTGTGTAATAGAAATATTGTCCTACCCATGATTTTCTAAGTCTAAAAAGGGCCATCATTCTTGCAAAAAGCAGGTTAGAGTTATGTTTCTTGATGTTCAGTGTCCACTTATGATGGTGAAAAACTGTTGCAAGTTTTAAAGCAATAGCTTTGATAGTTTATGAGAAAAGTTGACTTAAACATAATACTCAACAAAGAAAATTATTTTCTAAGTCCAAAAAGGGCAATAATTATTGCAAAAAGCAGGATGGAGTTATGTTGCTTGCTGTACAGGGTCAGCTTATGATGGTCAACAAGTGTTGCAAGTTTCAAAGCAATAGCTTTGATAGTTTAAGAGAAAAAGTTGACCTAAACATAAAACTTAACCAAGAAATCTGATATTTTCTAAGTCCAAAAGGGGCCATAAATCTTGCAAAAAGCAGGATGGAGTTATGTTTCTTGCTGTACAGGGTCAACTTATGATGGTGAACAAGAGTTGCAAGTTTTAAAGCAATAGCTTTGATAGTTTAGGATAAAAGCTGACCTAAACATAAAACTTAACCAAGAAAACTGATTTTCTAAGTCCAAAAGGGGCAATAAATCTTGCAAAAAGCAAGATGGAGTTATGTTTCTTTATGTACAGGGTCTGCTTATGATGGTGAACAAGTATTCCAAGTTTCAAAGCAATAGCTTTGATAGTTTAGGAGAAAAGTTGACCTAAACATAAAACTTAACCAAGAAATCTGATATTTTCTAAGTACAAAAGGGGCCATAAATCTTGCAAAAAGCAAGATGGAGTTATGTTTCTTGCTATACAGGGTCAGCTTATGATGGTGAACAAGTATTCCAAGTTTCAAAGCAATAGCTTTGATAGTTTAGGAGAAAAGGTGACCTAAACATAAAACTTAACCAGGCAACGCCGACGCAGACGCCGACGCCGACAACCGCTCAAGTGATGACAATAACTCATCATTTTTTTTCAAAAAATCAGATGAGCTAAAAAAGAAGCACCAAATAACCATAGGCAGTAATCCTGTGAAGGATGTAGGTCAGTTAATTCGGAATTTAGGTACCTGTGATCTTGGTCTTTGATATACTGATCTCTACTTTAAATATGATAGGTAAATAAAATTTGGTAGGCGTATGACTAAAGAATAATTCTCAAGTTAAATGACCAGAAATCATTTGCAATCTCAGTGTCGATGTGCCCTTGACTTCGTCGAACTGACCCAAAGGGCAATAAGGGCTAGCGCCAGTTGATGACAATACTATAATCCTAAAGGTTTGATGGGAGTAGGCCTACAGGTTATCTTTTGCACTGAGACCTTGACCTTTACCCCCGACCTTGAAACAAAAGCATCATCAAGTTACTGCTGGCATCAGTGGAAAGTTTAAAGGCAGCAGGCTACAGTTCTCTAGAAATTGATCTGACTCGCATTTCACTCTCAAGGTCACTGTGATATTGACCTTTGGTCTAAAGGAATAAGCTATCACCCTAAATAAAGTTTGACAGCTGTAGGCCCAATAACTTATTGTTATGGAGCAAAAGCATTTTTAGTCCAAAGATCACTATGACCTTGACCTTTGACGCCTCAATCAATAGGGGTCATCAACAGAGAACAGGCAATCATTTAATGACTTTTAATGGCTGAACACCCTTTAAAAGTTATTTGGATAGGCATGGTGCAAGCCATGCAATCAATACACTACTATGTAGTAAAGGGAGGCACGATTATCACCAAAATGGCATTTCACGGCCAGTAACTCCAACTGGTTGAATGACTCTGACACATCTGTAAAACTAGCCTTGGCCCTGACTATTCTTTTCTATAAAGTTTTGATGCAATCCTTCCAAAGTTTCAGAGGCGTAGTCTGATAAACTTATGTACGACAGACTGCACAAAATCTTTATATATCTTCCCAAATATGAGGAAACATAAAAAAGGCTACATACTGGTGGAAATAGAGCTAAGCTGCCATTTTAAACAACAACAACAACAACAACAACAAGTTAGAGGCATGTGATATTTTATTCATAGTTAACAGATACAGTCTCTCAAGCTATTATATATACAAATTTGACTGTTCTATTTACATAGCAAATATGTTACATAATAGTCAGTTTTAACAAAGAGAACAATAAACAAAGAATGAATCTGTGCTTTGAAATGTGTGACATAATTTTCTAAAAATGCAAACCATGTGAAACGCGCCTATTGAGACACTTTGTATGCTTTTCCAGAAACTGATATTTTCCATGTGTTTGGAAATAAGAATAATATATTTCATGTATTTTTTTCTTTTTACCTGTAGTAAGAATACATGTATTTTATGTGTCTTTCTTTTAGCACAAATATACAAAAGTATCAAAATAGCATACAATTTTTTGAAAAAAAAAAAAGAAAAAAAAAAAAGAGTAAACATTTCTGCCTTCACATGGACAACAGAAACTTCTATGTTCACCTATATATGCCTGTATATGCACATATTCCAAAGTTAGATGGTGTTTATCACTAACTTAACACTAATTCAAATTCAATTTATAACAAATACACATACTGTTATCAAGCGAGAGAGTTGATTATGGCATTAGTATGTTAGACATTTAGCGTTTAACTAGACACTCATTTTGTTCTCAATAATCTTAACCCTTAGCCTGCTAAATTTCTAAAATGGACTGGTCCATCATTTAATTTGGGCAATACCATTTATTATTCAAAGGGGTGTTCAATGAAAATTTACTGACTGAATAGCGAAATGTGCAGAACCACGTCAGTGCAGGCTGATCTTGGTCTGCAATGGTCGCAGAGGCAGAATCACTTGCTGCCAGCAGGCTAATGGTTAAGAAAACTTCTTTAAAAAACAGCTAAAAAAAAAAACAAGGGATAAGTTAACAGCTTTAAAAATGCTTTTCTGCTATTTAACTACTTTTTAAGGTGATTAAATTCAAAACTGTAGTAGTTTGCGGGTGCTGACGCTCATCTGATTTTTTTTTGTGTAATAGAAATATTGTCCTACCCATGATTTTCTAAGTCTAAAAAGGGCCATCATTCTTGCAAAAAGCAGGATAGAGTTATGTTTCTTGATGTACAGTGTCCACTTATGATGGTGAAAAACTGTTGCAAGTTTTAAAGCAATAGCTTTGATAGTTTATGAGAAAAGTTGACTTAAACATAATACTCAACAAAGAAAATGATTTTCTAAGTCCAAAAGGGGCAATAATTATTGCAAAAAGCAGGATGGAGTTATGTTGCTTGCTGTACAGGGTCAGCTTATGATGGTGAACAAGTGTTGCAAGTTTCATAGCAATAGCTTTGATAGTTTAAGAGAAAAAGTTGACCTAAACATAAAACTTAACCAAGAAATCTGATATTTTCTAAGTCCAAAAGGGGCCATAAATCTTGCAAAAAGCAGGACGGAGTTATGTTTCTTGCTGTACAGGGTCAACTTATGATGGTGAACAAGTGTTGCAAGATTTAAAGCAATAGCTTTGATAGTTTAGGATAAAAGCTGACCTAAACATAAAACTTAACCAAGAAAACTGATTTTCTAAGTCCAAAAGGGGCAATAAATCCTGCAAAAAGCAAGATGGAGTTATGTTTCTTGATGTACAGGGTCAGCTTATGATGGTGAACAAGTATTCCAAGTTTCAAAGCAATAGCTTTAATAGTTTAGGAGAAAAGTTGACCTAAACATAAAACTTAACCAAGAAATCTGATATTTTCTAAGTACAAAAGGGGCCATAAATCTTGCAAAAAGCAAGATGGAGTTATGTTTCTTGCTATACAGGGTCAGCTTATGATGGTGAACAAGTATTCCAAGTTTCAAAGCAATAGCTTTGATAGTTTAGGAGAAAAGCTGACCTAAACATAAAACTTAACCAGGCAACGCCGACGCAGACGCCGACGCCGACAACCGCTCAAGTGATGACAATAACTCATCATTTTTTTTTCAAAAAATCAGATGAGCTAAAAATGACTTTTGTCAAGAAAAATACTTATCATATATTGATAACATAAAATATAGAAGAGCTTTATCTACATTCAGATGTTCTGCGCATAAGTTGGCAATTGAAGAGGGAAGATTCAGAAATATTGAGAGGATTCAGCGATTATGTACAAAATGTAATATGCAATAAATTGAAAATGAATATAATTTCTTATTGGTTTGTCCTTTTTATTATGATTTAAGGAAACGGTATTTGCCAAAATATTACTGTTTTTGGCCTAGTGTTCATAAATTCAAGTCTATTATGAGCTTAACTCAAAGAAGTAAGCTTCTAAATTTAGGAAAATACATTTACTTCGCAACGCTTAAAAGAAATGAAGCAACTGGGTAGCTATTTTTATGCTAATAGTATTGTAATGAATGAAATGTTCTTGCTTGTGTGTATATTTATTCATAATGCTTAATATGTTTATAATTAATTGTACATTCCACTCATACCATATATGACTCTTTTTTTTCTGTAATATGTGTATGCACCGCCACATTGTAATTGGCGATGAACATGTATATGTTTTGCCAAATAAACTTTGACTTGACTTGACTTGACTTCGAAGCAGACCACCAAACATACAACCAAACAAATGCAAATTACACCAAATGTGTTAGAACAACACAGTCAGTACAAAACAATCCATATAAATAAAACAAGGAGCATCGTTATGAGACTCAATTAAAACAATCGCCGCGTAATATACTATGCGACCTCTCCTTGTGTATTCGCTGCCTGTATTTAAACTAATTAAGATTTATAGTGACTTTAACAACAACAGTAGTGTTTTGCTTATTTGATGCACTTTGTTGTTAATTACACTATTACTCAAGTATGCAGTTAAAACATTATTATGATTAAAGTTAGTGTACATTTGTAAGGAGTTTTTGTTTGAATGTGCGTGTTTTTCTGAATCGTGAATGATATGTTAATGTTACATATTATAGCGACAGCTTCGCTCCTTCTCTTGTACCTGTTATGAATGAAAGATGAAGTGTAAGATATTTACGTATGTATAAGACACAATGGGCTTGATATTGCACGCAATATCTAACATTTGTCACATTATTAAACATAACACAATCTTTAGTCTTAACCCTAGGCAGTATAAAATTGTTTGAAATAAAGTTTCCAACTGATGAAACAGACAAGAAAATAAAATTGAAATAAACGTTTCAAGTAAATGATTATGTTCTAGATAACGGCAGCTGTTTTGCATTGACCAATATTCTATTTAAAATATGCTTAGTAAAGGTTGTATAGGTTTTACTTGAGACACCACATTGCTTCCGTCCGTTGAATCAATTATAGATTTACCGCTTCGGTAGCCGAGTGGTTGAGCGCCCGCTTCGAGTGTTGGTAGTCGTAGGTTCGATCCCTGGACGCATCATACTAAAGACGTAAAAATGGTACCAGTAGTTTCCTCGCTTGCGCTCAGCAATTAGAAGATATTGCTCGGACTGGTCAGCCCGGATTCAGTATAATGTTAATGGGAGGGGTATCATGTCATGTGTCAACAGCGTGATATTCCATTGAGGCAGCACCATAAATTTGGGCATTGTGCTCACTGCTACAAGTAGACACCCTCGTTTATATAACTGAAAATATGTTGAAAAAGACGCCAAACACACACACACACACACACACGCGCGCGCGCGCACGCACGGGCACACACAAACACAATCAATTTCTTTTATTCAACCATTTCAAAATCCTTTTAGTTTTGCCTCATTATCAAGCCACTACAGTGCTTGACGTTTCATGTATTATATATTTACTTTGTGTATTTTAACTTCTTTGACCTCTCAAGTGCTCTTACTTTAAACGTTTGTACAAGTGTTTTTCAGAAGGGAAAGAAGCACTCATTACAACAGAAATGGTATTTTTCGCTCTCTTCATTTTTGCAATACATATGCGATTGGTAGTTGTTTTATTCCAAACAATGCTGGTATTTAACCAAGGCGTAAAGAATTTGCAAATCGAAATGGTTTCGGATAATAATAATAAAAATAATTTCTGAATTATGTAATTTTGTGCAATACTCATTGTCAGGATACGAGTTATAAGACCCAGGGAAGTGCCTATGCCTTTAGCATCTTGAACAATGAAATGGGTCCAATCGCTAAGGTGACTATGTCTTAGACTAGCTGACAAACGAAACAGAATGTCCTTTGTTAAAACGTAGAGCTGGCGAGACCAAATATCTCATATTATATAGAAGTTTCCTCTGGCTACCTTGCCTAAATGATTCATGTACCAATGATTTGTGAATGATTTCTATTATGAGCTAAATAATTTCAGGGATCAGGCAAATCACTAAATGTTTCAGACTAACAATCTTCAATTAATAATGATTAGCTCAAACTCCTACAGGCTGGAGACTCTATACTTGACTAGTCTTTTTGTTGAGGTTTCCGTCAGACAATGTCTTTGAGTCAACAACATACGAGTCCTATCGTATAGATGCTCGGCCTCTGTTGCAACTCTTATATAATTGCCCTGACTCCTGGATGCTCAGCGCCTATATTGTTACAACTGGTTTTTATTACAAATGTGGTTGTAACAATGCTATCACATGTAGCATTCAACTACCATATAGGCATATCCCCGATGCCTTGGCTGTTCTTCGCCAATAACGCTGAACCGTCCATAAGCTGGAACTCTCCTACTCTCAGTAGATTACCAAACTCTGGGTCTCTGTCTCAGCTTTCCGATGCTCAGCCTATATTTGCTATCGTCTATAGCATTTAACTATCATTAAGGTAAAACTTCTATGCGCTGCCCTATAGCTCGAAACCTTGTTGAAATTCTGCAACT
This sequence comes from Mercenaria mercenaria, assembly GCF_021730395.1. NCBI lineage: Eukaryota > Metazoa > Mollusca > Bivalvia > Venerida > Veneridae > Mercenaria > Mercenaria mercenaria. The sequence continues at coordinate 116,996,936 of NC_069361.1, read as the reverse complement.
CTTCTTTAGTCTTTGAACTTCAAACTTCTTTTTTTTAAATAATTTATCCGCCCTGACAGGGTAGTTGCAATAACCTCCTTCTCAAGGTACTGGGATAAATTATTAGTTGAATCATCGATGTGTCTTATTCAGCCGCTGGATACCGAATGCATTCTCTGTCATCCATCTACCTATTTATACCTTAGCAGACGTGCTATTTTTAGAACTTGTTTCTGATTGGTCCAAATTTAAACATAGCGTTTTACAACGAGTACTTGCTCTATCAAATATCTGGTTCCCTTTAACTTTTGTATATGAAATAATGTGTGATGCTAGGATCCAGCTATCCACATAATGAACCCAAATCAGCCATAAATGACCCAAATCCCTTTATTAACAGTAATTCAACGATAATTAGAGCAATGATAGCATGAAAAGGGAGTCAAGTATTTGTGCTTATGAGTTACATTGTCAATATATCAAATATACAAATTATTCTGACACTCATACTGAATATTTAATTATAACATGACTTTCTGTGCCATACCTCAAATATCAGGGACCACAATGAAAATTAGAGGAATCTTTTTCTCTTTTTTGTGTTATCCCTGATATTGGTGAGCATTACATGGCTTTTATTTCATATAATTTATCTATGTCATGCCATATTTCTAGTCTGATGAAGTTCACCAATGTTATATGTCATTGGTTTTAAATTGCCATGTTTTATTTTATGTTTTTCGGTGGTTTATCGAAATATAACGGTGAATTATATCCTGATAAGCTCACTGGCCACTCAGTGAAAATTATCAAATCTGATACCCGGTTTAACGTCAAAAAGTTTACCGAGCGTACTGAAAGCCGGAAACAATATGACGATGACGTCGTTAAAATGACGTCATCTTTGCGATGCTTCCTGATAAAATTTCCCGGAGATTTCGACATTTTATTGAAATAAACACAACAAAAGTAGAGTTTTAGACATAAAATAAACAGAAAAGTTGTTGGTATCGATGTAATATCACGGTAATTTCACTCGTGAACACCAAAAGTTGTTATTTTCACTCGTGACTGCGCCACTCGTGAAAATATCACTTTTGGTGCCCACTCGGTGAAATTATATAGAGGATAATTGTTGGTTTCGGTGTAATATCACGTTATAATTTCACCGAGTGGGCACCAAAAGTGATATTTTCACGAGTGGCGCAGCCACGAGTGAAAATAACAACTTTTGGTGTTCACGAGTGAAATTACCGTGATATTACATCGATACCAACAATTTTTCTGTTTATTTTATGTCTAAAACTCTACTTTTGTTGTGTTTATTTCAATAAAATGTCGAAATTTGCGGGAAATTTTATCAGGAAGCATCGCAAAGATGACGTCATTTTAACGACGTCTTCGTCATATTGTTTCCGGCTTTCAGTACGCTTGGTAAACTTTTTGACGTTAATCCGGGTATCATATTTGATAATTTTCACTGAGTGGCCAGTGAGTTTATCAGGATATAATTCACCGTTATATTTCGATAAACCACCGAAAAGCATAAAATAAAACGTGATATTACACCGAAACCAACAATTATCCTCTATATGTACACTTGTGCCAAATAAAACTACTACTACTACTACTATAATAGCAAGGCTACAACGGCGAGACACTCATTTCCGTCCGTGTATTATTATACCGGCGAACGACTAGAGCAACTTAAACATAAGTCAATGAGCAAGGTATATGGTGCGTGATGATTTGTGTCCTGCCAATGACGTAGCCTGATTTCACAAGAAAAAAACTTCTGATGACATTGAAGTTTCATTATTCAGGTTTCTGCATTGTCTTCTTGGATGTGAGCACTGTTTACAATATGAAATGTATACACGAGGGTAACAGCGAACTATTTTCATGAAGTCATTCTGAAAAAGAGCACAAGTAAAATTGTCATTAAGATAATAGTAAATGAATACAACAGATAGACGACGTTACTTCAACTATACTGTCATGAAATGCACATACTTTCATCCATTTGAATATTTTCAACAATAGCTTTACCTCAAAACATATTAATTACAACTAGAAAAAAGACGAATATCCTTGGTATATTTTATTTATAGGGAATGTTTCATATAATCTACAGGCAAAAACTGCATATAACTATAAGTTAACAGATTTAAACAGCATCAGCATTCGTAACATAATTAATATGTTTATAAGGTATTCTAGTCTCATGATACATTATATTTAAACAACCTTTATATTTGGTTTCACAAAACACAAAACTGTCTTCTAACGAGGTTATGCTCATATCGCCGTTTGTCTATGTCACCATACCCTCAACATCTCAAAGCTATATAAATGCAATAAACTTCACTACAATTATCATTTTGATACAAATTTGTTGAAACGTCAATGAAGCATTTAAATGGTGTAAACGCTCTTGTTATCTGTATGGAGCTATGAAACTGTGGAAAATAAAACTTATTTAAAAAAAAAAATATTATTTCGCAAAATTCGGATCCGTCATGGCCTCATAGATACGTCGAAGTAAACCTTTGTCAAAATTAGTGTCCCGAGGTAGGTGAAAACTGACCAACACAGAATCCCTGCTGTGCGAGACTTTCGCAACGTAGAGTTTGAATAAAACGCTCATTTGCGTTTATAATTTAATTATTTAAATTACTCTTAGACTAATGAATATATCAAAAATCGTTTTATTTTTTCGGTCTGTGATTTTTAGTATATATATATATATCATCTTTCCATTCACAAAGCTGATTGTTGGCTTTTTTCGTTAATAATGCGCTCTGTCTGCAACTGACAAAAAACGATTTTTGTTTTAAAGTGTTCCTGTTATTTTATAAAGTCGTCATCTTGTCATTGATAAACCCTACAAAGTCCTCTTTTTGTCATTGACAAAGTCCACTTTCTGATATAAGCAAAACTTTCTTTCTGTCGTTGACAAAGTATTCTTTTCGATATTAGCAAAGTTCTCTTTTTTCTACTAACAAATGCCTTTAGTCAATGACAAAGTCCTCTTTTCATCATCATTCGACAAAATCTATGAACAAGAATCAGGTAGAAATAGCTTTGCTCCAAGAACACATCCTTCCAAAACCAAAATCCTACAGTAGTGAATGTATGAACGCGTCAACGGTACACATTATCATAAAATGCATACCTGATGCACAGTGGACTACCGTCTTGAATACAGTCAGCACTAAAAGGGAGCTTCGACCGGTCAGGTGCCAGCGAACTCTCACTTTTAATACTTTTAATCCTCGTGTTACAAAGTCTTCATTTGACAAAATTTTTCACGTGCAAAAATGTCTAGAATGTAACAAAATTCTTTAAAACTTTAATGTATGTTAATTTCTTCATATTTTGATAGATATTAATTAGCATTTACTTGGATTTTTCAGAAATATATTTGTCTTTATAGCTCGACGTCTCCCATCTCTGTCAAAATGAGGATATACATGTCCCGAGTAAAACTGGACAGCCCTTGTCACTAATTATTATTAGTGAAATATTCTCTGAGATTTTGGCTCACAATTAGCTGAATGTTGCAGTTTAACATTCACAGTGATGTTGGATACACCCAATGTTGCAACACGCACACTGTCTAAACATACATTCGAAGCTGTAGAGCACCCCGTCTGCTTACTGGGTACATTAAGACTATTTCAGATATAAGATATTTATAATATATGACAATGACTGTAAACGTTAACATTGACATGTGCATAGTTGTACAATACATATATATACGAATCAACACACTTTATTCTTTTATTTAGAACTAAACTAAGTTTGTACCAAAACAACGTCATAAATAAGTAGAAACTAGCAAATTTTCATATTAATTAGTGAAAATATTTATAAATTGCATATGTCTTGCGCCTTGTTCACCGAAAGCAATTTCTTATATCAACATGACTACGTCAAGGCAATACCATTACTTACCATTACTTTAACGTACAGTGTCATGTTAGAAGCACGACGTCGCGGCAACTGCTAATATTTCATTAAAAAACAGCTCGTTAATAACTTAACCATGAAACATTGTTGCAATAAGACATACGTTGTCAGTCATTGTTCTTTCATTAATTTATAAAATAAGTATTTAATTTGTCTGCAACACAAAATGATAAAAAACATTGTGAAACAGACATTGACGAAAATGTTACAAGATGTCAATTCGTTTTATCAACGTCGGATTATGTATATTATATGCCTTAAGTTACTTGTTTTTCATGATTTGATAGTGAGCAGGTAGCTTGCATTTCATAATTGAATAGTGTGCAGGTAGCTTGCATTTCATGAGTTGATAGTGTGCAGGTAGTTTGTATTTCATGATTAAATAGTGTGCAGGTAGCTTGCATTTCATGATTAAATAGTGTGCAGGTAGCTTGCATTTCATGATTAAATAGTGTGCAGACAGCTTGCATTTCATGATTGAATAGTGTGCAGGTAGCTTTCATTTCATGATTTGATAGTGTGCAGATAGCTTGCATTTCATGATTTGATAGTGAGCAGGTAGCTTGCATTTCATGATTTAATAGTGAGCAGGTAGCTTGCATTTTATGATTTGATAGTGTGCAGATAACTTGCATTTCATGATTAAATAGTGTGCTGCTGTAGTCTTGCTATAGTTGGAAAAAAAAGATTAATACACGTGCGCTAAGTACTCTGTTTGGGGGTAATACAGCAAATGGACTTTACCGCAAATATTATCGTATCTAATGTATGGTTTATATGATTAATAACTGCATTCTTATTACCATCACTTTTATTTTTCTGAATGCAATACATGAGTTAATATATGCCGTAAAAGTGATATATATTGGCTTTATATATATCAGTGTTCTACATTTCCACTAGCCATTGCTAGAATAAAACAACACAGTAAAGGATGAGAATACTGTCATGTTGTAAGGGATTCACCTGACGGGTAGAAGTTTTATTAACACTGTCTCGTAATACTGGAACATGGTCGGGGTAAGAGTGAGAGATTGTTAAGCTAACTACTGCTTTGTTTTTCTTCATGTTTGATTGTGTCTTGTTGTTACTCCTGCGCAGTATTACTGCATTCATTTTGTGTTTTTGTGCACTATGGCTCAGCCTCTTCGCACGTGCTTCCAGATGCGCGTTCCATATTTCTAGTTAAAGCACGATATAGGCGGCTGCTTTCTTTGTATGTAGCTTTTCCTGATGAAAATGTGCCCTTTGTTTTTTCTTTCGTACCCTACGTGGGTCAAATCATTTTCAGAGTTTCACCAAACGTCTGGTAGCCAAAGTAGCAAAGTTAACGTGATCTATCCGATATTAAACAAGCAACAAAATTGACAGTTGACACAAGCATGTGCACATATCGTATGAAAAGAAGATTTGTATTTACTCTTTACTGCAAACGGATATAACTGATGATGATATATCTACAATTATCGTTTCTGTCGGACCTAATCATTTCATATTTCTACACGGTAGTAATGAAACATCAAAGTTGTTGATGCAATTTATTTTTATTATCTATATATAATTCACAGATTCAAAACATCTCACGGTCGTTGAAAATAGAATGATTTTTTTTCATTTAAAAAATAGTATAATCATTAATCAAACATTTGATGTTAAGACAACCATTTACAATATAATCAATGATGTTAAATTACATTTGATCGTCTTCAAATTGTACTCGAATGATTCAAATGCAAATCATTGGCAATATTTCTTAAAACATAAATGAAAATGATCTAAATATTAATCCAGTATTTACAACGTGCATATTGCAAATTTATTTTCTGGATAAAAAATCTCAACATCAACTTCTCCGTCTATAATGCTTTTTTTTCTCTCTCACATATAAAATAAAGTCTTCTAACGGATTTTTCCAAATTGGAAATTTCCCAAAAACACTTCATTGGATGAAGCAGACTAACATCCGGGATTTTATTATTTCCTTCAGGTAGCCGCCACAAAGTACAGCGGTGTCATTCTTAGAAGTCATTTTAAAGTGGTACAAGTTAAGTCTTGACTGTGTAAGTTGTGAAGTTGTTCCCATTTCTACCTGCAGATATACAGATATACAGCTTTAACAGAAACACGTCGGTTTGGCATTAAAACATATCAGCTCCAAATTAGTTTTCTTCAGCAAGCATTTATTTGATGTTGAATTGCTACATTGTCATTTTTTTACTTTTCTGCATCTTTTGTAAGTAAAATGAATATTATTTTAGAGTTTTATTCCTTATATTGACTACAAACTTATTGATAAATATACCTATCGAGACAACGATTAGTTCTGACAATATTTTGTATGTAACACATAATATGTCGTAGATGGACAAATAGTGGCTTACATTAATAGTCATATATATATTTGTTGTTTTAACAAACACAGTTGTAATTTTATATTTTCTTTATTATAAACTCAATTTTGTATATACATTAAACACATCCATGTGCAACATACATTTCAACAGCTAGCCAACACTGCATAACCATTTGATAAACTATTCTAATCATAGTGTGATTTAACAATCACTTATGTTCACCAACAACGATTACAAGGAAAATGTTGCTGCTAATCGTTGTATTGAAATTCATACTAATACCACAGCAAATATGTGACGATGACGAAGATAACTAGCGCATTAATATAAAACGATGTTTTAAAGGCAATTTGATATCACCTCGATATTTAAGATATTTGTATTGATAGGTTAATTTTGAAATCCCCTCGAAGCATTTTTTTTTTGTTTTTCTAATGTCTAGAAGTTTGCATTCTGTAAAAGCTAACGAAAATCAGATGCAATATCGTACAAAACACTATAAAAAACATTTTATTTAGTTTAAAATTACTTGAATACTGGTTTCGATTTTCAGTAAATAACTTGTTTACTTTCTATTTAAATGTAAAGTGAAACGCAATAGGTAGCAAAAAATGTAATTTTACACAACATTAGATCGGTAGTCTTATCCTTGTGTACATGCTGTGCTACAAAGTTTGACCTTTTTGCTAGGATTTATATCTTAGTTTTACCTTAATTAATGCAGATTGTAAAGCGTTGACATTCTCAAGAAAGCGATAAGTTCACCTTTATACGTAGTACCACCGGAATACCTATTGTTTGTCCGTCCTGAAAACAGCAATATTTATTGTATGTTTTTGCTGCTTCTATTCATAAAATTCTGTTCAAATGGGTCTACGACTCACGGAAACATTCTTCTTCTAACAAACCCTGATTCAAATTCTCATTGGAAAATTCTTTGAAAGAAAATTATTATCACCATAATCTTACCACAAACTTTTATAAGGAAATAAAAACCCATCGTTGTGGCAACACGTTTAGCTGATACGGTTTTCTTTTGGTTTCTTATTCCTCTAACAAAAAAAGGAAATTATAATAGTCCAAATACAAAATGGTATAATAAATTATGTTTTACTGCAGAAATATAAAAGCCAATGTGGTGTAAATATCAAACAATATTGCAACCTTCACAAAGTTTGTATCATTTTCATTAAATTTGACGATCGCAGATGTTTGACAATAAAAGGGAAGCATACGCGTGGGACCTATAAATTATTGATGTTCGCTGTTCCTTTTTGTTCGCCTGAATAAGAATGAATGCTCTAAATGCACCTTCTTTCATTTAATGATGCAAAGGTATGTGGCACAGAAACTTTCCCAAAAGAATGCAATTTAGAATGTCAAAGTTGTCATGCGTCTGAAAAGTTCATTATATATTGCACTTTAAACAACATTCAATATAGGCACATAACTAGTTAAGTGAAAGTAAAACCTACGAGTTTTTATTCTCATGTTTATCTTACAATGATGAAAAGCGTTTGTATCATTATACCTATCGCTAAAAAAGGACCCGCAGTCATACTTCATACACCTTTTTTGTTACTTGCCGGGAACAGTTTTGCAGCCCTTACATGGTATGTAACCGGCCGCTATGGTTCTATCGATAAAAGCGTCGTTTCTTTTATGCTAGCCGACGGTGACATAGAGAAACTGGATTTGATTTAATGGTACATTCTAACACAATCCGATTCATTTTCCTATTAAACAAAGAAGGCTGAAAACAGTGAATTATTATACAACAATTCATATTCTGACGTCACAATTATTACGTCATAGCGTCAAACGGCAACGTGAAAATGTAAAAAAGAAATCTGGTTGCAGGCAGTGAAAAATATACATAATGAAACGCTGTCGATACTATTGACACAAAAAGGTCACTGAATAAATATAAACTACATGTAATGATACGAGCTCACAGCCTTGTCTGTTTCCAGTTCACAAACAAGGTTTCAAACAATCATGCGGTTACTTTAAACTGTGCTTCAAGGTATCTCGTTGACATACCATTTATGTTAATATATGCATTAAATATATAACATGCTAGAAATACAGAACTCATCAAATAGCCTTTTGTTATTCAATGTCACCGACATTTAATATTTTATGAGTATTTAAAATTAAAATGAGCATGCACTTTAGACATGAATGTGCAAAATGAAACTGTGACAAACTTTAAAACATACGTTAAAATCTGAGCCTGTTCTGTGACCAGTCGTGCATTTATAATTATAAACTATCTCTGTTTAATATGATATGATACTTGCTACCATTTCAAATTTTAGAAATCTATTTGACTACTACACACAGACACACACATATATATTGATGAAGACGCAAGGTACACGGTGTCCGCGATAGCGTCTTTTCTTAACATGTCAACTATAAATCAATCATCCCTCCTATTCAGATCTATGTTCACGTGCCTTTTTCCTCTTTCCAAGGCTGAATTAAAGATGTTGGCTGGGCGCAAATATTTATCGAATAAAGCACTTGGAAATGATATTTTTCATTTACTTAAGACCATACATAGAGGATACTACTCTGCAGCGTTGATCTCTTGGATTGCTCGACTGCGGAAGTCCGTGGTGGAAGTCAAGGGTGAATACTTTGAAGGGATGAATTAAATTTGATGTCTTTACACAGATTCTGTCCATATTACAGTACGATTGTCATTATTTTTAGAATGGCCTCACGTCTTACCATTTGCAAACAACTACAACAGTATGATTTGTATTATTCAAAGTTTACGCTTTGAACGCCGAAACTAGTTGAGAATAAATTTAATAACAGTTTGAAGTTGTTCTTCCATTCTCTATTATATTACGTTTTCTTCTAGTAACTACACTTGCAAGTAGAGATAAAGACTAAAAGACAAAAGTCCAAAAGAAAAAGAATTATTACGTGTACTAAATTTACTAAACTTTTTGCACATGCACATAAACAAGATGATAAGGTATGCATAATAACACAGTGTACAAGTATTAACGCAACACCAATAGTATGCTAATAAATCACGATTTCATTTTTAATTTGTTTAATAGTCTTGTATATTTTTGTAGCCGTAAAACGTGCATAAAACAGTTATTATATAAAATTGTAACACATTAATTATCACAAACATTACCATCTAAGAGGAATAAAATGGGCGCCACACGTACATTTTAATGAGGTAATTAGAACCGCTATCAGTATAATTTGTGAAATAACTTTAATATATACGATCTATTCTGCCTGAATACAACTAGAATGTATCCATATTAAACAAATATGAACAAAAAATGGAGAAATTAGCTGTTCAAAGGAAAACACGGCGATCTGCACCAGGGTATATGTATCAAACATTATCCGTATTTGTCGATACCAGGTCGTCTTAATTTCTTTGTAGATAATAAAAAGAAACAACATTTGTTAAATTCATTTCATAATTTGTTAATTTGTACAGTAATTCATGTCTAATTTTAAATCAGCTATATATTATGTTTCACAGTTTTTATTTATTGAGCGGCTTAGCTGGAAATAATTTTATTTTCGCTGTCTAGTCTTGTAGGACATGTGTGAGGCTGATATGTCTCATATCCATTAAGCCCTCTTTTTAAACCTCCTTTCCCAAATACACCTCCCCAAACCCACGTCACCTTCCGCCCCCCCCACCACATACTTTATTCCTTCTTTGGGAGGTCTCCAAGGAGAGTTTACAGTAAAGTAACAGTGAAATGACTTGCCAAGTTTCTATGTGTGTTCCATACTCGCTTGGGACGTAGAGGACGCCACCCAGATCGGTGGTTCTATCAATGTGGCCGTCCGTGATGAAATAATGTCCCGAGGGGCACCTGGGGTCTTCCTCCTGTATGAAAAGCTGGAAAGTTGCCATATGACCTATAACTGTAACGGAATGACATTAAACTATTCGGCCCACATCTTTAAATTGTCCTAATCATAGGAATTTATTCTGTTGGTGTTTTACTGCAGCACTCCGTCTCATGTATGTTTCCACATCAGCATCTGTTTGTCACTGGTCTGCTCTGTCTAAACTTTAGAAGTGTAAACAAAATCTTTGTAAATTAATCATATATAAAATCAAGAGAAAATAAGAATGTTGTTTTTAAAGACGAAAATTGATTTACGAAAGAGGTAATTTGTGGTGTCATATATCTTTATTTCAGCTACCATGACAACTCAGCAAGATGACCTGATCATTTGACCATGTGATTATACCTAAATGCCATATCATGAATTTCGCATATCTGAAACATGAATTTACCGAATGCATTATAATATATTTATGCAACAAGAGACACCTTCAAAAAAAAATCAGTAAAAAATTGTGAGCTTAACTAAGTGCTGTTTCTGACAACACTGTTTTCAACTTAAGATATTAGCATTCCCACCCAGCTTTCACAGTAGGCAGAGCGACATATTACCAATCAAGAGGTTTAGAGTTTGATCCACGAGCGATGTTTCCACAATCTTCCGCGTAATGATTCAACCGGTGGGGGAAGGGTAGCTGTGGAGTAAATGGACTGTCGAACATTTAGTACAAGACACACCAGAAATGCTTGCTTGGTTAAATCACACTCATTACATTAAACCTAGGACAAAGATTCTATGGTGACAAGCTCGCTCAAGGATATCAGATCCCTAAAAATACGAAGTCTTATGGTATGTACGGATTTGTTATAACTTGGTTTGTTCAGTTAACACATAGGCAAGGTAAAACAAAATATTGGACGCTTAGATCAATCAGTGGAAACTGGGAGATTGTAACAATTAATTATACACAGTCCTACAAAATCTACAATGTTTTATATCTTTATTTACGTCTCATTCTTGCATACAACATATAATTACAGTGTACAATTACAAATAAACTATTGCAAGACCATTCTATTAAAGAATTATAAGAGACTGCAATTGTAATATAATTTCTGTACATATCACATAAAATATTCTAACAAGTTACAAATAAGATACATAAGTAACAAGAGCTGTCCGTAAGACAGCACGCTCGACTTTTCTCAGTGCTTGACTCTGAATTAGAGCTTTGCCAGTAAAAGGGGCATAAATCTGTCAAAATTCTAATCAGAATTATGGGGACTGTTTCTTATGGTGTAACCTTTGATAGTGAATAAGTATTTTAAGTTTTAAGTCAAAAGCTTTGATAGTAACAGAGATCTTGGACATTATATAAAAGTTCAAGAAAATTCTAAGTTAAAAAGGGGCATTACTCCGTCAACATTCAAATCAGAGTTATGGGGATTGTTTCTCCTGGGGAAGACTTTGATAGTAAAAAAAAATATATTAAGTTTCAAGTCAAAAGCTTTGATAGTATCAAAGATATTTGACTTTATCAAAAACTTTAACCAAAAACTTCTACGTTAAAAAGGGGCATAAATCTGTCATAACTCAAATCAGAGTTGTTGGGATTGTTTCTCCTGGTGTAGATTGTGATAGTAAATAATTATTTCAAGTTCCAAGTTGAAATCTTTGATAGTAACAGAGTTAATCAAAAACTTTAACCAAAAATTCTAAGTTAAAAAGGGGCATAAATCTGTCAAAATTCAATCAGAGTTATGGAGATTGTTTCTCCTGGTGTAGACTGTGATATTAAATAATATTTTAAGTTTCAAATCAATGGTTCTGATAGTAGCAGAGATATTTGACTTTATCAAAAACTTTAACCAACGGCGACGCCAACACCGATGCCAACGCTGTGGCGAGTGCAATAGCTCTACATTTTCTTCGAAAAGTCGAGCTAAAATCTATATGTAAAAAACGAGGAGCTGGCATTAATCTGGGCCTTTTACTGGCCTAAAAGCTGCCATAAAACGAAACGGTTACCATAAAAAAACCGAAAGGCCAAAACAACACTAATGTGTATCTGGTAAAAACGGTTTTAAAAATTCAAGTATTATAACAGATCAGATCTGTTGTAAACTGACTAATACCAGCATCACGTTAAAACATACTTCTACAACATTTAATCTTGTAAGATTGCAATAAATAATTTATTGCATTCCTAATATAGCACTTAGCTGTTAAAGTGGTATATACATATCACATTATAAATATATTACAGTTAAAATTAACTAACATGAACCACAGAGCATCAAATTAAGATTTAGTGAATATTTGTACTGTTCAGTGCAAGACCCAATCCCATCCACCGGTGAAAGAACAATACTGCCATGAGTGGCAACGCCAGGAATGACCGTGCCATGTCCACCCCTAACATGTCAAATCAAGTCCTACTCTGAAAACGTGCAATCATTGGCTATCCTACATGCAAAATTATAAAGGACCTTAAAAACTTCGCTAGATCAAAGTTAATGATTGAAATTTTCGAAATTTGATATAGATCTTCAGTTATAGAAATTAAATTATAATGATGCTTTATGGTGCATTAACTATACAACATGTTGTTTCTGGTTTTTAAAATCATATAACAGGTTTTGGCACTTATTTTTATCATGTCTTCATCAGATAGTACAAATACCATTTTTTCTTCATCACCTAGGTTATTATAATTACTATTAACTTCACAGGCTTTGGTACAGAGGTCATTCCGGAAACTTTGACAGGCATTACAGTGAAATAAAACATGTATTTTTCATTTTCAACCCTATTCCTACAATGTTCCGAAATATTGTGACAGTGTAAATAAAAAATCAATCCGCCAGGTGAATCTTATACACGTAATGGAAATTAAAAACACTCAAATTATCGTGTAAATATCAATATAAAGAAAACCTTAAGTACTTTTGAAAAATGACATTAATTAATATCAAAAATATAAAGAAAACTGTTTAAATTCGCTTACCAAATATTCTTTAATTTCAACTTTAATTTTAACTTCTGACATTTCTAACTTTACAACATCTTCGTCCCTTTATAAAAACGAAAATTAATATGAGCCGCGCCATGAGAAACCCAACATAGTGCGTTTGCGACCAGCATGGATCCAGACCAGCCTGCGCACCCGCGCAGTCTGGCCAAGATCCATGCTGTTCGCTAATGGTTTCTCTAGTTGTAATAGGCTTTGAAAGCGAACAGCATGGATCCTGACCAGATGCGCGGATGCGCAGGCTGGTCTGGATCCATGCTGGTCGCAAACGCACTATGTTGGTTTTCTCCTGGCGCGGCTAAAATTGTAGTTATCATCCGATTCACTTCTCAAAAGCTTCACTCGAAACATTTTGATAAAAGGTTATTGACTATTTCCGCTACGATTTTTTTGCAAACTCAAGGGTTATTTCAATTGTATAAATGGTGTTTTTGAAGATCCCAGAAAGATAAAGGAAGATTGAAACATTGATGAATTACATACCGTATAATGAAGTAACTTAAAAAGAAACAAATTGTTAGTGATTTTGTTTCTATCAAGATAATCAGATATATTAACTGCCATTACCGCGTTGCTGCCGGCGTCACTAACTCGTGTATTACATAAAAATACAGGAGGGTTGTCCTTAAAAGGTCGTTATGACATTCCCTAAAATTGATTTTGAGATTAAAAACTACTTAAATATTCTGTAAGTACGTATGTTTTATTTATGTATATAGTTGCCGGATAGATGTATGATTTTACAGATCATATAAGTTTGCATATGAATTGAACCGGAGTTAATTAAATCCAATTTCAATGTTATACACCAAGTAAGGGCGCAAGTAAGGGAGATACCATCTGAAGAACATCATATTAGAAAAAGTATTCTTTCATACTGGCGTTTCTGGTGAGTTTACCCATGCCTGCTCTCGAGCTGTTTTAGCTCTAGCTCGACAGACTCAGTAGCTCGGTAACAGTTACCCTCGAACCGTATATTCCTATTTACATAAATTAATATTTACATAGATTAATAAAGTGTATCAAGCATGCAGTTATTGCTATCTTAACTGACTTAAAAGTAAACGTCTTTCATATTGACTGTACGTATCATTAGTTGCTGTTCTTTGTGACATAAAGTAAGCAAATCTTGTGTACATGAGTGGTCAATAAATTGTTAACTATGAGGTCCTCATACATTGTATTCTAAAGATTTGCCCCAGCTTGCAATGCTGTATATGATAGCTCTCTTTCCCTTATCGAGCTAAAGAGACGATATGTAGTGGATCAGTGGTCTTTTTCGCGAAACTGCTTAAGACAAAATAAATATTTAGATAAAGGTGCTTTACAAACATCATGCCAGACTTTATTTTCTAAGGATGTTTTTATTTCATTTTTCGATTAATTGTACTTTTGTTTGATAAATAATACAGATATGTACACTATAATTAACTTTTTAAGTTAGCACTTTTATAAAGAAAAAGTACGAAATGATATTCACTTACGACAGTAGCGGTCCCTACAAAAAAAGTAAACAAAAAACAAAACGAAAGTAAATCAACTTTTCCATTTAAATTAGTTTTTTCAGCTTTATCAATTGAAATAACAAAATTTTACTTAATTGGAAAATGTACGTTTTCTTTATATCAAAGAGTATTGTATTACACTGCATCATATGGTTGTCTGCATTCTCCTCTATATCTACAAAGAAATTACACAGATTAATAGGTCTTAGATGATGTCTAGATGAGGTATATATCATATTTCTTTGTAAAAATTGCATTACATTAGGTGCCATCTAGAGCATGGTTACATGCTTTATCCAAACATTTCATTTTAAATACAATACTGATAATGTCAATCAAGTTATGAGTATGACGAATATTTTACTTTAATTAAAAATGTATCTCTGTTTTTCAATCAAGAAAATTTTCATATAAAATGTCCTACCAGATAGCTTTGCCACGAATAAAACAAAATATACAGTTGACTAATCATTAACACTTCAACGTCCTCTGTTCTAAATATTTGCAACTTCCTTAAAGTTCTTATTTGTCAGCCATGAAACTTTTCACACACATTTTAAGCGAAACAAAAAGAAATGTTAAAGAAGCGAAACATGTCGGGAAAGGCTTGAAATGTTATACTAGGTGAAACTTAATTCCATACACGTGTTCATCCAAAGAAAATGAGAAAAAAGATTAAAATAGGTACAGCATGATTTCTTAAAATACTTCCCAAATGTCATCAAAAAATGGGATCGAATGTTTTATGTACATCATTATGCCTTTAACCTTTGGTCTGCTAAATGTCTAAAATGGACTGGTCCATCATTCAATTTGTGCAATACCATTTATGATTCGAGGAAGTGTTCACTAAAATTCACTGACTGAATAGCGAACAGTGCAGACCATGATGTGCAGACTGATCTTGGTCTGCACTGGTCGCAATGCCGACAGCAGGCTAAAAAGGTTAAACTGTTATAACTACTTACAAAGAAGAATGTCAGTTAGCATTTTACAATCCAAACAGTCAATATCTCGGACTGTTAGGAATAATTGTGATATATATATTTCATTCAAAAACAACGGAAATACAAGAGTAACAATATAAAACTAACTATAAAACGTCAACCATTAATAACAATATAAGGACAATAAATTCATTTTGCCTGAGTGGCAATGAAATTTACAATTTGTGTTGTTCCATATATATATACATTCATATATTCTAACATCCTGTGAAGTGTGTCATATTTCTGTAATTTATCTCTTAAACAGGTTCAGGTTACAGTTGGGAAAAGCTGCATAGTTTTACTCATTCATTTGCATATTTATTTATGTTTACATTGTGTATACTCGTGGCAGAGAAAGGAAAAAATGTTTTGATGGTGAACATTATGTGAATTTGTCTCATTTCTAAATAAATTAGAGCGTCTAATTGGACTGTAAGATATTGAAACGGCTGTTTTTAACCTACATTTTGGGATAAAATAACAAAAGTTTAAGAAAGTTAAAGCCAGATTACTATCTGAAATGATTGTCCGTGGCCGTGGCTTTAATTGTTCGTTTTGTTATTCACATGAAAGTTTCAAATCATATTAATATCCAATCAGTATTCAACTTTGACAACAGTACCACTTTTGGCAAACATAAAGTTCGATACGTAGCAAAAGATGTTGTCACTTAATACTAAAGGTTTGTTAATCTTCTAAAACGGAGTATCCAGTCTTATGGCTTAAGTGTGTGTATTATATTTACGGACATGTTGACACTATTTGCTCTTACAAGTTTGTACAATCAATTTTAGATTTTTCTCATTTTGCTATACAAAACACGAATGCTGTAAATATTTGTTGCAAATATCAGTTTAACATTGATATAAGTTCTTGCTGTTTTATGTCTTCATGCTATTGTCAAAAAGGTTAGATGAAATAAGCTACATTTTGTCATACACTATATGCCACTTTAGAAGGTTTCAACAAGAAAAACTAAAGTATTTTTTTTACAGAGAACTGTATAACGCAGTAGATCTTCTTTAGTACATCAAATTAGCACTCGTATTTGTCACTTTTGGAATTATTCCAACATAATATTCAATGCTCAGAAGACTGCATTTTAGAAATGCATATAAAACAAGGACTACAAACCAAACACATACATTTACAGTTAAAATGTGTTTCCATCGATCAAGCTATATATATCTTTCCATTAATTTTACGCTGCCGAAATATTGCAAAATAACTTGAACATTCCAGTTTCATTTTTACACACGCGTGTAATTAGTGGCAAAATTACGTTGACATTCGCAAAATTAACTGTCAGTATAGGATCTTTCGTATAAAGACAATTTTTATCGTTGAACTGAAAAATAGCTGATAATCGGTATATCAAATAATGCAATATTTTCACATTGTTATGGTCTTAAACAAACTGCAATAGCACCCTTTTCCATGCTTCTATATTTGTTTTAACACTAGACACACAGCACATACCAAGAAACATAGAAACATTTGAGAAATGCAACAGCGAAACAAAACCCTGAATGACTATTCGAAACATGTACCTCTTTTGGTGGAACCTGTTAAAAATACTGTCGTTCTTGGGAGTGGGCGGGGTAGAATTTGACCGGCTGCACAGCAATGGTAAAAGCGTAAGAGGCCGTGACGAGGCCGTGACGAGTACGTGACGAGGCCGTGACGAGGACGTTTAAGAAACAGATCTACTATTATACATTGATGAAAAAAAGAAATTGTTTAAATATGTACATGTATAAAGTGTTGACGTAAACTTTTATAAAGCCTTTTAATGTGGAAATCTTGAATATGGGATAAAATGTCATTGTTAAAACTAAATAAGCATATATTTGTAGAAAAATGTTGTATCTTCTTTTTTAAATTTCTCAAATGCAACAGTTATCGCTGGATGCACAACAAATGAATTAAGTGGATGTGTAAGTACAACATAAAGCTAGTTATCAAACACAAAAACTTTACATTTTAACTTAGGATTCAAGAGTGAGGATAAAAAGATACACGCACTGCCAACGTTATAAAAAGGTACCTACTGGTATAATGAAAATATTTGATATTAATGTCAGAAAATATACCATCATTAGCATTAATTAAAAATCTTTGCTTCTTCACTATTTCATGCATAAACATGCATAAAATTTTCTGAGTTAATGCCTGTCTTTAATGTTAAGAATCAATTATATTACATGTTTTAGAAATATGGAGATGGAAATCTATAACCTGTCCATAGCAAGATAACAAACATTACGCTGAGCACGGTCTTTACGTGGTATTTTGTAGGTTTTGTACGTGCTCTAGTAAACACCAACTTCTACTTTCAATAGCAATATAGTAAAATCAAATGGGCAAAAGTTTTGTTGTTTTTTTTTTCGCTAGTAATGCATTTTTAAGGCAAACTTCAATTGTTAACACAATAGCTTTTATCTTTATTCTACATGAAATAGACACAATTCTAATGGATGTGGTACACACGAGGACTGATTTTTAATGTCTGCTCGGAGAACATTGTCAGTGAAGTGCTGAATAAGGTTCCGTGACTTATTTTGTATTGTAATAACCCTATCACGAAACTACTTCCAAAGTACAAAGCATACACTGTCATGTTGTTTCAGAAAAATTGTAGCATTAAACTCCAAAAACGCTCCACATAGTAAACAACTGTGAAATATCTAAATCGACCATTGTACCATCTTTTTGCGCCTTTTCTCTCTATTTAATTTCCGTTAACCTAAAACATTCATGTATGTTAAGATCTCGCCAAAATTGATTTGTAACCAGAAATAATTCAAGTCGAAGTATATATAATACAATTTGCTTCCGATAATCTGATTTTATGATATAAAATATGGTGAAGCACACACATTTAGGCAAAGATAAACTTAATTAGAGCATGGACACCTTAATGCTTTTAACTGGAGCAGTAGGATGCCAACAACTGTCCATTCGATTGTTTGGTTGTTAAACAGTATTTCATCAAGCCCTTTTGGTTATGTAACGGTAGCAAGTTAACCTAAATCATGTTTCTGGATTCCCTACCAGCACTTACAAATTTGCAAAGAACTGTGTCTTCAAAGAAAATTGTTCAGTCCAATGACCAGACATTTGATCCCTTGCACGGTAGCCTACTAACCGTACGAGAAACATATATATCTATAGACAAATTTTAAGGGATACTGAAGACTTCAATCATGTGTCCATGCACCATGTTCGTAAAACAGTTTTCGATCTCTGATGAGTTTGTGAAACTTCAAGACTTAATTCCAGTCAAGACTGACCATCAACACAGAATAGTCACTTGACAACAGATCTTCATTTAACATTTAATTTTAAACACAGTTTAGATGAAGCTAAGCTAACAAATGCATTTACAACACCTACGTCAGCTGAGACTGAAATGTTGTGTGAGTATGAAACCTGAACTTAGTTGATAAAGAGTGATATTCGGGGTGTACTAATTATTTTTTCGTATATTGTTTACAAAATGTACTGAATATTTGGCAGAACAGTGCACATGTAATAAAAATTGAAAACTGTGCGGCAAATTAATTTGTCGAGTTTTTTTAAGTCAAAGTCTAAATATTTAAACTTACAACGGACCTGGCAAAGTAGATTTAATACTGTAGTTCATTGTATCACACTGGGGCAATTTCGCTCCATATTTAGAATCTATAGTTGTATTTGAATTCCACAGTATATTTTGTACAGGTATTTAAAACCTGCATTTAGAGATTTAGCACGGAATATATATATACATAAAATGTCACGTCCGCTTCACTCCGTAAAGTGTTTGAACTTGGTTTCACCCTACTACTGTAACTCTAGATTTACTGCACCTTTAATTTAAATATTTAAATATCGTGTCTAAACTTTATCATATAAAAAGATTTTACCACGAGTGAAAACGTATAGGGTTTACTGTATATATACATATCAAATAATACCCTATCTTGATTAACTGCCCTATGCCAACACAAAGGCTGTATATATAAATTTGCATCAGGGCATGTTTCAACTTTGTCAGGTTTCCAGTCTGATAGGTCACTCGAAAAGATATATTATAACATATCCGAAAAGATATAAAACATTTAAGAATAACTGCACCTCTTTATATATGAGTATGCAAAAATTTCACGCCGACGGGGCGATATTATTATCTTTATTTATAGCAGACGACAATGCTTAAAGAGATGTTATATAAATTAATAAACTGTTCCATCAATTCCTGATTTTCTTAATTTTCTTTTTAAGGAAAACTATTTATTGTAAACAAAACTGCATAATTCAATAAATCTTTAGCACTTGTTATTGTCCATTTTTAGAGTTATTCCAGTATAACACGCAATGCTCATAAGAAAGCATAGGCACTGTCAACTGAACTACGTTTTTATTGCTTGCAATGTTTTCAAAGAAGATTGAAAAACATCTTTAATTCTAATCTTAATATATGTAATGTGAGGGAAAGGTGCGGAAGGATATAACCTAATGACCTGGTGCCTGACATAGATACCCAGTTTTACGAAAAGAATCTGAATGTTGGTTAATTACACATTGCGGCCAATTTTAGACTTAACCGAGCTTAAGAAATAGTATATTAATTCGTCCAGAAAGCCTTTATGTACATTACAGTGGCTGAACCTTTAAGCTCAAATAGTTAAATTGCATTTTATAGATTTGACCCTACGACGGGGGTATAACAGATATATACGGATAATTGGTCACTAGAGGAACATATGAGACATTCAACACGAAAGAATAAAAGTTATAATTGTGTTGAGCGATGTGATACATGAAAAAACCCACTCCGCCCGAGTTAATCTTATTTGACATTTTACCAGGATACAAAGTAGCTAATTATAAAATTAGCATGTGTTATTTGATAAAAAACCCCACAGAACATGTTTTGTTATAATACATTTAGATCTATTATAAATAATATTTGAATCATCTGATTCACAATCTAGAAGCTTTATTTTCTTACCGTCTCACATGCAGAGTTAACTGTGTCCAAGATCCAGGAAAGTGTCACGTTATGATTTTATTAAAGGTGTCGGCCCGGTACAATTTCTCCTTCTTTGCAGTATAGTAAAACAAGCACTATTGAACATGGATTGTGAATTTCACAACAAAATTACAGCATTGACAGCTCTGTATTTCTGAAGATTAAGACTGTCTCAGAGAATATAGCATAGAAAAACACTATCATCAACAATAAACTTATTTGCTACACATCAAAGTATTCAGTCAATGTTCAAATTTTCCACACACGGCTATCATGGCCGCCAGTCTGGAGTAGTTTTTTTAATCCTTCCGCATAGAAATGTAGTTCTGAAACATAGACAGAACAACTGTTAAAGACGTCAGAAATAACACGAAATGTACACAGTCTCAATAAATACATTTGCAATTTAACAAGTCAAAGTAGGGATAGATTCAAAATTTCAAAGAAACAACGACCCGGAAGTACTTCAATACCGGGGTGGCACCTAACGGGTAGCTATCTTCGCTCTGTGCATTGCTCGACTGTCATAATGTTCGTTTCAAACATTTCAAGCAAAATAACTCTTGCTGATTCTGGTTGACAGTATCTGTTTAGTCTTAAAATCTTTGATATGAAAGAAGTAAAATTTATGGCATCATCTACGTTAGATGAATTGAGATTGATGTCGTTATATTATTAAAGAAAAGACAAATCGGTTTTTACATGTACATTTCTTCTTACAATGAATGTAGGGATAAACCGTCACCATATATTTTCATTAAAGTACTACAAAATTTATAAGAGGTAAGTATACGCAAGAAATTTTAGCATTTTGATTGTTTTTTGTTAACGATAATAGAAGTTAATTTACACTATTGAGCATCTAAACTGATGACCTCATTTGGATCTTTATGGTGGCTGATTTCTGTTATGTCGAGTTGGCCTGCTGGAGAGGCGAAAACACGGCAGCGCGAAAACACGACAAACACCTTATTTGAAAAAAAAAACGAAAGCACGACATATTCTACGAGAAACCTCGATGTTAAGATGACGCCGACACTACAAATTTTTCAGTCGAGTTTCGTGCTGGCGGGTATGAATATGTCGTGTTGGCGTCCTTTATTTATCGTGCTGTCATGTTGTCGTCACTCCACCCCACCGACATAAAAACACTAAAACATGACAAATACCTTATTTGTCGAGTTTTCGTGTATTCCTGTTTGCACCACGCCGACACGAAAATACGACAATCACTTAATTTGTCGAGGTTTCGTGTTTTGCCCTACCGGCACGAAAACACGACATATACTTAATTGCCGGGTTTTCGTTATGGCGTCTTCCGTTAGACATGCGCACAATATGATTGCAAAGATTATAGATACACTTAATCATCAATCATGGTATCGGTTTTTGTGACTTAGTATCCGCCTCGGTGCCAACATAATCTAATAGCTTCGAAAATCAGTCAATGCCTGAAAGGTAGTTCTGCCCCCTTCATCAAACAATCTATTTGCATTATCACAAACTAACCTAGCAGACATATTTAACATGTTGTGTATATATGTTGTTTTTACATAAACATTTAGTTAAAAGGTCCCAATCATGTGGATAAATATGTAAAATGTTCACATTTTGAAATCTAAACGGCGATTGATACATTTTGAACAGCTCGCAGGGCTGCAAGATCCCAGCTCTTCTACTGGAAGAAGAGCTGTAACCGGAGGAATTTTT
Organism: Mercenaria mercenaria; assembly: GCF_021730395.1. Taxonomy (NCBI): domain Eukaryota; kingdom Metazoa; phylum Mollusca; class Bivalvia; order Venerida; family Veneridae; genus Mercenaria; species Mercenaria mercenaria. The sequence continues at coordinate 116,974,527 of NC_069361.1, read as the reverse complement.
ATCATGAAGTCATTCACCATTAACTACGAAAAAGGTGAGCGGTATGTAGGCCATTTTCATACTGATTGTGACCAGTTCAGATCTTATTGCGCTTATTGCATATGTGTAATTGTTGTGCGCATGCCTAAAGGAAAACGCCAAAACGAAAAAAGGACCAATAAAATATTTGTCGTGTTTTCGTGTCGGCGTGGCGAAAAAGAAAACACGACAAATAATGTATTTGTTGTTTTTTTTTGTGTCGGCGAGCCGAAATAACGACAACACGACAGCATGGCAAATAAAGGGCACCAACACAACATATTCAAACCCTCCAATACAAAAACTCGACAAATAAATGTGCCGTGTCGGCGCACTCTGAACGTCGTGTTTTCGTGTAAAATGTGTCGAGTTTTAGCGTTTTCGTGTTGTCGTGTTTTCGCCTCGCTGTAGCTTGGTGTGCGTTTATGATTTCTTTGCTTCTATGAGTGTCACTTAAAAAGATTTATGTTAAGGATGTGATAAGTATCAAGTTGAAAATATGGCTCCTTTTTATTTATGCACATACACTACGTTCGCGTCATGCTGACGGTTATCTTGTCTCTATAGTAGGCCTACAGTAACTTCAGAGAGGTCAGAGTTTTACAAGTCTTTTAAATGCATCGAGTGGCCTAGTTACGATGATGTTCGTGTTAATGGACAGGAAAAAAGTATTTTTCTGAAACATTTTTTTCGATTAATTTGTTAAATATGCGCGCATCAAATTTCTGAAACAGTTTATCAATCCTTTCAACTTGGGTATCTTATCTTCTTTCTATTGAAACAAGTATCAAATTGCATTTCGTAGGACAGTAATATTGTCAACACAGTGTCGCTTGTTTTGGCTGTGTTCTCCAATGCTTACAATATTTACCGTCCAACAAATATAGCAGTGTGATATTTTAATAGCATTGCATTGGTATGCGGCGGACGTACTTGGCAATACTTGAAACCTTGACTCAACAGAATATCTTTGCACAGAGATAAAACCAATTTACCTACGGGCTAAGAAATATATCAGCATAACATGAACCACGTTTGATAGGGTAAACTTACATTGAAATGTTTCAGATCAAGCTCTCCAAAATTTAGTTTATATTAAAAAGAACGACATGAGAATATTCCATTACAAAATTTTTATGGACATAAAATATGACTAGATTTTATTAAATAATTTCAACCCTTTCAGTGACCACTTTCAAAGAATATTTTTTAATTTTAGAAACAACTTTATCACGAAAATACTAATAAACATTATACTTAGTATTCCTGATTGTCCAGATTGTCTTGTTTGATACTGAGTTTTAAAGTTGTTATATTAGCAGTGAAATAAGAATACATGCAAAGTAAGCCGGGCGTTTCCGACTTTAAAAAGAAATATGACCGTTGATGAAATATTATTTCTGGTGTAAACATGAAATTACGGACAATGCGTTTAGTGTAAGTTTTATCTTTGGCAGATGATTTATGGTTAGGATGTACAATAAGTCAACATAAAAACTTTCATGCCTTTTGTGTAAATGAATGGGTTATGAGGACCACTTGAAATATATTTATTCAACACTTTATTGTAAAAGATAAATGATTTTTTTTTCTTTCAAAATAATGATGTTTTCTTTAAATTGAACTCTAATGTATTGGATGTAATGTTGATTGATTAACGAAATCTACAACAAGATCCTTTGGGAGAAAAGAAGGTAGCCAAGCATTATTATGCTGGATTTAGCTGAATCTGTTGATGAACAATTATGAAATGTGCAATGCGTCTCATGCCCCCTTAGTACTGGCTTAAATGGAACTCTGTAATACAGATGCATTGAAGATATTTTGTATTTCGTAATATATTAGGAATCATTTCTGACAGACTCTGTGCAACTACAAGATTAAAACATATACATTAAAAAACAAAGAAAAATATCAAACAGGGAATGCCACGCACCAAAAACGTAGCCTCCTCAAAACGAAACCCCCAGCACGCAGACGCGTGCACCACACACTAACACACACACACACACACACACACAAAGCCAACACATAAGGACAAAACGAACAACACACACGCACACAAAGCCAACACATAAGACGAAACGAACAAACAAAGGAACACAGTGGGGCACCGCCTTGGAACGGTCAGTGGCAAAAACACCACTGGGGAGCTTAAACCGATTTATGGTGCACCTAACCTCACTCTTACCCCCACCATGTTCCAAAGACATGGGACAGTGTAAATAAAAGTAATCCCCTCCAGGTGAATCTCTTACACACGTAATGGAAACAAAAAGGCATGGCATGTAAAACACAAAAATGCTCGTGTATAAATATATAAAAAAAACAAAACCTTATAGAAAATGACTTTCTTGTTCATGGTAGTGTTATAATTGTAACTAATATTAGTATTTTAAACTTAAGAAGTTAACACCTTCACATACTTCTATGGTGAACCTAGTATTCTTCCAGTATGTACTGGTTATACCGTTTGGAACTTCTAAAGCTGCCTTTTAAAGTTTACAAAAATACTTGGGAAATGGCATATGAAATGGGTATTTCAAGTACTGTAAAGTCGCAGCGAGTGTTAAGTGTGTATTATGTTCGTCAATTTTTACAGAGGTTATGATAAGCAAGACATTCGTAAATGGCAAAATGTTGACTGACTCAATCTGTCAAAAGCTAAAAATTACCTTGAAACAAAAATAGAATTCTGATTTACAGTGTTCCGTCTCAAGTAGACCTATGTATTGCCGTTGACATTTTGTTCTAATGATTCCAAAGTAGTACAAACCACAGTAAAGCCAGTTATTTATTGAAAACCGCACTAAGTTCCTAGGGTACCGTGATCTTGCTTTTTGACAAACTTACTCCAACAGCAATAAAGGGCACTTAATTACCAAACAAAAGTCATAATTCAATAACGTCTGGCAGTATGTCAATATGACCTTGACCTACTGACCTCTTTGCCAAGATCAAACATGAAGAGATAAATTCAGATGGCCGGCTTTATATATAGGCGTTTGTCATTATTGTTCGGAAACCGTTGCCAATCTCTTAGTCACTTTGCGTAACCTTCCAAAACAGTGAAGTTCTTTTATTGACCTTTTTAAATCTTTTCAGCAATTTTCACTCTCAAATGCACTGTGGCATTGACCCCTTAAACAATAGATATTCAAGCCGCAAGCAATCACCACGTGACGTTTAACTGCTGTTTGCCCAAGCTTTATTCAGATACTCATCGGAAGAAGGGCATAAAAATCAACACTATCGCTCAAAGTATTGTCTCCGAAACGTTTAGATACCCAGCTTAGATGTCAACTGGTTGTTTGTATTGTAACAGAGGAAACATTCAAAGTATCTGTATTTACCCTGATAAAGTATTCACATTTGATATTGGCGAAGAGGCAAACTATTGGATATAGCTTAAATTGATAATTAAGGTTCGGGAAAAGAAAGTGGCGATGACTTGCTGCAAGCTTCTCAGTTATAATTTGCATAATGAGGTTGTAGTGAAGATTGTAGTGAAGGTTGTGGTGACGGTTGTGGCGAAGGTTGTGGTGGAGGTTGTGGCGAAGGTTGTGGTGAAGGTTGTAGTGAAGGTTGTGGTGAAAGTTGTAGTGAAGGTGAAGGTTGTGGTGAAGGTTGTAGTGAAGGTTGTGGTGAAGATTGTAGTGATGGTTGTGGTGAAGATTGTAGTGAAGGTTGTGGTGAAGGTTGTAGTGAAGGTTGTGGTGAAGGTTGTATTGAAGGTTGTGGTGAAAGTTGTAGTGAAGGTGAAGGTTGTGGTGAAGGTTGTAGTGAAGGTTGTAGTGAAGGTTGTGGTGAAGATTGTAGTGAAGGTTGTGGTGAAGATTGTAGTGAAGGTTGTGGTGAAGGTTGTAGTGAAGGTTGTGGTGAAAGTTGTAGTGAAGGTGAAGGTTGTGGTGAAGGTTGTGGTGAAGGTTTTGGTGAAGGTTGTAGTGATGGTTGTGGTGAAGGTTGTAGTGAAGGTTTTGGTGAAGGTTGTAGTGAAGGTTGTGGTGAAGATTGTAGTGGATTAGAAGCTAAAGTAAATATGTATGTCATCCAAATGTCTCGGTGTCCGATGTTTAAAAATCGAACAATAATTCACGGAGCACTTTTTAAGTTAGCGATATATTTTTAGTTTCCCTTATAAACCAAGACATCACCATTTCTACACACAGGCTTGATTAGACTTTTATATACGAGCCTTAATAAGGTCAACAGTTGGACACCATTAAATTAAATTAAGTTGAATTTTGTACTTGTAGGTACGGCAAAATAGTGCACGAGGTCGGAAATTTTAAGTAAATATAGTAACGCTTCTAATTACTTCTTATGACATCAACCTTAAAATTGTTGTCAACGTGACCTTAAACGATTTTTTATGGACTAATTAAAATTAAAATAGTGCATTTAGTTTGCGCATCTCAAGCGTTAATATCATGCGTGAGATAAATGTGAAAAGCCCATTTTCTCTTGATATTTATAACATAGATGGTGTCTTCTGTTTTTCTTGTTACCATATTTTATTACTCCTACTAAAATTGCATGTTTCCTTTCAGTAGAGGCAATATATTTTTAAATATAAATATGGCAACATCACACCTCTCTTTCAAATTTTATAATTTTACATTTTATGATGGTTGTAAAGACACGTTTAACAATGCATATATCTGTGCAACATTAAAAATTCAGTCATAAAAACACTAGTGATAAAATATGATGCAAAATAAGGGAGATCGAGACGAATCAAAAGTAGATACCTATAAAATAAACTACAGGAATATTCCTAAGCTAAATAAACAATCACTCGATCACAAAGTTGCCATGTCCTTGAAACACACTAGAAACTCGCCAGGTGGACCAAACTGTAGTGATAGCTGACCCACAGAAATATAGGCATTATATGCTGCTGTTCAAAAGCACACAATGACTTATTTTCTACTCTTTACATGGGGATACGTTTTGGTAAAACAAACGCATCGATATTGGTGAACATTTTCAAACATATACATGTATTAGGGAGAAAACAGTTACTTCACTTTCCTTTCATCCAAAGTCAGTAACAACGAAATGAATGGCACTTCAGGGACAGTGCGCAGCGCATCACGGTTAACCTTGACACAGACATCTGATATATGTAAATCAGTCATCAAAGTCGTGGCAGAGTTTGTTTCGTTTTATGTTTTATTACTTGTAAGTGGGTTTTATTATTCAAACATCTTCCATCTAAAGCGTTGTAATATCGTCTTGATCCCACTTTAAAAAAACTCACATATTTCAATCACATAAGTTATGGTATCATTTCACGCTTAATAAATATTCAGCCGAAACCTTATTAAAACTTTTATTATTCATTATACCATTTACGGTTTATGGATGCCACATTTGCCTCATAACTTGATCTGGATCACGCTAACCTTGATTATTTACGTATAAATTACCACCTTGAATGTCATTACACTTGTAATTGCAGGCTGTCGCCAACAAGAGCATTAATCTATGACCATATATATATTTATATGTCCCTACCGTCAAATACTATATTTTTTCAGTATTAAAGTCGGGCTTAATAAGGAAGCAATACGAAACATATTTTCCTCATGTAACTGCTTTTATACCCAATATCTGAAGTAGATGCTTTTGGTCAGGTCTTTCTTCCTTACTTCCTAAAGAAACTGCTAAAACATGTGACATTCAGAATCCATGAACCTTTGTTTACAAGACGATGTATCACGTAACTTCCCAAAATGGTCAACACTGTGGGTGCTGACAATTGCTATATAAAGTCATTGAAAGTATCCATATCACCAAGTATATAATACGAGGGATGATCAATATATAACGGGGAAATGCTCATAACTTTTTTATAATCATATCAATCTTTCTTACACTTAAGCCAGATGTAGGTACATATATAAGCAATGTATCGCTAAATTTTCAGGTTTATACTAATATAATGCTAAAATCTACAGTTGCTAAGGTAACGCTCAATATGCATAGGCGGGGCATTTTGAATACTTGAATACTTTTCACCATTTTCACGTAAGTTCAAACCGTTACAGTTTTAATTCTAGCAACGGTACATTGGTGAAAATTAGCAATTATGGTCACTTAAGACTAACCCGTCGGATGATGACGTCATGCACGAGTTGTGACGTCATATGTTGCGTCCTGCACGTGTTACTGTTTCGTGGTAGTAAAATGGCGGAAAATCAAAGGTTTGCTCTAATTTTTTTTTTAGTTTTGAAGAAAAAAGTAAAAATGAAGTTGTGCAATAAATAAGGGTACCTTTAGTGATCGTTCAATATCGAAAACAAGAATTTATGTATGGTATGACTGATTTAACAACGGTTGGGAAAATGCGTATGATTTACCACGGAGTGGCCGGAAAGTGACGTCGACACACAGTAAGAACGTTATAAGGGTGAAAGATCTCATAAACAATGATAGGAGGTTAACTGTCAGAGAACTGTGTAATAAACTGAACTTGTCATATGAAATTGTCCATACAATCTTGAAGAAAAAGTTAAATATGAGAAAATTGCAACACGTTGGATTCGGAAACGCCTAAAGTTGGGCCATTTCGTCCTGCATCATGACAATGCGCCACCCCACACCTCGAAAGCGACCACAAGTCACATAGAATATCTAGTAATTCATCTGCAAGATTATCCTCCTCATTCACCGGATTTGTCGCCAAATGACTTTTACCCGTTACCCGTTTCCGACACTGAAACGTGAATTGCGAGGTGTAAAGATGAGATATTCACTTTCAGAACTTCGTAAGAAAGTGTTGTGCTGAATGTGCTGAACGCATGCATGCAATTCCCAAAGATGATTATCGTAATTCACTTCTACACTGGGTAACCCGTTGGCAAAATGTATTAATGTAAAAGGAGAGTATTTCGAGAAGTTTTAAAAAATGTGTGACATTTACTACAGTAAAGTTAAGTTAAAAACGTTGAACTCAGTTGTACGTCAGTTAGCGCGTAAATGACGTTGCCCCGCCTATGGGTTTCATAGGTTGGCAAAATTATTGTCTATTGTTAATTTTTCGATATATTTTCACACTATTTCGTGTGATTGTTTGTAATATATGTATTTACCCCAGTATAAAATATCTCTGGAAAAGGGATAAGTACAAACAAATTTATAAGCATTTTCCGTTATATATTGATCATCCCTCGTATATCAAACAATAACCAAACATTTATTACATGACTTAGAAAACGTCGGTCCGAAGTTTTAACGGTCTATAGTTCAGCGCTTTATTTTGTTCAACTAAAGTGAAAACTCAAAGAGACTTTATTTCTTATATCATAAAACACTTACTAGATGGCTTGCCCGTTAACAATTAAAATTTAGTGTACACTGTATCTGACTTTCTTTGACTTTTGACCGGCAAGACATTCAATAAGGGTGTACTACTACTCACATATATTTGTAAAAGTCTACAGAGTAAAATGCTTTCTAGTGATTGCAAGGAGGTTCTTTTATTTTTACATTTCTTTTAAATTTTAAATCAGTCTAGGTAAAAACATTTAGACAGATCAACATTTAGACTGATCCAGATACCAATACAACTACCGCAAATAAACTCTTAATTCAGGCCCGAACCGACTAATTCTCTGATAAGGTAAAGTCTTATGTCACTGACCACAAAGGCTTGGGGTCAAGATAACCAAAACTATACTACGAGACAGTCCAGATTCTACCTGTCCCTCCAGCTCATCCTCAACTTGCGGAACTTGCGACCTTTTTATAGATAAAATTGAAAACACAAGGAATGGCATTATTTCGCATAGGCACACTAATTGTGATTCAACAGACTTGAACTTTTCAGAGTATCAATAAGTAGCAAATTGTCTTGTTGATTAAAATTTTGGCTCCTGCAACGATATGAGAGATCAACAAATCATACAAAAATCCCCAAACAAATCCTGTGAACTTGACCCTTTACCAACATGGCTTTTGAATGTCTTAATGAGTTCTTGCCGTTGATAGCAAACATTATAAATACATCAATGGAATAAGATTATGTGTGGGGGAGGATAAGACCTTTGCATAAGAAACCAGTTCTTGAACCAAATATTCTCAAAAACTGCAGGCCTGTGTCTAATCTCCTTTCATTTCAAAACTCTTGCAAAAGGTAGTAGATGCGCGTCTTAAGCGGCACTTTAGTGAAAATAAGCAACATGAGGGACTGCAATCTGTGTACAGAAAGTTTCATTCAACTGAGTCGGCTTTGATAAAGTTACAGAATGACATCCTCATATCTCTTGACCAAAATTCAGTAATAGTCCTCGTGCTACTCAATCTGTCTGTAGTCTTTGACACGACTGGCCACCAAACACAGTACATCGCCTCCAACATCATTTTGGAGTCACAGACAAACCACATGCATAGATGTAATCATATCTAAGTGACCGCTAGCAAACTTATACGTTGATGGTGAGTTGTCGACACCTATGTTGATTAACTACATTGTGCCTCATGGATCAGTACTTGGTCTAAAGAACTATATCATAAACACTAAACCCGTTGGTTCCATATGCAGACGTCATGGACTGTTTCATCATTTATACGCTGACTCTCAATTTTACTTGTCCTTTAAGCTGATAGAAGCTGTGACAAGAAGTGGTATGGAACAGCAAGTCAACTCTGTGTGTCGGGCTGGATATGCACAACTACGCAGAATAGGTCACATCAGACGATATCTTACCAGTAATGCCGCAGGACCCTTGTCATTAACCTGGTTACCTCATGGTTAGACTACTTTAATGTCTTGTTAGGTGGTATTCCAAAACAGCACACTTAACAAGTTGCAACATTTCTAGATCTCGTTAACACAAAGACGCCCCGTCGCAGTCATATTACACCGGTTCTTAAGGAGTTCCATTGGTTACCAGTGAAATATAGGGTACAGTATACCAGGTTCTCACCCTCACCTTTAAGGCTCTACACGACCCGTCCCCTGCCTATATAAGGGATATGGTAGAAGTTTATATTCCGGTCAGTCGGTCCGTCACTCGTTAAACCAAAGACAAAACCCGTGAGGTATGGCAATCGGAGCTTTCGTTCATTGCTCCCAAGATCCGTCAAGAGTGGGGAAACTGACATGCTATCTGCTTTCAAACCCACTTCTTTGTACATTTCGTTTTTTTTTTTTGTTTTTTTTTTTTTTTTTTTTGTTTTGTTTTCTTTTCATATCACAGCATAGAACAAATATATTATCCTTGGGTCACTTTAATACTTTTAAAGATGTCTATATATTTATTATGTTTCACATTCGTGATTTTTGTTAATGTGAAAATGAGTTTTTGTGTTTTTGCAATGTATTCTGTAAAGCTCTTTTGAACATGTACATGAGGGCAATTTACTTTAAAGGGATATGAATACGAGAATACAGTTAAACTGATATGTTCATATCGGAAAATTGGACCCATCGTGAAAATCACCACAAAAGCCGATAATAAGTTTGGCCGGTAAATCTGCTGTCAAAACTGTTCGGTAGTTTTCGCCCTATTCCGTATTTTAGGCCGATGTCTAACCCTTCTTCGCCAATGTACAGTTACATTAATACGTTTGATCATATGGATTTAAGGTAATTTACAGTGATTGCAAAGATAAATGAGCCGCGCCATGAGAAAACCAACATAGTGGCTTTGCGACCAGCATGGATCCAGACCAGCCTGCGCATCCGCGCAGTCTGGTCAGGATCCATGCTGTTCGCTTTCAAAGCCTATAGCAATTAGAGAAACTATTAGCGAACAGCATGGATCCTGACCAGACTGCGCGGATGCGCAGGCTGCTCTGGATCCATGCTGGTCGCAAAGCCTCTATGTTGGTTTTCCCATGGCGCGGCTCAAATTAGAAAATACAAATTAAACCTGAATGGTATTTGGTGGATTTATCAGAATACCATTTATAACGGTTTTCTCAACAAACACATTATTATAAAACCGACCAATCACTTTGCAAAAATAATTTCTACTATCTTACAATCAGACGGAAGCTCGCTTTTATAATACTTTGTTTGATGATCATGATAAGGTTTTAAATAGATTGTTGTGTAATCAAATAACTGCACATTAATCATTATGTCGTGAGCGGTGTCCAACTAGCTTAGAAATTTATGCCAGCTCGAAGATCGAAATTCAGCTTCTAAACTTATCGAATTTTGATCCTAATGCCGATTGACCAGAAATTCATGCTAGCTCAAAATATTTAGTTTATTTTATACTAATTTGTTTTAGCTCGATTGTGATGAAAGTTTCAAGTTTATTGTAACCACTCTCGAGTTCGTTTCCTGGAAAAACTAGTACTGGTGTCATATGAGAAGTTATGTTCGTGACCCTAGTAGGGCTCGAGCCCACGATTCCGGGTTGAGCGGCCGACACATTATTCACAAGAATACGGCTCCCCTCAAAATATTTGAATTTCGATCTTCCTGCTGGCTCTTATTTCAATTCTGCCTCGAAATTCGACAATTTCTTTTGATTTTAATTGATTTCCGAGTTTGTGCGAAATTCAATGTAAGCGAAATTCAACGTTATCCTTTCGAAAATTTGAATTTTGACCTACTTCTAACTTGTCCAAAATATGCCGCCTCAGATTCCAACGTTTTGAAACATTTAAGGCTTTTTTTCTTCTTACACGCTCGAAATTCAATTCAAGCTCGAAATTAGTTCAATGTTCAATGCTGGCTCGAATAAAACACTGAACACTTCAATTTCGATCTTTGAGCAAGATACAAATTCGATGCAAACTCGACATTCTTCTTTTTGAAATTCTGAATTTCGATCTTCAAGCTGTTTAAATTTGACTATTGGATGTAAACAAAATAATATTATGGAGCGTCCACTAATTTATAAATCCGTACATGTGTGCTGTTTAGCGGGTGAGAGGAAATCAGTCTTTACCTCTAAGGAGCTTAAATTCCGTAAGAATTGACGGAAATACACGAGAATGTTCGAGTCTTTCCGATAACTACAAAAAAAAAAACTATACTCGTCTGCAAAATGCTTAAAAAAGACCCTTTTTTCTTCACCTAGAAAACTGAAATTAATATTAAACAATAGCTAAATGGATGTGAGGTCTTCAGGGGCAAACAAGAATCTATTTATTCTTTGTTAAACAGTAGAAATTTCAGCAAATTATCCATATTTTACTATGTTTCTAATTGTAGATAGACAGACATTAAAAAATAAAATATTCATAAGAAAGACAATGCATTGAATAATATCATATCGTTTGCAAAGCTAAAATACCTATAATACTTTTTCCACGAATTTAAATAAATTAAAGGGCTCCTTCTTTGCGCTGTATAAAATATTTTCACTCGTGCGAAAAATGGATGGGTCATATTTTCCCATATGTTCGAACTATATATGCTTAATACCGCGCACTATCAAGATCGACTGGGATCCGGACCTGTAGAGAGATACATTCAAGTGATCGAGATAACGTTCACCACTGTATCTAGACTTATCGAGATACGACTTGGTTTTATAGACGTTATACTAGTGACTAAGGTCCTTTCTAGAAATACGTTCATGCCAACTGAAATACGTTAGAAACGCATAGACATGTACATTGCGTTATAAGACCAGTTTCAGAATACAGAATACAGAATATTTTCAGTTTTTAAACTGTGCTCTAAAACAACCATTCAGGTGCTGGAGTTTTCAGTCTGGTCTTCAAACACATTTGTATAATCATTGAACTAGATCATGCGTTCTCCACCTCTGATTTATGTGGGGAAGTTGGCAGTTACTTGCGGAGAACAGGTTTGTACTGGTACAGAATCCAGGAACACTGGTTAGGTTAAATAACTGAAATTCTGTTGAAAAACGGCGTTAAACCCAACACAAACAAACAAACAAAGGTCCTTTCTAGATATATGCTTATACTGCTTGATGCAAATCGGTTAACATTCCATCAGGATAAAGTCTGTGTCAAAGCAGACTAACCGAGATATGTTCAAGGTACTTATGAAAGTTTATAGACCATGCTCAGACTGATATATACGTTTACGGGCTTAGCCAAGAATATGCCCGGGCTCCTCGCTATACCTTTCAAGATTGTGCCTGTTAGTTTATGTATGAGCTTGAAGCTTTATTTCTAGTTCACAACATATGCTGTGACTTTCAGTAAACCTGGTGCATACTCTACAAAGACAACAAATCATAAATGCATTTGAAACGTAACAACTTTATTTTCACATTTCATAAAACATAGAATTTCAGAAAATTTAAATGTAAACAAAAATTATATGTTAATTTTGACACAAAGAAATATAAATGAATGAGAATTTCTGTAACTGAATGTGTTAAAATACAGTATTTTTCGTGTTGAAGAGATATGTAAAACTAAGCTCAAATTATCTTCTTAAACTTTTCATTTAGGTGCATCCCAGGGCCGTCGCCGGCTTCGAAAAAGTGGTCCGGCTATGGGACGTGGAAGGCGTGCTGCGAGTGCCGAGGGCAAGAGATGGGGGAGAGCAGGAGAGGGGGGTTACCCCCCTCTCGTAAGTGGGGATTGGGGGGTCTCCCCCGAGAAAATTTTAAGATTTGGGATGCCCGTAAGTGCGTTTTCCTTGCATCTTGAAAGCATTTTCCATCAAGATTTTCAGTCAATTTTATAACAGTTTTCAAGAATAGCTAGACATTTGCCTAATAAATGTTGATGTATTTCACTTCTGAGTGTCAGCCAATACAAAAGAAAACAACTATTTCGACCCATCTGTGAGTCTCATCAGGCGGTGGCCTTAATAATGAAGGCTTTATCAAGATTCAAACTGACAACTTGCCGTCTGGGTGAGCAACCATATACACATGACAATAAGCGAGGTCATTAGTTTCGTCGTAATGCAACCACGATCTATTGGCGAACCACGAAGGCTGAAAACTTCTATTCACTGGATTTTTCTGACCAAAGGTGCGTTTCGGAAATTTAAATGTCTTAGGTTGATTTGGAATTTCAGGTATGCCATTTTGCAGCAATACGTTAAGCAACAAGTTAAGCATACGGTTTCAGAATTAAGAGTAGACAGAAATGAAGTTTATATTATTTTAAAGTTTAGATGTACGTCGGCATTTTATTTGATTTAAAGCAATTATTTAAGATTATTCAAAATAATTAGATGAAATTAGCTTTCGGTTAGTTTTGTTTTATTATACCACGAAAACACAATTGTTTCCATTTTTTTAAACATACGACAATTTTTTTCCATCAAAGCAATTATTATAAATTATAAAAACATCGCCCTTTAGATCATATCGGATTAAAGATATATCAGATAAGCGTTTAATTATGATTAATCCAATCAAGCATGGTCGATACGTTTGACACGAACGGGCAGTCATGACAGATACCGCTCGTTGCGGATAATTAGCAAGGCAATATTTCGGCACTTTTAATCAAAGAATTTTATTTTTATAGCTCTTTGTTTTAATCTAAACAAAAGCTGAGAAAACTGGAACGGCCGATATTATGCTCAGCCAAAAAAGTGGTCCGGCCATGGCCGGACCGGCCGGACCGCCCGCGACGGCCTTGCATCCTGAACTAAAGACCATCTCCAAATAATGAAGACCATAGCTACGTAACGTCACTTTTAAGATTCCCTCTTTCCGTCTTATTAGTACCTGCAAATAGTACAATTTAGCAAAACTTTGTCATTTACCAAAGATTGCCACTATAGACAGAGATGATTGTATTTAGTCATATTTTCTAAAACTGAAATTTGTATTTAGCTTCACAAGCCAGGCTTTGTTAATACGGTTTTCAGAGGAAAGGCCAAAACACTGAGGTATACTTTACGTGGTAACAACATACATAAGTATTAATGAACTTTTACAAATAAAATGACCTTGTAACGTCGTTTGCGACCTTGTTATATTTCAAACTTGTAAAACAAAGCATCCGTTTTAGACCTTGACATAAAAACGGGAAATATTCCCACGAGATTTTCGTGAAAGCAAATACATCTCATGGCATCTTTACAATGTATTCTTTAAAGCCCTGCTCCGCGTCTATTCAAATTCTATTGTGTGTATGCAACCCATGATTATAATAGGTAACAGTTAGCGGCAACGCGCCACACTTTAGCACGCAAAACCACAGGTATTTTATACAGAATTTTATATAAAATAGACTTTATTTTGACAGGCGACACTGTTCATAGTCAGGATTTTCATGTTTTTTCAGTGACAATTTAAGGTTAAAAGGTAGGACTGGAGCAGGTCTTTAACAAAGATATTTATCTCAGGATGTAAACCTCACGAAAATATCTATCACACTGTAAATATATCTGACATACTTTATATAAATGATACCCTAAGAACACATGCATAATGCAGATACATTATTTATGTTGAAGTTTGGAAAATCTTTGATCCTTGCTATGAATCGTGAATCTACATGAACAATTATATATACAGTCTTTGAGACAAACTTGTGATAATGTAGTAAATAATCTGGTGAAAAACAATGATATTTACAATGAATTTACTGGCATCGAAACCCAAAAATTGAGCATACAATAAACATTCACTAAAATGAGTAACTGATACAATATGCAAAAATGATCTACCCGACAATATCCATAAAGTTAAAGATTATAAAATACGAATTACTTTTTAAATGACAGCGTGCAAAGATTGCATGCCAAAACGACAAAATGTACACGGAAGTCAGATATACACCTGCATTTCATAAGTAAAGTTAACCCTATTCTTATCCCATTGTCATGAATACGGGTATATATTACAAGTATTGTATTGTAAGCACCGTTATTTTACAAAAAATAAGGTCATTAATCCTCTAGGATTGTCTGACCACAGTACAAACACGTCTTGTAGTTTTATCCGCATACCATTAAAAGTGCATTATTCCAGTTGTCATAAAAAATAGTACTGAAAAATTGAAAACGGATTCTTCGGGAAACAGGCACATCTGGTCAAGTATATTTTTTCTATTAATATCAACCAATCATTTTATAAATAAAGATATATCAACCCACTTTTTCAAGAATTTAAGCAAAACCAATGGACATCATTCGCGAAAGTACGTGTACATAGGATCATTAATGTGTAATTAAGTATTTCCAAACAAGTGAGCATAATATGCGTAGTAATACATCTACCTGAAAGTTTATAAAAATAGTCATTATTTATTAACAGTGAGCAATACCTTATAACAACCCGCCTGTATCGATGACGTAATGAAATGAGAAATTGATTTAACACTTCCAAGTTTACATATATTTATATATATTTTTATGTATTGTTTTAACATAAACTTAGCTAATAGATCAGTTTCAATTCAGTTTTTTTCAAAAAATGTTTCCATCATACAAGCAACATACTTGTAATTACGATTTTTGTCCACGTATAGCTGTAACCTTACACTCGGCCAAAGTAATATTTTTAAGACTTTCATTCATACATGTTGTCAATAAGTACCTTTTAAAACACCAAACGAAAAATAGGAAAAAAGTAATACCCAGTAAAACATCGCGACGCACGTACAATCATTATATTTAATTAATCGATCCGTTTCATTTTTTCTAACCCTTTCCCATGAAATTGATCAGACGTGAATAGAATGATATCTTTTCAAATTATAATGACAGACTGATAGGGGTTTGGGTCCGGTGACTTTCTGCGGTCTATGTATGAAAGAGATCTTATTTCAGATGTTATTCGTATCTGCATATAGTTTATATCGGCAAAATAAATACATTTCTTTCATTAAAAGTTTAATTAACAGAGTTTATGTATTGTAGATTTGCCTATGGATACTCATTTAACTAAACATTCTTTTATGGTTGAATGAAGACATTTGAGCTTTTGGTACATCGATTTGTAAGGCAAGATTTTTGATTTTCTAATTGGTGACTTAATTTTTACCAACCTTTAACCCTTATCATGCTGAACACGACTGATTCTGCCTTTGCGACCAGTGTAGATCATGAACAGCCTGTACATCCGTGCAGTCTGATCATGATCTCCACTGTTCGCCATTGAGTCAGTATCTTTTGGTAAGCACCCCTTTAACAGTTAATGGTACTATCCAAATCCAAATGTTCATTATAGAAATTTAGCACTGTAAGGGTTAACATAGTGCTGATTACTTCCCCTGAAAAAATCATATATGCATTCATTAGATAGTTCATCTTAAATTCCATTTTTAATCTCTCGGTATCTAAAACATGCACAGATCTGCTGAGACAGCTTATTTCACAATAAATAAGATATATTTCAACAGAATAATACCATCGCTTTATAATGATATCTTTTAAATCCGCTTAAATACCTGTTAAATCATCTTTAGAATTCAGTTAGGCCATTCACTCCATGAATAGTCCGATAGTTTATGAACACGCTTGATTTCCAGTCTGACAAAATATGTAGAGAGTATCAGAGACCTATATTTAAAATCGGTGAAAGTGTTTTTATAGTATAATAGTAAATGGTACAGTTCTGTTATGTTTTCCACTCATTCACACAATATGGTAATGTAATTTCGTCCTTTTATTTGAGACAGTAGTTAATGGTTTGCCGAGGGCACTTTTAAACGTTTCAATTAACTCATTCATTCAACATCTTTCGGGTCGGAGCGTCTTTACTAATAAAAACAACAATTACTTAGTATATTGCGAACACAAGAGATTCCTTTTATACATAACAATAGCGTTAGAAATGTTTTCACAAAAACAACAACACTTCAGAACAAACTGAATAAAAGGTCTCTACAAGTACCCTGCATCCGACAAGGCTGTCTTGGTTTCAAGTCTATGATATCAATTCAGAACGGAAGATATCTGATATCCATTGCTTTGTAAAACTGACATCAATAGCACAACTTGAGAACTATTTTTGTGAATTATCTGCGAATTTATGTGCAATCTAATAAGAGGTTTTCTGTGTCTACTGTCGCAAAATCATCAAGTTTCACATCCGACAGGAAATCCATTGTCAAAAAGTTTCCGTCGACCGAATCAGGACTCAAACATGTGTCATCACCGGACGATACACTAGATGTACCTACTGAATCACCATCCGATTGCAGGTCTGAACTCAACTCCCCACTAAGATCAGACCCAGAGTCTTCACCTTGTCCAAGCATATCCCTGAGTGCAGATATATAGTTCATAGCCAATCTCAATGTGGTAATTTTTGTCATCTTAAAATTTGGACCCTCTTCAATGTTTGGAAGTGCACTTTTTAAAGTTTCAAATGCAACATTGATATCTTCCATGCGTCCTCTTTCTCGTGCATTCGCTGCTCTCCTGCGGTATTTACTAAGTGGTGCAGGAGACGATTTTGGTTTCGGTACCTTTGGAAGCTGTTTCTTTTTCTCCGTTTTAATCCTATTTACAATTGTCTTTTTTCTGAGGTTATATTCCGGGTTATATTCAGATTTTAATTGATCTACATCAACACTGTCTAATTTTGCCAAATCTTCCTCACTTTTTATACAGTCATCGCTATTGGAAGATCCTGCATCCGTATCAATAGCAGAGTTTGCAACATCAACTTCCATTTCCTCCATGTCGTCTTTAAACTCTCGGTGGTTTTATATCTAACCGAAATATTTTATGAAAATATTTTTCAAAAATTAATCGTAGTTAGAAAAGCTTTAAAGTAAATGTTTGAAGTAGCGAAACTTCACAACTGACGCTTCGGTCACACCTCGGTAGTGTTTACATCATGTTTAAAGATCTTGTAGCAAGTGTACTTTTTTATATTTTACTTACAGATATAAACGTTTTCAACAATTTACCTGTCAATGAAAGCGTTTTTGGCCAATCGCATGACAGTAAACCGTGAAGTTTAAAACATTGACACCGCCCATTCATCCCAAAGCTATTAACGTCACGGAGCAGCAATAATTATGAATTAAATTTCATACGAATGGGAGGTCTGTGTACTTATTTATTTGGACGCTTCAACATAACATTAAAATTCATTCACCGAGGGGCTTTCTCGGCATTAAAGAAGCGTGTTAATCTTCGGTATGTTTTTAAGCCGATCCTGGCATAATATAAATACTTGCGGTTTTCAAAAAAAATGAAAACCACTTCTTAGTTGCGCAACATTATATATTTGCTATTTAATAAGCTAAAGTATGCTTTTCATACAATAACAGCTATGTTTCAACGATTTATTTTACAAATCGACGACTTTGGTTGTCGTCTGCAAATGAAGACGGATTCTCTATACACAGACGATAGATCAAATGCAGTAATTTGTCAATTTTTCGAAAATAAAAATACTGCATGTCCTTCTTTTTACACTAAACGGTATATTTTGTTTACTCTCGTGCAAACGTGTGTGTTCTCTGTCTAAATAGTGTTTCTTATAAATATATGCTCACGCATTGCCGGAGCAAGTTAAATAATTAAGAGCATGTAGACAATGTTACGTACTCATAAAGTTAATTCGCGCTAATCAGCGACGGCTGTCTGAACATGAAACACATATGTAATATCTCACAAACCGACGTGACGTATGTGATCAAGCGCATTAAATATATCAGTACTAATACGGCAACGGGCCGCTTTTCTCGGGTTCAAGCCCAACTGGTGTCATAGCCTCACTCTAGATATGACAATTTTTTAAACCTAATTTTTTCCATGTTAACCGTAGTGATTACGGTCCTTCTGCTGGTTTCACTACAATACCATAATGTCATCTTTTCCATCACCCACCAAAAAGAGACAAGAAAAGGGATGAAGTCCCATAGAATAATAAATTTTAGTTTCGAATTCAGCGATAGCATCCATTTAAACCCGTTGTAATATTAACCAAAAGGATGACATGTCAACATGCCCTCATTAAACGCCCTCGCAACTGCTTGTTTTTTTCTTCATATAGCCCATCTTAATAGCTTTGGTATTTTAAATGTAATAAATACCTGACATTTTCATGACTACTATACATACAAAACAATAAAGGACTTTATGAAAATACTACTGATATAATATTAATTATACGATTGTCAGTGAAAGGTAAAGGTAAAGTTTCTTGTTTAACGTGGGTAGTCGATGAAAGTCCCCACCTGGAATGGATGGAACAACTTATTTCCAGCAGAGCCCACGGCAGGCGTCAGCATCCAGTTTAGGCCTATACTGCTGGAAACAGTACCAATTTAAGTAAATCACCCAGAACTGAACGCTGGTCGGGATATCAGCTGCGACCGGAAATTGAACCCGGACCGCTGGCGTTGTAGTCTAACCTGCTAACCACTGCGCCACTGAGTCCCTGTTCCTGTGGACACTTTATTATTGCTAATTTTGTTATATTTTCTTGAAATATCAGAGTATCTAACCGCCCAATGTCTTGTTAAAGGTAACCCTAAGACCCAGAACACCACGTGCTAGTACAATTTAGATGAATAAGATTAAAAATTACCTAACATATTATCATGCATTTACCAAACCTATGCGGTTGTATGACAAGGTAAAATATTACAGTCGAACATCTTGTCTGATTTGCGAAAAAAATCGCCTCCCAACAACTAGTAATTATAAAATATGCAGCATACTGATCTGAGTGTGCCTTTGAAAATGAAGTAGAACTTAAGACCTGTTTGAGCTTTAAACCTTGAAATACCATTTACTGACATAAACACTTCTGTTATCAGAGGTAACCCTGGGTTGTTTTTGTAAAACATTCAATAACATGCTTTATATATTATCATATTAAGATCTTTAACTTATATTTATTTGATACTTTGATCAAATAACGAACTTGATCATTATATAATCGGATACTTGTCAACTGTTTCTTAGTGGCGCCTTTTGTAATAAATATAGCGTGTAAAAATTACGAACATAATTGATATTTCAGGGTTTCTTTTGTATTGACTGTCTGGATGATCAGAACATTTCATTGATAAATTCACGCAGGATTGTATGTCTTTTAATAGTATTGATATATCAATGTCACTTAATCAATTTGATAGTAAAATATCTTGATTTTTTATTTTGAGGATGATTTATACTGGGCCACCGCGGTGGCGAAAACAGTAACTTTATCCTAACTGTATTTTTAAGTGAAATTTTAAAGACGTGCAGAAAATAAAATTGCAAATTTCTAGGTCGTTCATTTCGTACCAGTTATATTAACCGGGTAATATAGTTGCATAAACTGATTCAGCTTGAAAAGGTTGTAAGGTTCACCCCTATTTATAATAGTTTTTCACATAGTAATACCTTTGCTTGAGTTTCATATTCCATATACTATATCACAGAGGTTTTAAAAGTAGCAGGCGATGAATTATTTATTTATTTCAGTGCCTTTTTTGCATTTTTTTTTTTTTTGTCTTTATATGGTTGTGGTTAATGTATTTTGCTTTATTTGATGCTTTTGAGAATTTTCTTGGTAATATGTATAAAATGATCAGTGTCCGACATCTCTGTTAAATACAGCAAAATGTCTTTGTAAGTATTTGTGTTCCATAGACAGACTTCATTTCAGTCACGTGGCTATTGTTCCTGGTGTTTTTTTTTTCATTCGGAACTACATTAAAGCCAAACTCAACGATGTGGCTCTTACATGAAACCCAAGACATTTTAAGAAGTGCTGATATATATAATGACCTAATTTAAATTATAAACATTTCTTAACATACGACTAATTGATTGACGTCACGTCGCTAGTTACCAATCATAAATCTTGTTTTAAAACTGTAAGATAGATGCATTCTTAGACGTTTTAAAGTGATTTTCAGTCATTCCTTTGATGTTCCGTTAACTTACGACACATCCATCTAGCATTTACAGTACGGTGATTCTTCAAATTGCATTTATGGATGCACACGCCAAAGGCAACTTTACTGTAAAAAGTCATTTTTGTATCTGTTTTCAAGACATTAAAATTTTGTCAGGATTACTTTTCATTGCTACCAGATCATGGATTATATCCTGAACGGAAATGAGCAGACAATGCTACATTTTTAATGTCACATGTATTTGGAAATACAGTATGGGCAGCCCATACTACATGTAGACTCAGATTTCTAAGAGTTTGTAAGGCTGTTAACTTTTTCATTTTTCATATTCATGATACTGCATATAAATCTTACAGATAGGCATCACAGAAATGTAAACTACAGGAACTATTGTGTTATTGAGTAACACCGCGACTACCCTACTGCCTCTTCACCGAAAGGAGCGGGCACGGGGGTAGATGCACCAGAGCAGCCAAATGACTTCTTCACACGAAAAGTTTCTACTCCATTGCGAGTCTCTTGAATTGTTTTAATCCCTCAGTAAGTGGAATCCAAGAGTCTCGAGTTTGATCTCCGGCCAAAGTGTATGTGCTCCGTAATGACTTAACGGAATACAGTACTGAAGAAGTTTGCAACCTGCTATTCATATGGGGAAGTTGTCAGTTATTTGCAGAGAAACAAGTCTGTACTGAAGCAGAATCAGGGAACACTACTTCGTGGAAAATTGGCCGAATTACAGACCATTTTCCTATAAACACATTGTACAAAGTAGCAAAATAAAGTCATTATTGAATGACTGGTCTGCGCAATTGTAGATACCAGGCGTCTAAAACCGACTGTCAATAATTTTACATGATAAATTACTACATTTAGAAATTGAAAGAACCATTTACTTAAATATCTTACTGGTTTTAATTTTCGTGGTAATGTTGACACATGAATTTAGAAATCATGCATGTGATAAATTAGATGCAAACTGATTTCTTTAGCGCTATAATGTTTCAAATAATGAAAAAGGTCAATGTTTCGTTGGCGACATTGCAGATAGCATCTATAATTGTATGATGTTTATCTAGATTCAATGTAGAAATCCTGTGATGAATGTGTCGTTTGAAAGGTAATTTACAGCAAATTTTATTAGTAAAAGAATAACTTCTGTAATTGAAATATGTATACGTTTTAACGCATTTCTCTTTGTATGAACTATTTCAAGGTAGCTGATCAGATTTTGGTCAAATAGTGAAATTGTTAGAAACATTAATATCTGATTGTTTTCACTTATTGTTCACTGGGCGCTTATACATGTTAGATTTCCACTGGAGGTACTTTTAAAACTTATTTTTTGGGGTAACCATGACACTATTATATTTGTCAAATTGTTACAGGGACACTTATAAAATTGTCCGAATTTCGTAAAAAATGCAGCTTTGTAAATTATTATTAACATCCTATAGGATATCTTTGTTGCGCAACTAAGATAGCTTTGAAATGCATGAATTCTAAAGCTAAATGAAGCTTTAAAACTTTCGTTTTGGTTCAGATAGCCGGAACATTCCGATTCCTGTCAAATTTTACATACTTCCATACTAAAGGAAGGTATTCATAAAATGTTATAAAGATGAAAAGAGATACATTTCTGATAGGAATCTAAGCTTATATTATTGATCTTTACGTTCTCTGAATAATACTCTTAACAGAATATAGAAAAAGTGAAAAATGCCACGATCGTTTAGGCTCTAAACGCAAAAGTCGGGGTTAAAATACCAGCCAAAATGCCACGTGACCAGTCGCGTGACCAGTCACATACAGTCTGAAATCCAGACAAAAATATAATATACGACCCAAACTTAGGAATGCGTAGACATGTTTTCAGTGCATAACGTATCATTATTTCCGACTATGCGAACATAATGGCATACTCTACATTTTTCAAAAATAATTAGACATGCATTGATTAAAAATTCGATAAGTTAAGTTATTTTCGCTTATTTTTAGCGATTTCGTTCCTTGCAGCACGTATGGCTCACATTACACCGTGCTAATATTATCACAAGCTTTAAGATGCGAACTGCTACCGCCAGTCCTGTCTAATATGTAATGGGCCGTAAAACGTTGACACTGAATTACCTCATGTGAACAATTTTCTTAATCGAGTGCATGAATTTGAAATTTATGAAACGTGTGTGGGAACAAACGATTAACATTCATTCGAACATGTATTTACATTTTTGCCGTACGATATACTACCGGCAAAGAAAATTAAAGAGATATAAGTGTAGTGATTTTATCTGATTTATATTGAACCGGTTACTAGTATATCTTTCTCAATAACATCGATCTTATCGATACCTTTACATTTACCTTATCAAGGTTAACAGAAAGTATGTTCACATTATCTATTTTAGATCAATGGGAAAATGAAACGTTTCGAATGTCCGATGATTCAATGTATCTTTAGCAAAAAAACACGTGGGAATGGAAAGATATTCAGGACAAGGTCGGATAATAAAATGAAGAGTTCGTGTTGATATACATGTACTTACATTATTTGAAAACTAAAAAGTTTTGATAGATAAAGTATAACACATTTACGTCATTGCACATATAGTACGTAATGTATCTCCTACATCTTAAATGAATCATATTTATTTCTCCACTAGGGTAAAGAAGTTTGTTTGTTTGGTTGTTTGTTTTGGGTTTAACGCCGTTTTTAAACAGTATCTACCAAATCTTATAGTTGCAGGATGAAACACTGAATCGTTGTCGTAAATTCTATACACTAAATCAAAATTTAGCATTATCTGATATGATTATATCTTCAAATTATAATCAATGTAATCAATGAGTCTATCCCGCACTAAAGACATAACTTGCAAAAATGAAATTAACACAAATGATATCAGTCTTATTACGACTTGTAGAGAAAAGTTTACTATTACACGCAGTAGAAGACATTACTCAGATTTCAATTATCTTTCCTTTTCATTTTGGGATAAACTCTAGCCCACCAGGAGTTGTTTGTAAACTGTACATGACCCCTATGATCGCTTGTCGGACCAAGTGGTTATGCAATTTTATATGCTGTGGCCTTGATCTTTGACACGATGACCTTGAAAACAATAGTCCAAAGAAGAAGTGACGGCCAAAGTATCTTTCAATATTGAGCAGAAACTGTTTTAAGTCTAGAGGTCACTGTGACATTGCCTTGAAATTTGACCTACTGATCCATAAAACGATAGGGGTCTTCTCTACTTGCACAATTTATTACTGCGTTCTTTAGTTATTGAGCAGAAACCGTTTTCCGTCTCAAGGTCACTTAGACATTGGCCTCTGACTTGCTGAAATGAAAACAACCTGAGTCATCTACTACCACTGGCAGAAATCCTATGAAATTCGACGTCTCTAAAAGAGTGGAAACCGTTTAAGTGTCCAGGTTACAGTGATCAATAATAGTCATTTACTGACTCAGACTGACCTTCTGAATTTTGACGACTGTATGCCTAAATGTTCTTCACTTATTTTAGTATTTAGCAAAACCGATACCAGTCTTAAGGTCATCATGACCTTGACCTTTGACATACTAACCCCCAAAACAGTAGGTAATTATTTACTGATTACACACAATCTTGTTATTAAGTACCAAACATTCTCTTGTATAATTTATCAGAAACCAAATAGTTTACCAACGAACAGAAAGATATATAGACCGACCGACCAACAGTCAATGAGCAAGACAATATACCCCATCATTCCAAAGGGGGCAGGCGGAGGTGCACAATAGTAATAATGTCACCGAAGTTATAGATATGTAAGGTGCTTTATAAATATATAATGTATTATGTTGTTACAAGTCAGTATTATTCAATATGGACATTGCAGCATGACCGTCAGAATACGGCCATCAGTTGGTTGGAAAACACTCGTGCGGGCACAAACTTTTGCTCAATCTGTTACAGAAATCATTAACATTGAAAAACTTAGATTACTTACTAGTGATCGACTTTAAATTCCATATATTCTACATTCAATATAATGGGAAACATGTCAACTTTCACTATTTGTAAGGGATGTAGTTGACGGTAGTTTTCCTTAAGAACATGGTGACATGCTTATACAAGCAACAAACAACAGGGGGAGCGATGGTCTGCGGGTTAATGTGTCAACCGCTCAACCCGGTGGTCGTGGGTTCAAACCCCATTGTGGTCACAACCATACCTTCTCATATTACTCCAGTACTTTTTTCTCCTGGGGGCTGCCTCGACAGTGGTTCAGATAAGCTTGAAGCTTTCACCACAATCTAGTATAAACTAAACAACGAAATCTAGTCTGGTTAATCATTTCCATTAAACCGAAACCTAACAAGGACAGTAAAAATAAGGAAATAGGAAACAGATATCAGTTCATAAAGATGATACATAAGGATTTCAAATCCATAAATAAGACATTTTACATAGAAAGAATTCTCTAAAAACAAGGTGATGGGCCCGTAATGACACATTATAATTTCCGTTCGTTTACGTGTCCTCCGTATGTGATTTCGGTAATCTCCGGTTATTACGGAAACCGTTTATGTTAAATTACATTTACGACAGAAGAGAATACGAAATTGCAAGGAAATTGCTGATTTTCTTTTTGGGTGGGCTTAATGACACAATTCTGAGACATTTCGGAAATTCCTGTAGCGCTTACACTTCTTTCTTCCAAGAAATATGCCATTTACACAGGCAACACAACAGCACAAACAAAACGGAATGTACATTTCAAGTGACTTCACGTGCTTCATATCTCACTCAAGTTTTCTTTTGAAGTCTGTAAAGGATTAATTGCATAGTATTGATGAACGTTCTCGAGATTTAAGATATAATTAAAGGCGTATAATTGAAGATAGGATTATACTATTGAAATAACCCTGTTGTGTGAAACCTACACTTTAAAAGGGATGGACTGTGTATTTAAATATTCACTTTTTTACAAAACCTTTGTCGGTTTCTGTTCAATACAAATAAGTATCCAATTTCAGTTTATCGGATCATTACGCTGATCATTGCTATACAAATTTACATTATTCCCAAAGATAACTTACTGTTCTGTACCCGTGATTGGCATTAGTTATGTATCTAACATCTTGGTTATAAATTTTGTTATCTTTTTTACCAACTACAAATATAAAATATCTAAAACTCGTTTATATATTTATTTTATTCAAGTAATTTGGAAGATTAGACCTGAAAGTGAATTCAGATAAAATAAATGTAGCTTAGTCTTTAATGACAAAGGATATTCTAACAAAATCTTTCTTTTTATTTTGACTGTTGTGGTATTAGTCAGGGTGACGTCATTGTAGTTATGTCAGCGTATTAACCTGTGCGCTTCCGGACATTAGGTGAAATACATTTTGGTTCCTCAACAGAACAGCCGATGTTAGATGTATAACAATATACCAAGGGGTCGAATCGTTTATGAACAAGACACATATTTTGCCGTTCAAGAAATGAACAACTCGTCTACATAGATGACTACTTCACTTGAAAAAAAATCGGTTCTATTCGCTTCGCAACCAGTAAGCTATCATTAGTAGCAAATCCATTGTTAGGCCACCTTTAACTTATAAAAACAGGATATGCTCTGATTTTTAGCTCGACTATTCAAAGAATAGGTAGAGCTATGGACTCGCCCATGCGTCGACGATTTGGTTAGGTTTTGTATGTAAACTGGTATCTCAGTAACCACTTGCGGGAATGGATTGAAACTTCACACACTTATTCACTGTGATAAGCTGACTTATACTGCACAGGATCCATCACTCTTTTGCTTTTTTTACAAAATTATGCCCCTTTTTTCGAATTAGATATTTTTGGTTAAGGTTTTGTATGTAAGCTGGTATCTCAGTACCAACTAATGGGAATGAATTGAAACTTCATATACTTGTTCACTGTCACGATCTGACCTGAAGTGAACAGGTTCTATAACCCTGTTTTGCAATTTTACAAAATTATGCCCCTTTTTCAACTGTAATATTTATTCAATTGACAAGTATGTTGAAGAGTCGAGCGTTGCTGTCCTCCGACAGGTCTTGTTTTAAAAATAGCAAAATGTTCTTCCTTGATATGACTGTGTGTTAGAAAAACGAAAGCTTCAAGAATCATTTTTACCCCTTTTTATTGAATCCGAGGCTCACGCGTTTAACCTGATAGTCGAGATCATAGCTGCGGATATCGGGTTATGTTTCGATTGAGGTACGTATCATTTCTATGACTATGGCTATTGTAAAGCATTTCAATCGGGAAGTTGGCACTGACATCGAAGATCGAAAATCGAAATTAAATTTCTAGCCAGCTTTAAACTTCGAGCCAGCTCGAAGATCGAAATTCAACATTGAATATGAATTTCGTGCTAGCTTTTAACAAGTTCGAACCAGCTCGAAGATCGAAATTCAGATTTTCAAAAACTTGAATTTCGAGCTGGGGTTGAATTTTGAGCCAGCTCGAAGATCGAAATTCAGATTTTCAAAAAGTTGAATTTCGATCTGGGGTTGAATTCAGATTTTCAAAAAGTTGAATTTCGAGCTGGGGTTGAATTTCGAGCCAGCTAGAAGATCGAAATTCAGATCTAGAAAAGTTGAATATCGAGCTGGGGGCTGAATTTCGAGCCAGCTCGAAGATCGATATTCAGATTTTCAAAAAGTTGAATATCGAGCTGGGGTTGAATTTCGAGCCAGCTCGAAGATCGATATTCAGATCTTCAAAAAGTTGAATTTCGAGATGGGGTTGAATTTCGAGCCAGCTCGAAGATTTTTTTGAAAATCTGAATATCGGTCTTTGAGTTGGCTCGAAATTCAACCCCAGCTCGATATTCAACTTTTTGAAAATCTGAATTTCGATCTTCGAGCTGACTCGATATTCAATCCCAGCTCGAAATTCAACTTTCTGAAAATCTGAATTTCGATCTTCGAGCTGGCTCGAAATTCAACCCCAGCTCGAAATTCATCTTTTTGAAAATCTGAATTTCGATCTTCGAGGTTGCTCGAAATTCAACTCCAGCTCGAAATTCTATCTTGAATTTCGATCTTCGAGCTGGCTAGAAGTTCAAAGCAAGCACGAAATTGATATTCAATGTTGAATTTCGATCTTCGACCTGGCTCGAAGTTTAAAGCTGGCTAGAAATTTAATTTCGATTTTCGATCTTCGATGTCAGTGCCAACTTCTCGATGCTCAATTTTGACTCAGTTCATTTAGCATTTCTTAGCTTAATGTTCGTATAGACAATGACTGACAGCATATTTGAAACTGTTGAATTAAAAACATGGTGTTTTGACATGTATGTATAGATTTGGTATTAAATATTTGACAATTTTTTCTCTTCAGTCTTTTCTTTTAACAACAACGATATCATGGAATTGACTATTAAATCCTTAAGTAATGTCTATTTGATGGACATTTTACAGACATTATTGTAAGCGAATATTGGTGTTAAAAACTGGAAACTCATTAATTTTCGTGTTGAACAAATTTTCATAGGTTTCGTGGTTGAGTTGAATCACGAAAGTAATTCCCAAATAAACTCGAAAAATGCCCATTGATGTTATTTCTGAAATTTGAAATCGATGACTTCATTTTTCCAAGAAATTGCCGCTCTGACCGAAACGATGAAACTTATTGCCTACGAAATAAAATGATTTCACAGTGGGCGCCAATCACTTCAGCTGAGAGATTCATTGCAATAAACCAAGGGTTCGTTTAAGAGCATGTAAAGTCAGTTTTGCGTTAAACTAAACATGATAAAGGGTGAAATAAAGTTTAGCTCGAGACATATCCGAGTCAGTTGAGAACACAGAGTATTTAGACTGGTATCCGGACTCTGTTTGATATCTCTTAACAAATTTTTATTTTTTATTATCATTTCTTTTCTTTTTTTGTCATTCGGTGTCGCTTTGTATGTTTCAAGAATATACATTACTATTGCAAAACAATGGTCACATGCTGATTCTGTTGCGAAATGTATATTCTTGACACATACAAAGCGACACCGAATGTCAAAAAACATTTAACAGTAGACAGAAGAAAATCTGGAAAAATACAATGTTAGAAAATTTTAAGTACTAGTACACTAATAAAATTTACATAATATTTAAATTAATTATGAAAAATGTCATTAATTTGTTTATCCGGTTTGATTTCCATGAAAGAAAACATTAATTGTCTTGTAAATAGAATAAAGTGTCTCTTGTTTTAAGTTTAACGAGGGGAACCCATAGTTGTCATAAGCAATAACTCTTGACAAGCACCTGCTGGACATAAAACTACATCACTTTTGTATCTAAAAAATAAATGAATGTGTGGAATATCTTATAGAGGATTATTCTAACTGTAATGTTAAATTAAAGAATGAATTCTTGCTTAAACAGATTCAAGAAATGTGTTTTAATAGAAATAACTATAGATATTTGTTTACTTCCTGAAGAGGACTAATAAAAATAGTCGAAACGTTGAATGAAAATGGAGTTAGCTTTGTAATTCTCCTAGAAATAACTAGCACATACATATCGTGATACATGTCTTCAAAACAATGTCAGCCTACGTTTTCACTTTATAATATTTCTTCCGAGCACGAACACTTATGTCAAGGTCAATAAACATACAGGTCAAGGTTTCGAGCCCAGTTGGTGTCACGACGTTGATTTCTCATTTGTCACTAGTAGCGTAATGATTTGTCTAAAAGCATACTTTACAGTATATAAAAATTCCCAAAAGCAGTGTCCTAATTCACAAGAATGATTAACCTATTTCGTTTTTCTGCATGTACAATAACTTGATAAGATCATCGTTTTATCAAAATCATCCATATTTATTTATTTTGCACTCTCTAGCCACGAAACTTTTCCTAAATAATAGCAGTCATACTTTAAACATTGTTTTTCGAATTCACAGCTGAGGAACGAAATCAAATTAATTTGAAATTAAAATGTGTGCTAGTTAAGGTGACAATAAATATGTTTCCTAAATTAATTACAGGTAACGCAAATGACATTTATATATTCTGTTTTTAAATTGAAATAGCACTAAAACTCATTATTTATTCAGCACGTTGATATATTCTTTATTCTTAAGTAGATCATTCAGTCCTCAACTATGATGGCACACCTCAGCAAAATTCATATCCACTTATTTATTTACCGGTATCAAATAATCAAGGCCTTCGACTTTTGCCGCCTGTTTTATTACAGTTTAGTATTCAGATGCGCAGAAATTGCACCATGAGGGCATTAGCTCGCCCGAGTGGTTAAATATGTAAGGATCTGGACGATGAACCGTAGTAAATTATACGATAAACCACCCACAAGAAGGCCATGATCGTTTTCATTCTAACATGCATGCTCATTGGAATCTTTTGATAAAATACATGTTGGACTTCAGCTATCAGAGTAGTAACGAACCGGACGCTAATCGGCATCTTTATGTCATAATTAAGAAATAATGTATAGCAAAAGAGTGCTTTAACACTATTTATGCACGATGTGCGGTTATACGTCGGGCGTAATTATTGCACGAGGGCGCAGCCCGAGTGTAATTATTTGTACGACGTATTACCGCCCGAGTGTATAAATGGTGTTAAAACACTCTTTTGCTATAAATCATTTCGATTCTAATATGCCCTTAATCTAAAACAGTAGATAAAATATAGAAGCGCTCTTTCTTGGTCGCAAAAAAAACTTTGACGTCACCGCACGTTAACGTGACGTCATTCTAGCGTAAGAGTGTTTTAACAGAGACAAGCATATTAGAATTGACGTTATAATGTTCTCTTACCGGTCCGCGCGTCCAACCGTTGTTTATCGCAGAATATACACTGCTTGGTCTCCTTCTTTGTTTTACTGACAATCAAATCGAGCCATGTTAGAAATGTAGATGATTTTTCCTTCAAATGTCACATATCATTTTACAGCTAACTCCAGATTTTTCAATAGTCTGCCTTGAAAAGACTGGTAGTCATTTTTATGGCCTAAATTCTAAATATCTGATAGAGACATTTTACAAAATCAGCAAAAACAACAGTTAAGGTGTAAAGACACTCGTCATAATCCATCAAGGATATAAAGAGTACATATGTAGCAAAGATACAAGGAAAGAATGTTATCAGTAAACAGAAGTGAACAAAACTGTGAGAAATTCTTGGCTTATATGTAGCAGATGTTATGTCAGGAATGACCCTCCAAATGGCAATCAGAATGGATTATAATAATCTGTCACTGTGTCTGATATAGAGGGAAAAGGTCTATTCCGTTTCTGTTACATTTATAAATTCGTAAAGAGCAGGCTTTGGGTCAGAAAAAGTCCATATTCTGCATTTCCGTGAAGCTGCAGATGGGAATATCCGGCTAGAGGCTGACCGTTTTGACGGTAACAAGGATCTGTCGAGTTATCGCAAAAACAGTTACTCGAGATCCGGATATTCCCATCTGCATTTACTACCAGTAGTAGATTATTTTTCCTGCATACTGTATTTCACAAGATATAGCACAAATAAAGAAAAAAAATGACCTACAAGCATTACACTTAGGGCCATTTCGTTCAAATTTTGAATATAAATAATTTAACACATAAGACTTACTTAGTCATAATTTAATCTCAAATGATAAACATTTAGATATACAACTTAACAAAAAATATCATTGTAAAATCCGAATCCACAAAATGGCATAACGTAAAATTCTAACAATGTTAAAAGTAACTGGATCACAGAACAGTTTGTACGTCCGAGTACTGATCACTACTTCGTGATTCCTCACACGGCTCTCACAACATGCACACACCTCTGCCTCATCGACAGCACGTAGTTCCGGATGACCCATTGGGGAATATTCCTCCATTCCTGCGCAAGGGCCTGTTCCATTTCACGGACATTGCAAGGGGCTGGGGATCAACTCCG
This sequence comes from Mercenaria mercenaria, assembly GCF_021730395.1. Classification (NCBI taxonomy): domain Eukaryota; kingdom Metazoa; phylum Mollusca; class Bivalvia; order Venerida; family Veneridae; genus Mercenaria; species Mercenaria mercenaria. Next base: position 116,942,853 of record NC_069361.1, on the reverse strand, counting down.
TACTCGCCAGTTCAGCTAGTCCCACAGGTGCTCAATAATATTGAGATCCGGTGACTTACGTGGAAAAGGCAGCTGCCGCACGTTCTGTTGTTGCAGCAATATATGTATGAGCCGGTGCTCCGTCTTACAGCAATTACATGCCATGTCCACTGGCTCGTAAGTGCGGAATTCCGACTAGGACCAAGATGTCCTGCTGGTTCCTAGCTGCACTAAGGTTTCCGCGAACAATTATCGAAACAAAGACTAATATCAAACAGGGAATGCCACGTACCAAAATCGCAGCCTCCCCAAAACGAAACCTACAGCACGCAGACGTGCACACCACAAACACATACACATACACGTGCACACACACAAAGCCAACACACGAGGAAAAAACAAAGGAACACACACACATACACGCGCACACACACAAAGCCAAAGCCTACACAAGAGGACAAATCGAATAAAGGAACACAGTGGGGCACCGTCTTGGAACGGTCAGTGGCAAAAACACCACTGGGGAGCTTAAACCGGTTTATGGTGCGCACCCAACCTCACTCTTACCCAGTCTGTCTTTTAATGTGTAACGACACTCCAGCCCATACCATCACGGAACCACCGCCATACTGATCTCGTTGAATGACACACGCGTCGTTCCATCTTACCTCGACGTCAGTACACTCACAACTTTCCGTCGTTGTGGCACGACTCTCGTCCGTGAACAGGACATTTGACCACTCTGCCCGTTGTTGTCACGTGATGTCAGAATAATCTCCCTGACTTATTCCCTGTTCGCGGAGCCGCCTTAGCCTGAAGACTGTTTGTCGATTTACGGGTCTAGCATGCGTTCCGTTGGTCGCCCTCGCAGTGCAGGTCGCAGTCTTGAAACAATCTCAAAGGTGACCTGTAACGATCCGCACATCCTGTGCAGGCGTTGTCACCTTTCTGCGAGGCTCCCTTTGCTCATCGTCAACTTGGCCTGTGCGCTAAACTGCTGCCGAAGGCAAGCCATGGTGAACACATGTCTGTCAAAGACTCGGTCAGCCTGTAAAAAAAAAGGATAACTCAATATTAAAATTTCACTGATAAATGTACATTTGTATTATAATTAATTGTGAATAGAATCATTTTGTAAAGTCTTGCAGTCAAAATATCATTACAATATATAAATAAACTCCGATTTACTTACGTGTCTGAGTGTATATCCGACTTGCAACATGCCAGTTGCGCGACCGTGCTCTTGGATTGCAATCTAAATAGCTAAATAATGTTTTTTCAGGGTGAATAGAAAATGAAAATAAAATTCGATATGTTTTGCTTACCAACATTTCCTCATGTAAAGCGTTGAAATAGTGCACGGCAAGCGCAAACCTGCTGCATCGTCACTGTTGAAAGATTTTATCATTTCTATACAGCTAATGTAGCCAAACAACTTATGTATGGTTTCAAGCTAATACATAAATCCATATTCGAGAAATTGGAATTTAAAAGTGTCAGGTTAGAAATGGCACTTTGTGTATATCATGTACGCAACAGATTGTCTCATCATGGCGAACATTTGTGTGAGGTACTAAGATAATCAAAACATCAATGCACATAAAAGTTATGGAGCGGAAACAATTTTACTGGATTTTCAATAGTGACCTTGACCTTTGACCGACAACCATTGGTCCTGTGCGCTACACTTAGTCTTATCATGGGGAATATTTCTGTGTAGTAATTAAAATCCTTCAATGCAATTTAAAGTTATGAAGCCGAAACAAACTTTTACTCGACCTTAATTAAACAGTGACATTGACCTTTAACCGACAAGCATAGATCATGTGTTGACACATTGTCTCATCATGGGGAACGTTTGTGTGTAGCACTAAGATAATAAATCAATGCATATAAAAGTTATGGAGCGGAAACAATTTATACCTGACGTTCAATAGTGACCTTGACCTATGTCCTACAAACAGAAGTCATGTACGTGCATAATCTACATATTGCCTTCAGTTTACATACTAAATTTTATGAACCTAGCTTGAATACTTTTTGATGAATTGAAGACGGATTTGCGGACGGACGGACGGACGGAGGGCACTCCTATGGTCCCCTAATAGGTTTTAAGTTGTCATGAATAAAGAAATGATTAGATAAAGATATGGAAACACCAATAAATTCATAAGTTATTTTTAATGTTATTCTCTTCGTTCACTCAAGTTTTGTTTTCATTGTTTTTCCTTTGCAACGTTCCCAATTTGATATGAATCATAATTCTAAAATGAAATCTGTTGAAATCGGAAATCTGACGTCACGCCGACGCATTATTTGGCGTCATTCAGGCGCCGAGAAAAAGTGCTACTGTATTTGATCTATTTTTTTCAGAATTGAAATGATAGAATCGAATGGCGTTAAACTTAATTTACACACGTTGTATTGAATATTATTCGCACACAATAACTCACTAGACGTCTACGCACTCCTTTAACACTTTTCAAACACAGTTACACGTTGACGTCTCGTCTATCTATTACATTTGCGTCATACATGCGCCATGAAATATTGCTTTCCTGTTTCTTTTATTTGTTTACATAAAATACGTATTAGAATCGAAATAATATTAACATATTTCAACTACACGACTCGATTATACGCCGCGTGTATAATTCACTTGAGCAACGTCCACGTGACATTATTCCGCAAGCGTATAACCTCGTCCTATTGTATAATATTATTTCTTAAATGAAACATTGCTTCATGTCAAGTAATTGCAACACATTGATATTAATAACAGCGGGCTTAGTTAAAATTTAAGAGTGTTTTTTTTTTCTCGCAGCATTCCCAAATTGATATAAATCATAACTGAAACATCGCTTTATGTCAAATTATTGCAGCAGAGGTGTATAAGCTACAGTGGAATTTAGTTAAAATTATGTGTTGTGTCTGTTACTTTCGAAATATGTTTGACAGTATATAAATCAGAATTACAGGACCAGTCCATCACTGGAACGTCTTTTATTCTTAATTAAACCATTTCTGCTGAAGTACTAATCAGTTAAAGCTGGCATATTTGTTAAAGTTAAAAGTTAGCATCAAGTAAAGTAAAAACAATATATATATTTTACTGTACATCTGTGATAAGTGGAGTGAGCCACTCGCTTGCGTGCTTTAGCAATTCTAAAATAGATAAGGATAAACAAGCAAATAAAGTACACAGTCGGATTTATAAAAGGCTTTACCGACGCAAAATATGGAATATGTCTGATTTATTAAGAAACAGTTATTATTAATGGTCCTACAAACTGAATCGGCAAGTGTGTGTGTGTGATCGGGTTTAACGTCTTTTTCAACAATTTTTCAGTCATATCTACTGGTTGAGAACCATTTTCCGGACACATTTTCATATTTCGGCTCCATTATTCCCTAAAAAAAATTGACATAAATGAAGCCCACACTGCACAAACTTCAGCTCCTTCCATATCCGATGTTGTAATCAGCATCGCGTTGTGACATAAAATTTGGGTTTCATGAGGCCTCAAATGGGGTCACTAAAATGAGTTACTTTTCCCGTCAGGTGAACCAGTTTCCGGACAAATATTTTGACAGTGTTGTGTTGCTAATTTGATATCAAAATAAGTAATTAAACTATTTCTACACATTTCTTTATCATTCATCTCTTCAAAATTGCACATGAAACATAACTCGACATTCACCAGCAGCTATGAAAGCAAACCGAGGTTGACTATAAAAGACTCGAAATTCGTCTTATATGAATTCTTGATAATTCCAATAGATATAGAATAAAATTAGTGCAAAATCGACAGCCCTGCATCTTACGTAACTTTTAGCGTGAAATTAAAAGTAGAACATGTTATCAACAGACAATCATTATGTAGTATGATTATTTTTCCCCACTTGATACCTCGGCATGTGTGAACTAATGCGCATGCGCAATGCTATCTTCGTGCCCCGTTAAGACAGAAAGTTGTTTTGTAAACGCAGGTGAGTTATCATCAAAAACCCAAACATTACACAGCCTTATAAAATAGTGGTTTGTTGTAGACATGAAGAACAAACATCTAAATGATCTAGATGAAACAATTACATGAATAACAACGAAATAAAGCGGATATTACATGTGTCCGGAAACTGGTCCTGTCCGGAAAAATATTCCCAACCAGTACATCTTATTACATACTCGTTTCTAATTCCCGTTAAGTTACAATGTACCGGAAACGTCAATATTTTTCCAGACACTGACGCCTGAATTTCATATCGGGTGCGTGACCCAATTCAGTGTTTGTTGTTGCACTATTTTTTTCTATTAAGTTTAGTATTGTCAATTCTATTCAGGCTATTGAACATATTTTTGATATTTACATTATATTTATACGTGTACTAATAAACTTTGATAATGTGGCAGTTGACCTCAATACAATCGACACTGTTTATTTTCCAATACAGGTAAATCCAATAACTGCTTTACAATAGATCTGTGACAGATTATCTTTGAACACCCCTGGACTTATTGGACTCAACTGCCACATTATCATAGCTTATTAGTAGATGTGTATGTAATAAAAATGTTATTATCTTTGCATCGGGAAATATGCACTCGTTCTTCAGCGGAAGAATATTGCGCTGCTAAAGTCGTGCAATATTTCCGCCGAAGAACTCGTGCATATTTCCCGATACAAAGGTAATAACCTATAACTATTAACTGGAATTCTTATATTCAGTACGATAAAAGATCTGAAAAAAATGCAACCTCGTTGTCTTTGAATCTTTCCAAAAGTATCTATGTCTCTGGACAATTTCTAATCACATTGTCCTCATTCATTAACCTTTACCCTGCTAAGTTTCTAAAGTGGAGTGGTCTATCATTCAATTTGGGCAATACCATTTATTATTAGAAGAGGTGTTCACTGAAAATTTACTGACTAAATAGCGAATAGTGCAGGCACGGACGTGCAGGCTGATCTTGGTCTACACTGGTCGCAAAGGCTAAATTACTTGCCGCCAGCAAGTCAAAGGTTAACCTTATCTAACTATTTCAACAAGATATACCCAGCTTTATTATTAGGGATTCTATTAAAATGTCGATCTCCGTGGCCTTGTGATTTTTCTTCGATGACTTTGAATCATGTGCCCCTCATCTCCATTGCTTACTTTGGATGCAGAATTCTTCATCATGTTGGCTTGCGGATGATTGGTTCGGCTGTTCTGCTCGGCCCGTTCCTAAAATAATGCACTTCGTGTTACCTAGAGTTTTCTCAACTTTCAAAAGCTGGAAAGTCGCCAATAGCCTGTCGGTGCGACCAGGCAAAAGTAACAAAATATTTTTCAACATACATGTAGTATGTTCAGTTGTTGGACAAAATGCAGTAACTTTTTTGTAGTAAAAGCAGCAAATGCTGCACTCAACAATTAATGTGGGTATAATTTGAAGACATTTGCTTGAATTTAACTTAGAGCGGAAAAAATAACGGCAACCATCCAAACCTTTTAGTGGGTATTACAAAACCTGCAACTGCATGATTTGTCTAATAGAAGAGAAGTTTTTGATTAATGTAGGATGTGATCGCTATAAATTGTTCACTGAAATGTCTAATTAAAAATATCGCTAAGATCAATGTCGTTGGAAAGATAAAGAAGGTTCAATGAAAATCAGATAAGATGGTGACACTAAACTCTTTTAATTTTCTTTACTAGCAGTACAACGTCCGGCAAAACTATAAAATAACAATCGTTCTTTTCCCACATACGTTCCATAAATTTCAAAATCATTCTCTCAATTAAGAAAATTGTTCACTTGAAGTAATTCAGTGTCAACATTTACGACTCATTAGATATTGGACAGGGCTGTCGATAGCAATACAAATCTCAAAGCTTACAATAATATTAGTAGGGTGTAATATGAGCTATAAATTGACGTAAGGAACAAAGGCGCTAAAATGATAAACTTTATAAAAATGTATAATTAAAGCGTGTCTAATTATTTAGAAAGCGTAGAATTAATGGCTATTTTCACATTGTTAGAAATAATAATACGTCGTGCATGGACAACAGGTCTCCGCACATTTAAGTCTGTGTCGTATATTTTATTTTTGTTTTGATTTTACACTAAATATGACTGGTCACGCGACATCCTGGCTGGCATTTTAAAGCCGTTTGTGGGGTTTATAGCCTAAACGAATACAACATATTACATGAAATTGTAAGTAATTTGCAGAACAATATAAAACATTAAATCATTCATACAAACTACATAATTAAATACGTTCAAACATAAAAAATATTATTGATTCCAGGCCTGGCCCGACAGCTCGGTATTACGGTAGGGCTTTTGTTAAAAACAACGGAAAAGACAAAAGCTTTCGAATACCATGGAGGCTTTTTTTACCTGGCTTTCTGTGTGAGCAACTGCAAACGCCTTGGCAAGCTGAGAACCAGCTATTGCAATTCATAAACCCAGTGAATCTCTTCATAAAAGGAAAGTGCTTATCTTTTTGCGTAACTTCTTTAATGATATACGTATTGTATTTACAGATCTTTCGTCTCGCTATGCTGAGATAGCAAATAAGGGCGATGCGACTAGCTTGTAGAAAAATCTAACCTTGTAGAAATAATAAAGTGAAACTAATGCGACCGTCACGACCATATTAGTATTCGTATCTCGATTTAATAAATTTTAATTCTAAATTAAGCCTACGAGACTATTTTAAATAAATTTTTACCTCATTTTAAAGGAATATGATACTTTAGATCCATGTCTACGGAGATTAAACTCCGCGTAAAACAAAATATTAATGTGAAACTCAATATGGATATGTTCTTATTTCAATTATTCATTTTAATGAAGAAAAACATGAAAGTATTCTTTTACAGTCTATTTTAGGTTTTAGTCTAGTCTTTGTCCGCCAATAAATGTAAAAATAGATACAAAGGTCGCTAGTCGAAGGAAGTGTCCATCCGGTATAAATGGACTTTATGGATCCTGCATTTGATCTATTACATGCATAACTTCCAAATTCTTACTAAACATTTCCGTGTAAATTTAAACCTTTAAGATGTTTTAAGTAAATGGTTCTCTTTCAATTTCTAAACGGGAAAAATCATGTCAATTTGTTACCTGGCGTTTAGGAAGCTTGGCAATAGAGGATATCACAATTGAAGGCAGTATTAGGACCTGAAACTTCTTTTTATTTTTTTGTAATTTTATATTTGCTTAATCATAAATGATAAGTCTGTTAAATTCTTTACCAGTAGCTGTTATTTCTTCATTTGTATAGTGACTATTTCTCTTCAAGTAACTGACAACATCCCTAAATGTGTCAGCGGCGAAGTACAAATGACTGAAGACATATTATGGTGTTTTCCGTCAAATCGTCACGGAGAAGATAGAAATGGCTCGGGCATTGATCTTGCGACCTATGGACGTAATCGGGTTGGGCGTTAAAAATAATATTCAAACAAATTCAGGACTATAATGTCTTCTGAATATAATTAGAATGGGGAAGCCTTTGTGACGACCAGTAAGTTAAGATCACTTACTTCGAGTCACTTACCCCTTACATATTTTGGTTCGAAACATCACTTAAATTAATATGTAGAATTCTTCGTGTGCTGGCTTACGGAAGGTCAATGATTCTTTCCAGGTGTCAGCCCAAAACAAGGCACAGAGGGATCTTCCCCCCCCCCCCACCACCCCATCCCCCCCCCACCCCCCGACACACACACACACACCAACAAAAGCCAGAAGACTCTTAACTAAACAAAAACAAACCAAACATAATTAGAATGATTTCGAATCGCATGCCGCTCGACTTCAAAGTTCGATGTCGCTCAGATGTATGCCACATGGATGCATGTTTAATTATTAAAAGATGTCGACGACACCATTTTTTCAACAATATTATGCTGATCAAAGTCTTGTTCTACGATGAATTTTAGTAACATATTTAAGGACAGTATTAAAGATAAGTATGTACTTTATTTAAAATAAGTTAAAAGAAGTATTCACGATCTATAATGCAGAACTCACAGAAAGTAAATGTGTTAATATCCGAATTGAAGAACAAATGTAATTTATCATGGGGAAAAGGACATTACAGAAAAATGTATCAGTCAATAAATAGCATTGTGTTAAATTTGTGGAAAACATATATGTTAACGAACATTTCTACATGTCAATTTCTCGCAGCGGAGGTCTATTAAGCTCAGTGGGTTTTTAGATAAAATTCAAGGATTGTGTCAATTGCACATAAAATATGTTTAATGTCAGAGTAACAGAAAAGTAAAAAAAAACCGGAAACTCCACAGGCCGCTCAACACGACAAAAATGAAGGTTTGATCGAGTCTGTTCATGAATGTTAGTGGAGATGCATGCTACCGTCTACTCCCTCTAGCCTCAGGTTCAGCGGAACGTAACATTTACACAACTTCAAGTACCAAAATCAACTTGAAGACATTCGCAGACATGTTCATACGGCGGTGTACATTGAACCTTAAATGATACATAGAGTGCAATGCCATGCAAGGTCTGTTCCCTAGTTAAAATAATGTTACGGTAGATAAGATATTTTAATTGTGGACCCTCTATTTTTCAAATGGGGAATTGCCTTCATCAAAAGGGAAGCAAATACCACAAATTTAGAAACGTCGTTTTTTGGACAGCGGTTATGTAGAAAAAAAAATATGATAAAAGAGACAATTTAAAATTTAAGTTATAAATTTCCCGCAGCTGGAAGGCGATGCCCCTCGAGCAATATTATACGGTGTCAATCTATCACAACATGTTCGTTTTGCAAGAGCAATTTTTTTTTTTTGGTCGTGTATGGCGACTTTCTGAGTTTCCACATTTCCTATTTCGAAACGCTTCTTAAGATTGGTCTTACACTCCCCATTTACTATGAGGATGTAGTTTACACACTACGTAAAATTAATCAATGCTTATTTCAACAAATATTTGAAAAAAAATCCCTGTTAGAAAGGTATCAAAATAGGAGATAATGCAAATAATTTAAAGCACATTGTATGTATGGCAATTATTCCCTCTACAGCTAGTCGCCAAGCTTGCCTGTTCGATGGTGTGATGACTAATCAAGTGCAAGACTCTGTGATGCTGTTCTTCTAAATCCTACTAAATCCTACTAAAACGAAAGCAGGGGGTGGATTTTTGTCATGTTATATGTCTAGTTCTGTCCTTAAAAGTTATGTTCTTGGGACTCTGACTCCAGACAAGTTTGTTGAGATTATTGGTGTACTGATATTTCTGGTTGACTATGTGTATAGATTTTACTTTATACAGTATTGTATTTTGTCCCTTTAATGAAATATGCATCCTGTAATAGAAGCCGTTGGCACTCAACGTCTGTCTCTTGTAACCGACTTACTTAAATACAGATGTTATGTTAAGTGACCACCGCTTCCTAAATAGTATACAACTGTTCCCTGGTAAGTGTTAACGATATGCGATAAATATAAAATCAATTATAAAATACATGTACTTCTATTTTTGTGAGACTGTATGAATCATATTAAGGAAGAATATAATACATTAAACGTTCCATATTATATATGCTTTAGAAGAAGAATTTATATTCATAACATCAGAACATTTCTGTTGATCCATACAATTAAGATGCGTAATACGATTCTCAAATATGTTGCCAACCTTAATATGATATCTTCTTTCATTACAACGAAGATGTTACTTTCCTCAAAAAGAATTAAAGGATGGTATCTAATATGTTTGAAGAGGATGGGGTTTCCTTTTGTTATTTCAAATGGGGTTTTGACAATTTTGAACATTCTTTATACGAGATGAAATCCTCATTAGAGTCATAACCAAAGTTTAATTGTATCGGAATAGTTTTACAGGGCATTGAGAATAAGTTACAAAACCTTGCGAAAATTATTTTACAATCATATAATAAGGAGTAAGGTTACACTTATCATTTAACGCTACTTTATCAAATGGAACCCGAGAAACCTGAAGGTTCAAATAACCATTTTCTTCTTAATCCAAACAGACTTAAAATGATTAAATCCGTCTCATGTCAAACAATATTATGGCAGTGAATGATATTGCCTAATATTCATTATTTTATGAGTAGAACAGGACTCAGGCATCTTGGTTTTGAAACATGATAAGTGACCTATATTTACACCATATATCAGTAAAGGTGGCATGACGCCTCTGACTACTGAAAATAGATAATGGTTAAATGGTATAAAACTGTTTTTATTATTTCATTAGCATTAAAGATCATTATTACAATATCACGGCATATTTTAAGAAATATAACTTTCATTAAATGAACTATAAAATGAAAATTTCTAGCTCAGCTAAAAGTAACGCAATTATGCTGAAACAAACTAACGTTCGTTATCATGATAGTCATATATGCACTAAACAATGCAAGGAGAATGCAAGTGCTAGGTATGTCCAGCCACAGATAATCCGAGGCTAAATGTACAATAAATTGTTCAATATAATGTATCGTTAAATGATGGTGGCTTATCAGGAATGCAAATTATAAATCCAGTGCAAAGTCAGGAGAATACATTTCCTAACAATGTAAATGTTCATATCAAAAATCAATATTTGTATTTTTTTTATTAATCTTTCGTTGTAATATAACAGACTCGGTTGCTATGTTTGGACCGGGCATCTTGTTCCACGTAACGCTTATCAATTCATGCAAATGGCTGTACTAAGCTGCACACTCACTAAAGGAAACCGGGAGTCATGTCTGTTTCAACTGAGGTTTGTAGCAAAGTGATCCGCATGTATATCTATACATAGCTTTTGTACTGACCTACATTTTTTTCAGCTATCAATGGATCATTTAAAAAATGGGCGAAGAGCTGATAGATCCCCTGTCTTTATATTAATAGTGTCAGTCAGTACGAAAAATGAGGTCAAGCACCCCTGCAGCAATTAAGAATGAAAAAAAAGAAATGAGTAAAAGCTAGTGGACCGCTAAAATAGAATGCCAATCTAGTGACCAACCTCGGAAGTGAACTTAGCGATACAGCCGTTGAGTTAACAGTCATTTAAAGGCATGCTATTTAATTAGAAGCTCCCATGTTTGGCACGGTTACTGTTAAATAGAACAAATTATCCATATAGAAAATAAATAGTCCTTTACTTGTTTATCAGACCTTTTTATGCTACGGTTATGCAGTAGTACATTACCTATAATGAAAACAACAAAGTCGCGACTATCAATTTGAAACTAAAACCTTTAAGACTGATATTGTTAAACCATTTAAATTTGAGCAAACAACTGCACTATTGCGTGCGTATTCAGTTACAGTACTACACTACACGCGTAAGAAGTTCGAATTAAATGTCTGATTGCACGTTTCTGATATTCAGTTAATATAAAGTGTCTTTTTAATTGTTCAAGCTCCACAGAATCCATGCTGACTTTAACCTTAGAAGTTCTTGACATGATAGATTATCCACAAGAAGCATTATAAACTTGTAAGGCAGTACGTGGCATGACCTGATGTGTTGATGTTGAAAATGTATATAATTCGGTGAGACGTGTTTTGAATGAACTGGTTTTAGGTATAAAATTAGCACACCCCTTAACTACTCGTTCGCAAATAAAAAGAAAAGAAAAATAACCTTGTGAGTCTGCGTGAATTTATTACAAAGAAGGCATAAATTCCTATGTTCGCGTCTTATTCAAGTAATATTATCTGTTTGAATATCAATTTATATGAACAGAAGCAATAATTATAGCCTAAAAGAGTTATACTGAAAATGTGCATGAATTCTGCAACGGAAATAGTGTGCTACTTTAGGAGTTAATGAACGAGTTCTAAAACAGCCACCTGGTCTGGTCACGGACTTCTGGCTAGCTTATTGAACACTAATGATTTTTCACTTCAGGTTGTCACTAAGATATGTTTAGTTTAGGTACTGTGGATGCTGTTTTGATATCAAAGTGATAGAAATAGGGTAAATATTTATCTGGTCTAAAATGGGCCTACTTACAAGTAACAACACTGTAAACAGACAACATTTTATATATAGATTATTTAGTAAAGTATTATTTGTATTACAACCTATTAGTAAACTAGGGCTTGAATACTTTTTCATCTGCAAATCCTTGACCCGAAGATATAGTAACTAGTATACTGTCTAGCCTAACAAAAACTTTAAACTATTGAACAAAACATTCTTTCGAAATCATTTTTAACACCTGAGTTTGAATCTGATATTTGATATGTCCTTAAAGTTCCAAAACCGAATAAGTTTACAGTCGTATTAAACATTAAAAGATATAAGTCTTTGAAGATTTAAATGAATAAGATTTTTATCACACGTATTAAGCCAACATAGTTCTAAAAGGCTTTTTTATACAAGTATAATCAAAGTAGAGGAAGGTCGGTTATTTCACCAAGGTGCCCGCCGTACGGGAACCAATGCCTGCAGGCAACCGGAGACCTGATCCACCATCAAAAGTTACCATATAACCTAAACTTTAGTCGCTTATACATGTTATACATTACATACATCTGCAATACAAAAACTAAGTACTTGAAAACGTATATGCATATAATTCTGGAATTCTGAAATTGTGAAAATGTTCTACAACCATTTTGGTCTGCACGATGTTACTCGCAGATCCTATTCTTGATACTATTTCTAAACTCATTACATCAGATGTACAGAATTTACACTAAAACAATTGAGATGGCTCAAGTCATACAATGTTTGGACAGGAGGCAGCCAGTATGATGTCACACGTAACGTCATATGATACAAAGCAAGCACGTAGGTTAAAGTTGTTTCTAGATGTTTAATCCTATGTTGTGAACACAAACACTTGTTAGATAATTGATTTTTAATGAAATTAAATGTGGATGAAATATGTTTTCGTGAAGTAGACATGCAGCATGGGACACGAAATGGATTTAAACACATATTGTTGACAGAACTAATGAGCTCTTTGTATTTTGATTTCTGCTTTAAAAAGTGCCATAACCGTATCTCGAATGATTAATCTGCATATGCCCCAAGCTTCCAGAGGTTCCGTTTTTACTGACTTGTATGATAAAAAATATGATCGGGTTGTTTCTCCACCATTAGCAGAAGAAGACAAGATTTTCTTGATCAAAAAAACAAGCTATATCAAGAATAAACTGTTTATATCTATTAATCTTTTATGAAAGATTTGATTTTCTGTATGTGCTACGATTACGACGATTACGTATTAAAAATATATGTTTCTTTTACATTTTTACATTTAGAACATTTATTCTATATTTATGCATAATTGGTAGCTCTACTTCATATTCGTGCAAATACATAGTTTTTAATTACTTTGTCTGAAATCTCATTGTAGGAGGGAAGCAGCAAATACTAAATAAGTAAGCGTGACATGGATTATTTCCATCTGATGATCACATAACTGAATAAGTTATCATTTTAAAACACTCTAGCAATAAATAGTAAACACTTTCTCATTTTAAAAAACGGTGATTATTACTGTAAAACTAACTCTTAGATTGTTCGAGGCATTATTTACTGTTTGTAGGGGGTGAAAAAAAGAAGTTTATATGTTCATCTTTGCATTTGATTCAAATACAACATGTTATCTATTTTAATAAACATGCATATTGTTAGTAAGTTTTTAATACAAAATGAAAATATGTTTTTAAGTAACATGGCATAACGAATGATTTAAACTTTTCCTAAATGAGTTCTTGTTTTAATTTTGCTTAAAAAGCAATGTATTATAGATTAATCTTGCTTTTGCCAACGTCCATAGATGGTCTTATAGTGTACTGACTTGTATGTTTGTCGGTTGTTTCCACCATAGAAGAAGAAGATTTCTTATCAAACAAAGCTTATCAAAACAAACGTTTATACATGTATCTTTTAAGAAAGATTATTTTCCCGTATGTGTTCTTACGAGATTATTTAAAATTGGTTTTTTACATTTTAACATTTTAATACAATTCTCATTAATTATGCAATTAATTGTATCGAATATATTCGGCATAATAAAGTTTTAAACTTGCGAAATTCATTGTGAACACAAATATAAATAAGGTAAGCGTGACATGATATTTCCTCTGTATCAATAACCAGAATAAGGTTCAAAAACATCTCTACAAACAATTAAAACTGATTAAAAACGGTTTTTACTGTCAAACAACTCTTAGCAGTGTTCGAGATTGTATTTATTTTTTAAAAAGAAGTTTATATGTTCATCTTTGCATTTGATTCAAATACAACATGTTATCTATTTTAATAAACATGCATATTTTCGTAAGCTTTTTTAATACAAAATGAAATTGTATTAATAAAAGGTATTACGATCATAGTTATTTTCCTACTGTTCTTGTTACTGTAATTTTTTGTTAAACAGCAATGTATTTATAAAGAAGTATTGCTTTCTTATGCTAACGTCATTACAGATGGGATCTTATAGTGTTACCCCTGTCAGTGTTTGTGTGTCCGTGAGTCCGTTTGTGCTAAAATTCGTTTGTGTGCACAAAAACTTGTTTGTGCGATAACTTTTCATGGTTTCAGAAGTCAAAGAGTTTTCTGAAATTTTCTTTTGCGGTCTATGGCTTTTGAAACTTTGTACGTATAGATGGATATTCAAATAACTTAGCAGAAACATTAGCCATAAAAATATAACCCGTCAAGTCAAGACAAGACTCATAAGTAATAAATGTCAAGATCAACACATAGAGCTCAAACACTTATATCGTTTTTCTTGGCAGATCTATATCCTTAACAAACATAGAAGGATAGAAGGATATTCAAAATAAGTCGGTACAAACCTTCATCAAAACAAGACGATATAACATGTAGTCATTTAAAGAAGAATATTTCTTTTCCAGTCCGTAACTTCAGTATACATTGTCCAAGTGCTATTACTTAAAGGATTCACACCTTTTGTGCCCTTACATCACATGGCGGGGGCATCTGTGTCCTCTGGACACATGTTTAGTTTCCACCTATTGTCTGTAGTTGACTACACCTAAAATTGCAGTTAATAGCTTAAATGTTATCGTTTATCTTTTATCTAATGCCGTGTATATTTTCTTTGTATTTCCCACTGTTCTTGTTACATATATGATATTAACATCAAACATACAGGTTTATTTGGAAGATTGAATCAGGCTTCTCCGAACCCTCCATTTCCAACCGCTGCTCCGACCGTATGTGCCGAAACTTTAGCATATATGTTTAAGACTGACAATGGTTGCTTTAGCACAAAATACTATAATCCTTTAAGGGTATTAAGGATTTTGGACAATTTCTGTTCTTACCGGGATTCAAGCTCACTTCCTTTGGGTCAGGAATCCAATGCTCTAGCTAGTTCTGTACCACTGGTTTGTCCTTGGATATTTATGTCTCAAGTAAGATTTAGATATGCATCACGAACAGCCTGAAAAAAATCCAGTCATTTTTATCTTTTTGTACATCTAAAATACACCCTATAAAATGAAAGTATTTTAATAAAAACAGTCAGAATTATATATTGCATCAAGTAATGCACCATTAAAAGACCTGTAAATCATTGTATACACCTGCATTGTGTCCTATATTGCAATAAAACCCAGTTTTTAAATGAAAACTTCAGAAGATGTATTAGGTTTGTAACCAGTTTAATTTTCCAATCAGTTATCTAAATAAATAATGACATACAAAGTTTTGTAACTTAAATTTCCGAACCTATCGTTATGTACGTTTCTGTACTAAAATATGTAATCACCAAAATGTTGCCTTTTTGTGAACACAGAGAAATAACAGTTTAACACTTCTGCATTTATAGTAATCAGCCAAGAAGCATACTATCCCTAGCATCATAACCATCATCAGTATCATCAGTATCATCATTTGAATCAACGTCGTTATTAACATTTTGTCATAAGTAATAACTTTATCGTTGTTACTATATTTAGTTTTTTGAACTGACTCGAACTAACTTATTTATTTGCACAATTATAAATTCTCTTTTCCAAAATTATTTGCGTTATAGCATTAGTGTTGGACAAGCATGAATATGTTAAAAAGCTGAGCGAAGTATTTAGGACACAGGATCAGTTTTTAAACTTTCAATTCATCTCCTCTCTTCAGCTTCTTTAATAACCGCTCAGTTAATAGTTTGTAACATCTTGAAATTAAATTAAATTGTGATTCTATTTTTCTGTAATAGACTTCCTTTCTATAATTAATAATGCATATTTAGATTTTACTTGTTGTTTAAATCCCTTGGAAACCACGACGGTAGAGGAATACAACAAAAAGGCAGTGTACAGGAGTCCGGTTAAGGTCAGAATGTATCCAAAGTGACGAGTAACTTGAACTTGAAGTAAAAACACAGGTTTTAACGTTTTTGGCGCAATAATAATGAACAGGCACAGGGCGAGCAGAACATTTGATGTTTCCCACTCCTTAGTTACGGGATGGGGACGCAAAATCCCATCCCCCTCCCGCTTCTATGCGTACATATAGCACTCTACAAAAGGAATCTGCATGTCAATACAACGAGCACACTCACTGGAGAGGTCTATCAAGACCTCTCCATAGTGTTGGCTTTCGAACTAGGATGATTTAGACTAATCTACTAATTTTACGGCGTTAGATTTCACTTTCTAGCGCAAATTACGGTGAGCCAGTCTAAAATGACCCAATGCGCTTGCGCACAAATAAGTTTTGAAATCCTCTATGTATTGAATCACGTTAAAATGTATTTCGTTCAATTAAATGAATTTATTGTTTAACTGGCGGGTTCGTTTGCCCCGTTCGGAAGATCTGTCGAAATAAGAAGAGTTCTTCCGAGCTTCTGTTTCTTCCACCCGATAGTCGGAGATGTTAATCACGTGATCAAAACAAGGCTATAAATCTTACAAACTGAATAATAAACTAGAACAAATAAAATGTTTAGAATTTCTTTTTCAAATAGCGCATTAACAATAAAAATCTCTAAAAAAATAAACTTAAAAAAAGAATGATATATTTTTTTCACTTCCGGCAGACGTCCGTTCGATTGGGATTTTCTTCTAAGCTTTTCTAAAGCTTTTCGGGGCCCAAACGAATGGGGCAGTTGACAAACAAGCCTGTCAGGTGAGGTTCTCGCAAAAATGGTAATATGCTAATTTGGCAGCTTTCACCAGGGCCAAGTTCAGTGTACAATTATTTCAGTGGTAGCTAATGAAATTCAGTAACTAGGAAATGCTTGGGCCAGCAGTCCTCGGACTGGCGGAGGTTGATCATAATTTAAAGATGACTTATTGATTTTGAGGTCATTAGGTCATGGTCACAGTGACTATAACCCCTAATAGGTCACAGTGACCTGCAACAGGGAAACAGTTTTTCGTCTATAGCACAACCTATCATATAACCAGAGACATAGATAACAATAATCTATGTCTTTGATATAACTTTATATTAAAAGGAGCAACACTGGACCTCTCCTAGGTTTCTTTTTTAAAAGAGGCCTACTTGTAGATGCATGGTTCTCTTTTTTCAAAGTAGAGGAAAACACGTTAATGGGCCTATCATTTTTATAAATCTGCCAACATTTTACAATAACCTTGATTTTTTGCACATAATGCATTATTTCTTTACACAATGTCATTTAAATCAAAGATAAACGATTAAATTTGAACCATTAAAAAGATTTACTGCGCAGCTAACTGGGGCAGGAGGAAACAACATTCCCTGCTATTTTAAGCGATAGCTCAGCGGATTTAAATATCTCGTAAGAAAGCATTTCCCGAACTTCATGGGCGCAAGGGACAGTAAATTTGAAAATTTCAGGAATCTGCGTTGTTACCAGTGCGAAAAAAGTCATTAAAATCAAATTTTGAGAAAATCCCGGGAAGTGTTGAGAGGATGTATTGCATTTATTTAACACTTCATCATGTGACATTTTCAGCCTGTCGATACCGTTGTTTCTATGATAAAAACGAGTAAAACTCCGAATTCAGGACACTAAACTTTGAGGCAAAAATGACCCAAAAGCACACCTTGCACGACCTGTACCGCATTATCTGCAAATGACTGACATAAAACATGTGTATTTTTAAAGCATGAGACCAGACAAGAATAATGGTGGGAAGAAGTTTACTTTCCCCGCCAATCTGAGCTGAATCTGGAGTTGATGAATGACCGTTTCTACTTCGTCTGACTTCCGTTCCCTCAGTTAAGATTTAAGTCTACACGGAGCTAGGAAAATCGATAAAAGCATTTATTAATTTTACACAATAATTACTCGTACGTAGGAATTCTTAGTTCTATAAACACCATACATAACAAGTTAAATCTAAAGGCAGGGGCGTAGGGATGATTTGAGCAAAAGGCCTTAAAAGTAAATATACCTGTTTTATTTGAAAAACGTATTCGTCAAATACGAATCTGGCCCCTGCCACGTAAGGGAGACTGCACGCGAAGGAAAAAAACAATATAAAACCAACTCCCTCCCAGTCGACTTTATTTTACATTTACTTAACATTCAAACTTTCCGGTGAGAAAGTGTAAATGAAATAAGTCTCTCCGCTGTGTAAACCATTAAAACGAGTTATGAAACTGATGAAGCTCATGGTTTTATTAAATAAATATACATATGGGGTAACCAATGGTTAAATACCTTATTGCATGAGGAAGCACATTCAGTTGGTCATGGAACAATCGTGCATGTGGTCTTCCGTTATATATTTACACAACAGTATTAACAAATATAAAGATAGTTTAACCTTTAGCCTGCTAATTTTCTAATATTGTTTGGTCATCACTCAATTTGGGTAGTACCTCTTGTTTATCAAAATGGTATTCACTGAAAATTACAACCTAAATAGCGAACAGTACAGACCATGATCAGCCTGCACGGCACCAGCTTGCCACCAGCAGGCTAAAGGGTAACAGTACATAAAGCAAAGATAAACGTGGTGTGGCTATTTCGCAAATACTACTGATATGAATTCAAACAAAAAACAAAACAAAACTTAACTTCATACTTTTTGAATGTTTAAAACGTTTAGCTATATAAACACAATTATAAGCAAGCATGAGTTTTATTCGTAAACACAGAAAGGTTAAATTGGCGACTTTCATGATGAATAAAAATGGATATTTATTACAGTTTATATCAGGACACAAGAAGGTATTGATTAAGAACGTATGTTTTGACTTTAAGAAAATTAATTACGTGAAATAAAATTACAAACGGTAACATCAAAATAGCATTAAATAGCAGGAGAATAAAATGAGATATGTTTGAAGAACTTGCATAATAGATACAAAATGGGATGAAATTTTATTTTCAGATACGTGGTAGGAAGATTCTTAAGAATGTTAGACGAGCGTAATGGAACGTTTCAATGTAAAGAAGAAGGTTCACTTTTGTCCAAAAATGGCTTAAAAGTTGAAAGTCTCGAAACAGAGTAGATTCCAAGGTTGTTTTTTTTTTCTTTCATCATGAAGTATTTTTTTCTCAAAATGCAGGTAATATATTACAATTTATTCATTATTGAAGACACTATCTGCCGTAAACGAAAACACTATAGATATTACGGGTTTAATGGGAAACATTTATTTTTTAATAAAATTTTAAAACAAATCTGGGATTTTCAATATGGGAACAGCTGTCGACCACAACTAAAATGACCATACATTTTTTGAAAGAAGCTGGACTTACTATGGTAAAAATATTTTGTAGTCCTTGACTCTGATAACTTACTAAAACCATTTAAATGGGACCAATATAGCCAAAAAATGCCCATTTTCTCAAAAATCTGTTATTTAAACAGTAGTAAGTGACAGTTTTGAACAAAATAATAATAATTTCTTTTCAAAAAAAAACTATATTAATTATAGAAGATAAAAATTCTTGTAGCAAACTTTGTATATTTGTTTTTAATTATAAACAAAATACTGTGCTTAAGTGAACCTTGTTCTTTAGGTACATTTGAGACAGATTTCGTGTGTGAATATCTGAACTGTATGACAAGATATTTGATGCTTATTTGTTAACTGTCTTAGGCATCTGAATATATTTTCTGTATTGTATTTTCATTACATGTCATAAAACAGAGATGCAGACGGTGTGTAAGTACACCATTCTCAATAACATGTCCAACATCAGAGAGCATCAAGTGCGTATTCTAATGAGCATGGTTAGACAAGACCAGTAGCTCCATCATTAATTTGAAGGACGAAGGAGACACGAACACACTGAACAAACAAAACTGAGAATTCTGAAGTTTGTCAGACTGCTGGCTTAACTTGTATGTAGTATATGCTTGGTGCAGTCAAGGTTGTAATGCAAGGCAATGTCAACATATCAAATGACAAAGCAGTCACTGTTTCGTTATCTGCTCTTTTCAAAGTTTTTTCAAAGACCCCAGGTGCCCCTCCGTGCATTATTTCATCACATCACGGGCGGGCACTTGGGTAGAACCACCGACCTTCCTTAAGCCAGCTGGATGGCTTCCTCACATGAATAAAATCTGTAAAAAGATCACTAGGGTTAGGATTCAACGCCACGAGTGAGGCTCGAACCCACATTGGTAAGGAGCAGGTGATTTGAAGTCAGCGACCATAAGCACTCGGCCACGGGCTTTATTACCAACCATACAACAAAATCTCAAATGATTACTCTTATTTGAAGAAAAAAGCAGTATTCTAAATTATTAGTACGCCCATCTTATTAAAACACAAATGGTCAGAATGACTTCAAACGAATTGGATTTCTTCTGATATTTTGTTCTTGATTTTCACCTAGAGCTACATAAGGTAAAACAATAATGCGACTGTACTCGCAGTTCTAGGGTTCGAACGAAGCAAAAAAGTTGTTTGGCGTACCATCATAATTTTACCAATATCTATAAGTGTTCTTGTTTTTCTTTTGTCTGCGTATGTTAAATGTTATTTTAATAAGACGCGAACAGTACATATTTAGCAACCTCGGTGCTGTCATAAAATGGTATGACATGATTAAATGTAATATGTGGCGACTAAATCATTTTAAGTGTGCCTAGATTAGAAAAAAAACACAGTAAATTGAACTTTCAAGTTTCTCGGGTTCCATTTGATTAATTTGTTTTAAATGACAAAAAGTAACCTGATTTCTTATTGTATCATTTAAAAACAATTTTCTAAACGCCTGATAAAACTATTCTGATACAATTACACTTTAGTTATGGCTCTAATGAGGACTTCTCTTGATAAAAAGAATGTTTAAAGATGTCAAAACCCCCCATTTAAAATAACAGTGCGTAATCTTACCTTCTTTATACATATTATATACCTTCTTTAAAATCATTACATCGTTTATGTAATAAAATAGTGCAATATACTGTTTAAAATTTATAATGAACTACAATTTATTTTAGAATCATATTACACATCCGGATTGTAAGACTCAGCAGTATATGTATAAAGGTTATGATAATAAATCCTTTCTTTTCCATACATAGAAGGAATATGTCTGAAATGTTTCTTATACTAAATTTTTCCGAAATTGCACAAACGTGCGACAAACATGGACTTATATTTTCGGTGATAATTAAATAATGCTTTTAGCATATCATCAACACATACCTGAACATATATGCTGGTACAATCTGATGGAGGTAATGTATTCAAAAATGCTGAATCGTCCACATTTTAAGCCTTCATGCATAATTTGTTTGGTTTGTATCATATACATTACCATGACAACATAATACAAAAGTAATGTAAAACTGTTAAGGTAACATCAATATCATAAGCTAATAAATTACGAAAGGGTGATACAAAAAAACAAGAACAACAACAACAAAATGCAATTTGCACGTGATTCATCGGACCAGCATACTCCACAGTACACGAAGTCTGCATTTGAGACAATATCTTACAATTTCATCAGCTTAGACTGATCTAGACACGTCACAAATACACGAGGAAAGATTTTATTAAACTTTATGTCTTAAATATACAACACTGCTTTTAGTCACAGATTTAATGGTAAGACACTTATAGGAAACGACCGGGTACAAACATTCTTTCTACATTCTGACATTAAACTTATTTCATATACAAATTACACTACCCTTAAAGTTCAGCTTATTTCCACTGCACTGAATACACCTTTTTGAAATGTTGTACTATTTCAGTTATGAAGGATATCACATACAGCATGCTGGAGAAGAAAGCAATTGTTAGCATCATTGGAAATGAGTGAAAGTCATTCACGTTTTCGACATGTTAAGCACATCTTAGTGTTATTTATGTATTGACTGATAAACCTCTTTCAAGTGATAGAGTTTAAGGCTCTTTCTAAGTTTTATAATCTTAACCCTTACTCTGCTAAATTTCTAAAATGAACTTGTCCATTTTTCAATTTGGACAGTACCATTAACTGTTAAAAGGGGTGTTTACCAAAAAGATACTGACTGAATGGCGAACAGTGCAGATCATCCTTGCAGTCTGACCATGATCTGCACTGGTCACAAAGGCAGAATCAATCATGCCCAGCATGAAAAGGGTTAAAATAATGTATGGTGCATAATTCTTCCAACACATTATTAATCTTTCATCCTAATTTCGAATTATCATTTTAAGTAGTCATACATGGTGTTAGTTCTGGAATATATTGTCTTGACGGAACGGTCTATTGTACAATGTTATTCGTAACATTAAAGTGCAAAATAAACGTGTAAGAATAATTAATGAGTTTCGGAGCTGTTTTGATTGAAAATATACCCTCCGTTACTGTCAGCTGCATTACTTGTAACTAGGGGACATCACTGAAATGTGGCATAACACGTTCACTAAAATATTCAAAGGTTTTTTTAATTATAAGATATTTGGAATGGTCGTTAAAACAGTGATGCTAATCGCTACAAATATAGGTTATTAAAATGCCTCGATAAAAGAGATAGTACGTAAGCCGATAGTTTTTGGGCACATTGTATGTTGGGTGTTCAACCTTTTCACGGCCAGAAGCTTTGCTTTCCTCTTTGATTTTGTCTGACGGTATAGGTAGAAAATCCTATGATGTGCAGTTCTAAAAGCCCAGTTACTCAGCTGTTTTGATATTTTGTCCTGGGCTTTTTACCGGATCTTTAATAGTGTTTCCGTTGTTGCTCTTCTTTCTGCAAAGGAAATGAGTACATGTGTATATAATTCTTCAGGTTTTCTTTTCAAATTTTTGTGTTTTAGCTATCGTGACTTTAGTTACGGTATTCATCTGCTGGGATATCTTTTATTTACACTGGCTCCTTACTCTGAAAAACTTGGGGGGATGAGGAGTAAGGGTTTGAGCACAGTTAACCGGTTTAAACTCACGACGGATCGTTCAAAAGTGAAGCTCTACTGATTTCTTTTAGGTGCTGTTTTGTTCTTGTTCTGTGTTTATTTTATTTCATTTCATTTATGTATTTTTGTGAATTTATCTATATTTCTATAAGAATGAGCTTATGAATGGATGTCGTTGCGTCATGCCGCCGGTCGGTTCATTGCAAAATGTTTTTGTGGAGAACATGGTTGGCAGAGGTCATTGCAACAACATCGCCTTCCCCCACCACGCAAAAAGATCTTTCTACTTTTAAAACTTTATGCATATGAATATGATCACCGTGAAGTGTAGATAATTGTGACAGACAAAGATGGGTTACCATAATGCGCTCAAGATACCTCCAGTTTGTGTTGTGAACACATTTCGCAGTTTTAAAGGGATTCTAATAAAACTTCATATGATCAATTCTAAACAATCTTTCACCACAATAATCTATAATTTAATCAATTATTGCTAGATGGTAAAAACAAATAACTATGTATATCAATTTTGATGCTATGTTTTATAAAGTTATGTCAAAATACCTCTGCTGTAAAGGACCTCGATGTCTCAAGGTGGTAATTCAATGTACGCAGACTAAAGACACAGGTCGAGCATGATTGTCTGAGAATCCTAAGCACCATTCTTGGTTTTTTTTATAATATCTTATACAAAATATGTATAGATGCGTCACAGCCTTTCACTGCTTTTCAGACATATCTGTACGCTACTGGTGACACATGAGAAGTTATTGCGTCTAACGGGATTCGACACCACGTCTTCTGCGGTGATAGACTGGCATACGATTTGCAATAATGACAAAACCATTTGTTTGCTCAGGATGTTCTTTAGTTGAAATGCTATAGCGGTAAACGTTTTGACATGTTTTAATGAACATTTAATGTAAGCTGAAAATCTTTAGGAATATTTTCGTATCTTGATATTTTGTCAGTGCTGTCAAAAACTATTAAGTAATGAAATTTGTTTCATGGTCAAAGACGAATCAGTTTATACCTTAGCAGAACATTTGCATTAACATTACTTAGAATCTGTCCCATTATGGTACTTTGCGTTCCCATTTATTTTCAAGGTGATGCAAATTTGTGCTTAAAGGCCTAGATTTTGGCAGTGGCCCAAGGGATTTTTGTCTTCACCAGCACAGTTGGGGGCTAATGACCATCACAGTATGACTCCAATAAACAAGGGTCATTGTTTATTGGAGAGTCAGTCTACCTTACAAGTGTATCTATTAGTGAAAAGGGGAAAAGATGTAATTTATTGTAAATTAATGAATAATTGATAACTTTTAAAGTTATACTAGTTTTTTTTTTTTTTGGCATTTCTATGTAAAGAAAAATATTTGCTGACCAAACACAATTATAAAATAATCAGAAACTTATTTTCACAATAATGAAATAATGAGAAACTTACTTAAAGAAACATGCAAGTTTTATTTTTTCAAATTCTGTCTGGAGAATTGTGATATTTCTGAAAAATGTGACTTTCACTCATCTAAAGCTTGCAGAATACTGTAAATAACATTTGTATAAACTGAAAACAGAATGTGAATTTCAAAGTTACAAAGCAAAGCATGATAAAAGTCCCTTTAGGCAACATACTGAAAATGAAAATCGAGTATAGATGGAACACAATTTTATATTCAAATAATGTTGATTACATGAATACATGAAAATCAATTTCCAAATCGAAAAATATTGTTTATCAGCACAAAGAACTCAGGAAGTTTTCACTGTACTTGTGTTTTATTATCATTATTATTTTCAATATTATTACTGTATCTTTTATCATCCTATATGTAATATAATAATAATAATAATAATAATATACTAATGATAATATTATAATAATTATAATTATTATGATTATGATTATTTCTATTATTATTATTTTCATTATTATAACATTAAAGTGATAGTTATTTTCATCTACAAAATATCAAAATAATAATTATTATAATTATTATGAAGAAAAATTAACTTCTTTCAACTCCACTGCACACATCTTCATGGTCTAGTTAGGGTCCCTGCTGTGCTAATTGCCCTCTAATCAGTTACTGTTACATAATCGCTGATAAGCAGCAGATAAGATGGGAGTTGTATATTGGATTTGGGGGGGGGGGGGGGACACTTATATAGTAGTGAATCTAGGCCTTTAAAGTAACTAGTTATTGTTCTTTAGAAATGTGGTTTCTCCTCGTAAAACCTCAAGCAAGAGATACTGTATGTATTATTACAGCCATTACTATTTCTCTCATGCGGAAAAAACTGGATTAACAAAAAGTTACATTTCACGTAACTTATAAAAACATTATATAAATTTAGATAATAAACTGGTATTTTCAAATGTTCTTACATTGCCTTTCTTCCAACAGTCAATACTTCCAAAAGGTTTGATACTGTAGGTATTGTTGTCTTGGAAATTTGTGATCGGATTTTGTCAAGTATGGTTGCAGATTACAAATTCCTATTTCAGATAAAACACCGTTTCTATCTTTAAAATATGTATGTGAGAGCGAATTAATCATTTCAATGGCTTAGACAATTTGCTGAGATGACAAGAATGAACAAGTATATATTGGTATTAATTAAATTGGAAAATACGCTTGCTTGTCGTTCAATGAAGTGCATTGCAATAAATCCATTATGCCGACATAAATTGCTACCTCACGACTGAAGAGCTTGGTGCCTATTTAGCAACTTCAATTTTCTTTAACATTTATGTCTGTAACATGTCTATCAAATATATGTTATGCAAAGATTTTAATAGTCCATTACATAATATCAATGTCATTTTTAATAAAACGGAAAAGGCTTTAGAGATATAATTGTCAAATATTTATTATTTTAACTATACTTTACTGTCAAGAACACTATATGTTTGATTTATCATTTACACAATATGGTGTCAATCATTTGTCTGTGTTACCACTTTGATAATTCGCAAATGTTTAACCCTTACCCTGCTAAATTTCTATAATGAACTTGTCCATCTTTCAATTTGGACAGTATCTTTAACTGTCAAAAGAGGTGTTTACCAAAAAAAAAAATACTGACTGAATAGCGAACTTTGCAGATCATGATCAGACTGCACTGGTCGCAAAGGCGGAATCGATCGTGTCCAGCATGATAAAGGTTAAGTAGATAATTGCCAAGTTTATGAAATGAATGTAATTCTTCAAAATGATATACAATTTAAACACACGGCAGAAAAAGATGTATACGAAAATGAATTGTTTTACAACGCGTATAAAAAGATCAACTGTTCCGATATTCATAACTTTGATCTGAAGGTCGGTTTAAGCAACAAGTGACCCAAGAAGACAATAGAAACGGGTAAAAGTGGTATTTACATATTTATTGAAGAGTCGTGTTAAAACTGTAGTTAGGCCAACATGGCCAAGTGCTTCAGACCACTGGCTTTATATCATTTGCCCCTCATAAATGTTTGATCGAACCCTCGCTTTGCGTGTATTTTTAACGTGTGAAAGTCATCCTGATGGCTTACGGAATGCTGGCGGTTCTACCTAGACGCCAGTCCATACCTGGCATACTGCCTGGCTATGCATCTAGGGTCTTATTTCACCGTAAAATGCTGGACAAGTCGCAATACAGTGTCGGCGTGACTAAAACTAATCGAAATAGAAGTGTAGTATCACAGTAGTTTATTAGTTTCAAGTTGTACAGTACATTGCTAAATGATTATGTAATAGCACTTTATATTGTTTTCTCTATTCTAATGGTCATGCAACAAACAACTGTACAGTTCAGAATTGTTTAATTTTCTTGAAATGAAATCCATTTAATATATTTCTATAATATGATTTAGATTAAGCCTGTACATAGAGTGGGATTGGGAGCGAGAGTGATGCACATTTCATTAGCTTTCAAGTACCGACTTAATACTATTATTTTGCTTAGTTTGTTACTATGTGTCCAAATGATCTTTTGAAAATTATATTTGTTACCTTAACGGCAGCTTGTAAGTGCACTGAGGTGGCTATAAACTGTCCTTTTGTACTGGAACTCGGTAATTACATTTTCTTGTTCTTTCAGTGCATAGAGTACCTTTAATCTACAGCAAAACGCTTAGAAAACGCATACCTAGCAACTTTGAAGCAAGAATTTAATATGAGGACATAGAACATTTGAGCCGCGCCATGTGAAAACCAACATAGTTGGTTAGCTACCAGCATGGATCCAGACCAGCCTGCGCATCCGCGCTGTCTGGTCAGGATCCATGCTAGTCGCTAACGGTTTCTCTAATTGCAATAGGGTTTGAAAGCGAACAGAATGGACCCTGACCAGACTGCGCGGATGCGCAGGCTGGTCTGGATCCATGCTGGTCGCAAACCCACTATGTTGGTTTTCTCATGGCGCAGCTCATTTATTTGTGTAAATCTTCATCAAGATGAAACGCATCATTAAACACGTGTAATCGTCAGGAGACACCAACGGCGAAAATGAAGATCACAAAAATAACAAAAACTTACTTGAAATACTGGTTTTACGTGAAAGCGAAGCAGGTCAGCATGCAGTACATAATTTCAAATGATGTATTTATGGTTTGTATGCTTTGGTTCCTACCATTTTGGCCATTCAAAAGATATAATATCATTCTCTTAACTTGGGAGTATTTTAGGTCAGTCCGGTAGTTAAAAGACATGAGATTTTCAGTATTCAGTGTAGATCGTAAAAGGTGGTTTTCACTTCACGTGCACGCGTGAATGATGTCCAAATCGATCTTTAGAAATTGTACGTGATAGGTTTAGAATTATCTTGTTATCAAACATTTCATTTATATATTGCAATTAAGGTTTGGCAGAACCTCAAATAGTCTGCATTTTCAAAGCCATATAACTGATTCCGCTTTGACGCTAGGCGGCCTTAAAAATGCACATTTCATGACTCAATCCTTTGAACCTAATGTGATCACTCTACTATGTTGTTTCCTATATGCTACCAAAGGGCCGTCTTATTATATAGCATTAATTGCCAAGTATTCCTTTTTCAAATTCAATTAATTCTCCTGTCAGTTGTGCATTGTTGTTAGGGTGTTTATCTAGGTAGTCTTTCGAACTGGTTTGTTTTATTGGAAATTGTGTCTGCCTTTGTCCTTAAACGCACCCGTGTTACAACATACAGTACAACCTCTCCATGTCGTTGGTCTTTCCCAGTACTAACCTATATCTCGGATAATGTCTAGAAGGGCACTTGTAAACCTCCTTTATTATACAAGATTGAATGTGGACAGGAATCTTTCGATGTCTCCTTGATTAACACCTTAGCGATACATAATGAAAGTCAAAATGAAAAGAAACATTAAGTAAGCATATCATTGGTCCAAACAGACTGTGACACATTTGTTTTATTTGAATTCATTTTGAAGCATAAAAATAAGTCTTATTTAAACGAAATCAATATATCAAATAGTTTTTAACATTTCTTAAATGAGAAAAAGAGCTGACAATAAAAATTTAACCTAGACGTTTGATAGTACATTGTATTTATGGGTACAAAACTGTAATTTATCTTAAGTTATAATGTTAATAAGTACTGCAAAACTTATCCTAAAGATTCAGTAAAGAGAAATTGGATACGTACGTATTAATATTGAACAGAAACCGGGAACCCTATTGGGAGAAAGTGTTTATTTGAATACATATATTTCATATGTATGTTTCATCCCTGTCAGTATGAATTTCACATATCAGAGCCACAACAACAATCCTACATGTTAGTAAACGCCTTGTATTAGATCTCGGGTCAATGCAGAATAGCGTAAAAGTTAGTGTTGATGGACTTAAAAAGAAAAACTGCTTAGGACAGAACATGTGAACAAATCCCTTAAAATGTACCTTTATCTATATCACCATAATGTGGTGTTAGTATAACGTGTGCTACCGTCTGTATCTTTTACGACTACTGAAGACTTTCTTATGATTCCTGGAATTTTGTCATTCTGCTTTTAGAGTTTTGAAATTAGTTTATATGATAACGCTCTTTATGAAACAAACCATTTTTTTGTATTTTGTCCTAGGATTGTAATGTCTTAATTTATCATCTTTTTAAATGATATTTATGAATTTACTGTTTTTTTTTATTTTTATAACCTTTTTTCGAATCATGACAAGTTTCACAGTATATAAACGAACTGAACCCCAACCGGATCTTGCGAGCGGATTTCAGTGTCAGCCATTTTGCGTCGAGACAGTTGAGTTAAAAATTCGTGTTCATGGGGATACTGTTGAATGATACGTAAGTCAATCTGTATGTATATTGTAGCCAACAAACTTTATTGTTGACCTGTGATACGCAACATTATCATTTTTAGCATTAAGACAATAAAATTCATGAAACTCGCCGCAGTCTAGAACGAGATCAGCATACACACGAAAGTAAATTGGGGTTTATCAAGTTTAGATTGGTTGAACACGGAGTTTTGAGTTTGTACCGCTGCAATTAATTAATAACAAAATGTATTGTGGTTATTTGTAATATGAATGAACGATTTTGAACATAAAAACGAGATTTAAAGCCAGGGTGTAAAATAGGCCTACTGTACGTTTCTTGCCGGTGATTCTGAACCTCGCTTGTGAGTTTACGCGATCTATCTGTACCATGTCTTGGGAGTATTTTCAAAGATCCTTTTCGCTTCTTGGGAGAAGAAATTTATTATTTAAAGCATTTTTTTTTATTTTAGGCAAAATGGAAGAATTCAGCTGCATAAACTGCAAGTTATTGACAACAAACTTTAGCGATATCGTTTTTCACTATCTGGAAATCCATGAAGAAAACAATCTAAAGATCAAAATTTCAAAATTCGTCTCAAAAAGAAAGGAAATTATTTCATACTCAAAAGACTTCAAAATTATTCCAAAATATTTAAAACACTCAAAAAGGACTTTAATTCCAAATGATGACACAAAAACAGTAAGAGTTTCAAGGCTAGAAGACATTTCATCCATTAAAAAAAAGCTCCAAAACCAAAAAACACTAGCAGATAATTCTATGGGGCTAAAAAGGTCCATTGACCTCGTAGATAAGTGTAAAGTTGCGTGGGCAGTGTTTCATATTTCATTACTGCCCATGAACAAACTCAATAAAACCGAGTCTACTATTTTCTGTATATTGTTTGAGGTCTTTGCTTTCGAAAGATCTACATTTATTTGGAATTCAGCCTGTAGTAGTACTGGACACTTGCATCAAATCTTGAACCAATACTTTTTTGTCAAACGAGAGGATATATTTCGGTAAAATTGCTTAACAGAGTTATGGACCGTGATGGTATGAAAATTTCCACTGATCTTGAAGACATATGGGAATTTTTAAGCAAATGCCTGCAGTAGAGTTTAATATTTGAACCTGCAAGCAAACCTCGGATAAAAAGTTTATAACTGCAAAGAGGGGGTAATTCAGTAAATATGCCTGACACAGTTATGTGTCTTGATGGTATGACACTGCCCTTCGACCGTTTCATTGAATTACATTCAGCAGTACTGAAGACATGAAGTGGCATGCAAAACTTGAACCAGCATTTCTATGTAGAAAAGGGATCAATCAATCAAATGCTGGCAAGAGTTATGGGCCTTGATGGCAAGATACTGTTGACCCCGAAGACATGTGCGAAGTTTCAACCAAATACCTTCAGTTTTCTTGAAGATATAAAGTTTCATGCAAAGTATTCAGCAAAGCATTACGCCGACGTCATCACCAACGACGATGTATGAACACATGTAGAATAGCTGACTATTCGTTGAATCGTCGAGCTAAAATACAAAAGAATAATGGTTGCAAATGCAGAGAAGACATATAACTAGTAGTTATTATATCATATCAAGATATAATTTCTCTTTCCATAATCAATTACCAGCTTCATGTAAATATTTTCGTTTCCAGGTAGGGATGCGTTTAGGCAATAACCAGTCATTCTATGTGCAGCTAAATGCTTAACATTACTTATAGTACATATAGTACCAGAAAACAACTTTAGATGCACCATATAACTGTTTGTGGACACAGTAACTTCACATTCGGTACAATAAAAGACAAAAAGTGGATATTAAGGCAGTGGAAATCCCCCTACGTGACTCACAAGATATCGTTCAGTGAACTCACAAGTGAGGTACAGATCATTAGATTGATATTTGCAAGACGGGTTCAGTATTCGAACAGTCGCCTTGTTTACTTTCCATAATTTTCTACATAACAAACATGGCCTGGTAGGTATATGTCGCCGACTTAGTGAAGGAAATACATTTATACAACACCTCAAACACGAGTATTGGTATAGATAAACGATTTTATGCATAAAATTCCTTGTGTAATCGGCGAGTGTTGAAATAAACGAAACACGTTGAGAAGAATACAGCGTTTTATCCGCAATTATAGGACGAAAGCTGGTAAAGAATGTATTTATCCGGAAAGATAAAGTATTTCTTGATATGATACAATCGTTTACATATCGCCTCAGCATTATTACAACAAGTTGTTCATAATTATTTAGATAGTCACTCCTATTTTCGTCAATCGGATCCTAAAATCTGCTCGCAAGATCCGGTTGGGGTTCAGTTCGTTTATATACTGTGAGTTTATGCTAAAGATAAATTTAAGTCCAGATAGTAGATTTAATCCGTTAAGAGTGACTTAAAGGTGACTATGAATACCCATTCTTTGTTTCTTTGTTAAACATCTTCTTATATCCTGATATGGCGATATTAACCTCTTAAAACAGAATGCACCGTCTGTCTTTAATAATACGTCAGTTTTTAATGTATAGGCTTGTATAGGTTTAATCTCTCAATTCATATGCAAGTAAGATTTCATTTTTTCAACTACATTTTTACATAGTACTTTAATATTGTTAAGCTGAAGTTGGCATAGCCTTGACATGATAAATTGTGATTAAACTACTTTTTTTATCTTTTTGCATAATCCGCTTTCTACAACTACAATCTATTATAATACATTAATATCAATATTAATATATCATCTTTTTTAAAACCGCGCTTCGAAGGACAGTTGTAAAATTTCCCTGAGCAAATATCATATCGGTGTCAAATGGTATGTTCGTGTAATGTAAATGACAGTCGGGTGAATAAATTAGACGAATTTTATTCAAATTTAAATCAAAACAGTATAATTAATTCTAATAATTGTGTGGTCTTCTGAATAAATGCTTCAATTTTCTGTCACGGCAAAGTTATTTTGGTTTGTTTATGAATACATTTATGTATTTGTTTTCAAAAACAAGTACTTTTACAAATTTAGAATAACGGAAGAAACCCAGAAATAGAAATCTTCAGATTGCATAATTATGTCAACAACCAGTCCATGATCACATGCATTACACAAAAACCGCAGAGTGACATCATCTTTCAACCAGCAGTGCTTCGTTTTATCTCATATTTCATGCATGATGTTATACAATCAGGAATGTCTAATTCGTGTTTGACAATTCTCGCAAGGTACATGTATACCTGTCCAGTGTTTGTCTCAGCACAGCTTGCCGTGCCGGTATTTGTAGCCTAAAGAACGCTAACTTGTAGCAGTCAGAGGTAAAATTGAATATATTTAACAGTTTAAATGTGTAATTTGTATGCAGATCAGAATGGAAAATGACAAAACAGGGCAAAACTATGCTACAGTTAGTATAACTGATAGAAAATTATGCCGCGACAGCTATTTTTGGCAAAATCTGACGCGTTATCTCACATTACAGAAAATACCATAAAACCTTTGAAACTGTTGGCATCAAGCTAAAACCTTGTAGTTTTTATGCATTTAGGTTGCTTGTACATTTCAAATGAAACTGGCACGGTCTTAGAGAAAAATGTTTTTCTTATAGGCATACAGACACAAATAGTCCTCATTTTTGTGTGGCTATGTACAGCTATTTACCGTACTATCTTTGTAATTGTTTTTGCTGAAATCTCATAACAGATCTATGCTTGACATGTAGGTAGCATTTTCATAATAAAATATTAACGTGACAGAATTTGTCATGCATATTTAGATACATACACCACCACTACAATTTGGGGTCTCATTTTTAGCCCGACTATCCGAAGAATAAGTAGAGCTATCCTACTCACCACGGCGTCGGCGTCGGCGTCACACCTTGGGTTAAGTTTTTCGTACCAGTCCACATTTTGACAAAATCTTTTGAGATAAAGCTTTGAAACTTTCAACACTTGTTTACCATCATCATGGCCAGTTATAGGCAAGAGCACATAACTCCATCAAGGATTTTGGCTGAATTATGGCCCCTTTTGACTTAGAAATCATGGTTAAGTTTTTCGTACCAGTTCATATTTGACAAAGTCTTTTGAGATAAAGCTTTGAAACTTTCAACACTTGGTTACCATCACCATGTCCAGTTATAGGCAAGAGTACATAACTCCATCAAGGATTTTGGCTGAATTATGGCCCTTTTTGTCTTAGAAATCATGGTTAAGTTTTTCGTACCAGTTCGTATTTTGACAAAGTCTTCTGAGATAAAGCTTTGAAACTTTCAACATCTGTTTACCATCACCATGTCCAGTTATAGGCAAGAGTACATAACTCCATCAAGGATTTTGGCTGAATTATGGCCCTTTTTGACTGAGAAATCTTGGTTAAGTTTTTCGTACCAGTTCATATTTTTTTTGTAAAGTGTTTGACATATGGCTTTGAAACTTTTATCACTTGTTTAGTATAATAGTCTCTATCTGTAGGAAAGAGAACATAACTCTGTCATCTATTTTGGCTGAATTATGGCCCATTTTGGACTTTGAAATTGGTTCTGTTTCCATACAAGTCCATGTTTTGTCAAAACTATTTGACATATGGCTTTTAAACTTTGAACACTTGTTTATCATTATGATTTCCATCTGTAGGCAAGAGTACATAACTATTTTGACTGAATTATGGCCCTTTTTGGACTTTGAAATTGGCTCATATATTGCCATTTAGTGCAAGACTTATCGAAATCAAAGTAATACAGGAACATTGTTTGTCTAATCTATTTATTTCTTTTGTCTGAATATCCGTGGAAATATTTTGACACCATTCTTCAATCAATTCTTCGAATAGTCGAGCGTGCTGTCATCAGACAGCTCCTGTTTAGCTGATTTTGCAGTTTGTGTGTTTAACTGAAATTATTTTTCTTGTATCAAACATGACCCCCATTTTGCTTTTTGTTTATTATTCAACACTGACAATATTCTAAGAAAATGTAAGTTACAGACATTTAAAATGGGTCCTGATGTGTGCTGCAGCCATTGGAAATATGTCAATTTTCTATAGTATAAAAGAGAACAGCTTTGTTGTGAGTTGTAACCTTAAGGGAATTGTGCACACTTTATAAACCGGAAGTAATGGCGTAACTTCATTTTAATAATAATAATAATAATAATAATAATAATAACTTTATTTTCTGAAGGTGACATACTAAGTGTACAAATACAGATATTTTACAACTTATTTCCAGTATGGCCTTCAACTGATATACATTCACACATACATACAATCATACAGTCAATTTATAATTTAACATTTATACAAAAATACACATATCAGAATTACTTAAATTTTCTCGACAAACACGTCTCAAATTAAAGAAGTCTAAAATAAACGTAATGTAACAATAACTATGTTTTAAAAGAATTACCATGCGTCACAATGATT
This sequence comes from Mercenaria mercenaria, assembly GCF_021730395.1. NCBI lineage: Eukaryota > Metazoa > Mollusca > Bivalvia > Venerida > Veneridae > Mercenaria > Mercenaria mercenaria. Next base: position 116,907,899 of record NC_069361.1, on the reverse strand, counting down.
ATACATGACAATTAAGATACATACAAAAAAGAAAGTCTGTCCCATAAGATAATAAATAGTTCCAGATTTGAATAATAAGATAGTATGAATATTATTATTATTGGAATAGAATACAGTAACATCAATTCAACAAAATTCTTGTAATTACAAGTAATTAATTGCTAAAAACTATTGTAACAAGAGAAAATTCTTTAAATTATGCTTGAAAGTAGTTATATTATTATTATGAAGTTTAATGTAAGAAGGAAGTGAATTCCATGTGTGTGCAGCTTTGTAGCTAAATGTTTGTTTCAGGTAGTTCGTTTTAGGTTTAACAATAGAAAGATCCATGTTTTCGATTGAGCGCAGACTGTAATGATCATTATGAACAAAATGTAGTAAATCTGAAATGTATATAGGACAATCTCCTCTTTTACTTTTGTACACTAATAATGAAATATGGTATTTGCACCTGTTCTCAAAAGATAGAAGTTTTGAATTTTTTAATACTTCACCAAAGTTGCTACACTTTGATTTTGTAATTATTTTTTTAGCGCGTCTCTGCAAAGATGTAATTTTATCAGTGTCCGATTTGTGACAAAGTCCCCAGACATTGCAACAATACTCCATTTTTGACATAATATATGCATTGTAATACAATAGTTTCATCTCATCTGTTAAGAAAAATGCAATTCGTCTAAGTAGAGCAATTTTTTAGTTTAGTTTATTGGCCACGGTACTAACGTGGGATTGCCAAGACAGAGTTTCATCGATATATACACCTAGAACTTTCTAACACTTCACATTTTCAATGACCGAACCGTCTAAAATTAACTGAAGCTTTTAAGTATGTTTTAATTTGACTCTAGTGCTCAATATAATACATTTTGTTTTTGACGGATGAAGTGACATGTTATTTATTTTACACCAATTATGGACTCTTTTAACTAGAATGAGAGTGTCTGCTCACAGACTTAGAATTGAAACAGGTAGACACGGACAAAATAGAATTGAAAGGAATGAAAGACTGTGCCAGGTGTGTTCTAGTGGAGATTTGGAAGATGAATTCCATTTTATTTTGACCTGCTCAAGATATAATTTTATGAGAAAACGATATATAGACACATATTATATATGCCGTCCAAGTATGTTTAAACTGTTACAGTTGTTAAATTCTAAAGATGAAAATGTGTTGTCAAAACTTGCGTGTTATATAAACTGTGCTCAAAAGATTCGGGAAAATTATCTTAGACAGTGATATTACTTCTCAATATTCCATAGTGAACGTATGAAGTAAATAGTATTATGTTAATTACCCTCTGATAGACTATGTTAACCAAATTACATACTCTTTGTATATACAAATGTTATTTACTGTTATATATGATCTTGACATTGTGTGTATATGTTTATATGGATGATAAACTATGTTTAAGTCCAAAATTTAATAAAATATTGTCTATTGTCTATTGTCTATTTAGGCTATACTGAAGTTCAGACTGAATTTTTGTAATACTGTCGGCGGATTTATGTAGGGTGGAGTCATCGGCATATAGATCAATGTTGGTAGTATTTGAAATTAACGCCATGTCATTGATATATATCAGGAAAAGAAGGGGACCTAGTATGGATCCTTGCGGGACACCTGATTGTACTGTCATTCTTTTGGAATGCAGCTTCTTTACTTCTAGAGTCTGTGTTCGATTAGCGAAATAAGATTTAAATATATCCAATGTTCTGTCTGTAAAATGGTAAAGTTTCAGTTTATACATCAGTATTTCATGATCCACCATATCAAAAGCTTTCCTTAAGTCAAAAAAGATAGCCCCTACATACTTCCCATTGTCAATGTCTTTTAGCCACGTTTCTGTTAGATATGTTAAAGCAGTCTGACAGGAGTGGTTAGGTCTGAATCCTGATTAATTTTTGTGTATTATATCTGTTCGTTTAAAGAAGTCCTATAACTGTGTAGCAATGTGACGTTCAAATAGCTTAGATATTGTATTAAGTACGGAAATAGGTCTATAGTTTCCTGGGTCTTGTTTGTTACCTGACTTGAATTTAGGAATAACCCTTGCTTCTTTTAATTTATCAGGAAAAGTACCATTGTATATACTATTATTTATAATAGATGCAATTGCAGAAGTGATATGATCTTCACAATATCTCAACAATCTTGGTCCGATACCGTCAAGACCAGTAGATTTTGATAAGTCAAGTTTGTCAATGATATTTTTTACATCTAATGGAGTTATGTATTCAATATTAAACTGTACATGGCGCAATTTCGCATCTAAGTATTTTTGAAGTTTTGTGAATTTTGTATCAACTAAGGGTATTTTTGTAATTATATGGGATACATTTACAAAATGGTAATTAAGAGCATTTAATATTTCCAACTCATCAGTTGCGACATTATCGTCAATTATGAGTTTATTAGGAATATTAAGTTGTTGGTTTTCTTTGTCATTATTGGTAATATTCTTTAGATTTTTCCACAGATGTTTAGGGGATTTATTATCTTTTACAGCGTTGTTATAAAAAGTTTTCTTACTTTTCCGTATCATAGAAGATAACTTATTTCTAGTTTTCTTGAAATTTTCAAAGTCTTTATGCTTGTAATAGTAGTCTCGGAGATAAATTGCTTGTCGAATATCTTCTGTAAACCAAGCTGGTTGACAAACCTGTTTAATTCTTTTCTGTTTAACCTTTGTGTGTTTGGTTAGAACACTGTTGATGATATCATAAAACATATCTAGCGCCAGATTTGGGTTAGATACAGTTTCGATACCATTTAGATGTGAATTTGCTAAGTTAGTTCTAAAACGGTCTACATTAAAGTTTTTGAAACACCTGTAAACTATTGTTTCATGACTATTTATATTGTTTTTCATTGTCTTCTTTTTTGTAGATCTTGTAATAGAGACAGGTAAATGATCGCTTATAGCGTAGTCATATACAGCGATATCAGATATGAAATCCCTTCTTTTGGTATAAATGCGATCTATAATAGAAGTACCCGTTTTATGTATTCTTATAGGTGTTTCAATTAATTGTGAAAGACTATATTTTGCAAGGAATATCTCCCATCGTTTGTTTTTGAATTTATCATTTTTTGCAGTTGGGAAATAATTTATATTGAAATCACCTCAATTCGACATATCGTATGGAATTAATGGCAATACATGACTAAATTTATTAAAACGGCAATGTTGCTATTTCTAAAAGATAAAATATTATATTTAGACGTATGATACAATAAAAAAAAAGTAAAAAAAGGACAGACTCAAACCAAACCGAGTCTGCAATTATTTTGCTTGGTTGCATTCTATGCTTCCAAAGTATCTTTTAGCATTTTTGAGCCGCGCCATGAGAAAACCAACATAGTGGGTTTGCGACCAGCATGGATCTAGACCAGCCTGCGCATCCGCGCAGTCTGGTCAGGCTCCATGCTGTTCGCTTTTAAAGCCTATTGGAATTGGAGAAACTGTTAGCGAACAGCATGGATCCTGACCAGACAGCGCGGATGCGCAGGCTGGTCTGGATCCATGCTGGTCGCAAAGCCACTATGTTGGTTTTCCCATGGCACGGCTCATTTTATTAACTATTACAACAACAACCTGTAAGTGGTGTGTGGCGGCTGTAAAAAGTATCCCATACTTGGATTCAGTATTGGTATATTTGCTGGCCCTTTGGGATCCCGGAGTTCATTCAATGTCAGTGTAATAGAATTCCGCTTAAGCCTGTGCTAGGGGATTTGAGAGGTGTTGCACATTCCATTACCTCTCAAGAACAAACGGAATCAAACCGAGTCTGCTGTTATGTTGCTTAGTTGCAATATATGCTTCCAAGGAAACTTCTTACATATTTTATTTGAAATGAGCTTTAAATGTGCGGATCTCTTTAGTCATGAATAAGTACCACAAAAACAAGCACACGGACCAATACATTTTATTTCACCATATTTTTATTTACGACTGTGAGAAGTTCATTAAAATTTACATTTTTGCAAAATTTCCGTTCACAAAAATGTTATCAAAATTGTGATTTTCCCATAGACGTCCATCATAAAAAAGTGTGTGATGTTAAAATTGTTTCAGATCAGTCTAGCAAAACATCAAGCACACGACCCTATCTTTTTATTTGTCAAATTTTCTTAGTATATTCTGAAGTTCTGAAAAATCGGGGCTAAATCAAATACAACAAACTAGAAAATAATTGATCCGAACATGCAGAATTACCTTACTGTACCTTTGGACGTCGACCTTAATAGTGTCATTACAGTAAGGCGTGTTGTTAAATTTGTGATCGGAATCAATTTAAATCTTCAGGAATTTCAGTCGTGTCCGATCATTGATTATGACACAGTAAAGATCATCAATGCTTGCTTCGGTGAAAGAGGATGTACTAGTATTACTTTGCAAGTATTCGTGTTGCAGCGTAACACTAAATCTACTCTAAATAAATTTATGTCATAGAGGAAAATTTTCAAAGTTAACAGTCAAAAGTCAACATTTTTATTGTGATTCAGGCCTCCGGTCAAAGTATGAAGATTTATATGTAATCGATTTAAAAGACTGCTTCGTCATGATCAAGAGACTGAGGGTAGCTGAAACAAGTGAAGGGAATGTGAAGATAAAGACAACAGTCTCAAGTAACTTCTTCTAAAAGGTGATAATCGGATTATAAGATTCTTTCCAGATAGATATATCGGACCCGAGGGTAACTGTTCAGGCGGTAACGAAGCTCTGCCGAGTTACCGAAAAAAAACAACAGTGAAACGATGGCCAAATATCTCATCTGCACCTTATACCATGGATAGATTTTTTGTTGCATTTTGAGTAACACCGACAGGTTTAGGTCATATGACGGCTTTTCAATCTTTTCATGGTGGAGGAAGACCCCATGTGTCCCTCCGTACTTTCAGGCATGGGCGTGCACGTGGGTATAACCACCGACTTTCCGTCAGTCAGCTATATGGCTTTCTACCAAGAAGAATCCTTCGGCCTGAAGCAAAGTTTCGGACCCATATCGGTTAAGTACAAGTGATTCGGGGTCACCGACCTTAACCATTTGGCAACGGAGACACATTTTAAGAAATTTAATGTGCATTGTGGATGTTTAACGTTTAGCAAATGTCAATGTATTGCTAGTAATTTACAACGTAGCTGTTTTTAAGATATTTACTTAAAATGATATATGCAGATGTTTATTATCTAAACTAGGATCATAATACCGTTATCTGATTGTCTTACTTTTGGTAGTTAAAATGTCATTTTAATGAAATTTAAAGTAAATATAAATGTCTCCATTTTTTCGGTAATATTAATTCAACAGTTATTATAGACAACATTATACGAAAATACGCTTCTTGCTTGTCTAAAAAGGAAAACTTTATCCTTTTTTCTAATGTTGCTGAAAATTTTACAAAAAAACGTGACAATGTATCTGATTGCAACACTGATTGATGAAAACTTGTAATACAAAATCAATATGCCTCAATTGCCGGCCATAGAGCCTTGCCCATATACACTGACAAAGATACTGCTGTTTAACATAACAGAGAGTTTGAGATTTCAACTTTCGCCTTCTCCTTCAACGTCTCGTGCGAAGTTAACGTATGAAGTTGAAGTTCGATAAAAATTCCTTGAGATTTCAATCTTTAGAATGGACCTTACTTTATTTAATCCGCCTATTCAACTTATCCGTAATTATGATCGTTTTTTACGTGCATTTTGATATAAATTTTCCAAAAGGGCGGGGATTTTACAAGAGGTTTTAAAAATGAAAATTAAATAAAAACATTTCTATTAATATAATTATCGCATGGATATTAGTGCGATTACGATAAAAAGTGAAACAATGTGAACAATGTTAAAACTCGTTGGTGTTGCTCCAAACATTTAGATTTTATGTAAAATGATGACAGTATACAATTAATATTTTTCAAACAAAAACATGCAACACCAACTATTACAAATGCATTTGTCGAATATTGAAATTAAGTTAAATATATGCGATAAAGCAAACACAATAGTTTGAAATTACTTAAAAGACGCGTTTTACTTGTAAACGCTCATAAACAATGTACCTGATGAAAATCTAACCTATGTTGATAACATGAGCTAATATACATATGTTATGGACACATTTAACAAGGAATGAAAACAAATGTAAGATAGTCTCGTGAAATTATACGTGTTGGCATCATGACGCTCTAAATGACTCTGTATAATGCCAAACTCCCTGACAGCACAATATAATCTTGCTAAGTCACCATGTGTCTAGCGAAACAATCAAGAAATGTTAGGCGGAGACGGAAATTGTCGCACAAAATAACATGTGGGCATATACATGTATTTGTTTGAATATACTATTTTTGTAAGTAAAGCATGTGAAATCGAGGAATTTCGGTTAGGGAGACACCAACTTTAAACAGGGGGTCACCCATTTTAAGGGGGGCGGTGGGGGGGGGTGGTCATACCGAGTTTCAAGACCGATTTTCTTTGTAAAATATAAGAATCAAAGGGGGATTAACCCACAATGGCCCTCTGCCAGGCTCTGGGTCCGTGCATGTAAAGAATGGAGTTATCCCATACGTCTGACACATCATGATATTATAGATTTGAAATTGTCTGATACCTCAAAAGAATTTTCCGTCTTACTAGTACCATTTTATGTTTATACTTTAAACGCAACAGTCGTATAAAGTGTCGGACAGAAACGGATTGTTTTTTATCTGGTAGTGAAAATAAAATGTTCCACCAAATGATAATCGCGCGTTATTATTTATTTTTCAAGTAAAAGGACTGTCATGCCATATGCCTCCATCCAGATTTCAGTCTTTGATGCCTAGTATGTGGACAGAGTAGTTAAAAAAAGGCTGAAGTTTTGACTTTCGTGATATCACATCTTCGGACGTTCAAAACTTCACTTCATACGACAAAAAGGCCAATCTAGTATAATCGATACCGCCTGGGGACACAAATATGCCGTAGAAGTTAAAGTTTAAACAAAATCTCAATGCTTCTCAAAATCAGTTGATAACTTTATACTTTCAGGTTCAATTCAATGTATTTAGTTAAAATTATTAGCAATACAAAACTTCATTATTCTTATACTTATTTATAGTGTTCCGCATCAAATTTAGTCTAATTATACTTATGGATAATCGAATAACTTAATAAGCAGAAATCCTGAAACAAAGCTTTTTATTTCACATAGTAATAAAGAGAAGTCTTAGGCTTACTTGATATAACATTGAAAACTTTAGTAGCAACGTCGGATATAAATAAAATACACGCATATCGGTGGCGTTTTACCCCAAATATATATGAGAGACGTTGAAGGGGAAGGCGAAGGTTGAAATCTCAAACTCTCTATTATCAAAAGTGGAAAGTAGTAAATTCTGTCAGATTCTAACGTAATGTGAATCTTTCATGCGTGTTGCGATAAATGACATTGACAAGGATGACAACATCTTGAAATGCAAAATAAATATCAGATGGTAAAAAGTTTAATGGCAATTATGAATAATTGTGAAAGTTATTATAGGGATAATATATCTTTCTGTCTTTTCTCATTAAGATATGTCGGTATAAATAATGATAAAATACATTAGTTGTGTTGCATTGCCGGTGTTGCATGTCTGCAAAAATATATCTACTTGTAACAACGAAGTAAACATTTTTGGGGGGTAATCTGTTAGGTTTAGAGTCGCGTCGACACAATTTAAGCCACGTGGTGACTTTATTTCCAGCTTTTTGTGGTGGCAGACGACACGCAAGGTACAACCAGCAACTTTTCGTAAACCAGCTTACTTGCTTCCTAATATAAAGAATTCTACACCCCAACACCCCCAGGGAAATTTCGATTCCACATCGTTGAGGGGCAAGTGATTCGAAGTGTGCGACTTTGAATGCCCATAGTAATTCGCCGGATGTGTCTCCGTGATCCGCTCGAATGCAGTCCATATCAGTATACAGTTCCGTGTACCTGGCTAGTAAAATCCATTCTTATTAAAGATATAAGCTTAATTGATGCTAAATGTAAAATGGAATGTCTGTGGATAATATAATTCTTAACAGCTTAATAAGCTTCGAAGTTTTTTGTTGAAACCTGTAAGAAGATCTGTTGGACGCATAGAACGCTAATAAACAAATTGATAGCAGACTCGGCTTGAGTCATTGTGATCATTAAAGAACACTAACCACGCCCTTTAACACTGATTTGCGCGGAATTCTTTTATATGAATCGGCTCTATTATCCAAAAGGCGCAGAAAATATAACAGGTCCAAGTACGTGGAGACCAAGCTAATGCCAAGGAAATATATACCGCTCGCATTTAATTCATGCCAAAGAAATACTGTAAAGACAAATTTGCCGTTTATATTTAAGAAATGAAGTAAGTAGCATTAGTTAAATAAATGTGTTACTATCTAACAAACGCATCAGCAATACAGTATTAATGAATTTGATTACATTCATAGTGTCAATAGTTTATACAAGCACATCTGTGAAATGATTCGTCACCATGAGAGGTACTATCATAAACCTAACGGTTAGGCTTCCAGTGCGGTATTAGATTGGATCTAGTGTCGGTGATGTTAGTGGTCGTAATTTATTGGTCTTCACTCAATCCAAGCCGTTATACGCTTTAGATATCTTACCTTTACCAGACCGTCAACTAACTTAGCTATTGACCACTACACCGAGATTCAGAGTACGACAGACTTAGCACAGTATTTCTAAAGTATAACACATTTAATTTGATCTTGACTTTAAATACCTCTTTGCTTACTATATTTCTGCTGCGATCACGTGTTGTGACATTTAAAAAATTCAGCATGTTGCAGACACAAATATTTTAAGGAGTCAAGGACAACCGTACTATAATTAATTTTGGTTATGGACTCGTCTAATGGAGAAAACGTTTATTTACATTGCCCTGTAATTTTAAACTTGGTGGGAAAAAACGAGTGCTGCTTGGAGCACCATGCACCGGTTTAAACTCCCCAGTCGTTTTTCGCCGCTCTTCCGGGTGGTGCTCCAATGTGTCCCTTTGACCTCGTTGTCGTCATTGTCTGTGTATTTTATTTCGTTTTATATTCGTGTGTGTAATTAATAGACATTTGTGAATACACTGCTACGAAGTTTTGGTTACAGCGACTACAGTGACTGTGCGAACATAAATAAATTAAAGAAACCAGGTAACATTCTTTTTCTCATTTATTGACTGATACATTTTTAACGCGACGTGCTCTCAACAAGCTGTACTTTATTGATATACACACCTTTCTCGTGAGCACGAAAGCCTGTACAAGTATTCATTATGCATAATTATATTACGGTATCTTTGACAATGACACTAACCTGAAATAGCATAGTAAACAGTAGCAAGAACTTAATGAGAGTTGTTGACATCTTATACATTTGTATTTATCTTACACGCATGTGGAATACATTTTAACGACCGATTTATGACGGAATTTTATTTTACAGCTTCAATTGATGATAAAAAATGAACTGGAAGAATGATACTTAATTAACCTTAATTCTAAAATGTAGGTAAGTATAGAGTCAGTAAAAATATTGTTTAGGCATAAGAACATTTTTATCTAGTATGAGTATAAACTTTCTAAAAAGTCAAATTGTAAATTCCATAAACTTAATGTATTTCTTATGATATATCTTAAAGATTGTGCATCACAATTGCATCATCATAGATAATATTACATAGCGTTTATGCTTCTTTCAAGGTTTTACAATCAGTTTTCACTCAGCAAAAGTAACATTTAAATGTCAAATGTGTAAAATTTGCATACATGCCATTTAAAGCAGTACATGTAGTCTGACATAGTTTCTTGCCTGAAATAATTCTTTGTGACTTTCACTTTGCAATATTAGTCACAAAATTAACATTCATAGTGAACTTATTAGAAAAATTAACGAGTTTCAGTGCGTCTTTGATTTTGAAATACCATTTCTAAATGTCAGAAGCGTCACATGTAATTAATTAAGGAGACATATTAATTACACTGCTAACAAATACATGAATATGTTAATTTCACGAATGCATTTCTTGTTTCAATTCTTGTTTTATGTTGTAAATATACATTTTCCATAATTACATTTTTAAATAAAGGGCCACATTTGACAGAGTTCATAAAAATGAGCTTTTAAAAGGTTGTATTAGAAAAATAATGGAGGTTGAACTTGGAAAAAGGCATTCATCTATATAATCTTGATATAATGCTGACGTTATCAAGTGAACATTTTTGACCCAAACGAATATTGTTTATAGATTCGATATTCTAAAACCTATACTTATTAACAACTTGCTTCCACGATATTCTGTCAACATCTCCTTTATTGAGGCATAGACAGGGCATGAGTAGATGTAGTCCCAATCCGTGACTCTAGTTACCTCCCCTGACGGTCCGTCCACAGAGTGAGTTGGACGTAATATCAGACTGAAACAAGTCAAATGGTTTATCGCGGCCAGACATTTGTACAAACCAGACAGAAGTTGCGAAATTGTCATTTGTGCAGGAAAGAAGCGTTTACCATAATGTCCAGTACCGGACAGGTATAGTGACATACGTTTAAGATATCATGCTTTCTGTTTATGCAGGTAAACTTCTGTTTGGTTAAATTTCAGCAGAGTACAATTGTCTGAACAGTGTACAAACTCATTACTGTTTTTTTTTTTCAGGCAAGGGTGGAAAAAAGTGGTAGACAATGAAAGCAGTAACATTTTTATTTAAAAAAAATAAACAATGAGACAAACATTTCAAACATCTTTGGACGGTTCAAAAATCCCATGTTAAACATACGATAAAGTCCGAAACGCGTGAAAATGTTCCGAATGTAAATCGGGTGAAGTAGGCGCTCTATGTATAGAGTTAGATTATGCGTCTTGATACTGTACCAGAGGGGTCGGTCAATTGTGGGTTATTGATTACACTGGGCGAGTCTACTTACTTATTACTTGGGGATGAAAAAAAACGTGTTTTTTAAATATTGCTCTTAATACAAAAAGTACAACAACAGTTAATTCACAACAAATCGTACGGTATGTTTTATAATCAGTAGAAGCTAGTCGTATTTACGCTTATGAGACCTGTTTCACCCATAAGTAAAGAATTCACAGGTCCATCATGAAATATTTTCCCCAGCGCGCATATACTTCACCTATTCAATATGATCGCAGGCCGCGATCAATGAAATGAAAGTGATAATTACGTCACGAGTTGGACTCAAATAGATGTACCTGGAGGGAGACACCGAAAGAGCATTTGTAGCCGTTCTTAAACTGTGATCCCAGAAGGGTTAGAAACATTGTAACCGGGGCATACACACACATGTTGCAGTGGCGAACAACTTTATCAGTATTTCATGCTAAAAGGATTTTTTTTTTCAAATATAAAATGTTGTCGACATTTATCAAAATTGCTTTATTATTACATCAGTCAATATAAATTGTAGTCAAAGTGTCTCTTTTTGCCGTGTGGGGGCCGTAAAAAGTCTCACCGTGCATTCAGTCAGAGCTGTTATATTTTGATCTTTTCAGATCGTTCAGCACGACTTTTATGCTGTGTTATTGGTTCTGTTTAGTTTCTCATCTTGGACATTTCGGCTTGAGTGGTTCCATTACTCCCGCTTCCATAGCTTTGGGTATGTATAATCACCCTTTGGATATGGTGCCTGCTTTTTAATTTTGTCATTTGACAGCTCCTGTGATATGTAGGCTCCATAACCTCAGATCCCTGTTCTTAATTCCAGTTTCTTTAGTTTTGCCCATTGTTTTCTTGCAAGTCCATTATTTGAATATAACACTTTTCATGGAGTTGCACACTAATTGAAGGTTCCATGAATACATCTGCCGATGTGTTTAAATTGTATTTCGTACATGCAACATGCATAAATGTTGAGTTATGCTCAACCTTGGGCTAAAAGGAGTGGACGGTAGCACGCATTTTCCACTACCGTCCATGAACAGGTTTAGTCAAACCGAGCTTGCAACATTTTCATTTCTGTCGAGCTGAGAGGGCTGTGAAGTTTCCACTTTTTCTATTTTGATATGGCACTGGTACTTAACTTTCTCGTTTATTTTCAGATTATGAAAATTCTTGCGGTTTAAAATCCAGCTATTGTCTTCAAACTTGTCATAAGTAATTGTTTATGAAAAATGTGTATTTTCTTCACGAAGTTATAAACAAGAGATACATTTTTCTTTATAAAAACAACTAATATTTCTTTAATGCAAATATAGCAGGAAACACAATATAAAGACAATTTATGTAATTATATTTATTATAAACTTTCACAATATATCACATATTTAATCTACGAATATCTCGTCTTAAAGTCTTATAGAAACTTCTAACGCCTATGGCAAGCCAATTGTCCAATAATTACGTGAACCCTAGTTCACGGTCGAAAAACTAGGTTTTTCGAATACAAACCTACATTTTTGAGCGAAAACATAGGATAACGCCGTGAACCATGGTTCACGCTCGTAAATGTAGGTTCACGATTGTAAACCCCAGTTCACGGTCGTAAACATAGGTTCACGTTCGTAAACTATGGTTTACGAGCGTGAACCAGGGTTTACGAGCGTAAACATAGAATAACAATCGTAAACATAGGATAACGACCGAAACTCATGGTTCAATCGAGAAACCTAGTTTATCAAACGTAAACCATGGTTTACGGTCGATATATTAGGATTATAGAATCAACAATGAATTTCGAGCGTGAACATGGGTTTACGGCCATGAACCTATGTTTACGACCGTGAACCATAGTTTACGGACCTGAACCTATATTTTCGAGCGTGAACCTATGTTTACGAACGTGAACTTGGGTTTACGATCGTGAACTTAGGATTACGTTCGATAAACCAGGTTTTTCAAACGTAAAGCCAGGTTTTTCAAATATTAACCTATTTTTTCGAGCGAAAACATAGGATAACGTCGTAAACCATAGTTCACGCTCGTAAACGTAGGTTCACGTTCGTAAACCCAAGTTTACGGTCGCAAAGATAGGATAACGACTGAAATTCATAGTTCAATCGAGAAACCTAGTTTGTCGAACGTAAACCATGGTTTACGATTGATATACTAGGATTATGAAATCAACTATCAATTTCGGCCGTAAACCTATGTTTACGGTCGTGAACCTATATTTACGAGCGTGAACCTAGGTTTACGGCCGTGAACTACAGTTTACCTTCGTAAAACCGTGTTTATCGATTTGTAACTATATGGCAAGCCAATTGTCCAATAATGACGTGAACCCTAGTTCACGGTCGAAAAACTAGGATTAACGATCGATAAACTAGGTTTTTCGAACGTAAAGCTAGGTTTTTCGAATACTAACCTATATTTTCGAGCAAAAACATAGGATAACGCCGTGAACCATAGTTCACGCTCGTTAATGTAGGTTCACGATTGTAAACCCCAGTTCACGGTCGTAAACATAGGTTCACGTTCGTAAACTATGGTTTACGAGCGTGAACCGGGCTTTACGAGCGTAAACATAGGATAACGATCGTAAACATAGGATAACGACCGAAACTCATAATTCAATCGAGAAACCTAGTTTATCAAACGTAAACCATGGTTTACGGTCGATATATTAGGATTATAGAATCAACAAGGAATTTCGGGCGTGAACATGGGTTTACGGCCATGAACCTATGTTTACGGACGTGAACCTATGCTTACGACCGTGAACCATAGTTTACGGACCTGAACCTATATTTTCGAACTTGGGTTTACGAGCATGAACTTATGTTTAAGTTCGATAAACCAGGTTTTTCAAACGTAAAACCAGGTTTTTCGAATACTAACCTATTTTTTCGAGCGAAAACATAGGATAACGTCGTAAACCATAGTTCACGCTCGTAAACGTAGGTTCACGTTCGTAAACCCAAGTTTTCGGTCGTAAACATAGGATAGCGACCGAAATTCATAGTTCAATCGAGAAACCTAGTTTATCGAACGTAAACATGGGTTCACGAGCGTAAACTATGGTTTACGCCCGGTATCTGATGTTTTCACTCGAAAATATAGGTTAGTATTTGAAAAACCTAGTTTTACGTTCGAAAAACCTAGTTTATCGATCGTTAATCCTAGTTTTTCGACCGTGAACAGGGGTTCACGTAATTATTGGACAATTGGCTTGCCATAAACGCCCCTCTGTAGTTACGGCAATAGCTTATATACGATTTAGTATTTATACATTAACACGTTAAGACCAATATGTTGGTCTATGCCTGTTGTAAACTCCATATTTGACAACTTACAGATGCATTCAACGAGCAAAACATCGTTTATAAGTATACAGAAATATAATCATTGCGTCTCCATTGATATATGATGCAATATTTGAAAGTGTTTCAAAGACATAGGTGCGTAAAAGTTTCTTTGTTTTGTTGTGATTTTTCTCTATCTTATAATGTAATTTGTAAGTTTCTCAATTCTAGACATTCAGGGTTTTTTGACTTTTTAAAGCTGTGTTGAGTAGGAAAATACGTAATATAGATTGTGTTGAAATGTGTCTGTCTTATTAGGAAAATGCTGTTAGAACTGTGACGAAATCCATAAGCTATTTATGTACTTTAAGTAAAATGAATGATATTGCTGATAACTGTTGAGGGTGCGTTAGAACTTTGGTAAGTGCATTAGCTGTGTTAAGTGTTTGCTGCCCGTAGATGAACGCTAGATTCAATGCAATATTAATTCAGGACTTAAAATGCTTACTGTCAAATGAAGAAATTAGTGCCTATTTAGCACGTACATTTTCCGTCCCATCAGATTTTACAGAAATAATAGATAAACAATGAATATTTAATCTTTGGACAGCAAAATTGTTTGCTTACATCTGCGACGCGGTTCCTTCATTTAAATAACAACAGAAAAAAGTTTTCGACATCATTTCCGCGCCTGTAACATAATAACACGTATCAGCGTCTGATGGCCCTTTCACGCTTCCGTGGAATCAACATTATTATAAGAAAATCATTTTGAAACTATTTCTGAAATGTCTCCCTCTGCAGCTCTCAAATACGGAAATATCTAACATCCGAGGCATATACTGACACTTTTAGACAACATCAAAAAGGACCCTTTGAACGATTTGACAAAAATCCAAAAATCTCAATATACCCTTGCTCCGTTACGGACCTCTGTGGGATTTGTGTTTTTTCCGAGTTCAAATATTTGTTTCGTAGATGAAAAACTGACATGTCGTGCTAAAGACCAGGTATTTGTAAATCGTTAGAAAGTGCTGAAAACTGACTTCGTATTAGCAAAAAATAAAGAAGTCCGTGTGCATACATTTAGACGGGGTGACCCATGCGCGTGACCCCTGGCTATAACCCAATTCAAATGCGACTTTCGTTTTCACGTTAAGCCTGTTGACTTTCATTTTCTTCACTTCTGGAAAAAGCTGTCATTTTCTGTGTTGTCAAAAATATACGCATGCCTGGCGAGATTAAAGGATATAGGGAATTCTTCCTAGCTATAAGCATTACCCAAACATTGATGGGTAAGTACAATTTTCCCTTTAGTGACCTTTTTGTGGTCATAGTCTCTTTCATCAGTTCTGTTTTATCTGTTTATAGAAGTTTGTTTATTCTGGGTTTAACGCCGTTTTTTCAACAGTACTTCAGTTATGTAACGGTAGGCAGTTAACCTAACCAGTGTTCATTGATTCTGTACCAGTACAACCCTGTTTTCCTCAAGTAACTGCCAACTTCCCCACATGAATCAGAGGAGGATGACAAATGATTTCAGAAACAATGTCTTTCATCAAATCGTCACGCAGAAAATACATCTCACCCGCGGGATCGAACCCACGACCCCGCGATTGGCAGATCTGTTCTCTCCCTATTTAGCTAAGCAGGCGAGTGTTTATAGAATAAAAATGTATTAATTATGTTTCTACTTTCTAATATTAAAAATGCAAACTTTAACCACTTTAGCAAATACAATTATCTAAAGCCTTGTATGTCATCTTAAATGAAAAGGAGATGTCAATAAACGTTTACAGCCAAGACATTGATACATGTCAAATGTCAATTTTCGGTACAAAGCAGTAAGTTATCTTCGGGTATAATGTAAATTTGTATAAAGGTAATTACCTTAATGATCCAATAAACTGAACTAGACACCTATTTGTATTGAACAGGCATCGGCGTCCGCACTGTGAGAGAGTGAATATTTAAATACCCATTTCATATTTTACATTGTAGGTTTCAAATAACGTTTTTCTATTTTCAAATTTCATGTGTTAATAATATAATCCCATTTACAGATAAAGATATCTGATAAGATCTCGGGTTCATTTACAAATACCATTAACAAGTGATAACGGAAGAATATTTGGAGTAATGAACATAAAAGTATTAGCTAATTGGTAGCAAACGATCGATTTTGTATTCATGCTTTGTTTCCATACATTATATTGAGAGGCACATAACCCATACTGTGATGTTATTTATGTAAAACTTTAACAAAATATATAAGGTGTAGTTTCTATTGCAATAGAATATGTATGTAGTTTTTGTGACTGACCTAAAAAAATGACATTGCGCTATAATATGGCGGTGTGTTGTTTTAAAAGTATATATTATTTTAAGTCATAATGATTCGTACTTGAAATTTCAAGAAAGTATTTTTGAATCAACGTTTTGCAAAAGTCACTTTTTTCAACTAGTTTTGACGCAAAGGCAATTTGCGCAGCCGGGCCATTTATCAGACACATGTGTGTTGAAGAAAATTCCTTTCCACCATTGACAAAGTATCCTAATATCAATTTTACTCTCAGTGGAATTTAAATCTTGATTCTTGCATAAAAACTACTTTTTCTCACTGGATCCGCCCATGTATTAACGGGAGAAAATTCGTGTGCAAACAATTTAAGGTAATTCACGTGCTGTTAATACTCGATTTTTATTTTTGAAATGCTTTCCCAGGGACGTATATATACTTCTGCGCAGATTGACATCTGGTATCTGCGTCTTGTTTCTTTCAAAAAAACCCTCTTCTTGTAGCATAAAAGATGCAATCTAATCCATAGAATGGTTTGCTGTATCAGTTACCAACGCCAAATGCACTGCCTCCAACAACGTTCGTACTCCCCTTGTTTACTCCTCTTTTAGAAGTCGGTGTCGATTTAGTTTTTGTACATAACCGTGAATGTTTAAGAATCGCGTGTAACTTGAGCGATTGTTTGTTTTTAGGAATGATAAAAATGATTTTGGTAAGTATCAGTCGGTATGTTTTAATCCAATTTCTCGAAAAATTTACATAAAAAAGCTTGAAAGTTTGTCACTACGTTCTTACTCATCCGTACTCGAGGTGTGTTCGTACTCAAAATAACACGAGTGTAAAGTCATTATTCTTGAAATATTATTGATAATGTCATGTTTGCCGGTCACTACTATTCCCGCGGGCTTCTGCAGACGTTTATACACAAAAAAAACGTGTATTATCCCTAAACATGCTGCCATTTCGAATGAAAGACAAGTGATCACAATGAAAACATGTACATTTGTGCTACAGTTGCGAGTTACATTCGACCAGTAAAAAATATTTTCAAGTAATTTGTACTTAAAATGCACGTCTGGGTATTCTTTAAAAAACACATATTAAGATATGAATATATGACAATATGAAGTACCTCAAATTACTAATACAAATCAATCTGGATATTTGATGTTTAAAATCCCGTTGTTGTCAAGTTTCAGGATCCTTGCATGGAATTTGGATATTAACTTTGCTTAATTTTCATAGAAACAGAATTGTACCACCCTTGTGATAATGAGGTTCGTCGGCAATTTTTAAAAAAAGTAAAAAACTTTTGTTCCGTAATGATTTTAAGTTTCTTCACATTCAGTAAGATTCCGCTGACACGATATCTGCATAATTTAAAGTACATTTCTATTATAAAGACTGTTTATTTCAAGTTTTGATATGAAGACACTTAATGTTATGTTTTCTAAAGCAGTCTTATAATGAATTTAAAAGTTATGAGGTATAGCGTGTGAAAAAAAGTAATAAAAGCTGTTAAAGAATAAAACTTACAAGCAGAACAATCTTTACATTTCTTTTTGCTGGGAGAACAATCTCTTTTAAATGTATAACCAAATAATCCTGGGTAGGGTGTCTTTCGTGTGTCTGCAACGTGATATTCCAGTGAGGTAACGCTATCAAGTTGGGCTCTGTACTCACTGCTACAGGCAGACACCGTCGTTTCATATGACGGAACATTCGTTGAAAAGACCCGTGACCCGAACAAACACACACACCTTTTCTTTTGTTAATGGAGATATTTCGTCTTGGATGTGACTAAAGATGATGTATACACCACCCATGCGCGAAAAAGATACATGTTTCTATAGGGGGCGGATGCTATAGGTTGCATATGGTTTATTCTTTTATATCACAGTGTCTGATCAGGTTTTAGTCTCAACTATGTCTGTAGAGACCGCTGTATTTTTTATTTTTTTTTTTTTTGAAATGTTATCTTAATCTTCATTTCGTACCCATTACCAAAGCTATTTTATATGTGAATGGTCTTTTACCTGAATTCAGCTTAAAGCTCTATGAAATTTGCATCTTTTAGTATTTCATTTGTTTTGATCTGAATTTAGTAGAATCGTTAAAAATTACTGTGACAAAATTGAACCAAAAAATCAGGTATCTTTTGAGGCATAATTTACGTTTTTAGAAAATATATTTTCGTAGTGTTATGATGTAGCTTTTCATTGGTTTTGAGTAGAAAGAAGCTATATCTCAGCGATCACATTTTTTGTAAACCAAATAACAAGTTATGTAATGACATGTTTGCGATTAAAATCCCATTTTTCAGGAGTATTATGACAGATACTATCGAGCAGGGTGACAAACATCTTGAAATGCAAAAAAAAAAAAAAATTAAATGTTAAACAGTCAGTTGATGGCAATCATGAAATGTATCGTTCGAAATGATTGTCAATATATCACTTTTTACATTAAGTATATGTGCATTCTGATGTAATCCATAGTATATTTTAATATACATTAAGTCAACCTGATCCGTTTTGCTACCTCGCCGTTGTTATAATATTTGAAATATTATTATATGGCACGTTTATGAAAGTAGTTTGATTCAAAAGTTTTCGCACCATAACACCAAACAGTATCTCGATGTGTATTTAAAGTTTTATAAGAAAGCGAAGAGTTATTGTTCCTATCAAATGTTGCAAGTATTCGATTTCTTTCTGTTTCAAAAACCGCAGTTCATGTTAAACAAAAGCCTATATTGATGTGTATTTCTTGTGTACATAAGAGATATTTAAACATTGATATGCAAACAAAAAGTAACATACTTAGGCATTATTTTGGAACGGTCGGGGGAAAAACACACTTTGGGAGATTTAACCATAACACTTAGTCCAAAACATTCTTCAAAGTTACATGAAAGTTAAAATAAAACTTCTTTATGACAGCAGAATATGTTACCGGCTATAAAACTCATGGCAATATTTAAGGAAAACCTAACAAACCAAACATGTATTTCTTCAATTATTTTGCAGTACAAACCAAGGCAACAAGAGAAAACCCAATAATAAATAGTCCAACAGCACTGCATAGATTATTTTTTTTACCCAGTTTGATTTTTAATTGTAAGAAATGGGTCAGAAGTACAGAACGTGCCTTCTATCAAAACAGTACGCAAATCATTCTTCCAAATAAGGACTAGTGTTTCGAAACCAAGGCTGTATATACTATTATTAAACGACAATGATACGTGTGTATATTCGCTACTGATCATATTTTACATGGTTTATTTTAGGATGAAACTTCAAATGTCTCATGTTCCAATGTCAAAAGGAAATCATATACATTTTGAATATACTATATATATCATCTTTTGAATCATTTAAAGGAAGTATTATCTTTGTTGTAATAAAGAGCACAGTATACAGTGTCATATTGATATGGTGACTGTGGATAACTGAAGTCAGTGCTTTCATAGAAGAAAATTAACATCTGTCCTATATTCAACTTGTATTTTGTCATTAACATCAGAAGAGATAACTGTTATTGCTGAATCGTCGCGAATAATTGTTACTGTTTGAGAGTTATCCGGCTGTAATCTTATTTGTGCTGGCCAACGAAGAGTTTTCACGGGATTTATGTTCCATTCAAGACTGCACATGTTACAATCGCCGCAAAAGATACCTCAAGGACGCATTCGCCTATA
The DNA here is from genome assembly GCF_021730395.1 of Mercenaria mercenaria. Classification (NCBI taxonomy): domain Eukaryota; kingdom Metazoa; phylum Mollusca; class Bivalvia; order Venerida; family Veneridae; genus Mercenaria; species Mercenaria mercenaria. The sequence continues at coordinate 116,887,661 of NC_069361.1, read as the reverse complement.
TCACACTCCACATGGAAAAGGAGGTGTCTCGAAATATATACACGAGCATATTGAATTAGCACATTATACATAATTATGGTACAAAGGAATGTAGATCATATCAAAATATAGGGCCATTTTCCCGCCTTGTAAAGGGTGTTTATGCTTTATTGGATTGTCTGCTGCGGATTTAAGCTACGTGATATGCGTATTTATGTAAACTTCCAAGTTAACATAATTTTTTGAGGAAGTTTCATGTGTGTCGTCGACGATATTCTAAATTTTACTCGGGCTAAAGAAAAGTTTATATCATTTACAAAATAATTTTAAGTTTTGTATGTGTATGTAATAAAACATTATTATATCTGCACCGAGAAATATGCACTTTTTCTTTATTAGAATAATACTGCTTGCAATATTTCCGCTGCCGAATTCGTGAATATTTCTCGATACAAAACCAAATAACAAAAGTAAATGTTGAACCTTCGTGTTCTTTTTTTTTAGATTACCACGTTTGCTAAACACGCTAACATTTAACACCCCGTCATCTCAACAAGGCCTGGAAACCATTTCATTTTCATTGATAAATATGTTAACAAAAAGTCTCAGAATATGGGCATAACATGGCATTCTATGACATGCTTACCTCAGTACAAATATCTGAGATGCTACTCTGGTCTTGTTTGTATAATACTTCATGTCGAGTACTTGAACCTGATCTTTAAACTTTAAAATGGGTGAGTTTTAGATAATTTACACTGTCTTTTTTATTTTCCATTGGCATTTGGGTGCCTCATTATGCAAAGAATTATGGCAGTAACACGATATTGGTAATTGTTTTGCCTAGGTACAATTGATATTATTTTCAAAAATAATCATTCTTTGTTGACTTCGGATATTCACAATGTGTCATATGTAAATAAACAATATCTTTCTTATTCAAGCTTTATGATCTTTACTTAGGTAAGCATTCCTTAGTTTACTAATAAGTTGGGGTTTTTGTTGTCGGGGAGAGGGGGTGGGTTAACTTCATTTTTCAACAGTAGTTCAGTTATGAAACGACGGGCAGTTACTCTAACAAGTCTTCCTAGATTCTGTAGACCAGTACAAACATGTTCTCCGCAAGTAGCTGCCAGCTACCCCACATTATTCAGAGATGGAGGATGAAAGAGTCTTTTGCCAAATTGTTACAGAGAACATACGTCAAGCCCAGGGATCGAACAAACGACCCCGCGATCCGTAGATCTGTGCTCTCTCTATTGAACTAAGCGGGCAGTCTTGCTAATAAGACATGAAATAGTATCCATTTCTTGTACTGAACCCTTGTACATTTTTGCAGAGATTTTATCGTACATCACCTACAAAACTTGATTTACATCCCCTTAAAAAGAGATCTGAACAAAAACTGTTATCAGATCTGTTATATGGAAAATCAACAGCTGCATGAAAAGGCTGCCGATCTCGCTGAAATTTACACATGAACACTTAGCAAAATAAGCATGTCCTTTAAGTGATACTAGTTTTACGTGTGGGTGGCATTCATGTGTTCTTTGAACATGGTCTAAATAAGATATATATTAAAAAGCGTTTGTATTGATATGGTATATCATCCCATTCTATAACAATTCAGTGCACAGTTGTGGGTATGCCTTTGCCGAACCATAAATAAAAGATTATTTACTCAACCGTCTTAATACGATAGTTCATATTAACATTTATTTTCAAAATATGTAATCTCTGATGTTTAAAACCCCACAAATGTCTTTACACTTGTCATAAGTTATTGTTTAAGAAAAATAGTATTCCACTTGTACAAAAATTTAAACAAGAGATTCTTTATGGGTTTTTTACAGGCAACTAATATTTTTTCTATGCAAATAAAGCAAAACAAAAACAAAACAAACAAATTTACGGCATTTGATGTAATTAATATCACTATTATGTAAATTTTGTATTGTATATTTCAAAGTTTTTGACATAAGCAGTTTGTTAGCTTTCTGTCCTCAATTGTATTTACTAGTTTGGAAATACTGCGTTATATGGTAATATCAATGGTTATTTTAAAATATTTAGAAAAGATCTTTTTTTTTATTTTGCTTTCACAGCTAATTTCATGCTACCTATGTCCCTAAATTCACATATTTTTACCCCTAAATATTAATGTACCATTCTGCGTCGCACCATAGACCTTGTTTGATGTTCGAGGAATTTAAAGGGGTTCTCTTTTCCAGAGACTTTGGCTCTGTATGTAAATAAAATCATGGAAAAAGTAAGTATTAAACCAACAGTTCGATATTTGGTTGAACTGAGTAACACAAGCTAAAAGAAAATGCTTCTAAGGCATAAAATAGCACCTAAAAATCTGACTGGGTCTGCTGATGAGAGGTATTGAAACGTACAACACCCCTCATGCTCCCAGCACCGGCTGAAGTGGAACTGAATGAGCTCTTTGATCTCAAAAGACCAGAAAATATGTAACCTCCAGAGTCCGAGCATGAGGAGACATTTTACCCTCGACACACGACACTTCCGAACCCAGAAAGAAATAAATGTTCTTTTATTTCTCGTTTCTTTTTTTCAACGCCATAAGGCAAACTGCCAACTTTGCCATCGCAAGGTCCCGTCTTAATGTTTATACTTTTATAGTTTAATAGTGTTAACAATATTTAGTACAAAATAAATCTGTAAGAAGATCCCGGTTTGACTGAGTCTATTCACGGGAGGTAATGAAATATGCAACACCCCTCACACCACCTAGCACAGACTTAAGCGAATTCTGTTATTGTTTAAGAACCGATGGTTCTCAGGGTAAATTTGACAAACTCCATGTTGTTCATCCTGTATTATATGATAGCGTGACGTATAAATATATTATATAAAACTACAAATAGATTTAAATGAAAAAGGGAACTCAGAATTTCTGTTTAATTGTCAAAAAATAAACATGTTTCCTATTTCCAAACCAGTAACAAAATAGCTTAGAGGTAACGCATTATGTTCAACATATCTTTTCCTGTATTGGTTTGAAACAAAGGGACAACAATAAATTTTAATTTATATAAAAAATATTACGTTTGTTTGAGTGTTTCCAGAAAACAGTTATATCATTTTAAATTTCGATTTCTCAAATTGGTAAAGAGAGAGAACATTCCGAAGCCGGCGTGGCAGACAAGAACAGTAAATATGATATTCACTAAATGTATATAGTAAAATATATAAGTAGTGTATGAGTAATGAAAATACGAGAAATAAAGACATACCTGCAAATAAAAATGATCAAAGGAAGAACTGAAGAGAAAAAAAGATGGGAAATGCTAATAAAAATTGATCTCAAATTAAAAATTAAATCAACATTTTCGTTTTTGTCGTGTTGAGCAACCACCTGTGAAGTTTTCACTTTTTCTATTGAACTCATATTGAATGAAGAGGCAGACAGTAGTTGAATACAATTTTGTTATATACAGATAGGGCAGACGAAACAAAAGCGATACACATATTTACAGTCGTTTGGGTTATACGCGTCGGGTATTTCTTCACATACACATTATATACGTATGAGTACGCGTGAACACTTTGACTGGAGTGCATGACTTGTCTAACGAAGGATTTTCAATGATTCAATAATATGTGTTCTGGTCTTTTGTGTCTGACTCTTCATGCAACAGCAGTGTGGTTTCTAAGCTATGTGTGAAGCACTGGATGAAGAGGCACCTGAGTTCCTCTTTCGGTATCAGTATTAAAGAGAGATTTTCTCCTGTTCGAAGTACCTTTTTATAAAACAGTGACTTTCTAACTCATATGCCATTTACTAAGATTTAAGTTCATTCAAAAAATTAAATGATGTGACTAGAAACCCAACAACTAATATAAAAAAGCTAAGCCTTGAAAGTTCATGTTTTGTTTGAATAATTTCTGCAGTATTTAATTTATCTAATAATATGCATAAGTTTATATCTACCTGCATGAGTTTATATCTACCTGCACAATAAGCCTTAATATTTTCATGAGTTTAATTCACCAAGTTTCCATGTAAATATAAAACTTTATGGTCCTACATTTGCGCAGAAGAAAATCTTGCATCCTTGACATATATACAAGATAGGATGCAAAGTACAATTATTTGATTATTTTCTTAATATTTTGTCTAAAAATTTATTATAAATACCTCTTAATGTTTCTTTATATACAAGTTTAGCACCATAGACACTTCCGTTACCAGAGCGAGCTGTTTTTCTCAAACATTCAGTAGCATGCCTTTTCTCTGATTATAATAATTATTAGATATAAAATTGAAATTATATGTCATACTTGTGTTTAGGTTTCATAAAGTAGTCTGACTTGTCACGCAATGCGTCCCATTCAGAGCCTTAATTGGTGTACTATGTACAAAATAGAGGATAATTTGCAGGGTAAAGTATAACTTATAAACTCATTCATACAAAATACATCTAAATGCATCTATAAACGAAAGGCAGGCATTATTCAAATATAAAAGTGAAGCTTAAACGTTCATGAAAACTCTGTAAAACACACAAATGTGTTTTAATGAATATTACCAATTATTTGCATGGGAAATATATTTCATTTTAAATGAATTTGAACTGCTTTCAATTCAATACTTGATTACCATGTTTTTACAGATTTTTCTTTTGGTTTAACAAAATATTGATGTAAAACGTACTGTAAATCCAATGAGTAAATAAATATTCCACAAAATCGGACTTCCTACATTTTTGTTCCACCAAATTACAGTCTTTAAAAATATCTTTTCGAAGAATACACATTAAGACTCGATTTGATTGAGTCTGTTCATGAGTGGAAATACCATGAGTGCAATATTATTCATGACATTTGCAAAAGTAGATTAATTCCACATTTGCAAGTTCGACTTGGACAAACTGCAAAGCCAAAAGTTTTACAAAAGTTTTTAGGGTATGTTTTGGAGGCTGCTTTCTCTGAACGTGGCTCTTCTTATTATATCATAGTGCTTGTTATGTACAGCTATACAAAAAAGATTTTTTTTTCAATGGCGGCTATTAGTTACAAGGTAACTTCTTAAAACGTGCTTGTTTCTATTCATCCTGGTGCAAAACCTGAAGTTACCGCATGTAAATGGCACCAAATTAATCTAACCAATATTCCTAGACTCCTTAGTCCTTACTATTACTTATGCCTCATCTTTAAGTAAATGACTGCTTCCACGGAAGAATCTGAGGCGGATGGTGACGGGTTCGTAGGGGTGTGTACGGAAATACAATGTCACTTTGGTAAATATCCGGCCATATTCTACAGCTAACTGGCCTATATATACCTTTTTACGCTTCATATTGAAAAAGATAAAAATCAGTTGCTGATTTAAAATGATACAGAAAAGAGCTGTATTAAATGTAATACTAGTAACTAAATTATATTTCTTAACACATGGATGTATGTTTGTCTTTCTTACAAACTTAAATACCTACCGGACATACCAGTGACACAACTAAGTTTTGAGTTCCTGCGCTATCGAATTATTCTATGTAATGTAGACGTACATTAGGTTTGCAGTGGACAGTTGTCTAAAATAATGTCAGAGGAATACCTGTGGTCCATCTTAAGTTTCTAGTCGGAAATTTCGACACAAGTCATAAGCTGCATTACTGTCATAAATTAAAACCCTGTGGCACAAGAGATCATACTTACCATAAATTATCTTAATCTATGCAACACTCATTATTTTATTTAAAAAAAACATCGAGGTATAAACTCGAGTATGATTAAAATGAAATACATATAATTAAAAGTAAATTTCCTAAACGAGAAAAATAGGTATCAACAAAAAAAATACATAACCAGGACGTTTGACACATTGTAAATGCCAGCCGTCGGTACAAAACAGAAATTGATTTTGGGGTATAATGTAAATTTGTATAACAATAACTACCCAAATTATCACATTAACTGAAATATGATACGCACATGAACTGAACATGCTTCGGCGAAAGTAAATGTTTCATTGCACATTTCCTCCATAGCAATTACGTTCATTTACATTATATAATTCTTATAAAAAAGTGAATGACGGCGGAATCTAATTCAAGATTTACATATACACACTCTATAACGTGATAGCGCGACACCACCAGAAAACATGACACCAGATCGGACAACGCGACACTCTAAGGAGATTGTTGTCGTTTTGAAGTAAGTATTTTCATTTTTTTCTATACACAATGTGAATCAATGAAAACCAGATTCCTACCATGTTTCAAGGATAGAAAGAGGCATCTAAAGGAATGCTTTCTTAATTAAAAAGACCACTAAATAAGCATACAGATGGCTAATCCACGGCCAGATTTTCATTGTTCTGGATATTGAACCGAGGATTTTTTCTCATTTCTGAAGCAACAAGCCTGGTATTACCCTCAATAAAACGTCCAACATCCTCTCTCTTTGTCTGCCAAATATCCCGGCAGATTCTCCATTACTTTCGACAATACGAGGTGTTAAAGTTGGATGGATAGACCAAAATTGTTCTGTCTGACACCACATGATTCCCATGGAAGGTTCTTACTGACACCAATTTTTGATCATAAAATACTTACTTCAAAACGACAACAATCTCCTTAGAGTGTTGCTTTGTCCGATCTGGTGTCACTTTATCTGGTGGTGTCGCGCTATCACGTTATAGAGTGTGTATATGTAAATCTTGAATTAGATTCCGCCGTCATTCACTTTTAACTTCTCCTGTCCATTTAATTCATGCTCTACATTTTTTTACACGCTTACTGCATTCTTATTACAGTTTTATTGTGACATTATGCAATAAAGTCGCCGAAAACAAGTTGAATTTAGAATTAAAGAACTTCTCTCTACCCTTCACAATTACTACAAATATTTCAAAATGATAATTTATAAAAGCGTCATCTTTCTGTAGTGATTAAAAGTATTTGATAAGTAAGCTGGACAAACATAAGAGCCAGTCGATATTTAAATCTAATGGATGGATCATCTTCCATGATGGGTACTTTGAGCACTAAAGTGGATACCAAAAGGAACATCAAATGCAGCTTAATGTTGATCCGCCTTATCTGTAACAAGAGAGTTTATTAACCTATATATCATTTCAAGGATATCAGAAAGTGCTGCACCATTTCTTGAATTTTTAAAATGTCAATTCTATGACTCTTTTGCCGTTATATTTTTGCATGGAAATGTTGTCTTTGTGCTAACTAATATACTTTGAAAGTTTGTAAAGATCCAACAGAAAATCAAATGAAAATTTCGTTTTATGTTTGTGGTGACCAAAATTTAAAATAGAAAATATTCCCACCAAAATCGTCTTTTTTACAATAAAATAGGTTTATTATAACAGCAGCCGAGTACAAAATCCACGATCTAGCTAAAATTATAATGAAGCTTTTATTATATACCTCCATCTTTTTGTTTGGTGTTTTGTTATTGAACGAAATCTTCAATGTTTATCGATGTAAAAATGGAACTTAGTGAAGTTTTTTTTACGTGCGCTATTTATAGAACTGTGTCAGGTCATGCATATTAATGAAAGTAGTCCGGTAACATACAATACAAAAGGTACAATACGGAATGTTTTCTGCCTGTTCATATTTACTTGTGAAATACAGCAGAATTTGATATATGTATATAATAAATTCAGTTAACCAAGAAATTTTGAAAAATATAAAAATTACTATTACAACCCTCGGAGTTCTTCTAAATGATATATAAAGTCAATTGTGTTGTCTTATATTTCTATATTTATAGAGAAATCAGGGAACAACCTTGATACGGAAAATGTGCATCAAACAGTAAGAATCTTCTTATACATATAGTTCTTGTACAACAGATATGAAGCGAACATTCTATTCATCGAAAAGTAAAAGGAGTCAAATCCTAGTCATTACTTATTCGTGACTACTCTGGGAATGATATATCGATATCTACATTTTGAAAGTAGATATGTTATACTGACTATATATGGTATTCTTATTAATCAAATGCTCTAAATTACTGTAAGTTATACCTGTAGATATAAATGTTTTCCTTAAAAAATAAAGAAGGAATTGGGTCAGTATGCAACCTACTCCAGAGCTCGTTCTGAAACACCTCTTGTTTCATACAGAGTGTATCGTGAATATTCCGACCAGAGTTTACATTCTTTTAGAAGGTATCAAGGTGGTAGTAAAAACGTCTTGAAGTTCAACGTTTACATTTTTAATCTTTGAGTTATATAGTCTATGCCTAAGACAATCTAGGAAATCTCTCACGACTACCAGTTTTTGAAGTCAATGAAGGATGTGCCGAATGACGACAAGGATAATTTTATACAAATTAATAGCGTTCGGTTTTGTTAATCACTGCTGTAGTTCACGTAATATAATTACGAAACCTACCGTCGTCACATAACTGAATTACTATTAACAACGGCGTATAACCAATCAAACTGTCAGGGATAACGGTCATTAACACATCTTCCCAGTTTTCAGTAGTTAAGTGCACACTTTTTAATATTTCGGAAAGCGTTGTGTAACAAAGTCGCATTAAATAGCTTGCTTTCTGTAGCATTGTGCGTATGTTTTATGATATGGCTGGGTGGTAACAAAATATTATATGCATATAAGTAATTGCAAATCATGAAATATTAAACTATAAAGACTTTTGGTGTGTTCTAATTTACTTTTAATCATTTCCTTTCCATTATCTGCATGCAAATAAGTGTAGCCTTCAATGAAGTTTTATTTACTTTTTCATGATATATGATATTTTATTTCCATGTTTTGGGTGCATAAAATATATTATAAGATAAAACCTTTTGCTGTGATATTATGGTTTTGGCTATTTGAAATCAGGAAAAGAGCTGTTAAAAATTTTATAGGAAATTTTGATTTTGTGCTGAAGTTACCCGTAAAGAATTGTGCGTCGCGCATTGTGTAAAAATACTGTACATAGTTGTGCCTAGATTTCACGTTTTACAGCTTTTTACGAGTAATTGAAAATAGCCTCTTGATATTTTAGGATTTCGAACCTTATACCCAAACATAAAATAAAACTATTCTGTCAAAAAAATGTAAGTAAAGAAATGATAATCAAGATAATAGACTCGTGGGCAGAGATTGCATTTTATCTCTGCCCACCTGACATATTTGTTGGGGCTTGTTTTTTAATTTAGCATAGCGTAAATTAGAATATTTTACTTATCGTATTAGTCATTGTAATGTAACATGTGACACTGTGAGCGAAATGTAGTTTAATAAGCTGACCATTTGTCCTTACACCATTTTTCTCACTGCCGAGATATAAACAAAAACACTAACACCCCCAGCCCCGCCCTTCCCCTGGACAGAAGACAGATTTACCCGTTCTTATGTCAGTGTGCCTTAACCGTTTATAGTCTAAATGTGTGCGCACTATATCTGTTTATTTGCCTCTATTCTAATTTCATAATTTAAGTGTCTAATTTGAACCTGTTTGGATAGAAACACTTACCTTTCTTTTTAATTTACTTCCCTTTAATACTGTACGAAATCAACAAGTTTGCGACTTTCCGGAGAATTGTCTATAGTAAAGTAAAATGAACAAAATAAAGGTTTCATCTGTAGCATAATCTATACATTATGTTTTTATAATTTTGGGTAATTTTGAATGACAAGTTACAACGATTTATATTTTCCAGTGGTTTAGAATAGATATTTGCTACATCCATGCGATATTGATTTTTTCAACCAATATAACAATTTATATTTTGCCATGATTTGTATTTCATGAGAGTTACGACAGATAGCATCAGATTGTTGACACTCGTGTTGAAAATTGAAAAGTATTTGAGATGCTAAACAGTTTGTGGTATTTAATGAATAATCGTCAATATGTCAGTCTTTCCGTTTAATTAATCTGTCTGCATTTTTCATATATTCAAGGGCACATTTTTGGTTACGATGTAGCCATACAAGGACAGTTACAATGTAGCGAGACAAAGAGAGTTACAATGTAGCGAGACAAGGAGAGTTGCACTGTAGCGTGAAAAGAGAGTTACAATGTAGCGAGACAAGGTGAATTACAATGTAGCGAGACAAAGACAGTTACAATGTAGCGAGACAAAGAGAGTTACAATGTAGCGAAACAAGGAGAGTTACGATGTAGCGTGACAAGGACAGTTAACGTGTAGCATGATAAAGAGAGTTACGATGTAACAAGACAATGTGAGTTACGATGTAGCGAGACAAGAAGGGTTACGATGTAGCGTGACAAGGTGAGTTACGATATAGCGTGACAAGGTGAGTTACGATGTAGCGAGATGTAGCGAGACTAGGAGAGTTACGATGTAGCGTGACAGGGAGAGTTACGATGTAGCGAGACAAGGAGAGTTACGATGTAGCGTGACAAGGTGAGTTACGATGTAGCGAGACAAGGTGATTTACGATGTAGCGAGACAAGATGAGTTACGATGTAGCGTGACAAGGAGAGTTACGATGTAGCGAGACAAGGAGAGTTACGATGTAGCGTGACAGGGAGAGTTACGATGTAGCGAGACAGGGAGAGTTACGATATAGTGAGACAATGTGAGTTACGATGTAGCGAGACAAGAAGAGTTATGATGTAGCGCGACAAGGAGAGTTACGATGTAGCGTGACAAGGAGAGTTATGATGTATCGAAAAATGAGCGTTACGATGTAGCGCGACAAGGAGTGTTACTATGTAGCGTACAAAGAGAGTTACGATGTAGCGTGACAAAGAGAGTTACGATGTAGCGTACAAAGACAGTTATGATGTACCGTAATAAGGAGAGTTGTGATGTAGCGTAAAAAGAGAGTTACGATGTAACGTTCAAAGAGAGTTACGATGTAGCGTACAAAGAGAATAACGGAGAGAATTACGGTGTAGCATGAAGAGGAGAGTTACGATATAGCGTACAAAGAGAGTTACGATGTAGCGTTTAAAGAGAGTTATGATGTAGCGAACAATGAGCGTTACGATATAGCGAGACAAGGAGATTTGCGATGTAGCGTACAAAGAGAGTTACGATGTAGCGTATAAAGAGAGTTATGATGTAGCGTGACAAGGAGAGTTACGATATAGCTGGACAAGGAGTGTTACTGTGTAGCGTGACAAGGAGTGTTACAATGAAGCTTGATAAGGAGAGTGACCGTGTATCGTAATAAGGAGAGTACGATGTAGCTTGACAAGGTGAGTTATGATGTAACGAGAAAAGGACAGTTACGATATAGCCTGACAAGGAGAGTTACGATGTAGCGTGATAATGAGAGTTACCGTGTAGCGTGAAAGAGAGAGTTACGATGTAACATGACAATGGGAGTTACGATGTAGCGTGACAAGGAGAATGGCCACGTAGCGTGATATGGAGACTTACCGTGTAGCTTTACAATTAGGGTTACCATGTAGCGTGACAATGAAAGTTATAATGTAGCGTGGATAAAGAATGCACCAGTCTAACCACCAGGTCCAGGGTTTGAAGAATTGGCGCAGCTTTAGACATCATTAATCATGTTTTGCGGTATAAACAGACAATAGTTATATAACTCATAAATTTGTAGGTATATTTAGTCTGATTTTGCTGCTCTGCCAGTAATCTAGATTTTGTATAGCAATGGGTATTAGGAATGCTATAAAAGTAAACTTATTTGCCGAATACACTTTATATTTACAATGATGCTACCGATATCATCTATCCGTTGGCCTAAATATGGAGGAACATTTCAAGTGTCTCGTGTTTCAGTTAATAAATAAGGTCAAAATGATAGCGAATACCATGGATTTGTTGAAGCAATATTTCATTTTTTGTATTATTTCTCCAAATTTAGCTTACCGAAATAGTTTAGATTCAATAAGAGGTTTGTTGTGGATATTTTTCGCAACATAAAGAATGCTTAAATTGCCTTTAATGGTCTGGTCACACTACACGTAGTTAATCGTAGTAAGGAATGATCGTAGTTGATCGTAGTTGATCGTACTAAGCGTAGTTACACGTAGATAATCGTAGTCAAACGTAGTAATGATCGTAGTTCGAACTTATGATTTTTCCTTAGTAAGCAAATAATTTTTCGACATGTTCAAAATCTGACTACGATTAACTACGATGTTTTGACCCTACTGTGACCGTAGTTTGAACGTAGTTGATCTTAGTTAAACGTACTTGATCGTACTTAACAGTAGTTTGTATCGTTTTTGATCGTAGTACAAGTACAAACATGATATGAAACGAGAGCCGATTACACAAAAACTTTACTGTTATATAAATTAATTTCAATTCTAGTATGATAATATCGCCAAATATAAATACTTAAAAAATTAAATAGAATTGTTTCGGTATTCATGCGAAATGAACAACAGATTTGGATCGGCAAATACATGTACATGAATCGCGCTAGCAATCAACTGTTCATTTATCATGAAGACCGGGAAAAATCCATTTTATATTTTGCATTTAAATTATATTTTCTTTGCATTAGTTAGCAAATTTGTGGTATAAATTGCGCATTTTTATGCATTTTATTTTTAAATTCAGTTTTCGGCCATTCTGTTTTATAACATCGTTTTTTCCTAGGCGGCATACTGAAGCTTAAATGATGCTGTCTCATCAACTTCCTAGAGCAAAATGACTAGATTTCCCGTCCTGCGCAGGCGCAACCACAACGCTTTTCCGTAGTTCAACGTAGTTGATCGTAATTTGTCGTAGTTGTTCGTACTTCGATCGTAGTATATACGTAGTGTAACGTAGTAACTCGTGGTAAGACGTAGTGATACCCTAGTTAACCCTACCCGATTTACTCGTAGTTGAACGTAGTTGTTCGTACTTACACGTACTTCTACGTACTTAGACTTTCCATAATTCATATTTTAAACCTAGTTCGAGCGTACTTCAACCTAGTTGACCGTAGTATTACTACGTCAAACTACGTTTAAAATGAACTACGACCAATTACGTGCGTGAACGTAAATGTGACCATTGCTTTAAAATGAAAGAAAACTCGTTACGCTTTAAATATACTAGTATTATATGTCATCTTTTGAACCATCTTAAAGAAAGCAACATCTTCGTTGCAATAAAAGAACACATTATAATGTTTAGCATACTTATAAATTGCAACATACTTGGGGCTCAAATTACAAATTTTAATAGTAAGGACAATCGCTTATACGAGGGTTGTTCACAAAGTTCGTGGTATTTGTAATAAAATAACTATTAAACCTTTGAAATCGACCAAGTTTAACAGTTTGTAACTTTAAAATGTTTTCTAGCAATGATTAAAGTTATACAAAAAAACAACAATCTATTACAATATTTCATGAGCAATAAACTTTCACACAAACTGATGTTGACGTGCCGGACATAAGCACACTTTGACGTAACGTCTGTTTATAAGTCAAGCGAGCGTCGTACCTTCTTAACGTAATCACCGCCAATGTTGACCAGTTTTGTGCCTTGTGATCCACGTTTGGAAATGGTCGTTGTACTATTGTTCACTTACTGAGCCAATCACTTCTCTCGTTGCAAGTCGGATATCTGGCACGCAGTCATAATGATGAACATAAGACCGGCCTTAATTTTAGGGAATACGCAGAAGGTCATCAGCGCTAGGTCTGGTGAGTAGGGCAGATGGTCAGGCATTTCAAAACCTAGAATTTCAAGTAGAGTGGGTGATGCATGATGCGCGGCTGCATTGTCTTGATTTCAACCAGAGCCCCGGATGCTTCCGCCTTAAGGAATCTACAAGGTCCCGTCAGATCACCTGAAATCAGTTTCAATTCAGACTTAACCAACAAGAAAATATCGATTGATACTAAAGAATATTTTATCGCGCGGCAATTGCTTAATGTAATATTTTAAAAAGGTTATACGTCTATATGTTCAACTTAAACAAAATTCATTATAAGTACAGCTTTGAATAGTAGTCTGCATGTACGGTTCATCTTCCTCTAACTTTGTTTTCTAGTATCATTCCGCGTCTGCCTATGAATTGCCGCCGTCACGTATGCCGGGACTTTCTTCTAACGATTCTCTACCTATGCCATTTATACACAAACGATGGTGTGCATGTTTCGAGAGTCTTTTTATTCTTGTATCATTTGGAATGTTTGCTTTGGAGTTTTATACAATTCATTAAAGACTCCCGGAAGTTCAATGTTTTAATGCCGTCGTGCCGTCATACGTCTAAAGTGCTCTTAACAACAAAGTACAAGTTTTGCTACATTGCGGATACGGAGATTATTTGAAAAATAAACGTTTGCCTAAACGACGTCATGGTGTAAAGCTTACGTATGAAATTTGCGTTATTTTTTGACGTTTGGCAAGATACAATTCAACCGACAGTACAATACTATAGCAAACTACAATAGCAAATATGCACTGATGGCCGGCAATGTCATCTATATGGACTTCCATACAAACCAATAAATTGTTTGATATTTATAATTTTTAACGAGCGCTTAACGTAAAAGCAAAAACAAGTATCGCTACGTTTTGGCCAAAATTCATTAAATTTGGATAAGCTATTATTTTTTTTACAACGAGTTTCCAGGAACGTTCCGGACAACCCTGGTATGTCTTTCTGGTTATCAATATGAACACTTTTCTAAAAAGTAATAGGTAAACCATAACAATAGATCTTATCAGTTATCTAAGGCTTGCATAAATAATAACAAAACTGCTATTAATGTGCTTGTATGATCTAGTGTACAAGCGATTTAAAATACTTACGGTAAAATGTATAATATATATATAAAAACACCAGCTAGTTGCACCAAATGACTTGTAGGTGCCAGATAGGAAACGATAACAGGATCAGTCATGCTACATGATAGGTAACGATAAAAGGATCAGTGATATCGCATGACTTTGTGACGCTAGATAGGTAACGATAAGAGATCAGTGATATCGCATGACTTTGTGACGCTATGTAGGTAACGATAAGAGATCAGTGATATCGCATGACTTTGTGACGCTAGATAGGTAACGATAAGAGATCAGTGATATCGCATGACTTTGTGACGCTATATAGGTAACGATAAGAAATCAGTGATATCGCATGACTTTGTGACGCTATATAGGTAACGATAAGAGATCAGTGATATCGCATGACTTTGTGACGCTATATAGGTAACGATGAAAGGATCAGTGATATCGCATGACTTTGTGACGCTAGATAGGTAACGATAAGAGATCAGTGATATCGCATGACTTAAAGGCAGGCAGTTAGGGGAGGATAACGGGCTCAATCACATTTAATAATTTATAGGTGGCCAGCTAGGAAACGATAACAAAATAAGTCATTTTGCATGATTTATAGGTAGCCAGTTTATGAGCTAGGTAACGATTACAGGATCAGCCACACTGCATTATCTACAGGCAGCCAGGTAGATCAGTCACACTGTATTCTCTATATATTCTATATAAAAAGAGCTACCAAACATAGCTAGAACCATTTCAAGGAACAAATCCTTATCTCATTTTAAAGAGTTATGATAAAACTGACATAAAATGAAGAGAAAAGTAGGGCTCATTTATCTTCTAAGAGAGATTTCTCTTGTCACATTTGCTTACTGTAAAATCACATCAAAATCACACTGCTGTGACCTGGAAGTACTACTCATACTAAAATGCAGTTTCACTTCACCAGATACAACCTCCCCTCCCATTTTTTCTATCAAAATGTCAAAAATACATCCACAATGATATTTAAACAGATAGAACTCTGTGGTCATGACAAGTGAAAAATTAGTGTTCAAAAACCAGTCCGCCATTACGCGATAGACCAGATGGCTCACACGCTGGTTCCTTTACTATAGTTAGGTCTTTAGATCTTTACCTGTAAACGTAATACAGACCAAGGGGCAAAGCCCAAGGTTAACATCATTTTGTCCAGGTCAATAAATCCTCGTACTGACCGAACCTAAAACGCAACAGTCCTTTTTGCATCTTTATGAAATCCAACAACTGGGTGTTAATGAAGAAAAGAATAATCAAATACATATTTTCAGCGACTGGCTTTTTACATTTTTTTTCCATAAATTGTGTCAATGTCACATTTTTATGGCGTCAATGTTTTAACGTCACTAGTGGACGTCAGTGCATGTTTTAGCTCTACCCACGAGTCAGTACGACTGATTATTGGTATAACTGATTAAGACTATAATAAATTAACTAAATTTAATAGACATGCTGATCGTAAAGGAGGAAATATTACAATATTTACAAGGATGGAAGAACCTTTTCATTACATTCAAACCCAGTTTCCGCGCACGATCAGTTATGTCAACCCAGAACATGTAGGCAAACATAATGCAATTAGTTACTTCATAGATGAATACTAATGTTACGAAGAAACACGTAAAATGAAGGAAATTCTACTGAAATGAACATCTTAGACTATATCAAGAAAAATAATGACAATTAAGTAAATATGTTATATTTACTGAAGTTATTGGAATACATAGGTTACCATTTTATTGGATATCTGATCATAATAGGGACGTCATCACTCGTAGCATATTTGATTATTTCAGAATAAAACCCTAGTGAATAAAATGTGAAACATCAACGTGGGAATGGTGCAAAACCACTCGTGAAGATGGTAAATCAAATAATCAAAAGCTAAATTTCACAATTTTTGGAGAAAAGAAAAACGTATTTCAAAAGTTACTGTCTTTCTGTTTAAAATTTTACCCTATGGACCGCCAATATAAAGGGATGTCGTCAGAAATCGTGCATATTTGTGCGTTTATTAAAGTAAATACTTAACAGAATAATTGATAGTCTTCCTTGTTCAAGTGTAGTGTCATAGAGTTGTGTTTGATAGTCTCACTTTGTTTGAGCCCAAATTTTAAGGATTTAATCCATAATGTTATATTTCAATCAAGGTTTGAACTAAAAATATTATTGCATCTGTTTGAATAAAATTATTGTAAATGAGATAATGGTTCAATAAATCATCCAACAAGTGCGTTTGTAAAATCAATGCAACAGTTCTGTTCGTTCAAACACATGTAAATCTAATGTTACATGGAATATTCCCAGGGTCAACATTAATGTATGTGACATATCAGATATGACATTATTTAAAGTCCTTTATTGTTTGTTTTTAAGTATCAGTGTCATTTAAATAATACTGAAAGGCCTTATGAGATATAAGTGTCAAGCATTTGATATTTTATGTCCACATTACCATCAAGAATAGCAATGTATTTGATTTTATAGTTTCAATAAGTAGGCCTTATGTTAAAAATGTCGGTCATACTGCAATAAGTTTAACAAAAATTAAAGTTTGTATATAAACTTTATTACATGTTATTGCTGAACTGTAAGTGATTAGAAAGATACATATTTGCCATGTTTTTTTTTTCAGTCGTTAACATAACTTACAGATATAAGTTAAGTTTTTTCTCAACTATAATCTTAGAGGCAAATAGCTAAAAGAGGTCCCTGAAATAATTGTTGGAGACGGAGAGGTCGTTGTTATGAACATTGTATAATTATTCACTGACAAAATGATAATTTACAGCTTAATCATGAAGATTAAACTGTGTTAACGGATTTAAAATACATGTACAACTTAAGAACTTCTTGTTTAAAAGACACTGTCTACAATGTTGTATCACTATGAGAGAATGTGTTGATTTTGCCTTTGTCGTTGTGGACCTGACATGCGAAGGGTTTCAATGATTCAACAAGCTTTTTCAGGATCTGGAATGTCGAATTCTTTCACGCAAAAATCTTATTTGCGTGTAGGTATCGTTGGAGAAGCACTTCAGTTCCTCATACTAAGTTTTTGGAGTCAGCAGTATGAAAACAAAACACGTCGGTTACAGTCGTCACGTTGCAGCAGGTAGCTTGATATACCCTCAAGCCCGTGTAGAAATTCAATTTTTACGCTCATCATGTACTAAACTTTAATTTTGAATTTCTAAATGGTTTTGTGACATATTTAAATCTTACAATTTGTATGTTACTGTTGTTAATTTTAATTTACCATACATACTGTAAATACATGTATTTGCATTCTGTTTTAACCGTTGTATTATAATTTAGTAAAAACACAAATGTATCCACCTTAATTTGCCTATGTATATGTCCAGTTATGATGATTTACTAAGTTGACACGGATGTATCTAAATATATAGCTTATTGTAGATCTAGTAATATACGATCCCATATATAATGACTTGTGAAAGATATATAATACATAAAATCCGTATATTTAGATTTAATGTGTTGATATACGTATAATATCTAATACTTTTCTTCCTATCAGGTACTGTACTGTTTTGATAATACACAGATTACTTTGGCGTAGCTGTGAGATGTGCTATTTATGGCTTTCTTGTAAAAGCTCTAGTTGAGTAGACTGTTGATGTTAATAGCCATTTGTGCGTTAAATTAGTACATTCAAATATGGCTTCACTATTAACATACCAGTAATAAATAATCTGAAATGTAGGACTCCCATTTTGTTGTTAATTCAAATGTTGTTGTCTGTATTCCTTTATGACACTGTAGAACTGCACCGTGTGAAATGAGTTTTGTACTTTTAGATAAAAGGTCCATTAACCTTGATTATTTAATTGAATTTATTATTTTCTAATAATGATAAATCAACTTGTAGAAATTTGTATATAGCAGTGTAGTGCAATGTCACGTGCAAAAATCATATCGGTGTCAAGTAGTATGTTCATGTTATGTTAATAATTTTGCGGGGACTAAATTAGTCAGTCATTTATTCATAACTAAATTAAAACCGCATAATTAAATATATTAATTGTGTGGTCCCTTGAGTAAATGCCTTAATTTTCTGTCACACCAGTGTCATTTTTTGTCGGTTTTATGAGTACATTTATATATCGTTTTTTTTTCAAAAGAAGTAAAATCACAGATTTATAAAAACGGTATGCCTAAAAGAACCATACAACACGCTGGAAATTTGTAATTTTCACTACATTTTTTTTGTATATAATGCAATTAGAGTAAACTGTCTTTTTATCTTTTAAACATTATGCTCAAAATAAATATTTATCATAAGTTAATAAACTATGGCCTACCCGTGATAGCTTGATGACATCGTGTAATTATAACATCCTGCGTCTTTAAGACTGAGTGTTGGCTACGTGAAAAATATGTATTCCAACAGATTTTCAAAGACCGATCTGAACACTCGCTATAACCAATGGAATCAATGAAAGGTATGTGAGCCTTGAAGTTAATGCGGCATGCATTTGATAAAACATTTCATGTGGTACTAAAACAGATTCTAAGTAAAGTACATGTAGTTTGTTGGTAATACACATAGTATAAAAGCTGTATTAGAAAATGTAAATATGAATATGAATATGATAAAGCTGAAACACTAAAGCTTAACCAAGCAAGACATAAAAATGCCAAATCGTATTGGAATATGTTAAAGCAAGCCGCAGGTGTGAAACAGTCAAATATACCTATATGGATGCTTTCGAACAGTATTTTAAAGTAATAAATAATCCCGATGATCGCTTTTACACACCAGATGACGATGTTTTGTATTTTTTAGAAAGATATGAGAAAAATGAATTTGATATACTTTTTGAGGAATTGAATGTTGAAATATCTGTACATGATATTAGAAAGGCTATTAAACAATTAAAGTCGGGCAAGAGCGCTGCCAGCGGACCAGATGCTCATCTGAACGAATTTTTAATTCATGGTTGTGAAATTTTATTACCCTCTTTATCATTGTTCTTTAACAGAATATTTATACTTGGGTATTTTCCAGAATCTTGGTCAGAGGGATATGTTATTCCTGTGCATAAAAAGGGTAATACTGAAGACGTCAACAATTATAGAGGTATCACCTTACTTAGTGTGATAGGAAAATTGTATACACGTGTCTTAAATAATAGATTGTCAACTTGGGCAGACAACTATAATGTGTATATAGAGGCACAGGCCGGTTTTAGGCAGAATATGGGTACTACAGATAATATTTTTTATACTTCATGGCTTAATTTAACATATGTTGAACCAAGGGAAACAACTCTATTGTGCTTTTATTGATTTTTCTAAAGTTTTTGATTATGTAGTACGTGATAATCTATGGATCAAACTGATACAACTTGGTATTCGTGGAAATATGTTTAATGTTATTCGATCTATGTATACGGGAGTTAGGGCTAGGGTGAAATATTGTAATACCTTAAGTTCCGATTATGAATGTACACTTGGCGTTAGACAAGGAGAATGTTTGTCTCCTTTTCTATTTTCCATGTATCTAAATGATTTAGAAGAAAGTTTCGTAAATAGTAATATAGAAGGCATCGATGTTGACATGTTTAAGCTGTTTTTAATTTTATATGCTGATGATATTGTTATTTTTGCTAATACTAAACAAGAATTACAAGCTGGTCTAAATGTTTTCTCTGAATATTGCGAGTATTAGTATCATCGCTGTGCCCACTTTCATGGGCTTACAAGTTGATGAAATCGTGATACAGTAGCACCACTTAGTCAAAGCGAGCTTGAAACACTTATCAGCTTGGGCGACCTGTGGGTTTCCACGTTGATAATTCGTGTTTTGTCAGACGAAATTATACCGAATACATGTGTATCTATGCATACATATAGTATCTTATATTGTACATATGCTGAAGGAAGATTATCCGTGAGGGAATATTATTTAGAAAACATACATGTCTTTGATTCTCACGGCAGGTCACATTGCAAACCATATCGAATGAATTTTAACTGAATGTTCTTTTATTTTTGTTCACTCTCGTATTGTAAGCATGTTTTAGTATATTTTGTTCTTGATATAACGATGAACTGTACATGTTCAAGTTATATCAATAAAGTACTGTTCTGTTCATAAATCGTCTCACTAAATTTGCGCTAATTAGTATCAACGCCTGAGGAAATCCATATCACTGCTGATTATTGATTTTCTATAAATAGCCTAATCAACATGCGGTCATATTTTTGCGTGCTTGAAACGAAAACGAGACAATGCAGTCGAAAATTCAGTAACATTCATAGATCACTAGGGTTGCATTACTATAATATCTTACAATTTGATAGCTATGACGAAATTTAAGTTTGTTTTGACATATTTGAAAAGTATTACAACTTGCTGGAAAAGCTATCAGCAGTACAAACTGGTAATGTCTATGGACCGGAAATGTTTCGAAACTTTTCCGTTGAAATTCTGCCACGGATTATTGCTATCAGAAGTTATGTTCTTTATCAAATAAAGCCTTAAATTTCGGAAGTTATACATATGACACTGCGGTTAGGAAACATTTTTGAATTGTCAGTCTGGATTCCCAGGCTAGGTTTCTATATACATAAGCTACCTTTTTCAACGTTATAAGCTACGTGACCTCTGGGGCAGTACTATGCAATAGCTAATCAATATCATCGCTCCAGTTCAGGTGACATGAGGCCATCGTTTATTCACGTGACCATAAATTTGCATATTTGTATTCATACACGTTGTTGTTTTAATTAAAACGTTTACCTCAGTTTGTATTGATTTTAGTCGCCAAATTTAAATTAAAAATGGTATTAAGGCATATATTGTAGCTTTTCAAATTATGCACGTTGTGTAGATAATTGTTTACCTAGAAAGCTTGGAACTATTTTTGGTTGTGTTGTTAGGATGGCCTTAAGAACTGACACGATTTTTCAAACGGAGTATTCTTTTTGACACTGGTGGCAGCTAGCAGCCACCAAAAATTGTATGTACATTCTCCATTAAAATTGGTTTATAATGAGAATATGCTATGAATGTTTGCCATGTTCATTTTATATGTTTATATGTAAATGCCTCATGGACCATATGGTCCAATGGTTTTTTTCTGAAATAAACTTATCAAACTTAAACTTCTCACATAAACTGATTAATGTAGACCTGCTTAAAATGAAATACACGTGAAAACTTTGAATAGGGCTATATCTGCTTTGCTCTGAAAATTTATTATTTCGATTAACATTTTGTTAGCAGACCATAAAACGTTACAGAAAAGGGAAACTTTTTTTATCATTATAGTGATATAATGATAAAAATGATATGATTTTATAAAAATTATAAACGAGACAGAACAAACAAGACAAAAGTACCAATACATGAATTGCCATATTATTTTTTGCTTTTAACGACATGACATATCTTTCGTCAATATAATGCAGTGATACCTGTTTGCCATTAAGTGCAACACATTCCATATTGTTAATAGCAAATGTATGAATTTGCTGTTTACGCTATGTGATATGCTATGATTACATTTTGATATAGAAGTATTTTGTGAAACATAATTGCTGAGCGCAAGAAATAAACAGTACGCATATTTTGCGCAGGTACATTTTGTTAACTTCACGAAGACATTGCTTTTGAACTCAAAGTCTACTCCAAATTGTCAAATGCAAAGTCTCACTGACTGAATTCAATGTCAAATCTGCACATGCACAACTTTCTCTTTATTAAACTGCATGGCTCTTTTTTCTGCTGATTTTGCTCGCATTGGACACGTGACATTTATACACAATACAGTGTGTCATTTTCTTTGTAAAACATTTTCAGCTCTCTTTCTTAAATCAGAACTGTAGACAGTGTAAGTAGATTTTATTCTTCAAATCTTGTGAATGCCTAATTTTTAAGAAAACAATTCCTATCCAAATAAGGTTTTATACTTTGGCATTGCATAGATGCAAACTCGGGTGATACCATCTAATACTAGCATACTTTTCAATAAAAAATATGTTTCAAAACAAGAAAGAATCATAGTGACAACGAGCAGAAAGAAGAACGTTGATATTTCAAAACACCAGTACAATTATAGTGAAAATACACTTTAAATTAATAGGGATATTTGACATGAAGTAACTCTTCTACTACGATATCGGGCGGTTGTTTGCATACCCTTTATACATCCTTTTAGAACAGACATGTAAAGTAAAACCATACACAACATCCCCTATTCAAAGTTTTGATATGTTCGTTATGTGACTAGGAATCATTTTCAGGATGTTTTAAGGCTCACCTCTGGAAAATAGAAAATTCATGCTTTGTTGATAAATTATGTTGACAGTATCCATCAATACTCGTATACGGCTGAAAGTTTAACTGCCTTGAAACATGTAATGCTTTATTCTATTCAAAGCACTTGATCTACGCAAGTAGCCGTCAACATCCTCATAAGACTCAGAGGCCGAGGACGAAGATTTCAGACACATCCTCAGGAAAAAAATACGCCTCGTCTAGGGTTCGAACTCACGATTAGCAATAGATCTACGCTCTCCATATTGAGCTAAGCGGGCTGTCTTTCTTTTTCTTTATTAAACGAACACCAATATTTTGATACATCCATGTTCTTCTAGACAAACTTAGACTGCCTGTGACTATTTCGTCATTTGGAAATTACCCTTTTTTTATTTAGATTTCACATATACAAAGCAATACACAAAGTTCAATATTCTACACATTTTACGCTGTTGTACAAAACCAGGTTACCAATCTTATTATTTGACAGAAAAATATTGAAGTCGGCATTGCTTACAGAATAAAGAAGAAAAGCAGTACAAAAACTAGGAAAGGAGAGTAGAAGAGTGTTGGCGTTTATGTAAATTTCTAGTCTGAGCGTTGTATTTGGCATTTGGAAATTACCTACTTTATGAATTGAAATAATTATTTATTTTAAGATCTTAATTTACTTTTCACTTTTACGTTTGTATTTTGAAATGTGAATTTGAAAAAAGTAAATGCAATCTGTATCTTTAGAAAGGTAATTTTGCGCTATAATATTTCAGATAATGGCATAGGTCAATATGTTACGTAGGCGATATTGCAGATTGCATCTGTAAATTAACTAGCTTTCGGTATCAAAGGTTTTAGTAAATATATCCGGATGCTTATATCTCGAATATGATCATGATGTCGTTTTTAAGCAAAAAATATATTTTAACACGTGATTTTCTGTTAATTTTCCCATTAATGTATTCATAATAATGTTATTGCTGTGATATGACACTAACAAATGACAATCTGTTCTAATTACCATCACCGTGAAACTCCTAATCTTCATCAGCAACTCTGCAACAGCAGCAGGATTTGAGAGCATTATTATAATCATCATCAGCAACACTGCAACAGCAGCAGGATTTGAGAGCATTATTATAATCTTCATCAGCAACACTGCAACAGCAGCAGTATTTGGGAGCATTATTATAATCATCATCAGCAACTCTGCAACAGCAGCAGGATTTGAGAGCATTATTATAATCTTCATCAGCAACACTGCAACAGCAGCAGGATTTGAGAGCATTATTATAATCTTCATCAGCAACACTGCAACAGCAGCAGGATTGAGAGATTATTATATCTTCATCAGCAACACTGCAACAGCAGAGGATTGAGAGCATTATAATCTTCTCAGCACACTGCAACAGCAGCAGATTTGAGAGCATTATCTAATCTTCATCAGCAACCTGCAACAGCAGCAGGATTTGAGAGCATTATTATAATCTTCATCAGCAACACTGCAACAGCAGCAGGATTTGAGAGCATTATTATAATCTTCATCAGCAACACTGCAACAGCAGCAGGATTTGAGAGCATTATTATAATCTTCATCAGCAACACTGCAACAGCAGCAGGATTTGAGAGCATTATTATAATCTTCATCAGCAACTCTGCAACAGCAGCAGGATTTGAGAGCATTATTATAATCATCATCAGCAACACTGCAACAGCAGCAGGATTTGAGAGCATTATTATAATCTCATCAGCAACTCTGCAACAGCAGCAGATTTGAGAGCATTATTATAATCATCATCAGCAACTCTGCAACAGTAGCAGGATTTGAGAGCATTATTATAATCATCATCAGCAACACTGCAACAGCAGCAGGATTTGAGAGCATTATTATAATCATCATCAGCAACACTGCAACAGCAGCAGGATTTGAGAGCATTATTATAATCTTTATCAGCAACACTGCAACAGCAGCAGGATTTGAGAGCATTATTATAATCTTCATCAGCAACACTGCAACAGCAGCAGGATTTGAGAGCATTATTATAATCTTCATCAGCAACACTGCAACAGCAGCAGGATTTGAGAGCATTATTATAATCATCATCAGCAACACTGCAACAGCAGCAGGATTTGAGAGCATTATTATAATCATCATCAGCAACACTGCAACAGCAGCAGGATTTGAGAGCATTATTATAATCTTCATCAGCAACTCTGCAACAGCAGCAGGATTTGAGAGCATTATTATAATCATCATCAGCAACACTGCAACAGTAGCAGGATTTGAGAGCATTATTATAATCATCATCAGCAACACTGCAACAGCAGCAGGATTTGAGAGCATTATTATAATCATCATCAGCAACACTGCAACAGCAGCAGGATTTGAGAGCATTATTATAATCATCATCAGCAACTCTGCAACAGCAGCAGGATTTGAGAGCATTATTATAATCATCATCAGCAACACTGCAACAGCAGCAGGATTTGAGAGCATTATTATAATCTTCATCAGCAACACTGCAACAGCAGCAGGATTTGAGAGCATTATTATAAATCATCATCAGCAACTAACTGCAACAGCAGCAGGATTTGAGAGCATTATTATAATCATCATCAGCAACCTGCAACAGCAGCAGTACTTGAGTGCATTATTATAATCTCATCAGCAACTCTGCAACAGCAGCAGTACTTGAGTGCATTATTATAATCATCATCAGCAACTCTGCAACAGCAGCAGTACTTGAGAGCATTATTATAATCATCATCAGCAACTCTGCAACAGCAGCAGGATTTGAGAGCATTATTATAATCATCATCAGCAACTCTGCAACAGCAGCAGTATTTGAGAGCATTATTATGATATTATTTTTTACCATCGTAATACGTAATATAAACTTGCCACGTGCTTCTAAAACGAAAATTGTTTATTTTGTAAGAAGTAAAACGCATTTATGAGAACAATTATAAAATAAATGTTCGTGTGATATTTGACGACCATGCTCTTTTATGGCACTCTTTTGCGACATTTTAGCATAAATATTGAATTGAATAAAATAATTGAATAAAATAAGTCAATACCTTTCAATTGAATGTAACAAGCCAGTTCCTGGGAGCAGAAAAGTACACTATTAATAAGTAGTACGATCAGTTGTGACATTGTCATAGTTCAAGCCTTTAAATACATTTGCCATTTATAGAAAGAATATGAACATAAATTTCATAAAATATGGATTTACATGTATTTTAACATTTGAAATTAAACTGTATTAGAAAGACAGCGTAAGGTTTGATCGGAACACGAGTCAACGACATTGGGTGAATTGTTCAGTTTTTGCCACACTACTCAGTAACTGATTGTAACACAATTTTTAAGCATGCACATGATAAATAAGAATGTAATAAGTTGAGTTCTTTTTTTCTATAACAAAATGTAGTGTAACGCAATAGCTGAAGGTAGCAAAGCATTTGTACGCCACTTTCGAGCTAATTAGACCTTCGAGTTGCTTATGATTAATTGAACTGGTGTTAAATAATAAAAGAGTAACTTGAGTTCTTTTGACATCGTAAGGAAACAATTTCTGTCAAGTTGTGTTTTTTTTTCTAACACGTGATGAAAATTCTAATTCAATTATGTATGGGTTGTGTCTAAGAACTGTAAAATTGTTGAAACTAATTCAAATAACAAAGGGAAATCATATCCTCTTTGATTGTTAATACCTACCATCTTTTAAAACGTTAAAAGAAAGTTCAATGTTCGGTGTAATAAAAGAACATCGCATTATGTTTCAAGTTCGTAACGAAATGCAAACATATTTGAGACTCGTATTATGCATAAGGTAGCCAGGACATCAGTAATAAATATAAACGCTGTAAAAAGAAGACATACACGTCGATCATGACGGGGGTATGCCAGAAAGGGTAACACAATAGAACACAATTTGTAGCTTTAATAGTATTATTTTGCCGCAATACTAATGGCCCATAGCGATCGCAAGAACTTCACTGCTGAAACAAATATAAAATACATGTGACTATTTGAAGTGATTGTATTGGATTATTTTGAAATGGTTTTCAAAGTATACATTAAGTGTCTATAAGCCACAGTGTGCGGGCATGTTTAACAATAATCAAAGTGAGAGTATTTTTGGACGGTAAACGACTTCGGAACATTTCTGGTAAATCATGCGAGAAGTGACGAGAAGTGACTGAGGAGGAAATGGCTTTAAATAAGATTTCAATCTTTAGTTCTGACGGTCAAGTTTTTGACTGAGTGTTGGTAGATGATCATCAGTTCTATTGACCATTCTACGTTGTAAGAATATACCGGTATGTAAAAAGGTAGACATCTAGCAAGCATTGTATTCAAGTTAAACAAACCTAGACTGATTGTTGTTATATTTTCTTATCATATTTTTGGTGATTGACCCCTCTACAGTTAATCGCTACGCTTTCGTATTTGATGGTGCAATGACTAACAAAGTGTAAGACTCCATGATGCTTTTCTCCTAAATCATACATAAAACGAACGGAGGGAGTGGAATTTTGTCTTGCAGCTTTCTTAGTCGTGCCCTTAAAAGTTACGCTCTTGGTGTTCTGACTTCAGACAAATTGTTGAGTACATTGGTGTAATTATACCTTAAATTTACCTTAATTAATGTTTTACTTAATATGATCTGGTATTTTTTTTCGCTAATGTTAGAGCCTTTCTCAGCGGGGATGACATTGTGTTGTTTAACGTGTTGAAAATAGGGTAAGTGCGAGGGGTTGGCATGCCCTAAACGCGCTTAAACCCCCAGTTTCCTTTATATAGGTTACTGACCGTTCCAAGGCGGTGCCCCTTTTTTCAACTTGTTTTCTGTCTGTCTTGTATTTTATGTTGCGTATGTTGTCTTGTTTGTTGTTAGCGTTTATTTCCTCTTTCTCCTCACTCCCCCTATCGCCCCCATCCTTTCCCCTTGCAATTGCGCTTCCTTGTTTTGGCATCCCCTCCCCCTTTACTATGAGTAAGTTATCGTGCCCACCTTAATTGCGGCTGCCGGAATCCTAAGGCGGTGCCCGATTGTTGATTTTTCCTGCTTATATGTGTGCGTTTGTGTGCTTGTGCGTCTATGTTTCTTGGGCGGTGCCCTACAGTGTTGTTATATCTTACTTGTCTGTTTATCTATGTTAGTTAGTTGTGTGTGTATCTGTCTGTTTATCTATGTTAGTAAGTTGTGTGTGTTGTGTGTGTGTGTGTGGGTGTGCGTGCGTGCGTGCGTGCGTGCGTTTGTGTGTGTGTGTGCGAGCATGCGCGTGTGCGTGCGTGCATGCGTCTTTGGTACATGAATGTCTGCGCTACTGTGGTTTACGTTGTAGTGTAACTGTGATTAAGGAACGTAGCATTTTTTTTGTATATTTATCCTTCCCCTCTTTCTACCCCTTACCCCTTCCTCACCCTCTGTCTATATTTTGCATAAAATTAAAATGTACTTCGGATTTTTGAAGCAACCCGTCTGTAATATTTTTCCGTTACGGCTTCTTTTTGTTGTGGGCCTACTTTGCGGCTCTGATGCTGTGTTTGTGGTGCCCTGTGCTTCCGAGAAATCTACCCTTGCCTATTATCTTTTGATGTAATATACAATTGCTTATTCTATAAAAATATCCGCTTGTATAGCATTTTTATTTGTTTAGAGTTGCATGTCATATGATAAATAAATCTCTGTGGTCAACAGTCTTTTTCAGTGCTCTGTAATTACTTGTTTTATTTTAGCACTGAAAGAAATGGCATCTTTTTCAAATCTGGTGAACAGAGTTAGATATAAATACATTCGTGGCAGGGTCATAAAGTTAACTTACAGAGTGAACTCATTAAAATAAGTAATGAGTGTCAGTTATGTTTTAATTTTTAAAGTACAACATATTAAATGTCAGTTATGAACTGGTATCTGAGCACAGTGTTTATCAACATATTTTTGTACTTCACTGTTTCTTGTTTGCTTGTTTGTTTGTTTTTATTAAATTTTGCATTTTTTTACCTAAATGTGTATTAAAAACGTTTTTGCAGTAGAACTGGAGACTTCATTTACATAAATGTCAATAAATGTATTGAAACTTTATTTTGCCACCGCAACTTAGTTGATGTTTGTATAACAATATATGTAAACTTCAGAGATCCATCTCTATCATCAATACTTCAAACAACCAGTTGGAGAGTTCCATTAAACACCAAAGTGTAGCAAAATAATTTCCTTGATTACCAGAGAAGACGAGCTACAGACATTTTTAGTTATTTTCGGGCATTCAGTGCTGCTCAGCCGAATAAAAATATTGTAATTCTTTCTTAGAAAACTGCCACCAGGTCTGCTTCAAATGCAAATGCAATTTGTTTTTTAACTAAAGGATTTGAGTTACTTTACAAATACTTCGCAAGACTGCAAATCTTCATTCTAAATCAAAAAGAAAAATGTATTATGAATTATAATTATGAACTTATTTTTCTACTAACATTCGCACAAAAAACGCAATTTTACAAATTTACGTATTTATTGGTTGAGAGTTCATACATTATCCAGATCTATATACAAATAATTACATTTCTCTAACCAAGAAGAGCCAGTCACATCTCTTTTGCATTTATTGCATGAAAAGACTCATGTCATTTAGGTTCACTCACATAACGGCTATATCTCGGACCTTGGATGACAGAATTTTGTAATAAATCAGATTCTTAGTTTAATGTCTGGGGAATGCCATGACTGACTGTTCCCATCAAGAAGGTTTTAAGGGTAAGCACACGTCAGCCGCCCACCGTTTATCCTGAAAATTGATTACATAACGCATTTATATTTTAAATTTTAAATGCACTGTTTTTGGCATCTGATAGAGAATGGTATGATGTAAATGAATAAAATTTCGAAAAATGTCAAATTGTCTTACAGAATTTTTTATTCGTTTTCTATTTTAATGTAGCTCTATTGCTCTGAAACGCATAGGCTCTTTATACATAGATAAAATGTCTCAAAATGCCAATTCGTCTTACAGAGATTTTTATTCGTTTTCTGTTTTAATGTTGCTATTTTGCTCCGAAACGCATAGGCTCTTTATACATAGATAAAATGTCTCAAAATGCCAATTCGTCTTACAGAGATTTTTATTCGTTTTCTGTTTTAATGTTGCTATTTTGCTCCGAAACGCATAGGCTCTTTATGCATAGATAAAATGTATCCAAATGCCAATTCGTCTTACAGAATTTTTTATCCGTTTTCTATTTTAATGAAGCTCTATTGCTCCGAAACGCATAGGCTCTTTATGCATAGATAAAATGTCTCAAAATGCCAATTCGTCTTACAGAGTCTTTTATCAGTTTTCTATTTTAATGAAGCTCTATTGTTTCGAAACGCATAGGCTCTTATAGAGTTTTTTTATTTGTTTTCTATTTTAATGAAGCTCTATTGCTCCGAAACGCATAGGCTCTTACAGAGTTTTTTTTTATTCGTTTTCTATTTTAATGATGCTCTGTTGCTCCGAAACGCATAGGCTCTTTATGCATAGATAAAATGTATCCAAATGCCAATTCGTCTTACAGAGGTTTTTTATCCGTTTTCTATTTTAATGAAGCTCTATTGCTCCGAAACGCATAGGCTCTTTATGCATAGATAAAATGTCTCAAAATGCCAATTCGTCTTACAGAGGCTTTTTATCCGTTTTCTATTTTAATGAAGCTCTATTGCTCCGAAATGCATAGGCTCTTTATGCATAGATAAAATGTCTCAAAATGCCAATTCGTCTTACAGAGGTTTTTTATCCGTTTTCTATTTTAATGAAGCTCTATTGCTCCGAAACGCATAGGCTCTTTATGCATAGATAAAATGTCTCAAAATGCCAATTCGTCTTACAGAGGCTTTTTATCCGTTTTCTATTTTAATGAAGCTCTATTGCTCCGAAATGCATAGGCTCTTTATGCATAGATAAAATGTCTCAAAATGCCAATTCGTCTTACAGAGGTTTTTTATCCGTTTTCTATTTTAATGAAGCTCTATTGCTCCGAAATGCATAGGCTCTTTATGCATAGATAAAATGTCTCAAAATGCCAATTCGTCTTACAGAGGCTTTTTATCCGTTTTCTATTTTAATGAAGCTCTATTACTCTGAAATGCATAGGCTCTTTATGCATAGATAAAATGTCTCAAAATGCCAATTCGTCTTACAGAGGCTTTTTATCCGTTTTCTATTTTAATGAAGCTCTATTACTCTGAAATGCATAGGCTCTTTATGCATAGATAAAATGTCTCAAAATGCCAATTCGTCTTACAGAGGCTTTTTTATCCGTTTTCTATTTTAATGAAGCTCTATTACTCTGAAATGCATAGGCTCTTTATGCATAGATAAAATGTCTCAAAATGCCAATTCGTCTTACAGAGGCTTTTTATCCGTTTTCTATTTTAATGAAGCTCTATTACTCCGAAACGCATAGGCTCTTTATGCATAGATAAAATGTATCCAAATGCCAATTCGTCTTACAGAGGTTTTTTATCCGTTTTCTATTTTAATGAAGCTCTATTACTCCGAAATGCATAGGCTCTTTATGCATAGATAAAATGTATCCAAATGCCAATTCGTCTTACAGAGGCTTTTTATCCGTTTTCTATTTTAATGAAGCTCTATTACTCCGAAATGCATAGGCTCTTTATGCATAGATAAAATGTATCCAAATGCCAATTCGTCTTACAGAGGTTTTTTATCCGTTTTCTATTTTAATGAAGCTCTATTACTCCGAAATGCATAGGCTCTTTATGCATAGATAAAATGTATCCAAATGCCAATTCGTCTTACAGAGGTTTTTTATCCGTTTTCTATTTAATGAAGCTCTATTACTCCGAAATGCATAGGCTCTTTATGCATAGATAAAATGTATCCAAATGCCAATTCGTCTTACAGAGGTTTTTTTATCCGTTTTCTATTTTAATGAAGCTCTATTACTCCGAAATGCATAGGCTCTTTATGCATAGATAAAATGTATCCAAATGCCAATTCGTCTTACAGAGGTTTTTTATCCGTTTTCTATTTTAATGAAGCTCTATTACTCCGAAATGCATAGGCTCTTTATGCATAGATAAAATGTATCCAAATGCCAATTCGTCTTACAGAGGTTTTTTATCCGTTTTCTATTTTAATGAAGATCTATTACTCCGAAATGCATAGGCTCTTTATGCTTTCTCACTCGTTTATTGGTGTTTGAAACCTCTGGTAATCGATAAGTAACAGAAGCATTTGAAACTATTGAGCTATTTTGCGTTGTATTTGCTTTAAAAATAGTTTGTGGTAATCGTAACAAAAAAATCGCAGAGTACTTTGACTCTGTCTTGTTATTATTTCTGGTCCTTTTGGATCATAGAGTTAAATAAATCCTAAAGTAAAGTAGATTTCCATGTAAATAGTTACTGGAGTAGGGAGGGGCGTTGAACATTTTATTACCTCTCGCACATTAGGTAAAATTCAGTCTGTTACTAATTTCGCTTGATGCGTTTTATGCTTTCAAAAAAAATTTCTTATAGACATAATAAATCTATACACTTGCTAATTAATGTTTTGGCACATTGAAAGTGATGCGATTTTCGTACGACAATATCATAATTTTATTGGACGGCTGTGGTATTTATTTCATGACCTGCGATAAACCATGAAATAATTTTTATTCCTTTAAGATTATTTACACAAAATTTCTATTATAACTGGCTTAATAGGATACTTCATGCTCTCGTTTATTTTCAGATATGATGTTTATGTGGCTTAAAGTCCCATAAATGTCTTTAAACTTGTCATGGGTTATTTTTTATGAAAAATGTGGTCTCCTCTGGTCAAATTCCAAACAAGAGATACTTTATATCATATTCAGATTTCTAATGTTTCTTTCATGCATATAAAGTCAGATAAACAAACAAATGACATTTATTTCACACAATTAATATAAATATTATTTAAATTAATTTTGAATGTGAATTACATACATTGTATTGTCTACAAGCGTCCATGACTGAGTTGGGCCTCCGTGGCCGAGTGGTTAAAGTCTCTGACTTCAGATCACTTGCTCTTCACCGGTGTGGATTCGAGCCTAACTCGGGGCGTTGAATTCTTCATGTAAGGAAGCTGTCAAGCTGGCTAACGGAAGGTTGGTGGTTTTACCCAGGTGCCCGCCCGTGATGAATAATGTAAGGAGGGACACCTGAGGTCTTCCTACACTATTAAAACTGGAAATTCGCCATATGACTTGTGTCGGTGCGTGCGACGTTTAACCCAATATAAAAAGCCATGACTGAGTGTTTGCTGACTTACAATTACTTGCTCCTCAATGCTGCCGGTTCGAAACATTGCTTACTGTGTAGAATGTAGAATATTTCATGCGAGCAAGCCATGTAGCTAGCTTACAAGAGGTCAAGTGTTCTACCTATATGCCCACCTATGCGCAAAACAATGCCCATTGGGGTATATTAGGTCTTCCTCCACCATAAAAAACTGGAGAAGTCACCATATGAAATGTGTCAGTTTGTGTTTAAACCCAACAAAAACAAAACAAAAACAAATTGTCTGACCTATCACTGACACAATGGCGGCCGGTTTGAAAAAAAAATAGCTCTCGGAATTTTTAACAGTTTTAGACTTTTGGAGTGTTATTAACTGATAGTTTTATGTACAAAATGATCATAAATGTGGATATTTTTGATAGTTTGACTAGAATGGTGAAAAATATTAAAAGAGACACATATTAATCTGGATATAAATAAAAACTGTGATAACAAAGGATAACAAAGGACTCAATGGAGCATTGTCATATTTATAACTGACGGGCTATAGTAGGCTGTGAGAGGTTTGCTATTGTATACATATAGAACTATTCTTTCATGCACTTTGTATAGTAAAATTGGAATGGGAAAGACTAGTAAAGCAAAGCAAAAGCACCATTTAGAGCAAAGCGCTAGTAAAAGCCAAACCACGACGTCCCCCATGACGTCCCTCAATACACGTTTGGACACTAATATGAAAACTACTGAACTTATCGGCCAATCTACAGAACTGTTATACGGACAACAGGGAATGACTATGGCTACAAACACAGGAAATGTAAACACAAGTAACAATTTACAGCAGTTTCCCCCGCTTCAAGGTTTACATAATGTTCATGACATGCAAGCTGTATCAAGCACTCACGTTCAAAATCAGGTTCAAAACCAGGGACAATTGCAATTTCAATGTAACAGCCATTATAACGGTATGCAAGTGAGTGAACAAATAGGTCCCCCGTTAGGAAATCCAAATAATAATACTGTACAGATAAATACGCAGGCGTGTAGCGGCCCATTAAATATGCCACCGTGGGCGGCGGGACTCTACCAGCAAATGACGAATATACAGAGTCTACTAGATGGACACACACGCCGCTGGCAATCAATGGAGACGCAGATTGCTAGTCAAAATCAAAAGTTAATTAATATGGATGCTAAACTTGCAGATATTTCAAGTGTAAAAAGGGAAATATCTTGTATAACGGGCACAGTGTCTAACATGCAAAGCGAATTTAAAACAATACAACAAAGGATTTCAACTCATGAAGAAGCAATACAACATTACAGTGACATGTACGATGATATTACCGGTAACAATAGTGAAATGGACATAAAAATGAAACGGTTTGAACAGCGCCTTCAAGCAATTGAGTCACAACATGAAACGTTGAATACAAATCTTCAAAAATCAGAAGAAAAAATTACAGATATACAGTGGCGAACAATGAGAGAAAACTTGTTGTTTGGCGGTATTCCAGAGACAACAGATTACCTAGAAAACGGGGAAGATTGTGAGTCCGTTATTAAAAATTTTTTGAAGGAAGAGATGAATATTTTTGATAAAATTTCATTTGACAGAGTACACCGGCTAGGGCGTTTTGAACCAAATAATAAAAGACCGCGGCCTATTGTGGCAAAATTTACATTTTATAAAGATAAAGAGTTCGTTAGAAACATGGCACCTCAAACACTAAGAGACACGTCGTTTTGGGTTAACGAGCAATTTCCACAGGCGATGGAAGAAAAACGCAAACCCCTGTACGAAATCGCAAAAGAAAAGCGAAAAGATAAAAATAACAAAGTGCGACTTGTGAAAGACAAACTTTACATTAACAATACCGAGTACATTCCATCAGAAAAAGAGAAAAACGATATTTTGTTTAAAAAAAGTGTGAACAGTCAATTACAAAAGTATAACATGGGTGAAAATCAACAACATCGCCGAAGGCGCACAGGTAGTACAAACAATCGCCAAAACAGTAGGGAACGTACAAATTACGACACAAATGATCAAAACAAATGGTCAAGAGTATTCACACGTAGTACAGGGAAAGGAAACATTGAAAATGATTATATAGAGACATTACAATTACACAACAGATATAGCACTTTACAAAACGCAACACCACAAGACAAAAGAGGAACTCTAGCTGGTAAAAAGAAAGCAACGTCACCTTTAGACAATGAACAAACATACAAAAAACAGCATTTCGACATGCGTGGAAATGTAATCAATTACACGTCAGAACAGACGGAAACAATTGACTTAACGAACGCGGAAGAGAACATGGAAACAAGCATTTATTGTGCAAAAACTGTCTGCTCGCAGACACCCCCTCCGGCAGATAGCGTTATGGCACCTTCCACGCCAGTGACTGTTCATTTGCCGCTCCCTCCCTCGGTCCCAGTTGCTACGCCAATGCAACAAATTATACAGACTGAAGGAGATCAGCGATCAATGCCCGAGGAAGGCGTGAAACAGCAAGATTAACGGTTTTCGGAAAACGGCTACGATTACTCTAACAATAGAGATGACAATAACAGTTTTATACATGATAGTGGTCATGAAAGCGATCTAAAAATACTATCTCTAAATGTAGGTGGTATAAGATCGAAATTGATTTGTCCTGAATTTATTTCATATATATCTACCTTCGATGTAATTGGTCTGCAAGAATCAAAAACTGATGACACAGATATTATTTGTATTCCTGGGTATTCTGTGCACATGTTCAATAGAGAAAAAATGTCTCGCTACCGTTCGGGAGGAATGATTTTGTTGGTTAAAGATCATCTTTCACCGTACATTAAGATTGATAATAACAGCCAGGGTAATTTAATCAAATTTTTTACCATATCGCATGCAATATATGGAAATGTTAATGGCAATTATAGTGAAGATTTAAAATGTGGCATTTTATATGTTCCACCTGTTGGGTCGAGATATTCTCATGTAGACCTTTTTTGAGATACAACAAGAAATTCTTAGGTATTGCGCTGGTAGCAAGCATATACTTTTGTTTGGAGATTGCAATGCACGATGTGGCAATTTGACTGATTACATACGTATAGATGAACATATTTTAGACATGTTTGATCTAGAAACTATACATAATGAAGAAACAAATGTGTTTATGAACTTTGAACTGTATGATGTACCGCTATATAGACAAAATATTGACCAGACTGTAAATTATTATGGTAATAATTTGATAGAACTATGTAAAAATAACGATATGTTTATATTGAACGGTAGAATCGGAAATGACTATTGTAATCCTATGTTAACCTGTAAAAATTCAAGTACTGTTGACTATTTTTTGTCAACATCTTTTGTTTTTGAAAATATTATCGATTTTCAAGTTGAAAGTTTTTGTAATTTATACTCGGATGTTCACTGTCCTGTATATGTTACTCTGAAAACTAAATTATGCGAGCAGAAACTAGTATCTAAAACCTCTGCTAAACAATGCCAAACTATACTCTGGGACCAGAAAACAGATCACAAATTTCTTGAAAATTTAGATATTGTAAAGATTTCTGAGATAGAAACAAAAATCGATAGAAGAATGGACGAACACGATATATCACAAGTTAGAATAGACGACGTTGTATCCGATATTGCATTACTGTTTAATACATGTTCGGAAATTTCTTTTGGTAAAAGAAATGTAACAGTGCAACAACATAATAGAAATAATGCAAACAAATTCTGGTTCGATAGAAATTGTGAAAAAATGAGAAATGTATATCACAAAACAAGAAAGATGTATAATAAATATAAAACGCAATATTACAAAGATATTTTAAAAAATGTAAGTAAACAATATAAAGGAACATTACGTAAAGCATACACATATCACAACACGACTAAAGTTGAGAAACTTAGAAAATTGAAAACTAGCAATCCAAGGCAATATTGGAACATCATAAATACTAATAAACCGCAGACAAATACAATGGCTTCACTCCAAGATTTTTATGATTTCTTTAAAAATATTAATGATACTATACCAGACTGTACTGACTCGGATCCTTTGCAAAGACCGTTAGACAATGAAGTTCATAACGAGGAGTTAAACGTTCCAATAACAGTTTCAGAAATAACCACTGCTATTAGAAGCTTAAAAAATAATAAATCACCTGGTATTGACTCAGTAGTAAATGAGCAAATAAAGAAGTCTCTTACTCTAATGATGCCCATCTATACAAAATTATTTAATATTATTTTTGATAGTGGTATAATACCCGAAAGTTGGACAATAGGATCAATAAAACCCATCTATAAAAGTAAAGGAGACCCAAAGTTACCAGAAAACTATCGTCCGATTTCATTACTTAGCTGTCTTGGAAAACTTTTTACCTGTATTATAAATAATAGATTAAATAAATATGCAGAAAGTAGAAACTTGATATCAGAAACTCAGGCTGGGTTCAGAAAAAAATTTTCCACCGTGGATAACATATTTATATTAAAAAGTTTAATTGATATTGTACAATCTGATAAGAAAAAATTATACTGTTGTTTCATAGATTTTAAGCAGGCCTTTGATTCTGTATGGCGCACTGGTTTGTGGATGAAACTGAAAAACGAAAACATAAATGGAAAATGTTTTAACTTAATTTACAATTTGTACCAAAATATAAAATCAAAAGTGATAACTTCGGAAGGATCATCTCCATATTTCAATTGCCTCGTTGGGGTACGACAAGGTGAAAATTTATCGCCTTTTTTATTTTCTATTTTTCTTAACGATCTAGAGCTATTTTTAGATGAAAAAAATGTTAAAGGAGTTTCAAAACATTATTTTGTTGATGGTGCACGTACGTTTTTAAAAGTGTTTTTTACTCCTCTATGCAGACGACACAATTATACTTAGTGATAGTGAACAGGACTTACAGCACGCATTAGATATATTTAAAGAATATTGTGATCAATGGAAGTTAAATATAAATATAAATAAAACAAAATTATGGTTTTTAGTAAAGGCAGAACAAAACATAACATTAAATTCAAAATCGGTAATAGTGACTTGGAGGTTGTCTCAGAATACAAATACCTTGGGCTCTACTTTTTTAAATCGGGAAGTTTTTACAAAACAAAGCAAAAAATAGCAGAACAAGGTAATAAGGCAATGTTTGCATTGTTAAGGAAAATTAAAACCCTATCATTACCATACGACTTGCAAATTGAGCTTTTTGAAAAAAACAGTTAAACCGGTATTACTTTATGGAAGTGAAATTTGGGGATTTGGCAACATGGAAATATTAGAAAAAGTACAACTTAAATTTTATAAATATATTTTAACTTAAAAAAGTCTACGCCCTCTTACATGATTTATGGGGAACTAGGAATAACACCATTAGAAGTTGACATAAAAAACAGAGTCATTGCTTACTGGTCACGTGTAATCGAAAACATTGATAGTGATAAAACTACTAAATTAGCATCAAAAATATATTCCATGGTCTATACACTTCATTCAGATAATTATTTAAAATCACAATGGCTAGAAAACATTAAGCAATGCTTATGTCACCTAGGATTCTCCGGTATTTGGTATAGCCAAAGCTTTATAAATAGCAGGTGGCTAATTAAGTCCACTGGTCAAAAGTTAAGAGACACGTTTATACAAAAATGGATGTCAGATATAAATAATACTTCTGAATCTAATATTTATAAATACTTAAAAACAGAATTTAAACAGAGTGCATATATTAACAAGCTTCCCACACATTTAGGTCAACGAATAATGGCATTTATGACTCGAAACCACAATTTACCAATTGAAACAGGTCGTTGGAGTAATATACCCTCAAATGATAGAAAATGTACAGTTTGCAATGATTTAGGTGATGAATATCATTTCTTCCTTGTATGTCCATTATTTAAAACAGAAAGAAAACAGTTAATAGATAGAAATATTTATACTAGACCTAACATGATAAAATTTATAGAACTACTTACATCGCATAACTCCATAAAACTTAAAAAAGCTAGTTTATTTTGCAACATTATTATAAAGCATTTCAAAAAGGCTAATTAGCTAATCAATGTATGCAACCAATTTAACAGTAGTTACTTTATACTACTGACTCTATTTAGGTCCACTTATTTCACCAAGTGCCAATCTAAGTATCCATGTCATTTAAAATACGTCAAGTTATATATGTCCCAATTACTACA
This sequence comes from Mercenaria mercenaria, assembly GCF_021730395.1. Lineage (NCBI taxonomy): Eukaryota > Metazoa > Mollusca > Bivalvia > Venerida > Veneridae > Mercenaria > Mercenaria mercenaria. Next base: position 116,848,167 of record NC_069361.1, on the reverse strand, counting down.
GCTTAAAAGTGTACATGTATAGTTACAAAAGACTGATGAAAGTAAACTCTTTAAGTGTCCAAATGCAAATACAGATCATTTGATATATTTGAAAAAATTGATACGCCTCAATTTCTATTATTGATAGTTTATCTTGTTTTGTTTGTTTGTCTTTTTTTCTGTGTTTGTTTGTTATCTGTGTTTGTTTAAAACTTTTGACATGTATATTCATATAACATGTATTTGTAATGTGTAGTATATTGTTTTTGTACATAACCATATAAATCTGTAAATTTTGTATATAGAGCAAACTTAAATTTGACGCCTTTTGCAGGTCTAATTTCATTTTCGCTTTCGGTATTAGGCTTGCCTTTTCATTAAGGTGTTAAATAAATGATATCTCTCTCCATTAAAAGTTCACAATATATTCCATATTTAAAACTCTACAGTTTCTAACCATTAATCAGTATTGTGAAAAACACAAACTGTTATAAAAACTCATCTGATGTTTCCTTTAATCATATTTATAAAAGTAATTTTCACTGATACTGTTCTCTTGCAACATGTTTTCTTTAATCATACTTATTACAGTAATTTTCATTGCTACTGTTCTCCAGTAACATGTTTCCTTTAATCATACTGAACAGTACTTTTCATTGCTACTGTTCTCCAGCAACATGTTTCCTTTAATCATACTTATAACAGTAATGTTCATTGCTACTGTTCTCCAGCAATATGTTTCCTTTAATCATACTGAACAGTAATTTTCATTGCTACTGTTCTCCAGTAACTGTTATACATGTAGTTTAAAATTCTCATTTATTACTCATTATACATGTATTATCGAATTAGAGTTAAAAAATTATGGAAGACAATAACAATGGCCGTTTTCCAATGTGTCACTGTTTGTTAAATGTATGTATTTGTATATATTATATGCTGTTAATGCTGCCCACATAAGTGGGACTTAACATTTGCTTGAATAAACTTGAAACTTGAAACTTTCCTTAATTGTGTACAATATGATATTCTTCTTTCTTTTACTGTTGATTACTTCTGGAGATATATTATATCACTTAGTACCTTTTCGAAAATGAAGGAAGATATTTTAAAAGACGTAGTTTTTTTGCACATAGTGTTTTTGTTATCAGCATTGAAATAAAATGTATTAATTTAGCATCTGCCAATGCCATCCATGTCAGGTGATATAATGTGGTTGCTCCCATGGAATAGTATTCAAGGGGAAATTTAGTTTTATTATCCCTTTGTTTCATACCCATGCCATTTTTTGCATGGTGCATTGATGCTATTCAATTAGTATTACGTCTTCAAAACGTGCAGCACTGTTATGCTGCTGCTTTTCTTATATTGAATGATGAATTGCTTGTTGCAATATAACATGATGCCATATATTTAAAACGTTTGGTAGAAGTTGCTTCATCTGTCCAGTGTTCCTGGCTCCCTTCCTTTTTTTACCTTCGAGTATGTAAAACTTATTGAGTCTCCTTTCAGTTTTGTAATACACACAAATTTGTCTTAAATAAAATATTTTACTGTAATTGTTTTTCTAGCATCTTCATATGTTTGCTTACTTGCCTTTTTATATTGCTATTTTGAGTTGTGTAGAATTTCTTCTAAAAATTTCGACATATTCTTAGCCCTTTAAGAAATGACACTTTTTTTTAGGATCGGCAAATCTATGAATCGCGTTAGCGATTCATATTCAATTTGCCGATCCTATCCTGTCGTTCATTTTGCATGAACATCGAAAACAAAAGTTTCATTTCTTATATTTACATTATATTCCTTTCCATTTGTAAACAAGATTATATAATACCGGTAAATTACACACATATTTTTGCATTTAAAATTAAATTTAGCTTCGTCAAAACAGCGGCCCGGTATCACTAAAACACGATAATTAATCTTGGTCGTTTGCATTTCTATCGATAGAACTGTTAAAGAAGGAAAATGAGGAATATTGACCCAACAACCAAGCTATAGACTCGTCATACAGCAAATAGCAATAGGCGAAACCATACTTTTTTCCTTAGTATTTTTGTTTGTTTTGACTATTGACCGATAAACCATTTAATATTGTTTACATTACACGAAAGCAGAAAAAATGTTGTTTTTTTTTTCAAACCCGTACTTTAGCCATGGAAACATGTGTTGAATATAGACCAGTCATAAAGCGCACACACAGTTTATGTGGGGTACCTCCTTGCTATAATATTGGTTTCAAAATTCTATGAACTATCAAGTGTTTTTTGTTTTTTTTTTCAAGAACGAGTGATGTTTCAGTACTTTAACAATTGGTTTGTGTGTTTAAAATTTAACACTTAATGTTACTTCTTTATTGGTGCTGCAGATGAAAATATTACCCTGGAAATTCAGAATTGACCGTTTGGAATGAAATAAAATGTGAATTTGCTATGATTTTTATCGTTGTTCTGTAATGTATTTAATTTAAAAATGAATACATAAGCATCTAAATGATAACTGAAAAATACAGAGGCGACTGAACATGCATTAATTGAAAAATGTAACTATTAGGAGATAAATTGGCCGTTAGGATTTTTTTGTGTATATCAAAGCTTCATATATGCGATAGCTTTTAAGGTTTACGTCTTCCCAATAGTATTAGTAAAGCGTACAATATTCCAAACGCATCTTAAAAAATTTAAAAGAAGTTAATATTTTTTACATAAAATAAAATAATAAGATAGGAATACAACTGATATACCATTTTTAGTGACAGGATATGTTCGCTTATTAGTTAAAAGTAATAATCCTCCAACCGCTTCGAAGTCAGCGTTGTGCCGATTTGTCTCAATGTATTACCTCGTTAATGGACTGAAAGAACTATTTATTCAAATATAGTTAGGTTTCAATTTATTTGATATTTTAACGTTTGAAATGTAAAATTGAGCCGCGCCATGAGAAAACCAACATAGTGGCTTTGCAACCAGCATGGATCCAGACCAGCCTGCTTCCGCGCAGTCTGGTCAGGATCCATGCTGTTCGCTAACAGTTTCTCTAATTGTAATAGGCTTTGAAAGGCTAGGCTTTTAACTAATAAGCGAACATATCGCAAAGCCACTATGCTGGTTTTCTCATGGCACTTCTCAATTTTGTACATGAAAACATCGATTCAGTCGTTTTTAGAAAATTAATTTTACGCTATAATGTTTCAATATCGCGAATCACATCATAAATTTCACTAGCTTATATAATCTAAATTTGTAGTAAATATATCCAGATGTTTTATCTCCAGAATAATCATAATGTCCCTTTCATGCAGTTAATGTGAATTTTGACAGTTAATTCGCAATCTAAATTACCAATTACATAAATTTGATAATTTTACTGTTGAGGTACTACACTATGATAAAATAATAATGATTAATAATAATAATAACTTTATTTAACTTTATTTAACAAGGATAAGATATGAATATAGCCAGTTTAGCAGATGGTCCACTAACATAATGATCTTAAAACTCTATTCATAGTATGTAACGCAAACAGTAAAATGAAAAGTATGAATCCTAAAGGCATAAACAGTACGTAGTAAGATAAAAAGAATTATATATAAATATACATACATATTAGATATTGATAAATGGCACCAAAATGTACACATAGTAACAGGAAGAATATGAATAACACTTATATCAGTTATAGAGCAATTGATGCAGTAGTAAAAGCTTAAAAATACAAGAAAATTAATACAGAATAAATGTATCGCAGCGGCGAATGATTGAATCAATCCCAACCTAGACAGCTTGAACAGCACACGTAACACACCCCGCAAAAAAACTGTATTAACTCAAAATTTCAATATTAACACGGCATGCTTTTTTTGTTGAAAAAATCAATTGTAGACTAGAAACACACTTGTCAATGCTGTTTCATATATTGCGCAATTTTATGACGTGATGAAATACACTATCAGTTCCTGTAGCAGACGAATATCATACAAAATATATATCTCTAGGATATTATATGAGTGCCTTTTCATATTGAAATTCAATCTGGAAAGTCACAAATGAAATATTCTTTTTATCACATGTTATCCTTCCATGTCGAAACATCAACAAATCTACTTTCTTTTACTATATAAACAAGTAAATATGACCAACGTCTCCTATACTGTAAATGACGTCGACGTCAAAGCTTTATTACACCGGTGTATTATCATTTTTATTTAATGACTTTATTACACTCCCACGACGTCAAACATGTGATAAAACAATAATAAACACTTTTGTCCAGAATAAAGATAGCATTTAAATATACAGGTGTGTTTCAATAATGTTGCGTATATGTATTTTTGCCAAAGTTTTTATTGCTATTCTTTTGATAAAGAGCACAATAAAACTCGGACATAAAAATCATGCAGTCATAAAAAATATTCAATGACAAAGTTAAAATGATCATTTTAAATACACAAGAAAACCAAATTATTTTATGTATAACATAAATATTAATAAAAAGTCCAAATTTTCAAAAATAATTTTATCTCCTGTTTTCGAAGATCAGATATATCTTTACACAATGTCTTATGTTGAACACATCTTTTAACATTTATGCTCATTTCATGAAATTTATTATCAATTTTGTCAGTGTTTCCTAAACCGCAGACTTTGATCTATATTTGACAAAGTAGTATTGTCAGTCAATTACTTTCGGGGACAAATCTTTGCAATATCTATCTCCCTTGAAAAAACCGGAAGCAATTTCGGGGACAAATCTTATGATATCAATATCCCTTGAAAAAAACTGGCAGTTATTTTCGGGGACAAATTTTTGCAATATCTATCTCCCTTAAAAAAAAACTGACAGATAGCTTCGGGGACAATCTTTGCAATATCTATCTCCCTTTAGAAATTAGCAGTTACTTTCGGGGACAAATCTTTGCAATATCTATCTCCCTTGAAAAACAACTGGAGCTTTCGGTGACAAAGTTTTAGATATATAATAGAGATAATTAACAACACCAGCAAAATCAGATAATGTATAAAGATACTTGTCATAACTCTTCATACCTGTTCCTATAGAAACAACTTAGGTAATACCTTTCATCAGTAAACAGAATTTCACAGATTTGTGGGAAATTCTTGTCTAATATGTTAGCAGATCTTATGTTAGAAATGGCCCTCAAAATTGTTGCAGAGGAGATAATCTGTGAAAAGTATCTACTGTGCAACATAAGCAATGAATTGTTTTGTTGGTTGAAGCTGCTAAAATAAAATGAAAATTATTTTACTAGCTACAAAATGTAACTTATTTCTTTTCTTGATTTAGTCTGTTTTGTGTTTTGTATGTTTGTTTTGTCTTCAGACAGTAAATGGTCAAACAATATCTAAACCAGCATTGTACAGTCGCAAGTAGTGCGTAGAGATTAAACTGGCGTAAAGTGTATAAAATGACTGCTAATGTGTAGAAAAAGCCTGAAACTTTTCTAAAGCGTTAGTCTTAATTATATCTGTGAATGAAAAGCAGACATTATAATAATATTAAAATGAAATTTATACTTCCTTCGAATCTCTAAAAACATTTAAAAGTGCATTTTGATGATTTTTTGTTCCCATTTTATGTGCGAATCGTTATCTTAAACTTATTTTAATTGCATTAAAAAAGAAATTTTATACTTAATTCCCACATTTTATAAATGTATTACTATGAGTAACACAAAATGCTTATGTGCAAATCTTTGTTGAAATATTAAAATTTGGACTGTAAGTATTTGATATCATGAAATCAACTTGTAAACTTCCCTCTTACTTTATCTTGGTGTACAGTTACACATTAAATGCATGTGTAGTGCAGTAGATACATATCATTAAAGTATCCATTAATATTTTTATGATGCGTACCTCAATTTTTGCATGCTGTGTTATGCAAAAGCGTGGATATTTTCCAACTACATAATATCCTTAAAATGAGACATCAAGTGAAAAGCAATTACATGTTTATCAAAGTTATGAAACTATTGAACAGGAAAACATAAACAAAGTAGTATATCTGGCACTATGTTTGTCTACACCTCTATACTTTTTTACATTCAAATATAACAGTATCTACTGGGAATTGAACCTTGGGAGCCCATTGGCCTAAACTCATACACTGATAAACTGTGATAAACTGACTTACATTGCATAGATTCTATAACTCTATTTTACTATTTTTACAAAATTATGCCGCTATACCAGCTTAGAAATTTTTGGTAAAGTTTTTATATGAAGCTGATATTTAAGGACCCATTGATGGGAATGCAATGAAACTTTACAAACTTTTCACTGTGATGATCTGACATGCAATGCACAGGTTCCATAACTCTACTTTGTGTTTTTACAAAAGTGTCCCCCCTTTTTGACTTACTTTTTTCTATGTAAGCTGGTATCGCATTACCCACTCATGGTAATTTTTCATTACTTAGGTTCAATCCCTCAAAAAGTCACATTTATTTTCTTCTTTTTTTAGACATTACTTTGATAGTTGTGTAGAAAACATTTATAAAAATCTTTACATTTGACAAGCAAATAACATAATGAACATGACAAATAGAGCCCAGGATGGAAAAAAAACTGGTAGCGGCTCATTCGAAATCTGATTCTGATTATTTGAATATGAACACTGTTAACTTCTGAATATTTTATTTGAATTTGTTACATTCAAACCATACCTGTTTCGTAATAAAATCCATTTAGGTACTTTCAGAAACATTTGTCTGTGATAACATTTCTTTTTGTTATGAATTTAAATTTGATAGCAATTTTTAGTTTAGATACACGGCCATAACAGGAAATAAAGGGCTCGTGATTTGTTTTCTCCATATCATATTATAAGGTATATGTAAACATTAATTTTAATAGTATAACAGAAATATCCAGTATATATGAATCATGTATTGTCTCAGTTTAGTATATTTTGAAACTATGGGCCTTGATGCTGACTATACTTGGAATTTGACTTGGTGAACATTACTCATATTTGAAAAATATGTAACTACATATGCTTTCAATGCAAATACCGTTTCTAAGTATTCTAAACATTGTTTGTTATGGATTGAAAAGATTGTCACCTTGGAGATAATTAGATTTTAAAGTTAGTAATGACCAAATGAATTGATTTTAAATGATAAAAGAGAAACCCGACTTCGTATGATATCACATGAAAACTGAAAACTATTTCAATCAACTTTTGTATCTTCTTTCAAAACGACAGATAAACTAATTCTGATTATATTAAAAATGAACAGAACGGTGCCCACTTTAAATGATAAAGAGAAATACTATCCCCTTTGAATATACATTATATACCATCTTTTCAAAATATTGAAAGAAAAATACATCTTTGGTGTAACTAAAGAACACACCATTATGTTTCAAATGATAACGAAGTGCAACATATTTGGGAGTCGTATTACACATTTTTACCGTGCGGATCAGCGCTAATGTCTTAAAGTTTATGAACATAAATTCATCTTCCTTATAAAAATGCAATAACATTGATAGTATCAGTATATGAAGTGAAATAGACCAACGTATCGAATAAATAGTGCATAAATCATTTAACGACCTTATAGAAGATATTGAAACATTTGCAGCATATCATGAGCACCTGGTTATAGCACTAGGGAAGTCAGTACAGGGCACGGAAAATGAAATACAGTTCAATTACTGGAAATATAATGAAAAAAATAGCGTAAGAAAATCAATTAAGCATTCTATAAGCGATACCTGTAACACATTCACGACACATCAGTGCCGCCAACGACAACATAATGTAACTATGAAGTAATATTTCATCCTAATGCAAATGCGTAAAAAGCAATGAAAAGTTTAATATTGCAAAACATATTAATTTATAGTTCATGCCAACGCAAATGTTCACATGTACTGCAGAACCTTAAGGTTCATGTCAGCACGAATGTATAATTTTATTTTGTTGGGTTTAACGTCGCACCGACACCATTATAGGTCATATAGTGACTTTCCAGCTTTGATGGTGGAGGAAGACCCCAGGTGCCCCTCCGTGCATTATTTCATCGCGAGCAGGCACCTGGGCAGACAAATGTATAAAGGACAACAAAGTGTTTCATTCTATTAGAGAACCGTAAATTTTGTAATGTGCATGCCAGCGCAAAGGCATATATATCATATAGATAAATCAGTAAAAAATTGAAAATCTCTTTACTATTGAAGTATAAATACATTAACTATAAATTGAGTTCAAGCTGGAGATTTTCGAATTACTTGTGGAAAAGCAGTGTTTCCAAGCCTTGAATTACGATTGTAAATTAGACATGTGGAAGGAGGGCAGTCAGATTAAATTAATTCAAAATTAATATACCTTACTGTTTAAGGAAAACGTTTTGATACGTCTTATGAACAGGCTCAATCAAACCGAGCCTGCAACATTTTCGTTTTTGTTGTGTTGAGCGACCTGTGGAGTTTCCACTTTTTCTATTTTAGGTGATAACCTTCGTATGGACTGTGGCTGCAGGTACTATTAGTTATATTGTAACAAATAAAGATAAACACAGAGGCGGCTGTAATGTACAAATAGCAAAATATATTTGTTATTGCTAGAATAAGATGCACCTTTCAAGCATACACTAGTTACGCCGACAGCATATTAAATAATCGTGAATAGAAATATATATCAGGTATGATATCAACCAAAATAGAAAGATACAATAGTTCAGTTGGTGATGCAAGCAAACACCATATGTCTTTTAAAGGGGCATACCCTATAACGAGGGGAGCAAGTGCAGAGAACTTATATCATTAGCTAAATGAACCTAAAATAATTAACAAATAAATGAAATTTCACAGAAGAACATGCATCGAAAAATGTCATTTTAGGCACGTAAACAGCAATATAGTGACAATTTATAATAAATCGCTATCCACCCTTTTATTGTTCAACAACAACAAGAAATATATCTGATTTAAATTTTACATTAGTAAGACCGATAATTGTTGAAAGGATTTTTGTAAGAACAATAAGCGTTTCAATATCTGTCCAACGATACCCCTGTTAGATTGCTACCTATCCGCTTTCGACTGCTACGCCCGGATAAGCACGCTGTAGGTGTTGAAACCAAAGTGACAGAAAACGAGGATTGTGGATGAACGACAAGGTCCAACGACTTGGGATCGGAGTCATTCGATGAAAAATTATACATTCTCTGTAAGTAAATCAATTTCGGCACCAAGTTATAGGGTATGCTACGTTTTAATTTCCGTTTTATGATGAAATTTGATTATATATCGTCATGTTACAATAACGCAGCACTCCTGAACATGATATATCAATGGTGTTGGTCAATGTCCGCTCGGTCAAAGGCATTTAGGATAATGTATTTGAGTTCTGCACACATCTTGGTATTTTGCCCGTATTTTTCATACATTAGTACTCCTAACTTACACCTTATAATGTTTTATAACGTTTGTGTGAAACGTTTAAAGCAATTTCTCTCCCTCGATAGCCTAGTGGTAGAGCGTCCGCTTTGAGAGCGGAAGGTCGTGGGTTCGATCCCCGGCCGCGTCATACCAAAGACGTAAACAATGGTACTGGCAGCTTCCTCGCTTGGCGCTCAGCATTAAGGGGATAGTGCTAGGACTGGTCAGCCCAATGTCAGTATAATGTGACTGGGTGGGGTATCATGCCATGTATCTACGGCGTGATATTCCAATGAGGCAGCACTATAAAGTTGGACATTGTGCAACTTATATAGGATCTCACTTCCTTTTAAACAGCCATATCGCGCCATTTGTCTCGGAGCTATGGCTGAAAAGGCAAAATTCGCTTACTTTAGTCTTGTTAACACAATAGAGACCATATTTATTATTTCATTTTGACCAAACTTGTATAGAAGTTATATATGTATTACATCTCGGTCCCTTCCGAAAACCAGCTATATAGCTCCATTTGTCCTGGAGTTATGGTCCCTTAAATGACAAATTTTGCTAATTTTAGCATTGTGAACATGACAAAGATCACATTTATTATTATTATTTTACTAAACTTGAATTGAAGTTATATATCATTAAGATCTTGCCTTGCTTTTTTCCCTCGAAAAGTAACAATATCACGCTATTTGTCTTAGAGTTATGGTCCCTAAAATGGCAAAAATCGCAGATTTGATAACATGTATAGTGTAATATTACTCATGTGAGCGATAGTGGGCCATGACAGCCCTATGTTAATAAGAGAGAGGCAGCACTATAAAGTTGGGCATTGAGCTCGCTGCTACAAGTAAACATCGTCGGTTACTAGTATATGACGGAAAAATTGTTGAAAAAGACGTTAAACCTCAACATACACACACACACAATTTCTCTCCCAGTGCATTATTAAGGACAGCTGGATATCACACTTGGGGTTTTGATACAGGATTTACACAAGGCGCCTCTGCGGCCTTTTGGTTAAGGTTGTCGACTTTGAATTACCTGCCTGCATCCTGTGAGACAGAACCTTACATGGGGTGTAGAATTCTGCCATGTTAGGAAGCCATCCAGGTGGCTTACGAAACGTCAATTGTTCCACCACGAAAAGCTGGAAAGTCACCATATGACATGTAACAAATTCCTCAAACCGTATTAACCTAGATATGAATACTGATCGCCAGTAGAAATACAGAGTATTTATATAGAGTATAGCATATCTCCCGTGACATTAGGAACAGGCAGCAAACTTGTTGACAAATCGATGAGATCACCAGTGCATACATGGTAGACCTCTGATATGCGAGAATGACACTATGATCCCAGTGGAACAGAAAATATAACATTACTGAATCAAAAAAGATAATTTTAACTGATATTCACATCTATGTTTTAAATAGTAAGTATAGTGTGGTCTCGAGCAAGCCAGTCAAAGCGATGAAAGGAGATTTCTCTAATGTTCAGTGGGAATAAGTTACCCTATAGCAGTTATTAGGTGATTTGATAGCTTAACTAACTAATAATGCCTGTAGTTTATTTCAAGTAATACATAACAGAGCATACAAAATTATATGTCATAATTTTTTCACAATTGCCACACTTCTGAACGTAGAATCATGACATGCAAACGTTTTTCAATGACTTACCGCCGTAGGTTTACATTTTGACGACTTCTAATTCTTTGATATAATGTACGTGTTCAGCTGGTTTGCAGGTGGACATAGGGGGTCTCAGATAATACCATTATATGAGCTTAGCTATATACATACTTAGCTACCTAAGACTTACAAACAACCTGTGACATGCAGAGTTTAAACACCACTGAAAGACTATGATACATTCATTTAATATGAACTTCATGGAGACAAAAACATATGTATCTTGTGTCCCAGATTTACAATATATATTTGTAATCTACTTAGTGCATGGATTTCAGTGCAGTCATGATAACTTTACCTTTTTAACCTTTTCAATTACATTCGGTCGTAAAATTCATATTTTAAGATGACGGTTATTTGTTACTGTATTCCTTTTCCTTTTTTAAACCTTTATACAATCAATTTCAATGTATTAATATTATTAAAATATATCAACATTACTAGAGCTGCACATGGTGTCTACTCAGCAAACATCATTTCATTATTACTAAATGGTATGTCTGGTTTATGTAAACAACAGTGTGGTGAATAGATAAGGCAAATTTCTATTCAAACTCAAAAATCAAAATGTATATTAAAATGTTCTAATTGTATTGTCAGTAGAATATCTCTTTAGTTTTCTGTCATGCCACGGCTATTTTGGTTTGTGTTACAACTACAACTGTGTACTTTTGCCAAAAGTACATTTTTTGAACTTGAAATGAATGAAATTTACCGTGTGGAAATTAAAGGTTTCAAAATATGAAAATACATAAGCAGTTTTATTAAATGTCTGGATTTTCGAAAACTAATAAATAAATTGTTGAATTAACACGTTATATTTTTTTTATATTTTAAGAGCACGTGCATTGTAAAACTTTCAATTCGATCATATGTTCAGCTATGAAGTCTAAAGGTCTTCTAATATCTCATATCAATGTAATAAACTGTCCACCGGTAAAGCGCCAAGTTTGTTTTTTACTTCTGTATAGATAACGTAATATATAATAAACTTACAGCTTTCTACTCAATCCTTTATATGTTAGTTAATGCAACTATGTTAATAAAATGTTGTTTTAATCATAGTTCTGGCTTACTTGTCATTATATAGCTTAGCTGCTTGCAAAATATATTTTTATGTTAGAGAAACTCTTGTAAAGGCTGAACTATTACTTATATCTAAACTCTGTATGAAACATTTCAAAGTTATCTTCTAATATACTGAATCCAAATGTTTGGTATGCTAGTTAAAATATTGTAATGAACGTTCGGAAAATCGAAGTAGCAAACTTGCAGCATATCCGGATTCATCACAGGTTTTTGCTAATTGTTGAATTGTTCTTTGTCCAGCATCAGTTTGCTCTAAGCAAACAAAATTATCCTGAATAAATTCTATGACATAGCTCCCAAACATGATTTTATTAATATCAACCAGAAATGATTTCCACATAACGGAAAATGCATAGAGTAAATAGTAATTCATAGTACGTTTATTTTCTTTAACTTATTAAATTATTTCAGTACCATGCAGAATAGAATTTAATGAAAAAAATGCCATTTAAAGTAAACTAAATGTTTGAAAATATTTATTTCAAACTAATTTATTTAAGCTAGATTGTAATGAAAACTGAAAGCTTGTTTGATTCACTCTTGAGTCCGCTTCCTAGAAAAACCAGTACTGGCGACATATGAGAGTGTGGTCCAGACCCCTGTGGGGCTGGAACCCACGACCCCCGGATGAGCGGCCGACACCTAAAACCACTAGACTACCGCTCCTCTTATATAAATAGTTGATATTTTTAATTCAAAATGATGGCAAGCAAATTTTTTTGATCAATTAGATAAAAAAAAACAGCAAAATGTAGTATTCATATTTATGTAAATGATTGGTAATCAGATATTATTAATGTCAGATTCACCGATAGCTTGAAATGGAATATCTTTGATCTGGCAGCTTAATAAGAAAAAAAATTAGATGTTGATTACCAAAAAAAAAACATGTAATATGGGCAAAGAACGGTTTAGGTTGGTTTGTTAAACATTGCAATAAAAGTCACTGACTTTCTAAATGAAATTACTGTGTTTTGTTTTGTAACATTGTCCCTAATCTTTCGTGCATTAAATTAAAAAGCTTGATAAAAAAAGTTGAGTCTTTATCGTAATTTATTCCAAATTACATATATCTTTGATAAAATAAAATATCTTTTTTATTTGTGGCCGTTTATTTACTCCAGATCAAAAGTGACTTTGTTTCTCTTATACTACACAATGTTTGTTAAGAAATTCTATTATCCTTCATTTTGACAGATAGTTTTAAAATGATTACCATCCAAACATCGGCATGTGCAACATTTAAAGACTGTAATAAAATGCTTATGCAACAAAAAGTAAATTTCATTACTAGATGAAAATAAGATAGCAGTATGTATGGGATGGGGGTTAAACAACTAGTCAAAACACGTTTCGTGCGGCTTTTTAGTTGTTTGTGATGTAATTATATCTAGTATTTTTGATGAATTTCCAGCGCATTTTTTGATTGCAACTTAGTGCGGTATTAAATGATTTTAACTAACATTTCAATGTGTTTAAGATTTTGCTTAATGTATATAAAATATGAATTAAACATTACTGTTGATCTATTTTTGTTTTGACTTGGACTAAGTATTCTCTTAAAATATGGGTCTTGTCTAAGTTCTAGGCTGATGTCAATGTGTAACAAGAAATATCTTTAAAAATGATGGTCGGCGAATTGTAATAAGGAAAGAAGTTTATGAATTTTTCATCTAACATTCATCTTTCATCTAACATTTTTCAAATTGCAAAACTAAACAACGCACTTTAACAATTTAAATGGTTCTCTTTTAATTTTTCGCAAAGGTTTCGTAGGGTTGCAATTTTGTTTCGTTTATCCTTAGACGAATAATTACAGCAGTAGTTTGATGAAGATTCATGAAGAGGTCATTAAACGTGTTTATATTTTTTAGCTAATTGGTCCCTATCCCCATTTGTAACAAAATAGCAGGAGACCTTACGATATTGTTACACATCGAGTTTGATAAAAATCCATTACATTTTAGTGGTTAATGCGAAGAAAGGCATATGTACTTTTAGCTATAGTGGTCCCTAGTAGGGCCCAAGTTCCTATATAAATAAATTTGGAAGAGGACCTTATAACGATGCTCCAGACCAAGTATGACAAAGATCCACCAAGCTGTTCATGAGACGCTGTATAAAGGCATTTCTAGTTTTAGCTCTAGAAGCCCCTTAAAGGGGTTAAATGTCCCAGCTGAACAAAGTTGGCTGCGGGCCTAATAAAGATGCTACAAATCAAGTTTGATTAGAATACATGAGAAAAAAGCAATTAAAGGAGTTTTTATTTATTATTTTTATTTATTTCTAAAATAGGCCAACTGATTCCGCTTTAACAAATGCATATTCGCTATTCATGAATCTTTGGACAATGACGTCACACCAATAAAAAAGTGAAGGTCAAGCAAAACATACAATTGTAATTATTTCAATATTATCATTTCTGTTTCATAAGCAAAGTTTGACCGTAGTCGTACCACATAGATAAACTGTATGCAGTGTACCTTCATTTCAGTGTAATGGGATTCAGTCATTATGTAGCATATATATAATAAAACAGATTTCAACTGAGTTCAATATTTGCATACCATACTAAAGAAAAATATTCATATATAATAAATCAGTTAAACAATTTATAACAAATATATCAAAGCAAACAAGTACTCATTTTAATATGCAATCTGAATAAGTCACAAAAGCAAGAAACCTTTTCATATACAGACGACAATTGTAACAAGGAAAATCTTTTAAAAAGCACTTCTCTACATAAAAGACTCTTATCACACCCTTATTCATGTGATACGCAGACCGTATTCAGCTCTTTCTTTAATATGATGTATGTTGGTATTTGAACAGGTTTTTATCATATTTATTAAACTTACTTATCATTTTGAGATATATCAATATTCTTGCTAAATATACTGAGCCAAAGTTAGCTTTAAAACTGTGAACAGCGTCGTTTAGGATAAACGCTTTGTCTACATTTCACTCAGCGTAGCACAATCAACAGAGTGAAAGAAATTGACACTCTCGTCCAATCAGGCAGAGTGTTGCATAAATCTTCCATTTTGATAAATTATCTATAATGCGTTATCAAGTAGTTTGATTTGCAAACTGAAGTCACGTGGCATAGGTAACGAAAACGAATTTAGACGGCGTCGCCGAAAAAGGCAATGTATAATAATTTTCTTAAGTTATGATGTCTAGGCATCATTCAGTTATGATTTAAAATGAACATGAGCTCCTGATTTTCTTCGTTAAATGTGAAAACTGTATTGTGAATAAATTAGAATTAAGCACCAGTTTGACAGCGGCGGTTACAGTTATAAAGACCATCTCATGTTGTTCTTCTTTCATTTTTACATCAGGTCACGAGGTATCAAATTCAGTTGAATCAAACTCTTTTATTAATTCTATGTACTTTTTATGTTGGCAGACAGACAGACAGACAGACAGACATTCTTTATTTTCCATATCAGGTTATACGCATGGCATTACAATTACATGGCATAACAACATGATCAAAATAAAAGTACAAGAATACATCATATAAGGGCCCCATCACCTAAAAATAAGTGACTCACTATACCGTGTCTGAAAAACAGTTATATTCAATGTAATAAACTTTAACCACAAACCAGGGCTATATAATGAGTGATAAAAACAAGATATCCACCCGAAAAGGTATATCGGCTTAACCCTTATCATTCTGGACACATTTCATTCTGCATTTGCAGTCTGATCATGATCTGCACTGTTCGCCATTCAGTCAGGGAACTTTCGAATAATACTGAATAACTCAAAGGACCAGAAAATATAACAATAGAGACGTTTCACAACCGCCGTACGTCGCATAAGGACTTCGGCTGTGACAGTTAAATATTAAAGATAATTGTAAATAGATATTACATCGAACAATATTGGATGAAGGGAATAACATGTTTATTATGTTAATTTCCTTTAATTTTTGTACTATTAGATATTTCGTTTTGCCTGTGACTAACTATATAAACACCACCAACTTGACGAAAAGGTATGCATTACGGCTGCAAAATGTATTATGATCTTATACCATTCGACCAAAAGCAGGTGGTGTCGTGTCTGAAAATGTTATAGTCTCTTTGTAAATAGAGACGGCAGCTTTTTTGTCAAACTGCTTTCTTAACCTTTTTTTCTCACCCAGTATATATTATGTTCCTAACTGATCTTTTTCTTATTTCAACATTTTTGAATTGAAAATGCTCTTTTGATTTACTTTCCATTTAAGTTATGTGAAGTGAGATATTTTGCATTTTTAGTACATTTACTTTTATTTCAGTTTTGTAGAATCGTTTAAAGAAAGTAAGTGATCTCTTAAATATGTAGTTACTGAGGCATGCTTTATATCTTTAAGAAAATATTTTTGCGTAATTGAGCGAATTGTTATGATGTAACTTTTCAATGGTTTTGAATGGGAAGTATCTACATCCCCGCGATAACGATTTTTTTCAACCAAAATAGCAACTTATAGCATTCCATGTTTTGCAATTTAAATCCCATTTTTCATGGATATTACGGCAGATAGCATCGATCAAGGTGACAAAAATTTTGAAATGGAAAAAGATATGAGATGCTAAACAGTTGATGGCAATTATGCATAATCGTGAAATGTGTTACAGAAATGTCAATATATGAGCCGTGCCATGGGAAAACCAACATAATGGGTTTGCGACCAGCATGGATCCAGACCAGCCCGCGCATCCGCGCAGTCTGGTCAGGATCCACGCTGTTCGCTTTCAAAGCCTACTGCAATTGGAGAAACTGTTAGTGAACAGCATGGATCCTGACCAGACTGCGCGGATGCGCAGGCTGG
Source organism: Mercenaria mercenaria (assembly GCF_021730395.1). Lineage (NCBI taxonomy): Eukaryota > Metazoa > Mollusca > Bivalvia > Venerida > Veneridae > Mercenaria > Mercenaria mercenaria. The sequence continues at coordinate 116,831,149 of NC_069361.1, read as the reverse complement.
TCTGGATCCATGCTGGTCACAAAGCCACTATGTTGGTTTTCTCATGGCGCGGGTCATATCATTCTGGTGTCTTTTTATTAATCAAGTCTGTATTATAATGTTATTCAGGGCTGATTTTATGTACATTATAAAAGATAGATTTATTATTGCTGCACTGTCAGTGATGCATTTAAGACGCCTATTTCATTTATATAGAAGAACATATCCCTACTAGTAATTTCCCTGTTGAATTTGTTGGATAGTTAACCTTGTTTCTTTTTCTCCTCTCAACGCATAATAATATCCCCAAATGTATATCTAAAATAAATATGTTCAGTTTTTGTGTTATTCAGAGCAGTGTTCTTATCAAACGAGGCCAAAATTCTATATTTTGTGAGTTTTACTTTCAAATGGTTCCTTAGGTTAGTGGTCAAGCTGCAAAAGATTTAGGAAACTTTCAGTCTTTAACTGGCCAGTTCATTATCAGTAACGTGTATCACAGGACCCTTATTTCACAGACATTGTGCACGGAATGAAGTCACATTTAGTCAAATATAAATACTTCTTCAAAATTGATCACATACGCACAACGGTCATTTAATCTGTCAATATGAAATTGTTGAAAAGGACGTTAAACCCGAACACACACATGTACGCACGCACCCACATATGTACATGTAGATAACTGAACCAGAAGAGTCATCAAAACTTCATGCTGATTTGAAGAGAGATGCCATGGTGGCGTGGACACGACATTATGCTTCTCCGACCACACGTAGGTATTTGGCTTCAATAACTGGTGAAGAACAATGAAAGTATAATAGTGTTTACTGTTGTTCTTATAGGGTTTTGTTGTCATAACACATAATGTAACTGGTATTTGTCATATGGTTTTGTCCATAAATCGCTTCTTAAGTAGAAACGCGTCAATCTATATTTATTACATTTAAATATTTTTAATTGAACTATCTTACATGAATATTTAGGAAATACGGAGGGGAGGTTCGTGACAAATTGAGTAGTTTTCAGATCTTGCAGATCTGATTACATTAAAATGCTGAAAAAAAAAATATATGAAAAACTAAACTCTTTCTCAAGCTGAAGAGTTTTAAAGGTAACCCAGCTATATTTATTTGTTACGATCATAAAATGGCATAGTCCATCCCTTCTCCATTCTGTATGTTTGAGGGGTCAGCTATAATAGCTTTGATCTTGTATTAGTGAAACATTTATGGCCTGTAATATGTCTTGTTGAATCAAAGTATTAACCATTTTAATAACATAATAGTATGCGGAACAATTTCTTTGGTAGGTAACGTATATTTTCCTTCTGTCTAACAGTACTTCGCCAAAATGCATATCCATGGTATAAAGTACATCCTGACTTGCAAATGACGCCTTTGTCTTTCTTGTAAAAAATATCCAGAAAGGTTATGTCTACCATTAATTTGATATATAATAAAAAGTATTCTTGAATGATCACCATGTGAAAACTAAGATAAACTGAAGATCTGGAATAAACTTTTAATAAAACACCCCCATAATTGTGTTAGAAGATTTCCAACCTCGCAGAAAAGCAAAAAGAAATATGCATGTTCACCTGCCCAAATTTCAAACAAGAGATACTTTATGGCTTTTTCAGACAAGTGCTATTTTTCATGTAAATAAAGCTTCATGTAAATAAAGCCAAATAAAACAAATTAATGACAGTTTGTGTGAATAATATTAACAATATGTAAATTTTTATAGTGTATTTCAACCTTTCTGACATAACCATTTTTTTTAATTTTTCGTTCTCGTCATTTGAAGTGGGGGGTTTTGTGTGTGTTTTTAAACAGTGTCCTTTAGTACTTCAGTACTTTCATTGATGATTCAGAAATATTCAGAAAACAACAGTCTTTTCCTTTTTTTGTATATATGATAACTGATCAATGAGCTGATGTACTAGGATTGTCCGTAACCTTTAAGATCTACCTTTATTCTTTAGAGGGCTCCGGGGCGGAGCGGATCGGTCGCTAACCTCAAATCACTTGCCGCTCGCCGATGTGGGTTCGAACTATCGTTTGAGGTGTAGAATTCTTCATAAAATTATGAGGAAACCATGAAGCTGGCTTACGGAAGATCGGTGGTTCTACAAACAAACCAAAACCAAAATTTCTCTGTTCTATGCTAGTATATATGATCTTTTTGTTGAACACTATTGTCTTTTTTTTTAATGAAAAGTCTTCCCAAGTCTAATTTTAATGGATGGGGGGAAGGGGTAATAATTTCCGGAGATAATGACCATTTATAAGTTTTCCGTATGAAAATAATGAGTGTAAAGTTCCACTCAGAAATGAGTATTCTTCTTATGTATGCAAGTCGATCTGCAGAGCTAAAGCATTTGAGAACTTTTGAAACTTGTGAAATAGGACCGGTTCATAGCATTGTGTACGTAAACATCAGTAAATGAAAAGTATTTGATAAAGTTTACAAAGCTGAATGTCTTTGAAAAGATTATAATGGTGGCATATTTCTGCAGATAACCAGATAAGTTTCGCGAAAATGTATCGAGCTTTCACGAAAAACAGAAAAGTTTTCGCGAAAACATAAAAGCTTTTCATAATGATGGCATATTTCTGCAGATAACCAGATAAGTTTCGCGAAAATGTATCTATCTTTCACGAAAAACAAAAAAGTTTTCGCGAAAACATAAAAGCTTTCCATGGAAAGAACTTGGTGGCATATTTCTGCAGATAACCAGATAAGTTTCGCGAAAATGTATCGAGCTTTCACGAAAAACAGAAAAGTTTTCGCGAAAACATAAAAGCTTTTCATAATGGTGGCATATTTCTGCAGATAACCAGATAAGTTTCGCGAAAATGTATCTATCTTTCACGAAAAACAAAAAAGTTTTCGCGAAAACATAAAAGCTTTTCATGGAAAGAACTGCAAGTATTAAGTAGGAAAAAAATTGCGTAAGTGCCCATTTCTGCATAAGAAAACCAGATAAGTTTCGCGAAAATGGACCAAACGTAAAGTTTTCGTGAATATAAAATGTTTTCGCGAAATTATTATTTTATTTTCACGAAAACTTTACCTTTTTTCATGAAAGTTTGGTCCATTTTCACGAAACTCATCTGGTTATATCATGCAGAAGTGGGCACTAACACAAAAGTTTCCACCTAATATCTGCAGTTCTTTTCGTGAAAAGCTTTTATGTTTTCGCGAAAAGCTTTTTATGTTTTCGCGTAAACTTTACTGTTTTTCGTGAAAACTCGATACATTTTCGCGAAACTTATCGGGTTATCGTATGCAGAAATATGCCACCATAGATTATACATTATAATTCTGAAAACAAGAGCCTAGGTGTGTTTTTTATACCTAATAACTGAACAATTTACACACTAAATGTGAATGCAAACGATTGCAAGGAGAGAGAAAAAAAACAGATCAGTTTTTATTAAAAGCTTAGTAGACACATTTTTTCGGATATACAGGAAAAATCCACTCAATTTATTTTCTTTGATTTGAAATGCAGGAAAAGTTTCTTACCTAACCTCAACACCCTATTAAAGCACTTTAACTTAATGCAAACGTGAAGATGGTGTTGCAAATTTATTTCTATGTAGGTGTTACGTTAGTACAGATCAAAGGATTTTAGCTATGATAGCAATGGTCCCCAGCAGAAATAAATCAAACAGGGGGTAAAAGAGGTCCCTTAATTTTTAATACACAAATGTTTGTGAATCAGGAGAATCATGTTAAGAGGTAACTGTTAAGAAGTAAGATTATAGAAAACTCATTGACAAAATTTTACCTCTCATCGATAATGGTTCGAGCCTTACTCGGGGCGTTGAATTCTTCATGTAAGGAAGCCAGCCAGCCGGCTTATGGGAGGTCGGTGGTTCCACCCAGGTGCCCACCCGTGATGAAATAATGCACTTAGGGGTCTCTGGGGTCTTCCTCCACCATCAAAGCTGGAAAGTCACCGTATGACCTATAACTGCGTCGGTGCAACGTAAAACCCAACAAACAAAAAAAAAACCATTTGCAAAATTAGAACTTTAACTGATTTTCTTCAAAAAGAATGAATGATAAGACTGATTTTAAACAGAACAGAAAATATTTAACGTGTGTTTCATCTCTCGTTGATTTAGCTTTTCTTCCGGCTGGACATGACTTATCTTACAGGGGTTTCATTGACACAATACTGGTAAGATGGTATATATTATGATTTACTAAAGAAATGTAAATACAAGAATTCCACTTTTTGATTAAAAATGTAGATATATATGTAATATAATTCTTATACTATTCAGATTATGTATGGGTTGCATCGGTGGAGCTTTAGGATGAACTACCTGTGGACCTTTATTGCCTTTTTCAGTGGGAATGACTTTTTACTCTAACCATTGTCACTTTTTACCTAAGAGCACTAACTGAGCGGGTTGTATCCGTAAATAGCCTATGGTGAATAATTACGGATGTCAACAAATATTCAAATAGTTTTCTTGATAGTTTAATTAAATTTAGTGTCACATAACAATGTTTCATGTTTTAGAAGTATGTGTATTATGATAAATAGTGTATCATATCGGTGTCAAATAGTATAAAACTGTTTATCGTATAAAACTGATTTTGCGTCAAACATTTATTAAAAATTGAATTAAATCCGCATAATTTAATCCGTAATTAGTTGTGTGGTCCCTTGAATAAATGCCTTAATTCTCTGTCAAAGCAATGTTAGTTTGGTTTGTAACACAAAAAAAACATTAAGCTATCGCTTATGTATGTACGGGCAGCGTCTACAATATCTGCTCTCTAACTAGAACAGCTCTTATCAGATGTTCACCAAACTTGGTCACAATGTTTATTGGCATTATATCTCGGCCAGGTAAGATAACCAAGAGTATTGTCCCATAGGCTCCACAGTAATGACCCTTAAATTACATAAATTGCTGATACTGACACTATCTGCTCTCTAACTTGAGTAGTTCATTCCCATGTTTACCATTCTTCGTCACGATGTTTATAGGCATATTATGTCAGAAATAATTGTTAACCAGCCGGGTACTCCCTGTCGCTCTTGAGTTATGGCTCTTGAATTACTTAAAAGTGCGAAATGTGACAGTCCTATCTATAACTTAAACATCTTATCCAGTGTTCACCAGTTTAAGTTAGAATGACCAAGTTCAATAACAAGGTAGATAGTCTTTTCTTCCCTTAACTTAGTATATATTTAGAAAATTTATAATTAACATTTTTTGTTAGTTTCCTTGTTAGTTGGCTGGGTTTTAGTCAACAGAGAAGATCCATTATGTCATTCTGCACATGTATATCCAAATCTATTTAGTATGCTTTAATTGTGACTGTGACCTTAAAATGTCCAACTTGTACTGCATAGTACACATATAAACAAAATACATTTGAAGCATTGACGGCATTTACATGATTTCAGTATATGTAGAGAATACAGTAAGGTTTAGAAGATTGCCACTAATTTCAATAAACTTATTGTGTGCTGTAGATTTTATAATAAATGCCCATGATATGAAAAACGTATAAAGTTGAATAATTGTAACAACGCATATTCATTTACTGTCACAAAACATGGTATTAGGGAATGACCAAATGAAGTAATGCTTACAATAGGTAGAAAGTAATGAATTGAACTTTCATGATCCTCGTTTTTCAAATGATAGTTTGAGTAATTTTGGATCTTATGATTTGTGTGTTTTTTTCTGAACGCCATTCTAATTCAATGATACACGGTTGTGTAGCTTAGATGAAAGCTGAACGGTTGAGGAAACCCATTTTGAAATAACAAAGAGAAATCTTATTCTCTTGGAACAATAATTGTATACCATCTTTTCAAAAATTGAATAAAAAGTTACATCTACGGTGTAATATAAGAATATATCATAATGTTTTACGTTCATAACGAATTGCAACATATTTGAGATTCGTGTTACTCATCTTGCGAGTAAGAATCATCGCTTATGTTGTAAATTTCATATAAATTCATTTTTGCAAATAAAATGTTAAAACATAGAGAGTGTCGGTGCATGAAGTTTAATAGACTAAATACCGGTATATCGTAGAAATAGTGTATAAATTATCAATATGGTTTCAAACATCATGTATTCATTAGATAATGCAACATGTCGAAATTTGAAACACATGATTATAACCACTGCAGTGCACCGAGTTGTTTTTCTATTAGCATTGCGGAAAAAGATAATTTATATAGACCATGCAAAGAATATTTTTAAATGAAACCTTCATTCCTGTTGCAGTCAATGGCAACAGCGTGTCGTTTCATGCGTTGTAGAAAAGTGTATTGATATTTCAAGCCAACGCAGAGTCGTAAAGAAAGATAAAACTCTATGCTTTTCAAAACTGTGAATTGATAGTTTATGCAAACACACAAAAAAAACAACATATAGGCCTACTCACAGAAACGCAAAGGTAGAAAAAGCATATATAGATTCTAGCCTACTCACAGAAACGCAAAACTTTGTAGGGGAATAAATTGCTTCATTTACCCATGAACAGTAAATTCATAGTTCACAGTAACGCAAAGGTGTAAAGCCCCCCAGACAACGTTTCATATATCACAGAACTGTCAAACATAGGCCTAAATTGAATGCAAAGGTGTATTGTCCGATAAAATCACATTAAAAAGGATAAAATATATATATTTAGGGCGTAGGCCCTAATATTACCAAAAATGGGAGTTACGTTTATAATTAAAAAAAAAATAGAAATCTATATCTCATTTATCGCTTTGTCGTTCAACAAAATCATTGTTTAGAGTTCAGATGCGAAAGTATTAGAATCTTATACTCTACTCGTCAACAAGAATGGTACCCAGTATGACATGTCTTGATTTGTATCTTGGTACTGTTACATGACAAGTTTCTTGATGCAATCAGGTTATATACTCCAAACTCTACGAACGCCCGGTATACCACGTGTAAAGCATTTCCTACAGCGTACTAGTAAACATTATTTGAATATAATCCCAAAGGTCTTTGACCTAGTGGACAGTGACTGACAAGAGTTGAAATGAAAAGTTAATTGACAATCAGGTCCCCAGTGCCGTTTTTGTTTTCGCAACATGACACCATAAAATCAAATTTCATCATAAAACGGTTGTTAAAATCTTCAAAATGAATATAAGATGTAACACTGCTGTCTCCTCAGCAATATTTTGCTAATTTAATTCTTGTTCTTGCTTACCACATAATTGAAATTTTGTGACCGTGTCAAAGATAAGTGGACTTTTTATTCAAGATATAGATCTACATGATAAACTGGAAAAGTGGGACTTGTTACAACATAACCGACGCCGAATTGTGTGATTTAAAAGAAAAGTATTATATAAATTGAAAACCATTTCCTGCAATTTTACGACGAAATGTAAAACTCGCTTATTCCTGAAATATGCTGTAAATATACATGTAAATCTAGTATTCTAACACGACCCGATTTGTTTTCCTATTAAACAAAGAAGCCTGAAAATTGTGTAACAATTCAATTTTCTGACGTCACAGTTATGACGACATAGCGCCAAACAGCATAGCGGCGCGCTGGAAAAGAAACCAACAGAAAACATTCAAATCTGGTGGATGGCGTAAAGGATGTACAAAATAATGCTTGATAACGTGTTAAAATTGAACAAATATATCTCATATAGTGATTTCCTCTTGCATAATATTATTGTTTGTCGTTCAGATTACTCGGGCTGCGCACTCGTGATATAGATTCTTTCGCTGGTTGTAGATGTATATGAAATTTGACGTTGACGAAATTTAGGGACAATCGCAGGACGTTATATCTGGCCGATGTAACGCCTGGCTGTGAGATTACCTTGGCACACGATGAGCTGGGGCTTAAACCTATTGTTGATGGCTGTCCAGGCCATAACTCTGTAAGGATTGTGCTGCAGAATACAACTGTTAGCGTTGTATTCACGACGTCGTCTGTAGACATGGATACGTCCGTCGGCGTTCCACAAGTTGAAACGTCGCTCATCACTAAACATTGCGTTCTGCCAACGCTGACCACGATGGTTGGTAAACAGGAAGTACGTCATGACGTTACAAAGGCAAAAGCAGCGTAATAGTTTCAGTTTTGTTTATCTTCTACAGTGAAACGTTTAACCTTTTTCGTAAAATAACGTTTTTAATCGAGAAATTAATATATTATTAGGAACAAAGCAGAAGTATCAAATTATATTCAATGTGTCCGGTTTTTCGTGAAAAAAAATTACTGCACAAAGTTACTACAAAGATATAGATCTAGTTCGTTATATGTCATTTACAGCATGAGATTCATCTTACACCCCGGGATATAAGATGGAGTTTGTTTTCCAGCACCGGTGGAATCACCAGAAATCCTAGTGCGGCATGCAAGAATATGCACAAATTAAGGCAAACCTGACTACGTCTAATAAAGTGTGGTAAAAAAAAAACTAAGCCAGCTAATGGAGACGATAATATTATATCCCTTTGAAATTTATGAAAATGCGGGAACAAATGTTCTACCAAAAATTATCATGCTATCATGTTGTAGACAATTGTAAGAATACAATATCAAATAGTGTATACAGGAACTTCAAAAATAAAGCTAGACCTCCAGCAAGCATTACAGACAAGGTACAACAAACATTACATCATGCTTCCGTGATACGCCAGATCCATTCAATATCGGGCTGCATATAAATATTGAACTGTTTCAAGCAATAGTTGAAACGGTCTTTGGTGTAATATATAGTGATTTATTATAATATTTCTTGATTCAGGTCGCATGTAAGACGGTAAACAAAACTTTGACTAATAGCTGTCCCTATTGGTATTTAGAAATTCAGTTGAAAGGAATTATATCTTATCAAATCTGGTAAACAGTGTCTGGAAGATATGAAAATATTTATTTCAGAATATTCTTTTGTTAGTCATAAAGTTAAGTTACAATGTGAATTCATAAGAATAATTTATGTGTGTCAGTAATGTTTTACTTTTTTAATTATAATACATTAAATGTCACTTGCGTGAAGATAAAAATAATTAAGGAGACATAAAATTTGTTACATATTATGTTTATCAACGTATTTTTGTACGTTTACTCTAAAAAGAATACAGGTTAAATTGTATATTTAAACTTACCAAGAAGTTTTCTAGGTAGTTTTCGAGTCTTAACTAATTTACAGAAATGCCAGTAAGTGTGATAAGAATTTTATATCTGCCACCATTGTCGGACTGATGTTAATGTGTTGGGATTTTTTTTTCATTCGTTAGCTTACGATTTTGAAGATCTTTTGCACCAAAAATCAAAGCCTGTCTATTTATTCACTCTGGATAAAGATGTCGGGGTGAAAATTTAAGGATCGTGATTGGATCGCTCTTTTCATCCAGTGATCGAAATGTAATAAAACAAAACATTGGAAACTACCTTTTGTGAAAGCGATATTGTTGGTTTTATAGTATGTACGAAATAGTTCCGCAGAAGTCGCTGCTAGAGGCGGTGAGGTGTTGCACATTTCTTTACCAATCTCAAACTAAATCAAACTGTGTTTATTATTGTATCGTACTTTCAAAAAACAAAGTTAAGATCTTAATGATTTGTTTGATTATAAACGTGGCTACTTTGTGTTTATGTTTATGTTAGTATATCGTAGCTGATGCGATTTTCATACGGCGCTATCATCATTTTATTGTTCGGCTGTGGTATTTATTTCATGACCTGTGACGAACCATAAAATAATTTTAATTCATTAACAGATGATTTACATAATATTTCAGTTAAAATTGTCTCTATATGATACTTCTTGCTTCAGTTTATTTTCAAGCTACGAAGTTTATGTGGTCTACAGTCCCACAAATGTCTTCAAGCTTTTCCTCACACATGGCATGAGTTATTGTTCATGAAAAAAGTGGTTTCCTCTGGTGTAACACCCAACAAGAGATACTTTATTACATTTCCTTTAACAAACAACTGATGTTACTTTTATGTAGATAAAGTTGGGTAAATAAAAAACTGACATTTGACATTATGAATTACGAACATTTTGGTTGGTGTAATATGATTTTTCTCTCCCAACTCGTTACTCCACATTCCCCCTCCCCTCCCCACCATTCACTTTTGAAGTTACTATTCCCCCCCCCCCCCCCCCACCCCTTCACTTTTAAAGTTACTATGCTTATACCAGGTATTGTATTCGGGTAAAACATCATTTTACGTCCCATGTGGTTCTGGGATGATCTGTATATGAAAAGAATTGCAACCACTGCCTTACCCTTGCATGATCGTAAGAGGCGACTAATAGGGTCTTAACACTTGATTTTGCTGTAACTCTGTGATTCCAGCAGGTATGCAAATTTTGATTCCATACCTCATGTTTTTATTTCGATGTAAATGAGATGTGAAACCAAAATTTGTAGTCCTGTTTGGCGCCATATAACCTCTACTGTGTTGGTGCGCCGTAAAACCCAAATAAAATAAATAACATCATTTTACGGTCGATTTAAAAACAAGCTGCACAATTAAATACTGAAATTTTGAACACGGCAGCCATAAAAGCTACATTCGTTATACATTGCATGGGTGGCAATTCTGTTAAAATCAAGCACTATTAATAGCAATTCAAAATCCCCATTGGTCAGGATCATATTTTGTAGCATTCATCCAGTTCAGGAACTACTTTTTGTTATACTCGATTGGCGTATTAAGAAGACACATCGAAAAGTTCCATTATTTGATAAAACGAATATAGTTTGCCACATTCAGTATCTTCAAAAGCAAGATGAATAAATTGTATCAAAGTCTTAATTGTGAAGAAGGCAAATGTAACTAACAGAGGCACGAACGCGTAAAAATATTATTCCTTTTGCTGCTTGCAAACTTTTCAGATTGCGACAAAACAAAATATATTTTTGTCTCAATATTGTCCAATTCTACATCAGTCCCAACTTACATCATTATTATATCACTGCATTAAAAAGCGTACAAATAATGAACAACACGAGATTATTCATGGAAGTAAAAATGCCAATGTGTTAACAAAAAAGACCAATGCCATGAGAAAGTTTACATCGGTAACAAAATAAGAAGTAATAACTTTAAATGACGGGTTTTCTGGTCAAGAGTACATTCTTTTTGTTGAGCGTTCTTTTGCCACACGTAAAGAGCGCATGCGCATTAAAATCAAAACATCCGGTAAAACATCCTGGCAACAAATAGCATCGTAAAAAGGTCTATTGTCAATTAATTAAACAGATATGTAAACAGAATCTAACAAAATGAAATTAAAATACAACACAAGAACGTGTCAACATGAATTCGGCAAGAAGCGTTCTTATATGTAAATATTGTACACGGGCTTGAAATAAATATACGTTTGGATGCCAGTAAGTATCATGATGCACACAAAGTTGTCTTTTTTTATTTTACACATATCTTCTCTCATGTTTTAATTACATTTTCCTGCAAAACACCATAATTATTTCGACTGGTGTTATGTTCGGTTGATAAAATGGATACATTAACGATATTTTCAATTTTTAGAGAGGCGGAAAGCAATTTTATCATCTACAGTTAGATGAAAATTTAGCAAAACAAGCAATTTGTGTCTAAATATTATGCTTTTAAATCAAGATGTCTTATGATGATATATGTGCGGAGATAGTATTAAATGTCAATTTTACTGATAACATGCTCAGTTAAATGTGATCCTGAAATTGGATTCCTTTTGAACTGACACCTAATTACAAAACATGATCCACTGATTACAAATGAAGGAATAGAGATTTAAATTAGTTTTAAAACGCTGCATGTTACTAAAGAACACACATAGTGAGTAATATCCTTCAATATTATGAAAAACAGCATGATCCACGATTATAAAACAGAGTATCGAGACCGGTGATCAGGTCCGTTGTTTCTAATTAATAAAGACAATGCTTCCTTTCGAGAAGCTTACGCTAGATTAATTCTGTCGTGATGTCTTTTTAGCGAGTGCTTTAGCTCTAAATTAACTACCAAGTTTCAACATCGCGTCGTCTTAGTTTTCCTTCTAGTTTTATGTGACCGCATCACACAAATATTCTGAACGTGTGCAAAAATAGTCCCATATTTATTTTTTATAATCTTGGTATTGTTTGAGTGTGTGAGCAACTGAGGACTACTGTTTTAAACAACAAAAACAAGCAGCAACGTTCTGTTTTATTTCTAGAATAATTATGAACTTTATATTCACATTTGAAATATTCGGAATCATTCCGCTCTAGAATTAGGATTAGGATTAGGGTTTATGGTTTAGGGTTAGCTTTGAAATTGGCCCCACCCTGGGGCAAACTTAGTTTTACATAGAGTTGTATAGGGAAAAACTTTTAAAAAGTTCTTGTCTTGAACAACAATACACATAACTTAGTTATTTGGCATGTAGCATTGTCTAGTGGACCTCTACCAACATTGTTCAAATCATGACCGGTCTATGCACAATGAAATGTTGATTCTTCAGGTGTATCAGCTGAAATATCATTCAATAAGCACTGGCTATCAGTCCTTTCAGGGCTTTGTTTTAAAGAATGAAACCTATGAATTATGTCTACGAAGTTCGTGCCCTAGCGATACTCTCCCTCACTTCGTGCCCTAGCGATACTCTCCCTCACTTCGTACCCTAGCGATACTCTCCCTCACGAATGCTGGATGTAGACTTCTGTGTCTACAGATAGCTTACGCTGTGAAATTCTAAGAGTTTATAGGATTTTTATTCATTTCAAGAACATGTAATGGTCAGACACTGTACCCTTGGCCCATGAGTGCGTGCATGCGTGTGTTTTCTGTCTTTTTTCTTTTTTTAATTACTTACCTGCGGTAGATATTTTCCTATTAATCATGAGAATATCAAATTGAAATATCGCAGTTCAATCTTGTCAACACTGCATGAAAACTGAGCTGTTATTTAATTAGATATGTAATTTTAATCAAAAACAAATCAATATGAAATATCTAGATTTGATTTATGACCTATCAAGAATGGGGCGTAAAGCGAAAATTTATCAAAATCAATTTTGCAAGCTACTTGACAAGCTTCTAAATAAAATTGGTAGACAGATCAAAGACGATTGCAAATATATAATTATCTAATTTGTGGGTAGTCTTATTTTAAAGTACATTATGTTTTTGCTCTGGTGGTCTATAACTTCAGTCGATTGATATGTATTTAAGACCTTATAAGTTTAAAAAGAACCTTTAATTAATAAAAACGATCGACTTTATATTCCTAAATTGAGTGAAATACTTACATCTAATAAAATCGTCAAACAAGGCTGGAACACAAGTCATATAGAGCGTTGTATATCCGTAGTTCTCTAACATACTTCTGAAATATTCAACAAAAATCAGTACTGCTAAAATGGAAGTATGATATATATTCTGCAATTACTAAAATATTTTGTAGTCAACCATTTTCATGCCGATTGAATTCTAAAGATGTAAAGGCTAATGAACAATCAATAATACAATTACAGCATCCTGCAAAGGAGTTGTGCTCACAGGATACTGTAGAATAAAGGTCTTCTCCCGTGTCAAGATGGTAAGTGTTTTAATGAACCCTTTATAGAATATTGAGAATTGATTTCTATGATTTGAAATACTAGAGTAATCATTATTTTAGAAAGAACGCATGTTAATACTGTTATTTCAATACGACCATTTAGCATCACTATCATATATGATATGTTTCAAGTCATGCACTTGTGATACATATTCAAACAATCAAATACCCATTTCTTGTGGACCAAGGGAAATAACACAGGTTAAATTCTCCGAAATGTCACCGGGAGTTATACAACTCATACTAGTGTTTGTAAAAGCATGCTGTAGCAGCTGAAGGTGTTCCAGTTCGAATCAAAGACAAGAATTCATTCAAGTTAAGTCAGACGATATAACATTTTATTTCTTGTCGGCTAAATCGGACACAACGCATCCCGACAAATCATCAGTTCCAGTCAGTTTTATTTCCAAATACGACAACAAACAACGATAAAGTTTTAAAAAAAATCCAGTCAAGTGGACGACGACATCCGCCGACTACACGTTGGAAAGAAGGTGCGCTGAAGCTGCTCGGGAATACCAACGCTATGAAAGCCTAGACTAACTCCCAAATAGAGCTCTCCAGGCGTGTGATATAGAAGTAACCCCAGCCATCTTCCGATGGTCAGTATATACTACCCGAGAGGCACTTTTATTGCCCTCGTTTACAAGACAGTGTATCGCTACGCCCATAAGAATTAACGCAAAGTATCTCTTGCCTGTGTCATTTCCAAGATACTGGAACACATCATATACCACCACATGTTGAACTGTCTAGCTAGCCTATTAGAACACATCATATACTTCCACTGACAACTAATAGGTACTAACTTCACTGAACCATAGCTTCCGTTTGGGATACTCCTGCAAGACCTAACTTATCCTCACAGCCGACGATCTGCTAAGATACCATGCACGATATAAACAAATCGGCTGTACACCAAGAAACTAGACTTCCACAAAAGACTACTTCTGACGTTCAAGAATTACCGTATCCGTGAAAGAAATGCTAGACTAATCCTGCCAGGTTGCTGTAGGTTCCGGCGTATCCAAAGGCCATAATTTTAGATTTTATAGAAATACAGTCCAGTGCATCATTGAAGGTTCCGTACACATAGCCATATGAACACATTCGCGATTTTTTCTAAATTGTGTTTTGGCGTTTTAACATGCATAAATTTTGACTTCTGCTCAACGCAGGGCTGGAGGTTGTGGACGGTATCATGTATTTCCATTACTGTTTATAAAGGCATACAGACACTAAATAAAAAAAATGGCGCGAAAAAAATGGTATCGCATAATGGCGGATACAAATAGTCCTCAGTTGTTTGCTCTGTAGAGCTATTTTCCTTATTTTCTTTGCAAGTTTTTTGCTAAAATCACATGACAGATCTATGCTTGACATGTAGGTAGCATTTTCATCATGAAATAACAACATGACAGAATTTTTCATGATAACTTAGATCATACACAATTTTGGGTCTGATTGTTTAGCTGATTTTGCAGTTTGTGTGTTTGACTGAAAATATTTTTCTTGCATCAAACATGAACCCGACATTTCTTTTGATTTTCATTTAACACTGACAATATTCTTCAAGAAAATTTAAGTTACAGACATTTAAAAATGGGTCCTGGTGTGTGCTGCGGTCATTGGAAATAGACGAATTTTATATAGAATAAAGAAGAACAGCTATTTAGTGTGTTATAACCTAAACAGGTTCATTCAAGAATCATTCAAACCGAGACTGTAACAATTACATTTTTGTCCTGTTCTAGGTGATATTTTCCACCAGAAAATCCAAGTCATCATTCGTTTACTAAAAACTTAATATTGAAATAAATTCAAGCAAACTCGTATCTACAGGCTCCGCTTTCTTCGACGATCTCAAATGGAAAACGCACAAGTCCTTACTTAAATTTAAACCCAACAAACTGCCGGTAAAAACGCATACACCGCCGCTCATCCTATTCAAGTTTCTTGTGGGGCCTGTAGCAGCAAAGCGACATTTACAGCTTAGAGCATGTTAAACGATCTATAGCACGCTCCATTACCAAGGAATATGCACAGCTCCAGGATGCGCAATCCCGCCACTATTTGCTACCACTTAAAACGAAAAGAACTATAAGGGATCGAACACTAGACAATATAAGAATTTTATAGATTAGGAATATGTGGAAAACCATTTTAACGATATTATTAAGTGTTTTCAACCTATACAAGCAAAGTGTGACAACTACAAGAACTCTTTCATTTCGCTATAATAAACTGAGTGATGTGGTGATCGATTTGGTTTACTCAAGATCTATATATAAAATACCGTCATGAAAAAAATGTGACTCTCATGTTGGATAAAAAGCGTATAATTCAAATACATCATCAATAAAATATCTAGTTCCAACTTGTCTGTCAATATACATAAAGAAAGAACATTTCAGTTTTTGGAATTCTTCCTTATCAGAATTATTTGGGTTCGTTCATTGTAATTGAGTAAATAATAGATCTTTGGTATCATAAGAAATATATGAATGAAAAGTTTCGTATCTTCATTGTTTTCATTTTCCTTCCCTTTTGGAAAAAACGCTGGTGTACAACAACCATTTATTTTATAATAGGTTCAAATAATTTGCTTTTTAAGTAATAATTTTGTATTTTATGGATTAACTGTCCAACAAAATTGCTGCGAAACTACAGCTTATGCCATATGGCCACTTCCGGTAAATCCTCCACTTCCTGCTTTAGCAAATACAAAATGTTTAAACGTTGTTAGTAGTTGAACAAGTTGAGTCTTCTAATACATTATGAGCATTCAAGCCCTCTGGGTTGTTCGAAATCGTTCAACAAGCGGAAATGAAACTGGGGACTCAGTTTTGTTCTCCAGGTCGGTTCAAAATTATCTCCCTGGAGTTGTGTTTTCTTTCAAATCTTTGTCCGTTGTCCTGAAAGCTTTAAATATTTTAGGCAGTGCCTAGGTGTCACGTAAGTAGACCTCTAGATTCTGGATATGTGACGTTTAGAGGTCCAGTTATCTATAGTTGTACTGAAAATTATATTTGCAGAAACAACGCCCATGTCATAAAGACGTGAAAAATGGTATCAGTAGCTCCCTTGCTTGGTGCTCAGCATTAAAAGAAAAAACTGAGCTCATCTCTCATACCCTCATGGTGATGGATCCCATCAGGAATGAGGTGTCATGAGTGATTGATATAAGTAATTTTGTTGTAGAACTTACCTAAAATAAATTAGATCTAGTATAAATATTTTTTTTCTAAAGTTTATCTTAAAAAAAACTGTTATAAACTTTTGTAAGGAACAGGAAACTTCCCTTGTAAGTTTTTTGAGTGATGAATAATATTGAGCAATCGTGTGCTGTTCTCTCTTTACTGCAGAGAAAACACTTCCTCGCTGCAAGGTTCACCTTGTTGACTTGGTTGAAAGTTTTAAAATTCACCCCACTATAAAAGAAAGTATAATTATGCTATGAGTAAGACTCTATTCACAAGCTTGGTATTACAAGTGATTGGAAACAGATGATTTTTTATTCTTTAAATCATGAGACAAACACTGCAATTTCAAATTAAATGAATTATCATTTGAAATTGGCAATGTGTATAACATAAAGGAATCCTTTATCAAACATTTTTATAGGGATTGAAAACTATGAGTATAATAATAATTTATATTCAAGTTGTTATTTTGATTTACTTTCTTCTTAAATCTACATTTTTATTCTTATGTGTAAAAAAACTGTGAATTTAAATGTGTCTTTTAAAAATGAAGATTTTGTTTTCCCTATATGTAATGGAAAAAGATTATAGGTTCTGACATGTTAATCCTGTTAACATACTGAACACCCTCTCTTATGTCATCAGGATGAGTACTGGATTTACTAATCAGATGATATTAACAAATAAGGTACAATATAACTTTAACCCTTATCATGCTGGAAGTGATTGGTTTTGCCTTTGTGACCAATGAGATCATATCAGCCTGTACATCCATGCAGTCTGATCAAGATCTGCACTGTCCGCCATTCAGTCATTATCGTTTTGGTATCACCCCTTTTAAAAGTTTATGGTACTGTCCAAATTGAAAGATGGACAAGTTCATTATAGAAATTTAGCAGTGTAAGGGTTAAATTCCTGCTATAAGGCACATTAACAGTATGATTTTTCGTAACACTCGGTGTACATTTTTCAGTCTCATTTGCTTGATAATGTCCATACAGCTATATATATATAGCTCATATATATATATAAATATATATCAAATCTGACATCTGTACTTTACGTTTCATTTAAATACACTCATATGCCAATGGTTTATAGACCTGGCATACATGTACAATGGAAAGTGAAAAATGCAAAATGCAAATTAAAAAAACAGTGTTTTATTTTAATTTTATAAAAATGTTGAGGACCTTTTAAGCTCAAGTCTTCTAATTAAATTATTAAAATATGTCTTATTTTGCATTCTGTACCTTTCGTTAGATCATAATTTGCTTTCTCAGGAATTTGTAACTTTGTTTATAGGTTTTACCAAACATTTATCAGAAAGTCAAAACAAATAGATGGTGATCAGTTTGTTCCGATTCCAAATAACCCAGAACTTGCTAAAGCTCTTCTGTTTGAGCTTGGACATACAGCTGATGGATTTTCAAAGGTTAGTACAGAAACAGGATATGGTCTAAATATATAGAGGATATTTGTTTGTTTCAGTGTAAGATTGAAATATATCTCATGAGTGAACACCAAATGCAGTATTTTCACCAGAAGCATAGCCATGAATGAAAATGTAGGATAAGCTGTTCTTGAGTGAAAGATATTTTTATACTACATGGCTGCAAAGCATAGCATGCTTGTTTCATTTTCTGCATCATGAAAGTAACAGCTTTGCATAAACACATTGTTGTTTAAAAGAAAATAATATGTTACCTGCAGATGCTCTGATACTATCACATTAATATTTAGCCAAATTAACATGATTAACTTTATACACAAGTTACAATAATGTGCATCTTACATTTAATGCACTATTCATTTTAGGAGAGAACAATTCCAGTGTAAACGGCATATTGTTACTTTTTTATTTACAATCTCTTTTTAGCTCACCTGTCACAAAGTGACAAGGTGAGCTTTTGTGATCGCGCAGCGTCCGTCGTCCGTCCGTGCGTGCGTGCGTGCGTCAGTCCGTAAACTTTTGCTTGTGACCACTCTAGAGGTCACATTTTTCAGGGGATCTTTATGAAAGTTGGTCAGAATGTTCATCTTGATGATATCTAGGTCAAGTTCGAAACTGGGTCACGTGCCGTCAAAAACTAGGTCAGTAGGTCTAAAAATAGAAAAACCTTGTGACCTCTCTAGAGGCCATATATTTCACAAGATCTTCATGAAAATTGGTCAGAATGTTCACCTTGATGATATCTAGGTCAAGTTCGAAACTGGGTCACGTGCCGTCAAAAACTAGGTCAGTAGGTCTAAAAATAGAAAAACCTTGTGACCTCTCTAGAGGCCATATATTTCACAAGATCTTCATGAAAATTGGTCAGAATGTTCACCTTGATGATATCTAGGACAAGGTCGAAACTGGGTCACGTGCCTTCAAAAACTAGGTCAGTAGGTCTAAAAATAGAAAAACCTTGTGACCTCTCTAGAGGCCATATATTTCACAAGATCTTCATGAAAATTGATCTGAATGTTCACCTTGATGATATCTAGGTCAAGTTCGAAACTGGGTCACGTGCCGTCAAAAACTAGGTCAGTAGGTCAAATAATAGAAAAACCTTGTGACCTCTCTAAAGGCCATATTTTTCATGGGATCTGTATGAAAGTTGGTCTGAATGTTCATCTTGATGATATCTAGGTCAAGTTCGAAACTGGGTCACGTGCGGTCAAAAACTAGGTCAGTAGGTCTAAAAATAGAAAAACCTTGTGACCTCTCTAGAGGCCATATATTTCATGAGATCTTCATGAAAATTGGTCAGAATGTTCACCTTGATGATATCTAGGTCAAGTTCGAAAGTGGGTCACGTGCCTTCAAAAACTAGGTCAGTAGGTCAAATAATAGAAAAACCTTGTGACCTCTCTAGAGGCCATATTTTTCATGGGATCTGTATGAAAGTTGGTCTGAATGTTCGTCTTGATGATATCTAGGTCAAGTTCGAAAGTGGGTCACGTGCCGTCAAAAACTAGGTCAGTAGGTCAAATAATGGAAAAACCTTGTGACCTCTCTAAAGGCCATATTTTTCATGGGATCTGTATGAAAATTGGTCTGAATGTTCATCTTGATGATATCTAGGTCAAGTTCGAAACAGGGTCACGTGCGGTCAAAAACTAGGTCAGTAGGTCTAAAATTAGAAAAACCTTGTGACCTCTCTAGAGGCCATACTTGGGAATGGATCTCCATAAAAATTGGTCAGAATGTTCACCTTGATGATATCTAGGTCAAGTTTGAAACTGGGTCACGTGCCCTAAAAAACTAGGTCAGTAGGTCAAATAATAAAAAAACCTTGTGACCTCTCTAGAGGCCATACTTTCATGGGATCTGTATGAAAGTTGGTCTGAATGTTCATCTTGATGATATCTAGGTCAAGTTTGAAACTGGGTCAACTGCAGTCAAAAACTAGGTCAGTAGGTCTAAAATTATTAAAATCTTTTGACCTCTCTAGAGGCCATATTTTTCAATGGATCTTCATGAAAATTGATCTGAATGTTCACCTTGATGATACCTAGGTCAGTTTCGAAACTGGGTCACATGCGGTCAAAAACTAGGCCAGTAGGTATAAAAATAGAAAAACCTTGTGACCTCTCTAGAGGCCATATTTTTCATGAGATCTTCATGAAAATTAGTGAGAATGTTCACCTTGATGATATCTAGGTAAAGTTCAAAACAGGGTCCCGTACCTTCGAAAACTAGGTCAATAGGTCAAATAATAGAAAAACCTTGTGACCTCTCTAGAGACCATATTTTTCAATGGATCTTCATGAAAATTGGTCAGAATTTTTATCTTGATAATATCTAGATCAAGTTCAAAACTTGGTCACATGAGCTCAAAAACTAGGTCACTATGTCAAATAATAGAAAAAACGACGTCATACTCAAAACTGGGTCATGTGGGAAGAGGTGAGCGATTCAGGACCATCATGGTCCTCTTGTTTAAAACTATTTTTAAGTTTATTCAGTCACGAGACAGTTGTCAGAGAGTTGAACAGAAACCTGTATATGAGGTAAACACAAGCAATGGTAAACTTTGGCCTCTTGTTGTTGTAGAACAGGTAAGAACTTTCTTTTTTCTCTTTTAAAGGTTGTTCAGTTTATGTGAAATAATTAAATTCTTCATTTATTTAGAGTTTGATATAAAATATGACTGTGAAAAATGATAAAAGATTCAAATGTTTGACATTTGTTACAAACACTTAGAATGTTGATTTTGTTAAAGGCATCATCAGAGTCACAGTGTCATATTCAGAGAAATTGGTACTCCTTGGAAATTAAACTATCAACAATTCAATGATGATTGAGCTATCATTTAATTTTCTTTATACCAAATGATCAAGATTTAGTGTGACTTTTCAAAGAATAGATAGAGCAAAATTGTACAGACCCTTTCATCACTGTCTGCATTTTGTTTGGTTAAAGTTGTTGTATGTAATTTGATATCTTCTGTGTATGCAATGCACATATATTATAACTCTGTTCTCTTTTTAGCTCACCAGAGCACAAAGTGCTCAAGGTGAGCTATTGTGACCAGTCATTGTCTGGCATCCGTCAACATTTGCCTTGTTAGCAATCTAGAGACCACAGTTGTAACTCAATCTTCATGAAACTTGGTCAGAATGTATATCTTGATGATCTTGAGGCCAAGTTCGAATCTGGGTCATGTGGGGTCAAAAACTAGGACACTAGGCCAGATCAAAGGAAAATCTTGTTAACACTCTAGAGACCACATTTTAAGTATGAAAGATGTTTGTCTTGATGACTTCTAGGTCAAGTTCGAATCTGGGTTGTGTGGGGTCAAAAACTAGGTCGCCCTGTAAATTAAAGGAAAAGCTTGTTAACACTCTAGAGGCCACATTTATGATCCTATCTTCATGAAACTTGGTCAGAATGTTTATCTTGATAATCTGCGTCATGTGGGGTCAAAAACTAGGCCACTAGGCCAGATCAAAGGAAAATCTTGGTAACACACTAGAGACCACATTTTAAGTTTGGAAATTGGTCAGAATGTTTGTCCTGATTAAATCTAGGTAGAGTTCGAATATGGGTCATCTGGGTTCAAAAAAACTAGGTCACCTGGTCAAATCAAAGAAAAACCTTGTGTATGCAATAGGGGCTGCATTTTTCATCTGATGTGCATGAAACTTTGGTCAGAATGTTCGTCTCCTTGAAATATCACAAGTTTTTATCTGGGTCACGTGGGTTCAAAAATTAGGTCACCAGGTCAAATCAAAGAAAAAGCTTGTTTATTCAATCTTCGTAAAACTTGGTCAGAATGTTTTGTATCATGAAGTCTTGTATGATTTTGAATCTGGGTCATGTAGGGTAAAAAACTAGATCACTTGGTAAAATCAAAGGAAAAGCTTGTTTACATTCTAGAGGCCACTTTTTTGCTCCAATCCTCACGAAACTTTGTCAGAATGTTTGTTTTCATGAAATCATGGACAGGTTTTTATCTGGCCCTCTTGTTTTATCACAGAGTTATCCCCCCTTTTTGGTTAAGATTTTGTATATATGCTTGTATCTGAAGCATCGTAAGAGGGGAAAGCTCTGTGATTCTTATGTTTCCCCTTTTGTATTAACTTAACATTTGTGTTTAGATTTTTTATTTATTTAACTTTTTATGACAGGGTTTTGAATAGTTAAGTATTGCTGTCCTCGGACAACTCCTGTTTAAAAAAAAAATTGTAAAGACTTTCATGGAAGAAAGTTAACGAGGCTCTTATATATTTGACCTTATCAATAGAAATCTTTTATTACAGCCGGGTTTAGTATTATGTTGTTTACCATTTGTACCCCAGGGAGCAAGTACCAGACCACCCCTTATAGACATGTAAGTTATTTTGTGATTGCTGCATTTTAGACTCCAACCAAAACCAGAGGTATAAAAACATTGTCAGGAAATAATAAAAGAAGATATATATAGAGCTTCAGGTGAAAGAGATAATCAGAAACAGGATTAATCTTTTATCCAGTCTAATTTGTAAGAGTGTAACGGTATATCATTAGACCCTTACTAATTTGTTGTAAGGTTATATCGTTACCTCAGATCAGGTCGGTATTAATATTGTTTTACGTTATTCCTTACTGTTAAAAATTATATTTTGATAGATAATTTTATTTAAAACTTGTTGTGTAACTGGATATAGCCTGAAAAATTGACTGTCAAAGAATATTTTAATTGACTTTCATCAGCTCCAGACTTAGAAATAATTTAGAAGCAAATATTTAGGTTGTCAACTGTGACAGGAAACTGTTGTGATGCTAACTGCGACAGGGAACATCATGGTTTTTATACATGAAATTTACTTTGTCAAAAGAGGCATATCAACATATGTGCTGCACACTATTCAAATTTTCAAAATAGATACCAGCATGTGTGAGATGTCAGAATTGGATATCAGCATGTATTCTATTCCATAGTTATTATGGAAGCATTAAATGTAGCCAGTTTTTGTAAATATGGCCAGTTGGAGAAGATTTGTGTAATGAGGAGATTTGCTTGATTACGGTTAACATTTACGCAAGGAATAAATTTCGCGAATATAGCGAAAATTAAACCTTCTCCAAAATTTCTGCTTTTACAGTAACTTTATGCCATTCCTGTTTGATGAAATTTTTCATTTGTGTTGCTGTCAAGTATCTGTATTTTACCTATCATGATTGTTTCTCAACATTTCCAACTTGTACTATGTTATGGGGCTTCTATGGCTGAGTGGTTAAGGTCGCTGACTTCAATCACTTGCCCCTCATTGATGTGGGTTAGGGCCCCACTTGGGGTGTTGGAATTCTTCATGTGAGGAAGCCTTCCAGCTGGCTTATAGAAGGTTGATGGTTCTACCCAGGTGCCCCCTCGTGATGAAATAATGCATGGAGGGGCATCAGGGCTCTTCCTGCACCATGAAAGCTGCAAAGTTGCCATATAACCTATTATTGTATGGATGCAACCTTAAACCCAACAAAAGATATAGATAAATGTACTATGTTGTTTTCTGTAATTAAAGCCCAAATTAATGACAGTCATCACTGTTTTTTGTATTTTCAGTCCTGGAGTTACTCTGGGTTTTACCTTGCTGTGTGCTCTTGGGGATTATATTAGAAACATTGTGATTTCAGAGGTAAGTTAAGGTAAAAACATATCATTGTAGAGACATAGCTACAATAAATAAAACACCTGAGACAGAACATTTGAAAGAGGTCCTGTAGCAGTTTCCCTGCAAAATATTTTGCTTTGTGCCAAAGAAACTTCCTAAGTGAACTTGTCTTACTGCTCAGTTCAATACGGAGCGTGCAGATCTACAGTGTTCAATGGCCAGACAAGGCTGTGTTCTCCATGAGGATTTTTTAAAAACACTGTGTCTGTAGTCTTATTGTCATCCACCCCTGATTCATCGGGGGGTGGGGGGGTGTGGAAGTTGGCAGTAAGGTATAGAAATAGGCTAGAACTGGTACAGATTCCAGTAGCACTATTTAGGTTAAAGCTATTATATTACTGAAATTCAGCCCGCTGGCTTAGAACAATAGCAGATCTATGAATTGGTTGTGAATTTGATCCCCGGGTAGGGTGTATGTTGTCTGTGACAGTTTGATAAAAGACATTATGTCTGTTATCATTTGTCCTCCACCTATGATTGATGTAGGGAAGTTGGCTAGTACTGGTACAGAATCCAGGAGACCATTAGGTTAAATTCAGCCGTTCGAAGGGTTTTCGAAGGTGCCGCGCTGGCTGTCAAAAAATGGCACTTAACCCAAAACTAAACAAATGAAAAAAATTGTCTTGTGCACCAAAGCATGGCATGGCATGATTCGAATGGATTCTGTAGTTCAAAAGTTTTAGCTGTTATGTTACTTTTCAATTGCTGCAGTAAATTGTAAGAATCTTTCAGTGGTTGAAGGTGCAGATGGAATTATCTGGCTGGTTAGTCAGTAACAAGGCTTTGCCAAGTTACCTTAAAAAATTACCCAAGAGCCAGTTATTTCCATCAGCACATTTAACTAGTGATAGATTCTTTTTCTTGCATGTCATATTCTTCAATCAATAGAAGAAATAAAGCGAAATGAAAGCTTTTCTTCTCTGAGCATTATGTTATTGTAGTAGCAAATGAATTTACACATTCATTTATAATTTACAGCACATGAGTCATCTTACACCCAAGAGTGTAAGATGAGTTTTTACAACACAGCCAAAAACATAGGAAAGCCTGTCAGGCATGCAAAAAAAACCTTTCTGTATCAATCTTTGGCTAATTTAATTAAAGCAATAATTCTTATCAGAGTGCAGTACATTTAAGCAAGTGGACCAGTAATGACTCTCTGAACTTTCCATGTGATTATGTATGCCTCGTGTGCTATTTTGGCATCCTTCAGACGGAACAAAAAATTGCTGTCTCACAACAACCAAGGTAATGCTTAACCTTTAGCCTGCTGGTGGCAAGTGGTTCTGCCTTTGTGACCGGTGCAGATCAAGATGTGCATGCTGATCATGGTCTGTACTGTTCGCTATTCAGTCAGTAAATTTTCATTTAACACCCCTTTGAGGGTGTTCCTCTTTTTACACAAAGTCTCAAGCTACAAAACTTACTAGTGTATACTATATTACTATATCAGAGTAACATTCCTTGTATGATTTGCAGTTTGATCAGAAGATCAGTGATATATATGCATTCCTTACACAAGCTGCTCCATTTGGCACAGTACTGGACACAACAGTGGACTCTGTACTGGCAAAGATGACAAATAGAATTAGTGCTACACCAAAAACACAAAAGGTATGTTTGTCACTAATTGTTCACTCCATAAATGTTTTCATTTATTGACGGATAATTCGTAGATGAAGGCGTGTAGAAGTTTCCTGTAGCTCAACAACACTGCCTTAGCCTAGCATAGTTTTTTTTCCAGGTCATTTTCAGAAATTCATAGCAAATGAAATGCTTTATATCTATGACAAATAGATGTTCAATAGGATATTATACAGTATCATTTACAGACTTTTAAAAAGTTACAATTTAATATTTTATAATTGTTCACTGCCAGAAAAAATCACAAACTTTTACTTGAAAT
The DNA here is from genome assembly GCF_021730395.1 of Mercenaria mercenaria. Taxonomy (NCBI): domain Eukaryota; kingdom Metazoa; phylum Mollusca; class Bivalvia; order Venerida; family Veneridae; genus Mercenaria; species Mercenaria mercenaria. The sequence goes on along the minus strand of NC_069361.1, from coordinate 116,805,318 downwards.
AGTTACAAAGAATTGCTGTAGATGTAATTATGTGCATAATTGATAAAATTTGCAAAACTACATTACAGTTTAATAACTTCTACTATGTACCTGTAACATACTGAGTTTCATGGCTCAGCCCAAAACTGCCATATCTTTGGGATGTGAGTTTATGCATTTCCACTAATATAAATAATATAAGATGGAAACTTTGCTTGTTTTAGTGGGATTTATGAATATTAATGATTTGATAGTATGTACTTTTAATCACTTTAATGTTTGATTATGAGCAAGAATATGAAGTTTTATATGTGACATGTCGTAATAGCTGATATAAGTGCATAAGTCCCAGTTTGTGCGTAATAATATTGGAAACAATTCTTGTTCATAACAATACATAATTATGCGTCTTTTGAATTTTGTCGTATTTTCACTGTTTACCATCAGTATATAAAAGTTTGCATTTCAGCGGTGGGGGTTCTAACAGATCAGATTAATAGATGTTTCTTGATAAATATCAGACTGTACAAAGAGTTATTTTCACATTTGGAACAATGATGAAATTTCACTTTGTCTTTTGCTTTCAGCAACCAGCATGGAAGCCAGTATTACATAAAGCCAAGACTCAAATGCACTTGGCAATTACAGAATTTGTTAGAGCAGTACAGGTATGTTTGTATGTATTTTAGAGAAGTCCAGGGATAGAGCATTAGACTTCTGACCAGGCACCTTCATAAGGGATTGTGGAGACCACATTCAAAGCCAGCTCTTATTTCTTACTGAGTTGACAGTACTGGTCAGAAGTGCAAGAATAATAATATCTGTCATGTGTTTACGAATCGGATAGAAATATCCATCCCGAGGGCACCTGCGCATTGGGCGGTAACAAGGCTTGCCAAGTTACTGCCCATGTGCAGGTGGCCAAGGTACAGATATTTCTATCCGATTTGTAAACACATGACTGATATTTTTTCTTGCATATCGTATACATATAAGCTTTTTATTCTGACAGATTATTTTCATGCATACATTATTTTACAAATAATAGAATGAATAAAGCAAATAGAAATACTTTCTTTGTATCACTCTTTCTTATAGCAGAGTATGTACACATAGCACAGGAAATTAACTAAGCAGAAGTGACATCATGATGTTTCAGTGACGCACAATAACAAAGTTCCACTTTAGTTTTACGGTTTGTAGCATAACTTTATGTTCTTACTGTAAAATAACATATTTTGAATTGAGAAATATAGTCTATAATGTACAAAGAGAAACCATCAAGGTACCTGATTTTTTCGTAATTTACATAAACAATATATAATCAATGCATGAATCGCTAGTTGTCATTAACAGCACGAGAGTCATCTGGCATGGGGGTTGCCAGATAGGTTTTGCCAGCATGGGTAAAATCACCAGTCTAGTGTGCAAAAAAACCTAAATTCTGACTGTGTAACTTAATTTCATGTTTATACAGTGTGACTAGAAAGTTTGTAATACATGTGTTTTTGATTGAAAAATTGCTGTCAAAAGCTGCAGCATATGTAGCGACTTTGATAAAGAAATGATATGGTCCATATGGGTAGAGCATTTTGCTGAAACCATACTTATGTTCAAATCCTGATGATAGCAGAAGTTTCTGTCCTTACACTGTGTGAGTACTGGTAAGTTTATACTAATTTATTTTAGCTTCATTGTAATAAAAGTTTGAAGCTTATTTGAATCACTCTAGAGCCACTGCCCTGCCTGGGAAAACTAGTTGATGTCATAAAGGAAAAGGCATTGTATCGGGACTAGAGTTGTCTGGCTGACACCTTAACCACTAGACCAACACTCCCCAGGTACTTGTTAGAAATCCTGGAAGCAGTTGTCAGATGAGAATAACACAAGTTGTAAGATTTTCTCTTGATGTTTGTTTAATATGTTAAGAGTTTTACATGACACTGGTAAAGTCTAGGTCGTATGGTGTTTTTCCATCTTTAATGTTGAAGATCCCAGGTACCTCCAAACATTATGTGTAAAAATATTTTCAGATACAATATATTATGCATAATTTCAGTATGACAGAGGGAATATAGATGATGTATGGGATGTGTATGGTACTGTCTCCTGTAAGGCGGAGCTAGAGGGTGCTATGCCAACTGTTACCATGACTATATCACAAACAACAGAAGGGGAGGTCACTCCACTCAACCATCTTATAATACATCCATGTGTTCAAAGTGCTGATGCATACATTTTGGAGGAAGGTTTGTTTTCTGTAGGATGTGTTATGTTTAATGTCTTTACAGCTGTCTTCCATCACATCTGTTTTGAAACGCATGAAATGAGATTTAATGAAAATACAAAGCTGTTTTTCACCTCATTTTTCACCTCATTCAAATCACTCTGCGTCCATGGTCCGTCCGTCCGTCATTCCGTCCGTCTGTCCGTTAACAATTTCTCGTTATCGCATCTCCTCAGAAACTACCAGGGGGATTTTGACCAAACTTTGTCAGAATGATGTATTGGTACCCTGGTTGTGTCCCTCTGAAAATCAGACTGGTTCAACAATTTTTTAGTGAGTTATGGCCCTTTGTTTATTTCTATAATTTACATAGATTTATATAGGGAAAAACTTTGAAAATTTTCTTGTCCAAAACCACAGAGCCTAGGGCTTTGATATTTGGTATGAAGCATCATCTAGTGGTCCTCTACCAAGATGATTCAAATTATTTCCCTGGGGTGTAATGTGGCCCCGCCCCAGGGGTCACATGGTTTATATAGACTTATATAGAGAAAAACTTCGAAAAACCTCTTGTTCAAAACCACAGGGCCTAGGGCTTTGATATTTTGTATGTGACATCATCTAGTGGTCTTCTACTAAGATTGTTCAAATTATCCCCCTAGGGTCAAATATGGCCCCACCCCGGGGTCACTTGGTTTATATAGACTTATATAGGGAAAAACTTTGAAAAACCTCTTGTCCAAACCACAAAGCCTAGGGCTTTGGCATTTGTAATGTAGCATCATCTCGCAGTTCTCTACCAAGTTTGTTCAAATTATCCCCCTAGGGTCAAATATGGCCCCGCCCTGCAGGGTCACGTGGTTCATATAGACTTATATAGGGAAAGGCTTTTAAAATCTTCTTGTCAATAACCTACAACATTCAAATTTGGACCACATGTATGGTTTTGAGTGGCAAGATGAACCTTGACATGAGTTGACCTTGATTTTGACTTAGTGACCTACTTTCACATTTCTGTAGCTACAGCCTTCAAATTTGGACCACACGCATAGTTTTGTGCACTGATAAAAACTTTGACCTTGACATTGACCTAGTGACCTACTTTCACATTTTTGAAGGTACAGGCTTCAAATTTGGACCACATGCATAGTTTTGTGTTCCGAAATGAAATTTGACCTTGATTTTGACCTAGTGACCTACTTTCACATTTCTCAAGCTACAGCCTTCAAATTTGGACCACATGCATAGTTTTGTATACCGAAACAAACTTTGACGTTTACTTTGACCTAGTGACCTACTTTCACATTTTTGAAGGTACAGGCTTCAAATTTGCACCACATGCATAGTTCTGTGTTCCAAAATAAAGTTTGACCTTGATTTTGACCTAGTGACCTACTTTCACATTTCTCGAGCTACAGCCTTCGAATTTGGACCACTTGCATAGTTTTGTGTACTGAAATGAACTTTAACCTTAAGATTGACCTAGTGACCTACTTTCACATTTCTGTAGCTACAGGCTTCAAATTTAGACTACATGCATAGGATTGTGTACCGAAACAAACTTTGACCTTGACATTGACCTAGTGACCTACTTTCACATTTTTGAAGGTACAGGCTTTAAATTTGGACCACATGCATAGATTTGTGTTCTGAAGTGTAATTTGACCTTGATTTTGACCTAGTGACCTACTTTCACTTTTCTCAAGCTACAGCCTTCAAATTTGGACCACTTGCATAGTTTTGTGTACCAAAATAAACTTTGACCTCAGAATTGACCTAGTGACCTACTTTCAAAGTTATCAAACTACAGCGTTCAAACTTGATGCACATGCATAGTTTTGTCAACAAAGAACTTTGTCCTTGAAATTGATCTAGTGATCTGCTTTCACATTTCTCAAGGTACAGCTTTCGAGTTTGGACCACATGCACAGTGTTGTGTACGGAAATGAAATTTGACCTTGAGCTAGTCAATAAGTCTTGAAATTTGGAACACTCAAAAATGGCACATTGGTGGGCGCCAAGATCACTCTGTGATCTCTTGTATAATATCAGTATTTGTTTACAGTGTAAATATTTAGTGCTCTGTCTAATACACATACGCTTACTGAAATTTGAATATCTGAAAATGGCTACAAAAAAGCTAGATATTACCATCTACACCTACAATCTATGAAATAATCTTATAATGCATACTAGTAATCCTTACATAAATCAACAGTCATAGGTTTTAGAATAGTCACGTAGCAAAACTACATAATGGCTTAATAGTTTACATACCTACCTAATTACTTCAGTAGACAATGTGGAAGACACTATGAATCTAAAGGTGGGAATGTTGAATGTTTCCCATGATGATTAGACAGAAGACAGTATGCCTCAGTCATATTCCATCTCTCATTCATCTAGAGGAGTTGCTTGAGAATAACAAGTTGGCACAGGGGGTATGAATCACATTTGGTGATAGCTCTAGTTCGTCTGGAGGAGTTGCTTGAGAATAACAAGATGGCACTGGTACAGAATCCAAAAAAAACACTAGTTTGGCTGACTTTCCACCATAACATAAGTGAAATAGTGTTGAAAATTATATATAAAAATAATATCAAACAAATAAAACGAAGGTAACAACCTACACCATTTTCATTGTGTTTGTTTCATTTGATAGCTTGTTTGTTGAAAAATCAAAAATATTTATCCTCCATTTTAGAAGGTCTTTTAATTTCCTAGCAAGACATTGAATAGATGTACAACACATAATACTCTGCAACATCATTGGATTTGTTAGAATTTTGCATAGGATTGAGGAAGAAATAAACAAGGAGAAGAACTTCATTCTAATCCCTTTTGTACTTGTAATGTGTTTTCCTGTTAGAGAAATGTACCGGTAATTGTAATGTAATTTCAAAACTAAATATGTTTAAACTAAATAAAAAGTATTCATGTATATGATTGATTTCAGGTAAAGAACGTGCTATACCAAGGAGAGTTAGATTTACACCTCCGCTAGAGAAGATAACTTTGTGTCACTACAAGGTCAACCCAACAAGACAACCACCAATCACAGGCAGTTTTGAACTGTTTGTAAGTAATCAACCTGACACTGCATAAAAATATTCATATGAGCCACACCATGAGAAAACCAACATAGTGGCTTTGCGACCAGCATGGATCCAGACCAGCCTACGCATCTGCGCAGTCTGGTCAGGATCGATGCTGTTTGCTTTTAAAGCCTATTGCAATTAGAGAAACCGTTAGGAACAGCATGGATCTTGACCAGACTGTGCAGATGCGCAGGCTGGTCTGGATCCATGCTGTTCGCAAAGCCACTATGTTGGTTTTCTCATTGCGTGGCTCATATCTTCCAAAACAAAGGTCACACTCTTACAGAGAAATGAAATAAGACATTATTGTATAGATTTGTAGCAATGTGTTCTTTGAAAAAAAAGGATAGACAGGTATTGAATTACAAAATAGCAAAATTCAAGAGTAGTTTTACACACTGCAAAATATAAGAATCTGTCACTCGTTATACATGTGGAAGAGAATATATGACTCGGGAGTAATTGTTTAGCCATTTATGAGGCTGTGTCTATGTACCACCAAAACAGTTCTCTTTGAGACAGATATTGCCATACGTATCTACAACTTATGCTATATTCTTTTTCTTGCATACCACATTCTACAAATGATAGAAGAAATCAACTAAAGCACGTGCTTTTCTTTTAAGCATTACTTTCTTATAGTTGTATATATGATGTTTCACATTTAGTTTTGAATTAAGTTCTGTATAAACTGTAAAGTCATTTACAACATGAGAAGCACAAATTCTTCAAGCTGCAATGGCTTAAGTGTCATACGTTCATGCTGTGGTATAAATGTTGTATTTGAAAGTCATTAAATAGTTAAGTTGGAATTTGTTACAATTAATTTTTCATCTGTTGCAATATACTGTGAAATCATTAATATTCGTGGGGGACTAATTTTCGTGGTTGAGTCAATCCACTAAATTTAAAATTTAATCCCAACGAACAAGTAAAATTCCATTTCAATTTATGTTCAAAAGTTGAAATCCACGAATTCATATCCCCACGAAATTGCCGTTTTAACCAAAACCACGAAATTCCATGCCCACGAAATTAAATGATTTTACAGTACTTGGCAACATATCTGGTAACAACACATTAAAGGCAACTTGGAAGTCCCAGTGGATAAGAATATCATCAAAGTAAGAAATAATGTATCCCAAACAGTGATTTCATTGTTGAATAAGTAATTTGGAGTTTAGATGTGAAGGAATTCTATTGTGAGGGTGAAGCTCGAGTGATATGATAATGTACATCTTAATTTGACAGACAAGCAATAATTTTATTGAAGAAAGTCGCTGGTTGACATATATTATTTCAATTTTAACATGAAACTAAGGATAATTTTCTACATCGTTGAAGACTGCCACCAAGTGTTTGCCTGTTTAATGTTGAATGTGGTTTTCTTGGCAGCAAGCCTCTTAGATTTGTGACTTTCAAACATTGATTTTGTTGAATTAGTAATATCACAGTTTAATGGGAAAACAGAATAGTTTGTGTTAGAATTTGCAGTATTATGATATCATCTTAAATTTTGTTTTTGTTTCTCTTGTTTTTGTAGGCAGAAGAGGACAGGGTGAAGATTAAAGTACATTTGAGATTATCTGAAAATATAAAGAATGCATTTGAATACTGTGAGCTACAAATTCCTTTTGGAAAAAGGTATGTACCATCAAACCTGTAAAACTAAAATAGCAATGGAAGTAACTTCAGTGTGTTCTTACAGTAATGCTACAATTTTGACTTTTTTAGCTCAACTTTTCGAACAAAAAGTACGCCCCCGCGTCAGCGTTGCGGTTGGTTAAAGTTCTTGATAAAGTCAGATATCTCTGTTACTGTCAAACTTATTGACTTGAAATTTAAAAGAGTTATTTACTATCAAAGTCTACACCAGGAGAAACAATCCCTATAAATCTGTTTGAATTTTGACAGAGTTATGCCCTTTTTAGCCCACCATCATGAGATGGTGGGCTATTCAAATCACTCTGCGTCCGTGGTCCGTCGTCCTTCCGTCCGTCCGTCCGTCCGTCCGTCCGTCAGTCCTTCCGTCCGTTAACAATTTCTCGTTATCGCATCTCCTCAGAAACTATTAGGGGGATTTTGACCAAACTTTGTCAGAATGATGTATTGGTACCCTAGTTGTGTCCCCCTGAAAATCAGACTGGTTCAACAATTTTTTAGTGAGTTATGGCCCTTTGTTTATTTCTATAATTTACATAGATTTATATAGGGAAAAACTTTGAAAATCTTCTTGTCCAAAACCACAGAGCCTAGGGCTTTGATATTTGGTATGAAGCATCATCTAGTGGTCCTCTACCAAGACGATTCAAATTATTTCCCTGGGGTCTAATATGGCCCCGCCCGGGGGGTCACTTGGTTTATATAGACTTATATAGGGAAAATCTTTGAAAAACGTCTTGTTCAAAACCACGGGGCCTAGGGCTTTGATATTTTGTATGTGACATCATCTAGTGGTCTCCTACTAAGATTGTTCAAATTATCCCCCTAGGGTCAAATATGGCCCCGCCCTGGGGGTCACATGGTTTACATAGACTTACACAGGGAAAAACTTTGAAAATCTTCTTGTCCAAACCACAAAGCCTAGGGCTTTGGCATTTGTGTTGTAACATCATCTAGTGGTTCTCTACCACGTTTGTTCAAATTATCCCCCTAGGGTCAAATTTGGCCCCGCCCTGGGGGTCACATGGTTCATATAGGTTTATATAGGGAAAAGCTTTTAAAATCTTCTTGTCAGTAACCTACAACATACAAATTTGTATGGTTTTGAGTGGCAAGATGAACCTTGACATGAGTTGACCTTGATTTTGACCTAGTGACCTACTTTCACATTTCTGTAGCTACAGCCTTCAAATTTGGACCACATGCATAGTTTTGTGCACTGAAAAGAACTTTGACCTTGACATTGACCTAGTGACCTACTTTCACATTTTTGAAGGTACAGGGTTCAAATTTGGACCACATGCATAGTTTTGTGTTCCGAAATAAAATTTGACCTTGATTTTGACCTAGTGACCTACTTTCACATTTCTCAAGCTACAGCCTTCAAATTTGGACCACCTGCATAGATTTGTGTACCGGAACAAACTTTGACCTTTACATTGACCTAGTGACCTACTTTCACATTTTTGAAGGTACAGGCTTCAAATTTGGACCACATGCATAGTTCTGTGTTCCGAAATAAAATTTGACCTTGATTTTGACCTAGTGACCTACTTTCACATTTCTCGAGCTACAGCCTTCAAATTTGGACCACTTGCATAGTTTTGTGTACCGAAATGAACTTTGACCTTAAGATTGACCTAGTGACCTACTTTCACATTTCTGTAGCTACAGGCTTCAAATTTGGACCACATGCATAGGATTGTGTACCGAAACAAACTTTGACCTTGACCTAGTGACCTACTTCCACAGTTTTCAAGCTACAGCCTTCAAATTTGGACCACTTGCATAGTTTTGTGTACCGAAATAAACTTTGACCTTAAGATTGACCTAGTGACCTACTTTCAAATTTCTCAAACTACAGCCTTCAAACTTGTTGCATATGCATAGTTTTGTGTACAAAGAACTTTGTCCTTGAAATTGATCTACTGACCTACTTTCACATTTTTCAAGCTACAGCTTTCGTGTTGTGTACGGAAATGAAATTTGACTTTGAGCTAGTCAGTAAGTCTTGAAATTCGGAACACTCAAAAATGGCACATTAGTGGGCGCCAAGATCACTCTGTGATCTCTTGTTTAACTTAGAAATTTTTGGTTAAAGTTTTTGATAAAATCAAATATCTTTGTTATTATCAAAGCTTTTGACTTGAATCTTAAAATAGTTATTTACTAGCAAAGTCTACACCAGGAGAAACAATCCCCATAACTCTGGTTTGAACTTTGACAGAGTTATGCCCCTTTTTAACTTAGAATTTTTTGGTTGAAGTTTTTGATAAAGTCAATTATTTCTGTTACTATCAAAGTTTTTGACTTGAAACTTAAAATAGTTATTAACTATCAAAGTCTACACCAGGAGAAACAATCCTCATAACTCTGATTATATATTTGATTTGAGTTAAGCCCCTTTTACTGGCAAAGCTCTAATTCAGAGTCAAGCGCTGAGAAAAGTCTAGCGTGCTGTCTAATGGACAGCTCTTGTTTAACATAGTTTTGACTTTTTTACCATAGTCTCAAAGAATAAGATGTAAATGGGAGTGGCTTAAAAATCTTATTATTACCATGCTGTTTTATCAAAATGTGAGATTTCATACTGTCCAAATCAGTACTTATTCAAAGAATTTATATGTACACATATGTAAAACCTTCTAATATAGAATTATTTGAAGATTATACCTCATACATGTATGTGTTCAAATACAATTAGTAAATTCATCGGACAAATTTTCATGGATGCTTCTATGGGGAGTCAGCAGAGTTTTCCACAATGTATGATACATGTTGCATATTGAAGTTTCAACCTCTCTGTTGTATCACATTATGATTATGCACAAATCTGTATTTTCATATCTTCAGAGGTCCTTTAACTATCCAGGAATCTTCGTTGAATCATGGTTCCCTCCTTTTGTCACCTGACAAGTCTGTAGTAGTGTGGAATATAGGACAACGGTTCCCAGCAAGACAACCAGAGATCACTGTGTCTGCTATTATACTGCTGGGCAGCAGCCAGGCTAAATGCACTGGTTCCCTGGAAGAACAGTTCTGTATTGGTCAGAATGCTTATGCTCAGGTGAGAAATATAGATTTGATAAAGGTCTAACTTTATTAATGGAGATTTTGATGATTTTATCAGCTTGATGATAGGCATTTCAATGTAAGATCGAAATCTCTTTCACCGAGTGAACACCAGATGCCATATTTTTATGAGCAGTGAGTGAAAATGTGAAATCTGGTGTTCACAAGTGAAAAATAATTTGATCTGACATAAAAAATCAATACTTTTAATAAAACTTCATACATTTTGCCGGTGTGGTATCATGTGCAACATTATAATATCACAGTGTTTATGTAAGAAAAATATTATATAATTCTATAAGATTTGGTGATATCTGTTGGTGCAGCTATTATGTGCATTTTCTGGCTTTTTATATGCCCGAAGGGACGTATTATGTTATAACACCAGTGTCCGTCCCTCCACACGTCCGTCCATTAGCAATTTCGTGTCCCCTCTGTAATTCTTGAACCCCTTGAAGGATTTCAAAGAAATTTGACACAAATGTTCACAGCATCGAGACGACGTGCAGAGCACATGTTTTGGATGGTTCGCTTCAAGGTCAAGGTCACACTTAGGGGTCAAAGGTCATATAACTTTTTTTCGTGTCCACTCAGTAACTCTTGAACACCTTGAAGGATTTCAAAGAAACTTGGCACTAATGTTCACTACATGGGTCGCTTTTAGGTCAAGGTCACACTTAGGGGTCAAAGGTCATACCTTCGGGCTTAGATTGCTCCGCATTGCAGTGCTCTTGTTAATCCCCCGCCGTGGCGGAGGGATTATAGGAATGGTCTGCGTCCGTCCGTCCGTCTTTCCGTCCTTCCGTCCGTAACAAAATCGTGTCCGGTCCATATCTCCTAAACCCCTTGAAGGATTTTCATGAAACTTGGGTCAAATGATCACCTCATCAAGACGATGTGCAGAACTCATGAGTCAGCCTTGTCGGTTCAAGATCAAGGTCACAACTCAAGGTCAAAAGTTTGAGCCTGCCATTCTGTGTCCGCTCTATATCTCCTAAATCCCTTGAAGGAATTTTATAAAACTTGGGTCAAATGATCACCTCATCAAGACGATGTGCAGAACCCATGAGTCAGCCATGCCGGCTCAAGGTCAAGGTCACAACTCTAGGTCAAAGGTTTGAGCCTTCCATTTTGTGTCCGCTCTATATCTCTTAAACCCCTTGAAGGAATTTCATGAAACTTGGGTCAAATGATCACCTCATCAAGACGATGTGCAGAACTCATGAGTCAGCCTTGTCGGTTCAAGGTCAAGGTCACAACTCAAGGTCAAAGGTTTGAGCCTGCCATTTTGTGTCCGCTCTATATCTCCTAAATCCCTTGAAGGAATTTGATAAAACTTGGGTCAAATAATCACCTCATCAAGACGATTTGCAGAACCCATGAGTCAGCCATGCTGGCTCAAGGTCAAGGTCACAACTCTAGGTCAAAGGTTTGAGCCTTCCATTTTGTGTCCACTCTACATCTCTTAAACCCCTTGAAGGAATTTCATGAAACTTGGGTCAAATGATCACCTCATCAAGACGATGTGCAGAACTCATGAGTCAGCCTTGTCGGTTCAAGGTCAAGGTCACAACTCAAGGTCAAAGGTTTGAGCCTGCCATTTTGTGTCCGCTCTATATGTCTTAAACCCCTTGAAGGAATTTTATAAAACTTGGGTCAAATGATCACCTCATCAAGACGATGTGCAGAACCCATGAGTCAGTCATGCTGGCTCAAGGTCAAGGTCACAACTTAGGGTCAAAGGTTTGAGCCTTCCATTTTGTGTCCGCTCTATATTTCCTAAACCCCTTGAAGGAATTTTATAAAACTTGGCTCAAATGATTACCTCATCAGAACGATTTGCAGAACTTATGAGTCAACCATGCCAGCTCAAGGTCAAGGTCACAGCTAAGGGTCGAAGGTTTGAGCCTTCCATTTGGTATCCACTCTGTAGATCTCCTAAACCCCTTGAAGGATTTTCATCAAACTTGGGTCAACTGATCACCACATCAAGAACTCATGAGTCAGCCATGTCAACTCAAGGTCAAGGTCACAACTGAAGGTCAAAGGTTTCAGTTCTGTATCTCGTAAACCCCTTGAAGGATTTTCATGAAACTTGGGTCAAATGATCACCTCATCAAGACGTTGTGCAGAATTCATGAGTCAGCCATGTCAGTTCAAGGTCAAGGTCACAGCTAAAATCAAAGGTTTACCCTTTCACTATCCATAGCAGTGGCGGGGGATTTAGCTGTCTTTCAGACTGCCTTGTTAAAATAGTTTTTGAGGGGCCTCTGTGACTCCAAATCATTCGCCTCTCACCAGGGTTCAAGCCTCACTTGGATGTAGAAGTCTTCATGTGAGGAAGCCATTCAGCTGAGTTACGGAAGATCAGTGGTTCTTCCCAGGTGCCTGCCCGAGATAAAACAATGCCCAGAGGGACATTTTGGGTCTTCCTCCACTACAAAAAGCTAGAAAGTCGCCATATGACCTATAATTGTGTCGATGTGATGTTTAACCCACCAAAAACAAAAAATACTTTTGATGAAAGTCCCTGTTATTTATACTTCATATTTTTCTGCATTCAAATGTAGTTCTTTACTTTTAGAAAATATTGTATATTTCAGCCTAATATTTCAATGATCAGCCAAAAAACCTAACATATATATTCATACAAATGTTTGGTATCACTATGTAGTTTATCATTTAACTTATCAGAGCTGTTTATTCATATAAAGATATGGTTGAACTTAAAAATGAGATTAAAAGCTTACTCAATGATATTATGCAATCATTATGGTTCTGCTGTAGGCATGTGTTGTAGACCTGTCCTAGTAAAAGAAGTTCCAGTTCAAAATTTTGCTTTAATAATTCTAGATAGATGTTGCTTTTGTGTTTTGTAAATATTTCTTGAATTTCTTGTTGCAGACACGCATTAGAGTCATTAAAACAATGCAAATCACTAAAATATATGAATTTCTTTAAATGGAGAGATAAATACATGTACTTAGTTAAATGAGATACATTGTAAATTTAAATTTGTAGGTCTTGGAAAGCATAGCTCTAAAAATGAATTTCAGAGTGACCTGTGACTTTAAAAGGTTTGTAATTATAGTGTAATTTATACTGGTTTGTTTATATTTCAGTTATTCTTCAAGATAGTTGACTTTACCCAGTCTGGTTGTTTCATTGATGCAAAGTCTATACAGGTTTCACCAACCATGAAATATAAACTGTCATGTGGTAAGGCTGCACTGTTTTATCATTCATGTAAACATTTTATTATTATTGAGTTGTTTCCCTTTAACGTAATTGCCTGAGTTTTCTTACACAAGTAAAACACTGATTGCTTAAGGTCTCAAGGAAATGAGCAAAGTACTCGCGTTATCTAGAGTTCTTGAGTTATCCAAAGATGGAAAATATAAAGAGAGTGGCAGAGAACCAAATGAATCACTTTAGTGGGCCTGGCTCACACTGGCCTCCAAAAAATAATAGCCTACTTTTTAACATATAAAAAAATAATAGCCAAAACTGATGTGGACGTTCGCGTGCAATTTTAATGAAAATAAAAATGATAAATTTTAACATAAATAGGCCCCCTGGGAGCTCAAGCAAGCAGTGTTTTACTGTATTTTGCCAGTTGTATCTGTCCAACAAATTTTCAAGAGGCTGTACAGGTCTCCTGTCAGTATTCTACTCTTTTACAGATCTCTATACAACAGTTTTCATTTCTGTTTATCAGTCATATATAAGAGATTCTAAAACAGAACCCATTAGATACCAGTTAATACAGGTTTTCAAAGTTACAGTAGATTTGATGTTTTAAAATTGCATGAACTAAAGTTGATGTCTTTGCTCAAATTCCTAACATCTGTTTTTATGAATTCGGAAAAAAAAAGGTAAATTGTACTCTGTTCTGATATGGAAAATACTCTGTTTATTTTCATTAAGGTACTGTAATATTGAGGCCAAGAAAGAGTGCTAGCACATTTGATCTACTAGTGTATTTCAGAATTAAAATGATATAACAGACTGGTGTTACTCAGAATCTGAAGTTTGCACAATAGTACTCTTGATGTTGATGCAATCCTCAATTGTTCTGCTGGTAGTCTCATGTTGACCTATTTTGTGCCTCAAGAAATAGTACTTCCCTTGTCCATCAACCTATTTGTATAAAAGACATGTAAGAATTGAAAAAAAAACAACAGAACCATGTTTTCATATATCAGAACACTTCAAATCCATGTTATATCCCACCCAGAATTATTCACTTGGACTACACCCATGTGAATTTTTTCTGCTGACATATAAGCTCTTTGTTGTGTTTTAAACATATTAAAAAATTATTCTGCCATATATTATTTAAGAAATAATAAAGGCCTTCGAGTGATTTATTGTCTAATATACCATGGTTCAGAGTTCAGATGCATAGGAATTGAACCAAGAGGGTGTTAGCCCGAGTGGTTAAATACTGAAGCATCTGAACAATGAACCGTGGTAAATTAGATGATAAATCACTCGAAGGCCTTGATTGTTTTCATTCTGACATGCTCATTGACATATTTTAATAAATATTATGCTGGACTTCATTTACCCGAGGAGTAATGTATCAGATGTCATGCGGCAATTTGACGTCATAATGCTCTCTTACGGGTCCGCATGTCAACCGTTGTTTATCGCAGAATATACAGAGCTTGATTTCCGTCCTTGTTTAACTGGAAATAAAATCAAGCCATGTTAAAATTCTTAATCAAGTAAACCCACAAACCATAAACATCAGTATTCTGTTCATGTTGATGTTTAAATTTCATAAGGAGAGTGTGATATTAATTGAGACGTTAATTTTATGTATGTCATCACTAAAAATTTTATTCATGGTGCTATTTCCATTTTTACTAAGGCTAATGAACACATGTATATCATTCATATCAGTAATAAAAATGTCATTAGCTTGCATTGAGAAATAGGAAATTGTTCTTTCATGGACAAATATTGTGCTCTTTATGTGTAGATCTCATTCTTTTTATAAATCTCCTAACCTATAAATATTCTGAGTTTTTTCTTTTACCGTTGATTAACATTCTGTTGAATACTTGGATATTTATTTCAGTTCGAGAGTTTCTGTCATCAGAGTACAAGTTATGGAATGTCCATGGAGACAGCCTGGTTTCTGCAATTCCAAAATGTCTCAGTGATCACCAGGCTTTTATAGAAACGTGACACAGTCTGATCTATTGATAAAATATTCATTAAAAAGTGCAATATCTACATTTAAGAATGTCCTCATCCAAGACTTGCCAGGTTTTGTTCCACATGACATTGAAAACCAAAAATGGACATGATTTATTTAGGTTTTCCAAAGATGTATAGGTTCTGTTAAGATTGTTATATTTTTGACATTGTAAATATATATTTGTTTTATTTTTTGAAAGATTTAGATTATAAAACTTATCTTAGAAAAGTCTTTGTTTTCTTACATTTTCCTTGACTTGTTGTTGTTTTTGTTTTGGTAATTAAGCCTTATCAGCACAGTTTGGCCTATCCTGACTGTTATTTGCATGTATCTTAGTTTCCAGTTTGCTGGTTTTCAAACCCAGCTTCTAGGAAACATTTGTGTTTTGTTTTGCATTTTGATCAAAAATTGGAAACCCATTTTGGTTTTAAATCAATAATTGAAAATTTGGACTAACAGATATCAAACTTCATAAAATGATTGCCTCCGATCAGTACATAACTATTGTTTTTGGCACTAAAGGTGAAGGTCACAGTGAAGGTTTTCCCATCAAACACTTGGACCTTTGATCATCAAAGTGAATAGGATAATTGAAAATGGCCCTTATAATTTTGGGATCACAAGGTCAAAAGTCAAGGTCATGGTGGTACAAATGTATTTAGCTTGAAGATGGTTCTTTTAGCAACACTGGCCTAGGATTGTCAAACATGATAGCATGATTGCATATGGACAGTTTTGACATCTATTTATTTTGATGTTTGCTATGACGAAGGTCAACATCACAGACCTCGAGACTGAACACGGTTGTGATCAGTATGTAAACATCTGCAGTAAAACTACAAAGGATGATTGCCTGTGATCGGTAGATTATGCCTTGATGGTTGTATTACGGGTGTTTTGGTTAAAGGTTCAGCAAAGTTTATGCTGAAAACTAGCCAGTCACATGTTCATAAATTGTGTTTTACAAACAGCTTTTGTTATCTTTCTTTGTCTTTGAGCAAATCTAAGAGTGACATTTATAAACAAGAGCTCGTAGAACACGAAATGCCCCCCTTGATTCATTCAGTAACTGCACAAGGAACAGGAATTATTTGGTCACTGTGCACTGGACGTTTGACAAAATGACCTCAAATCAGTAAATCAATAATTTTGGGTCATTTACCAGTCATAAGTGACCTCCGTATCAAATGTGATCTTAGCTAGTTATTTGGCACTGTTCTGGTTCACTGTGGCCTTGACCTTTGGCCTACTGACACAAAAGCAATAGAGATCATCTGCTGGTCATGATCAACCTCCATATTAAGTTTCGTGATCATAGGCCCAAGCGTTCTCAAGTTATCGTCCAGAAACGGTTTAACTGTTACTGGTCACTTTGACCTTGAACTTTGACCTACTGACCTAAAAATCAATAGTGGTCATCTGCTGGTCATGTCCAACCTCCCTATCAACTTTCATGAACCTAGGCCCAAGCATTCCTTAGTTATCATCCGGATCTGGGTCACTGTGACTTTGACCTACTGACCTCAAAATCAACAGGGGTAAACTGCTGGTCATGATCAACCTCCCTATCAACTTTCATAATCCTAGGCCCAAACATTCTTGAGGTATTGTCCGGAAACGATTTAGCTGTTCCAGGTCACTGTGACCTTGACCTACTGACCTCAGAATCAATAGGGGTCATCTGCTGGTCATACTCAACCTTCCAATCAACTTTCATGATCCTAGGCCTAAGCGTTCTTTAGTTTTCATCCGGAAACCGTTTAACTGTTCCAGGTCACTGTGACCTTGACCTTTGACCTAATGATCTCAAAATCAATAGGGGTCATTTGCCGGTCATGACCAATCTCCCTATCAACTTTCATGATCCTAGACCCAAGCGTTCTTGAGTTATCATCCGGAAACCGATTGGTCTACGGACTGACAGACCGATCTGCAAAACAATATACGCCTCCTCCTCCTAAGGGAGGCACAATAAGTGGGTACTGGATACATGAACATACCGTATGTTGTAAACGGACGAGTAGTGCAATATCTGTGACTGTTTACCAGGCTTATTCTCGTTTATTGCTAGGGTATAATGTAATCTAAGAAGTTAATATTTCTAAATTTTTGATTATCCATAGAAATAAGGACATTTTCTTTTGAAAAAATATAGCTATTCACATAGCAATGTATATTTGATGCAAGTTATTATACATTCTTTTTAACAGCTAGAAATCGAGCGATAAGAAATTTATTCATAAGTAAGTGGTGTAAAACTAGAGTAGTTGTAGTATTTGAGCATTCCTGGTCATGCAAGAGCAAAACAAAATTTCGTGAGCTGTTGTCACGGATTAAAAGAGTTGTCTCCCATAGATAAGGACCACATAAAATAACGCGTACATTAACATTGTCTCATTTATATAAAATCGTATATAAAAATATCAACAGACAAATATATATTGGCAAGTATAAAAAAGCATATCTAATTTAATTTACAAGGTAGAGTTCCTGTATCAGCTATAAAAATCACCTACAAAAATGTCGCTATATTATACAGCACTAAACTAGTTTCTTTCATAAAGTTTATATCCAAAAATCGAAAACATGCTATGCGGTGAAGAGGGAGACACCTGCTAACTGAAAATGCAGCTTTGCATTTAAGCAATATTAGATCTGAGCATTGCTAAAGCGATATGAAATTAATAGATAACAAAATATACAGTATTTAATCAAATCGCGAGTATACTCTTCTAGAGTGAGGCGATTACTGAAGATGATGATATTGATGATAGCTTTTGCCATTGTTCCATGAGGTCAAAAATGTTTACTTTAAAGTGTGATTTCATAACTTGATAAGTTTACTTCTGAACAGTTTTTATAAGCCACGTGCCAAGTGTGTGCGAAATATGCTAATAAGAATTGCCATTGGTAAGCATCTGCCTTGTAAGAAATCTTCTATGAGTTTAAAATTGTGAGATCCTTTTAGGACAAGCAACATGGGGACAAAAGTTCCCTTCAGATTACAATATAAAATCAGTCATCCTCTTCTTCAAGTCTTATTGTGTAGAGTTTGTTCTTCTTTGGGTCTACATAGATCGTTGTTGGGTAATAGGGTTCTGTGATTCCTGCTGGACGCTTAGAAATCATTGAAACAAGCAGCACCAAGAACCCGATGAAAATGCATGCGCAACCGACGACAACACAAATCAAACTCCAAGCGACATCCCAGCCGTTGTCATTCACATTTATGCCGTAAACAATCACACCCGCAATGCCCGTTGCAGCTGAAAAGATAAAATCAGGTTAAAATCATTGAGAAACTACTTGGGAGTAAGTGACTGGAAGTCGACTTTGTTGCCGAGAACTCAAATTTAGACATACCTGATCCGAATGAATACTCTACTAAGCCACCAGAAACTGGTGAAATCAGATCTATTAAGAACTTTGGAATAGAATACATGTTTTTACACACTGTTGTAAGGTCAACGTTTAGCAAAAAAAAGTTGCAACGGTTGATCAAAATAGTTTTGTAGTATTATACCTCATGTTAAACACCTATGCAAAGTCCCTATCTCTCAAAATATACTAATTTTAATGTTTCTCACGCCGATCCGCGTTTTCGAATAATCCCCGGGTAGTAATTTTAATAACACCTGCGCAGAAGTGTCCTTTGCGCATCGCACTCAATGGGTGTATTTCAACAAGTTTCAGACTTTTCATCATCCGCGTTGTTATAACGGTTATAAAAATTTTTTTGTTTGTTGCAGTATAAAATTTCAGTTGCTATTAATATTTTATTTGTTTTCGTTGCTTCGGTAGGCCTATAATAAAATAAATTACACATGTCATTGAGGTTGTTATTGTCAACCCTCAAAATGTATTAACACCCGCGCCTATCGGCTCGGGTGTTCTGCTGACAATAGCCATAACACCCTCACTGCCATGTGTTATTTATATATTGTACAAAAACTTACTTGAAAGAAGACATAAAACACACATGGTTCCCATCATGCAGCGGTAGTACATTCCCAGTGCCACATACATGTATACCGGAAGTATCACCAGCGGTAATGACACGAAGACCACCGCACAGCATTCCAGGGCTCGGGTAATATGCAGCCATGCTGGAAAAGTAGAAGCAATGGATTAATACCTGTTTTTAATACAGAGGGTATATCATTGTATTTCCATTCAGAATTAAACTAAAAGCACTTTCGATTTGAGAATACAAGAAACTGATTGAAAATATACGTTCGATACAATACCAAATGCCTAAACACGGTCTTGATATTACTTAGTGCAATTCATTTATGACATCCACATTTTTCCTTGGTTACTTAAGATAAAATGGCGTACAAAATGTATCTATTGACTTATTTTTGCAAGTGACGTCATATACATCCTTATCCGCCATTTTCGGCTACTTTCATACCTTTCTTTTATAAGCCAGTGAAACGGGATGTATTATGGGAACGATGAGGGGGCAAGCGGTGTCCACTCAACCTGACCGCTCTCTAACTCAGCAGTTTTTAAGCAATGCTAACCAATGTTTATGGGCATTTTGTTTCGGCCAGATTTGATAACCAACAGGACTGTCTGAGTAGCTCTGGAGTTATGGCTCTTTAAACTGCGAACATTGACATGGTCCGCTCTCTAAGAAGTCCTAAACCACTGTTCACTAAACTTGGTCACATGGTTTATGAACAGCAACTCTGTAACAATTCGGATTGTTCCAATGAATGGAGTTAAGACCATTGAATAAGTCAAAACTGCGAACTCTGTAACTTGATAACTTCTTATCCAATCATTCACCGAATTTGGCCACAATGTTAATAAGCATAATATCTCGGCAAAGTTTGATAACCAGCTAGACTCTCCCGAGTCTTTCTGGTGTTGTGGCCCTTAAAATTACATAAAACTGCGAAAACTGACAGTGTACAATAACCACATAAACCAAGGTGTTCTTATCAAAATGCACCAGGCTTAGTCAAACTATTTATTATTAGCATATTAGCTCATTCCAAAATATGACAATAATATGAAAGATATTCTTGGTTTACTAAATTAGGCAATCGATCATTAAAGGTCTCTGACCGAATCACTTTGCTTCTCACCCGCGGCTGCGGCCTGCAAAGGGATGTAGAATTATTTCATGGTAGGAAGTCATGCAGTTGACTTGCGGAAGGTCCTTGGTACTATCAAGGTCACCGCCTTTGCTTTAGACAATGGCCGGTAGGGTACGTCGGGTCTTCAACCACCAGTCGCCATATTTATGTCCAAAAAATTGTCGATGTACCGAAACAATACTGTTATTCCAGTATATGTTATGTGTTTATATTTGTCAGACTATTTCGCGTATCAACGAACAGATCTGCCTAAGTAACATTTTTATGTAAATTTATGCAGGCTGTAATTACTACATGTTTTCAGACAACATATTTTTGGTATAACTGTTACATTTATAGCAGATTCGCCCGCCATTAATATTTTATTTCAGTTTAGTGTCAACAAAACGAAAGGATGCACACAGATATGCACTGATGCATCAGAAACATTGAGGTTGGCTTGAAGTTGCCATTGCATCATAATATGGAAGAGAGGGAACTTGTTAATTTAATGTGTTGGTCGCTCGTCCGAAAGAGCCCGAGTTCAAACTTCTTCGTTAGGTATTGTAATAGGAGCGGAGCCCTTTACAGGACTCGAACCTGCGACCTTCTGCTTGCAAGTCAGATGCTCTACCAACTTAGCTAATCGGACAATCGATATCATAGACTAATTATATACATTATATACACACTGCTACATTCCTCCCTCCTTTTTTTCAAAGACATAACTCAGATTCCTTTTTGACTAACCCAGCCATTGCTTCACCCTAGCTCTAGGATTCCAAGGCTAGTCACCACACTCACGGCACCAATGTGCAGTCCGATACAGGACTCGAACCTGCGACCTTCTGCTTGCAAGTCAGATGCTCTACCAACTGAGCTAATCGGACAATCGATATCATAGACTAATTATATACATTATATACACACTGCTACAGTATAAACTCCTCTTGTTTCCAGGGTTGTGTGACTGAGATTGTTTGAACTTTCTTCACAACCTGATCTGTTTTAAACGGGCAAATTTGTGCATATTCTTCAGATGCAACCTAATATGGTAAATTTAGTATTTCATGACATGTAAATCATGATTTTCTGCATGATATATTGATATTTCCATACATCTTTGCATCAAGTTATTCAAATTTCAATAAATAATCTATCTCGAAATCAAAAAGACACAGTTCAGTCTTTGTGCAAATAATTGCGCCTTTGATGCGTACCGTTCACTTTGTTATAAAATTTTGTCTAACGTTGCTGATAAGACGACGAACTTTAAATATAGTTCACACATATATAATTTGCTCAAAACTGCGTGATATATACAGCTTTACTATTTTGCCAAAATCAATTTTACCTTTTATGATTACGGTGTTTTTCTCTCTTACAAACGTGCACCCCACAGTTACCACATTATGGTCTATTTCATCTTCAATAATGTAGCTGTCAATTTGTTTTTCGTCCCTTAAATGTATTATATTTCCTATTTGTATTGTAACGTAGTTCAAGGATGGTGAGAACAGTGAATATTTTGTCCCTAGGATACAAATTTGCATCATATCTGAAGAATGAAAGGTTATCTGATTATCGGTTGTGACTTTATAGCTACTTCAGTGACTATCATAGACCATTTTTAACCTCTTAAGTCACAAGAAGGTAAGTTATTTGGTCCGTACATATACAAGAGAGATATATGTGTTGTTGAAGAAGTTGTTTATAAAACAAATCCTTGATATATGTTGTCAACATTGAAAGATCAAACTTTTTATGCTTAGAATATGCATTATAACGATCACGAGGTTATCAAGAGATATTTAGATTAAACGGGAGTTGATTATCTACAATCTTTTATTATTCGTGTTTTTAATGCTTAGTTCCCCCCAAGTATAACACGTTTGACTGCTTATTTAGGCGTACAACAATATTTTATGCCAATTTATTCTGAATCAATAAATATTATAGCTTCAGACAATGTCTATAATCTATGGGCGAATCGAACGCTTGACTGCTGGCCTGAACGGTTGAGTTCGTACAGATTCAAAATCGTACCGAGTCAGTCCCATCCCTGCGCACTGAAATCGCACTCTTCAAATTTGAAAGACATATTTGTTTTAATGTTTTTTAAGCAAATATTTTTTATAGTTACTGTATTTGCTGTGCTCCTACACACAATATTGAATATCACTCAATCTGTTCGTGAATAAATTATGTTCAGTCAGTTTTCACGCGAGTAGGCAGCAGTAATTTCTCTCTTAACCTTAAAGCTAATCATTCATAAAATGTTAGATTGGGCGGTTACCTTGTGAATTTATCATGTGAATCACTGAAGATGAAACTTCATTAAAATATATGATAGTGAATTTACCTGTTTGGAGAAAGTATTTCTTCATTAAAGATGCATCGCGTGAACTTTAAGCAAAACACGGTCATATTTTAGTTACGAAATGTCATTAATGTCGTAAACTAATTAAGAAAGATAATGAATGTTATTCATAAAAGTGCATTTACCTTTGCCACTAGTTAACAAAATGTCTGGTCTACAATGTTCTTTAAAAGCTACGGATGTACGTGAAGATATGTCATCTGATTTTTTAAGACAACACATGTTTGGATACTTCTGAGAAGGCTGCTAGTAATATCAACACTTCAACACAACATACGTTTATAGTCCTACATCAACTAATATTCTGCTAATAATATCAAGACAGGACTTGTATCCAATCATTTTTTAAAGACAAAATAAATGTATTGGAAAAGAGCCAGCTCAGTTCTGTCCAAATGCAAGTACGAGTATGCATATTTCTTAAATCATAAGTGATGCAGCTTTGTTCAAGGTTTGAAAATCATAAGTTAAGTGATGTTTATTTGTTTATTTTGCATTAATGACCGTTTTTAACTATATAACGGCGGGCAGTTAACCTAACCAGAGTTTCTGGAGTCTGTACCAGTATTAACCTGTTCTCCGCAAATAACTGTCAATTTCCCCAAATGAATCTGTGGTGGAGAACAAATGATTTCAGGTAGAATGTCTTTTTATCAATCGTCGTGGAGAACATACAATCTGCTATCTGCCTATTAAGGAAATGTTATTGCGTAGCTGTCGCCGAATACCAGAATTAAAATGTGTATGACATTGTATATCATTTGCATCACCTTACATCACACAATATCATGAATAAAACTTTCAACATGAAAATAAAATCATACTCACTTGGAATATGCATTAAGCTTGGCTGATCGTATATATAACAGTCTTTACTTTCGGGGTTTATACAGCGTCCGTACCTCCAAAGTCCGACATAATGAACGCCATCATTAGCCCAGAATGGCGCTGCGAATCCGAGAATAACTAGCACAGCCCCTGCCAACAGAGCTATCGAAGAAATAAGGGGCAACGAAGCTGCCCCGAATCCGCCAGCCATTTTGTCACGTGACTTTCACCGGAAATAAAAAGATGCTATGTCCTTATGTAATAGGTAAGAATGAATTTATTTTATCAAGCTTTAAACATCCAACATAACTCACTTAATTGATTTAATTATATTGATAATCAATATAATAATTTATCCTGCAGACGAAAATGGCGAAACTTGCGCGTTCTTCCCAGTGATCGAGCGTTTATTGATCGCTTCAGCAATCGGATCACGTGACTAAAAGTTGCAAGTCAAGTTTCTGCTTAAGTGTAGCGTGAAATTTGAAAGTTTTGTATTTAAATATAAATTTAATGATTCATTTCCCTACGCTAACGTTATATACTGACATTAAACCTGCGTGTCTCTCCCTTAGCTACGATATTATTATAGTATTACCTTACAAGCTTGAAACTGTCTAACGAACGATTGACTTTAACGTTTGTACGAGAGATCTGCAGTTGTTCAATGAGAAAATCCGCTGCTGTTATGATCTTCTGTTTGTAGAGAGTTTCATAGCCACAGTTGAAGAAAACAAGTCGAATACTTATTTCTAAAAGTACAACTTGCATTTAGAGACCACCCAAGCGAAGAGCAAAATTGGTCTCTGAATACAACATAATTTGTCCTTAAAGAACATTAAAAGGAACTGAAAAAGCGATCTCTTAATGCAAATGGTCTCTTAATAGACGTGGTCTCTCAAGTAAGTTGGACTGTATTTAGAAATAAGTGTCAAGGACGACATACAGAGCAAGATGTGCTCCCGACATTTCGGAATACTCGTTACTATTCATTTTCTAAGCACTTTTCTCATTTACTACGTAAAACCATGCGCAAATAGCAAGTAAAGAATAATGTGACTCGGAAAAAAGACATTATTTCCAGTACGTTATCAATTACCAATTATTACCAATTTCATGATATCAATTATACATCCATTTAACATGTTTATATCATAAATGATGAATTAAATTTAATGCATAACCAAAATGACTGGTAACGCAGGACCAGCGACTTCAAAATGCAGTCGGGAGCTCACCCTGCGCGGTAAGACTGGTCAGCAATAATACACTGTCTCGCGTGCAACATCATGGTGTCTCAATTTTGTTCTCGATTGTTGGACAACATCATGTGTTCATGCAATGCTTGACTGGTAAAATGAAACTTCAGATAAAGCAAATTATTTTACTTCATTTTCTTTCTGATTAAGCCCTGTTAAATTGATAAAATGGAACTTCTGATGAATTTAGCCTTGTCTTGCCTGACTCGATGGGTGAGTTGGAGCTTCAGACAGAGCACATCAATTTTCTTCGGTTTTGTTCTGAATTAGTCTTGTTTGATTCATGGAACAGAACTTCAGATAAAAACTTATCATTTTGCCTTGGTTTCTTTTTGGGTTTTTTTTTGGGGGGGGGGGGGGGGGGGGGGTGTTTACTGAGAAGTGTGTGATTGTAAAAATTAAATTTCAGATGGTCTCCATTTTGTTTTGGTTAGGACTAGTTGATTGGAGGAACGGAACTTCGCAAAACGTACCATCATACAAGCTTTTGTTCTGGTTAAGCCCTGTTTGATGGATGAAATGAAGCCTCGTATACATGTATCAATGTCGAGTTCTGCTCAAACCGGGGCTAGAGGGCGTGGACGGTGGCTTGTATTTCCACTTCCGTCCATCAATAAAACACTTTGTGATTTTCCACTTTTTCTATTTCAGATAACGGATAATAGGTTGTCTCCATTTTGTTCCGCTTAAATTAAACTTCAGACAAATCACGGCACGTCGTTTTGCTTCCATTTTGTTTTGGTTCAGTATATCTTGATTAACGAAATGGACCTTCAAATAAAGTATATGATCATGCCTCCCATTCTGCTGGTTTAGTCCGACATTTTTTGGTGAAAGGAAAGTTCTAATAAAACACATTACCATGCCTTCAACTTGATTAGAGAAATATATCTTCAGAAAAAAAGCATAACTCGTGCCTACATTTTGTTCCGGTTTCGCATACTTTGATGAAGTCAATGTGGAGTGAAGTGGAGTACACATCAGTTTGCCTCAATTTTGTTCTGATTCAGCCATGCTTTAACCTCAGATAAAGCATACCATCGTGTCTCTGTTTTATTCTAGTTTATCCACTGTCGATTGGTATCACGCAACTTGAGATGAAACACAACACCTTGTTTAGCCTTGAAACTCCATTTAAAGCACTCACCAGGTGTTCTAGTAAAGTCTCGTTTATTTGGTGGAATGGAACTTAAAACTAATGACATCGTCTTGTCTCTGTTTTGCTCTAGTTTAGCCATGCTTGTCTAGTTGAAAGAAAATTCAGAACAAATCTAAGGGCATTGTCTTGTCTTTATTTTGTTTTTATGTATTCATGACTGATAGGGCTTGAGATAAACAGAACGTCATACATCCATTTTGTTCCGGTTAAACCATGTTCGATTGGCGAAATGAAGCTTCAGATAAAACACGCAACCTCTTGTTTTGTCTTGCTTGACTGGTGAAATGAAACTTCAGATACAGTACATCACCTTGCCTCCATTTTTATTAAGTCTTGTCATGACTGACTGGTGAAAAAGAACTGCAGTTAAAGAAAATCTTCATGCATCCAGTTTGATCCTGTGAAGCCTGACTGTCTGGTGAAACGGATCTTCAGATAACACGTTTTTCTTTTGCCATGCTTGATTGTTGAAATTGAAACGTTAGATACAACGCTGGTTTAGCCATATTTGATAAATGAAATGAAAATTTAGATAAAGAACATCTTCTTGCCCCTATTTCATTCTAGTGCAACTAAGCTTCAAATCAAGCACATCGTCTTTTGTCCATTTTCGGCCAAGTTGCACGTTTTGATTAATGAAATAGGACTTCAGATAGATAAAACATCTGACATGATTGGTGTAATGAAACTTCAGCCAAAGTACATCATCTTGCTGTCAATTGTTCTTGCTTAGCGTGTGAAATTGAACTTCCGATAAAGCACATCATTTTGCTGTCCATGGAACTTGTTAGCCTTGGTTCATTGGCGAAATGGATATTTAGATATAACACATTATTTTGTCTTCACTTTCTTCCGGTTCAGCCATCCTACATTGATAGATTCAGATGAAGTGAAGCCTCTTGTCTGCGTTTTGGTCTTGCTTTGCCTGGCTTGACAGGTGGAAAGGAACTTAAGACAGAGCATTTCATCTTTCTTCAATTTCGTTCTGGTTTATTCTGGATTGGTAGGCGAAATGAAACTTCAGAAAAAGCATATCACCATAAATACAGTTTGCTCTTGTTTAGTCCTGCTTACTAAAATATAGATAGAGCGCATGATGTGGTTTCCACTATGCTTTTGTTTATGCTGGTGAAACGGAACTTCAGAACAAACTCTTGACCATGTCACGCTTTCCTTTCCCTCACATCGGTCGATTATTTTATTAAATACATTTTCATATCTCCTTCATTAATGATACTGTGTTCCAAACGCTGTTTAAAGAGTGTAGTCTTATTCTGGTTTAGCTCTGCTTGATTTGCAAATTTAAACTTCATGTTAAGCTCATCATTGTCTTGCCTCCATATTGTCTTGGTTCAGCGTACGTTTATTAATGTAATGGAACGTAAAGTACACACGCCATAATGCCTCCCATTTTTTTCTGGTTTTGCCTGGCATGCTTGGTGAAATATGAAATAGAAGTTCAGATATTGCTTCAACTTTGGTCCGGTTAAGTCATGCTTTATGGGTAAAAAAAGTTATATAACGCACATAGTCTTGCTTCCATTTTTTCTGGTTTAGCTCGGCTTGAATGGTGAAACAGAACTTCAGATTGTGCACATCATTTTGCTTTTACTTTATTCTGGATTAGTCTGCTTGGATTAGTCAAATGGAACGTAAAATAAAGCACATTATCATGTTTTCAAATGTATTCATTCTTGACGTATGATTGTA
The DNA here is from genome assembly GCF_021730395.1 of Mercenaria mercenaria. Taxonomy (NCBI): domain Eukaryota; kingdom Metazoa; phylum Mollusca; class Bivalvia; order Venerida; family Veneridae; genus Mercenaria; species Mercenaria mercenaria. Next base: position 116,777,648 of record NC_069361.1, on the reverse strand, counting down.
AGACAAGGTCTTGTCTTTTTTTTCCCACCCTGTTATTGACTAGTTTAGCTTGATTTTGTATAAAGGGTCTTCAGCTCAACCAAATCATCATGCCTCCATTTTGCTTAGTTGGTAAAACCAGACTTGATGAATGAAATGAAACCTTATATAAAGCACATTACCTTACCTCCATTTTGTTCTGGTTTAGGCATGCTTGATGAGTGAAGAAGACAAATTTAAACATGTCATCTTGTCATCATTTTGTTCTGGTTTTTGCATGGCTTCATTAGAGACATTAAATATCAGAAAGAGCAGAACATATTGTCTCCATTGTTTTCTGGCTTAGTCTGGCTTCATTGACAAAAACACACAGCATCATGACGTTCATTTTGTATTGGATTACTGGTTAAATTAAACTTCATAAAAAGCAAAGCATCGTGCCTACATATCACTGTGTTCCGGTTTAGTCGTATCTGACTGGTGACATGACTCTTGAGATAAAACTCTTCCTTTTGCCATCAATTGTTCTTGTTTAGCCTAACTTGTTTGGGGAAATAAACTTCAGAAAAAGCCTTCATCTTCCTATCCAATGTGTTATTTAGTTTCTTTAGATTGGTGGAATAGATCTTCAGATATAACGTATCTTGTCTCTACTTACATGGTTTAGCATGGCTTGCTTGTTCAAATGGAACTTCATATAAAATTTATACTCTTGTCTCCATTTGTTCTGGTTTAGCATGGCTTGCTTGTTGAAATGGAACTTCATATAAAATTTATACTCTTGTCTCCATTTGTTCTGGTTTAGCATGGCTTGCTTGTTGAAATGGAACTTCATATAAAATTTATACTCTTGTCTCCATTTGTTCTGGTTTAGCATGGCTTGCTTGTTGAAATGGAACTTCATATAAAATTTATACTCTTGTCTCCATTTTTGTTCTGGTTTAGCATATGGTTGTGCTTGTTGTAAATGGAACTTCATATAAAATTTATACTCTTGTCTCCATTTGTTCTGGTTTAGCATGGCTTGCTTGTTGAAATGGAACTTCATATAAAATTTATACTCTTGTCTCCATTTGTTCTGGTTTAGCATGGCTTGTTGTTGAAATGGAACTTCAGATAAAATTTATACTCTTGTCTCCATTTGTTCTGGTTTAGCATGGCTTGCTTGTTGAAATGGAACTTCAGATAAAATTAATACTCTTGTCTTCATTTGTTCTGGTTTAGCATGGCTTGCTTGTTGAAATGGAACTTCATATAAAATTTATACTCTTGTCTCCATGTGTTCTGGTTTATCATGGCTTGCTTGTTGAAATGGAACTTCAGATAAAATTTATACTCTTGTCTCCATTTGTTCTGGTTTAGCATGGCTTGCTTGTTGAAATGGAACTTCAGATAAAATTTATACTCTTGTCTCCATTTGTTCTGGTTTAGCATGGCTTGCTTGTTGAAATGGAACTTCAGATAAAATTTATACTCTTGTCTCCATTTCTTCTGGTTTAGCATGGCTTGCTTGTTGAAATGGAACTTCAGATAAAATTTATACTCTTGTCTCCATTTGTTCTGGTTTGTCATGGCTTGTTGTTGAAATGGAACTTCAGATAAAATTTATACTCTTGTCTCCATTTGTTCTGGTTTGTCATGGCTTGTTGTTGAAATGGAACTTCAGATAAAATTTATACTCTTGTCTCCATTTGTTCTGGTTTATCATGGCTTGCTTGTTGAAATGGACCTTCACATAAAATTTATACTCTTGTCTCCATTTGTTCTGGTTTAGCACGGCTTGTTGTTGAAATGGAACTTCAGATAAAATTTATACACTTGTCTCCATTTGTTCTGGTTTAGCATGGCTTGTTGTTGAAATGGAACTTTGTCACAAATTGACATACGGGCCTTATCTTATCTGTAGTGTAAATGCAGGTATTGCATCATCTTTTTGTAAATTTTTGAGTTATTGAGGTAAATGTCAGATTTCACGCATAAAATACCTCTCATGTTTTTTTTTGTATTTCATAACTTAAATTTCCATGTAAATTTCATTAAATTCTGTTCAGTAATAAGAATGTTGATATTTTATAAACTTCAATAATTTATGTTTTTATCCCCAAAACCACTATAATGGGCCTCAAATTGTCAATTTCAATCCGCGCCAAAATAGTCAGATTTCCCGGCTATATCGTGAATCCCGTGAAAATGACAATAGTCGGAGTCCACGGCTTAGCCGTGAATCCCATGAAATTTAGTATTTGGCGGGACATAACCCTTTAAAATAGACTGGACTAGATATGCCTTGCGCACACCACCTTCCGACATTATAGACGAATCTATGTCTGAATTATTTTCTTGCTAGAAATTTATGCTCGATCGAGGTAAGAAATTTATTTGTTAGATTTTTGTATGATTTTTGCATTACGATTTTTATTTGGTAAATTTTTTGTTCATTCTACAGAATTCTGTAACATTTACTTTTCGGAATATGATTTTGGCTAGTTTCGGTATGTCAGGATAATTTATTTAATTTTTCAGACTTTTGTTAATTATTTAGAAAGAGGAATCTAAAATGTTTCATTTATAGAAGATGTTAGATTTATACTGAAATTTGTATCGTGATAATTGTAAAGCACTGTTTCAAAAACATATGTCAAACATTTTGTTAATTATGGAACGCCATTACTGCATTGTATTGTTATGTATAAATCTATATGGCAAGTCTAGTACTGTGTATGTAATATATTATTGTAATTTGAAATTGTATGCCAGTCTATTGCATACACATACAATGTCCATTTTAGTGTATGGCATTAGATATTATATGGATGCCAACTATCATATAACGTTTGATTTACATTGAATTTTGTTAATTTGTAGTTGTAAATAATGGCTGCAGTTTATCATTTCCATTACTATAATGTTTCATCATATACTTTTCATATCATTTCATACTTTAACTTAAGTCTTTAAAGTAAGTAATTTTTGTAATAATGGAAGTAATTAGTGACGTATTTTAATCACGTGACGTATGAACTTAGTAGCACATATATTTTGTATAAGTAGCACGTATTATTTATGGGAACCTACGGAGGTATGGTGTACCCAAAGGAGCAGTTTTATGCCCTGACTTGTTTGTTTTGCTATGGTGCTTACCATATGTTATATATTTTAGCTTCTTCCGCCAGACGATTTTCCTGGTGATGTCATAACCCGGAAGTACAATGTCCGAGGTTCACTTGTCTTCACTCGCCTGGATGTGATATTCCCAGCGCAGAGCTTACGTCCCATGGTTGTGCCGTAAACCGCAAAGACGCTGATTTTTGTTATCCTCTGAAGTCAGCTCAGGGATGCAATCACCTACCACCATAGGGAGCCAATACGGAATCAAAGTATTCACGGTTTAAAGGGACTGGATTAGAAGATATGTTGTCATATACTGTTTGTGCTACTTAAAGTTCACAATTAAATTAAAGAACTGTGTCACGTCAGATTAAAATGGAACTATAAGAACTTTTGTATCTAGAGATACTGAACTTTTTTTTTCTTTCTTATAATCAGTTTTTTTTTTCTTTTCATATCATCTATTCATTGTTAATAATCATCTTTTGAAAATAAATTTGTAAATATTGTAAAGGGTGTTGATTTGTTCTGATGGTTACTGTCGCCGGTACGGCCTTTCCTGTCACTGCTGCAGTTAAATGGGTGTTAATAATGTTCGAATAGCTACTGTGTCTGGTCGACCAATCCCACTTCTGACACCATTGTGACAAACTTCAGATAAAATTTATACACTTGTCTCCATTTGTTCTGGTTTAGCATGGCTTGTTGTTGAAATGGAACTTCAGATAAAATTTATACTCTTGTCCCATTTGTTCTGGTTTAGCATGGCTTGTTGTTGAAATGGAACTTCAGATAAAATTTATACTCTTGTCTCCATTTGTTCTGGTTTAGCATGGCTTGTTGTTGAAATGGAACTTCAGGTAAAATTTATACTCTTGTCTCCATTTGTTCTGGTTTAGCACGGCTTGTTGTTGAAACTGAATTTCAGGTAAAATTTATACTCTTGTCTCCATTTGTTCTGGTTTAGCACGGCTTGTTGTTGAAATGGAACTTCAGGTAAAATTTATACTCTTGTCTCCATTTGTTCTGGTTTAGCATGGCTTGCTTGTTGAAATGGAACTTTAGGTAAAATTTATACTCTTGTCTCCATTTGTTCTGGTTTAGCATGGCTTGTCGTTGAAATGGACCTTCAGATGAAATTTATACTCTTGTCTGCATTTGTTCTAGTTTAGCATGGCTTGTTGTTGAAATGGAACTTCAGATGAAATTTATACTCTTGTCTCCATTTGTTCTGGTTTAGCATGGCTTGTTGTTTAAAAAATGGAACTTCAGATGAAATTTATACTCTTGTCTCCATTTGTTCTGGTTTAGCAAGGCTTGTTGTTGAAATGGAACTTCAGATAAAATTTATACTCTTGTCTCCATTTGTTCTGTTTTAGCAAGGCTTGTTGTTGAAATGGAACTTCAGATGAAATTTATACTCTTGTCTCCATTTGTTCTGGTTTAGCAAGGCTTGTTGTTGAAATGGAACTTCAGATGAAATTTATACTCTTGTCTCCATTTGTTCTGGTTTAGCATGGCTTGCTTTTTGAAATGGAACTTCAGATAAAATTTATACTCTTGTCTCCATTTGTTGTTGTTTAGCATGGCTTGATTCTTAAAATGGAACTTTAGATAAAATTTATACTCTTGTCTCCATTTGTTCTGGTTTAGCATGGCTTGATTTTTAAAATGGAACTTTAGATAAAATTTGGATTTTTTTGTGAAGTTTGGGCTTTCTAAATCCCCCCCCCCCCCTCCCCCCAGTTGCGCTGAAGTTTCGGTATTTTTATATAGTTTTGTATTGTACAGGGTTTATATAACTAGCAGTTCGTTTTAATTTCTAATGGTACGTTTTAGGTCACATATAATTATACCTCTGTACTCTCAAGAGATAAATAGCAGTCGGTTTTATGCAAATCTGACACATAATAGATAGATAGATAGATATATCTTTTATTCCACCATAAGATGAGAAGCATACAATTCACATCATAATAAAGAAATTATATGAACATATAATGCATAGACAAAACATATCTATTGAACACAAAAGAAATGAGAAATGATAAAGTGTAAAAGCAATTTACATTGAGATAAATGACAATTCATAATTTCTAATATTGAATGTTTAAGAGCTAGTCCATGATATTATTTTAAATATACATAAACAACAATAATAGTGTAAAACATACGGCATGTAAATATTTATCAATATGCAGTTGTTTAGTTTCATAATTAGTAAGAAAATGTGTATTAAACATATTTTACTGAATTTTCATCAATACATCAATTTTGAATGAATATTCATTATTGTCCTTTTGGATATTGTATTATAATTTATAACTGTATAACTTATACGTAATGAAACGTAAAATGCAAATGAATACATCCGCTGCAACCCCTCAAACAGAAAACAGTGTTATTCTATTTATACAAAAACACTCAATAAACACTACCCATTACAAACTTATTGATGGCACTGTATCAATCATGCGGACTTTGAAAAGTCGCTGAAGTTTCGGTATTTTTATATAGTTTTGTATTGTACAGGGTTTATATAACTAGCAGTTCGTTTTAATTTCTAATGGTACGTTTTAGGTCACATATAATTATACCTCTGTACTCTCAAGAGATAAATAGCAGTCGGTTTTATGCAAATCTGACACATATTAGTTTTCTTACACTTCGTCCTTTCTTTATTTGCCTAAGGTGTAGGCGAAAAGAAACCACATTGTTTTGCTTCTATAGTTCCAAAAGTACGAACTTCGGTTTTGGCACAAAAAGAAAATAAATGATTAAAATTTCCTTCAGTGACAGTCGTAAATCCTATATTTGTGAACTGGGGATTCCTTAAGGCGGTAGCTGTACTAAATACTTTGCTTCGTGATTTCTTTTGTTGAAATATTTATGTGTAAACACAAACACTTGTTCAATAATTACAGTATTCTAAAGCAGGGTTATTATTGTTTTAGGTCTATTGAACGGGCCACTTTTTCCGATAAACATCTACGGACTTGATATGTTATTTCATGTATACACTAGAGGAAAAATACCGCACAATTAACATGTATTGAATGAATAAATAAAATGTGATCTGCTATTTTTGTTTGTGACTCAAAATGTAGGTTTATTTATTCTGTTTGTTGTGTTTATTTGCTGACTTCCTGGTTATATCATTAAGTTCCTCGATTGAAATAAATATGGGTAAGTGTTTCTTATTTTCTTAACATTATTTTGAACTGAAGCTATAATGTATAGAATTAATCAATGAAATATGTTTAGGCTTTTGATTTCTTGTGTAAGCTTTTAACTGATAACTTTAACATAACGATGTATGATTCATCAGTAGAATGTTAGACATGACCTTGAACCACTGTATATATTGTTGGCACGCAAAGGGATAGAGCGCCAGACTCCTGGTCGGAGGTCCGAAGGTTTCGGGTTCGGATCCGCGGCGGGATCTGAATTTAATCGCGGTCGCAATAATCCCTTACCAAAACGTGAGCTCAGATTACACGGGCTGCTGTCATTGGGCGTAGTTGAATTTTTTTTTATTAAGTTGGTTTCAGACCATAGAATTCTCATTATAAATTCTTGACCATGAAATGGGAATGTAAAATGTGTAGTGAAATATAAAATTCGGTGCTGTAAATTCAAGGGAGGTAATGCGTTAGTAATATTTACTTAAACGCCTTTTGTACTTGCCTCCCGTATTCAAATTTATTACTCGTTTCAAACGAATGAATATGAGCCGTGCCATGAGAAAACCAACATAGTGGGTTTGCGACCAGCATGGATCCAGGCCAGCCTGCGCATCCGCGCAGTCTGTCAGGATCCATGCTGTTCGCTTTTGTAAGCATACTGCAATTAGAGAAACCGTTAGCGAACAGCATGGATCCTGACCAGACTGCGCGGATGCGCAGGCTGGTCTGGATCCATGCTGGTCGCAAACCCACTGTGTTGGTTTTCTCATGGTACGGCTCATATCTTAAACGTTTTTGAAATTGGATTACGTAAAGATGAACATATTGTAGATATCATACATAAATGTCGGCAAAATGAATTAAGTATTCACACCCAATTTATAAAGGCTCGAAAATACACTTCGATTTTAATACAAACGTGTACAATAACTATGGTGTCGTATTTCTGCCATTTCGTTCTGTCGAGTTGGTGAGTTTTAAGAGCACGCCGGAAGGTATTTGTCGTATTGAGTAAGGAACACACTTTGTATATACTTTTCAAATTAACACCATAATGTTTGCATTCGCATACATTTTCGGTTACTATTATGTATTTGTTTATGTCCGGTGAAAGTATTTCTGACACTTGAAAATAACAAAAATATTAAATCTCGTAATGCAAATTTGTCAAACATAAAAAGTTATTCATTTCATTCATCATTTTAAAAGTGCTTTAAGATGAGTTATCCCCTTTCCGAAATATATTGACCTTTTCGGGGTCAAATTGCAGTAGTTTATACAAATGTACTAAATAACTCCAATTAGTCCAATATACCGTAAGAACGTGCGCGAAATTTATTTTTTAATTCTTAATTTGCGATTTTTTTTTAGGATAGGTTAAGATATTGAACTGATTGCATGATTCGATTATTCTGTAATTTAGACAGCCTTTTAACCGTGAATGGATCTTTCGATTTCAAACGTGTTGACCAAGTGATTAAAATTTACAAAAAGGTAAGTGTTTCGTCAGGAGATTTGTTAAGCGTACTGCTAGTCGGAAAAAAAGTGTTTTATAACCTGATTGCATTAAATAGTCCAGAGTCCATTCATTATTCTACTGCCGTGTTAATAAACATAATTATGACCTTGTGCTATATCGTCGATATATCGTATTTACCCACTGTTAATGGCCATTATGATGTTTATTAGTACTAGCAATGAGCCAATATAGTGATTAAGACTTGTGTTCATTTTCAACAAAACAAATACTTGACAAAAACGTGAGCGTGAATGCGTTGATTAGTTGTGGTCACACATGGCGAGAAATTTCTTTCTTCTTTTTTTCAAAATTAATTCGTCAAGGTTATTAGCAATTTAGTACGCACTGTATTAGCGGATCTGTAAAAACGTGAAATATGGTATACTTGTTGGTGTGGATCGGTTGAAACTTGGTTGAACACATGTTATTTTGTAAGTAATCAGGTTTTGCGAAAGATTCTCTTTGTCAGATAATCTAAAGAACCAAGAAAAAAATGGTTGACGGTCCTTCCTTGACTTTTCATAACGAAGGACGGTGAAAATGTAGGTTATAAAATGTAAAGGATTTCTTTGACGAAACTAAAATACGTTAATAGCCAATTAATTGCTTATTTATAGTAGGGACGGTTCGCTAATGAATAGCAATGCTTTATAACGAGAAGAATGAAAAACATGTCCTTGAGCCTTTGTACACATTTTCATTACCTCAAAATTTATGAGGTTATAGATCTTTGACATGTTACCTAAATCTTTTGCATATTTAGGGGTAATTCGTATAAGTGGCAACATAACCTTAGGACATTTTGCCTTATTTTTTGTCTTGTTATGTCGGTGTTTATAACTTATAAATTAGCATAATGATCCTCCGAAATTCCATTCTTCGTTTTAGGTTCTTTAGTCACTTTAGTGCCCCATGCGGATTGACGTTTTGGCATTATACACTGGCAGGGGAGGAGAACTCAAAGTCGCAGAATTAGAGATTCCAAGATGAGACCCTAAAAGATTAAAGCATTCCACCTTCCTTTCATAAAGATTTAAGCCATTAAATAATTTTATACCTGTGTGTGCTTACCTCAACTTAAAAAACATATTCGTTCATTTTACGCTCCGCGGGGTTGCTATTTTCCAGAATTAAGGGATTACTTTCACATTAAACGGGTTCCCTTTTAATGTTGGTGTCAAGCTGTCTCGGGATTTAGACTCAGTGAAACCAGACAAGTCTACTATATATTAATATGCTCCCCTTCTGTATTATTTAGATAAAATTGCATTAACATAATAGCAAGCAACTGGCAATTAGTTTAGTAATTGTCGGATACGTGTTAGTTATTTTCTTCAGAACGCAATGATGATAAAATTTGGAAATCAGCTTTCTAGAGTATCACCATAAAGTTGTTTTTGAAATCTCTTTATCTAGATAAATGTAATGTGCGACACCTTAAGTGAAAAAAAACTTTCATTTTAGTCTGCAAACAATATTATACCAGATATTGTCCTTTTTTTGTCAAAAATGGTGTTCGGTCTTATTTGTACGAAGAAATCATTTTCTCTAGAGGTTATTTTAAATGATCGCATGTCATTGGGCAGGTTAGACTGACATTTTGAACTGATGCCTTGCAAACTCTGTAGAGAAATATGTCCCTGCGGATATTTTAACCCCGCATATAAGAAAAAACATTTATTCTCAACTTGCATATAAATACAAAAGCATGTGACAAAATGTATATTATACAATCACGCGCTCAAATTAAATATATGTGTTGTGTTCGTCGTGTCACCGGGGATTTGTCTTGTTGTTGTTGTTGTTGTTGTTTCAGTAACACCTACCCGAAATTATTCCCATAAACGTCAACATTATTCTACATAAGTTTTATACTAATTGAAAACAACCTACCCTATCAAGCTAGAACTCAGATTATGTAAACTGGTAGTTCTTGAACTAAATGTAAATTATAGTTTTATCATTTGGCATGCCACAGTAAATTTAGGTTTATTGGGTGGAGCAAATGATGGGGTTAAGAAGTCTGATGGTTTCTTAACATTTATAGTTTCTGTTGGATATTTATTTGTAATACAGAGTTGTAATAAAATATAAAAACTCATCGAATATAACATGTGCCTGTTCTTTATGAGGCAAAAAGCATGCGCTGTAAAGGGCCGTTTTATATCATGTCAAATAGTTCAACATCAAAACTGACATAAAGTTACACAAGTACTCAAGAACTCCATTTTGTCGACATGTGCGTATTACATTGCGAAATATGTTTATAATGAGCTTTTCACATTAAAAGTGAAACATAATTTCAAAGCACTTGATTTAATGTAGTTTTTCCTCATTTAATGAAGACATACACACATACAAGTTCAAGTGCAAAGTATATTTTTTGTTAATTATTTATCTGGTCTTCTGCTGAACACGAAGTAACACGTCTTCACTCAAAACATTCTGTTTTTGTCGTTGTTTTTCCCTAATGTTTTGGTAATAGCAGTCACATTTTGCCTTCAGAGCAGAAAACGATTTTGACATGTTTGTGTGTGCAAAAAAAATTAACAGTGTCTTGTTTTATAGCTTCACTTGTAGACTTGTTAAAATTAAGTGTCGTAATAAATTTATATTTGACATAAATTATATACATGTATCCAAAACGAGGTGACAATTGATATGTACCTAAACGTGGAATATATAAATTGAAAGTCCCCACGCGTTCAACTATGTACAGCTAGTCCTCAAAGATATGACACACATTTGTTTACAAATGTCATGTCGTCATAATAATGGAAAACGTACAGTTTACCGGACGTTGTACGCGGAAATGCGTGCTGCAATGAAAAAATATGAAAAAATAATACCACAGCAACACGACGGTAGCGTCGTTTTCAAAAATTGTTACATCCAAGTTATGGAAAAGTGGATCAATTTAAACATGATATACTTTTGATACGTATGTATTCATTTAATAGTTTTAAGACCACTGAAAAAACAACAACTGTACTTCATTTTAAAAAGACGGGGGGAAAAGTTTGTAATTTGTGTATTTCTTTCCATTTAATTGATTATGGACTGGGTTCTTCTCTGATGCAAAAAGACGCAAATGCATCACTTAGATTTTTTTTGTATGCTAAATAAAATGTATGTGAATTAACAGAAGTTTTAACAATTTGGTTTCATTGTTCAATGAAGACATAGGTTCCAACAATATCTGCTCATCATTACCATGCTTAGTCGACAGCCCCCTGCGCGTTACATTAAGGTATCTTCATTTACCAGAAATTAATAACTTATTTCAAGTGTTAACAAATGTTGAAATTAACATTTTTGATTGACAGCGGCAACAGTTGCCAGAGAAACGTAAACAAAACGGATAAATGAGAGATGTCGGATTCACTTGACTGTATCCTAACAAGTGATAAAGCATGCTTTCACTTTTTTGTCTAAATTATACAAACAGCTATCAAGGAAAAAGAAATTGACAAAATAGTTAATTGCCGTAAGAAAGTTTCAGGTTTGATAAATGTGTGTAAACAAATTGTCGTCTGCGGCCATCTTTGACGAAAAAAAATCCAACGACTCCTACACATGTTTATCATGAGACGAAAGGAGTATTCATTGAGTGTAACACATGACATAATACTGATAAATTTTAAATCTTAGGTTGGAAAAAATGTAATTTCATTTTCCTTATTTTCTTCTTCTGCACGCACAGGCGTGCTATTGCATATGTACACATGATGTGCTCACGACTGAAAGGCACGTATGATCCAATCTCACTAGTCTACGAAAATTTTAACAGTTTATGCCACGTTTTATTCGTAGCTAAGAGGAAAATTAGTTGATAAACTAAAAACGAAAAAAGAAAAAAAAATATATATATATATATATCTGTTTACTTAGACTCATGACCTAATCCCAGTGATGTATTTAATGTAAAAAGCACAGATTTGTAATCATGGTATGCTAATGAAAAGATCACTATAATACATGATAACATGTGCTTATGACCCATTCGCAGTGATGTTTTAAATGTGTACAAATGACCCTATTCCAGCGGTGTATGAAAATGTTTTCATGACCCGATCCGCCAGTGAAGTATGAAAGACCAAATCCTGATGATGAAATAAGTATTCACATGATTCATGAGACTTAATTACCCGATCCAAACGGTGTACGAAAATGTCTGTTCACGACCCTATTTAGACTAGCCACTAGACTGATAATAACTGTATTTCTATATTTTTTTCCTTTTTTGACGAATTCAATTTCATAGAGACAAAAGCCAGTCTATTTTAGAGATTTTCACACAGGACTGATGTTGAAATTATCAGTCTAGTACAATCCGAAATGTTCTTAGAGAGATGATTGGCACCTATGGCTATTAGATTACCCATGGATAATTTGGTACATCATGCTAGTGGTCAAGTGTTACGCTGCTGATCATAAATCTGTTTACCTAACTGATTTTTAATGGTGATAACTGAAGTACCATTCTCATCTAGAATAAACAATTTTGCTACTTTTGAAATCTTGATGTGTCATCTTGCAAATATATTTATTAACAATAATATGTTAATTTTATTTAAAGGATTATTCTAATCAGTAAAATTCTGATACTAAAGAATGGATTTTAAAAGTTTATGTCATTGTCAAAAGCACATTTTAATTAAAAGATATGTTCAATGAGTTCAAGTTTATTCAAAGATAAAGAAATTGCTTTGTATAATATGTGGCAAAAAAGAAGATTATGATTGCTACCATATAAAACTTTTCAAAGGTGTTAATAAAACCGAGACTTATTGTCCCACTGGAAAGCCAGTAGATATATACAAAATTATGAGAAAGCTGTACCAAAATTAAAAGAAACACAAGTGTCAGCAAAAATGATTTCTATTCAGTGACCAAGCACCATACTGCAGTCACTGCAGCACCAAACAAAAAAGACCTTTTATTTTCTTAACAAAGATTGACAAATAACAAAACTATTGAAGGTCGTTGCATATATAGAAGGCTGGTGCACCATTCTTATTGCCAGATATCTAATGCTAATCGCTAAATACAATATTCTTGCTCTCATAATATGCAAAAATTTCAAATATCTAATGTTTATAATGCTGAAAGATAATGCTAATGGGGATAATAAGCCAGCTACTCGCTAGGTGGCGCTAGTAAAATAAGGGGTAAACAATGCTGACCCAGATTCTTATCTCACTACACTTTGCAATGGATTCTGAGAAGAAATCAAAATATTTTGGATGGAAAGTTATACAATTACAGAGAAAATTAATAAAAAGAGGGGCATCAATCAAAGGCAGAAAGGAAGATTTGTTAACAAGGTATGTTTTTATGTTGTTATAATTAAATAATTCTCAGAAAAATAGTATTAATCCATTCAAACCTTGAGAAACCAGTACATGTAGGCCATGGTGTATATTGCAAGTTTTATTGATGCTATCTTTATTGCATCTTATTATTTGTAGATTTAGTGTTGCTTATACAAAGCAATAATACCAGAGAGTAGCCCTTTGAATAACATTTTACAGGTTAATGACTTATGCTAGCACTATATCTTGTTTGAGGAATTTATGGTGTCTATCTTTTTCTTACTTTCAGACTTTAAGCATATGACAGAAATCAAGACTTCAGGGATGAACATATATTCTCCTACCAGAACCTCTGGATTCCGACTGGTCCACTGAAGGGTTTCATCAACTGCAAGCAGACCATAGGATCCACTTCCCTAAATTGGGAAGCAATATGAAAAAAAAACAGCAGTTAAGAAATTTGAAAAGCAAACGGGATATAGTGTCAACAACTGTAGTTTATTCATATGTAGAGAAAGACCATATCTGGCTGCAACACCCGACGGAGTCATCAATGAACAAACAATAGTTGAGGTTAAATGTCCATATGCTGGGAAAAGAAGAATGATCGAACCTGGGAAATTGTTTCCATACTTGGAGTATACGGACGGAGAAATTGAGCTAAAGAAAACTTCAAACTACTATTATCAGATACTGGGACAGATGTATATAAGTAAAAGACAATATTGCTTTTTCATTATGTATATATTCAAGGATATTTTTGTACAAAAAATTGAACTAGATCATGAGTACTGTAACACAAAGCTAGAACTGTTCTACAAAAAGTATCTGCGGAAATAAATAGCTGATCATCTGTGAAATAACATTGATGATGATATATGTAGACATTTGCAGTACAATATGATGTTCATTCTATGATAAATAATTGTATGTAGTTGAAATAAATATATAACAGCCCAGCATTAATAGTTCATATTTCTTAGTATTTCTGCGCAAAACAATAATAGTTATGCAAGTTTACCAACAATACACCTGCGGAAATTAGCTATGTTGAAGCACACAAATGTAATCCTTGACCCAAGATTAAGTTTTGTTTTTGGCAAGTCAGATCTTAATATTTTGAAACAATATCATGTTTACTAGGTTGCCACAGTTTTGTCTTATTCCCAGGATCTTCTAGTTTACTGCTACTCTCCATCAATCCTTTTAAATGTTGTTCTTTTGGAAAATGAATTCCTTCATAACCCTTACATAGAGGTACACAACAATACTGAACCATAATCAAATTCAATCCTTTAAATAAATGTGTTTAAGTAATTCATTTGACTATTTTCTAAGACTTTATTTTGTTCTGGGTCAAATATCTAGGAAATTGCAAATTAATTAATGTTTAGGGTCAAATACCTAGGAAATTACAAATTAATTAGTGTTTATAATGCAGAATCTCTACTATATTCCATAGTAAATCTAAGGTCAGGCGAGATGATGTTTACCCTTTATTTCACCAGCGCCCTCTGTGGAGATAACCAGAGGTAACTCTGTTCTTATTATCCCCATTGTCCATTGATTTTATGAAATAAAGATCTGCATCATGTTTCATGTGTCTGATTTGAAGCATGTTCTACCATGTCATGCCAGCATCGGACAATGCATGTTAGCATTCAGCTTTGTATGGTGCGCCATGCTAATTGCTGAATGTCAATTTTAATGCTAAATGCCAATAACCTTATGCTAAATACATATTATTTAATGCTAAATGCCATTTTTTATTAAATTATTTGTCATTTAGCATGACGCACTGTCCTTCCACAGTATTGATTTGCCATCGCATTTGACAATTATGACTCAATGTTTAAGATTTAGCATTTGGCATTAAATATTTTGCATTTGGCATGTGGCATTTTTCAAATGAAAGGGTAGAGTTATAATGTTAACTTCCTTATGCTTATTTTATGCGAAATATCAAAAAAAATAAAATTAATGCTTACTTGTGTTTAAAGTATTAAACATTTTTGACGTTAAAATGAGGTATTGGGTAAATTGAACAAGCCTTCCATGAATAAAAACTATACTATTATCAACTATATAGCAAATGAAGTGGTCTAATAAGATATGATAACCAGCGCTTAAAATTTCAAATAAAATTACTTTATAGTATACATAAGATTTTCAACCATCTCCAGTCCTCTCTACACTGGCTATTAATTGAACAAATGCATGTACCTTATAAGAAATATGTAACTTAATGTTAATATGTAGAGTTACCTTTTCAACACCAATACATTTTGAAACTACATGTCTCTATTTAACATTAAATTTTTCACAAATCAATTATTTTTTATTTTAAAACATTTGGCTTTGTAATCTTTAATAAAGATTATACTAGTATAGGGTTTTCATGATTTGTAAAGCATTAGATAACTAACAGGAGTTAACTGAAGAATATAGTAATAAGTATGCAACATGCGAAATTTGCACAAATAAGAAACATACAAGAATTATAAGCTTAAATGTATTTCTAACTTTGAGATGTTTCTTTCTTCTGTAGAAATACCAATTTTGATGTGAAAAATGTGCTTTCATGTATTTACATACAGATTTTTAAAGCTAAAAATTCCCTTCAGAAAAGCCATAGACCTTCTTACTAACAGAATACAGGATAACAAGAAATGAAAGCATTCTGTCCGAATATTCTCAGAGCGAGATTGCAGAATTATGTGTCTGTACTTGTGTTTCACTGTCCTTCAAATACAACACTTCAGTATATGCATTATTCAGCCCCTGAACCTGGATATTCATTAATGCACCAAGAGATGATACCACTATTTTACATGTGCATTCCGTCTATTGAAATTCAATGTTTTAACACAAATATCGCAAAAGCTAACTTTTTCTGCAACCAGTCCGGGTTGCAAGTACCAATACAGAGAAATGAAAATTCATTTCTTACAAAATTTCAACTCAGCTGACCCCTGCAGTTGTAAATCCCAGCTACCCAGATGGTCTCAATAAATTGCATAAACATGTGGCAGTAAACCACTGATCTCTATCAGTTAGGCTGTGGTCATTTCTTGACATTGATTGATAACAAACCTAAAAAGAGGTTTGTGAATTTTCGGATTGTACTAGACTATGATATTGGACATAGGATATAGACTGGCTCAGTTCACTACATTCAATCATAAAAATGTAAAAAGATATATTATAGTCTAGGAGCTAGTCTAGACCCTATTCTATAGTGTATGAAAATATCTATTAACTGCCCTATCCGAGTGGTGTATCAAGACCGAACATGCGTTAATGACCCAGCCCCACTGATGTATGAAAATATGTGTTTGGTACTACTTCACTCCTACTTACTACCGGAAGTGGTGTCAGCAAATCACTGTTCTCCTACATTTGGCCGCGGAATTGAAAATTTAAGCACATCCAAAGAAAAACTTGCTAATGATCAATTAAGACGATACTGCATGACTGTGCTTAATAAAGATTTAGTCCTCTAATCGTATGTTTTGGATTTACCTAGAGAAATACTAATATTCCTCGTGCTTCGGCGGCGATATTGAAAAGGAAGCTGGATGATCCGTGTTGATCTGTCGCGAAACTTCGCCGATTTGCTGAAAGGTAAATGAAGTAAAATATCGGCGAAGCGGGTTAAACTAGGAAACCACGGATAATATTATGTATGCGAGAGTGAAATCCTGATGAAGCTTGAACTGTTTGCTCATGGCCAAATTTGTGTGCTAATGACACAATCCCTACGGTGTTTGTTCAGGACAAAGTTCGAGTTATGAACTAAAATATGTACTCATGACTAAACTCCAATGGTGTATGAATATGTGTGTTAATTAAGTAATTTCAAAGATATATGAGAATGTGTTAATGGCCCAGTCTCAATGATGTTTGAAATTGCGTGTTCATGTCTAAATCATAATGATGTTTGAAATATGTGCCTTTGAAAATGTCCAAGTGGTATGTGAAAGTGTACCTCAATGGTGTATGAAAATGTTTGAATGCTCAAATTCCAGTGTTGTATGAAAATGTGCCTTAGCCCAAATGCAATGGTGCATGGAATTGAGTGTGCATGACCGAATCCTAGGATTTTATGTAAACATGTGTTCATGACCGAATCAAAATGATGTATGATCGTGACCCATTTCCAATGGTGTATGAAAATATAAGTTCATGTAATACAATCCTAGTAATGTTTGAAAATGTTTCCATGATCAAGTCCAAAGGATGTATGGATATCTATTCCATGCTAATGTCATAATCCAAATGGTGTATGGAAATGTGTTTCCCAGCCCATTCCCAGTGATGCATGAAAATATATGTGCCTGACCAAACGAAGTGTATGTTCATAGCCCAGTCAAAATGGTGTATACACATTAAATGACCCAGTCCCAGAATTAAATGAAAATGTATGTTCATGGCACAGTCAAAATGGTATGTGAAAAAAAAAACGTGCTATCGTGGCTAAATCCCAGTTCTGTATAAAAATGTGTTCATGACCCAGGCGCGATTATTTATGGAAATAAAATGTGCTTATGGCCCAATCCCAATGACCTCATAATTCAATTTAATGTGTGCAATGAACCATGTCCAACGATTGTTGCCAAGACCTTGATCACCTAGATGTTAATGTCCGACAATACATTCGATAACCGACTGAATTTGCTGAACGACCTCTACAAGTGTCTCTTATGACTAATGCCTTTACCTAGCTGTTTCTTTTCATCAACTATGTTCAATATTTAAGTCCGATTATTATTTTGTTTATGCAACAACATAAAGCTAAATTTTCAAAATAAATAAATGCCATCACTGGCCCATCAATACTTCTTGCATCTTAACACTTTATAAAGTCATATCTCTTAAATTGGAAGTGGTGAGAGGGTAATTCAAAACACTCGTGTCAGTTATTCAATCTAAAGTATGTGTAAACTAATACAAAAGGCACAAATATTTTAGACCAACACCGTATATAAACCGATATATAAAAAGATGAACACTTATTTTTTTTGTATCAATGATCTGATTTGCATATCAGCAGCATCATTTGCATACAAATCGCCTGATTTGCTGATCAGTTGCCAGATTTGAATTATCAGTAGCCTGAATAATTATGAGTAGCCTCATTTACATATTTATCATTTGTGCAGTGTACTTTTCAACATAGACAAATCTACTCGTTCGGAGTACCAGCTCATTAATGAAAACAAAATAAATTATCATTTTGAATTGTCACCTTTCATAAAGATAAAAGATAAAAATTTAGTCGTCCTCTGAACTTATACGTGTGCCCTAAAGAAGCAAACGGACAGTAAATGGAGTAAGAAGGACAGACGTAGGATTATAGTCTCCACTCATTTCCAAATACGCACATCGAACCTGTATTTTTCAGTTAATACTCTTTCGTAATACGTGTTTTTATAGTTTCTGTTTTTACTTGTTTTGGCTACCCGGTATCAATTACCTATACATGATATTGTATTTGAACTCTTACACTGCGCTGAAAACGTCGATTCCAATTTTGTATGAAACTATAATCCGCTAGTACATATCCCTTGACTAAACACACTGTTTTAAACGCGCACACAAATATTGCTTTCAAGACAGGTAGTTTTTTTCCTTTCCTTTCATTAACGTTTTGTTAGCTTAAACTATATTTTAAATAATTTTCAAAAGTGATGGATATTTCATAATTATTGTATTTGTCAGTAGGATGTGTTAAGCTCACCTTGACATGAAGTGAGAAACGGTGAGCTGTTGTGGTCACCTTTCGTCCCTCCGTCAAAATTTCTTGTGACCTCATTACTGAACTAATCCTCTTGAAACTTCGAAGGAAAGTGTAGAATTCGGACAAGTTTAATTGTAGGGAAAATTGCTCCATAACCCCAGAGTTAATGCCATAAACTTGGTCGAAGCATGATAAAAGAGCACATTTGTACTATTCATGAAACTTATACAGAGCGAGACCTCGCACAATTTAGATTGTGAAAACATTTGCTCTAAAATATCATAGTTATTTCGCTTCACTTTGTTAAAATAGTCTAATTAGAAGCCACATTTCCTGAAGAGCAATTTTATATAATTTATATATAAATGTTGCAACAAGTTCGATAACAGGCAATATTGCTCAGTAATATCAGAGTTATCTATAATGGTTTTTGTAAAAATTGCTATATTTCACTTTAAAAGTCCTTAGAGATCTTCATGAGACTTACACACAGAATCTGTATTGCCACGAGAATTATGACAGCCTTTCTTTTTCGCTTTTTGTCTATACAGTGAGTACATATATACATGAATAGTGAATTCTACGACAGATGACTAGTTTCGAAACAGTGTTTATACAGTGTGATGATTTATATGAAAATATAGAACATTTGGTTGACGTCATATCTATCCGTGTATACCCGTATAAAGGTTATACTCCGTATCGTGTTCAAACGGGTGACTACATTAACAAATAAGTGGTAAATCGATCATCGTAAAACTTTAAAAAAAAACAGAACATACCGGTTATAGCACAAAATTGATTTGATTTCAGTAATAAGATTATATTTTAAAGTGTTACATTTTTGTTGACTATTTATAAGGTAAGAAATTGATAAGTATTATTTATTGATTACTATACATTTAAATTGTGTTTCGTATTGTTTTATCAATATGGATTTATAGTTGAATTTATAACTGAAGAAAGATATTTAAAGCGGTAGATATGTAATGCACAAAGGTGACGGCCAACATGTTTAAATAAATGTTCGTAATCAAGCAAGTGTTAAATCGGATTTGGTTTTTAAGAACCATTTTTATAAACTTGGTATGCAGAAAACATAAGCAGTTTGTAATATACGTTTGTAATATATTCTAGGACATGTACAAAAAGCAGAGTATCTTAAAGGTAATTTTACATAATGCTTCAAACGTAGTTTTGGTGTTTTATACACTTTCTGTTGAAATTGTACGTTAATATCGTGCTAGTGGTAACTTTAGTTTTATGAAGTAATGGAAAACGGCTAAAGTTAGGTTGGCTAGAATGGTGATCTGAATACGTTTCGCTGTTGCAGTTGTTGTAATAAAATGTGATTTCGCGCTAAATGAGGTGAATGCAAGACATATGTTATGATTAAAATGGATATAATATGTTATTGAGCTAGAAATAAGGTGACTTGAATATAAAATACTAGTATTGAGGGCGTTGGAAGAGGTCAGTAAATCTTAAAACAGAGGATTGCGGTTAGTTTTGAAAAAATGCGAAGCAGGGATAATAGTTGTTGTAGAAAATGGAATAAATGAAAGGAATTTTGACAAAAATAATGACTGACTGACTGCTGCAGAGGCGAGAAGACCACACCAAAATATGTCTAGTCGAATGGATGGAAACAATTAATTAATTTAAAAAGAAGAAGATTAGGATTAAATTACCGTGCATAGTTGTTCAGTGTTTGAGATGGTAAATCCATCTGGGACTTATTTCAACAAGAGGTGCCTGGATGTACAAAACTGCTGCAATATAGCTAGATTTAATGTAAAAAGGGTCAATACTACTTGTAAAAAAGAAAGAAAAACACGAAACTGGCAAAAAGTACTTTTGCACTTGTTTTGTTCTTTCTGTGTATCTTCGTTTTAACTTTGAAGATAAAAACCGGTTTGGCATAAATAAATTTTATGATTGTAAAATCAAAACAAATCAGGGTTATCGGTAGATATCAACGCTATTTAACAGCTTATACCCGTTAATGTAAGCAATTTTAAACTGAAGTAGGTAGAACTTGCGTTTATTAACTCTATGGTCTTGGCGATCAAAATACAAAGTACAAAATACATGTATAAAATCTCTGATTTACCTAAGTTTCTTTTGTATTGAGATGATATAAGTATTACGTATCAGCCGTACGAACTCTCACATATTTGACATCATGGGAGTGAAATAAAGCCATATTACACTAGTGTAATAAAGCTTTGTCGTTGACGTTTCTATTATAGTCTATAATATAAAAGAAAAAAAATGACGTTTCAACCAGGAAAAGCTAATATGTATTAAAAAAGAAGATTACAGTTGTGTCTTTCTACATTCACTTTAATAAACGAGTTCAATAAACGTGGCGTAGCCTCGCATTTTATCATTGTATTGAACTCGTTCTTTACGGTATTTTAGACTACATGATTTTTTATCCGCCCGCTTAGCTCAGTAGGGAGAGCGTTGGTCTACAGATCGCGGGGTCACCAGTTCGATCCCCGCGCGGGGCGTATGTTCTCCGTAACGATTTGATAAAAGACATTGTGTCTGAAATCATTCGTCCTCCACCTCTGATAATTCATGTGGGGAAGTTGGCAGTTACTTGCGGAGAACAGGTTTGTACTGGTACAGAATCCAGGAACACTGGTTAGGTTAAGTGCCCGCAGTTACATGACTGAAATACTGTTGAATAACGGCGTTAAACCCAAGACAAAACAAACAAAAATCATAATTTTAGCTCGACTATTCACAGAATAGGGGAGCTACTCGCCCCGGCGTCGGCGTGAGCGTGAGCGTTAGCGTCACACAAATGTTAAAGTTTGCGCACCACCCCAAATATTTTCAAAGTCCATTGAGATATTGCTTTCATATTTTGCATACTTGTTTACCATCATGACCCCAGTCTGTAAAACGGAGGAGGCAACTCTATCAAGCATTTTGACTGAATTATGGCCCCTTTTCGACTTAGAGTAAATGTTAAAGTTTGCGTACCACCCCAAATATTTTCAAAGTCTATAGAGATATTGCTTTCATATTTTGCATTCTTGTTTACCATTATGACCCCAGTCTGTAAAACGGAGGAGGCAACTCTGTCAAGCATTTTGACTGAATTATGGCCCCTTTTCAACTTAGAATATATGTTAAAGTTGCGCACCACCCCAAATATTTTCAAAGTCCATTGAGATATTGCTTTCATATTTTGCATACATGTTTACCATCATGACCCCAGTCTGTGAAAAGGAGAAGGCAACTCTATCAAGCATTTTGATTGAATTATGGCCCCTTTTCGACTTAGAATATGCTTATTGTAATGTTAAAGTTTTACTCATTGCTTATATTATACTATCAAGCACTTAGAATAGTCGAGCGCGCTGTCCACTGACAGCTCTTGTTTAAAGAATGGTTTCTAATTTTCGTTTTGTTGTCAGCATTTAGGACAAGACATTTAGCAAACGTTGTTAGGGAATATTTTTATGAATAGCAGTAGCCTCCCGTTGTATTTCCGGTAACTCGGTTGGTAGAACATATTACAGCCTGTGCTGAAAGTTCTTTCTCTCTTCAGTCGAATCTCATCCGCGGAGATGTCATCGTTGAGTCCTGTATCATTTATTTCTTAGAGAAGTAACTAGTTGCATTTGGTGGAGTAAGTCAGTGCATGCGCTAATTCGATGGACACTGGCATGGCATTTGACTTTGAAAACTGTTCTAAATCTAACATGTACAATGTAAATATTTATGAGTAAAGTAAAAATTATTACTTTCTACTGTTTGTTATTTTCAGGTGTTCAGATCGATCTAAGTGTAAATAATGGGCTGCGGAAGTTCCAGTACAAGTGTTCAGACTTTCAGGAATCCAGAAGAAAACAAAAACTACCGTAGTCAAAAAGCGCCCTCTAGGCATTCGTCTGCAACACCTTCCATAAGAAGTCAAAGATCAGAAGGGAAAGAAAAGACGAAAAGAAAGTCGTCTGCATCTAGTTCCGCGTCTGTATCCAGTAGCAGACGACCAAGAAAAACAGACGATGAAAGTCGAGTAAGCAGTGCTAATTCTAAGAAAAATTCTTACGTTATAAATAACAGTACACCTGTTGTGCCCGTGCCTTCAAATAACGAAAATGACTCTGAAGATATTAATGAAATAGACGAGAAGAAATTGGAGGCCCAGAAACATCACGAAGAAATTCAGAAACAAACTTTTATTACCGGTGATCCAGAACATGAAACTCGTAATGAAAAGATAGAAGAAAACTTTAACCAGCCAAATACAGAAAGTCATGAGGAGATTGCTAAACGTAAGGAAGAGAAGCGATCTCAGTTTGATCATGAAAAAGTAGAGGAAGAAAGCATTAACAGTCACGGACCGGTACCTTTATCATTTCCTCCGGACATGGATGATGATACGGACAAAAATGCAGAGTATACAGTAGATGATATAGTTGAACACAATAATGAAGTTGCAGATCTAGACTGGTTTAAATATGGGAAAAAGATCTACAGTTGGAAAAAGATGAAGCCTATCATACAGGTTGGTTAGATTTTAGGACAGTCACAGGCCTAGTTCATAAAATGTACTTCATAATTGATAAGGAAACTATATTAGTCAACGGGATTGCCACTATTATAGCTTCGTGTTTCAGTTTAGATAGCAGTTCTAACTTTAATGTAATGCTCTAGATTAATAGGTATCGTACAAGAAACAGTAAGTAGACAATTATATGAAGACTTGTATAAACACATTTTGAGAACTCATGCGTAAAATAGCTATATTTATATTTGAGTAATATTGTCTCTCTTGGATGAAGAGAAGACCTCTATTAAAATTACAATGCACAATATGCGTGAATTTAAAATTTATATTCATTTTGAGAAAACGAGCAGCTGCAATTTCCTTTTGTTTTATTATCTGCTTTAATTTCAGGAACGAGTGGACCAGTTTAAAGATATCGGGCCATTAAATTATTATAGTCCGACCCCTGGGTCTCAATTCGGATACCCGATTTATGTTACCAGAGATCATGGTTTAACCAGGAAGGAGCTCGCTAAAGTTCTGACTTACTGCCGCGTGGGTAATTCCATCGATGTACCACGTGAGCAATGTCTGGCACGTATGAAACAGAGTGCGGAATTCGTTCTTGAAGAGGACACCGGTACAGATTATTTTAAGGATTATAAGGATCAGTTGAATCGTTGGTTAGCAGACTATCCCATGAATAAAGTATATAATGATCCACCTGATACACAGTCGGATCCGAACGAATTGGCATTTCCTTTACCGGCCGATATACAATCGGATCCAAGTGTTCTTAGAAAGTGGACAGAGACCTGGATAGAGTTCGATTGTGAGGTACCTGAGGAAGGAGCTTGGCCAATGAAGGAGCTTCTTAAAGATGACTGGGGAGACACCCATGATCTGTATGCAAATGTAGTCCAAGAACATCACGGTAATGAAGCAATTGAACCACTTGATATGACAATAGATGGTGATGTAGCGTGGGTTGAAATTGAACTGGATTTGTTCAAGAATGATAAGACGACTGAACACCAAGAAACAGTTTGGAAGAAGCGAGCTACTAGAACAAACCTTAATGATCCTTTGTGGATGAAGAAGAGACGAGAAGAGCTAGCTGAGATACTCAAAAAGAGGTATGAAGAACGGCAGAAACAATACCCTGTCGAAAACTTTATTAATTTTGCAGATATTCTCGAAAAACATTGGGAAGAGTTCCAAACGTTGTGTCAGAAAGAGTTCATTCCCCCAGTCAGAAAGACAAGAAACAGTGCTGAAGTCAAACTTGAGACAGACGAACACCCGTATATCGACGGACAGGCTACTAAAAGAGCTGATAGTGCTGATAACAGACTGGTGATAAGTCATGACATTGAAGACGAAAGACATAGTGATGGAAGTCAGCATGATCAAGACAACGATGTGAGACTAGAAAGCAGAGGTAGCTCTCATCGTAATGTTGAACGCGTACATAGTTCTAATAGTTCAAACAAAATGGAAAGTGAGCACGGTGATAATGCTGAAGATAAATTAGTGATAAATCATGAAAACAGACAACATAATGATGTTGAAATCAACGATGACAATGCGGACAATGATGCAGATCAAATGCCTACTCTCGAAGCCACGGATAGTGGTTTAGATCTTAATTCTAATGATCAACTTGACAGCGGACGCGCGGACAATGATAATAGAAAAACAGATGGAGATAGTATACAGCTTACTAGTAGACCTGAATCGGATGGAAGTGAAAAGGGTGGAAAGCAGGAAAAGGATGACTTTTTCGATTAAATGTTTGAGCGAACTGAACAACTGAAGATATGAGCACAAAGTATAGGTCAGGTGGACAGAGAGCAGAGTGAAAGGGTTGCGCTGGTATTGTCTCTGTTCAGAGTACCGTGCTCAAACAAAGTACTCAATAGTTTACATTTATTTAAAAATACATGTATAAATACAAACTGCTTATTACAAATAGTTCATCTTGACATAAAGTGTATTACTACAGATAATCGATTAAGTCGATTTCTACTTTTCTTTCATTTCATTTACTGTCGTGTGCACATCTGACTTTCACAAACATTGTTTTTGACCAGTTAAACTTCTTAGTCACGTGTATGGTAACAAATGTTGTTATATATGACACTGAAGGGGTCACATGAACCAAATTGCCGGTGGATGATTTAAAAGTTAATGCCGTTCAACAGATTAACTGAAAGAGGGATGATTTTGATGATGGCAAACGTAAAAAGAATATATTCTAATATGTAAACAGTCGATATCTAGAACTCAATATGTTGCCTGTCGGAAGGTTTTAAAATTCTATAAGAGTCGGTGCGCTGTTTCCTACGACAAGCTGCAATAGTCCTATAGTCGCATTTTTTCACAAAACTTGAAGCTACTTTTCCACAGTTTGGGTGAAATTTCATTTCTACTAAGTTTGGCATAGAATAATATATGACACTGGAAAATGATAAAATGGGTGAAAATAAAAGTTACTGGTAAAAATGCAAGAAGAATTTATTTGAAAAGCGTTATTACAGTTTACTACTTTCTGCACAATATTTCTGGTTATTTATAAGAGTATCTTGCAAACATCGTAGTTAAATAAGTCTGTACCACTAGTCACTTTCAGAGTACTCACTTTTTATGGATTTTTAAAAAAAATATGTTTCGCATAAAATGTGTGGGTTAGTAACTTTAATTAGTACTTAAGACAACTATAGTCAGTCGTAGATGCCCATTTGAATTCTGTTCAATGGGGTCTGGGAGGACTATACAAGGTTCAGCTTAGCTTATTCAATAGCGGGGATCTTCTCTGTGCATTTGTAGAACCTCTAACATTTATTTTATGCATTAAAATGCAAATCTTTTCATCTTTAGAAGGTATTGCTATTTAAAACATTTTGTTGTAACGTTAAATATATTTTATGTTTTAATTATTTGCAATTTTACCTCTGGCGAAAAAAAAACAACAACACATATTTCTGACGGACAAGAAAGTAAAGCAGAATAGAAATACTGTATTTTATTTTATGTTTTTCGGTGGTTTATCGAAATATAACGGTGAATTATATCCTGATAAACTCACTGGCCACTCAGTGAAAATTATCAAATCTGATACCCGGATTAACGTCAAAAAGTTTACCGAGCGTACTGAAAGCCGGAAACAATATGACGATGACGTCGTTAAAATGACGTCATCTTTGCGATGCTTCCTGATAAAATTTCCCGCAAATTTCGACATTTTATTGAAATAAACACAACAAAAGTAGAGTTTTAGACATAAAATAAACAGAAAAATTGTTGGTATCGATGTAATATCACTGTAATTTCACTCGTGAACACCAAAAGTTGTTATTTTCACTCGTGGCTGCGCCACTCGTGAAAATATCACTTTTGGTGCCCACTCGGTGAAATTATAACGTGATATTACACCGAAACCAACAATTATCCTCTATATTATATAAGTACTTCGGCTTGGAAAAATCTATCTGTGATATTGTATATATGTGCTATTTATTGACCAAACAGGGTTTTTTCTCCTTAGAATATCAAACTAATTATACTTGCCTTACAGGTCATGTCTGTGATGTAGTTTACAAGTTCTCATTGTGTTTGCCTTTTTTGATAAATTAAAATTCTACAGAAAAACAATATTGTCATTTATTAATTTCTTGTTATTTCTCCATTTGAAAACTAAGAAAACTATGCTTTCCTTTTTGTTATGAATTAACAATTTCAAAAAATTATCACAAATAAATGAAATAGGATAAAATCGGGCTATAGCCAACCCGACTGTGTAACCGGAAGTCCGATGATACTAGCTGTGCCAGTGTGTTATCCTGCAATGCTAGCGAGTTGACTCTCTTGCTAGCTTGGCAAAGCTGGGCCTCAGACAAAGCAGCAGTAGCTGCCATTAGAGGTTATTATACAGGGCTGGTGTGCTTTAAGGTGATATTGGCATACTAGGTGAGGTATTGCCCCGAGGGCTTTAGCCCGAGGGCAAATACCGGTCTAGTATGCCAATATCGCCTTCAGGCACTCCAGCCCTGTTTTATAACCTTTTTAAATCCGTAATTTCCGGACCTACTGCAAGGGATACAACTCTTGATAACCAAGTTTCAAGTTTTTTATTTCAAGTCATGGCCCTTTAAGGGTATAAGACATACACAATTGCAAATAAGACAATACGTTATAAAAAAAAAAACAAAGTACAAAATGCTGTTGCAAGTATACTGCAATTAAAACACTGAGCATCCGCGAGTGTCCCGTCCCCACCGATACACATGTGTCCCATATGACTCAAGCTAAATTCCTTCGTACAACCATCCAGAGAGGCACACGAGTACCAGAGAAATCAGAATTCACTCAAACGCACAGCGCTAGAAGTAAAATATGACAAATGAATTAACATAAAAAGGAGCAAACTCATATGATGGAGACTGAGAAGTAAAAACGATTTTCTGTTTAAAATATTGCTAGCTTTAACAAAGTATTTCTATCTACACTGTTCATCAATTGTGAAAACTTTATGGCATTAGAGTTTCTGAAATAATACTGGCTTAAATACTTATTCCAATCAACGGTAAAATGAGGATAACAGTATAACAGTGTGATATATGCCACTGTATCCACCTCCCTTAAACTATATAGCTACATGATGTTTACATGAACGTTGGCATCGTGAATGAACCTGCGTGACCCGTTCTTTCATTGAAACAAAAGCGATTCGGACAAAAAAACTCAGCGACCCTGCAAGTTACACACACTCTAGTACTTTTTTATTCTCATATGTAAAAAGGATTTGCAAAGCATCAACTTCATTTATTTTGCATTAATGTCTCAATAATAGCAATACATTTTTCACGGCTGGGCACTGCATATTTTCAGTAGACAATTATAAAAAAATATTTCACATCAAATACAAATGCCATGCTATTAACAAGCGTCAACTTAAATAAGTCAAATAAAATATTCCCGCTTTGTCGCATTACATTTTTTAAGGAGACGTCTGTGTCTAAAAAAAAATATCATTAATATTGAGACAGCAAAATGCCAAGCAAAATGCCAAGCAACAGAGCGTCTATCAAGACAACCGTACCAAAAGAGAAAAATGGAAATATTTATTTTTGTCTTTGACGGTAACAGTGACGGATTGACGGTGCCACAGGCGTTGACGTCGACGATGGTGTTAATCTGGTTCCCTGTCCTGTAATGACTCCCAATTAAAATGACCACACATTTTTCAAAGTTCAAGGTACGGGAAAGCAACAGATATGTGGCAATGCGGACGATGATATAATGGCGACAGGATGTCAAGAGGCGGTAACGGGGAAGGCGCGTTGACGTTCAATGTGATGGAACGGTGGTTAAGAAGGTGATGATGATGATGATGATGATGATGATGATGATGACAGCGATAAACAAGTCTTTAAAGAGTACAGTAGAAACTACTCGGTATACTTATAGCTAGTTGTAAACCTCATGCATCATTAAATGTGTCGGTTAGCATGCAAGACATAACTTTCCTTAGATTTCAATCTACAGTTATAAACAAAACTAACGGTTGGTGTAATGATATGCTAACTATATTCACAAGGTAAGGTTTCTTTCCTTATCGTGGACATGGAATTTTCCTCTTTCATTAAAGCAGGGACCTAACTTGTGCTGGTGTGTCAACTCACAAAAAATGACTTGCTAAATTTTATCTCCATATTAAATTGAAATTCATAGATATTCCTTATCACCTAATCAATTAAATGTTCACTTTTCTCTATATAAATATGCCTGTGTATTTTCAGTCTTTCCTTCATAGGACTCTGTGTGCTTTCTTTAAAAGCTGATTAACATACAGTTGAAACTAGGTATCTCGGATTCCAAAGGATAGAGCAATTTGCTTTAGGGTAATCAAAATTAGACCTAAAATAATATTGTGTGTATGCGTTTTCGGGACGGGACTTGAAAATGTCTTCGAGATAGCCGGAAGTTTAAGATAAGCGAGTATGAGGTATCGAGTTTCAACTGTATTTTATTTCCAAAGATGATTTAAACAATGTTTCTTTCCCGCAAGTCACAATCTTCAAATGTGGTTGGAAGAGATAAGTTATAAGGTAAGTAGTTGATAAGTATAATTTATTGATTTCTCTATATGATATAGTGCGTTTTGCATTGTTTTATCAGGAAAGATATTTAATGCGCACAAAGTTGACTGAATTAAGCAGGTGCTAAATCGGATTACGTTTTAGGAACCGTTTTGTAAACTAGATATGCAGGAATCAAAATATCTTAAAGGTAATTAATTGTACATAATGCTTGAAACGTAGTTTTTGGGGTTTTTTTATATTGTCTGTTGCAACTGCACGTCAATATCGTGCTAATGGTTGTTTTATGAACATTTTTTGACTGTGGTTGTGGGGAGCGGGCGATTAACCCCGTTTTCCAACTGTATTTAGATTATGTTACGGCGGGCAGTTAATTAAGGATGTGCGAGCGTTTTTGTTTTTCAGGATATCCGCCATTTTGAAAAATGTGTCTTCGAATATTTCTTTCTAACAATTTTTTTGCCAAAAAAAAATGCTAAATGATTAAAATATGGCTAATTTTACCAAACAAATTCTACTTGTTGCGAAAAAAAATCACCCTTAATTTTGGCTGCCAAAAATTGATGTGAGATGTACGATGGGTTAGGGGTCGGTAATTTCAAATCCCGATTAAAGTAGATCAGGTTTGGTTCTGATATTTTTCTGATTGATATATATATATATATATTTAATGATAAGCTACAACTGAAATAAAAGTTTTCAACATAGCACTTTATATTGTCCAATAAATTAAAACAGAAATAACTAAAAATATCAAGATTCACCGCTCGTTTTTATTCTAAATAAATCTCTTAGATGTATCGTGACCCCAACTTTCCAGTTCGAAGCATTTTTGTGTGTCGTTAAAGATGCATCTTAACGGCAGATTTTTTTTCGGCGACGCCGTCTAAATTCGTTTTCGTTACCTATGCCACGTGACTTCAGTTAGCAAATCAAACTACTTGATAACGCATTATAGATAATTTATCAAAATGGAAGATTTATGCAACACTCTGCCTGATTGGACGAGAGTGTCAATTTCTTTCACTCTGTTGATTGTGCTACGCTGAGTGAAATGTAGACAAAGCGTTTATCCTAAACGACGCTGTTCACAGTTTTAAAGCTAACTTTGGCTCAGTATATTTAGCAAGAATATTGATATATCACAAAATGATAAGTTAGTTTAAGAAATATGATAAAAACCTGTTCAAATACCAACATATATCAAATTAAAGAAAGAGCTGAATACGGTCTGCGTATCACATGAATAAGGGTGTGATAAGAGTCTTTTATGTAGAGAAGTGCTTTTTAAAAGATTTTCCTTGTTACAATTGTCGTCTGTATATGAAAAGGTTTCTTGCTTTTATGACTTATTCAGATTGCATATTAAAATGAGTACTTGTTTGCTTTGATATATTTGTTATAAATTATTTAACTGAACTATTATATATGAATATCTTTCTTTAGTATGGTATGCAAATATTGAACTCAGTTGAAATCTGATTTATTATATAAATGCTATATAATGACTGAATCTCATTATACTGAAATGAAGGTACGCTGCATACAGTTTATCTATGTGATATGACTACGGTCAAACTTTGCTTATGAAACAGAAATATTGAAATAATTACAATTGTATGTTTTGCTTGACCTTCACTTTTTTATAGGTGTGACGTCATTGTCCAAAGATTCATGAATAGCGAATATGCATTTGTTAAAGCGGGATCAGTTGGCCTATTTTAGAAATAAATAAAAATAATAAATAAAAAAATCCTTTAATTGATTTTTTCTCATGTATTCTAATCAAACTTGATTTGTAGCATCTTTATTAGGCCCGCAGCCAACTTTGTTCAGCTGGGACATTTAACCCCTTTTAGGGGCTGCTAGAGCTAAAACTAGAAATGTCTTTATAGAGCGTCTCATGAACAGCTTGGTGGATCTTTGTCATATTATAAGGTCATCTTCCAAATTTATTTATATAGGAACTTGGGCCCTATTAGGGACCACTATAGCTAAAAGTAGATATGCCTTTCTTCGCATTAACCACTAAAATGTAATGGATTTTATCAAACTCGATGTGTAACAATATCGTAAGGTCTCTTGCTATTTTGATACAAATGGGGATAGGGACCAATTTAGCTAAAAATATAAACACGTTTAATGACCTCTTCTCATAAACTGCTTCATGAATCTTCATCAAACTACTGCTGTAATTATTCGTCTAAGGATAAACGAAACAAAATTGCAACCCTACGAAACCTTTGCGAAAAATTAAAAGAGAACCATTTAAATTGTTAAAGTGCAGTGTTTAGATTTGCAAAATGTTAGATGAAAGATGAATGTTAGATGAAAAATTCATAAACTTCTTTCCTTATTACAATTCGCCGACCATCATTTTTAAAGATATTTCTTGTTAGATTTAAATACGTTTATTCCATTGAAAATAAAGTGGGTGGGGTAATTATGTCAACATGTAAAAATGAAAGAGATTTGTTAGTGACATTTATGCTTATATAATACTAATTCCACCTTGTATTAATAGTAACTGGTAATACATGAAATCCCTATAACATTAAATGGGATATCATATGTTTTATAAAGTACCACCATTTCTTCAATTTTACAAAATTTCAGAAATGCTTACACAGTGGGTGAAGAAATTGCGCTATAAAATCAAAACGAGTTCGGTGACCTGTGCTTTTTCTTTTCATATTTGTCTTAGAAACTAATGTTCTTCAAGATCACAGAGTATGAAAAAATTCTTAAAGTTAGAAAAAAAAAAACAATCTTACATTCTTTACCTAACCAATGTCCCTTACAAACCTGTTCTCCGCAAGTAACTGCCAACTTCCCTAAATGAATGAGACGTGGAGGACGAATGATGTAAGACAACTCGCCACGGAGTACATACGCCCGAAAATCGAACTCACGACCCCGCGATCCGTAGATCTACGCTCTCCCTATTGAGGTAAGCGGGCGGGTGGCTGGGCGGTCTCAGTTTTATGAACTAATGTTAGACGACTGTATTTAGGCTGGCTAGAACTGTGGCAGTTTAAAAACTACGATTAAATAAGTTTTCAAAGTTTCAATTGCAATCGTGCAATGGTAGTTGTATAAGGTGAATACAAAACACGTTATAATTAAAATGGATATAATATACATGCAACTTGGTGACTTGAATATCCAATACACGAGGGCGCTGGAAGAGGTCAGTAAACATTAAGCGGAATGCTACGAAACAGGGATAATAATTACTATAGAAAATGGAATAAATATATTTTGAAAAAAAAATGAGAAACGAGATTTGTGGACAGAAAATAATATATAAATGACTGCTACAGAAGCAAGAAAAGTCTTTTGAAAAATATGTGTAATTGTACGACTAATGCAAAATGGATGAAAAACAAATTGATTACTTTAAAAGGAAGAAGAAGATAAGGATTGAAGTACCACGGATAACTGCTGTCATATTGCGGTTCAGTTTTTGCAGATTGTAAATCCCTCTAAGACTTATTTCAATCATAGGTACCAGGAAGACAAAGCTGCAACTAAATTCAATGCAAATAAGACAAAATCTTCTTTTAGAAAAAGAAGAAAAGCACAAAACTTGGACTTGTACTGATCTTTCATTTTATCTTCGATAAAGATCGGTTCAGCATAAATAATGCTATGACGATAAAATCAAAACAAAGAAGGGTTATCTGTAGATATCAAAGTTTTATAATAGCTTATACCCATTAAAGTTAACAACTCAAAATCGAAATCTTCAGATAGAAATGAATAAGGTTGACGTTTATCAACTCGGTCATTCATGGCAATTTAAACATGACACGTGTACTAAATTTCTGCATTTATAAAAGGTGTTTTCATAAGTTTCTTTTGAACGTTGATATATAAAGTGTAAGGTATTAGTCTCATGAACTTAAAACCTTGTAATTGTACCATCTTTTAAGAAAACTTCAGTTATTTTTAAAATCATTAAAGTCAATTTTAAAAACAAATGTAAGTCATTTATGACGAGTAGGCTGGTTCCTTATTCCTTTTTCGAATAAGGAATAAGGAACGGTTTCTTATTCCCTATTCGCAGACTATTTGATGAAAGCAGTGAGAAAAAAACGAAAAAAGAATAAGGAACTGGTTGCTTTATCCTTTTTCAAAGGTCGAATAAGGAATTTTAAAAAATCCAAAAATACGAACACGCTCTTTTGAAACATGCAAGAGTAGCAGTTTTGGAAAAATCAAAGATGTTTTTCTAGATGCTGAATATATATGCCTTAAATTATAAATAAGCTACAAAGTCAAACAATTCATAATGTAGAACTATGCGAAACATTTAGCAGCCACTGAATTGGTCTATGTAATTTAAAGCATACACATTCAGCATAATAATACGCATCTTAACAACAAACAATGATTTTATTCAAGAGCAAATCGCTAAATGAGATATAGTATTTCGATTCTTACACGTTACCAAGGTTTTATAAGTACATAGTTGACAACATCCATCAAATAATTGCCTGCCGCTATGCCGTTTGACGCTATGACGTAATGATTGTAACGTCAGAAAAAATGTATTGTTGTATAATAACACACAATTTTCAGCTTTCTTTGTTTAATAGGAAAATGAATCAGGTCTGCTAGAATTCCATATTTAAACAAAGAGAAAAAAAGAAAAGATGTGTTATTATGCAACAAACAGTTTGTACGTAATAATTATTACGTTATAGCGTCAAACGTCATTTTGGCGCGTTGAAAAAGAAAACAACATAAAACAGGTAAAAACGTTTTGACAATTACATACTTGATTATAAAATCCGTAAAGTGACAGTGGAACATGAAACGTCATTATTTTCCATATTGACGTTCAAATTTGAAATCGGGTACGTGACGTCACTTGTGACGTCAGTTTCATGCGTGCCGTCGCGTTTAGAAGCTCCTTAACGACGAAGTTTTCGGTTTTACTCAGGCTAAATAACAAATTTATATCATTTATATAATATTTGTAAGTGTAATATGTGTATGTAATAAAAAGATTATCAGATTTGCATCGCAAATATGCACTCGTTCTTTCCCGGAATAATATTACGCTCCTAAAGTCGCACAATATTTCCGCTGCAAAACTCGTGCATATTTCACGATACAAATCTAATACCCTATAAATAAATGTAGCTGTCTCCATACTGGCAAGCATTAACTTCAAAAAAAAATTCCATTTGTATTAAATTCTAAACATACAGACAGACGGAAAAGTCTCTGAGTTAGAGTAATGCAAAGGTGTTAATCGGGCAAGATCAAAATGTTCGCACTGTCGATTCATTAGGAATGCTGGCTCCCTTGTCGTCTACAACTTTGAACATTTAACACTTCCTAATGTTAATATTTTCTAGCATTGTAAATGTTTCATATCAATGGCCGCTCGTACAAGATCGTTAGCCAGTGACCAACAAAATTTAACGATCATATTCATGCGAAAGTATTTTAGGCTATTGCATGGTAAAATCAGTTTTCGATCAGACAATAATGCCGATGAGTTTGGTTTTGTTCTGCAAATAAAAGAAAGAAATTTCTTATTTATAACATGACTGCCTTATATATTTGACAATTAGGGTTTTTAAAATAAGCGGACTTGTGAAATGATAACTTTCCACCATGTAATCATGATTAAGGTAATGGACCCGTTAACATTCGGCAACTTCCGTGCCATTACGTATCTTCCGTATATGATTTCGGCAAACTTCGGCCGTAACAGAAAATAAACTTTCATAACAACTAGAGAACGCCCAAATCGCGCACGGTTGTTACTATGGGTCCATAACCTTAACATAAAATCACATGACTGCGCGTTATCATTGGTTATTCTTGCCTTACTTGCTTGAAATTTCCCCCAAGATATCAAAAGATAATTTGCTGAATGTTGTGTGTGCCATTCTTATTTATCTTAAGTACTGCAAATGTAATTGAAGTGTTTTATTTATGAATAAGAACTTAAAAATTAAGTACTGCTATAGTCATGTATGTTAAGAGTTTGTTATGTGTTGTAATATTGTTTTCATTAAAATATCTTTTTGAAAATATGCGGGTAATTGAAGGTTCAAATGTGTTCAGTTATATTGTGGAAATGATTCCAGATTGCACTGCAGACGTTCTAGAAAACAAACATTTTCCCAGAGTAGCATACCCCTGGAATCCTCAATATGAATATGATTTCTCGAAGCACTAGCTACGCCACTTGAAATCTATCTTAATCTTCAAAGATGCGGATAAGTTGTAGTATTATTGGTAACTCAGTTTGTAGAACACATTACTACCTATTATAGAAGTTTTACCATCTTTCCATGACGGTTTCACCGGTGAGTCCTGTATCATTTATTTCTTAGAGAGAAGTAAGTAATTACATTGGTGGAGTAAGTCAGTGCAAGTGCTAAGTCGAGGGACACTAGCATGTTCTACTTAAAAACGGTTCTAAATCCAACATATACACAGTAAATATTCATCAGTAAAGTAAAATTATGTTTTATTTCAGGTGTTTAGATCGATCTTAGTGTAAAGAATGGGCTGCGGAAGTTCCAGCATAAGTGTTCAGACTTTCAGGAATCCAGAAGAAAACAAAAACTACCAAAGTCAAAATGTGCCCTCTAGGCAACCGTCAGCAATTCAGAAATATACTTTTAATGCCGGTAATCTAGAACATGAAAGTGGTAAAGAAAAGGTAGAAGAGTTCAAACAGTCAAATGCAGAAAATCATGTGGAGATTGCTAAACGTAAGGAGGAGAAGCGATCTAAATTTGATCATGAAAAATTAGAGGAAGAAGTAGTTAATAGTCTTGGACCGGTCTTATGTTCTTTGGAAATGGATGGTGATCGAGACAAAAATGCAAGGTATACAGTAGATGATATAATTGAACACAATGATAGGGGTGGTGGCGAAATCGACTGGTTTAAATACGGAAAACAAATCTACAGCTGGAAAAAGATGAAGCCTATCGTACAGGTTGGTTATATTTTAGAGCTGTCATAGGCCTAGTTCATAAAAGGACTTTATAATTGATAAGGAAAATATTTTAATGATTCTATGATAGTTTGGTATTTGAGTTTTGATAGCAGTTTTAACTGTCACGTAGTGCCCTTGTTTCATTGGTATCGCTCAAAAGATGTAATACAAGAAACATTAAGTAGACAATTATATGAAGACTTGTAACACATTTTGAGAATTCATGCGTTAAAATTGTTATATTTAAGTTTCAACAATGCATTTGAAGAGCATACCTCGACTAAATTTACATTGCATAATATGCTA
Source organism: Mercenaria mercenaria (assembly GCF_021730395.1). Classification (NCBI taxonomy): domain Eukaryota; kingdom Metazoa; phylum Mollusca; class Bivalvia; order Venerida; family Veneridae; genus Mercenaria; species Mercenaria mercenaria. The sequence goes on along the minus strand of NC_069361.1, from coordinate 116,740,909 downwards.
GCCTTAAATGTTTATTTTTTTCTGGGAAAACGAGTGGTTGTAATTTCTTTTTGTTTTATTATCTGCTTCCATTTCAGGAAAGGTTGAATCATTTAAAAGATATCACACCGTTATATTTTTCTGGTCGGACACCTGGGGGTCAATTCCTATACCCTATCCATGTTGCCAGACATCATGGTTTGACCAGGAAGGAGCTCGCTGAAGTTCTGGAATATTGCCGCGTGGGTATTTCCATAGATGTACCACGTGAGCAATATTTAGCGCGTATGAAACAGAGTGTGGAATTTGTTCTTGAAGCGGACACTGACGGTACAGATTACTTACTGGATTATATGGATCAGTTGAATCGTTGGTTAGCAGACTATCCTATGAATAAAGTATATAATGATCCACCTGATACAAAGTTGGATCCGAACAAATTGGCGTTTCCTCTACCAGCCGATATGCAATCGGACCCAAGTGTTCTTAGAGAGTGGATTGAGACCGAGATTGCGTTCGACTGTAATGTTCCTGTGGAAGGAGCTTGGCCAATGAAGGAACTTCTTAAAAATGACTGGAGAGACACCCATGACCTGTATGCAAATGAAATCCAAGAACATCACGGTAATGAAGCAACTGAACCACTTGATATGGCAATAGACGGTGATGTAGCATGGGTTGAAATTGAACTTGATTTGTTCAAGAATGATAAGACGACTGAACACCAAGAAACAGTTTGGAATAAGCGAGCTATAAGAACAAATCTTATTGATCCTATGTGGATGAAGAAGAGACGAGAGGAGCTAGCTGAGATACTCAAAAAGAGGTATGAAAAACGGCAGAAAAATACCCTGTTGAAAACTTTACCAACTTTGCTGATATTCTCGAAAAACACTGGGAAGAGTTCCAAACGTTGTGTGAGAAAGAGTTCAATCCCCCTGTCGGAAAGGCAAGAACCAGTGCTGAAGTTAAGCCTAAAACAGACGAACATCCGTATATCGACGGACAGGCCACTAAAAGAGCACGTAGTGCTAATAACAGACTGGTGATAAGTCATGACATTGAAGACATAAGACATAGTGATAGAAGTCAGCATGATCAAGACAACGATGTGAGAATAGAAAACAGAGGTAGCTCTCATCGTGATGTTGAACGCGTAGATAGTTCAAACATGGAAAGTGAGCACGGTGATAATGCTGAAGATAAATTAGTGATAAATCATGAAAATAGAGAACATCATGATGTTGAAATCAACGATGAAAATGCGGACAATGATGCAAATCAAATACCTACTCTTGAAGCCACGGATAGTGGTTTAGATCTTAATTCTAATGATCAACTTGACAACGGACACGCGGACAATGATAATGGAAAAGCAGATGGAGATAGTATACAGCTTACTGGTAGACCTGAATCGGATGGAAGTGAAAAGAGAGAAAACCAGCAAAAAAGAAGACTTTTTCAATTGGATTTTTGAGTTGAGCAACTGAAGAATAGGTCAGGTGGACAGGGTATCGGAACAACATAAAAGGGTTGCGCCGGTATTGTCTCGGTTCAGTGTACCGTGCTTAAACAAAGAACTTAATAGTTAAATGTATTTCAGACTACATGTATAATGACAAACTGCTTAAGTATTACAAATAATTTATCTTGACATAAAGTGTATTGCATTTTACTACAAATAATCGATTACAATCGATTTCTACTTTTCTTTCCATTCCAGTTACTATCAAGTGTGAATCTAACTTTCTCAAACACTGTATTTGACCTGTAAGACTTCTAACGTGGACGTTAGCATGCATTTCCACTACCGTCCATGAACAATCAAACCGAGCTTGAAACATTTTCATTTTTGTCGTCTTAACGCTTTTTCTATTTTCTAAGTCACGTGTGTAAAAAAATGTTCTTATATTCATCATGTTGTAAGATATTCCATTTTCCCTAAACCAGTACAATAGAATAACTGACAGAGCGAAGATTTTTTGGTGATTGTTTTGGTAAACGTTAAAAGAAGGCATTCTTATACTAAGCAATTAATATCTATGAACGAAAGGTTTTATATTATATTAATATCGCAGCGCTGTTTCTTTCGAGCATGTAACAAGTCACAATAGTCTACTAGTCCCACTTTTTCACAATTCTAAATTAGTACTTAAACAGCAATCATAGATGTCCGTTTGAAATCACGTAAGCGGGGATCTTTCTCTGTACCAAATGTTGCTCGGATTGTAGAATCTCTAGCATTTGTTTTATGCATAAAAATGCATATCTTACAGTCTTTGAAGGTATCGCTATTAAAGACATTTTGTTGTAACGTTAAATAGATTTATGTCTTGCAATTTTACCTCTGGCGAAAACACATGAGCCGTGCCATGAGAAAACCAACATAGTGGGTTTGCGACCAGCATGGATCCAGACTGGTCAGGATCCATGCTGTTCGCTTTTAATGCCTATTGGAATTGGAGAAACTGTTAGCGAACAGCATGGATCCTGACCAGACTGCGCGGATGCGCAGGCTGGTCTGGATCCTTGCTGGTCGCAAACCCACTATGTTGGTTTTCTCATGGCACGGCTCACATATTAATTTCTGTAGAACGGATGGATGATACTCAACAAAGAGACAATAAGGGTCTGAGACGGATAAGAAAGTAAAGTACAGTGAAACACCGCTCGCTCGAGCATCGATGACTCGAGCACCCGGGCTCGCTCGAGCAATTCATGTGGTCCCGGCCGATTTCCTTCTATTTTCTATGTGAAATTACCATGGCTGGGTCGAGCATCGATAACTCGATCGCTCGAGCATGACACCTGGTCCCTGTGTATTAATTTACTCTTTGTTGCTTATGGCAAACTCGAGCAGAGTTGTCAAAATTTTTCACACCTTCGGCGGTCAGAATGTATCGGTTAATTTAAAATTTTCGCACGCCGTGAGAATTGCATGGTCTATTCCCCGACTAACTTAAATGTATGTTTGTCGGTATATTTGACCTGATAATGAGATTAATTATTGATGAAAGGTGGAAGAAAAATTTTACTGATCAAAATTGGTATTAATTATTACCTTTTTCTGCGGGATCGAGGAGATAATTATGAGGTCTTAATATTTTAATCAACAGTTGTTTGCACACAAATAAAGGAAATAAATAGCTTTTCATAAAATTGAGACAATAATTATGAGATCTTAATTTGGAGAAGAAAATTGCGAATTCGATTACAGTATTTAAAATAAAAAAAAAATAAAAACATGAAAATAAAATGTCTTAGCTGTTTCTTCACATGTGCCATTTACGATCTATCATAGATAACGTTTGCAATATGTTTTTGTGAAAACGTCACGAGTGTATTATGATTACGCATCACCGTTTCCTCTGCAAATGGTCTCGATGACAACTGGTAAAACAAACTTCAATTTTCTTCGTATGTTGGTCAATGTTTGGGTCGCTCGAAACCATGGATAACTCGAGCATTTTGCTCATCCCCTTGCGACCTCGAGCGAGCGGTGTTTCACTGTAGAATAGAATACTATATTACTGTATCAGTACTTCGGCTTGGAACTATATGTCTATGATATTGTATATATGTGCTATTTACTGACCAAACAGGGTTTTTTCTCCAGAGTATATCAAAATAATTAAACTTGTCTTACAGGTCATGTCTGTGATGTAGTTTACAAGTTCTCATTGTTTTTGCCTTTTTGATAAATTACAGTTCTATAGAAAAACAAAAATGTCATTTATTAATTTCTTTTTATTTCTCCATTCGAAAATTATGAAAACTATGATTACCTTTTTGTTATGAATTAACAATTTCAAGGAATTATCACAAATGAAACCATAAATGAAATAGGATAAAATCGGGCTATAGCCAACCCGACTGTGTAACGATCAGGGTTGTAGTAATGCTAATGCTAATGCTAATGCATTAGTAATGCATTTTTTTTTCAAATAATGCCAAGTAATGATTAATGCCACAATTTTAGCATTAAAAATAATGCTAATTTAATGCCAAAGTTAGTAATGCTAATGCTAATGCTTAACATTACTTAGGCATTATTTTCTTTATCACTGAAAACCCCAGATTCAAGTTAACTCAGTATGAACCAGATCATATCCAGATATATACCACAAACCTTTAACAGAAGGACATAAAACACAGCCCAAATGTTTGTTTGTATGTTATAAGATAATATGTTTATGTCGGATACAAGCTTCAAGCTTATGTTGTAACTTTTATATATAACCGGCGTTAAATAAATGTTATCTTATCTTATAAATGTTCATGTATGCACAATATTCTGCCTAAATATTGATAAAATTATATGGGCCACCTAGTGATGAAACATTTTAGAACATACAATTTTACTTAAAACACTAGCACTATTTGTCTGCAACCAGTTAAATATTTAATAACATTCACAGTGTATCTAATGCAAACAAGAGCCATGTTAGACATGGCCAATCCCCCCGCCGGGCATATTATAATTGAACGCTAAAGTTCCTGGCAAGTTTGAAAAACCGTTCAGTTGTGGTCCACATCAGGGGTTTTAAAGATGTGGAAGAAAGAATTATTCAGTGGTGAGGTGGTTTACTGCTAAATTTTATTAATTTTCATGAACAGTATAGCTGTATGATGTTTTTCTATATGGCTACTGTAAAAAGAAGGAATGGAAAGCTAACAGGGAACAAGAGTGCCAGAATGTCACAATATATGCCCGTCACAGCAAATTTCTTTACTCTAGCAGCTGTATTTGCAAATGGAATTTTAATTTTGTGGTTGTTTAGTAATCATTGCAAGTCTTTTGTTTTTCTAAGTCCACAAAAAAACTCCTAACCAGGTAGAGATGTCTTAAAATACACCTAAAATTGGAAAGTAACATCCAGGTTGTACCACAGAAAAATGGTCTTATTTTTTCCCTGTGGTCAATTATAAAAATGTTACAACATAAGTTATTTATAGTAACAACTAACGGAAGTTAATCTTTAAAAAAAAAAAAAAAAAAAAAAAAAAATTGTAAGTCCACACAAAAATCTTTACTAGGTAGAGATTGGTCAAAATACACCTCAAAATTGGATGTAGCATGCATGTTATACTACTGAAAAGTGGTCTCGATTTTTCCCTATGACTAGTAATGAAAAAGTTACAATAAAAGCTATTTTAAGTAACAACAAAGGGAAGTAATTCTAAAGAAGGGAACTGGCATGACACTTCGTCTCATGATGGTGTATAATTGTGCCAAGTTACATCAAAATCCCTCCATGCATGAAGAAGAAATGCTTCGGACAAAGTCATTCTTGTATCTGACCTTTGGCCTCTAAGTGTGACCTTGACCTTAGATCTAGGGACCTGGATCTTGCGCATGACACTCTGTCTTGTGGTGGTGAACATTTGTGCCAAGTTATATCAAAATCCCTCTATGCATGAAGAAGAAGTGCTCCGGACAAGGTTTTCATTCTTGTATCCTTTGACCTCTAAGTGTGACCTTGACCTTAGAACTAGATACCTGGTTCTTGCGCATGACACTCCACCTCGTAGTGGTGAACATTTGTATCAAGACATATCAAAATCCCTCCATGCATGAAAAAGATAAGCTGCGGACAAATCTTTTTAAGAAAATATGATCAAGGGGAATAACTCAAAAAGTAGGCAAGGTAGAGTTATTGTTCTTGCACACTGCACTTTCTCCCAATGTGTTCTATCAGTGTATGAATTTGAAGAAAATCCCTCCAGTACTTTTGGAGTTATGCTCCGGACAAAATGTTTAAAGAAAATATAATAAAGGGGAATAACTCAAAAAATAGGCAGGGTAGAGTTATTGTTCTTGCACTTTGCACTTCCTCCCAGTGTGTTCTATCAGTGTATGAAGTTTGAAGAAAATCCCTTCAGTACTTTTGGAGTTATGCTCCGGACAAAATTTTTAAAGAAAATATGATAAAGGGGAATAACTCAAAAAATAGGCAGGGTAGAGTTATTGTTCTTGCACACTGCACTTCCTCCCAATGTGTTCTATCAGTGTATGAAGTTTGAAGAAAATCCCTCCAGTACTTTTGGAGTTATGCTCCGGACAAAATGTTTTAAGAAAACATGATAAAGGGGAATAACTCAAAAAATAGACAAGGTAGAGTTATTATTCTTGCACACTGCACTTCCTCCCAATGTGTTCTATCAGTGTATGAAGTTTGAAGAAAATCCCTCCAGTACTTTTAGAGTTATGCTCCGGAAAAAGATCGTGGCGGACGCACGGATGGACGGACGCACGCACGGACGGAGAGCATTTCTAATACCCCCTTCGCCTTTGGCGGGGGGGGGGGATAAATTAATGCATTGAACAATACATTTAAAACCTGGGACAGCTCCAAAGTGCAAATTTATAATAACCATTAAAGTGTGACATAATTAGTTTTGTCAACCAAAATATCAAACAGAATCTATTGTTATCTTTTGGCATCTTTTTATCAGAACAGAACAGAACAGAACATACATTTTATTTTGACTTGTACATAGTACATCATCATATAAATATATATAATATACAATTAAACATGGTATCACGTGTGAAAGTGTAAGTTAACATGTAGTTGAGGATAAATAATACAACCGACATCATAAAAGGTATCTTAACACTGGTTCTAATCAATTGTAGCCTGTACCCAAATATATATGACAGGTTAACCGTACACATTTGAGAGTACAAAGCAAAGTATATTGCCCAAAGGTTATATCAATCATGAATAACAATATTGGTCAAAATGCAAAATTGACAAATGAATTGAGAAAAGTGTATGTAACGAACCGTAGGCACCGCCATATGCCGAGGTGTCAAGCCGCCAGGAGAGGGTCACTTTAGACCATCCTCATGGCAGCACACCCTGTGGTGCCAAGTGAGCATCACATGAGTGCCCCCTACCCTACGGCGGTGTCCACCGTAGGTGTAGGTTCCCCATGGTTGACGAATCGGCAAAGGCTTTACCGTAACATCTGTGATATAATTGGAACTTCATATTATATTAGGAACAAAGCTACAATTAACCATTAGCATTAATAATAGTATTTCTTATTTCAATGGATTCTTTAATATATTTAGCTAAATTGTTTAAAATATTCCTTTTATTTGTAGAAATCAGTTCAATAAATTTCATCATTGATGGTCTATTGTAGTAATATTTCTTAAGATATTTCTTTCTTATATCATTATAATACTGGCATATTAAGATGAAATGATATTCGTCTTCAATATCTAATGTTCTACAACATACACAGTATCTTTCGTTGCATGGTATTCTGTTTTGGGCCAGATCTACCGGTTTGGATTCTAAGAGCGTGTGCGGATACTCTGATTCTTGTAATATTGAATCTAAGACTTTTAGGCATTACATGGAGATAATATTCATATGATATCGTCTTTTTACAATGTTTATACAAATCTAAGACTAAACTATTTTCTACAGAACCGTGCCACACCTGTATATAATTATCTATAACTCTACGTTTAAACATTTCTGGAAATAGTTTAGAATCTATTCTATTCCAGTTAGTAAAATATTCTGTTAGACCATACATATCTAACATATTCTTAACATTCGTCACCCAATTATTCAGACCTTTTTGACAATCAGACACATTTAACTCATAAATAGATTGCAGTATTAAATTGTCTGTATTTATTAATTTACACCAATATTTGATTATTCTAACATATCTGTTTATATATAGGGGATATCGTCCCAACTCGCCATATATACTTGCATTACATGTACTGGTTCTAACATTTAAAATTCGTTTGCAAAATTTCATGTGAATACGTTCAATTTCCTTAGATTTCGTATAGCCCCATACCTCTGAAGAGTATGATAAAATAGATCCAGACCTATAAATGAGTCAAACAGCTGACATAATAACTTAGGCTTAAGATCGAAATCTTTACAATTATACGTTAGTAAATTAAGAGCCTTTAAAGCCTTGCCAATCAAATGCTCTATATTTGATGCAAAATTACCAGTATAGTTAAAAACAGTACCAAGATAGTTAAAATTATCTACAACTTCAATAGGATTGCCATTATATAGCCACCTTTCTCGTTCAGACGTTCTACCTCTTTTCCTAAAGACAACGATTTTTGTTTTCAAAGTGTTTACTTCAAGGCCCCAGTAATTGCAATATGTATATAGTAAATCAAGGCTGTTTTGTAAATCCTCTGGCGATTTACCTAAAATCGCCATATCATCAGCAAAAAGCAACAAAATCAATACAATATCAATAAAACAGAATTAAAATTATCTTGTAAATACAACTCTAAATCTTCAAGGAAGAGAGAAAACAGGATCGGCGAAATTACCTCCCCTTGTCTCAAGCCTACTGCATATTGGAAATAATCAGAATATGTGGTGCAACATCTAACACATGATTTTACTTTATCATACATATCCCTTATAATTCGTAACATTCTACCTTGGATACCGCATTTATACATTTTTAGCCATAATGAACTTCTACATATGCTGTCAAAACATGACTTAAGATCAATAAATCCAACATATAAACGTTTATTATTATTGAGATAATGCTGTATTACAGATTGTAAAATGAAAATTGCGTCAACGGTCGATTTACCCTTTCTGAAACCAAACTGGCTATCAGAAATAACTGTATATTTATCACAAAAAGTTTCAATTCTTTTATTCAATATTGTAGTAAAAAGTTTAGATAAACAGCTTACTAAGGTTATCCCCCTATAAATACTTGCAAGTTTGGGATCACCTTTTTTAAATATCGGCACAATTATACCCTCGGTCCATTTCTCTTGAAAAAAAACCAGATTCTAATATTGCATTGAAAATATCACAAAGATGGGAACACAAAATATCTATTGTTTCTGTAAAGTATTCATTCAAAAGAAAATCTGAGCCTGGAGCTTTATTGGACTTAAGGGACTTTACAGCCTTCTTGATCTCTTCACATGTTATAAGCTCGTTTATTTCTTCGAATGTACAATCCATAGAATTAAAGTCATGTTCATTGCAAAATCTTTTTGATTCTTCATTTTGAGACTGAAATATACTATTTGACAAATTTTCAAAATATTTCATAAATTCGTTAACAGATACGTCATTTTGGGGCATACCAGATTTCTTTTTCTTAAAATGGCTCCAAAATTGTTTGGGTTTACAAAACCTTAATCTCTTAATTTCAGCATATTTGCGTTTTAAATAATTTTTCTTTTTCTTCCGAACCAACTCTTTATACTCTTTTTTATATTTACAGAAATTTTCTCTACTAGCAGTATTTTTACAACTATTAAATGCTCTTAAAGCATTTAAATAAATGTGTTTTGCTGATCTACAATCAGCGTCGAACCAGTCTGCATCATTTGAATAATTACGATCCAAAAACGAGACCTGTTTTTTTGTCGTGAATGCTTTAGAAAACAGAGGGTCTGCAACATCTCTAATTACACTAGTAAAATCATCTAAAACTTTATTTACTGATAATCGGTCGCTCATGTCAATGTCAAAAGTAATTCGATTCAATATTGGTAGTTTAGCGATCAGACTGGTTCGAAAATTGTCCTTTAAGGTGTCATTCCATTTGTATTTAAGTCCAGTACTATCAGGTAAAACAGGTATACAATAATTGGAATACAACGAAAAACTAACGGGAGCATGATCACACCATTCGTTTACAGATTGTATATTAAATGAACTTATCTCTGAAAAATGTCTTTCATTGCAGATATTATCAATTAACAGTATGCCACTGATAGAGATGTTAAAGCTAGCTTTTACATGTCATGTCAAATTAGGCTTTTAGGGAGTCATTAAACAGGTACTTGACTTTCAACATAAGGTTTTTTTGTAAATGGTAAAAGAAAAAAGAAAGTCGAGTCCCAAGAAAGTCATGCATGTATTTAAATATAGATTACCTAGGCAAATACTGTAAAGCAGACTAAACGCTCAAATCTTTGAGCAGCTCATGTTCATAAATTACAACAGTCATAAACTATAATACATTAACAATATTACGCACTGGAGACATAGACAGATGCAAAATACTGTAGAATTTAAATGCCGTGTTTCTTAGGGTGCTGTAGGATCATTCCAAGTATTTCATACAAATTATATACAATCCCTAGTTGGTAGATTTGATTCATTACAAATGATAAATGTAATAAAGTCATGTGTTGCTTCTATGAAATAAACAACTAAAATGATTATAGGAAAAACAAACAAATAGTGTACGTGATTATAACATGCAATGATTAACAAAAAGTAATGCTAATGCTAATGCTAATGCACCATGTGTAATGCTAATTTAATGCATTATTTTGATAAAAATGAGTAATGCTAATGCTAATTTAATGCCGATTTTTTCTATGTAATGCTAATTTAATGCATTACTTTTGCAAGTAATTATTAACAACCCTGGTAACGATGCTACTAGCTGTGCTAGTGTGTTATCAGCGAGTTGGCTCTCTTGCTAGCTTGGCAAAGCTGTGCCTCAGACAAAGCAGCAGCAGCTGGCATGATAAAGCTCGAGCCTACCACATAAGTCATCGTTTCTTGTTAGAAAGTTAAGCTGTAAAAAGAGTTCATGTGATGAGAATAAAAAGTTTTAATATTAAATAAAAAAAAATGTCATTGCTGGACAAAATGTTTCATTTAAACAGCTGAGGTAGCCTGGAAATACGTTCGAACAATTTTAAATTTGAGTGATTTTACTGGCCTCTCTCAAATCCGTAATTTCCGGACCTACCGCAGGGGATACAACTCTTGATAACCGTATGATATATGTTATTGTATCCGCCTGTCTTAAACTATATAGCCACATGATGTTACATCATTCGTGAAAGAACCTGCGTTTTTCGGCATGAGCGACCCGTACTTTCTATGAAACAAGAGCGATTTCGAACAAATGCTCACAGCGACTTTGCCAGATATTAACAAGCGTCAACCTAAATTACTCAAATGAAATATTTCCAATTTATCGCATTACATTTCGTATTAAGGAGTCGTCTGTGTCAAAAAATCGTTAATATTTTCAAGACAGCAAAATGCCAAGCAATAGAAACGTCTGTCAAGCCAACCGTATAAAAATATTTACTTTGTCTTTGACGGCAACAGTGACAGACTGACGGTGCGCAGGCGTTGACGGCGACGATGGCGTTAACCTGGTTCCCTGTCCTGTAATGACTCCCAATTAAAATGACCACACATTTTTCGAAGTTCACAGAGGACCAGTGCACGATGACGAATATTGACGGGAATGGAATGTGGTGGTGGTAGGACGCAAACAGGGACAAGGCCGGCGACGAAAATGAACTATTATAGAACTTGGATCGTGGCATTTACGGTTTATAGAAAGGTAAGGGACAGCAACAGAAATGTGGCAATGCGGACGATGATATAATGGCGACAGGATGCCAAGGGGATGGTTACGGGGAAGGCGCGTTGACGGTAAATGTTATGGAATGGTGGTTAAGAAGGTGATAGAACGAAAAAATGTGACGATCGCTGAAGGCCACACGTAAAGTGGTGGGACATTTACGGTGACACAGACGGTGTCAGTTACGGGCACAATACAGAATCGTAACGAAGTAAAGCCCTTTACGATGACAGGACGACACATGACAATGTGCTGGCTATATATGAAGATATGATGAGCATGATGATGATGATGACGGCGATAAACAAGAGTACAGTAGAAACTACTCGCACACTTATAGCCAGCTGTAAACCTCATGCATCATTAAATGTGTCGGTTAGCATATAAAATCAAAACAAATCAGGGTTACATAGCGGGAAAATAAACATAAATAAATATGTCCACAAGCTGAATTAAAAAGCAAAACATAACTTCCCTTGGATTTCAATTTACAGTAATAAAACAAAACTAACGGTTGGTGTAATGATATGCTAACTATATTCACAAGGTAAGGTTTCTTTCCTTATCGTGGACATGGAATTTTCCTCTTTCATTAAAGCAGGGACCTAACTTGTGCTGGTGTTTCAACTCACAAGAAATGACTTGATAAAATTTATCTCCGTATTAAATTGAAATTCATAGATATTCCTTATCACCTAATCAGTTTAATTTGTTCCACTTTCCTCTATATAAATATACCTGTGCAATTTCAATATTTCCTTCATAGGACTTTAAAAACTCATTAACATACAGTTGAAACTAGGCATCTCTGATTCCAAAGGATAAAGCATTTTGCTTTGGGGTAACCAGAATTCGACCTAAAATAATATTTTGTGCACGCGTTTTCGGGACGGGACTTGAAAATGTCTTCGAGATAGCCGGAAGTTTGAGATAAGCGAGTTCAGGTATCAAGTTTCAAAATCGGTATAAAAATGAGAAAGTAATGACCATTTAAGGTGTCGGCCTGGTACAATTTCTCCTTCTTTGAGATATAGTAAAACAAGCACTTTTAGACATGGATTGTGAATTTTACAACAAAATTACAGCATTGACAGCTCTGTATTTCTGAAGATTAACACTGTCCCAGTGAATATAGCATAGAAAAAGACTATCATCAACGATGAACTTTTTTGCTACACATCAAAGTATTCAGTCAATATTCAAATTTCACACACACACACACATCTGTCATGGCCTGCAGTCTGGAGTAGTTTTTAATCCTTCCGCACAGAAATGTAGTCCTGAAAAACACTGACAAAACAACTGTTAAAGACATCAGAAATGACACAAAATGTATACAGTGTCTATAAATACATTTGGAATTTAAAAAGTCAAAGTAGGGATGGCTTCAAATTGGGAAATTCAAATTTTCAAAGATACAGCGACCTGGAAGTACTTCGGGATGACACCTTAAATATTTGATAAAATGGCGGCAATTTTGTTTCCATGGCAACAAAAAACAAATGGCGGAGTTATGAAGTTTCTAGATACTTATTTGAACTATATTTACTTATTTCTCCACTTTTTTCAGTTATGATGAAAGAAATTACCATAAATTACATGGTACTCTTAAGAAACATATGGAATTAATCTATTCAGCCATTTTCTTAAATTTCAAATTGCCATATCTTCTTCAATAGTGGTCCGATTTTAAAAATTCTTTCAGCGGTATGAAAGGCTTGAGGACGGCTTTTATATATACGTTAACTTTTTGTGATGAATTGCACTTTAAACAAACGTATCTCTCCCGGAAGTCACAATTTCCAAATGTGGTTCGACGAGATAAGTTATGAGATAAGCAGTTGATAAGTATTATTTATTGATAACTTATTTATATTTAAATTTCGTTTTGCATTGTTTTATCAGGCAAGATGTTTAAAGCGCACGAAGTTGACTGCCAACACGTTAACTGTAAGACAAATTGTCAAAATTAAGCAAGTGCTAAATTGGATTAAGTTATTAAGTTTTAGGAACATTTTTATAAACTAGGTATGCAGGAATCATAAGGAGTTTTAATATAAAAGCAAAGTATCTTAAAGGTAATTAATTGTACATAATGCTTGAAACGTAGTTTTTGGGTTTTTTGTACATTGTCTGTTGCAACTGCACGTCAATATCGTGCTAATGGTAGTTTTATGAACTTTTTTTTTGGCTGGGGTTGAGAGATGGGGTTAAAGCCGTTTTTCAACAGTATTTTAATTATGTAACGGCGGACAGTTAACCTAACCAATGTCCCTGGATTCTGTACCGGTACAAACATGTTCTCCACAAGTAACTGCCAACATACGAACTCACGACCCCGCGATTCGTAGACAAACGCTCTCTCTATTGAGCTATGCGGACGGACGGGCTCAGTTTTATGAACTTGTGTAAGACGACTTTATTTAGGCTGGCTAACACTGTGATTTAAAAACTACGATTACATAAGTTTCCAAAGTTTCAATTGCTGTCGTGCTAATGGTAGTTGTATGAGGTGAAAACAATTAAAATGGATATAATATACTGTTGAGTTAGCAACTTGGTGACTTGAATAAAAATGTATGAGGGCTGGAAGAGGTCAGTCATAAAGAGGAATGCTAGGAACAGGGATAGTAATAATTATAGAAAATGGTATATATCTAAAATTCTAAGTATATTTTGAAAAACAATTGAGGAACGAGATTGGTGGACAGAAGCTAAAATCAAACTTTTTTTTGACAAATATGTGTAGTTGTACGACTAATGCAAAACGTATGAAAAACAAATGGATTACATAAAAAGGAAGAGGAAGATAAGGCCTAACTAAACTAAAGGAACCAGCGTGGGAGCCATCTGGTCTAGTCGCGTAATGGCTGCCAGGTATTTGAACACTAATTTTTCACTTGGCATGGCAACAGAAGTCTAAATTAAAGCTAGTACTGTTTAAATTTCATTGCGGATGTATTTTGCATTATTGGTAGAAATATGGACAGCAGTTTATTTGGTGAATGAAACAGTAATTTAGTATAGTAGTACTTCCAGGTTTTCAAGATGTTAATTGCCATTCAGTTTACATAACTAATGTAACCGATTTAAAAATCTCTTTCAGCGGAATAAAGCTAGGACCGGCTTTTTATCTCTTACTTTTTGATGAATTGCCTTTAAACAAACTAACTCTCTCCTGGAAGTCACAATTGCAAGTGGTTCACGAGATGTCTTGAGAAAGTCTGATAGTATTATTTGTATAACTTTTAATTTAAATTCGTTTCATTGTTTTATATCAGGCAAGATTTATAAAGCGCACGAAGTTGACTCCAACACTTTAACTGTATGTGACAAATTGTCAAAGTAACCAAGTGCTAAATTGATTAGTATTAAGTTTTAGAACATTTTTAAAAAATGAGTATGCCGAATCATAAGGAGTTTGAAATAAAAGCAAGTATCTTAAAGTAATAATTGTACGATAATGCTTGAAACGAGTTATTTGGGTTTTTTTGCGTATTGTCATGTTCCACACTTCACTCAAGTGTTTGAATGGGATAGTAATAAGAACCTTTTTTTTGTGGGTAGACAGGTGATAAAGCCGTTTTTCAACAGTATTAAATTATGTAAAGCGGACAGTTAACCAACAATGTCCCTGTTCTACGACAAACATGTTCTCCAAGATAACTCCAAAACGAACTCACGACCCCGGATTCTAGACATACCTCTTCATTGACATGCGGACGGACGGCTCATGTATTAGACTGGTAGACGACTTTATTGTGCTGCTAACACTGATTAAAAACATACATTAACTGATCAAATTTTCAACTCTTCGTGCTAATGGTAGTTGTATTAGGTGAAAACAATTAAATGGATATAATATACTGTTGTTAAGCAACTGGACTTAATAAAATGATGAGGGCTGAAAGGTCAGCTAAAGGATGCAGGATCCAGGGATAGTAATAATTAGAATGGTATTTCTAAAATTCCTAAGTTATTTTGAAACAATGAGAACAATTGGTGACAGACAAATCAAACTTTGACAAAAGTGATGTAGACTAATCAACGTATAAAAACAAAGGGATTACTAAAGTGAAGGAATAAGCCTAACTAACTAAAGCGAACCGCTCGTGGCCATTGAGTCTAGTCCGTAATGGCTGCCAGGTATTGCAACACGTAATTTTCACTTGGCATGGCAACAGAACTAATAAAGCTAGTATCGTTTAATTCATGCGATGTATGTGTGAATATTGTAGGACAATTGGGACAGCGTTTGGTGAATGAATCTCTACCTTGACTATGATAGTACTTCCATCACAGCAGTGTGTTTTTGATGCATTACATAAGCAAGAACAGAGAAATCTCTTATGAAATACATGACCCCTTCTTTCCTCATGTTTACATTTATCATAACTCTTTAAAATGAAGCGGATTTGTTTCTCTGAATGGTCAGCTATGTTGGTAGCTCTTTAAAAAATGTCAGTTTTATATAGAATATATAGGGAAAACTATTTAACTGGTTGTGACCATAAGGATTTAGGTACCAGTAATTTTCCGATATGAATTTTGATTAAAACAAAATGGCTGCCGCATCGCTGGCGTAGTTGAATCAAGTCAAATGAAAAGCTCCAGCTATAGATATCGTTTCTGAGAGTAAATATAGTGTTTTCTTGCCGTTTTCATTTTCCTATCTAGTTTAGGCTCGTGAAGTTAGCTTTGAGAAGCGGAAATAGAAGAACGATAACCGTTCTGTATGGGAGACACGGTGATTGAAATCTTGTTTTAAGTTAAATCATCGTAAAGCAGAGGAGTTAACCTATGTGTTACTCAGCAGTTTGTTGTCTACGTGCAAGATAAAGGAAAGGATATAACAGGAAACGAAATTTCAAGACATTTCTGACATCGTGAAATCTGATGATTTTCGAAAGGATGGAACAGACTTTTTTGTGTGTTCTGATCAAAACCAGTTCATAACCTGTATATATGAGCTTTTGTGTTTTGTGATTCAGTCAAAATACAGTTCATTGTGCATTTTATGGCTGGTGTTAATCAACTGAAAACAAAACGTGGTGACCAAACAAATGATTGCAGGATTCCAGTCTGCACTGTAAGTAGCTTTGTTATTTACAAAATGTGCCGATTATTGCATGGAAGAAAAGGGTAGTCGACAAGATAAAAGCGTTACACAGCTCGTTGGTGACATGATACGGGGTATACGCTATCTCGAAAATCCATATCAGGCTCGAACTTCGCTCTCGCCTGATATGGATTTCCTCGACAGCGTATATCCCGTATCCTGTCACCAAAGAGCAGTGTAACTAATAGTACCGACAAAATTTAATCACATTCATGTGTAAGTATTGTAGGCTATTGCATGGTAAAATCAATTTTCCTTCAGACAATAATTCCAAAGAGTTTTGTTTTGTTCTGCAAATAAAAGAAAGAAATTTCTTATTTGTTACATGACTGCCTTATATGTTTGACAATTAGGGTTTCCAAAATAAGCGGACTTGTGAAATGACTAATCATGCATTACCAACTTTTAGTAACATCGATCTATTGGAAAATCGATAAATTTGCCTATATAAACAAAGAAGGAAAAAAATACTTAAACTTAAATAGAAAAAGTTCTATTTGGAAATCAAAAATTCGATACCCCACAAATTAAAGTTTAATTTATTCCGAATATTATGAATATTTTTTCAAAAAAATATTTTAATATTTGGTTGGTCCTTTTTGACTTTAAATAGACCCACCTCAGTTCATATAGACTCTGTAGGAAACGGTTAAAAAAACTGACATTTTCAAATATAACAGATAAAATGAGATATTTTCCGCAAAAAATCAAAAATTCGATACCCCTAAAAATGTAGAAAAATTATTCAATTTTCGTTATGTGTAATTTGTTTTAAATCTTATAATGATTTGTTTGGTCCTTTTTGCATTTTAGTGAGTACAGTGAACATTTCTTAAAAAAAATCTGGCTTTTTCCGCCGTTATTCGTAAGTACTCGGAAGCTGTTACGGAAAATATTGTCGTCTGCTAGTCTGACTTTGTCGGTACAAATTGTTATAGCTCAGAGCCTATAAATTATAAATTGTAGGCATCTTCACATTGACAAATAATAATAATAATAATAATAATAATTGTTGAACTCAAACACGCCGAAAGCTAGATCCGCTGTCGTTTAAAATAACGCTATGGAGAATTTAGTGTTCAATTTGCATTAAAGGGTCATTACTAAGGGAAAGTGAGTTGGCAATTTTTTTCATAGCCAGTGCATAGACTTCTGCAAGACACTAAATAATGAAGATTGGCAGGTCAAAATTTACAGAAGGTCTTTGGAACTCAAAGAAATGTATGTGTATTATGTTGAAATTTCAATGAATCGAAAGAATGACCCCCCAGGTCTTTTTAACTTTCTTCATACTTCATAGAAAAATAATTGTACATATACTGCGATTTATTTCGAATTTCTACATACCAACTTTCATTTTCCAATAAAATGAAATAGTTTCTGTGCTTTTTAAAAGAAATTAAAATGTTCTCTTTCCTTAGTATTGGACCTTTAAATGTACAAATGCTTTTAATTTTCTTCGCAAAATATACTTGAAGCAATTATTATTCATGTGTTTCCGTAAAATATAGTCTGTCAGTAATTACGCTTCAAAGCATTCTTAAGAAATATAACGATGATTAATTTATTAATTTTCAGATACCTATATTATTTTTGCCGAACGATCTAGAGACTTTTTTATTGCCGCGGCGGTCTGGGTCAGATTTCCGACGCAGTCATCGTTTTTTAAACAATTGGTTTTTTAAAATAATTTTTAAACAACAAAAACAAAAAATCATTTTGTATTATTCATAATATGACCAAACTTTAATTTGAAAGATAACCTTGATGAACTGATAATTATGCTTCTTTCCGAACCTCCTTTGTATATATTATTCTGTATTCTTAAATTAATGCATGTTTTTGGTACATTCTTTAATCATTCGTTTTAAAAAATTGCGATATCTATTATTTGATTTAATTGTAACAAATATCTTGAAATTACCCTTTGACTTTCATTGTGTATTACAATATTTCCTAGGGGTAAACAATATCCGGTCAGTGTTGTTTCAAGGCGGGTCATAAAAGATATGTTACCCCACTTACTATAAGTGATAGGTATTTTTATGGTTTTATGGTTTTTGCGTTGTAATATATGTCTTTCACTTTCTTCTGTCTTTATACAGTCTTTTCCCTTTCTTTCATGAAATTTGTTTTTACGATTTTTATCCTTATTTCATTCGTGAATCGTATGACAGTAGGAAGAATCAGTACAAATTTAAAATTCACATCGTTAACAAAGTTGTTCCGTAAATATTTACTGAGTAAAGATCCTGGCCCAAATTTCACGAATAATCCATCTAAGTTATTATTTAGTTAAGTCTACTTTTCTAAAATTGAGATATTGATGAAGTTATTGTTATTTAATGTTGTTGTTGTTTTTTTCCGGTAACAATATATTTATTGTTAAATTATACTATTGTAGTAGTATTTGCAGTACTTATTCAAGTCACGTAAATATGATATTTCTATTAAGGCACGATATAAGAAACTTAATCCTTACCATGCTAAATTACAATAATGAACTTTCTTTCAATTTGGACAGTACTATTAATTATGAAATAATAATAAATATTTCTTTTCTGTACATAGATATACGTTAGCATGATGTTTCATGTATTAAAAAGAAAGTAAACCTATGTGTTAATTGTGTTGAAAAACGTAGATTCGGGTGAGGGTGTTTATACTTGATAAAATACACTTAAATTCCAGTTACTACATCAGTTTATTATGTGATGGATAAATAGTCTAAATGATGGAAATAATGTTGTCAAAATTATAATTTCTCTCATTCCTCTGGTCTAAAGTCACTTATAATTATAACTGTAAATATTTCATTTCTTGTTTCTATGATCTGTCATTTTCAAAGTCCGAGCCAAAAGTAAAGAATTCCCCTCCCAAGTTCTGACCTAGGCTTATATACAAAAGCAGGTACCCTCCCATATTTGGAGTGTATCAAGTGATGAAAGACAAAGATTACCACTAATATTTATGAGGATAACCGTTGACTGATGGTACCATCCCAAATATGAAGCAACCTCTAACTCTAACAGATCAGACATGTTTACGATGGTACATGATGACAACATACCCTGATAAAATGATCACACTCCAGTCCCAAGCAATTTATGAGGGTAACTGGTGAATTGACATCTCTAGTAGCAGAGGTCAAAGTTTCACATCAGTAGAATCAATTAATAAATCAACTTTAATAAGACTAAGCTGCTAAATTACAACACTCCCCCCCACCCCTTAGCTTCTTAATTGTCCCCAATTAAGTTTAACATTAAAATATAAGTGACCACTGAGCCAGACTCTTGCTCTCAAATACTATGAAGAAGGTATCATAAGAATTATGAATACCTAAACTATATTACACTGAAATTGCTCCTCAATATAAATGATTAAGTGTCATGAATAGTAGCAAACATGCTATACTTTGTGTTTTAATAAAACTCATGATTATAGTTCGGAAGAACTATGTGACTAAATAACTTCTCAAAGTAGTATACATGTAAAATGAACTATTATACTAATGTATGTATGAAACATTAAAAGTGTAAAAAAAAATCGCCAACTGTCCTAGTAAAAAACACATGTAAAATAAAATCCAGTGTTGAATTCAGTTCATCTATAAGGTGAATATATTTTTGTAAGCACTTTCACACAATGTTTATTTCACTCCACACTAAGTCCTGGTGCCTTTATTTATTTTAACATTAACACAGTATGATGATAGAAATAGGCACAATTTTGATTAGTTTCATTGATATGTAGTCGTCTTTACCATTTACTAATGTAAGTCCTGGTGCCTTTAATTTATTTAAATTAATTAGAAAAAAAAAAGGGAATAGGCACAATGTTGGATTTTATATGGCTATGGTAGTCGTCTCTAACCAAAGTTTTAAGTCCTGTGTGCCAAGAGCATCTAATTATACAACATATGATTTTAATAAATGGCACAAAATTTTCATATCTGAAAATGAAGCCCACAAATAAATCCATTTCGATACACCAAGGCTGAATGGGATTATTATTACCAATAGCAGCCACTAATTAAATCCATACAAGAATATTTAATCCATTTGAATACACTTGTGCTGAATGGGATTATTATTACCATTGCAGCCACTAATTAAATCCATACAAAGAATAATGAAATGAATAAGTACACACTTATAATCCAGGACGAATATTAGTTAGCACTTAAAATCCAGAAGGAATATGAACTTAATCCAAAACAATTAACACTTTTAATATTTATAACTATTGTGCACCATGTTGGTATGGTCTGTATTGGTCCGTTCCTAGAACTTCTCCTCACTTGTTGACTGGTACTGTCCAGGCAGGGTTGGAAGTTTGCTGGAACCCTTCATTTTTGATTTATGGTTATTTTCCTTAGACTTCACCATGTTTTGATTGCCAATGGGTCTTTTTTTTTTTCCATGAAAACGGTTTCAATCTGTCATGATGCACTATTCTTGATTTGCCATTTGGGGAAAGTCTTATCTCATACAAAAGGTCTGTGATCTTCCTTGTAATAACATAAGGCCCCTTCCAAATATTAGGGTCAATTTTCTTGCTGATTCCTTTATGTCTAGACTTCTCTAAGCACAAAACTAACTGTCCTTTACTAAAATGTGTTTTTGAAATCCGGGTGTCATAATCACGCTTCTGTCTGACAGCATTCTTTTGCAAATTAGTTCGTGCTATATGATGCGCCTCTGTTAACTTCTCTTGTAGTTGAATGGCATAGTCCACTGAACTTATCTTGTTCTCTAAAATGCAGCCAAGTGAAATGTCAACCGGGATAATAGCTTCTCGTCCCATCATTAAATAATTTGGCGTGAATCCGGTCGCCTGGTGGACACATCCTCTGTAATGCGGAGGTGATTAAATTAAGATTTTCATCCCAGTTTGTTTGATTGGAGTTTACATAAGTAGATATCATATTTTGGCAAAACTTGATTGAATCTCTCTGGTCCACCATTTGCCATTGGCCTATATCCACTAGTCCTCGTTGATTAATTTCCAAAATCCGACAGACTTCACTGAACAACTTGGATTGGTAATTTGTCCCTGATCAGAATGTATGTCCAAAACACATACCATATCTGGACAAAAATTCATATACAATCTTATGAGCAACGGTACTTGCTAGCTGATCTCTGGTTGCGTAACACTCAGCCCACTTGGTAAATCCATCAATGACCACGATAATATACCGATTTCCGGATTCTGTCTCATTAAGTGGCCCCATTATGTCCGTCTGTATACGATCCATAGATGGCCAACTGTGTACTCTGTTTAATGGTGCCCTCGGCATGTTTCCGGCCTTTTTCGGAATGCACACTTTTCACAACTTTTGATATGCAAACTGGACGTATTCCTTCATTTTATACCAGTGATATTTGAGATGTATTTGGAATATGTCTTTGAAATTCCTAAATGTGCTCCAGTAATTGAATCATGACAAGATATCAAAAGTTCCTTATATAGTACTCTAGGCACTATCAACAAAAGCCGATGGTCTTTGCACTGTCAATGTACTTTTTAAATAACACATCCATCAATCAGAGTTAACAGGTCATAATTTAGCCAATAATTTCCGCACACTTGGTGAATTCCCTGCTACCTTATCTCTCAGGGGTCGTCTGTTTTCCTTCAAGCCACTGTATCACATTCCTAAATCTGGGTCTGCTCTCTGTAATTTGGCCATTTTGACAGGTGAACAATTAACTGTGTTAAAACTGTTTGAGACAACCTAAGTTAGATGTTTGCGCTGCTCCTCGATAATGCAACATGTTCATCCAGTATAGCATTTACGTCCTCGTTCAACACACTCCTCGTTATCGTCACCAAAGTTGAAGCTATTTTCCACTTTGTACAAACCATTTAAATCCAGACTATTATGGAATCGAAGTCGTTGAACGCGATTTCGGAAGTACTTCCCAGTCTGTTTTAATCCATGGAAAAGTGTATTGAAACAACCTATCAACTTCATGATTTGCAGCTGCATGAACACAAAAATACTGCTCCAAAATCCACTATTTTGAGCCTTCACTCTCGTAATATGACTGGCCTACTCCTGATTCCCAATATTCAAGTTTTTATCGAATAATGGAACAACGTCATTGAATTGTGCAAAATCTGACCAGGAATCGTGTTTCTTCAAACAAGTCTGAAAACCCCTTACATGGTAAACTTTCAAGTAATTGTATTCCCATCATAGCACTGACACTCCTCTGGTTCACATGGAATTCTGGACAGGCTATCAGCATTGATATGCTTTTGTCCCACTACGATGTTCGATTTTAAAAGTTATACTGTGACAAAACCTCTGCCAGCGCGCCATTTGATCAGTAGGTGACTTAAACGACATTAACCACCTAAACTGGAACAGTCAGTCCTTAATAAAAATTCTCTACCTAACAGAAAGTGTCTAAACTGGTTATAAATGTCACTACACCCAACAGCTCCCTTCTTGTGGCACAATAACGTCGCGTGTGTTTGTCAAATGATTTACTCCACAAACATAATGGTTTTTCAACATAATCCTGAGCTGTATCTGACCATTGCATTTGCGACAAGCAACCCCCGCACAGAAATTGCTACTATCAGTATCCACTATGAATAAGCCTTCCTCTTTTGGATATGCTAACACTTCTTCGCCTGTCAATGCAGTTTTTTAAGTCCATAAAAGCACTATCCTGTTCTGGTCCCCAGTAATAAACGCTCGACCGCCTCTGTTAAGCGATTAAGTGGTGACGCCCTAGCACTAAATCCCTTGATAAACGTCTGTAATAACTACAAAAACCTAAAAAACTTCTGAGTTCGGTTAAATTCCGCGGCACAGGCCATTCTTTCACAGCTTTAACTTTCTCTTCTGAAGGAACGTATTCCAGAACTGTCATTGTGTGACCTAATATATTTATGCGCTTTTGGAGTAGATTGCACTTGCTTGGTTTTAATTCAAGTATTTTCCTCCAATCTGGTTAAAATTTCACTAACCTAAACAATGCCTGATCAAACGTTTCGGCAAAAGTACAAATATCATCCATGTAAATAATCATTGTCCGCCATTGTAAGTTCTTAAACACTAATTCCATACACCGCTGAAATGTATGTGGAGCCCCTGTAAGGCCCTGTGGCATAGTAACGTATTGATACAGACCGCCCTCTGCTGGTGCCAAATGCAGTCTTTTCACGATCTCTCTCATCCAATTCTATCTGGTAAAATCCTGACAAAAGATCTAATGAACTGTAATAATTATTTTCCTCCCAAACTTTCTAAACAACTGTCAATTCTCGGCAATGGATAGGCACATTTTTACTTAGATCATTTAAACCCCTATAATCCACAACGACAACGCACTCCTGCCTGCGGTCCTTTTTTCCTTACAAAGCATAAAAGGTGCAGACCATGGGCTCTTACTTTCTTCAATATTCCCATTTCAAGTTTGTTGTTGAATAATTTTTTCTTCTTGGCCTTCGAACGCTTTTGCACCCGTCTAGGTGGTATTTTTACAGGTTGAACATTTTCTTGCCACCTCAATTGTATGTCGCACTA
Source organism: Mercenaria mercenaria (assembly GCF_021730395.1). Classification (NCBI taxonomy): domain Eukaryota; kingdom Metazoa; phylum Mollusca; class Bivalvia; order Venerida; family Veneridae; genus Mercenaria; species Mercenaria mercenaria. The sequence continues at coordinate 116,716,886 of NC_069361.1, read as the reverse complement.
ATGAAGTACGCCCTAAATCTGTGGAGGAACTGGAAAAAGCATTTTTATGTTTCTCCAATAGACACTTCAATGCTTCTTTTTGTGACTCATTGAGATTTTCAGAGGATCTATGGTACAAGTCCTTTAACCCACTACTCCATTTAGTCATGTCATATTTATGTCATTTTCACTTGTTTTTGGTATTATTGTCCAATATTTCACAGTCATTTAAATCGACATTTTCTCTCCATCAATAATCCTCTTGTTTAGTTTCATGTAAATATCCCAATAATGACCCTTTTGATAATTTCATTTCTGTTAGAGGTGTTAACTAGTCTAATGGGAATTGAATCACCCTGAATTCTCTTTGAGCAATGAGCACACTTCCCATCAAAACATTGTTAGCCGGTTGTTTATTCTCTGAAGGGTAAATGATGCCCAATGATGAATTAATTGCACCGAAATTTATAGCCTCCCCAGGTATTACTGTTTCTGAATTCGCTGGAATTGTTACTCTTGACCTTGTGGTCACTCTGACTGCCCTCAAGGGAACTTTTTCAACTGGAGTTCTACACATTTTCCCCATTCAATTTAATCCCTTTTTAGCACTAAGTTGGTAACATTTTCATACAAGAGTCTAATCCAATTAGTCCATCTTCATGAATAGGTGCAATTAATACAGTGTAATTAAAAGTTTGACCCGATGCACTAAATGAAAATTCACATTGTCCATCTATGGCTAATAAACCATCATCCGCAACTTCAAGACGTATTGAAGGGTCAACTTTACACATACTCAGGTCGCACATCCTCTGGTATTCTATGATATAATGCAGTAGAAAAAATTGTAGTACAGGCACCAGTATCTAGGACTAAGTTCGCGCGCACAGTTTGAAAATATTTACAGGCAATATAATGAAACACCATCCGTATTAGCACTCCTACACTTAATAGTCTTAAATCAACTTCACTGTTATTGACCAAGTCTGGGCCGTTAGGCTTGGTCGAAGCTAGTTTTCCGACTTGTTACCTTCCTGAAGGTTTGCCTTACACTCGTCCGCATAGTGACCAAACTGCTGGCATCTAAAACACTGCACATCTTTCTTGGGCGCTGATTTACTTACGATCCGAGGCTGATCTACTACTTTTAAACATTCAGCTGGTTCGCGAGATGATCAATCTTTTTGCCTATGTTGGATTTCAGATCCCTACCAAATTCTTGCAGTCTTGCTTCTGTTACATAAGGTTCCCTGCACGTGTCAATGTCCTAATTCTCGCCCCTCTCTCACGTCATCTCTGATGCGGAATAGTTGTCGAGCAATTCTCCTTGCCTGATCGATAGTTTTTGGGTCCTGCATCCCAATGAACAAAGCCGCCTGAGAATCCTGAAGTCCCTTAAGAAAGTGCCGAAGTTTATCGTTTTCCCTCGTCTCGTTGTTTGCTGTGGGGTAACCTTTTATTACCAACCTCTTAACCTCTGCCACATATTCAGCCAACGATTCTTTTCCCTATTGTATTTCCGGTTTTTCTAACTCAGCCAGATAGGAGGAAGTGGAGCGCTTTTCCTGAAATCGCATCGCCATAGATGATTTTTAATCTTCGCATAACTTGACAATTCGTCAGCTCCCAGCTGCTTGAAAGCGTATTCTGCAGCATCACCGCGTAAACTGTTCTTAAGGCGGAACAAACGTTCACTATTGTCCCACTTGCCACTGCATCAACCATAGCTTCAAATGGGTGAATGAAACTCTCCCAGGATGATTTGCCATCAAAGATAATTTGCCTTGGTAGAGGAACCTCGTATTTATCACGGCCTCTCTGTTGATTTTGCTGCCTTGATGTATTGCTGTTTTCATTCGAAGCTGTGTCCCTTTCATTGACTAAATTTCTTATCTGATTGTCTTTTTCCATAGAAATGTCATTGATTCGTTGTTGGTAACTGCGTTACTAATTCATCTCTTTGTAAAGTACTTTCCTGTTCATTTTTGCGTAGTCTCTCACTTAAGGTCAAGTTATCAACTTCTGCCGATTTAAAGTTTTTGTCTCAAAAGTTCAACTTCAGCTAATAATTGTTCATGACTATCATCGTCTTCAGTTCTGACAGAATCTTTTTCGTGTTGCTTTTAGGTCCCATGATTATCACTTAATTGTCACCACAATATTTGAATAGAAGTATATGTCCAAATTTCTTATAAGCACGTGTATAAGTCCATTTCCGTCGCTGCCACCAGTGTTGAAAAACGTAGATTCGGGTGAGGGTGTTTATACTTGATAAAATACACTTAAATTCCAGTTACTACATCAGTTTATTATGTGATGGATAAATAGTCTAAATGATGGAAATAATGTTGTCAAAATTATAATTTCTCTCATTCCTCTGGTCTAAAGTCACTTATAATTATAACTGTAAATATTTCATTTCTTGTTTCTATGATCTGTCATTTTCAAAGTCCGAGCCAAAAGTAAAGAATTCTCCTCCCAAGTTCTGACCTAGGCTTATATACAAAAGCAGGTACCCTCCCATATTTGGAGTGTATCATAGTGATGAAAGACAAAGATTACCCCTAATATTTATGAGGATAACCGTTGACTGATGGTACCATCCCAAATATGGAGCAACCTCTAACTCTAACAGATCAGACATGTTTACGATGGTACATGATGACAACATACCCTGATAAAATGATACACACTCCAGTCCCAAGCAATTTATGAGGGTAACTGGTGAATGACATCTCTAGTAGCAGAGGTCAAAGTTTCACATCAGTAGAATCAATTAATAAATCAACTTTAATAAGACTAGCTGCTAAATTTACAACAATTGTATAAAATGTAACGATTTCTAAATATTTTAAATAACATATTCATATTCTTAAATATTACTTTTATTTGACAATTAATAAAGTATTATATAAATTTTCGACTTGTTCCGATTTTCACTTTAATAATTATCAAAACTTCATTCAATTCAAATATATCGTTTAGCAAACTGCCCGCTTGTAAATGCATCAGATAATGACCGAAAGATGTTAATTATCGACTTTCCCCCGTGTTACTACAACAACAACAATTCGTACGGAAATCAACGAATCCGTCCGGTAGCGATGATATTGGATTATTGGTTTTATTGATTTTTATGATAGGTAGATCTGTCTCGCTTTATCGGCTTCGAGATGTTACTAAAAGTTGGTAATGATTAAAGGCAAAGAAAATCTCCTATATAAGTGCCCCCCCCCCCCCCCCCCCCCCAAATACCAGACTTTTTAATCCCCAATATACAAGATCCTGTCTGGTCCAGTCTGATAAGGGTCCATAAAACCCCTGTAGATTTGACATGTAGCGTAATTTTGTCAGAGAATCATAAATTTTATATGCCTACAGGTAAATTGGTTATTTCCTGTGTTTTTGCATTTTATTATTGAAATGCTGTTGTTTTTTTAGTCTTTTTTCAGCATGTACACAAAATTATTTTAATTGATAAGATACTAATTTTGATTGCTCAGTCATGTTGAGTAATGTCCTGGCCAATTAAATTGTAACCTCTTATAGCAAAGCATTTCTCCTATAAAATGATTATTCAAAACTAATAAGAGAAATTACAAGTTTGTTTATTCAATGATTATGATCTTTAAAACAAAGTAACAAAATAAAAACGAAAAAAAAAGATAATTGCTGGATTTTATTAGAAATTAAAGAAGCGTTCAGTTGCATTTTTAATAGATAAAGAAGGTATATAGACAGAAGGATGTTATATATAAAAATGCTTAATTCCTCTTGTGTTGTCTAAATAATGTTAACTTTCTTTTATGTATAATAAAATCCAGCAATAAGATATATCATTGTTCAAAATACAACAATAATTTATTACTTCTAAAAGCTATGTGCCGGAACGCATTTTTTATTTTTTGATAATAAAAAAACAGCAAATAATGAGATGTAATTGTTAAAAAACTTACTTTATTAAAAATATGATAAAACACTGTTGTATCTTATCACTTTGTTTATTTAGTCCTAATTCAATCAAGCTTTCTAAACTCGTTATAAAGGTGAGAACTGATTTGCTATAAAGGTGAGAAATATCACCTGCAATTTATTTACTGCACAGTAGCTAAACAGTAGCTTATTATGATAAACAGAAGCAAGTCTACCAATGGTCCTGACTTGTGTATTGGCCCTTATCGCCAATACGCAGACCTTATCATCTCCATAGGCCACATACCAGGCATACCAGAATCAGTGTCTTTAAGGTAATGGACCCGTTAACAATCGGCAACTTCCGTGCCATTACGTATCTTCCGTATGCGATTTCGGCAACCTTCGGCCGCAACAGAACATAAACTTTCATAACTACTGGAGAACGCCCAAATCGCACACGGTTGTTACTATGGGTCCATTACCTTAAAAAATCACAGGACTGTATTTCATGTGCGTTATCATTGGTTATTCTTGCCTTACTTGCTTCAAATTTTCCCCAAGATATCAAAAGTTAATTGGCTGAATGTTGTTTGTGCCATTCTTATATATCTTAAGTACTGCAAATGTAATTGAAGTGTTTTATTTATGAATAACAACGTAAAAATTAAGTACTGCTATTTTCAAAGCATTCCTAGGTAAGTTATCTATATTCATCTATGTTAAGAGTTTGTTATGTGTTGCAATATTGTTTTCATTAAAATATTCCTTTTTTGAATCTGCGGGTAATTGCACAATTATTTTGTTGAAATGATTCCAAATTGCACTACAGACGTTCTAGAAACGGAGTAGCATGCCCCTGGAATCCTCAATATGATTTCTCGAAGCCCTAGCTACGCTCCTGAATATCTTCAAAGATGTAGATAACAATCATTGATTATCAAGTAATAGCAATTCGTAATATTACTGGTAACTCAGTTTGTAGAACACATAACTGCCTGTTATTAACGTTTTACCATCTTTCAAACGAATTTTATCCATGACGGTCCTGTATCATTTATTTCTTAGAGAGAAGTAAGTAGTTACATTGGTGGAGTAAGTCAGTGCAAGTGCTATGTCGAGGGACACTGGCATGTTCGTTTACTTATCAACGGTTCTTAATCCAACACATACACTGTAAATGTAAAATTATTTTTATTTCAGATGTTCAGATCGATCTAAGTGTATAGAATGGGCTGCGGAAGTTCCAGTACAAGTGTTCGAACTTTCAGGAATCCAGAAGAAAACAAGAACTACCGAAGTCAAAAAGCGCCTTCTAGGCATTTGTCTGCAACAATCTCCATAAGAAGTCAAAAATTTGAAACGAAAGAAAAGACGAAAAGAAAGTCGTCTGCATCTACTTCCGCGTCTGTATCCAGCAGCAGACAACAAAGAAAAGGAGATAAAGGAAGTCGGGAAAAGAGTGCTAGCTCTAAGAAATATTCTGACGTTATAAATAACAGTATACCTTTTGTACCTGTGACTTCACATAACGAAAATGAACACGCAGAAAATAAAACGGAAACCAATGTCATTCATTTTGAAAATGACACTGAAGATATTAATAAAATAGAGGAGAAGAATTTTGAGGCTAAGAGACATCACGAAGAAATTCAGAAACAGACTTGTAATGCCGGTAACAAATAATTTATCTTGACAAAGTATATTACATTGTACTATAAATAATCGATAACAATCGATTTCTACTTGTCTTTCCATTCCAGTTAGTGTCGTGTGTAAATCTAACTGTTTTTGACCTGTAAGATTTCTAAGTCATTTCTGTAAGATATTCAAATTTATACCAGACCAGCACAACAGAATAACTGAACGAGCGATGGTTTTTAATGACTTTTTTGGTAAACGTAAGATGAAGACATTCTTATATGTAAGCAATTTATATCTATGAACAATAATACAGTATTTCTATTCTGGTTTACTTTCTTGTCCGTCTCAGATTCTTATTGTCTCTTTGTTGAGTACCATCCATCCGTTCTACAGAAATATGCTTTTTTCGCCAGAGGTAAAATTGCAAGTAATTAAAACATAAATCTATTTAACGTTACAACAAAATGTCTTAAATAGCGATACCTTCAAAAGATGATAAGATTTGCATTTTAATGTATAAAACAAATGCTAGAGATTCTACAAATGTACAGAGAAAGATCCCGCTTACGTATTTGAATAAGCTAAGCTGAACCTTGTATAGTCCAACCAGACCCCATTTACCAGATTGCAAACGGACATCTATGATTGTTGTTTAAGTAGTAATTTAGATTTGTGAAAAAGCGGGACTGGAAGACTATAGCAATTTGTTACATGCTCGAAAGAAACATCGCTCCGATTTTAATATAATATTAAAACCTTTTATATAAGTACTTCGGCTTGGAAAAATCTGTCTGTGATATTGTATATACTATTTTATGGTATACTTGCCTTACAGGTCATGTCTGTGATGTAGTGCATAAGTTCTCATTGTGTTTGTCTTTTTTGATAAATTAAAATTCTATAGAAAATCAAAATTGTCATTTATTAATTTCTTTTTTCTCTCTCTCTCTCTATTTGAAAACTATGAAAACTATGCATTCCTTTTTGTTATGAATTAGCAATTCCATATAATTATTGTATAAATGAATCCATAAATGAAATAGGATAAAATCGGACGATGGCCAACCCGACTGTGCAATCGGAAGTCCGATTGCTGCAGACTCTAGCTGTGCAAGTGTCTTATCCTGTAATGAGAATAAAAATTTGTAATATTTTTAAAGTTTGTTACTGCAGTATAAAATGTCTCATTTAAACAGCTAGTGTCGTTTGAGTGAGTAGAATAACCTCTCATAAATCCGTAATTTCGGCAAATTGCAAGGCATACAACTCTTGATAACCTTGTGGTATATACCATTGTATTCATCTCCCTTATACTATTGCCACATGTCGTTTACACCATACACGTTGCCAGATATACTGTGTTTTATTCTCATACATAAAACGGCTTACCTTTATTTAATGAAAAACATATAAACTTAATATATTTCTCATTAATGTCAAACTACAAGAACTTAATAATAGCAATACATTTTCACGGCTAAGAACTACATGATTTCAATTCAATATATGCCAGGCAATTATAAGAAATGTTTTACATAAAATACAAATGCTATGATATTAACAAATAAATTTGGCGAATGAAATACCCCCCTTTTCGCTTTATATTTCGTATTACGAAGTCGTAAAAGTGTCGAAAATATCATTAATAATATTATTTCCGATGCAACAGAAGCGTCTATCAAGACAATTGTATCGAGAGAGAAAAATGGTCTTTTACGCCGACGGTGTCGCAGGCGTTAACGGCGACGATGGAAATAACCTGGTTCCCTGCTACCCATTTCTCAAAGTTTACAGGGGACCACTGTACTATGACGAATATTTGCGGGAATGGAACGAGGCGATGGTAGGACGAAAACAGGGACGAATAAAGGACAAGAACGGCGACGAGAAGGAACTATTACAGAACTAGGATTTAGGTATTACCGTCTTATAAATAGGTACCGTGATATCATGGTGACAGGATGTCAAGTGGCCGGTAACGTTAACAATGAAGGTGAATGACGGGAAATGTAATGAAATGGTAGTTGCGAAGGTGACTGAACGGAAAATGTGACGGTCGGTAAGAACCACAATAAAAACGGCGGGATGGTTACGGTGACAGAGATGGTGTCAGTTACGGGGACAATAATAGGAGCGTGACAAAACAATTCACTTTACGGTGACAGGACGACACGGGACAAGACAACAATTATATGTAACGGTATGATGATGATGAATGCGATGGTGACAATGATGATGATGATGATGATAATGATGAAGATAAGTAATTAGGCCTTCTTTCACTTTTAAAAGTACAATAGAAACTACTCGGACTACTTATAGCTAGCTGTAAACCTCAGACATCATTAAATGTGTCGGTTGGCGTGCAAGCGAGCGTTACATTGTGGGAAAATAAACAGAAATAAATATTTCCACATGCTGAATAAAAAACAAAACATAAATTTCCTTAGATTCCAATCTATAGTTATAAACAATTCTTAATGGTTTATGCAATGATATCCTCGCTATATTCACAAGGTAAGGTTTCTTTATTGTTGGAAAGATTACTTTTATTTATTACGGGTGGGTAAAACCGGCAATACGAGTAACTATAATTCTTTGGTAACAATAATATAATGCTATTCTAAAATCATTTTTTATGTTTTCAGACATGCAAATAATGGAGAAATGCAAATGTTTTCCATATGATGTTCATTTATCAACTGACTATTTGATTTTGAACTTACTTGAACTTTAAAATTAACACGTTTGCTGATGTCGTCATATCTTGCAATCCTCTATTGCACATGCACGATTTTATTCCTTAAAGTCTTCCATTGTATGAACATTATAAATAGTGTATGCGTTTTTCAAAATTAGATTAAGGCCTAAAGCTTCTACTTAGTTTAATTAGTTTTATTTCTGGGTTTACTGCATGCACGAAATGTCAATGTCGCCGTGCACCCTTATCGTGAGAAATTAACCGTAAAGTCAACCCGACATTCTGGAAGTCGATGGTTCTGTGCACGTGCCCGCTCATGCGTAAAATACACATCCTCATTCGACCTAACTTGTGCTGGTGTGTCAACTCACAAAAATATGACTTGATTTAAGTTATCTCCGAATTAAATCTTTCTCCGGATGAATGTAATGTGTTCCACTTTTCTCTATATAAACATACCTGTGTATTTTCAATCATCCCTTCATAGGTGTGCTTTCTTTAAAAATCGATTAACATAGTCTATTTCCAAAGCTGATTTAAACAAACATTTATCTCCGAAAGGTCACGATCTTCAAATGTGGTTGGAAGAGATAACTCCGCAGTTTCGAACTTCCAGGCGGGTTTTATTATTTTATCATATGCTTAATGACACAAAGATGAAGTGATATTGTTTAGTTGCTATTTTCCATCAAGGAAATTGGTATTTTATGAAAGAAACTTTTGTTTCAATGTAATACGGTTTCTTGAGAATAGATATTTATCTAATATATTATTTATCACGTGAAGAAAACCGCGCGTGCAATGGAGTCTGCTACTGAAAGATAGGTGGACAAAATATTCGTATTTACTGATCAAAATTTGATACATTTGGATGAAAATCAGATATAACGTTTTTGCCATCAGTTATATTTTTTATATATATATTTGCAATCATCGTCGACGTAACAGATGGTCTTTTTTTAAACATAATTTGATTTTACTGTGCTGAAAATATGAGAAATAAATTAGATTTTTTTTCAAAAGTATTTTGTAACATGCGACGATTAATAAACATAGATCTTTGTCGGCGTTATTGCACTTGTTGAGATAAACGAACTTTTTTTTATCTCTCTAATATATTGTATTGAGAAATCTGAGCTTTTTACAGGTTATTATATAGAAATGCTTTCCTTTCTGTTACAACAAAATAAATAAATATGACAATCAAAAAATAATACTACTACTTCTTTCCATTATAATTTACTTAATTAGAATACTTGTTTTGATTCTTAAGCTGAATGTAATAAACAATTTATTCTTAGACAAAATAATTAATAAATCTGAGCTCCTTTATATGTTTTTTCTCTCATTTTTATAGGATATTGAAAAGAACTTCTTTCATAGATTACGGACTACGTGTAGGTGATTTGAACAATAACGCATGTTTTATTGGAAATAAAAAAAGTATTTCATTTCACTGCTTAACTACATTATTTGCGAGGAAGTAAAGGTTAACAATATACAAAATAAGAAAAGTATTTCATTTTGTTAAAGATTATCTAGTCGGTAGAAAAACTATTATAATATACCAGATACGACTAAACTCTCTAATTCACACAGGGAAATTGTAAACGCTTTAGCCTGGTAAAGAATAAAGGGCAGGATGACCGCCCTTTGCATATTCTAAATACTGTTGTAAAATGTATATTAGAGAGAGGCATTAATACAACACTACAAGGAAAAATTAGCTTACTGATATTCTTGCCTCCTCTTCTCTCTTCTGAAGTTTGTGTTGTACTGAAATTACCTCTTTATTCAATTCAATTATATACTTCTTTTGATATTTATCTACACGTCAGGTTTTGTGAAATGTGAAAATGGAATAGATCTAATACAGCTGCTGTTGTAACTATGTAAAATTTATACAAATACACCACTGATTAATGCACGTTGTCTGTTTTCATAGCTAATAAGCCACACTAAACTCACACATCATTTGTAATGAAAACAAAAAATTGGACGTTTCAAAAGTCTGTCAAAACATTTGCGACAACCCACGTAATTAAATGTGCGTGAGATGTAAATATTGTTCCGCCGTAAGAACGGTTAACGGATAATTAGCCTCGGTCAAAGGTGAGCGGTATCTTTGTGAGCAGTATCATATACTTCAGGAAAAATCCTTCCAGAAATATCAATGAATTATTTAATATAAAGATCTGAATTTCTCAAAAAAATCATTCTATCCCGCAGATGATTGCATCGCAAGCAACACGACTATCCAGACAAAATCCCCCCACCCCTTACAATATATTCGATTGGCAACATTCAAGATATGCAGACACAAAACATATTAGTGATATTCGAATAGTCCCCAGATTTTTTTTTGCTCTGTAGAGCGTCTTTTTTTTTTTTACTTGCATTGCATTTTTGCTATAATCACATGACAGCTCTATTCTTGGCATTTGGGTAGCATTTTCATTACAAAATAATTGCACTAGAGAATTTTTCATGAAAACTTGGATCATATTATATTTACACTGCCGTTACAATATTCGATCTCGTTTTTAACTGATTTCACAGGGCAGATATTTTTCTTGCATCAAACACGACTCCCACATTTCCTTTGATTTTTCCTCCTCACAGACAAATTTCTTCAAGAAAATGTAAGTTTCAGATATTTATTATGGGTTATAATGTGTGCTGCAATCACTGGAAGTTTTCTCGATTCTCAGTAGTTCAGCCTTTGTTTTTTTTTTTTTTTTTTTTTTTTTTTTTTCTTATACAGGTGACAGCGGAAAAACTGTCCTTCGTGTTGATCAATGTGAAGATCACTTCAATGTTTTTATTTTTTATGTGTTTCTCGAACTTCATATTAGCAAAATATAAGTCATTCGCGGAAACAACATTTGAGGAATAAAAACAAAATTATAGAATTACATGTCACGTCAATTCATTACAGGTTCAATGGAAAACAGACATTGATTTAGGTAATCAACACAATTTATAACAGGTTGTTGATTCTGAGGTGTCAGGAGATAAGATAAACAATACGTTCATTTCCCCCTATAGCTGTCAGATTCTGCCAGAGATAGATAATGTATCATGCAATTAGACCAAAAGATAGCGCAATAAAATGGCCTATGTAATGGTCATAACACTGTTTCTAGTAACTGCTTTTTAATGGTAGTACTTCCTATATTGCCCCCATACTGGATTTTGAAAGGAAGCGGGAATAATGTGTAACCATAATCTCCGCTATATAATACCAAAGATGAATAAAATACATTTTTTTTATTTTTATGGCTCTTTGATAATACAGACAGTGAAGGAATCTATTTGCTTAGAAAATGGAATATACGGACAAAGCAGCTTCGATTATTTTTTATTATCATTATTTTTTTTGTGAACCACTGGCAGTGTACTATAAAACAGCATTGCTCGTATGAAATGTATTTTCATCGGTATTTGTGTACGAGAAAGGAATAAAGGCTATCTACTTTTAAAGAAAGAGGAGGATGTTTGTTCGTTTATATTAAGATGACTTACAATTAGTCACCCTGTTTCTTTAACATAGGTTTTCCCTCTTGACTACCCACTGTTATATGCAATATAACATGCCTGACAAATTAGTCATTATCTTTTACAGCATTCCTGTTTTATCTCTTTTCATGTGACATATCGTTTCTCAAACGAAAATAATAACAATCCCAAACATTTCGCGTTGATTGTGTCAACATTTCGCCATGCTTGTTGATAACCTTGACTCTGTGTGGTAGCGATCGTTGCGAATTAAAAGGTCAGAAGGTCGACTTGAAGGTCAATTAAGGAAGATAAATTAATTTTGATAAAAGACCCGGTAATCTCTCTGACGTGAAGTGGTGGGATATATCACCACGGTGTCTCACCGGTTTGGAATTTCATAATGATTTAAATGCCGGATCAAAAGGTTACACTGTACATCGTGCACGTGCGTATTGTCTGACCATGACTTATGGAATCTGCTTTGACTATGTTTATTCTATCATTCGGATTTTGAATTTTTTCTGAATGAAGACGGTAACCATTACCAGACAGTGATAGACTAGCTCTTACACTATGATATACCATTTTATAGTTTCATGATTCAGTACAGTGGATTGAGCCAGTCTATATCCTATGGCCAATGTCATGATAATCTGCTATGAAAACCTCTAGAATAGACTGACTTTTGTCTCGATGAAATGAAATTGGACAAAAAAGAATATTTCTTTTAATTTCTGTATTATTAGTCTGGTGGCTAGTCTAATAAAGTGCCATTGAAGCGTTTATCATGCTGGAAAAATGTATAGCTCTAGCTGGTTTTCAGAAAAAAGTTCAGTGAGGGTTCGAAGAAATGTTAAATGGATAGACTTGTCTTTGCACTTTGTGGCAAGTCTTAAAAACTTAGTGAAAAATCTTAGGTCATATACTATTCATTTTCTGGAGCGTAATTGGACATTACATTTATTTATTTATTTGGGTTTTACGGCGCACCAACACAGTATAGGTTATATGGCGCCAAACAGGACTACAAATTTTGGTTTCACATCTCATTTACATCAAAATAAAAACATGAGGTATGGAATCAAAATTTGCATACCTGCTGGAATCACAGAGTTACAGCAAAACCAAGTGTTAAGACCCTATTAGTCGCCTCTTACAATCATGCAAGGGTAAGTAAATATCCTGACATGAGTTTGTTAGAAAAAATACATCACTTTTCATGATAAACATGCACGGTAGGTTCGCCAAAATTACCGTAATTTGGGTCCACCCCCACCATCTTCTTTGTTTCATATAAAGAACTGATCTACGTACATGTACTTTTATAAAACATCACTTTTTTCTACACCTCCCTGTCATGAATGTTCTGTCATAAACTGAAAGAGAACAACGAAATGAAATAGGGGTTGATAGTTGCTAATAATATACCTGTCAGTGATGGCAAAAAACATGGATATTTGCTCTTACCCGCACAATAAACCCCTACTTTCAGTTTAGATCTGCAAAGCTAAATGAAAAAAAGAGGATCTATTTACCACGGAAGCATATTTTGACCGAATTACTGAACTTATTTCTAATATAACATTACATTGTGTAACTGCAATAGAACATGTAAAATAATAACTGTTATTTGTCTTGTTTCCCCATTTTCACCAATACGTAGATAACACTAATGGGTATAGATAAGATTATCTCCCTTGTCAATCTGACCACTGTCATCAAGTGTCTGCCTCTCATCACGTGGTCATTAACAAATTACTGTCAATGACGTAATCGCCGTATCTATATAACGGTACAATGAAAGTGAGCGAGCGTCCATGCAACGGTTAATTGGTTATCACCCGCTGAGGAAAGGTCTGCGACAATTTTACATATGGCGTCACCAAGCTCTGACCTGGCCTGGCCTGGCTGAGCCTAATTTTTGTCAAGGTCGGGTCAGGCTAGAAGATTTACATATTCTAATATTCGTTGTAGACACAATCATGATCTTTATAAAACAATACGGCCTTTAATATACCAGTTCTGATAGTAGTGATGTGATACTACTTAATAAATCCATTAACACATAGTAAATGGATGGACCTGGAGACAGAATAAGATTACAACTGAACATTCGACAAGATACTAGCAATAGTCCATTTCTAGGCAAGCGTCTAAATATTGGAAAAGTCTTCATCGGTAGACGCATTCTCAGCGAGAATTCTCGAGACGCAACGAGATTTGAAAAACTGGGGGCTCTTCAGTTATTTATCGATTTTTGCCACACACCTGAACTCTCTGCTACCAGTATATCCGTGTAGGTACCTTGAAACAACTATTTTGGACTGAGACAATTAACCTTAGCTAACATTACTGGGTATTTAAATGTGATAAATTCACATATCACTTAATGAGACTTACTTTTCTTGTTGACAGCACACAATTTCGATTTAATAAATGGAAAAAAAACACTAGTAGAAATATTACACTGGTGTAGTCCTTGATGTCAGGTTCCTTTAAAAACTGCCATCACCTTTGATTCATTGAAAACTATGGCCTCTCATAACCTGGTCTGGTTCGGTCGTAAATTGAGCACATAGGGCCAGGCCAGGATGCTGTCATACAAACAAGAACGAATGTATTATCGCGTCTGACGCTGTGCAAATACTTAAAATAAGACAAACAATTTATATGTGAGTTTAAATTATGTCCTTCATGCAAAAAAATGGTGTTTTCACTTTAACTACATTAGTATTATATAGTTTATTCCTCATATCATTATGTTATGTGCTTAGTTACTGTATGTGTATGAGAAAGTGTTTAAAAGGATAGATTCTAACCAGATGTTGATCCACCCTTATGTATATAGATAATTAATCATAAATTGACCTTTATTTATAACGAAAAAAAAATTCTTTACTCTGACAAGAGATATTATATTTCTGAGACTAAACACTGACTCGAGTTTATATGAGAAACAACAAAATACTCCCCAATTAACGTTTTACAGAAAAATAGCTCTGCCTCTGATAAGCCATATAGGAAATAAACAGATAAAAAGATATGCATATTCCCACGCCTGGTCTGACATACTGCACAGGAAATATTATTTTATTTGTTATTTCGACATCATTTGGAGAAACAATCAAAAGAGGAGTGTAGGCCTACAGAATTACAATATCTGTTATAAAATAGCAGGTAAAACGTAATTAAGATATACTCGTGATGCTGTGAGTTAATTAAGCCATTACCTCCGCTCAAATTCATTAACAGGTGTGCGTACAGGTTTTCTTGAAAAAATAAAGCTGTATTGTAGACATAGAAAGGTAAGCATCTTGACAGCTACTAGTGTCTTTTCTTTTCCGGCTCTTGTTCTATTGTGTGGCCTAAAGGGGATTGGAATATGGATTGCGATGACAGCAATGAAAAGAGAGAGAGATGTTACTGATGATGATGAAGAAGAAAAAGAATATAATGCTTTTGTAACGATAGGTCGCTATGTTAACACAAAGGACAGTGTGTATGGACACACGCAATTCTTATTTCTGCAAGGATATTCTTATAGATAACCAAATATTTTGTGCAGAAGGTAGTAAACCGTTGCAACGCTTTTGAAATGAATGCAGAAAGTTTACATTCTTCTTGATGTTTTTTACCAATATCTACCCTTTTATTTTCAATATTTTTTTCATTTTTCAGTGTCATATTTTAATATATTCTATGCTAAACTTGGTGGAAATGTTAACGTACATATATTTAACCAGGCGTAGGAACAGGAACATTTCCCTTTCCCCTCCCCCGCCCAAACAGTCCAGCGAACTGACTCAACCTCATTTCTCACGTATTCTTAAATCTCCAAAAAAAGACCATCAATGGACATACGACGAGAGACTATGGTCCCACTTTGTTTAAGAGGAGGACGGGAGAAGGAGTGGGATTCGGTTAGCGAAGTGGCATTAATACACTTGACAGATATTGATAACTAGAGAACCTATTGGGGTCTGGAAAATCAAACGAAAACGTTTGAATGGCAGTGGTCAGTAAATGATACTTTTTTGAATTTCGGACACACGGTGATCTTGAGATTGAAAATTGCATATCAAACTTTATGTTTGACTACCACACAGCTCTTTAAATTCAAACAGTTCAAATTCTACATCTAGCTACACGGTGTGACCTCTTATTCATTATTGTAATTTCAAGGTTGTAAAATGTTTTGTCATACTTCCGTCGGAATCACGTATATCTAATGTTTATATTATGTATATTTCTCTGTTTCGTTGTCAAGAGTACTGATATCATAGTAAGATATAACTCCGATTATACATAAAATGCACCCAGTGTAGTTATTTAACATTTAAATTATATAATACAATTATGTGGACCTGAATGAATGGACGGAATTAATGTGTAAACCTAATTAATAAATCAAGAAATAAATTAATAAAACACTACTATTTTGCACCACCTTGAACTGTTCTGAGTTCCTTGAACCGTAATCAAGGTAAATAATTAACCTGAGATTAACATTCTATTCTTAATTACAAAACAGAAAGGTTAAGTCCAAGTTTCCAAGATTTTTCTCGAGATATTTAATACAGTTTCCTAACAAGACAAGACGATTATTACCAGATTAAACCTTAAAAAACAGCATCTTATTTTAGTTTTTTTATACTCCATCCACGTGCATTCGCACGAGCCCTTCAGTGCGTGTGAAAATCGTGCCAAGAGTTAATTAACAGATTTTATTCATGCTTAAAACTGAACCTGCTCATCTTCGTGTTATGCTACTTGATATAGATGTCATAAAAACAAAAGAGGTTCATAGAGCACAAAACACGCTTGTCGAGGAAGTACGAGTGCGCTTTTAAATTGAAAAGTAAACTGCAATAGCCATGATTTGAGCCGCGCCATGAGAAAACAAACATAGTGGCTTCACTCCAGGAGAACTACGTTCCAACGTAAGTCAAGTCTCATCGATATCATGTGACATACCTCAACGATGAAGCTACGGTATCGCTTCGAATGACCTTGTTGATTCACTTATTATGTGTAATTAAGCATATATTTTACGTTTTTATAACTGAAAAGATAAGTTAGATGTGTAGAAGATATATTAGCTATTTGCAGCATTTTACAAGATACAACGAACTAGTTACAAATACACTTATGTAAGCTACATAAATGTTGCAAGGCCGCAACGATAACATACATTATGTGACAACATCTCACATACAGTGTTGCAAAGTCTCAGCATCATAATTACCATTTGAACTTGTAGAAAATTACACTTATTAGATAGTACGTACATGCGTACGCCGGCAATCAATACTGTATAGATAATTAGGATCGTAAAGCATTACTCCAAGAACTTTCCACATAAATTAGCTATTTCGTAACAAATGTTTTCGACACCATGTGCAAGCGTATTGCTCATTTTGTCCGCATATAATAATTATTATTACGTCGTGCAAATGTATTAGGAACCTGAGACGTCATAACTCGTAACCATACAAGGCGCAAGTGCTCTCAGGACGGATATTTCTGTCGAGTTCGTAAACACATAACTGATTTTTTTTCTTGCATATCGTATAAAAATTAGCGTTTCATTCTGACAGATCATTTTTGTTGCATGCCGTATTTTACAAATAACAACAGAAATCTAAAAAGCAATTAGAAACACTTCATTTGCAGTACTCATTCTTATGGCAGAGCATGCACCCACAGGGCGGGAAATGAACGTCCGTAAGCCGAAGTAACGTCATTACATTCAAGTGAAGCACAATTAATAACAAAGTTCCACTTTAGTTTTATCGTTTAAAGTATAACGGTATGTTCTTTCCGTAAAATAACGTATTTCAGACCGACAAAAATACTACATGTATTAAAATAGGACGAAGAGAAGGTCTCAAGGTACATGATATTGTCTAAGTTCACAAATACAATACCATATAATATCAAAGCAGCACAAGTTCTCATAACCAGCACGAGAGCCATCGCATGAGGTGCCAGATGGGTTTTGCAGGCATTGGTAAAGTCGACGGAAAGGCCAGTCCGGTGTATTTTTCCTTATTACGTATCTAAAATTATTTCAATTGAGTTTCAGTCGACTGCGATCGTGCAATATTTTTCCTTATTATATACGTTACTATAAATAGTAACAAAAAGCCGTTTAAAACGGTCATTACGGCTTCTGTTTATGTATCCATAATGGCGCAGTGCGCCTCTGGCGCCATAACCATAACGGCCCCGGGTAACCAGAACGTCAGCGCGTTTTGATGTTGACGTCATGAAGCAACATTATTTATGGCGATTGAAAGGTCGCTGAATCAGATCGATTGTCAAATATTGATGGCATTGTTGATAAAAAAAGTAAAACAAATAATTCTTTTAGGTGTTTGGAAAATATATAAAATGAAAATACCAAAATAAATATTAAGTGAACGTATATGATAAAAAAAAAAAGTCAATAAACGGCTGGTTGTGCCTTCTAGCCGCAATGGCACACCTAGTTTCATAATGGTCCTCGGAATAAAGCCCTTGGGCGATTATATAGAGAATAATAGGTTAGTGCCGTAGATGAGCCAGATAAACTTTCTCCATCTTAGGCATTAACCTATTATTCTGTTTATCTTGTCATTACTTCATTTTCCGATATTTGGTCATTTATTTTACAAAAATAAGTGTGCGACAACTGTTTCAATGACGTCATATTCGTAATGACGTCACTTATATAATGACCGACAAAATCGCAATGACTTCTTCGTTTTTGAATAAAAACTCATTATTTGACCACTCATTTTCTTAGTTCGGACATTTCCAACACAATGGTGATGGTTTCAATGCAAAATTTCTTATGACAACAATATCGTTCATAAGGTCACATGATCAACTGACCGTATATCACTGGTCACGTGTCAACTGACGGTATATCAATAAAGATATACGGCACCCTGATATCGGGTCGAAAATACTGCAAGTGACAGGATAAAACACTAGACGTGCCATTATGGCAAGAAAACACAACCCAGTCGTATATTAACTTCGTAGCAATTCTTCATGAAATGTTTTTCTTTTCAACCCTAAATTATGCTTTATGTAAGAAAGTACAACTATCAAGGCATTTGATTTTATACCTTATCCAAATGGTATAGAAACTGAAAACCCCCAGTAAATGCTTGAACAAATGCACTTTAAACTTTTCTTAAACGATTATAGGTACACGTGTAATAAACAGGTAAATAGATGGGAGAACGGTGTCTTTTAGTGATAATGGCCCTAAAAGAAAATAATAGCCCTCGGGCTATTATCACCTTGGCAGGGCCATTATTACTCAAAGGCACCACTCTCCCATATATTAAACTGTACATATTGCAGACAACGCTTTCATATCAGAGAGTAATGTTTTCTAAACGTTTAAATGGAAAGCATCGCGTGATGTCTATGACGTACGTCCATGCGCACGTTGCGACATCTATTTGACGTTTCAACTTGTGGAAAATATGAATACGCGGCAGCTTGATTTGTTTATTAGATTTTCGGAGAAATTCTTCTCGTATTTTTTCCTGTTTTTCGTACCAGAAAGAGAATTTAGACATAAAGTAATTACTTGATAGTAGGTATGTAATAAAAACGTTATCAACTTTGTACGTGGATATGTACTCGTTCTTTCGCTCCTAAAGTCGCGCAATCTTACTGCTGCAGAACAAGTGCATTATATCCACATACAAAGTCAATAACCTATAAATATTGACGTTTTAGTTTTATTTCGGGTGCGTACCGTCAATTGTGGCGTCAGTTTCATGGATGTCGTAATGTTTTTAAGTTCTTTAACTAGGACATTTTCTGTTCCACTTGGGTTAAATTATAATAATATCTGTCATGTGTTTGCGAATCGGATAGAAATATCCGTCCCGAGGGCACCTGCGCATTGGGCGGTAATGAGGCTTGCCGAATTACCGCCCATGCGCAGGTGGCCGAAGGACAGATATTTCCATCCGATTCGTAAACACATGACTGATATTTTTTCCTGCGTATCGGTTACATGTTACCATTTTATTCTGGCAGACGTTTTTTCTTGCATAACGTATTTTACAAAAGGTAGAAATAGTTTCTTTTTAGCACTCTTTCTTATAGTGGAGAATGAACACAAAGCGCGGGAAAATAACGTCCGTAAGCAGAAGTGACGTCATGATGTTTTGCGTTACGCACAATAACAAAGTTCCACTTTAGTTTGTCTTTTGTAGCGTAACGTTATGTTTTTATGGTAAACTAACGTATTTTGAATCGAGAGATATACTATAAGGAACGGAGAGAAACTATGAAGGTACATGCTTATTTCGTATTTTACATAAACAATATATTATTAGTGTATGAACCAATAGTTGTCATTAACAGCACGAGAGTCATCTGGCATGGGGATGACAGATAGGTTTTGCCGGCATGGGTAAAATAACCGGAAACGCCAGTCCGATATGCAAGAACAACTTTTTTTATCATTGATTAATAATATCTGTCATGGCTTGCCGAATTACCGCCCATGCGCAGGTGGCCGAGGGACGGATATTTCTATCCGATTCGTAAACACATGACTGGTATTTTTTCTTGCATATCGTATACATGTTGGCATTTTATTCTGGCAAATTATTTTTCTTGAATACCGTATTTTACAAGTAACAGGTAGAAATACTTACGTAGCACTCTTTCTTATAATAGAGAATGAACACAGAGCGCGGGAAATTAACGTCCGTAAGCAGAAGTGACGTCATGATGTTTTGCGTTACGCACAATAACAAAGTTCCACTTTAGTTTTATCATTTATAGCGTAACGTTATGTTCTTACGGTAAACTAACGTATTTTGAATCGAAAAATATACTATAAGGAACAGAGAAAAACTATCAAGGTACCTGCTTATTTCGTATTTTACATATACAATATATTATCAGTGCATGAACCACTAGTTGTCAGTAACCGCACGAGAGTCATCTGGCACGGGGGTGCCAGATGGGTTTTGCCGGCATGAGTAAAATCATCGGAAACGCCAGTCCGGTGTGCAAGAAATAAGGAATAATATACACGTAGTAATTATAAAAAGATTTTTAGATTTGCATGGATAAATAAGCATTCATTCTTCATAAAGTCGCGCAACATGTCTCTATTTCCGCTGCAGAACGCGTGCATAGACCTAGATACAAATCTAATAACCTACGATTACATGCTTACTTCAGGTTTCTTAGTTGCGTCCTGTGCTTCAAAAGAATCTTTTTACAGACTTAATAATAATTAAGGTGTGCGCATGCAATAGTATCAGTCAGCTCCGCGCTACCCCGTACACATTGCTAGTAAGATATCAAATGATAATAAAAGAAACGGATAAAAATACTAGTACATATGTACATACTTTGGACAAAATCTGATTTTCAGTCACAGACTTGCTGGTACATTTCACTCGAATGTAAGTAATGTTTAGCCGCAAGACTTCGATGAGTGTCAGTAACGCTTACCTATGTCGCGTTTAGAGTTAGTAACATCATCGGTTAGAGTGAGGAACATGATATTAAATAAATATTGCCTGTTTATGATAAAGCAGTTGCAGTAATATATTTCTAAGATTATAACTGGCATTGCCTTTAATCGATCATTGACTGTCAGTAAGTATTGCTGTTGAAAAATGTAGTATATTTGTTTTATTCTGGAAAATAGCAAAATGCTTCTATTTTCTAAATAACAGAAAACTGTTTTTAAAATTTAAATGTTTTGATAAATTTATGCGATTACTTTTAGAATCTGAATACATGTTCAAGTCAAGACATAAGTAAATATCATAAAAGTAATTGCTATATATGAAAATAATATATGCCGTGTCATATTGAGCGATACGGTAACCAGAAGTCGTTGAGATATGTCACATGATATCGTTGAGACATGACTTACGTTGGAACGTAGTTCTCCCGGAGTGGGCTTTGCGACTAGCATGGATCGAGACAAGCCTGCGCATCCGCGCAGTCTGGTCAGGATCCATGCTGTTCGCTTTCAAAGCCTATTGCAATTAGAGATCATATAGCGACTTTCTAGCTTTAATGATGACGGATAATATCATGGTTGCATTGTCGAAATAAGTGATAACCTGGTTTGAACTGGTCCTATCTCGGAAGTTTTGAATAAAACCTACTTTTTCTTTGGTATATGGCTTCTAGTATGGTACAGGGCGTCATCTCAAATCCTTTGGCCCTCATCGAAGAAGATTCGTAATGTTTCAGGGTCCTATTTGGTAAGTGTTGAAGCATAGTCCCGCTACGCGACACGAGCTATTATATGGTCGCAAAGCCACTATGTTGGTTTTCTCATTGCATGGCTCATTTGTATTATTTATTTATTTATTTATTTATTAAGCCAAGTTCAAAGGCAGTTTCGCGTAATGGGAGAAGTTATAAACAGATAGTTCAATGATTATTAATGACATCTCAAACTTAACATGCTTAACATAATGCAAATTTTATATATAGCTTTCTAATCATATTTAGTCATGCCAACTTACATAGAACTGTACGGTGTTACCTCGAATGAATCTGCACCAAACTTGAGGAAAAATAACTAGTTTGTAAAAGATCGTTATCAATGCATTTTGTCACGTTCTTTTGTCATTTTGTTTTGTAGCAACTGTATAATCAATTATTCTTCTTCACCTGATAAGTCTTCCTTGATATTAAGATTCCTGAGTTTGACGTCCAAAATGGTATATGTGATATGTGATAATGTTTATATATGATTCATATACTCGTTCACCTCCGACCAGCAGCCGTGAAAAAAAAAACAATATGCCTGGAAAATTAAACAGTATTTGTGGTTTTTATTTCATAGCAACGTCAGCTTCATTGCAATATCAACATTGGCAAGCATTTCGTGTGCAGTCTTAAATAGTTGCTTTCTTTCTCTGTTTAATTGTTTTTACATCAGCGTTTTTATTTAGAAAGCACGAGCCTCCGAAGCACCGTTTAAGTGTGCTCTTTTCGGTGAGTAGCATGTATTGTCTATAATGATTGTAAGATTTTATTCTGACCGGGTCCGGTACTGCATGTTACTTTCTGTTGTTGTTAGTTCAGTGCCTTCGTGAGTAGTGCGAGTTTCTAGATTTGCCTACTACTTGTATGTCAATTTCAGAATCGTCAAATTAACTTTATGCAAACACTGATCTAAAGCTCGCATCACCCCCACCCCTATCCCATATTCATTTCGAACTGTGGTACATGATGAATGTGTCAACGATTGCTAACAGTATAAGGATGTTCTTTATGACTTTGTAGATAAATAGAAAAAGCTATGTGTCTCGGCAAGGCTATGCCGAGATGTGACCAAAAGCAACAATGACACAGACATTTACGCCTCCATTAATTTTATGATTTTTGGGGGGGGGGGGGGGGGGGGGATCTGTCTGGTTTATACAGCCGAGATCATATAGTGACTTACTAGCTTTAATGATGACGGAAAATATCACGGTTGCATTGTCGAAATAAGTGAGAACCTGGTTTGAACTGATCCTATCTCGGAAGTTTTGTAATGATCGTTTATATACTCGAAACCTTTACACTGTAGGCCTATACAAGACCTACGCATATATAACTCGCGTCACGAGGCGAGAATATATAGCGGGAATATATAATAGCCCGCCTCACGAAGCGAGACTATAATATTGTTGACTATATAATAGCTCGTGTCACTTTTATTAAATAGGACCCTGAAACATTACGAATCTTCTTCGACGAGGGCCAAGGGATTTGAGATGACGCCTTGTATCATACTAGAAGCCCTATACCAAAGAAAAAGTAGGCTTTATTCTAAAATCATTAGAATAGTGATGCCAGCATATAGGTCGGTCTGTACAAGTTTATAAAGCAATGGCAATCGCATATTTTACAAATACAACCGATTTACAGAACTATCAGTCACTCAAACACCCATTGAGAAACGTCTTTGTTCTATTCATTTGGCCTGAGATATCATAGAAAGGCATGGTTTTGTGCATTCTACAGGCAATAATCGACGCTTTTGCGAGTAATCGGTAAGATGCATCCAATCACAGAAGCGCTGGCAACACACATGTCAAACATCTATAGCAACAGATAAATTTCCTCTTGGGTTCCAGTTAGGTGACATGCACCACGTGCACAACGTTCATTTATGTATTCGCATATAAAATCTAGTCAGTACAGATACGCAAAACTGTAAAACTTCAACTCACTACTTTTAAATGCAACTTAAGCATAAAACCTGTTTTCTCTTGCTATAAGTTCAGAATCATTACTTCAGTGTTTTTGTATGCTTACCTATTTTAAGAGGCGTTAAACATTTTATTTATGTTATCAAATGTAGCAAAGTGCGAAAAAAATATTAGGAGTACCCTTGTAGTTAACCATTATTATCTTACATTAGTTTGCAATGGACCGTTGTATCTTTGGATATTCTCAAGGATCAGTAACGTTCAGTAAGTGCAGAGTTATTCTGAATGCGGAAAATAAAGTTTCCATGTTCAAACAATACTGTTGATCTAGGAAAATGGCATCGTGATAGTTACAGTGTTGTTAAAGTTTTCTGTATATGTAATCTGGTGAATAATAGGAACAAAAATAGGTCTGGTTTGGCGCGTAGTTCCGCTTAAATCTATTTAAAATGAATAGAAACAAGCAATAACATCGACCTATCACCTCGTTTGTTTTTCATTCCCTCATGAATTAGCATACATTTCTTTATTTATCATTTTTAATACAACTCTATTCTAGACATTAAAGGAAAGGTTTTGACCTGTTTTCAACACTGTGAAAGAAAAGGAAACACTGAGAGTTTACTTGTCTTTTTGTGACAGGAATAAAGTTAAATGAGGATTGATAACATAGGTTAAAAAATCAACAATACGTTAACTTTAAAATAGGTTTTATCATTCAGCGGCTGGTACTTTGGTTACAAAGGAGAGAATATTATTGAATCAAAAGATATTTTCTATGCAACAACAGTCTGGAAAGATATTTGTAAATCTTCTAGTAAAAATAAATTATGCTTGTTGTTGAAGAATAGTTACGTTCAAATATAAGAGCAGCCATCATTAATGTCCAGTCAGTGGTAAGGTATGAAAAATGGAGTGTCACCAAACTACTTTATTACATGTAAGATAGATTACAAATGGCATGTCTTGTCCACGGGAGAATTATCAAAAATATTGAAACGTACGCGGGGTCTGCTAGCCCGCGCACACATCAATATCCAAACGTGGGTTCTTCTCAAACACACGTGGGGGGTCGGCGCGGGTGGGGGTGGGGGGCGAAATAGGAAGATAATAGGGAGTAAATTACACGGACACCTGAAATAAAGTTAAAACACAGTGATTTATTTATATGGCATTTCACAAACAATATTTATAGGTTATTAGCTTTCCCGATGCAAAGATAATAACCGTTTTATTACATACGCATCTACACGTATAAATATAATGTAAATATCATAAATATGCTCAATAGCCTGAATAGGATTGACAATACTGAACTAAATAGAAAAAAATAGTGCAACAACAAACACTGAATTACGTCACGCACCCGATATGAAATTCAGGCGTCAGTGTATGGAAAAATATTGACGTTTCCGGTACCAGTGTAACTTAACGGGGAATAGAAAAGTTCCCCATCTATGTAGTTCAGGAAATTCTTAAGAGTATAGAAAGGCTTGACAAAAACAGTGTCACTTCTTGCCTTGGTAATATTGGAGGCTTGACAAAAACGGTGTTACGTCTTGCCTATAGGTCTTCTGGTTGATGATTCTGGCTCTCGGGTGGATGAATACAGTTAAGCTATATAGTTGAAAGGGATCTTTGTTAATTCTAAATAATGGTAGTCTTGTGTTGGTAGTATAGTAAATTGTAATCAGTTTATTCAGGGTCCCTTAAGAAATAGTACTTTATTCTTGGCTTTTGAATGTTATGTTATATCTGGTCAGGAGAAATGTAGTTTATTGAAGGAATTTATTATACATGTAGTTTCATATCCGTCTCAGCCAAACTCTGCCAATCATACGTGGCTCTACTGTACCATCTAGGTAGCTGGAAAACATTCATAAGGTATTTTGACATACTTAGATGTGTGGTGTAACCAAGTAGTCACTGTGAGTTCTAACCAGGTACTGACAAAACTACCAAAGTCTGTCAAGTATTTATAGTCTTGGATTGGCACACGGTGCCTAACGTAGCACGGTTGTCATGGAGTCACCGTCAGGTAGATGACATCATTATCAAGACCGGCTACTAAAGTATATTGGCATATACGGTGCCTAGCTTGGCAGGGTTGTCATAGCAGAATTGCCATCTAGTAAATAACGTCATTGCAAGTGAGAGAATTGCAGCCCTTACCAGAAATGGCGTTGATGGTAGGCAACAGATGATGGGAGTATTTCAATGACTCTAGCATGGTGTATGTATTACAGATATCATAAGCACGAAAATACGCGGAAAAAGTCAACCGGTATCCGACTAGGGATATAATATTCGAGAATTTATAGCTTACAGCATTCTACATGCATTTATATCTGGAGTTAATAAAATGATAATGGCTAGATCGTTACAGTATTCATCACGGAAGATGATAATTCATCACTGATGATGATAATTCATCACGGACGATAATAATAAAACTGAGACTGTTCCCAATGCGGAACATTAAACAAACTTTTTCCTTTTGCTACAGCTCGAAAGCAAATCGTTTAATCCGTCATGATTAAAGAAAATTAGAATACGCTGCTAATGTTAAGAATGATTTCAAATATTGAAAATAAATGCTATAGACAATGTATGCATTCGCCATTTTATTCTTTTTTCGGTTCGTGTGATAATTTGTAAATGGACCCAACTGCCCATTTATAGTTAACCCTGCTAAATTTCTAAAATGGAGTGGTCTATCATTCAGTTTGGGCAGTACCATTTATTATTCGAAGGAGTATACCCTGAAAATTTACTGACTGAATATCGAACAGTGCAGACCATGATCAGCCTGCACGGACGTGCAGGCTTATCTTGGTCTACACTGGTCGCAAAGGCAGAATCACTTGCTGCCAGCAGGCTGGTCTTGGTCTACACTGGTCGCAAAGGCAGAATCACTTGCTGTCAGCAGGCTGATCTTGGTCTACACTGGTCACAAAGGCAGAATCACTTGCTGCTAGCAGGCCGATCTTAGTCTACACTGGTCGCAAAGGCAGGATCACTTGCTGCCAGCAGGCTAAAGGTTGAAACATTTTCCTTCTAACAATCATAACATGAGGTCATTTTCATATATTCCTAAAAAGGTTTCCTAGTTATTGACGTTAAATCAAAACAAGTTTGGTTACAAAGGGAATAAGTAAACCTGATATTGTATTGACTTGGCACTCTTTATTTTCGCCAATATTTTCGGGTGTTTTCGTTAGTTTATGCAATATTTGTATTACTCGTATATAACTAAAATGATCTAGATAGTTACACATTGAAACGGTAGCGTAGTGGTATGGTATCTGACTTCAATGCATGTTACCTCGCGTTCGAAATCATTTTAAATTTTTTTTTAATTCAATGTAATGTAATAATAAAGATATTGCTTTTATTCTTACATTACTTTATGTAACATGTTTCACAAATTTTAATTGTTTTCTCTTGTGGTATTTATTTCCTGGAAACGCTGGTGACAAGTAATTTGTCTTTTTATCTAAGACACTTTCAAAGATTTTATTCGACATTATCAACTTGAATACAAGTGTATTTCATTCAATAAATGAATCACAGAAAGCATGATAAAGTTTATTATAACTGTGGCAGTTTCCTGCCTATTCAGTTTACAGATAAAATTTGGGAAAAAAATGGCATGGTTAGATATAGGACTCGAATCCTTTTCCCCCGACAGGAACACAGCTACCTGCACATGCGACATTATGAATATACGCGTAGTTTTATCGCTATTTAGGTTCGGACACCGAAAATTAATTTACGGAAATATACGGAATATTCACGAGTGCCGTCTCAACGTTCTATGCATCAAAAATAGTTTACCTTTCAGTGCTATTTATTCTATATAGTCCATTTTCGCTGCTATAACGCTACTATTAGGTATATGTATATAATTGAAGTGTCAGTTAAACAGTACCATGATCTGCGATGATGTATTCGACTCTTGTTTCTGTATATACTTAGTTTTTGTGCACATGAACGTCTGGAAACATTGTATAATACAAGATATATAACAATTCCTGTCAAAATAAACTGATTATATGTGTATACTTGTTTTTGCCATGTTTTTGTTTGTAGAAAGCATTTGATATTCGTGTTGTGATCTAAATCTGTTCAGTTCGTAATTGCTCGTAATTTGTAAATGTATTCTGTAAAGGCACTATTGAAAGTATAAAAAGGTGTATTACAATACTGAAAATAAATAACCTCCCATTGAAATAAAAATTATCAAATACATTCGAAGGTAAAAAACTGAGTTTAAGTACAAAGGAATTAATTGTTTTACCCATAATTGCTGCGTCATTAACAACATAAGTATAGTCGCTTTTCATCCAGAAGACATGCAGTTTTCACATATTGCTGTCACATCAGCTTATATTTTGTGCACATAAGTGTCTGCAAATATTGTATTATAATACAATATATAAAGCAATTCATGTCAAAATAAACTTGCTGTACTGATAAGCGTAATGCACGTGTTTCTTTGCTTCAGAATGAAAAAGGTTAAATAAGTCGGCGAACCGAATTCTGTCAATCAAACCTGTTGAAGACGAGAGCTTTATTATTACTGTGCAGTGGTAATTTCTTGTCTTATCCATGGACTTAAACAAAATGGTCTTATAAGACATTTGTAAATTGAGATAAAGACGAATGTGAACTGCTGAGAACAAGATTCAGTTTGGGAAATCGCGCTTGTAACGGTGATAAGACCACTGATTTGCCTTGTCTATGAGTAAATGTGTATTGTACATATTTCCAAAAGTATTTGACTTACTATTATGAAGAAAATATAAGAATGTTATTTTTAAATTATAAGTTGTGCACCTGATGTTTTGGTTTTGCTCACGTCGTCCGCCGTTACCAAATTCATTTTACACTACTGTATAGAGAAGGTCAATGTTTGTCTCAAAAATAATTCTAACGAATTTAAAGGTTCAAAAACGTTTGCCACCAGATAAGATAATAGAAAAAACTTGTTACCACTCCAGTGGTCACATTTTCTACTTGATCATGTTTCCCTTTGTAAAATATTGATCAAATTAGAAACTCGATATCTTATATAAAATATAGGTTAGAGGAAAATATTTTTACAGCAAGGCCATGTTAGATATTGCCAGAATGCTTGTCTCTGTAAAATCTAAGTCAAGCTTGAATCTGGATTATCTTGGGCACTACTATCTACCTTATCTTTATGAACCTTGGTTTGAATATTTGTGTTAGGTCAAGTTAAAATTGGATTATCTGGAGACAAAAAAGTTATTAGGTCAAATATTAGAAATCATTTATTAGCACTCTAGAGGCTGATGCATATGAAAAAAAAATTGTCTATCAGATATAGGTCATTATTTGAAGCTTGGTAGTCAGAGTCAAAACTATGTCAGGTCATAGAAAACCCTTGCTAACACTCTAGAGGTCATATTTTCTACCTGGTTCATACGAAATCAGGTCGGTTGTTTGTCTTTATGAAATCTTGATTAAGTTTGAGTCCAGGTCATCTGCAGTTAAAAAATATCATAGGAAAAACCTTGTTAACACTCTTGAGGCAAAATTTTATACCTGTTCTTCATGAAGCCTTGACAGACTTGGTGAACTCTAGATCAAGTTTCAGTCTGGGTTATCTGTGGTCAAAAACAAGCTCCCTATGTCAAATTAGATTATTGATCACTTTGTTACTCTCTAACAGGTAAGACCATGAAAGTAAATCTGACCGATTTACGCAGAAAATGTAGATGTAATTGCATTGGCAGCAACAAAATTTCCCGCGATTTCGTGTAAACAAGAAGTGTATGCCATTAATCAATTTACATTTTCCAGCTATATCACGTTTTGTTAGTTTATTGCAATGAGACATAAAGCATAAAAAATAATACTATGTGTTCTGATATTAAAAAGTGCAAATATTTTGGCGCCAAAATGCAAAGCCTACGCACTTTGTGCAGTTGTTTTCATAGAATGATATACAGGCACAAATGTAGATAATTCTAGATAGCCGACATTAAATATCATCACTTAATAAATAATGCCCTCAACTCGATTAACCTAGAATAGGATTTGTTAAAGATATTTCGGGAATACAAATGTAATGCTTATGTACATGAAATGTAACCGTGCCAAGAGCCCGCTCACTGTTGGAACAATGACAGAATGCACTAGCTGATCAACTGTATAGGCCTTACTCAGGTAGTATGTTTCAACAGTGTTGCATATCCTCAAGACGGTCCGCACATTTTCTGCGCACACTGACATCTGGCATCTGCGTCTTGTTTCTTCCATGATAACCTCTTTTTGTAGCATGAAAGATGCAATCTAATCCATAGCATATTTTGCTGTATCAATTACCAACCCCAAACGCGCTGTTTCCAACAATGTACTTAGGTACTTGCTTCTCTCCTTGATTACTCCCTTTTTTGAACTCGGCGATTCAATTTTTGTCGATAACCGTGAATGTACTGAATCGTGTGTAACTTGTGCTATTGTTTGTTTTTCAAATCATATTAATGATTTTGGAACGTATCAGTCGGTATGTTTTTATCTAATTTCTGGCAGAATTCATATAAATCTTGAAAACTATTCACTACGTTCGTACTCATCCGTACTTGAAATATGTTCGTACGCAAAATTACTTGAATGTAAAATTATTTTTCTTGACATTGTGCTCCTGTTTACCAAAGTAAAATGTAAAATTATGGGTAATGTTATGTTTATTATAACGAGAAATAAAAAAAAAATCTTTCAAAAACTTCAGTATTATGCTATTGGTAGTGTTGCTGATTTGTGGGCCCCGGTTATTGATATTTAAAACCTGTTTACAGGTCTCGGTTATAAACATTACCGCGGGCTTCTGCAAACGTTAATACACAGGAAACGTGTATTATACCTACATTATCGTTATTATCAACAGTGAGGAGGCAATTATGTGCGGTCACAATGCGAGGCAAATGACCCGACTCCTAACTCCCACAGAACGAGCTGGTAGGCTGAATGAGGATACAGTTCATATTTACTAAAGTACTCATCGACATGTGAAAGTAGTATGCCAACACCATCAATATAAGTATTTTTGCAGTATTAAATCTTTGCTGGAATAGGATAAAATACGCATCAGATAACACTAAATAAGAGTAAATGAATATTTACAGATACGCTAATAAATCACTGCGAATTGACCATTTAGCACAACAATTAGGCCAAAACAAAACCTTTGATTTAGGAAAAGGACAATCTCGTTAGATTCAGTAATATTTTAGACCAGACTATATACTCCGGCAAACTTATAACCTGATTTAAAGAACTTTAACTGAATGATAGAAACAGGGATAGAAGTCTGGTCTAGCGCTTAATTCATCTTGGACAATCTATTTTAAACAAGTGAACATCAGAATGTAATGATAATGTCAACCTAACACCTGGTTAGGATTTCATTGCCATATGACAGCCTGTCCTTTCTTCATTTTAGAATAAAGAAATAATCTAGACATAAAAGGACAGATTTTGACTTATGTTACTTTCAAAACGGTGACAGAAAAGAAGCTTCGCTTGTGCCAGAAGAGTGCAGTTGTCATTTATGACACTGAAGTATACTTGAACGAGTATGGAAAGTAAAATTATAAATAGATGTTTGTTACTGCAGATTTTTTGGCAGAGCGAGAACACTTTAAATACAGAGATAAATTGTTTCTACGCAACGACACATTTTAATATGTCAACTGAAAGAAAATATAATATACAAGTGCTGTTTTCAAATACAAATGCAGTCGGCATTAATTATCAAAGGGATTATTGTGTTCGTCTTTTGCTTTTTTTGTTGTTGTTGTTTTCGTTGTTGTTGTTGTTGGGGTTTAAATTACACCCCACAATTATAGTTCATCTGGCAAATTTAATTATTCAAGGTTAGTACGAAACATCTTTTAACTACATGTATAAGAGCTTACAAATGACACGCCTTGTCCTCAAAAACAAAATAACAATACATGTCAAGGACGATGAAAATGAACAATAGGCTGGTCCAAATGTGAAAAGACGTATTATCTACTAGATCAGGAATCATTTTCATGTAATTCGAAAGTAAATGTTAAAATCCAAATTCAAGAAAAATGCAAATGCACATATATGTTCATTTTTTTTCGTCAAAATATCAAGTATTTAATAAAACATAATAGGGGTAAATGTTCACATTCAACATTTAAAGATGTTTATAAGTTTAATTCATGCGATAATTTTCCAATGGGTCGTTCTGCCGGAAAATAACATTTTCTTTGCTGTCAATGTTTTATTGGAGGTAACATGTATCTATTTTGATATACCCTTTGTCAACCCTGGTTGTTGACTGATCACGTGTATAAAGAAAAGACCTATGCTGATGCCGGAGTGTTATAAGTATGGAAACACATAGAAAACACGCACATTTCATACTCACTGTCATTCTTTAACATTTTCGTAGCGAAAGAAGACATCAGGCCGCCGCCGATGAGATAGATAGTTCCGGAAACCATTGAAGAGTAACCACGTAGAAGGTACAGAATAGGGTTGACAATTTCACTAACTTCCGGTAACCTCTTTTGCGGAGTTTAATCTGTGTCTCACTTATAAAAAGTAAAGTTTCTTGTTTAACATGGATAGTCGACGAAAGTCCCCACCTGGAATGGATGGAACAATTTAATTCCAGCCGAGCCCACGGGATTAACAGGAGAGAAAACGTGTGGCAAGTTGAAAATTGTGTTTGCTGACAGTGAATAAATCGAAGATTTAACTTTACGCCAACCAAGTTGTAAAATTTGCAAAATGTATATGTCGGTAATCTACTGAAATATCAACGGTGTTTGATTCTTTTTACTGTTAATATATTATAAAAATTGATTTGGTAAGCCGTGTCCCTTATTTTGCTGAAATTCTACTGAAAACGGTATTTTGTATAATGTCGATGCTTTCTTCTTTTGTATAAATTGCTTTATGTTTACCTAATATGGATTTCATAGATATAGTATAAGGTCGTGAGACGTTTTGGTATTAAATTAAATCAATTAAAGCAGCATGGGTTGTCAACCTAAATACAGTTTCTTGTGAGGAAGAAGTATCACATTTTTTATGTTGTATACTACAACTGCTTCACGGCGTCCTCAACATACGAGAACCGCAACTCTTGTTGGTATTGATTGTTTGCCTTGTGCGCAGTTGTAGATGTTTCCCTTTACAGCGGCCAAACATTTCATAATGTGAAACAAACATAATCAGTTTATATAAATCTTAACTACAGCGAATGTATGAATCACTAAAAGATAAAATCACAAAGGTAGACAGAAATTGTGACTGACCATACAATCAAACACATTTGGTGTTTCATTAGGTGAGACATTCTAAAACATAGAATATATTTACAACTTTGTTGATCATACTAATTATATTCGTTTGATGTAAAGTAATCAAAATTAAACAGTTTTGACTCGCCTCAAAGCTATATATGATTTCTGTATATTATTACAAAAAGAAGATACATTATTTGTACCAGTAAAATATGTGCATAAATGGCCAATTTTTAACATTTTTTATCTTTGTGCAGTTATTTCTCCTAAGAATATGTCAGTGGTGTGAAAGTTATTTCGAAATTCTACTTGCGGATATTTATTAATTAACGCAACTGTATATTGTTCGCAATCTTTGGTATTGGATTAAGTGCATATAATTTCATTGGAGATAGTTGTATGACTTGTTTAAACCGTATCTTTGTTGCAGAAGTCAAGTCATCAAGACAGTTCACTATTTCCTGAAGTTCTCCATACTGGCTGTGCCAGTTAATGTCTCTCGATTGATAAAAAGTCACTAAAATTCTGGGCAGGTTCCTTGGAGCTCGACTGTCTTGTGGAAAATCTTGGACACGCTTTTATGGTTATAAACAGAAGGCATTCAATTCAGAATTACCAAGCTACCGCTCCGAAGGATAGCTTAGTTAAGCGATAGGTTGAATATTTAGTGGTTGCTATACAGGCCTTACAGTATGTACACAAGTCTCTCTTGTCGTGACTTTGCTGATGAAACTTTCAAGGTGATGCCCAACTGCTTATTTGTTTCTTTTCCATTGGTTTATCTATGCATGTTTGTGTATACACATCCAGCTTACTGTTTAGACCTTGGAAACTTTACAATTTCCTTTTATACTGAAATCAATTCTGTTAGCAACATATAAAATGTTAAGACTAAATTTTTAAACAAGATAAGATGAAAATAGAAGGCCATTTTTTAATTATTCAGTTTGCATACCGGGTATTTTGGTGGTAAACATTAGATCATGCAACAAATTGAAACCTATATCGGTACAAGCGGAGTTTACTTTTTTGTCAGTGTTTTGAGAACAACAAAATCAGAATCTTTCCTTTTATGTCTACATTGCTTTGTATTCCCAAATATAGACATGTTGGCCACTCCATCGGGTATAAAATACTTATCATATGATAGATGGAGATTATCGTGTCTTTTATTTTCCAGACGAAACTGACTGCCAGATCACACTTCTGTTATTGTTCCTATTCATCTAACGAATGGTAACAGGTAACAAATTTGCCAGACTATATACTTAAAACTTAGCAAACAGAAAGTGCGCTTTTCCTAGATCAAAGGTATTGTTTGAACACTGAAACTAGATTTACGTCATTTGGAATTACTCTGCACTTATCGAACGTTCCGGGTCTCTGAGAATATCCAAAGACTTACCGGTCCAATGCAAACTGATGTCAGTTGCTTATATTTTTCTGTGAGGCTATTCTAAACATACTGATGACTTCGATACATACGAACACATAGCTTTAATGTTTTATGGCCCATAAACAAAGCGGCTAAGCGCACTATCAACTTTGAACTAACGAGTTTGTACTTTACGCAGGCAAGTTTTGCGGGAGAAAGTAAATCTCGTTATAATTATTTAGTCGATTATCCGGAAAGACGAAAAGTTTGACATGAAATGGCAAGTAAAAAATGTTGATTTTATTTTTTTACAGTCTTATGTCTTCGTTTGTATTAGTGATGTAAAGCGTGATGATATCACTTTAATACACATAATGCACGTGGCGCACATGAACTAGGTGGAACACCAGAGGCGATTTATCTGTTGCCATAGATTCTTGATATGTAAGTTGCCAGCACAGTTGTGGTCGGGTGCAATTTACCGATTATTTGCAAAAGCGTCAGTTATATTTCCGATGGTTAATTTTGTATAGACTGTACATTCTGTGATATCACGGGTCAAGAAAATGGAGGAAAATGGCTTTCAAGAAATATAGTGAATGACTTGAAAGTGCACTGACCAATGCACAGGGCCTCAGTACAAAATGTATGTATTCCAGTGTATTATTTTACAATTACTTGGTCCTTCCAGACCATGTATCGCAGTGAGAAGGGAGGTTTCGGTAAGTTTAGAATATCTTCATAGAAAACAATCTGTAAGTAACTTATATCACTTCGAATCAGTTGTTCTCACCGGAAGGTCGTTATTTCTAACTACTGAAGTCTTATACAGGCATACAATGTATACATGTAGGTTAAAGTTATGTATTCCGCCATAACAAAATGTCCTAGGCAGGAACAGTTGTAATAAAGTTGCCCCTCATGCCTAAATGGAAAGAGAAACATAACAGATACAAAGATTATAGTGAACTTGTCACTATTTTATCCCACATTTACTTACTAATAACGTCGCGGCGCATGACTTTCCCAGTTCGTCTACAACGTCAACGTCTCCGACATATTCATATTTGTGACTAATATTCTTATTAAGAAATCATAGGCCACAGCGTCACATGAATATGCATAACCTATACTGCAGTTATATCGTAATTTACGGGGGACATGCTTTTGAGCATTGTTGGCACAAAGTCGATTTTTCACGATTCTGTAATTGAAATATAAGTTCTCTGTAGATCTGGAAACGCGTGCCACTTGTGAACGCTATATGATAGGAAGTAACAGGTATTACCAGACCCAGTCAGAAATAGAAACTTGCTATCATACGAAAACGTTACCTCTATTTTGTAATTATGTGTTAAAACACAACGTTTAACAGTTTTGTTTACACCCGAATTCAGTTTTTACCAATACTCGAAAGAAAATCACATTCGATTTATTTGTTTTATCTTTAAAACGGTTTAAAGCTACTTGCACACAGTTTGGTTAAAAGCTTTCAACATTTCCACCAAGTTCGGCATAGAATGTTCATATGACAAAGAAAAATGATAAAGTGGATGAAAAATTGAATATTGGTAAAACTGCAAGAAGAACGTAAATTTTCTGTGTTATTTCAAAAGCTTTGCAACGGTTACTAATTGTTATGTATTTATAAGTATATCTTGCAAAAATCTTATGTCAATAAGTTTGTACCACTAGTCACTTTCAGAGAACTCACTTTTTATGGATTTTTGGGAGAAATTATTTTTCGCCTAAAATGTGTGTGTAAGTAGAGAACCTCCTTTTAAAGAGTATTTAATTCCTACCATAAACCTACTTTTACCGTTATTAAGGGGGGGAGGGGGGGGGGGGCGTAGGTTCAAGCCCTACTGGGACCAAATTTTTTTCCCTTATTTTCCTTTTTTACTAGTAAGTTTTTACTTCTTTCAAGACTTGTTATTGATGTTTTGTACAAAAATGCAAAAAGATGAATCTTTTAAGCAATTTCTTGGTGTTCAAAGAGAATTTACTATTTAAACAGAAGGGGTAGAGTTACAAATCTTTAAAAAATATTGAGTTACGCACGGTGAAAGTTCTCTATTTTGCTTTCACTCTTAGATTATATATATAACTTTATTATGTATTAAGCCAATTCTGGCCCATGTACATGCATCAATATAACATAATCACAGAAGAAATAACAATGCAACTATACAAGATGTGTAAGCAAGATGACAATAGATATATCAAAAGATGAACACTTCATACCAAATGCATGTTATATCTTTGAGAGAGGGAGAAACTGTGAGAGCATTATTTAACATTATGACAAATATCAAGTGTTACATCATAATAGAGACTTTTTAACATATATTGCTGACTGCTACATTGAACTGAAAATCAAGTTTCGTTTTTCAAACGCCTTGTAAACATAAGCTGAAAGTCTTCTTAAATCATTAACATTTTCAGTTTTAATTAATTCCATAAATTTGATAAAGTTAGGATGAAACCAATAGTATCTTTTATATACTGATGCCTTAAATCTGTATATAGAGAGCACTCAATAATAAAATGGTATTCATCCTCCAAAACATTACAAAACAAGTGAATGAAGTATTGCCATGCAATACAAAGTCCCCTACTGGAAGGCACCTAATTTTTTCTACTGCAGTATAACATAATGAACTGATATCTGTCAATGATGTATAAACAATATTGTACTACATATACAATATGTAATAACATTATAACAACACACTTGGATTAAAATGTGCATATATAAAAACCCACAGTTGTTTTCATATTGAATTTTTTTGGCTGATTATAAAAATGTTATCATGTAAGTTATTTATAGTAACAACAAAGGGAAATTAATCTTTAAAAAAAAAAAAAAAAAAAATTAATAATATAAGTCCACACGAAACTCTTTACCAGGTAGAGATAGGTCAAAATACACCTAAAAATTGGATGTAACATGCATGCTGTACCACAGAAAAGTGGTCTCGATTTTTCTCTACTGCCAGTAATAAAAAAGTTACAATAAAATCTATTTATAGTAAAACAAAGGGATGTAATTCTAAAAACAAGGGTGCCTCATGGTTGTGAACATTTGGTCCAAGTTACATCAAAATCCCTCCATGCATGAAGAAGAAATGTTCCATACAAAGTCATTCTTGAATTTGACCTTTGACTTCTAAATATGACCTTGACCTTAGACTTAGGGACCTGGTTCTTGCGCATTACATGTTGTCTCATCCAGGGGAATAATTGTGCCAACTGATATCTAAATCCTGCTTTGCATGACAAAGTTATAGACCGGACAGGAAAAAAATCCTCTTGACCTTTGATCTCAAAGTGTGACCTTGACCTTTAAGCTAGGGTACTGGGTGTTGCGCATGACATGTCGTCTCATCATGGGAAACATTTGTGCCAAGTAATATTAAAATCCCTTCATGGATGGCAGAGTTATGGACGGGACAGGAAAAAAACTCTGTTGACCTTTGACCCCCAATTGTGACCTTGACCTTTGAGCTAGGGGTCCGGGATTTGCGCATGACACGTCGTCTCATCATGGGGAACACTTGTGCTAAGTAATATTAAAATCCCTTAATGAATGTCAGAGTTATGGACCGGACACGAAACAGACCCTGTTCATGCTATGTTAACATTTGACTGCTAAGTGTGACCTTGACCTTTGAGCTAGGGGTCTGAAAGTTGTGCATGACATATCGTCTTATTATGAGGTACATTTGTGCCAAGTAATATTAAAATCCCTTCATAGATGGGAGAGTTATGGACCGGACAGGAAAAAAACCTTGTTGACCTTTGACCTCCAATTGTGACCTTGACCTTTAAGCTAGGGGTCCAGGTTTTGCGCATGACACGTCGTCTCCTCATGGGGAACATTTGTGCCAAGTAATATTAAAATCTCTTCATGGATGGGAGAGTTATGGACCGGACAGGAAAAAAGCCCTGTTGACCTTTGACCTCCAATTGTGACCTTGACCTTTGAGCTAGGGGTCCGGGATTTGCGCACGACACATCATCTCATCATGGGGAACATTTGTGCCAAGTAATACTAAAATCCCTTCAAGGATGGGAGAGTTGTGGACCGGACAGGAAAAAAGCCCTGTTGACCTTTGACCTCCTATTGTGGCCTTGACCTTTGAGCTAGGGGTCTGGGTTTTGCGCATGACACGTCGTCTCATCATGGGGAACATTTGTGCCAAGTAATATTAAAATCCCTTCATGGATGACAGAGTTATGGACCGGACACGAAATTGCGGACGGACGGAATGACGGAATGACGGAATGACAGAATGACGGAATGACGGGAAGACGGAATGACGGAAAAGAGCATTCCTATAGTCCCCAAAACTGGTTTTCAACCAGTAGGGGACTAATAAACATTTTCTTTGATCCAAAGGGACGCTTACAGGTTTTCTCCATCTGCCACTTTCTATTTCTAGTCTATGTGATGACATTCTTAGTCGAGACATACTTATTCTATGTCTTTCAACAATGACCATTTAAATATTTCTGAAAAGTAAAAGTAGCTATTGTTCTGTAAAATAAGGCACGAGAGGATCCCTGTAAGCTGTCGTTCCAATTTCGTTTAAATATGTCATAAAGACGAACCTTCAAGGTTTGTAAAAATATACTGATGTCCCCAACTCCTTGGTTTAACCACACCTCATAAAAACCTAACCTTGACAATAAATTTCTAACACTATGTACCCAATTTATATGATTAGGGTGTAATTCAATATCATTTTTTAATAGAACATACATCTGTCGTGCATATTTTACCTCTTCGCACTGACACAATTTTAACCAGTATTTTATAATGTGTAAATATCTGTGCGTAATATCACTCTTCCAGTTTCACCATATACAAAAGCATTTTGACAACAAACTTTAA
Organism: Mercenaria mercenaria; assembly: GCF_021730395.1. Taxonomy (NCBI): domain Eukaryota; kingdom Metazoa; phylum Mollusca; class Bivalvia; order Venerida; family Veneridae; genus Mercenaria; species Mercenaria mercenaria. Next base: position 116,677,366 of record NC_069361.1, on the reverse strand, counting down.
CTCCTAACAATTTTTTACAGAAACAAATAAAAAGATGATATATATTGTGGAAGAAATTTAGGTAGGTTTTGCGTCTTCCCTAAGGCTATTTTTAAATGGAGTAAGCAAAATTCAAAACAGAAACACATCATTCGACCTTATTTTTTCAATGTTGAAGTATGAATTCTGTCTCATTAAATCCGTTTACTTGAGGCACCATAGAAAAAATGATATTGACATTTTTATATTGTGTTTTACAGTTGTTTACCAATAGTTTGATGTTTCTTCTATTGAAATTAATGGTAAAATGAGTTCTCTGCAAACGTTTTGGATAGTGGCTATCACTTTGAAATTTGTCTCTACTTGAGCTTGAGAAGATACCATAAGTTATTTAAAAAAAAATTAAAAACAGCACGGTAAAAGTTGTTTAAAATTTGCAAAATAGTGCAAAACACGGTTACCTTTCAGAATATACCAAGCAAAGGCCATTTTGTAAACATTACTATTAGTTACCTAATACCTTTAATCCACCTTCGTTACTTTGAACCTAACCACTCTTGTATTCCACTGAAGTTTTATAATGGACACACTTTAGGGGAATTTATATGCCCCGCAACGTAGTAGTTGGACCGTCTGTCAATCTGTCCGTCGGTTTCCGATTGATAACTGAAATAGGCGTTAGCCTACAGATGTTAAATTTCAAAGAATGATTGCATGTGGTAATTTGGGAACCCATATCGTTTTTCGGTTAAAACGCCACGGTCAATATGACCTTAAGACTGAAAATGGTTTTCGATCGATAACTGAAGAACGCTTCAGTCTTCATAGCATGATTGTCTGTGGTCATTAGATGACCCCTGTTGTTTTTGGGTCAGTATGTTGAAGGTCAAGGTCTACGTGACTTTGAGACTGAAAACGGTTAAATAACTGAAGAACGCTGTGTCCTACAGTCGTCAAATTCATAGAATAGCTGCCTAGAGTTAGTAGAAGCCTCCAGTTGCTTTTTGGATCCATTAACATTGCCAGTGGTCAGTAGATATACCTTGTAGTTTTTGGAGTCCATAAGTCAATGGTTAAGGTCACAGTGACCTTGACACTGAAAACGGTTTCCAGTAATATCGGAAGAATGTTTTAGCATACAGGCATTAAATTTCTTAAGATAATTGACTGTGCTTATTAGAAGACCTCTAAGTAGGTCAAAGGTCAATGTTATGGTGACCTTGATACTGAAAATGGTTCTGCTCATTAACTGAAGAACTCTTTATCCCACAGTCGTCAAACTTTATAGGATGATTGCCTGTGGTCAGTCCCCTATTGTTTTGAGATACAAAGGTCAAGGCTACAGTGATCTTGAGACTAAAACGATAACTGAAGAACGCATACGAACCTCCAACTTGGTTTGCAGACAACCCCTATCAGTTTTGAGTTCGACTGTTCAAATCTTAATCATGAAATCAGTTTCCATCTATACCTGAAGAACGCTAGTGTTTGTTTGTGTCAAAGCCTACTGTGCGTTTGTCAAACATGGGTTTCCCCTTGATAACTGAAGAATGCTCTAGCCTACATTCGTCAAACTTTACAGGATTATTGCCTCTGGCTAGTAGATAAGCCCTGTTGTTTTTCGGTCAGTCAATCAAAGGACAAGATCATAGTAGTCTCGAGAGGCCATTATGGGGGACATGCGTGTTTTACAAACACATCATATTGATAATATATTGTGCAAAGTACGAAATTATATAGCGTTTTCAACATCGTATTTTCGTGATTTCGACTTTCATCATCGTAGTTTCAAGTGTTCAACATAGTAATTTTGACTTTCACCATCGTCGTTTCGACTTTCATCTTCGTAGTTTCGTGATTTCGACTTTTGCAGTATGTGTTCATAACTTTGAAAATAGCGCAATGGTCCAAACAGAACACTGTAATATTAAGATTTATTCATTTCTATTTTTGAAGTGGACAATTGAAATGGTCTAAAATCTCAAAGAAACTTAGGAAAAGGTGATGCTACACGACACTGACTATTTAGAAAGTGATTTCACGAGATTTTTGGAATTTTAAAACTAACTATAGATATCAGTTTAAGGTGCATCGAAAATGAAATGAACCGAATTATACAGGTATGAATCAGATTTTCTTAGTTGGTAATGGTTTAATGATTCGGTCTTTCAAATGGTTAAAATTTATGACTTTTTTGTTAATGAAACAAGAGAAAGTTGAATTAATTGTTAAATTCAGGGAAACTACTGATAGTAATGGATTCGTGAAAAATAATACAGGAGAACAATAACGCATGAGTCTCATGAATTCTTATATTTAAGGCAGTGTGACAAAAAATCGGAAAGAGGTGAAAACAGACAGCAGTGTTTGCCAGTGATGATGTTACATTGACGTTGCTATGACAAACGAAAAAACAATTATTGTTCCAGTCTCAAGAAATGGTGTGTTTTTGCCACCAATTGGCTGCTGGATGGAGGGGAGCGAGTATATGATCATATATAATAAAACAGAATATTTTGACGTCAAACTGAGGAATAGTTATATCAAGGACGAAGTACCAGGTGAAAAAAAATGTGTTATATAGATTTTTGCACAAACAGAATGACAAATAATGTGATAAAATACGTCATAGCTAGTTTTTACAAAGATAGTGTTACTTGGCAAGTTTTATTTAGCTATGAAGGATAGGCCCTATAGTTCTATGCACGACTCACGTTATCTTGACAAAATGCACGTGTCAGACAATCTGAAGCCATACTTGGACACAGTGTTGTTATATTTTCTGGTCCTTTGGGATCATGGAGTAACTATATAACAGAATTTCACTTAAGCCGGTAGGGTGTTGCACATTCCAATACTTTTCTTGAACAGATTTTATAAAACCGTTGTTATTATTTTGCTTAATTGTGTTCTATGTTTACAAAGGATAGTCTTATTGATTTTATTTCCCTTGCCGCTTGTTTGTGAGGAATCTGCAAATATGGTAAACAACTATCTGCAATGCACATCTTTGTTCATACACCGCCGTATTGATTACTGTATTTTCAAACTAACAAATGCAGTGTGTTAAATTCAAGGTTTCATTTAGAATCATTATGGCTCTATTCTAAATGCTTTATTTAAATATTAAGGATTTTATAAAACAACTTTGAGCATGTTTTGATTTAGAAATATTACAAATTATGACTTTTGCTTTGTACTTTTCCATTTTGATATAACACACTCATTATTACTTTTAGGATACAAGTTCTTCGACACGCGTTCTTTGTGCTCTATGAACCACTTTTGTTTTTATGACATCTATATCAAGTAGCATAACACGAAGATGAGCAGGTTCAGTTTTAAGCATGAATAAAATCTGTTAATTAACTCTTGGCACGATTTTCACACGCACTGAAGGGCTCGTGCGAATGCACGTGAATGGAGTACAAAAAACTAAAATAGGATGCTGTTTTTAACGTTTAATCTTGTAATCCTCGTCTTATCTTGATAGGAAATGGTAGTAAATATATCGAGAAAAATCTTGGAAATTTGGAGTTAACCTTTCTGATTTGTAATTAAGAATAGAATGTTAATCTCAGGTGTTATTTCTACTTAATTAGTTACCTTTGATTACGTCTCAGGGAACTCAGAACAGTTCAAAGTAGTGCAAAATAGTAATGTTTTATTCATTTATTTGTTAATTTGTCTATTTACTAATTCAATTCATTCATTCATTCATTCATTCATTCATTTATATAATCATATTACTTTAAATAAACACTAAATATAACTACATTGAATGCATTTAAGGAATATGAAGCGATACATTGGAAATGTACTCGTGACACGACACAAGCCTGAATAAATCCGCGTCTATTTTCAATCTGAATGTCCATGTGTCCTTGAACATTTACATTATAATCCACAATATAGCAGGGGTCATCTACTGACCACTGCCATTCAAAAGATTCCGTTTGAAATCATATACCAATAGGTTCTCTATCTGTTAATCTAAATGCCATCTTTACCTTGACCTTTTACATACTGATACCCTCCCAAAAGCGAGAAACACAGGGAATGGTCGTAGGACGTGGAAAAGTTCTGTGGGTCAGGACAGTCTTGATCAACCCCTTTCAGTTTTATTTAAACATCGATGCTCTCTCTCTCTCTCTCCCCCCCCCCCCCCCCCCCCCCCCCCCCTCTCTCTCTCTCTCTCTCTCTCTCTCTCTCTCTCTCTCGATATATGGATGCGAATTGTTTAAAGAACTGTTTCCTGTTTTTGTTTTTATAGAAAATTTAGAAATGAACGCCACTTGGCCTTGAATTCTGTGTAAACAGCACTGTCCTTGAACCAGACCCGTAACTAGAACAGACGACTTTCAGTGTAGCTTACAGAAATTGCAAGCGACAAGAATCCAATAAAATATTAATTGCAAAATTACTGTTCAATGCTTTCAACCAAATATCGTAATATAATGTACAAAATATTAGTTTTTGAAGACAGTTTGCTCCAAACACATTTTATATAAAAAGGTAGAACAATAAACCTTAGTTATCATTAAATGTCTTGAAAATACAGGGCGACAAGTACCTCGTTTGGATTTCAAAGAGTGGCTGCCAGGCACCGGTTGTAAGAGTCCTTTAAAAATGAGTCCCACTGCCAGTAGTAGCACTTGCTTCTTTTCTTTTACATTATATCCTTTCTCAGCTGCTGTTTAGAGGGTCCTTTATGAGAAAAATTTGGTTGATACATCAAATTCGTCCATGCCCAGTTCAGCAACATTGATGTACGTTTGTAACAAGTTACGTGTGCAGCTTGTACGAGGGTGATTCAGTAGATTCTGTCATTGTTCTTCGTATAAATTAACAATTAATTCTAGATAATTTTCATGCCGTCCCTTAAAAATATTCCCCCTGCACAGGAACACATTTGTTGAGCGTTGATATCCGTTATGTAAATGCTGCTGTAGAAAGAATGGTATTTCTAGTCGCGTAGCGTTAAACTGCGAGCATTTTTTTAGCAAGGGAAATAGGAAAAGGTAATAGGGACTTAGGTCAGGAGAATAAAGTGGGTGCTCAACTTGAATAACCTTTCTATGTTCTAGTTATGAATAAGCTGCCTTTCAAATTTATCTGGGCGTTGATTTTGAAATCCTATAATTTTTGACAGCTATGAGTACTTTATATTTGTAAAACTTGCCTGTGATAGTTTTTACGCTCTGTGCGAGGAATTTGTACAACGGGGCCAGTGGAATTGAAGAAAATGGCATATAAAACCCTCTTGGCATTTTTGTCCATTTTGAAATGACCAGCCTTGACTGACTTTTTCCCAGTTGTTGTTTGTTATTTATTCGTCGCTTGGGCTCGGATTTTTTCACCAGTTGTTGGGGGTTTTTTTTGGGGGGGGGGGTGGGGGGGGCGCGGTCTAAATGCTTGGAATTTTTGTCTGATGTCATCACATGGAGGATCATCTGGCAAAGCCTTCTTTAATTTCAAACGGTCAGTCAGAATATGATGAACGGCTCCTTCTGAAATGCTTACATAAATTGGGCTATTTTGGAAATAGAATATCGACCATTTTCTTCTGCCATACCTCTGACGGCAGAGCAATGTTTTTCTTTGTTGCTGAAACAACAGGCCTGTCTGGACGATTGCTGTTTCAAAGACTACTTTGACCCCCTCGAATTTTAAAGAAAAACTTTCTTAACGTCACTGCAAAACTACAATAGATGCTACACAAAAGTTGTTTTTTTTTTCTTTTGAGATGCCTGTAAAGAAACTCGGGGCTTAACGTTAGTCCTGATTTCTATTTTTTCATTATGTTTCGTTATAATTATAGCATTGAAATTAGCCGCTATTTATGTGTGTATTATTCCACATTGGATAACTTTGTCATTGTAACGTGATTGAATCGATATGTCACAGGTGTGTTGAGTGGATTTCCGTTCTCAAGTTGCTTTTATATGTACAACGGCTTCTAGGGAAGTCCATTTGTTACAGAATTTATTGAATGACCCTCGTAAGAATATACAAATAAGGAATTTCGATGAAATACCAGATTGTAACTTGACACAGAACATTTTCAGTCTATCTAAATTACCTATCTGGATCACATGAGCCAATTACGAAATTGAATCCAGATGTGTTTTATGGTAACGTGGGCATGTTTAAAATAAATGTTAGTAAGTATTGCGTCCTTTTTCTGGAACAACAACAAAATAAGCACCGAGTTCAATGATCTAAATATTGCTGTACCTTGCCGGCTAACAGCACGAACTCATTTGCATGTTATTAACATTTGCTATTGTTACAGATCAAAAGTTGTATTACTGAAATCAAAATTAATAATGTATGAGATCCATATTCTGTATTATACAATGCAATTAATATAAGCCTAAACATAAACTTTATAGTTTTAATGTGTATTTAATTCAATTGTTCTATTTATAAGGTTGTCAAAAGCATCCCAGGAAATGCCTTATTTAGAGTTGATATATTCTCATTTGTTGACAAGCAGAAACTGCTTCACGAATTATTGCCTTTAAACACTTAATATGACTGTCTATTGTTTTTAGCATGCAGATCTACCGCTACAAAATCGCCACCACTACCACAATCATTATCATCATAGTCATCTTCGTTATTATTGTCATCGTCTCCTTTTATAACTTCTTCTTCTTCTTCTTCTGTGTTATCAGTATCATCTTTTGGTGGATTCTGAAATGGTCATCGAAATATACATATCCCGGCATTAAGCCCATACTGTAGATCAGAAGTATAGAAAAAAGAGCTTACTTTTCTATGTCTACAATACTGAAAATATTTCAAGAAAACCTGTACGCACACCTGTTAATGAAAATATTAGCGGAGGTAATGGCTTAATTAACTCACAGCATCACGAGTACATCTTAATTACGTTTTACCTGCTATTTTATAACAGATATTGTAATTCTGTAGGCCTACACTCCTCTTTTGATTGTTTCTCCAAATGATGTCGAAATAACAAATAAAATAATATTTCCTGTGCAGTATGTCAGACCAGGCGTGGGAATATGCATATCTTTTTATCTGTTTATTTCCTATATGGCTTATCAGATTAGGCAGAGCTATTTTTCGTTATCTGTAAAACGGTAATTGGGGAGTATTTTGTTGTTTCACATATAAACTAAAAACAATGTTATGTCTCCGAAATCTGAGTATTAAAAGTAAATTGCCAAAATACTGAAAAGAAAGAATAAAAATAAACACATTATTAGTCGCCAGTAGGTTCCCCTTGGGTCAAGCAGGCTGACCCTTTCAAAAGGGGTAACACAGTGATATTAGTTTACTTTTACCCACATTCCCATGGAATGCTTAAAGATCAATAAAGCTTTCAATTTTATGTTAAAATAGAATGAACAGCTGTCCAAATATAGATGTAAAACTGAAACTGATTAAACGCCTTTTTCTGTAGGGATAACGCATGTTTTTCGTGTTATAACGTCTGCGGAATCCCAAGTGATTCTAAAGATGAAATAACACGAAATGAACATGCGCCAACGCTATTCTAGCATAAAACGCGGAAAAAAACTAATAAATGAATACATTCTACCTCATCGCCATTAAATTTCCATGAACTGAGCGGGAATATCTGAGTTGTTTTTTCACGTTGACATCATTTCCATTTGAATTATCCGTTTTGGGGTCGCAATACGTTTACGCTTTGCCACGGAACGCGCACAAAATTATATAAAAAGGTGTTATAACAACACGTGAGCACGAGAATCTCTCTGTTAACACATGTTTTTCTCTCTTGTTAAAACACCCTCGAAAAGTGAAAATAACAGCAGTTTTATCCTAGAATATACAATGACATATTGAATGACGTTGTACCTAATAATAATAATAATAATAACTTTATTTAAACAGTCATGACCGCACCCTGCACCCTGAGGCCATTTTACCCCTATTGCCGAATACCAGTGCTTAAAGCCTTACATGGTACGCCCAGACGGGCTGCATATAGAGGTTCAAACCCCCTTGTTAATGGTGCCATCACTTATTATTTGAAAAAAAGAGGAAATACTACACACTACCCTATCCATAGAGCCTGTACCAGCAAGTACATTTAATTTAACAAACCTTGAAAATATAAATGTTGAAATGTAAAAATTTTACAAAAATTTAAAAACTCTCACCTGCTGTTACCGCATATAAAACAATAATCAAAAAATTTAAAACAATGCCATGAAGTCTCTAAAATACAGTGTCTCCCACCTAACTAAGAGGCCTGTACTGGTTCCTCCCAGGAAAGACGGCTTCGCGTGTATCAGTGCTATATACCGGGCACGTTAAAAAAACAGACTGTCTATTCGCAAAGAGCTAGGCTAAGTTAGTCGGATAGGCCTGTATCTAAAAAGGATTTCTCTCTATCTGTTCTGGGCTGTCCCTCTGGTCAGATCGCTCTGTGTGTGTACTAGTAGAGGATGAATTTCGCGCCCTGTGTGGCTGCGTTTGTGCTGTGTAAAGCGCCTCTTGAAAGTGGCGCTTTATAAATCTGGAAAATAATTTCAAAAAATAATATGTTTCGCATAATCACGTGGTTAGCATGAACTTTTCCTGTTAAAGCTATAAAGGGAGGTAATCAAAAACAATACATTCAATAAAAAAGTTCTTCTATGTTTAACAAAAAAACAATTATCGAAATAGCATATCATTGGTATTTGAAATTCTATTGCAATCATTGAAATAGACCTAGTTCATGGAGAAGATCAATTAATATACATTAACACTAAAAATGTTGTTTTTGCATTAAGGGCAGATATCTAATATGCATATGAATTATTCATTCAGTAATATTTGCATATCGTTATATTTGCACGTTTAACTTGAACATAGTACTTGATAACAGATAACAAGTCACCCCTAATATGTATTAAGGTTCAAGTGAATCGTTTCAGGTGAATTTTAATTTTGGAAATCTATACCTCACCGGTGGTCTAATGGTAACACGCTTGACTGTTAATGCAGAGGTCCGGGTTTTGAATCCCGATCAGGAACTGTTTCCAAGAAAGAGACATTTTTAGTGTTTATCACCTAACTATATAACAGGCCAGAACCACCTGGTTGCACTGATGGTAATTTTACGTAAATGAGCAAGTACCGAACTTTTGCTGCTTTTAACCTCTGTAGTAGCTCTCTCTGAGTATAAAAATATCAACAATATGTCGAGAATTCGCTTTTTAAAGAATCTTAAAAATTTGGTATGAGGATAGATATAAATCCTTATATTTGAATAATATACCAATACCTAAAATTTTAACTTCATTTATAAAATGGATTCACTTACAGTAAATTAACTTTTTGAATACAGGGAGCACTGGTGCACGTATTAAAACCAACAAACAGTAGGGTACAGGTCAATATAAGAAAACTACTACCCGTGCAACCGAGAGTCTGTGGCCAAAACTGGCTCTTCAATGATAATGTTTATGATAAGAAGTCATAATTTTGATGGTTAACACAAAATAGGTTAGCAGTTGTTCTTTCTGCTCGAATATTTTTTTATATTTTCCTTTCCTGGCGTCGCTATATTTGACAATGATTACTGTCACTTATAGCACTATACCTCGGCGGGTGATTACCACTGGAGTGTGTTCCATAGATCTAAACGCGGTCATCGCACTGTGCACGCTATCGTTGTACCGTTATTTAGATATCGCGATAAGATTATTGCGTGAAGATTATGTTCTTGACAGTAATTTGTTAATGACCACGTGATGAGAGATTGTCACGTGATGACAGTAGCAAGATTGACAAGGAAGATATCCATTTCAGTGCTCATTAATATTATTTACATTGCTGTCAAAATGATGCAACAAGACAAGTAACAATCATGATTACTTTTCATATTCAAAGATTTTCAGGTTTTTCAGAAATCTTGTTTAATATGATTAGTGACGCAGATTTCTATCTTTAATCCAAATACACGCATGTCAGGGTGTACCGGGCCCAAATAAACGTTATAAAATGATCAGCATATAGCCTGAGTCCTTTCTCGATACAATGTATATTATTATACAGTAACACTTCTGTCAGTTGACTTACTAAGTTAATCATAAATAATATATTTCTTTCTGTCTCTCTTAACACTCTTTCTCTCGTAAAGTTGGAGTACATTTTTCATAAAGATGCCTGTCGAAAGAGTCAACCTCAATTGTACTTTCTGGAAAGGTTTGCTAGGTCTCTTTAGAGAAAATTTCAAAATCAGAATGATGGAACAACAAACGTTCATTATCAAATGCAGATTTGGACAATATGCGCGTGTGTATTTTGTATAAATGTAGTTTTTTAAATTCGATATTAAATCATTACGAAATTCCAAACCGGTGAGACGTCGTGGTGATATATGCCACCACTTCACTCCAGCCGCTCGGAGAGTTACCGGTCTTTTATCAAAATCAAAATATCTTCCTTAATTGACCCTTGATTTGACCTTCTGACCATTTAATTTGCAACGAACGCTACTACATAGACAAGGTTATCAACAAGTATCATGATCAACGCGGAATCTTTAGTTCCGTGATAATTTTTTTTTCACAAACGGTAATGTCATCTGGAAGACATAAAACAGGAATGCTGCAAAAACGTATTTCCTAATTTGTCAGGCATTTTATCCATACCCTCGAGATTACAAATGTACTTTGTGAACTGAATTCTCATAGTCATGCGCCATTCATTCACTTCCTGTATTAAATTGCAAACAGCCTTATTATATATTTATACCACTGCATTTTAGTTTTAGTGTAACTTGAATCATAGTCCGCTTCCTTGAAAAAAATCGGTACTGAAAGCAAATGAGGAGAAACGCGGTCATAGACCTTGTGAGGCTCGAATCCACGACTTTCCAGTTGAGTATTCATTACCGTATCAGATGGACTACAATTCTCAGGTATAAAATAATGCCAAGCTGACCGACTAACCGGACTTTCCAATTTTGTCAGCAAATTAGTTAGTGTTAATGACTTAATGACCATTCGCTATCTTCGTGTCGGTCGTTTTCAGGTAAGTTGATATACATTTCTAATGAACTGGCCTATTGTTAGTTTGGCATAATACATTATCTATCTCTGGCAGAATCTGAAATGAACGTATGTATTGTTTATCTTATCTCCTGACACCGCAGAATCAACAACCTGTTACTTAGATCAATGAACCTGTAATTTGTAATTAAATTAAGTGCAATCCGTAATTAGTTTGTTTTCTCCGCAGCTGCAAATAGTAAGAACTGTGACAAAAAAGAGGCAAACAAGATTTGAAATCTACGTCCTTCACCACCCGACAAGACTTGTATATCTTTTTTTACATGTTTATGATTCAATGTAGTGAACTGAGCCAGTCTTTATCCTATGTCCAAATATGATAATATTAACATCAGTCCACTAAGAAAATGCCTAGAATATAGACCGGCTTTTGACTCTATGAAAATTGAATAAACAAAATAAATGGGGGGGGGGGGGGGGGGGGGGTGGATGTAGAAATATCTTAATTATCAGTCCAGTGGCTAGTCTACCACCCGACCTCCGAGGTCCATTTGGCTTGATTTACCTCATTTACCGATGCCACAGAACGCAGACAATCCGTCAGAGTGTTTGTCGTTTCTAAGAAACAAACACCACTTTTTTCGTTACGTACGTCTTTGTTGTTCTGAAACTTGTACAACGTGTGTCTGTAAGTATGGAGAGGATGTCAATCAAAGGAAAGTGTCCGGATTCTGGCGACAGTGCCGATTTTCTTGCGATGTAATCAACCGCGACAGAAAATGTTAATCAATCTGACAGGTTATCCGAGAATACTGATATTTTGATTAACCAGGACAATGTGATTGGCATATCAACATAGCCAGACTTTGTGTTTGTTACTGCTCACAAAGGTATCGTTCACCTTTGACCGAGGCTAATTATCCGTTACCGTTCTTACGTAAACACAATATTTACGTATCACACACGTCTAATTTTGTGCGTTGTCACCGATGTTTTGACAAACTTTTGAAACGTCCAACTTTTGTTTTCATTACAAATGATGTTTGGGCTCCGCGTGGCTTATTAGCTATGAAAACTTTTGTAATTGTACAAAATTAAAAGTTAAAGCAACCACTGAAACCAATTTATTCCAATTTTCATATTACGAAGATGAGATAAGAAGAAATATCAAAAAATGTATAATTGAATTAAGTTTTATAAATTAGTTCCAGAGAGAATTGAAAGTGCAACAAAGAGTGTGAAGAAAGGGCGGCATGGACTACAGAAAAGTTATTTTTTCCAAGCTGCAATATTGTTTTTAATTACGAGTTAATGGTCTATTTAAGATATGCAAAAGGAGGTTACTTGCCTTGATTTCGTACCAGAATTAACTTGTTCTCCACAAGGTATAACAACTTCTCCGCGTGAGTAAAGTTGAGAACGAATGTGTACAGAGTCAAAACCTCGTGCAGAATGTGCCGATCACATAAATTGACTTCGCGAGGCTCAATCTTGAATATTCTTGACTTATAAAATATTTAATTAATTTTTCCCATCAGTCTTAATAATTATTTCTGATAATAAGCTTTTGTAATCTAATGATTTGACGCGATATAGCATGTAGTGTTAAGGCGATGTAATGTTTTTTTTATAATATTAGAAACACTGTGCATTGAGTAAAAAATTAAAGAAAAGACATATCTTTTCTTTTCAGTAAAACAACTATTCAGTACATAGTTCGTATTCTATGAAATAAGATCTTTTCACTACACGGTAGAAAGTTGTGTTGTCTCAGGAATCCAAATAAAAATTTAATCAAGTAATTTATAATGGATAGTACTCGTAGTAGTATACTGTTAATTCGGCAAGGAAAGCTTTTCTATTTTAAAATGTAAATCTCTCAGATTTCTAATTTGATATTAGCAAAAACATCCGTGTTTCTCAGCATGTGCAATAATGTTGGTAAAGATCTATGTTTATTACCACTACGGTTCCATTTAATCATCATCCAGAGTTACAAAATACTTTGGAAAAAAATCTAATTTTTTGCTCATATTTTCAGCACAGTAAATGCAAATTATGTTTTAAAACGATCAGCAGTTACGCCTCGAAGAATTATAACTGATGGAAAAAATGTAATATCACATTTTCATCCAGATATATCAAATTTTGATCAGTAAATACGAATATTTTGTCCACCTATCTTTCAGTGGCAGACTCCATTGCACGCGCGCGGCTTTCATCACGTGATAAATAAAATTTAGATAAATATCTATTCCCAAGAAACCGTATTGCACAGAAACAAAAGTGTCTTTCATACAATGACAATTTCCTTGATGGAAAATAGCAGCTAAACAATATCACTTCATCTTTGTGTCATTAAGCATATGATAAAATAATAAAACCCGCCTGGAAGTTCGAAACTGCGGAGTTATCTCTTCCAACCACATTTGAAGATCTTGACCTTCAATGGAAGATAAATGTTTGTTTAAATCGAGTTTGGAAACAGCATCTCTAAATCGAATTTTGAAAAAAAGCACACCTATGAAGGGATGATTGAAAATACACAGGTGTGTTTATATAGAGAGAAGTGGAACACATTTAAAAACAAAAGTGCGAAGTGGTCCTGGGACGCTCACCGATGGGGAGTGGGTGGGTGGGGGTGGCATGGACGACCTGCCATTAGGAACACCGCTAAAAGTTACTTTAAAATCTGACAACCATAAATTACAAATTCTTAGCCCTTATACATTTGACCTTGAATTATGACACTGACCTTTGGCAGTTTTACCCATTGTAAGGGCGCATTAAAAAACATAAATGTACTTGAGTGCGTACACATTTAAAGCAGTGCAGAGCAAAACTACCGCACTAATTATCCCCTCAAGCTGTTTTAACCCTTATCATGGTGGACACGATTGGGTCTGCCTTTACGAATAGTGCAGATCACATCCGTGCAGTCTGATCATGATCTGCACTGTTCGCCATTCATTCAGTATCTTTTTGGTAAGCCCCCCCCCCCCCCCCCCCCCCCCTTAACAGTTATTGGTACTGTCCAAACTGTAAGATTGACACGTTCATTACAGAAATTTAGCATGGTAAGGGTTAAAAAAGAAACTGAGATTCTTTATCCATTTAACATCTGATCTAATTTAGGGATTGAATACAAACTTAGCAACAACTATTTTGCGCTTTTTCAGAGGAACTTAATTCCGTTGCAAACAACATTTCTGGCTGGTTCAAAATATTTTGTCCATCCAATAACCATGTGATCTTGTTTGGGGTAACTCAAGTCAAACAAATATGTTAGACTGCTTAAAATCAGCTTTTTTGTCCTCTTGACCACAATGCTAACTATCCAGACAGATTGAATTTTCAAAAAGAGACTAAGATCTTTAGCATGTCCAATATCTGACCCAATGCGGAGAACATAAAAAACGTATAAGCGCTAGAGTTATACAAGCTTATTTTGCTAATTTTGCAATTTCAAGGGCGCATATTTCTGGTTCCAATTTTCCTATCTGACTGTTTGATGATCTTTTGCCCATCTAACACTGTTATTTCTACCTTCCAGTTCTATTTTCTTTAAATGTTGGACAAAACAGATCCCTTATTTTTGTATTTATAATGGTTAGGCTTTGTTTTTGCTGGGTTTAACCTCACACCAACACATTTATAGTTCACGCTTTAACGGTAGAGGAAGGCCTTAGGTGCCTCTCCAGGCATTATCTGAGACACGACCAGGCATTTTCGTAGAACCCTAACCTTCTAGGTTTCATGTTTATGACTTTTGTAATAACACTTTTACCTTTCACGTATTAAAAATAATGCTAAATATTCAAGCCATGACGAATCTTTATAGCTTAAGTAACTTCAGGTAACAAAATATTCTTTTAAAAAACGAAAATCAAACGCAACGTCCTGTAGAAAACAATACTACTTTACTTTTGCATTCCATCATTATTTACTTTTCTGAAAGAAAATAAAGTGTTACTTTACTATGGAACAGAATTAGGGCAAAAAGTGCATTGTGCTTTCGTACATCCAATCTTGCGATTTACATGTATGCATTTGTGATTCTCATGTTCACATGCTTCCTTCGGACATCCCATTTTGCATTGTTACATGACCCTTTGTGTATCCTATGTTTACGTGTTCCTTTCTGACATTCTTACATGCGTAATTGTGAGAAATGATTTGTGCTTGCTTCATTTTTCTAAAATGTCCGTGTTGCTTTCGGACATGCTATAATCTGACAAACTACATCCATCATTAATCTTATTTACTAGTGGTTACTTGCATTGTGTCTTCTTTGGAGCGTCAATGGTGTATGCTAATTGATGAAAAGAACGTAAGTGGTTCCTTAAATGTTTAAATGCAAGGAGTTTGATGCTTACGTATAAATTTAGCTGTGGGTTATGATGCGTTGTGACAACATACATTTTTACATTCTCAAATTCTTGTTTAAGTGGAGATAACCCCCTTGTACTAAAATACGGAAACACACGAACTGTACCGAGAGTGTTAAGACTACACGTCCGGTAACAGGACAAACAACAAAATTATATTCTTATCTTACTGAATCCAAGTGAAATAAGCATTGTTTTCGAAACACTTTACTATTGTGTAGTTAGCAGATATTTATAGCGCGCTTTAAATAGCCTACACAACAAAATTATGTCAACTGAATTAATTGTCTCCCTACATACGCAGACGAGCGTAAATTGAGATTAAATGTAGCGCTATATCTGTATCAGTAGTATTTTATTTTTTACTTTATAACTTACGACTAAAATTTTACTCGGCAAACGCGGTATCAACCGCAACACCGAAACTTTTTAAGTTCAACACTCTTATATTACATAATTAACAGTTAAAACGGAGATTTTCAATGGATAGTAAACGTAGCTGCCTTTCAAAAAAGTTGCTTTTAAATGCTGCTTCTAACAAGAGCTGTCCGTAAAACGGCCAATGATCGACTATTCAAATTGTTGTCCCAGAAGCAGGAATATTACCCTAAATGTTAAAATATCTATAGAGTTTCAATCCAGTGTCTTCATTTAAGGTTTGGAGGTAGTAACTTGTAAGCAAAACTTTAACCAGGATTTTATAAGTCTAAAAGGGGGCATAATTTAGCTGCATACATGTCAGAGTTATGGGACTTGACCTAGTGAGGTTGGAAATTGACCTACAAAAAGAAAACTTAAGTTTCAAAGCTATATGCCTTAAAGTAATAGCTATATGTACTTGCATGCAAAACTTTAACCAGGGTTTTCTAAGTATAAAAATGGGCATAATTTGGCCAAAATGCATGTCAGAGTTATGGGACTTGATGCTGTCACCTAGTTTTATAACCCAGAAGACACATGCGAAGTTTCAATTCAATATCTGCATTAGTTTTGGAGAGTAACTTGCATGTAAGACTTTAACCAGGATTTTCTAAGTCCAAAAGGGAGCTTAATTTGGGCAAAATACATGTCAGAGTTATAAGACTTGACCTAGTGATGTTGGTAATTGACCTAGAAAAAGGAAAAATAAGTTTCAAAGATATATGCCTTTAAATGATAGCCTTATGTACTTGCATGCAAAACTTTAACAAATGTGCGACGCCAACGCCGACGCTAGGGTGAGTAGAATAGCTAGACTATTCTTTGAATAGTCGAGCTAAAACGATTGGTATTTCAATTGACTTAATGCAATAAATAAGATGCGTACATGTTTGATGATATACAGGCCTTTTCGAACTTGATTACCGGACGTCTAGACAACCCAAACAGGTTAGGTCCGGTCACCGGACACATAGCCAAAATGCGTAGTGTCGTATTTTTTTCCGTGACTTAGCGGAAGCTTCCGAGCACGAATATAAAAGCGCCCTCTA
This sequence comes from Mercenaria mercenaria, assembly GCF_021730395.1. NCBI lineage: Eukaryota > Metazoa > Mollusca > Bivalvia > Venerida > Veneridae > Mercenaria > Mercenaria mercenaria. The sequence goes on along the minus strand of NC_069361.1, from coordinate 116,660,527 downwards.
GTATCATAATGAGAAATGTACATTATGGTAACCTCATTATGCTTAGTGCTATGTTGCATTCTGCATTGTGACAAGTGAGATTGTGTTTGTTTAAAACTTTGTTAGCTGTTCTTGCGTACGAGTAAGCACATTCAACCTGTCCAGGAGCCGCTTCTGCCCATATCATCAGCATATAGACAACATAAACACATGGGGAAGGTGTGTCTAGATTAACCACAAGCTAATACACGGAGTGATGCATGTCACATTGCAGCATGACCGAAAGCAAGATAATGTCATAGACTAATGAAGAAGTAACCATGATATTAAAATGAAACAATTAAGCATGTATGAATGTCATAAATGAACATGTATACATAGGATGCACAAATGGTCATGTAACAATGCAAAATGGGATGTCCGAAGGAAGCATGTGAACATAAGAATAACAAATGCATATATGTAAATCGCAGGATATACGAAAGCACACTGCAGTTTTTGCCCTAATTCTGTTCCATACTTTACAATAGCATAAGATATTTACAGATTTTGGCTTAAACAGCAATTTATTGTCGTTTTTATTCCTGATAAATAAAACTAATCCTTCTAACGATAAAAGTGTTATTCTGAAATTCGCGATAAACTTATCTTGTGCATGTTGCGAGCATATCATTGCTTAAACCATTAAATATTGTTTATAACTAAAATGCATTTGAATCTAAGGAAATTTATGTTTTTATATTCATTCAACATGTGGAAATATTTATATCTGTTTATTTTCCCACAACCATGCATTGTGAAAGACGGGTAAGAGTCGTAAACGCCGTCTTCATCATCATCATAATCATCATCATAAAAACAACGACAAAAATAATTGCAATAATAATGGTACTGATTATAGCAACAATAACATATCGCCATATCACCGTGACCGTCTTTGTAACTTTATCGTGCTGTTAGAGTCCACAGTAACCGACATCGTCTCTGTCACTGTAACTGGTCCAGTCAATATCACCCTCACACCTGATAATCGTTACTATTCCCATCGTGTCACCGCTCCTCTGACCGACCCATCCTGTTTACCGCCGACGCGCCTTTACCGCACCGTTTCCTTCCCCAATTGTTGGTCTGTCACAACTATTTCACTGCTCCGCATTATCATCAATCACGTTCCGACGCCATCTTATCACATTTTCTTTCTATATTTTTAATGCCACTACCTAAATCCCGTAACAGTCATTTCGTCCCGTTCTGCGTCCTGCCACCGCCTCGGCCCGTTCCCGCCACCATACCCTTAATGTCATCGTCCCGTCACCGTCACATTCTCATTAGACAAACCTCCCATAAATATTTCAGTTTTTTCTCTCTTGATACGGTTGACTTGACAGACGCTTATTTTCTTTGGCATTTTGTTGCCTCGGAAATATTAATGATGTTTTTGACACTTTTACGACTCCGTAATACAAAATATAACACGAGAAAAACTTGGAATCTTTCATTCGGCTAATTTATGAAATAGTTGACGCTTGTAGCAAATAGTCTATTTAATCTAATATGTTAATATCATGGCATTTGTATTTCATATGAAGCATTTCTTATAATTGTCTGGCATATGTTGAATAGAAATCATGCAGTTCTCCAGCCATCAAATGTATTGCTTTTGTTGAGAGTTTAGTTTGAAATTAACAAGAAATATATTAAGTATATATTTCAGGCCTACTCATTCCATTAAGTTATAAAGGAAAAATAAAATCAACTTTACGTAATTATCTGAAGGTGAGTATATCTGACAACGTTGCAGAATGTGTGTGTTCTAAATAACTGGTGTTTCAATAAAAGTATGGGTCTTTCATGCTAGGGAATGCGGGCTCGATCCTGGACTCTGTGCGGTCATACATACATATACACTTAGCTTAATATAACTGCAGAATCCCGTAAATCATGATCTATTTAGTATTTAGGGGGAACACTTTAAATCCAAAGATAACGAAAAAAGTTTAAAATCACTTAATAATAAAGAACTTGTTTTTCAAACACAAGTGCAGTCGGTGTTAACGATAAAGGTATTACGACGAACTTCTGACAGTCGAGAATGGGAAATTTGGAATGGTTTCAATACAAATATTACACGGGCTAACTTTTCCTTTTCCCGTAGTTCTAAAGGAATCATAAAATTGTATTTAAGACAGTAAAAATACACATAAATACAAAAAAAAAAACAATAAAAAAAATACATGGTTTACCACTTTTCCAAACATTAAATAAAGCATACATATTCAACAGCTTAATTTTTTCTTGTTTCGATATCATGCGACAGTTTTTTTTAATAGAACCATCAATAGGAACTACGGTTGAAATGAGTTAACTGGTATCCACTTCATAATTTCTAAGCCAAGTCTTCTTGTTGAAATTAAAATTAGTTTTCATCACAAAGAAAATATGGAAAATAAAATGAAAAGTGATCAGTTCATCAATATACACAGTCACTCAAGACATGCTGTTTTATGTTTGTTTCGACTGTTACCATGCCAGAGAGAAAATGTATACCGATTGGCCAGACTTACAAAGCTTTTGGCTGTCAGATTTCATGACAGAAAAGTGTCTCATTTTGAGATAAAGAGTATCAATTATAATAGATGCTTATTGTTTGAGTTTGATTACATGACAGTAATTGCACAGAAAATTAGTGATTTATCAGGGTCGCTGCAACATTGGCATTTCTACAGGACGACATAGGTTGAAACGCCTTTCATGTTATCACAGTATGCTGTTTGTTTACACGGATTCCAGTAACATTATCATATTAAGGACAAATATGTATAAAACATATCTTTGCACAAAAAACTTGATATACCGATTGTCTGCTTAATTAACACGGACAACTCATCTGGAAAAGTCAAAACTGCTGTAGAGTTTTTTTTATAAGTATACACTGTTTCAAATTTCTATTTAGTGGACTGAGACTTCGAAAGCGAATGTCTAGTCTTTTTGTAAGGGCTTGCGATCCTTCTGGAAAAAAGTCATACAGCAGGATGGTCTCCATTGAGGGGTGGTCCTAGTAAGGGTTCTGTAATTAGTTTTTCCTCGCTCTCTCCCTCAAGACAATTATTTTGAATGGACATATACGACAGTGGCTGATATCCACAAACGGAGGCAAAATCTCCCGAGTTCTCGTTTAATCAAAGTAAGTGGAAATTGCAGTAGTATAAGAAAGGATGGTGCGAGGACATATCTGACCCCACTTGACATATAACCCTTGGTCCGAACCGACCAATGCCGGACAATTTAAAATCCACAGGTTTTAAACAGACTAAAAGTTTTAAAGTTAAATTTAAATACATATGATATAGATGAGTTTACAAAATAAAATATATTGTTTGAAAGAAAGAAGATTTACTGATAATATAAACCCCCATTATGTTATAACAAAAAAACGGGAGAAAAATGATAAAGGCTACTTGTTCATCTTGTGGAAAAATAAAATCAAAGTTTGTTAAAAGTACAGGGGGTAATTTAGATATTCACAAAGCAATGTTACCTTTATTACCTAAAAAAGGTTTAACACTTCCAGGATATAATTATTGTGGACCAGGAAATCCCCTAGATAATGGACCCCCTGTCAATGAACTGGATGCAGTATGTATGGACCATGACTTTTGCTATGACAGTGGTGTAAAAAAAGGGTACATGTGATAAGCAAATGCTTTCCAATTTAAATAAAACTAAATCAAAAAACATTTGGAGAAAAGATTGCAAAACATTTAGTTGTAAAACCAGCTATCAAAACGAAATACACACTTGGTCTTGGACAAAAATCAAAAAACGGGAAAAGGGGGTGAGTATACCCCCGGAATCACATGGAGCGATGAATTAGCAGAAGAATTACACAAACCAATTAAAGAAAATTTATGAAACGAAGAGTGATTGTTAATGATATTGATGATACTTGGTCAGCTGATTTAGTTGACATGCAAGCTTTTTTAAAATATAATAAAGGAGTAAAGTACTTGTTAACGTTATTGATATATTTAGTAAATATGCTTGGGTTATTCCATTAAAGAATAAAACTGGAGAATCTGTTACTGAAGCATTTGAAAAAATAATTTTAGAAGGACGATTTACCAGTAAATTTATGGGTAGTGATAAGGAAAGAATTTTATAATAAAAGTTTGAATCATTTTGGAATAAAAATAAGATTAATATGTACCATACATTTAAAGAAGGAAAGGCTGTAGTAATAGAAAGATTTAATAGAAGTTTAAAAAGAATAATGTGGAAATATTTTACAGCAAATAATACTTATACTTATTTAGATAATTTGCAGGATATGGTTGATAAATATAACAAAACAAAACATTCTAGTATAAAATGACACCAACCGAAGCTAGTAAAAACTTAAATAAAGGTACTGTTTACTTTAATTTATATGGTGATTTAAAAATACCAAAGAGTAAAGCAAAATTTAAAATTGGTGATCGAGTTCGTTTAAGCAAACTTAAAAGACATTTTGAAAAAGGATATACACCAAACTGGACAGGGGAAATATTTATAATTTATAAATTAATAATACAAATCCCAGAACATACACTATTAAAGATTTAAATAATGAATAATTCAAGGTTCATTTTATGAACAAGAACTTTTACCTACTACACAAGAAGTTTTTAGAATAGAAAAAATTATTAGACGAGACTATAAGAAAAAACAAGCTTTAGTAAAATGGAAAGGTTATAGTGAAAAATTTAATAGTTGGGTACCATTTAGCGATCTTGAACAAATTTAATTTAGAAATAAAAAGTTTAATTATATAAATGAGCAATAAAAATCTAATTTCTAATAATAATGGAATAGAAACAATAGATCAATTAATTATTCATTTAACTAAACTAGCTGCTGCATACAGAAAAAGTTATAAATTTTGCGGGAGAGTAAGTACCGGATTATATATTACAGCAGGTGTCTTTGGTTGTTCAGCTGCATTAGCACTTGTTCCAGCTATTCCTATATTTATGTAGCAGTTGCTGGCGCTGTTCCATCAGTAATTACCATATTTACTAACAGACTAAAACTTGACGACAGAAATTTATTTTAAAAGCACATCATCACAAAATAAAACAACTTATAACAAAAGCACGGATTGAAAAGTAAATAAAGAGAAGAGAAACAAGTTATTCAGGATATTTTTACAATACTATTAGAAATGCAGAAAGAAAAAAAAATATTCAATGCCTTTTGAAACGTATATGAAGGAATTTAAACTTAACGGATATAAAAGTAAAAAAGAAGAAGAGCTGTATTAAATTTTACGTGTGTTTTTAGAGATTTTTTTCTATAAGTATATTATATATAGATGGTTAATAGAAAGGTAGATAGAATGATATGCCAAAATTATCTAGCACTTTAGGAGAAATAATGAATCAGACAAAAATTCATATAAGAAAGTTCTTAAAAGAAGAAATGTTATTTAAATCAAAAACTTGATCAAATAGTTAGCGATGAATATAAAATCATGTTATTGATAAATTACAAAATGTTATAGATCCTTATCTTCGTAAAAGAACTTTATTTGAATGGAACTGTGGTTGTCTATTAACTGAAGAGAAAATGCTGTACCCTCGAGTACTAAAAACCTCTAGTTTTAAAAGTTATGTGATTGTTCCAGACCAAAAAATATTAGAAACAACCCTAAAAAAGTTATTGTAACCGACTGTGATACTAATGAAGAAAAAACATATAAAAGCAATTATGCAGCTTCTAAAGACCTTGGTATTAATTCTGGGTTAATAACAATGTGCTGCAAAGGAGAAAACCGAGTAAAATGTGGAATATCAAAAATATATGGAAAAAGATATAAATTTAAATATTTTATTTCTTCTTAAAGATAATTTAAAACTTTATTTATTTTATTATTTTTTTAATCCTTTTTTGCTTAACGAATTTTATTTTCTAATATATAATATATGATGGAAATTGAGAGATCTACAAAACAATATTATAAAGAAATTTGAAATTAAAATTACATTATAGACAAGATCAAAGAATCAATTATATTTAACTATAAACGACTCTTATGAAATACTTAAATCTGAACTTAAAACTTTAAAAGGTATAAAAATAAACGTTGTTTTAAAATAACTTTTGCAAAAATGGATAAACTGATACAATATATAAATCAGCTTATTTTCAATCAAAGGCTTTAGAAATTATTAACACAAACGAAATAAAAAAAACTTTACGTCAAGCTTTTGATGAAATAATAAATAGAATTGGTAATTGGATTTCTGAAGGAAGTGGCTGGAGAATAGAGTCAGTTGATGCTTATTATATAAATAGATATAAGTATAGTCCATTGGCTGCTTCAAGTTATTTAGAATTACCAAAACCATTACAAAATTCAATGAAAGGATTAATAAATATAAAGAATGATGATAACGAATGTTTTAGATGGTGCCATTTAGCTTACAAATTTCCTGTAACAAAACATTCTGAAAGAGTTTCAAATTATAAAAAACATATATAAACGATCTTGATTATACTGGAATAAAGTTTCCTGTTACATAAAATCAAATACCTAAAATTGAAGTTTTAAATGAAATATCATTTAATATATTTGGTTATGAAGAAAATAGTATTTATCCATTGTACATATCAAAATATCAATACGAAGAACATTGTGACATGTTGCTAATTATAATGATAAAATAAATGATAAAATAAATGATAAAAAAATGATAAAATAACTGTATGATGACTGTAAGCCCTCAAGAACTGTAGTCCAACATTATGTTTGGATAAAAGACTTTAATAAATTAATGTTTAACAAAACAAAACATGCAAATAAAAAACACTTCTGTAAAAGCTGTCTGCAACATTTTTCACAAGAAAGAATATTAAATGAACATATTCCAAATTGTTTAGCTATTAATGGTATCCAAGGCGTAAAAATGCCAAAAGAGGGAAGTAAAGTACAATTTAAAAATTATCATAAAGGTTTAGCAGTACCTTTTGTAATTTATGCTGATTTTGAATCAATAACTAAAAAAGTTTTAACTGCTTTACCATCAACTGAATCTTCATTTACTGAACCATATCAAAATCATATAGATTGTGGTTACGGCTATAAAGTTGTTTGTTGTTATGACGATAAATATACTAAACCAACCCAGATTTATAGAGGCCCTAATGCAGTTTATAAGTTTATTGAAAAAATGCTTGAGGAAGAGGAATATTGTAAAGAAATATTTAAAGAGCACTTTAACAAAGAACTAAGAATGTCTAAAAAAGATGAAAGTGAATTTAAAAAACAAAAGTTTTGTCATATTTGTGAAAAAGAATATATAGAAGATTCAATCAAAGTACGTGATCACTGTCATATAACAGGAAAATTCAGAGGAAGTGCTCACTCAGAATGTAATATTAATTTTAAACTAACACATAAAATTCCTGTTATTTTTCATAATTTAAGAGGTTATGACGGTCATTTTATTATGCAAAAATAGGAAAATTTAAAAAGAAATTAATGTTATTCCTAACAATATGGAAAGATATATGGCATTTATGATTTCCGACTTGGTCTTTATTGATTCATTTCCAATTTATGTCTCAATCATTGGATAACTTAGTAAAAAATATTCCAGAATTTAAATACTTATCTCAAGAATTTGATAAAAATATAGAATTATTAAAAACAAAAGGTGTTTATCCATAGATTACATGGATTCATTTAAAAAATTCAAAGAAACAGAATTACCTTCTAAAGAAGAGTTTTATTCAATTTTAAATGAACACACATATCTGATAATGAATACGAACATGCAAAAAAATATCTGGAAAAAATTTAAAATTAAAACAATGGGAGAATATCATGATCTATATTTAAAAACTGACGTATTACTTTTAGCTGATGTATTTGAAAATTTTAGAAAACTATGTTTAGAGTCCTACAAATTAGATCCTTGTCTTTATTTTAGTAGTCCTGGTTTAGCTTGGGATGCAATGTTAAAAATGACTGGAATTAAGTTAGATTTAATAACTGATATTGATATGTATCTTTTTATTGAAAAGGGACTGAGAGGAGGAATAAGTTATATTTCAAACAGATACAGTAAAGCAAACAATAAATATATGAAAGATTATAATCCTAAATTAGAATCTAAATACATTATGTACCTTGACGCCAATAACCTTTACGGTTGGGCTATGTGTCAACCTTTACCCTCTGGAAACTTTAAATTTATATCCGAAAAACAATTTAAGAAATTAATTGCAAAAGGTAAAACTAACTTTATAATTGAATGTGATCTTGAATATCCAAAAGAATTACATACTGTACATAATGATTATCCTTTAGCTCCTGAAAAAATTATTATACCAGATCAATGGCTTTCCAATTATAGTAAAAATATTAAAACAGAATTTGAAATAGGAAAAAGTAATGTAAAAAAATTAGTTCCAACTTTAATGAAAAAACAAAATTATGTAGTTCATTTTAAAAATCTTGAACTATATACACAATTAGGGTTAAAAGTAACAAAAATACATAAAGTATTAACTTTTGACGAAAGACCTTGGTTAAAAAAGTATATTGATTTTAATACTCAAAAAAGATCTAAAGCAAAAAATTCATTTGAAAAGGACTTTTTTAAGTTAATGAACAATTCTGTATTTGGTAAAACGATGGAGAATTTACGCAAGAGGGTTAATATTAAATTAACTCATGATGAAAATATTTTATTAAAATACATAGCCAAACCTTCATTTGTTAGTTCAACGATGTTTAACAAGAATTTGTTTGGTATTCATAGAATAAAAGAAAGTTTGTTATTAAACAGACCTTGTTATGTTGGAATGTGCATTCTAGATTTATCAAAATATTTAATGTATGATTTTCATTATAATTACATTAAAGAAAAGTATAAAGGTAATTGTAAATTATTGTTTACTGACACTGATTCATTATGTTATGAAATAAAAACCAAAGATGCGTATAAAGACTTTTATAAGGACAAAGATTTATTTGATAATAGTGATTATAACCCAAAATCAGAATTTTATTTTGATAATAATAAAAAAGTAATTGGAAAATTTAAAGATGAAGCTGCCGGCATTCCCATTGTTGAATTTGTCGGATTAAGAAGTAAAATGTATTCTTATTTATTAGAAAATGAAGTTAACATTAAAAAATGTAAAGGAATTAAAAAACTTGTTGTTAAGAAAACAATAGTTCATAAAAATTACAAAGATACTTTGTTTAATTCAACCCAAACTAATCACACCTTTAAAGTTATTCGTTCTGATAAACACAATCTTTCCAGTTATGTTATAAATAAAACATCTTTATCATGTTATGATGATAAAAGATATATTCTTGATAATGGTATTGATACATTAGCTTATTCTTAAATTAATTAAAGTTTTTATTAAAGTTTTTATTAAAGTTTTTATTAAATTATAGAACCATAAATTGTTAACTGAATATTCATAACGTTTAAAGAATTAATATAAATAACATCATTTATTTTAAATTCATTTGCATAATTAATAGAAATAGATTCATTTTTTCTATTATTTTTTGCATTGTAACTTTGAAGAATTACATTTTCTTTATTTTTTATTTGTAATTTAGCTTCTCCTTTATCTAATTTAATTGCATCAACAAGAATAATTAAGATGCAATTAAAATTAATTCTTACATTATTACCATTTTGAACTAAACCAGGACTAGCATTTACAGTTTTCCATTGAAATAATCCACCATCAGTATCTTGGGTATAACATGTTAAGAACAAAGGAGGTTTTCTTATAATTTGTCGTTCTATTTTATTTACTTTTTCATTTATATTATTGAATATTCCCATTATATTAATTATTCCAGTTAAATAAAACACAGTTTTAATAAGTTAAATAAATGTCCTTATTAGTTAAAATAATTTATAATAGTTTGTTCATTTTGTTTTACATTATTAATTTTTAGTATTTTATACAATAAATCATACAACGGTACTTTATCTTGTAACATTTAATGAAAAAATAAACAATAATATCCACAAAGCATACTTGTTTTGTCTTGATATTGAACATGTTGTATTTACATTTGGTATATACTTAATTACTTCTTTTGGTGGAGGAAGTCCAAATGGGTCGAAATACATGTTATTTACATAACAAACCCAATGTGTTCCAGGTCCAACAAAGTCATCCAAATTTATAATTCCACATTCAACCTTTTCTTTTAATTTTAATTTTGGTAGACCTGTGGTCTCCGAGAGTTTCACTCTTGGTAAATTATTTTTACTAAACACACCCCTAAAGTTTTTAATTTTTAATTGTTTTACCCATTGTTCAATTTCAAAGTTAGATATTGGTTTGTTTATAAATTTTATTTTTTTTTTTATTAAATTTTATTTTCTTTTTACTAAATTTTATTTTTTTTTTTACTATAGGAATTCGTCTGTAAGGTCTTCGTTGAGAATCAATCTGTAATCCTTTCCCACTTAACAAAGATGTAATCAAAGGTATTCCTAGACTAGCAGCCAACATACCTAAAAACCCACCGTCTTGTTTTTGTTTTTGTGTTAATTTAATCACTCCAGATCCTACTAGTTGCTTTCTTTGATTAGGTGTAAGATATGGTTGATATCATATTTCTCTTATCATTAGCTACTGAAATCATACCATTTCCAGTATTTTACTAACACCAGTACTGGCCAGTCCAGAAAGGGCTCCAATGCTAGAGGGGCTAATATTTTTGGAGCTATTTTTGCTGCCATTGGAAGAATTGTTTTTCCTAACAAACCAGCTAAAGCTCCTAAAAATCCACCATTTTGACCTTGACTGGACATTTGGCTTTTGAAATTGTAATTTCTAATCCCTTATTATTTGCAACAGCTTTTTAATTTGATTAATTTGTGTTTTTGTTAAAAGTAAAGGGAAGTTTCCATGTAATTGTTCATGTTTTAATCTAAAAGTATGTGGAATTTTGTTGTTGTAGGCTCGGGCTAAATTTTTCTTTTGTCCATCTGTAAGGTTAACTTTATATTCAATATAATTTGATGTCATTATATATAATTTATATTTATTTTATTTAATTTATATTTATTTTATTTAAACAATGACAAGTTCATTTAAACAATAACAAGTTCATTTCCAATAGTATTTATTTCAACTGTTTCCTCATATAATACAATTGCGTAAACACGGACATGTGCTGCCGGCCGAGCATTTAATTTAGCTGTTAATGTAATATGCTTAGGGTCATCTGTAATTACTTCCTTTTTATATTCCAAGTTAAAATGAACAAATCCGAACAATTCTTGAAAATTTGATCGATTTAAGAGACTTCCAGTAGTCTTATTATTTTGTTTATAATAATAATTAATTACATCATCATATATTCTTGATATACTTGTGTATTCTGTTTCTGGATAAAAAACACCATTACCAACTTCAAGACGACAAGAGCTCAAAATACAAGTATTATCATCTGCTGCATCAACTTTAAATGTATCTAATAAATGTGGATTCTTGGTTTGTGCATTACTTTTGTCAGGTCGTTGTAAATAAACAAATACATGTTGTGGTTTTGTTATACCAGCTTGTTATTCTAAAGTTATGTCCGTCTGTCGTGTATCAGTTGATTGTGTTATCATTTCCCGAAGGTATGACCATCTTGCTTTTGTAAATCTTTCAGTAGCAATTAGTTCAAACCAAATTCATTAAAAAACCAAACGTGGAACCCATAGAATTAATTTTGTTACAATTACTCTACCAGCATCAGCAGCATTAGCTCTAAAAAATTAATTCATCATCATCTGTCAGCTGCAGTGTTATTTGAATTTGACTTGGAGGTAAAATATTAGTTTCTAAACCCTGAAAAAATGAATAATTATTTAATGGAATTTTAGCATTTGCCTCATTACCACCTTCGGTTAATGTTTTTCTTGAAGCAAACCCCGAATTATATTTAGCTTGATCCTTCCTGCTCTCAGCAGTATCATTTATATCTAAATAAATAAACTCATTGTTCCAGTTGATTTTTGCATAATCTTCAGATAGTTCAACCAAACTCTTTACATTTATTACTTTGTATAAATTATTACAATCATAAACAATTTTTTCCATTTTGTTTAACCACTAACTGATCAATTAAATGAAGCTGCATTATAATTAGAGTAATTTGATCTACATCAGCATAATTATTACCATCAGCAAGCTTATTTACTTTAAAACTTACTTCAAAATAACCATTAAACCAATCAAAATATGAACTTCTATCATTAATTGTAAAGTGATATCCGTTTTTTTGTTGTTTAACATTATTTCCCAGGACAGATATTAAAGCTGTATCTAATTGAATAGGAGTTAATTCATATCTTTCACAATATTGTTTTGTTCTAAACATGTATATATTATATATTATTTTATTTTTTTATTTTATTTTTTATTAAAGTTAAAACTTTAGTTTTTATAAATTAATCTGTTAATACGTTTTTGCCGAGCTGAAGTTCCAGATCCTGACAATATTCTATTTATTCTCATATGAATATTCTCCTCCTTACTATTTTTATTATTATTTTTACTGTTATTCTTTTCTTGTAATTCCTTGGCAATTAAATTACCAACTGCCGGAGCAGGTTTCTTTTTAAGTTTTTCAACAATTTTATCAGCAGCTAAATTTCCAACTTCTGTTCCAACCTTTTTTGTTCCACTTTCAAGTGCTGCTTTTCCTTGCTGTTTCCAAAGCTTTTTTTCCAGCTGTGCCAATTGAAGATGCAACTCCGCTTGAAAACAATTTCGTTAAAGTATCAAAGATACCTGTTCCATGTATGATTTCTTTTCCTGTGTGAGCATCAACATAAATAAATATTCCTTTATTTTTGTCATAAACTTTTTTGTACATTATATAAAACTAAAATTTATAATTTCATAATTAAAGTTTTAAAACTTTAGTTTTAATTAATTTCTTTTAAAATTAGTGTAAAACTTGTTTCAACCTCATTAAAATTAATTATTCTACCAAATACATCTGTAATATATATTCTAATTGAATTTATATATATTTATTAATTTCAGAATATCCAACTCTTTGTGGTTCTTTTGTAAATGGATAAGCTCTTGTTAATCTGCAGTACTTAAGCATAAATAATATCACTGAAATTACCATCAACAAGTGAATTATCAATAAGATCACAATGAATGTAAATTGTATCAACAGAGTTAGTTATATTTGGTGTTGTTAGTTCCCCATTCGGTATTTCTCAATGCTTTTTCTCAATCCAAGCAATGTATGAAAATTTGACATTCTTAAATCCAACATAAAATTATCTGTAATTGAAATCAAAATCTTAAAACTACTTAAATCAAATTCCAAACTTATTGGAGCAATTTCTGATTTATTAAATTCAAAATCATCATTACTTATTAATGTTTCTCTAATATAATTATTAATATCTGTGTAACTGTAAGAACCATTTGTAAATATGATTATCTTTCCATTCTTTACCATTATTGTAACGAATTCTTTTATTGTCATATTCATCACTAATATTATGCCAAGAGTAGGTCATAGTGTTAATACTATCCAAACCAACAACATAAGTTTTATTTTATCTAAAATTAAAGAACGACTAAATCTGATTGTAAAATCACTCGGTTTATTTTTAATTCATTTAACTGTTTTCAGAACTTAATACTATTTTTTGTTCCATTTATATATTCAAGAAAAATAATTTTTATATAACATTTCATGTTGTTCTGGTAAAAGTGAATTCATTTTTAATAGTTCATCAATTATTCTAATACCTTCATTTTTTAGTTCTTCATTATTATTTCCAGCATCAATTGAACCACAAATTAACTCCAAGTCATTAACCAATTCTTTTGGATTACATGGACAAACGTCATAACCCTGTCCTCTAATTACTTTTTTAAATTTCATAGATCTTTTATTGATAGGTAATCCTGACTTTTCTGTTAATTCTTTAAATATTTTTATTGAATGATTTGAATGTTTTTTATTATTGTTATATCTTTTATTAATCAAATCAATCAAATCATTATCTACTTTAGTGTTAATTACTTCTTTTCCAGTTATTCTATCCTTAGCAATTAATTTGTTTTGACCATAAAGTTTATTTAAGTTAATAATTAAATTACCATATTGTCCATTTGGTGAAACTTTATATGGGTTATGATGTTTTATTCCTTGTCCCGTATATTTACCTGTGTTACGAATATCCTTAATTACATCTAAGTAATTACTATAGTTGTCTCTTTTATTTATTAGGAATTGTATTTTATTTTCTTTTTCATCTTCTGTTAATGTTTTTCTTTTTTTTATATTCTGTATTTTTGATGTTATTTTCTTTTTATCCTCCAATACATTTTCTATGATATTATCTAATTCTTCCCTAGTCATTTTTTTATCAGGATTTTCAGATTTGCTGTGAAAAAATTTAAACACTTCTTGTGGTGTGTTATATTCTTCATCTAAAAGATTTAAATTAATTCCTTTATTAAAATCAACTTTGAATTCTTTTGGTCTTGCCCCCAATTCTTCTGATTTTTCAGATGTATCATCAGATGTTTCAGTTATTTCCATCTTTTCTCTTCCATAATCTTCTAATCTTTTAAGTTCATCTTGAGGAACCCATCCGACAGGTTCATCTCCCCAATCTATTGATGTATAGGGAGCCGGTTTTGATGGTAATAATGGTGGTGGTTCTTGGAATAGCTGTGGTACACCCTGGTATGTTTGTATGTCTTTTATTTCATCACCTAGTAATGCTAATTGTTGTTTTATTCCAGGTAATGCTTTTAACTGACTTGATAATTGTTCTTTTTGACTTTCTATTCCTTCAGTAATTGGCTTATAAATTTCAGTGTACATATCCCGATTTGTAGCTTTCTTAATTTTTTCTCTCATTATTTCTTCTCTAAGAGCTCTCATCTTTTGTCCGACTAATTTTTTTCTTATTATCATTTCATTAAGTTTTGATTGCATTTATATAATAATGTAAGATAATGTAAAATAATGTAAAATAATGTAAAATAATGTAATATAAAGTTTTAAAACTTTAGTTTTTAATTATATAAATGGAAATTCCAAATTATGATACAAAAAGTGATAAATCCAATAACTTTAAACAATTTTATCCTTTTATGCCAGATTCATGTTTTAGAATGTTAATATGTGGATCTTCTGGATCTGGAAAAACAAATACATTAATGCATATACTTCGAAAACCTCTTATATATTATGATAAATTATACTTGTATGCTAAAAACCTAGAACAATCTAAATATCAAGATTTAATTAACAACTTAAGTCAAATTTGAAAAAAAAATTAAAGTAGATCCAAATGAAATACTTGAATGTTCAGCTGATCCCAACCAAATTGAACCTTGTGAGAATCTTGAATCAAAAAAAACAAAAAGTAGTAATATTTGATGATTTTGTATGTGAAGATAAAAAAGTTCAAAATGAAATAACAAATACTTTATTCAAGGACGTCACAAAAACTGTTGTGTTATTTATTTAAGTCAGTCTTACTATAAAACACCAAAAGATATTCGAATTAACTGTTCACATTATATTTTATTTGAAAGTCCAGGTAAACGAGAAAATGATATGATTTGTAATGAACAAAATGTAGATCGTGATACTTTTGCTAATGCAACAAATCAAAAATATGATTTCTTATATATTGACAAACCAAGAAAAGTTTTTAAGAAAAACTTTACTGGTAATATATAGATGGGAGTTTTTAATGATTTCAAAACAAATAAGTGAAACTGAAGTGTAAGTAAAGTTAAATTTGATATTGATTTAAGTGATTATGCTACTAAAAAACAATATAAAAAGCTTAGAAAGGACATGGAATCATATCTTCACAGAAATAAGGAACTTGATAACACAATGAACAGAGTATTAGATATGGGAGGTAATAAAATAATTAACCTAGGAAATCCAGATAAATCCACCGATGTAGTTTCAAGACGGTTTGTGTATAAAAAAATTCAAAGTGTAATAGATGACTATAAACTTGAAGATGTCAAAAGTATAAAACAGACATTAGAAGCAGAAGTAAAGAATATTGAAGAATTAACAAAAGATTTTAAAAAGAATTATTCATTATTAATTAATCAATTACAAGGTAAAATTGAAGAAGAAATGAAAGCTATGACTGATTCTATTAAAGAACTTGAAGAGAAATCTGATTTGACAGATGACAACATAAAAGAAGTATTTCGAGTTAATTTAAACATTTTATTCACCCAAATTCAAGAATTAAAAGATAGTATGATTAAAACATGAAGAACTAAAAGACAAGATTATTGGGAAACTGAGAAAAATTTACAAAATATGTATCAGTTAGAAATCAGAACAGAAATAAATAAACTAAATACTGAAATGACAAAAGGGAATCAAGATTTACTCGATACATTTTCAAATAAATTTGCAGAATATAAATCTGAACTGGAAAAGGCAGCTTCACAAAGAGGTGATGATCATGATACTGCATTAGATAACCTTAAAAAAGAAATTAATTCTAAAATAGATGACTTTAAAAAACAAATTCGAAATTGGATTAGTATTGTTTGACAACCGTCACAATTTAAAATATGCAGAATTAAGTAATATTACAAAAAAATTACAAGAAGATATTAATGAATTTAATGATCAAATTAAAAAAATAACAAATGATTTGGACTCTGTAGTTGAAATATCAGCTAAACAAGAAGAAGCAATTAAGATAATTAATGATCAAATTAAAAAAATAATAAATGATTTGGACTCTGTAGTTAAAATATCAGATAAACAAGGAGAATCAATCACTGCTAATACTAAAGCAATAACCGCTAATGTCGAAGAAATTACCACTAATGCTGAAGAAATTACAAAAGTAAAAAATGTTTTCTTAAAACAAGAAACACAATTAGCTAGAACAAAAGGCGTTGTTGACAATTTATCTGCTTCTGAAGTTGCTACAACAAAACGAGTTGATGATTTAGCTGAAATAATTCTTAAACTTAAAAAGAAAGACAGGAAAATAGAAAAAAGGGTAGAGGAAGTGAGACATGAAGCGTTTCTCTTTGAATACTATTATAATCATACTTTTGATTACATACAAATGAAAAAGTATTTTGACCGTCGTGGTGCCTGGATACATTCAACATATAAAAATATGGCCGATCTGAACTATTTAAATATATTTGAAATAAGACCTGGAATTTTCGTAGATTATAAAGATTTTATAAACACAAACCAAGAATATAAAATAGATGTACTAGATATGCTTTTGAGTGGTGTGTTTATAGTCAGAAAAAACCGGAACTTATATAATAGATATTAAGATTTTATTAAAGGGTACGAGCTCTTTAGGTGAACCGGATAAACCGACTAAAAGCCCAATATCACATTTTTATTTAGGTGGCGGAATTTATAGACCTCAGGATGATGTTTTATTTTTTGATATATTTGATAATGTAAATATAACAGCTGAGGCAGCTGAGGACTTTGACACTAATAAGTTAATATCTATGTATAAGAAAAAAATTAAAGTTATATCTAAAACAAGGAACAATGTTTGATATTCATCCTTAGAGGATTCAGCATCTACAGAAGTAACATTTATGCTTTTGATGGGTAGTTACATTAGATTCTACATATCGGATGAACCTGTATCTTATGATGGAAACAGACTTTGGATTAAAAGTTTAATTAAAGTTTTTAATTACTATGTGTACCCTAATAATATACTTACTAATTGAAATAAAATCAAATACCTTTACATTTTACAATAAAAATAATCTGCCAAAAGTTTGCCAAAAGTTTGTCAAGTTGGCAGACATTGTCACATTGCTGCCACTTGGCAGAAAAATGGCAGGCTTTTGACTGGTTGAATTTGTGTTTGCCAACGTTCTGCCAAAAGTTTGTCAAGTTGGCAGCGACTGCCACATTGTTGCCACTTGGCAGGATTTTGGCAAATATTTGGTGGAAGTGTTTAAAATTATCTTTAATCATATTTTACTATAGGTTTTAACAATAATTTGTTAAAATTTGTTTTAAATTTGTTGAAATTGGTCAGCATTGGTCGGTTTAGGTCAAGGGTCATATGTCAAGTGGGGTCAGATATGTCCTCGCACCATCCTTTCTTATACTACTAATTGCTTTGCCAGTTTATTGCAACGGGTAAAGATACTGAACACAATTCCAGGTAATTCATTCTGAAGTACAAAGTATTGGCGCCAAAATGCAAAGCCTATGCACCGTCTGGCGTTATTTCAATGAACAATCAAAAAGAGTTTTAGTATTGTCACTATATGAATCGTACATCATTTTAATACTATGAAAAAATGCTTTAACTAGTACAGTGTGATTTTTAAGAAAACTAACAGCATTCTCAGAGTTCCTGCTGTATACCTCTATACAACGTAATTTCACCAGTTCACACAATCGCTGGGTATAAAATTGAACAAAAAATGCAAAACGTTTCAGAGATAAGTGCATTTTGTTTTCTAATACTGAGCGCAACATGTGACACCTTGTCTATTTGTAGATCTATGTCACCTCTGTTTACAGCGAGAGGTTCGAATTTCTGGGAAAGGAATGTCTTGGAAATCAACAGTTCAGACATGTAATTGCAATGGGAACGCAACAATAATTTCATGCACATTTTATGTCTAAAATATGCCGTTTATCAAGAACATTTGTGTGTAACGCGATGAAAATGATAAGATAAACATCTGACGATAAAGGTGACGTTAACTACATACTACATGTTTTCATGAATATGGAACAATTTCATTCTCGTCACATATTCTAAATCAGTACCGGTTTCATTCGTGGAATATTGTACTTCCGGTTCGTAGAATAATGATACTGTTTCTATCCTAATGACATTTTTCTGATTTATATAGGATTACAACGAAACAGGTTCTGTGGAAATATCCGTTGTCAGGCTTTTGGCATGTTCTTAGTCTTAGTAACAGATATTAATGTGAAGTGTTTCCAGGAATTCAGAGAGAAATTGATTGAGATAATCTTCTTACAAAGTGAAAAAAGTAACACAAACTTAGTAAATATCTCTCAGTATATATTTTACACGAAAGCACTTGTATCTTGGATGCTTATCAAAATGTAAAAGTACAAACTAATTAAGCGATTAGCTTATTTTTATTTCATACTTGAAAAATAAGGTATTACAGACGACCTGGGGGGCATTATTTGTTATCTAAGTTACTTTTTTTGTTTTGAGGACTGACAGCTCTTTCTATGACCTATACCAAAATGTTATGTATACTATGAATGTATGTTCCAGTCGTATGGGGCTCGAACCAGGTCGAACTTGCAGATGCAATCAATGTAGTGAAATATTATATAATTTAGGTTCGAACACTATCCAGGCTTTTTCTATGAAGTATTCCCACCATTAGAACTACCCAGGTACGCGCTCTTGGTCTCACACGGTAGCCAGGTCCTTTAACTAGTTCGTATAGGGTATGGCTATATTTCCTTACCTTTTGACCTAGCATTGGGTCTAAAACCTTCCTTACTAGAACATGGCCAAAATAGTCCAATTATTTAAGAACATCAGTTTAATAACGCCTCTTCCCTTACGTTCTATCATGTTATGTGCATCACGTGTTTTCACAGATAAAAAATCATTAATAGATGGTAATTCGGTAACAACAAAAATCAAACATCACTTTTATTTGCAGAAAGCCCAAGAAGTTCACTATTTTTCAAATATAAAGTGAATAAATGCAGGCATAAACTTAATGCAAGTTTTTATTTGTCTCTCTTGAATATTCCGTATATTCCATAAATTAATTGTTGGTGTCCGAAATACATTACTAAATCAACATCGTACCCCATTTGAGAAAACATGTGTGCTTAAGACTAAAAGCTGACACCCTTTGGTTGCGGGTTCGATTCTTTTGTCTGTCCTTTCATATTTTTATTTCACATTTTACCTGCAAAACAGACAGGAAAGTTTGCCGTTTTAGCAAGTATTTTTAGAATTCAATTAATGAAAGTAACAAACTAGTGTTCAAAATATTTCTCTATACGTACGAATCGATTGGAAAGTATAATTATATATAAATTCTCAGAGACGTGGAGCGTACGATTAGTGCTGAGTAATAACGCGATATTTATGATCTAGAAAAAAGACAGTCGTGTTAGATACAACGTAATTTGAATTTTCTATATACAGTCTGGTTTATCGCTTTCTAGAACAACAGGAACTTATGCAGAAAGCAAGTGAATGTCAGCATGACATGATAATATCCACCTAGCACCTTGTTAGTAGTTTATTCCCGTATGACACCCTACCATGATAATTATAGTACACACTATGACTTGCTTAATTTAAAAACAAATGCATGAAAGGCATACCGTTTCTCGCTTAATTAACAACAAAGTTTCGCCTTCTATGTTGTGTGTAGCATGCATGGCAACAAAACTAAGCGCACTAAGCCTATCAACCAAAGATTTGAATGCATGAGAAGTGGATCTCTTGGCATTCAATTGTTCACACGTAATGGCAATGAGGACGTAACAATAATTTCATGCACGTTCTATGTCTGCAATATGCCATTTATCAAGAACATTTGAGGAACTTGAACATAACTATAAGATTAAGATGACGTTAACTACACTCTACACGCTTTATGAACAATCTTTTGTCTCGTCACAGATTCTATGTCTTGCAAGACAAGTCAGTGATTGACTCTTCCACGCGTTTATACTACATATTAACTGTATTGCTAGACAGATCAGTGTAACAGACTAAATCAGTGACGGTTTGATTTGTGGAAAGGTCTACATCCGACTCGTAGATTAATGATTAACGAAATCTAGTTCTACTATCACACTGACGGAGATATCCGTTGTCGTCGTAGAGAATGACTGACATCAGGAACGACAATCAAAGTTGACAGAACGTGTTCTATGTCTAAGTGAATGATATTAATGTTTAGTGTTTCCAGGAATAGTACTGAGATAATCTACTACTAAAGTGAAAACTAGAAGCAAAAATGTTGTACCTATCTACGAATATATCTTTGCATAAAAGTTTTTATCGAATTGTAAAAATAATAAGAGTACTTATGTCTTGAATTCAGTACAAACTAATTAGCCCGTTAATTTACTTTAATTAGCAGTTTGGTATGGCACTAAAAATCGTTATGTCATGCTGAAAGATAAAAGCATTGCGGACGCTCTGGGAGACATTATTACTTATTATTTAATTATTTTTTTGTAATTGGTGGTACTCATTTACAAATCGTAATTTTTCAGTTATTGGTTTGGTATTCAAGATTTTCCGAAGGTAATTATGAATTCATGTTTTTAATATTCTGCTAATGCAGTCGTTTTCAATGCTACAACCACTAAATTATATGTTTCAAAAATTTCAAAATTGCAATTTATTGTTTCAGTCATATTTACAGAAGAGCATTTAGCAACATTATGACTTGCTAATTCGAATTTCGAGCTTAGCAGCTTTAAAACTCAGTTTTAATTTACTTATCCGAAATTTCGACTTACTTTTTGCACCCTTCTCCCAAAAAAATGAAACTCCTTCCATCCGTAAAAGGTAAGACATGTTAATGAAAATTTAGTCATGTCTACTTCCCCTGACTCCCCGAGTTCATCAGGCATTTTATTGCCTTTTGAAGTGTAAAACAGCAACTTAGTTTCTGTATAGAATTGAAATTGCCCTGCCATAGTCCATCTATGTCCCATTCTGACCTTTGGAGCTCCTCCGGACAACGGTTCTTTCTTTCAAACTGAAGGTAAATCGCGACTTTTATTACAAGCAAACTTCTTCAGCAAGGCTATACCGTTATTACAAATTGCGTAAATATTTTGCCAAATTTTACTATCGTAATTCTGATTTGGTTTTAATATTCAGTAGTAATCTAAAGACACTTCTGCAAGAAGGTATATCAAAACCCGTTTTTTATAGGAATGTGGTTTACAAACTTCGTAAGGTCTTGGGTCATGGTAATTTTACAACTGTTTTTGGTAAAATTATAAAACGTTTTATTAAAAGAGGTACGACCCAACTGTTTTGAGAGATGCCGCATGTTTAGTGTTCAATCCGTTTA
Source organism: Mercenaria mercenaria (assembly GCF_021730395.1). Taxonomy (NCBI): domain Eukaryota; kingdom Metazoa; phylum Mollusca; class Bivalvia; order Venerida; family Veneridae; genus Mercenaria; species Mercenaria mercenaria. The sequence goes on along the minus strand of NC_069361.1, from coordinate 116,638,432 downwards.
CTGTTGGACACTCCGCTTCCTTCTGTTGTGTCTGACGGAAGAAGAGGAGGACTCTGTGATAAGCAGTTTTTGAATCCCATCAGGACTGAAATGTTTTGATTTCTGTCTTCTGGCCTGTTTCGTCGGGCCCTTAAGGGTTTTTTCTCTTGGTGCTCTGTCTTCCGCAAGGACATTGAGTACATACGTTTTGGGTTCTTAAGATTTGTTTTTTATATAATTATACAGGAGCATTTTTGTGTTTTACTTGCCATGCATTTTTGTTTCCATTGCGTGTGATAGAAATTCACATGGCGGGCATTACTTTCATTTACACTGTCCCGTGTTTTTGGAACATGGTGGGGTAAGAGTGAGGTTGGATGCGCACCCAATCTGACTAAAGTACTTGATCTTCTAAACGAAGATCTAACAACGACCCATTCACATTCGTCTTCTACTTATTTTGGATTTCCAATATTGCTTTTTTTATTTTCGCAAATCTATTTTTGTTTGAACCAATCAGACAACTTGTTCGAATGTCAAAGAGAAAGAAAAAATTGCAGTTAATCCAGGGCTCGAACCTGGGACCTTTCGTTTACAGAGCAAGTGCCCTACCGACTGAGCTAACCGACTATCTGAAATCTTTCGACTTAAAAATTGTTGATATCAAAACCCAAGACTTTATAAAGCTTACAGAATGCTGTAAGGTAGCTTTTGATTGGCTAGCGGAAGGGTTGTCAGAACGAGGCCATCAATAGCTCGTTGTCAGATCCTATGCGTAGCGTAATAGGAGATGCACTTTAGTCAGATTGGATGCGCACCATAAACCGGTTTAAGCTCCAAAGTGGAGTTTTTGCCACTGACCGTTCCAAGGCGGTGCCCCACTGTGTTCCTTTATTTGTTCGTTTTGGCCTTGTGTGTTTGCTTTGTATGTGAGTGTGTGCGTGGGCGTGCGCGTATGCGTGTGCTTCCGTGTGTTGGTAGTGTGCATGTCTGCGTTCTGTGGGTTTCCCTGTTTGTTGTTTGTCCTTGTTGTTTTTTTTTATTGTCAATGTAAAGTATGGACAAATGTTCCAGGTGTATGGAACTCGAACCACATCGAAAACTTCCAAATACGCTCAATTAATGAAATATTCTAGGTTCGAACACTATCCATGCACTATTCTATGACAAAATCAAACCTCTTGCGTTACCACGTTACGAGTTTGGTCTCACATGGTAACCTGCCCATATTACTGCACATTCGTTTGAGGAATGGGAATAGTGTTACAGCGACACACAACGGGTCTTCGCTTCCCCAACTTATACATTATCAAAATAGTTCTATTATTTAAGAATAACATATAAATAACTACCTGTGGTCTGCAATGTCACGTGCTTCAAGATCACTTCTTACATTATTTCACAGATAAAACAGTAGGTTTTTTTGAAGTTCAGTTTATGAAAGTAATACATAGTGTTCACTGTTCAACATTTTCAACATTTATGAAAGTAATAACATAGTGTTCAACATTTTTCTATCTTTGTATAAATTGTTGGAATTTTTTCAAAAGAAATGAATATACGAATTCTCAGAGGCGTGGAGCGCCCGATCGATAAATACTGAGTAATAACGAATGCCGTAATTCAACCCATACCTTTAATCTTGAACCAAAAAAAGTAGGCTACAATGTTATTTGAATTATACGTATATAGCCTGGCGAAAATATTACTAGAGTGATAAGAACTGAATCAGGAAGCTAGTGAATGTCATTCTGACATGATTTATTCCGGTATGACACCATACTAGGATGTAACTTAAAAGAAAAGTTTATGCGTAACTTGATTTCCTAACAATGCTTGGAAAGGATTACAATGAAAATTGGATTAACATTTTACATTTAAATATAGCCAATGTCCATCTGTTTCAAAGATATATGATCTTTAGGTTCATTTTACATGTACATCTACGTTCACTATCAAATGGCATGTAGTAACATGTAGTAACAGGCGATTGTTAAAAAAACATCCAGTTTATTAATGGTAGTGCGCAGTAATACTCATAATAGTGTGTTGAGCTATACATGTATTAAGTATGTACTATTTTTTCTAATAACCCAGTCATATATATAATAAGCTCGTTAGTTGTATTTGTGTTCACATAAACTATATTGTAGATAATGTTCATAACTTGGGTCTAGCATACCTTAAAGATCAAATATAAGTTTTCACTACAGACTTTTTTTATAATTCACTTCGCAGGGAGAAAACATTTTACTACAAAACATAGATACATTCAACATTTTGATATATTAATATTTATGATGAATAATATTAAATTTGTACACTCCCATGATCAGTTTTGATGGATGAAGAGTACACCATATAAGATTATCTATCTGCGATTCTAACTGCATACCTGTTTATCATATACATAAAGTTACCTTTTATCCTGACATGCAGTTTTCACATTTTGCATGCTGAATACTGTTATACAAACATGTTTTATGCACAAACATTATACAAGTATGATATAACATGTTTAGCATGCAAAAAAGGTTCATAAACCTTAACAGCTCACCGACTTCTAGTCCCAGTTGTTCGAGCGTTTAACAGGTGATTAAGCTAACGGTCGATTAACTTTTATGGTTATATTTCGACAAATTAGAAAACTTAGTAAAAATTCTGAAGTTAAGGATATTGACAACTTAAAGATTTTTACAGTTAAATCAAAACATCATACTAGTGTTTCCCGCCAAGACTAATATTTTGAATCAAAATTTAACCGACTGTTAGTTTAACAGCCGGTTAAAGGTTCGAACAACTGGGCACTGAACGTCAAACCGTTGCAGACGTGAGATTGTTTATTGTACAATTTAGGTAAAAAATATTCTCTTTCCCTGATTTGGAATTAAACTTGTATTTCAGCAAACAACAGCATTGCATGCTCTCAGTCATTACTATCATTTTAGATGTGACCGACTTCCGCAGAAATTGTAGATATAATAGCATGACAACAGCAGCATTTCAAGCCTTCTTAAGTAAACAAAGTAAGTGTATGTCATTAAGAAAAGACAAATGCGATGCATTTTCCAGCTACATCATGTTTTGCCAGTTTATTGCAATGAGTGGTAATTTGATGTGACGTTTTCTGGGGTAAAGCGGTACAAAAACTATTGGCGCCAAAATGCAAAGCACACGCACTGTGTGTAAGTAAATTGGGTTTTTTTTATCACAAAAAAAAGATAAGATATGATAGCTATATTGTTTAGCATTGTAATTATATCATGATCTGCTATCTTGTAAGAAATAGAAAGACTGGATGTAGGTGTAGTATCAAAAACAATGACAACAAGTAAAGAATTTGGGTCCGCCCTGCTAACATTTCCCATTCGGAAGTAACACATTCAATTTGGTGAAAAAAAATACGACTTGGTAACATTATGTATCTTGGGCTAGAGAAAGAGCTCGTGGGGGTATAGGAAAATGCTTGCGTGTTTCTTTTGTTTTGATTTAAGTCAACCCAATATAATTCTAAGTCATATGGCGACTTGCTAGCTTTTGATGGTGGCGGAATAACCAAGATGCCAATTTGGGCATTATTTCAGGCACATGTGGCCGCCTGGGAAAGGTCACTGACCTTCTGTAAGTCATTTGGATTACTTCCTCACCAAATATTTGGTTTCGACAGTGGTCAGGGGTTCAAGAGATTTTAAGCAAGCGACCTATCGGCGGCCTGGGAAACCATAAAGAGAATGAGGACACCTCTTTCATATCTTCATATCAGCTAAAGTATTCAACACTATTAGAAAGTACTGTGTCTCTGTATCATGTTACAGCTTTATTACAATAGTACAGAGAAGCAGCTTTAAGTATTTTTGCAGTGTTGAAACCTCTCTACAATACGTGTGCAAAAATAGAAGAAAAAAGGTCTGGTACGCGTAAAATACTACAAAGAAAATGGATACTTATAATGGTCTCCCTATGTTTAGACCAGTTCACATAACCCAGTCATGTATCATTACATTGAAAAGTTCTGCAATTTTCAGAGATACAAAGTTAACATAGGCAATAAAATTTGTTTCTTTTATGTTCAGTGCAGCATGCATATCAACAATAGTAATAACAGTAAAAATACGTTTTCTCTTTATTTAAAAATACGTTTTCTCTTTATTGACTTCTGAAATGCAGCTATTAATCAGTCCATAACATTTGTTTCATGTCAGTACTAGGCTATATTTGTTTTTAACTAGTTTTTAGGCCAATGCCAAGATTAACTGTATTTCAGGTTTAACCAAATTTGCATGTATAAATGGTCAAACTGTGATTTGCTAACATTATTATTTTATTTAATAAGTACACTTTTATTATGTTATAAACGTACTTTAGTTATTCATGTCGGCTATTTGACCTACACGGCTAATGTTTTCTATTTATGTAACACAAACTTTAAAGGAAATCTGTATCTGTACCTGTATCTATACGCACCCATTCTGCCAACTCTGTTTCAACATGAGGTTCGAATTTCTTGGAAAAAGATTTCATAAATGTAATGTCAATGTGAACGTAACAATAATTTCATGCACGTTCTATGTCTGAAATATGCCATTTATCAGGAACATTTGTGTGCAACGCGATGAAATGTACGATAAGATAAACATCTAACGATAAAGATGACGTTAACTGTTATGAACATGAAACAATTTCAGTTTCTATGTTTATAGTAGCGGTTTGCTTCGTGGAATGTTTTACATCCGGTTGTAGATTAATGATACTATTTCAATTATGTCCTTGAGGTTGACGTCATGTGATTCTATAATGGTTTGACCTATGTCGGACTATGTTAAAACAAGTTCTACTGTCAAAAGTAGCGGAGATATCCGTTGTTATTGTAGAGAGCACGACTTTCACGAGGAACGGCGTATTGACAGGATGTCTTTCTTATTCTAAGGAGAAGCATTTCATGAAATTCAGAAATCAATATACTGACTTAATATAAGAAATATTTGTATAAACTTAATACATTTCCAAGTAAATAGTTTTACATGAAATTCGTTACACATTGCAATAGTACTTGGATGCTTATCAGAATGTAAAAGTACAAAGAGTACTTATGTCTTAGACGCTTATCAAAGTATAAAAGTACAAAGAGTACTTATATATTTGATACTTTTTTAAAATGTAAGAGTACAGAAAGCACTTCTGTCTTTGATGCGTACCGGCATATAAAAAAACAAAGGGTACTTATATCTTGGATGCTTAACAAAAAGTAAATGTACAAAAACTACTTATGTTTTGGACGCTTATCAAAGTATAAAAGCACAAAGAGTACTTATATTTCTGATACTTTTTAAAATGTAAAAATACAGAAAGTACTTCTGTTTTGGACGCGTATCAATATTTTTAAACAACAAAGAGTACATATATATATTGCTTGCTTATCAAAATATTAAAGTGCAAAGAATATTTATATCTTGCATGCTTATCAAAAACTAAAATTAATAGAGCACTTTGTCTTGGACGCTCATCAAAATATTAAAGTACAAACAGTATTCATATATTGCGTGCTTATAAAAATGTAAAAGAACAAAGAGTACTCATGTCTTGGTAGCTTATTAAAATGTAAAAGTACAAAGATTACTTATGTCTTGGATACTTATCAAAATATAAATATACAAAGAGTACATATATCTTGGATCTTGGATGCTTATCAAAATGCGATAGTGCAAAGTGTACTTAGGTCTTGGACGCTTATGAAAATATAAAAGTATAAAGACTACCTATATATTAGATGCATATCAGAACGTAAAAGTATAAAGAGTACTTTTGTATCCGATGGTTATCAAAATAGACAAGTACTATGTCTTGCATGCTTATGAACATGTAAAAGCACAAACAAATAAGGCCATTAATTTATTTTTATTAGACGTTAGAAAGGCGCTCTGGAGAGATATTATTAGTTATTACTTAACAACAGTTTTGGTATTGGTTGTAATTATTTAGGAGTTGTTATTTATGAATTATAAATCATCCCGTGGAATTTTAGTATGCTATTTCAGTCGTTTTCAGTATTACAACTAATAAATTACCGGTTTCCATATCAGCGAAAAAATGCCAAAATCGCAAATTGTTGGTTCAGCCTATAATTGGCAGTACAGTACAATTTATTTACGCAACATTTTGACATACTAAATTTTTACTTACTGAGTTACTCGAAATGGATCTTGTTTGAAGAAGAAGAAGAAGAAGAAGAAGAGAGAGAGAGAGAGAGAGAGAGATTGTTTTTGAGTATGAGAATATGCTTATGTGTTTGTTTTGTTGGGATTTGTCATACCAACACAATATAAGGTCAAATGGAGACTTTCTTGATTTTAATTGTGGCGGGAAACTAAGGTGTCCGTTTGACATGATTTCAGGCACAGGTAGCTGTCTGGGTAGGGTCATCGACCTTCCATAAGCCAGCCGGATGACTTTTTCATATAAAAGTATTCAGCTTCGAACCCGAAAGGTTACGGGGTAAATGTCTCAAAGAAAGCAACCTATCAACTTCTGGTGACACTGGGGACACTTCTTTCATATCAGCAAAAGGATTCCACGCCGTAAGAAAGTACTGTTTCTCTGAAACAAACTAACATCGTTCTTACAAAACTACCGAGACGTTATTATTATTTTGGCAGTGTTGACGTCTTCTTAAATTAATGTGCACGGTAGAAAAAGTATGACAGGTCCAATTCGCGCCAGAGAATATAAAGACACTGGATAACTTATACTGGTGCCATTATGTTTGGACCAGTTCACACAACCCAATGATATATCATTACATTTAAAAGTTCTTCAGTTCTTTAGAGGTAACAATATATAAATAACACATGGCAGTGAGAGTGTTATTGATACTGTCAACCGTTATTTATTTTATTATACCGAAGCAACCAAAACAAGAAAAATATTAATAGCAACTGAAATTTAATAACACATGCGCAAAGGACACCTCTGCGCAGATGTTATTAAAATGATTACCCGAGGATGATCGGCATGAGAGACATTAAAATTAGTACATTTTGAGAGATAGGGACTTTGCATTAGGTGTTTTACATGAGGTATAATAATAAACTTTGTTTCTTTTCTCTTTGCGCTTCTGTGTTGACAACAATACTAAAATCACCGAGCTTATCTGTAGATCTTTGTCAAGTCTGTTTACAAGAAAAGGTTTGAATTTCTGAGAAATGGATCTCTTGGAAATCAACAGTTCAAATAATTTCATGCATGTTCTATTCACAAAAAAGGAGATAAGATATGATAACTATATCGTTTAGCATTGTAAATATATCATGAACTGCTGATCTTGTAAGAAATTGAAGGATTGGGTGTATAGTCAACAAAGAATGACAACAAGTAAAGGATTTGGGTCCGCCCTGCTAACACTTCCAATGAAAAAATACGACTAGGTAACATCTGAATTATTCATTCTCCATCTCACGTTAGAGTGGGGAGTATGGGAGAATGGTTGTGTGTTTGTTTTGTTTTGACAAAATAATTTTAAGTTATATGGCGACTTGCTAGCTTTTGATGGTGGCGGAATAACCAAGATGCTAATTTAGGCATTATTTCAGACACATGTGGCCGCCTTACAGAGTGTGAAAGTACAAGGGGTACTTATATCTTTGATGCTTATCAAAAATATTGCAAGTTAAAAGAGTGTTCATATCTTGCATGCTTATCAAAATGGAAATGCACAAAGAGTATTCATTACTTGCATGCTTATCAAAATGGAAATGCACAGAGTATTCGTATTTTACATGCTTATCAAAATGGAAATGCACAAAGAGTATTCATTACTTGCATGCTTATCAAAATTGAAATGCACAAAGAGTATTCATTACTTGCATGCTTATCAAAATGGAAATGCACAAAGAGTATTCATTACTTGTATGCTTATCAAAATGGAAATGCACAAAGAGTATTCATTACTTGCATGCTTATCAAAATGGAAATGCACAAAGAGTATTCATATTTTGCATGCTTATCAAAATGGAAATGCACAAAGAGTATTCATTACTTGCATGCTTATCAAAATGGAAATGCACAAAGAGTATTCATATTTTGTATTCTTATCAAAATGGAAATGCACAAAGAGTATTCATTACTTGCATGCTTATCAAAATGGAAATGCACAAAGAGTATTCATATTTTGCATGCTTATCAAAATGGAAATGCACAAAGAGTATTCATTACTTGCATTCTTATGAAAATGGATATGCACAAAGAGTATTCATTACTTGCATGCTTATCAAAATGGAAATGTATAAAGAGTATTCATATCTTGTATGTTTATCAAAATATTTAAAGTAAAAAGAGTATCAAAATATTAAGAGTATACAGAGTTTTCATGCCTTGCATGCTTATCAAAATATAAATGTACAAATAGTATGCTTATCAAAGAGTACTTATGTCTTGGACGCTTATCAAAGTATGTAAATACAAAAAAGTACTTATATCTTGGATGCGTATTACAATGTAAAAGTACAGAGAGTACGTTTGTCTTGGACGGGTATCAGAAAGTAAAAAGTACAAAGAGTACTTATTTCTTTTAAGCTTATCACATAGTAAAAACTGCAAAGAGTACTTATATCTTTGATAATTTTTAAAACGTTAATATACAAAGAGGACTTCTGTCTTGGACGCGTATCAGAATGTAAATAGTACAAAGAATACTTATATCTTGGATGCTTATCAAAATGTAAAAGTACAACTAGTACTCATGTCTTTTATACTTATCAAAATGTAAAAGTACAAAGAGCATTAATGTCTTGGATGTTTATCAACATGTATAAGAACAAGCAGTACTTATGTCTTTGACGCTTATCAAAATGTAAAAGTACAAAGAGTATACTTATGTCTTGGATGCATTAAGGCAGTACTGTTTTAAATCTAATGAACATGTTCATTTAATGTTCACAGAAACTATATGCATTGATTGTTCATACTTTCAAAAAGATCGACCATAAATTTACACTACAGATATTTTTTGTTATTACTGACGGTTTATTCATTTTGCATACGATAAAACATAAATGCATTATATTTCTACATATAACGAATAAAAATTAAATTTGTATACTCCTAGGTTCAGTTTTTTATGGAAGAAGAGTATTTCCCTGATTTTGTGTGATTGAGATTATAGCTTGTTGTCAGAGATTGAGGACTCGCCAGTATTCACAAAAGAAATTATTATTATTTGCTAGGTTGTCTTTCATCCTGACATGTTGTTTTCCTTTTTGCGCATCAAATGTTGGCATACAAACTCTTTATATTATTCATGTTTTAAGCACATTTATTTCGAACAAAATTAATCTTTAAAAAACTTGCTTAGCATGCACAAAGAATTATACACTTCAACAGCTCACCGAATTCTGAAGGTCAAAATTGTTGTCGACGTCATAAGACCTCAGTAAAGCGTTTGGTTATTAGCGAACAACATAATATTATGATTACACGTTCTTTTAACAGAGGAAGGGGAAAATAAATGGTCTTTATAGCGGGGTCGTCTTCATTTGGCGGTGGTCTTAACACCGGTTTTATTATCGTAGTTAATTATATTTACTCTCTCGCTGTCATTACCATAATTTTAAATGTGACCGATTTCCGCAGAAATGGTAGATATAATCGTGTGACAACAGTAACATTGCCAGCATTCTCGTGTAAAAAAAGTTAATGTATGTAATTAATAAAAGAAGAACAAAACATGTAATTCCAGCTATATCATGTTTTGTCGGTTTATTTCAATTAATGATAATTCCATGTGATGTATTCTGAAGTAAAGCAATACAAAAACTATTAATTGGCGCCAAAATGCAAGCCTACGCGCTGTGTGCTGGTAAATTGATTTACGGACAAAAAAATAGCATGTGCTACATACCGTTTAATACTACAATTATATCATAAATTGATAGAAATGATACAATGATCTTGTTAGAAAAGGAAGGCTTGGAAGTAGGTGTTTCGAGAGTATTGTCGGCAAAAATTACAAATGCAAAGGACATGGGTCCACCCTGATAGTTTTTCTAATTCAAATGTAGCAATTCAGTTTGGTGGAAAAATACAAATAGGTAACATCTGAGTTATTCGTTTTCGATCTATTGCTAGAAAACATGATTGTAGGGAAATGTGAGAGAACGCTTGTGTGTTTGTTTTGTTGAGATTTAAGTCACGCCAATACAATGTAATATCATATGACGACTTTCTAGCTTTTGATGGTGGAGGAATAACTAAGGTGCCCGTTTGGGCATTATTTCAGGCACAGGTGACCTCCTATGTAGGGCTACTGACCTGCCGTAAACCAACTGGGTGATAAATGTAATGGCAAGAAGAACGTAACAATAAGTTCATGCACGTTCTGTGTCTGAAATATGATTTATCGAAAACATTTGTGTGTAACTTGAAAATTAAGATAAGATAAACATCTTACGATAAAGATGACGTTAACTACAATCTATAATTTATGCTTTCTGATTTTTACACAAGTTCAGTTTCTCGTTCTTGTGGGACAAATCAGTACCGGTTAGATATTTTGGTATGTCTTACTTCCTTTTCGTGGATTAATGATATTGTTTCGACTATGTCCTTGACCATGAAGACAACCACCGTTAAATGTCGCAATGTTGACGTTAAATGTCGCAACCACCACTAAATGTCGCAAAATCGTCTGCCGCTAAATGTCGCACCTTTAACGTTTTATGTCGCAAAAATTTGCCCACCGTTATATGTCGCAACACCAACGCTAAATGTCGCAATTCCTATTTGACACTATATCTATCAATTCCTTGTGTATATTTACTTTTTTGAGGGAAGAAAAATTAGCAGGTTTATGTAATACAAATAATTATCCTAATGATAAGTGCTGTTACGTATAGCAACAAGAATACCTTGTTGGCCCTAGATCGCTCACCTGAGTTCCACACCTTGCTTGAACAGTCACGCAAGGAAAATATTTGTGAAAATATTTTGTAATATGGCCAGTATTTTAGGACAGAAATATTCTGAGGTTTCTTCTAACTAAATACGATTTGGTAATAGTGTTGTATGTTTGTGGGGGTTGGGTATGGGTGGGGAACGGGTGAATAACGACACGGAAATCTAAGAAACAAACACACAGCACCAAGACAATTAATAGAAAATATAAATATTTACATGTTTGAAGGGGTGGTGGGGGGGAGAGAGGGGGTTATGTGTGGGTAGGCGGAAAAGTAGGATAATGAGGGGCATGAGACAACAGCAAACAATTTTAAGAGACTAAAAGTAAAATATATCAAAATTCCCGCTTTACCTGACAGAATGTACAGACGGCCACATAGGATCTTTCTCCGCCAGTGGAGCTTGATAGCCACTTTATGGCTTTAAATGTAAACCTCCAAACAAAGAAATAGAACCCATGGCTGATTAATAGGAAATCTTCGTTTTCTACAGCTGGTACAAAACACAGTCTTCGTGTCGCGTAGTTGAACATCCTGTTGTGTAACAGGCCTGGATTGTTGCCCGAGCCGATTCCTCCACCCCAAACCCCATCTTTGTTGGCTTACTAGTGACTTATACTCATCAAAGTTGCACCCAACTAATTTGGAAATAATATCTCCTCAAAATGTAGACCTAAAAAGCCCAAGAGGCGAGCATTTTATACTTATATTTCAAAATTCTCCAGGGGGAAGAACCCTTGACCCCTTAAAATGGGGGGCGGGGGGGGGGGGAGTACCCCTCCAGAACCTTAAAATTAAGACAAAAAAATGCACCAGAGGCAACCAGTTTATACCTGTTTTTCAAACTTTCCCGAGGAGAGACCCTGAGCCCTCGAAAATGACAGGGATAACCCCTCCCATACGCCGAAATTTTGAACAAAAAATGCAATAGAAGTCCAGCATTCCATACCTGTATTCCAAACTTGTCAACGGAAAAAGTCCCTAACCACCTAAAATAAGGGGAGTGCCCCACTAGTACGTACCTAAAAAATAGAAAAAAATGCACCACAGGCCAAAATTTCATACCTGTATATAAAAACTTTCCCACAGATACGGACAGAGGAATCCCGTACCTACCGCACGTCGCCGGTGACGCTTTAGTTTTAAACTTGTGCCCCCCCCCCCCGCCCCATCCTCAGTCAACAAGTCTGGCCCCCGGCTTGTTGTGGAACGAAGTTCAGGTCGACAATACGGAGCGCGAGCGAGCTTAATGTCTCATCATCAGCTAAACAGGACTCCTAAGAATTACATAGTTCAGATCTGAAGTAAATCTAGTACTGTGGCGAGTACCACGTTAGTGTTCAAACCTATAGATATTAAATATATAACGTATGTATGGTGCGGAACCACTGAAAAGCAAACGTGCAGATTAGAGTGGAAGGTCAATTCAGCCCTTCCCGAATCAAGCATGCATTACCCAGTCTTATCTCTAAGTTATAAAGACTGTTTAACTTACCTTATTTTGCTGTGCGACATTTAGCGTTGGTGTTGCGACATATAACGGTGGGCAAATTTTTGCGACATTTAACGTTAAAGGTGCGACATTTAGCGGCAGACGATTTTGCGACATTCAGCGGTGGTTGCGACATTTAACGTCAACATTGCGACATTTAACGGTGGTTGCGACATTTAGCGGCGTTGCGACATTTAACGTTGCCACACGTGGGTTTGCAAGTCGACTAAAAGAAAGTAAGTTCTACTATCAGCACTGGCAGAGATATCTGGTGTCATTGAAGAGAATGATTGACACCAGGGACGGCATTATGACATTTCTTAGTAAATGATATAGATGTGAAGTGTTTCCGGAAATGGAATTGGGGTAATCTACTAATAAAGTGAACAACAGAAACATTTCTTAGTATCTATTTCTACATGAAAGTGTTTATCAAATTGTGAAAGAACAAGGAGTACTTATGTCTCTTATGTTTATCAAAATATAAAAGTACAAGCAAATTTCATAAGCTATCAGCTTGTTTTCCAATCCATGTATTTGACATGTAAAAATTGTTGTACATGTTATGTGTATGTTGCTTCAAAAAATTGTTTAAACTAAATTACACTATTAATCTATTTTATCAGCAATTTGGTACGACTCTAAAATTCGTACTGTCATCATGGTAGGTAAGAGCATTACGGACTAGGAGGGACACTTCTGACTATTGACAATAAATATCAAATGCTGATTGAATGGGATAAGGCCGTGACTTTTATTATTATAATATCATTACAGAAAATTAATTAAATATCATGTCACATTGTATGAGATAGAAGTATCATGAAATGAAGCATGAAATGATAGCTAGATTTCTAGCCAAAATGCATAGAAATAAAATAGACAACCCTATGATGCTGAACTCTAAATATGATAAGTACACATGCACTAGACAATGCAAAGAGAATGCAACCGAAAATCCGAGGCTAGATGCTCAACGAATTCTAAACATAATGAAAATGTATTCAAAGGAAACAAAAAATATGAATCCAACGCAAGTGCAAGAGAATACATTATTTACAGCAAAATTAACATTTGTATTTGATGCAATACTACATTTTTTCATCCCTCATTGTATTATTTGTATAACGGACTCGGTTATTAGGTTTGGATCGGGCATCTTGTGCCATGCAATGATTAACCATCCAAGCAAATGACTGCACTAACCTGCACACTCAACAAAAGAAACAGAGGGGTGGGGGAGGGGAAGAGGGGGTGGGGGGAGGCGGTCATGTCTGTTTCAACAGACCCAGGTGTTAGAGGTTTGTAGCAAAGTGATCCACAAATATTTTATATACATGTAGCATATGTACTGACCTAAAGTCTTTAAAATGATATTTTTAGCTTTCTTGATCTTAAGATGATAAGTCCACTGCTGCACACGTGTTTACTGCAGTACGCGTGAAAAGAGTTTGTAATTAATACACAGCTGAACGTTTCTGATATTCTGAAAATATCACGTTCAAAGTCCACAGAATCCATAACGAAGCCTTCATACACATGGTTGCATGCTTGAGACTTCTTGGTATGAATAATTGTCTTTATCCGTGTGGCATGACCTGGTGTATTGACGCTGAAAATATATATAACACGGCATCAGAAATTCTTTCAAAAAAGTCTTGGGGTGAGGAGGGTGGGTATTTTTGCACACGAAGTGTCGACTTGCCTGCTTAGTTATTTATGAAGGAATGATACATATTGTATACTATTATATGTACTTGACAGATCAACATTAGCATAAAAAACGGTCCGCTGCTTTTACAAAACGTTAAGCTTGTTTCTACTTACCACCACGCAGTTAGTATCATAATTTCAAATGTGGTCGATTTCCGCAGAAATTTAAGATATAATCGCGTGACAACCAACATTTCCAGCGTTCTCGTGTAAACAAAGTTTAGTGTGTCATTGATAAAAAGAAAATACAATGAATTTCCCAGGCATATCCTGTTTTGCGAGTGTATTCCAATAAGTGAATGTATAATGCATAACACCAAGTTAATTTACTGACGAATGATAGTCGTCGTTAAGTATTTCAATTACATCATAAACCAATATATTTTATACTAAACCTGACTTAAGTGCCGTGTGACGCCTGTAAAAAGTCTCCCCGTACTTGGATTCAGTGTTGTTATGTTTTCTGGTCCTTTGGGGTCATGGAGTCTATTCAACATATGTGTAATAGAGTTCCGCTTAAGCAGGTGCTGGGGGGCGTGAGAGGTGTTGCGCATTCCATTACCTCTTATGAACAGACTCAATCAAACCGAGTCTGCTATTATTCTTCTTGGTTGTATTCTTTGCTTCCAAAAGGATCTTTTTTACAGATTTAAGTGTATACTTTTAAAACCTACAAATGGGTTTTAACACATGAAAATATAACTGTAGACAAAAATGGTAAAGGAAAGGATTTGAGTGCGCTCTGTTCGGTGATAAATATTTATAATACTGTCAGAATTATCCATTATCTCTCTCTCCCTCTAGAGAACGTGTTTGTAGGGAGTATGCCTGTGTGTTTGTTTTGTTGGGATTTATACACAGGTTTTGGTCATGTGGCGAGTATCTAGCTTTTGATGGTGGAGGAATAACACAGGTGCCCGTCTGACCATTATTTCAGCCACATGTGACCATCTGGGTAAGGTAACTGTCCTGTCAATTAGATGGCCTCCACTCACACTAATGAGAGATATGTGATTTTAAGTAAACGACCATAACAACTTGGCCTCGTCAGACCCTAGGGAGAAGGCGGACACCATTTTTATATGAGCCATGAGAAGATACTGTAACTTTGCGACATGCTAACATCTTTCTCACAAAACTACTGAGACACATTATAAGTATTTTGGTACTGTTCAAGCTTTGCAATACAAACCTGACATGCATCCGATAATACAAAGAAAATCTCGTAACACCGGTACCGGAAAGGATGTTTCAAATATATTGGTAGTTTCCACTTATTCTTTCTAAAAGTTGCAGAACTTGTTAATGTAATAATGTACGAACAACAACACCAGTCTGGGGTGGGTGGGTGGGTGCGTGCGTTCATTAATAAATTCTTTAACTTTTAGAATTTGCAAGTGAAAACTACCAACAAAATTTGTTTTTGAGTATAGCGTACCTACCAACAAGCGCTGCCAATCTATCTGAAGCTGTATGTCAACCCGCTTTACAACAAGATGTTCACATTCCTGGGAAATGGATGTCTTGGCAGTCCCCATTCGCACATGTAATGGCAATGAGAACGTAACAATAATTTCATGCACATTTTATGATGAAATATGCCATTTATCAGGAACATTTGTGTGTAACGTAGTTTGCGATGAAAACGATGAGATAAACATCATAAGATAAAGGTGACGTTAACTACTTTCTACATATTTTATGAACTTGGAACAATTCTAGTCTCGTCACAGATTCGAAGTCTCGCGAGACAATTCTTAGCGGATGTGATTCGTGGAATGTTGTACTTCATATTGATAGATTTGATCTTGCCAGAAAGTGCGAAGACATGTGATTCGCTAATGGTTTTATCCATGTAGGACTAGGCATTGAAAGGTCCACTGCCGCCACTAGCAGAAATATTTTTAATCATTTTAGAGCATGGCATATTGGAAAAACATTTGGACAGGACTTGTTAAAAAAAATTTAGTAGATAAGATTCAAGTGAAGTTTTTCAGGGAATTCAGGGCGATATGGATTTCCGTATTGTAGAAGTGTGTATGTGTGTACTGCATGTATGAAGTGAAAACTATTAGTACAGTACAATTCTTAATTAGTTTGCATCTAAGTGGTTACAATTACCTCTTGTGCACCTGGCGATAGAATTGCTAGCAATGAAATATCTTCTTCCCAGCTATCTTGGGTGCTTATCAAACTGTAAACGTAGCGAGCGATTTGTTATGACACCAACAACAATCATAATGTTTTGCTGAAATCATTGTATTGCATTTTGATTTATTGAGGTATCAGGTACAAACCAAAATACCAAGATCGCGGTGGAAACATTTACAGCTGGGTCATAGATGATTTCGAAAGTTCCAGGTGTTTATGACTTAGTAGGTGAAATCGGCAGATTTCCGGTGGAAACATTTACAGGTGGGTATCACTTAAAAGGTGAATTCGACAGATCGTGGGTCCAAACATTTACGGATGGGTATCACTTAACAGGTGAATTCGACAGATCGTGGATGGAAACGTTTATGGGTGGGTATGGCTATCGTGGATGGAAACATTTACGGGTAGGTATTACTTAACGGGAGAATTCGACAGATCGTCGATGGAAACATTTACGGGTGGGTAAAACTTAACAGGTGAATTCGACAGATCGTGGATGGAAACATTTACGGGTGGGTATGGCTATCGTAGGCGTATGACTTAACAGGTGAATTCGACAGATCGTGGATGGATGGGTATGACTTGATAGATGAATTCGACAGATCGTTGGTGGAAACATTTACAGGTGGGTATGACTTAACAGGTGAATTCGACAGATAGTGGGTGGAAACGTTAACGGATGGGTATGACTTAACAGGTGAATTCGACAGATCGTGGGTGGAAACGTTTACGGGTGGGCATGACTTAACAGGTGAATTCGACAGATCGTGGGTGGAAACATTTACAGGTGGGTATGACTTAAAAGGTGAATTCGACATATCGTGGATGGAAACGTTTACGGGTGGGTATGACTTAACAGGTGAATTCGACAGATCGTGGGTGGAAACGTTTATGGGTCGGTATGACTTAACAGGTGAATTGGACAGATCGTGGGTGGAAACGTTTACAGGTGTGTGTGACTTAAATGGTGAATTCGACAGATCGTGGGTAGAAAACATTTACAGGTGGGTATGACTTAAAAGGTGAATTCGACAGATCGTGGATGGAAACGTTTACAGGTGGGTATGACTTAAAAGGTGAATTCGACAGATCGTGGGTGGAAACGTTTACAGGTGGGTATGACTTAAAAAGTGAAATCGACAGATCGTGGACGGAAACATTTACAGGTGGGTATGACTTAACAGGTGAATTCGACAGATCGTGGGTGGAAACGTTTACGGGTGGGTATGACTTAAAAGGTGAATTCAACAGATCGTGGGTGGAAACGTTTACGGGTGGGTATGACTTAAAAGGTGAATTCGACAGATCGTGGGTGGAAACGTTTACGGGTGGGTATGTCTTAACAGGTGAATTCGACAGATCGTGGGTGGAAACATTTACAGGTGGGTATGACTTAAAAGGTGAATTCGACAGATCGCGGGTGTAAACGTTTATGGGTGGGTATGACTTAACAGGTGGATTGGACAGATCGTGGGTGGAAACATTTACAGGTGTGTATGACTTAAATGGTGAATTCGACAGATCGTGGGTAGAAAACATTTACAGGTGGGTATGACTTAACAGGTGAATTCGACATATCGTGGATGGAAAGGTTTACGGGTGGGTAAGACTTAACAGGTGAATTCGACAGATCGTGGGCGGAAACATTTACATGTGTGTTTGACTTAAAAGGTGAATTCGACAGATCGTGGGTGGAAACATTTACAGATGGGTATGACTTAAAAGGTGAATTCATCAGATCGTGGGTGGAAACATTTACAGGTGGGTATGACTTAAAAGGTGAATTCGACAGATCGTGGGTGGAAACGTTTACAGGTGGGTATGACTTAACAGGTGAATTCGACAGATCGTGGGCGGAAACCTTTACCGGTGGGTATAACTTAACAGGTGAATTCGACAGATCGTGGGTGGAAACATTTACGGGTGGGTGTGACTTAACAGGTGAATTCGACAGATCATGGGTGGAAACGTTTACGTGTGGGTATGACTTAACAGATGAATACAACAGATCGTGGGTGGAAACATTTACAGGTCGAGGGTTCAACGCAATAAGGGCGTATCTACATATAATAATCATATGCAGATACGCCCTTATTGCGTTGAACCCTCGAGGTTGGTATGACTTAACAGGTGAATTCGACAGATCGTGAGTGGAAACATTTACAGGTTGGTATGACTGCATCATGTTTTGCCAGTTTATTGCAATGAGTGATAATTTGATGTGACATTTTCTGGGGTAAAGCGGTACAAAAACTATTGGCGCCAAAACGCAAAGCCTACGCACTGTGTGTAAGTAAATTGGGCTTTTTTTATCACAAAAAAAGATAAGATATGATAGCTATATTGTTTAGCATTGTAATTATATCATGATCTGCTGATCTTGTAAGAAATAGAAAGATTGGATGTAGGTGTAGTATCAAAAACAATGACAACAAGTAAAGAATTCCGCCCTGCTAACATTTCCCATTCGGAAGTAACACATTCAGTTTGGCGAAAAAAATACGACTAGGTAACATATGTATCTTGGGCTAGAGAAAGAGCTCGTGGGGAGTATTGGAGAATGCTTGTGTGTTTCTTTTGTTTTGATTTAAGTCAACCCAATATAATTCTAAGTCATATGGCGACTTGCTAGCTTTTGATGGTGGCGGAATAACCAAGATGTCAATTTGGGCATTATTTCAGGCACAAGTGGCCGCCTGTGAAAGGTCACTGACCTTCTGTAAGTCATTTGGATTACTTCCTCACCAAATATTTGGTTTCCACAGTGGTCAGGGGTTCAAGAGATTTTAAGCAAGCGACCTATCGGCGGCCTGGGAAACCATAAAGAGAATGAGGACACCTCTTTCATATCTTCATATCAGCTAAAGTATTCAACACTATTAGAAAGTACTGTATCTCTGTAACATGTTACATCTTTCTTACAAAAGTACAGAGCAGCTTTAAGTATTTTGGCAGTGTTGAAACCTTCCTACAATACGTGTGCAAAGAAAAGAAGAAAAAAGGTCTGGTACGCGTAAAATACTACAAAGAAAATTGATACTTATAATGGTATCCCTATGTTTAGACCAGTTCACATAACCCAGTCATGTATCATTACATTAAAAAGTTCTGCACTTTTTAGAGATACAAAGTTAACATAGGCGATAAAATTTATTTCTTTTATGTTCAGTGCAGCATGCATAACAACAATAGTAATAACAGTAAAAATACGTTTTCTCTTTATTGACTTCTGAAATGCAGCTATTAATCAGTCCGTAACATTTGTTTCATGTCAGTACTTTAGGCTATATTTGTTTTAACTAGTTTTTAGGCCAATGCCAAGATTAACTGATGTATTTCAGGTTTAACCAAATTTGCAATTATAAATGGTATAACTGTGATTTGCTAACCTTATCATTTTATTAAATATGTAAACTTTTATTATGTTATAAACGTACTTTTGTTATTCATGTCGGCTATTTGACCTACATGGCTAATGTTTTCTATTTATGTAACACCAACTTTAAAGAAAATCAGTATCTGTTTCTGTATCTAAACGCACCCATTCTGCCAACTCTGTTTCAACAAGAGGTTCGAATTTCTTGGAAAAAGATTTCATAAATGTAATGTCAATGTGAACGTAACAATAATTTCATGCACGTTCTATGTCTGAAATATGCCATTTATCAGGAACATTTGTGTGCAACGCGATGAAATGTACGATAAGATAAACATCTAACGATAAAGATGACGTTAACTGTTATGAACATGAAACAATTTCAGTTTCTATGTTTATGTGGAATGTTTTACATCCGGTTGTAGATTAATGATACTATTTCAATTGTGCCCTTGAGGTTGCCATCATGTGATTCTATAATGGTTTGACCTATGTCGGACTATAATAATATACAATTATCGACTTTTTCATAGGTTGATATCAGGATTTATCAACCCAAAAAAGTTTCACCGAGCCGAATGCGAGAAGGCGAGGTGAATATAACTTTTTGAGGTTGATAAATCTTGATATCAACCTATGAAAAAGTCAATAATTGTTTTATTACATGAATAAACGTGTAGTCAGTCTTGTTATTACAACTGTATCTTTGATAAAGAAATAAGGAATAAATTTAGACCAAATCAGGTTGATATTGGTTTTCCAAGCAACTACTTCGATCTATTTATATTTTCGTACTATTTATAACCCAAGATAAGTTGATATGATATGTACTCATTACTTTTCGAACCGTTTTCAGCCAATCAGAGAAACAATAGAATACAGTAATGTAATAAAACAAGTTCTACTGTCAACAGTAGCGGAGATATGCGTTGTTATTGTAGAGAGCACGACTTTCACGAGGAACGGCATTATTGACAGGATGTTTTTCTTATTCTAAGTAGAAGCATTTCATGAAATTCAGAAATCAACATACTGACTTAATATAAGAAATATTTGTATAAACTTAATACATTTCCAAGTAGATCTAAATAGTTTTACATGAAATTCGTTACACATTGCAATAGTACTTGGATGCTTATCAGAATGTAAAAGTACATGTACAAAAACTACTTATGTCTTGGACGCTTACCAAAGTATAAAAGCACAAAGAGTACTTATATCTCTGAAACTTTTTAAAACGTAAAAATACAAAAAGTACTTCTGTTTTGGACGCGTATCAGAATTTTAAAAGAACAAAGAATACATATATATTGCTTGCTTATCAAAATATTAAAGTGCATAGAATATTCATATCTTGCATGCTTATCGAAAACCTAAAATTAAAAGAGCACTTTGTCTTGGACGCTCATCAAAATATTAAAGTACAAACAGCATTGATGTATTGCGTGCTTATCAAAATGTAAAAGAACAAAGACTACTCATGTCTTGGTGGCTTATTAAAATGTAAAAGCACAAAGAGTACATATATCTTGGATGCTTATCAAAAGCGTATTTATGTCTTGGACGCTTATGAAAATATAAAAGTATAAAGACTACTTATATATTGGATGCATATCAAATCGAAAAAGTACAAAGAGGATTTATGTGTGCGATGGTTATCAAAATAGAAAAGAACAAAGAGTACTTCTGTCTTGCATAGTTATCAAAATTAAAAAGTATAAAGAGTACATATGTCTTAGACGATTATGAAAATACAGAAGTACTAGTATGAAGACTACTTATATATTGGATGCATATCACATTGTTAAAGTATAAAGAGTACTTTGTATTCGATGGTGATCAAAAAAGACAAGAACAAGGAGTACTTATGTCTTGCATGCTTATGAACATGTAAAAGCACAAACTAGTAAGGCCATTAATTTATTTTTATTTAAGAAGTAATATTTTACATTTAGTGATTTGTCGCTGAATAAATCATTGTTTGGAGTTCAGATGCGAAGGAATTATATCACGAGGGCGCAGCCCGAGTGATATAATAATACGCATCTGAACGAAAAACAATGAATTTATTCAAGAGCAAATCACTAAATGAGATATATAATTTCGATTCTAACACGTTACCAAGGATTTTAAAGTACATGCTTGACGGTATTCATTAAATATTTGCCCGTTTTTAATCGGTTTCTTTTCCAGCGTGCCGCTATGCCGTTTGACGCTATGACGTAATAATTGTGACGTCAGAACAGTGAATTGTTGTGTAATAATTCACTGTTTTCAGCCTTCTTTGTTTAATAGGAAAATGAATCGGATCGTGTTAGAATAGACATTAGAAATGACTTTCTTGCTGGAAGATAAGAGTATTACAGGTGCTCTGGAGAGACATTATTAGTTATTACTTAACAACAGTTGTGGTATTGATTGTAATTATTTAGGAGTTGTTATTTATAAATTATAAGTTTGGTATTCCAGATTTTCCACATAACACTTCATCCCATGGAATTTTAGTATGCTATTTCAGTCGTTTTCAGTATTACAACTAAAAAATTACCGGTTTCCATATCAGCGAAAAAATGCCAAAATCGCAAATTGTTGGTTCAGCCTATAGCCTAATTGGCAGTACAGTACAATTTATTTACGCAGGATTTTGACATACTAAATTTTTACTTACTGAGTTACTCGAAATGGATCTTGTTTGAAGAAGAGAGAGAGAGATTGTTTTTGAGTATGAGAGTATGCTTATGTGTTTGTTTTGTTGGGATTTAAGTCATACCAACACAATATAAGGTCATATGGAGACTTTCTTGATTTCTTGACGCTAAGGTGTCCCGTTTGGACATGATTTCAGGCACAGGTAGCTGCCTGGGTAGGGTCATCGACCTTCCGTAAGCCAGTTGGATGACTTCTTCATATAAAAGTATTCAGCTTCGAACCCGAAAGGTTACGGGGTAAATGTCTCAAAGAAACCGACCTATCAACTTCGACTGACACTTCTTTTATATCATCAAAAGGATTCCACGCCATAAGAAAGTACTGTGTCTCTGGAACATACTAAAATCGTTCTTACAAAACTACCGAGACGTTATTATTAGTTTGGCAGTGTTGCCGCCTTTTTAAAATAATGTGTTTTCATCCTGACATGTTGTTTTCACTTTTTGCGCATCAAATGTTGTCATACAAACTCTTTATATTATTCATGTTTTAAGCACAAGTATTTCGAACAAAATTAATCTTGACAAAACATCGTTGACAAAACTTGCTTAGCATGCAAAACGAATTATACACTGCACTCACCGAATTCTGAAGGTCAAAATAGTTGCCGACGTGATATTTATTATTATCCAAGACCTCAATAAAGCGTTTGGTTATTAGCTAACAACATATGATTACACGTTCTTTTAACAGAGGAAGGGGAAAAAATAAATGGTCTTTATAGCGGGGTCGTCTTCATTTTGCGGTATTTAACACCGGTTTTATTATAGTAGTTAATTATATTTACTCTCTCACAGTCATTATCATAATTTTAAATGTGACCGATTTCCGCAGAAATGGTAGATATAATCGCGTGACAACAGTAACATTTCCAGCGTTCTCGTGTAAATAAAGTTAATGTATGTAATTAATAAAAGAAGAACAAAACATGTAATTCCAGCTATATCATGTTTTGTCGGTTTATTTCAATTAATGATAATTCCATGTGATGTATTCTAAAGAAAAGCAATACAAAAACTATTGGCGCAAAAATGCAAGCCTACGCACTGTGTGCTGGTAAATTGATTTACGGACAAAAAATAGCATGTGCTACATACCATTTTAATACTGCAATTATATCATAAATTGATAGACATGATACAATGATCTTGTTAGAAAAAGAAGGCTTGGAAGTAGGTGTTTCGAGAGTATTGTCGGCAAAAATTACAAATGCAAAGGACATGGGTCCACCCTGATAGTTTTTCTAATTCAAGGGTAGCAATTCAGTTTGGTGGAAAAATACAAATAGGTAACATCTGAGTTATTCGTTTTCGATCTATTGCTACAGAACATGATTGTAGGGAAATGTGAGAGAATGCTTGTGTGTTTGTTTTGTTTGGATTTAAGTCACGCCAATACAATTTAATATCATATAACGACTTTCTAGCTTTTGATGGTGGAGGAATAACTAAGGTGCCCGTTTGGCCATCATTTCAGGTACAGGTGACCTGCTGTAAACCAACTGGGTGACAAATGTAATGGCAAGAAGAACGTAACAATAAGTTCATGCACGTTCATGTAAAGGTAATGAGAACGTAACAGTAATTTCATGCGCGTTCTATGTCTGAAATATGATTTATCGAAAACATTTGTGTGTAACTTGAAAATTAAGATAAGATAAACATCTTATGATAAAGATGACGTTAACTACAATCTATAATTTATGCTTTCTGATTTTTACACAAGTTCAGTTTCTCGTTCTTGTAGGACAAATCAGTACCGGTTTGATATTTTGGTATGGCTTACTTCCTTTTCGTGGATTAATGATACTGTTTCGACCATGTCCTTGACCATGAAGACACGTGGGTTTGCAAGTCGACTAAAAGAAAGTAAGTTCTACTATCAGCACTGGCAGAGATATCTGGTGTCATTGAAGAGAATGATTGACACCAGGGACGGCATTATGACATTTCTTAGTAAATGATATAGATGTGAAGTGTTTCCGGAAATGGAATTGGGGTAATCTACTAATTAATTGAACAATAGAAGCTTAAACTGTGTACATTTCTTAGTATCTATTTCTACATGAAATTGTTTATCAAATTGTGAAAGAACAAGGAGTACTTATGTCTCTTATGTTTATTGAAATATAAAAGTACAAGCAAATTACCCCATTAATCTATTTTATCAGCAATTTGGTACGACACTAAAACTCGTACTGTCATCATGGTAGGTAAGAGCATTACGGACTAGGAGGGACATTTCTGACGCTCTGTTCGATAATAGTTATTTACTGTCAGAATTATCCGTTCCCTTTTTCCCTCTAGAGAATGTGCTTGTATGGAGTATTCCTGTGTGTTTGTAAGGAGTACGCCTGTGTGTTTGTAGGGAATATGCCTGTGTGTTTGTAGGGAGTACGTCTGTGTGTTTGTAGAGAGTATGCCTGTGTGTTTGTAGGGAGTACGCCTGTGTGTTTGAGTACGCCTGTGTGTTTGTAGGGAGTACGCTTGTGTGTTTGTAGGGAGTATGCCGGTGTGTTTGTAGTGAGTATGCCGGTGTGTTTGTTTTGTTGGGGTTTAAGTCACTACGACACAGCTTTAGGTCATGTGGCGACTATCTAGCTTTTGATGGTGGAGAAATAACACAGGTGCCCGTTCGACATTTTTTTTTCAAGCACATGTGGCCACTTGGGTAAGGTAACTGTCCTGTCAATTAGATGGCCTCCTCACGTATACAGGAAACTCACACTCATTCGAAGTAAACGACCATAACAACCTGGCCACGTCAGACCCTAGGGAGAAGGCGGACACCTCTTTCATATGAGCTATGAGAAGAAACTGTAACTTTGCGACATGCTAACATCTTTCTCACAAAACTGCTGAGACACGTTATAAGTATTTTGATACTGTTACACCTTGTAGGTATTTTGGTACTGTTCAAGCTTTGCAGTACAAACCTGACATGCATCCGATAATACAAAGAAAAAGCATATTCACAGAACTTCTACCTGGTATCACTACGGTTTGACCACTACTCGTAACACCGGTACCGGAAAGGATGTTTCAAATGTATTGGTAGTTTCCACTTATTCTTTCTAAAAGTTGCAGAACTTGTTAATGTAATGATGTACGAACAACAACACCAGTCTGGGGTGGTGGGGTGCGTGCGTTCGTTAATAAATTCTTTAACTTTTAGAAGTTGCAAGTGAAAACTACCAACAAAATTTGTTTTTGAGTATAGCGTACCTACCAACAAGCGCTGCCAATCTATCTGAAGCTGTATGTCAACCCGCTTTACAACAAGATGTTCACATTCCTGGGAAATGGATGTCTTGGCAATCCCCATTCCCCATGTAATGGTAATGAGAACCTTTGTAATGGTAATGAGAACCTAACAATAATTTCATGCACATTTTATGATGAAATATGCCATTTATCAGGAACATTTGTGTGTAACGTAGTTTGCGAAGAAAACGATGAGATAAACATCATAAGATAAAGGTGACGTTAACTACTTTCTACATATTTTATGAACTTGGAACAATTCTAGTCTCGTCACAGATTCGAAGTCTCGCGAGACAATTCTTGGCGGATGTGATTCGTGGAATGTTGTACTTCATGTTGCTAGATTTGATCTTGCCAGAAAGTACGATGACATGTGATTCGGTAATGGTTTTATCCATGTAGGACTAGGCATTGAAAGGTCCACTGTCGCCACAAGCAGAAATATTCTTAATCATTTTAGAGCATGGCATACTGGAAAAACATTTGGACAGGACTTGTTAAAAAAAATTTAGTAGATAACATTCAAGTGAAGTTTTTCAGGGAATTCAGGGCGATATGGATTTCCGTATTGTAGAAGTGTGTATGTGTGTACTGCATGTATGAAGTGAAAACTATTAGTACAGTACAATTCTTAATTAGTTTGCATCTAAGTGGTTACAATTACCTCTTGTGCACCTGGCGATAGAATTGCTAGCAATGAAATATCTTCTTCCCAGCTATCTTGGGTGCTTATCAAACTGTAAACGTAGCGAGCGATTTGTTATGACACCAACAACAATCATAATGTTTTGCTGAAATCATTGTATTGCATTTTGATTTATTGAGGTATCAGGTACAAACCAAAATACCAAGATCGCGGTGGAAACATTTACAGCTGGGTCATAGATGATTTCGAAAGTTCCAGGTGTTTATGACTTAGTAGGTGAAATCGGCAGATTTCCGGTGGAAACATTTACAGGTGGGTATCACTTAAAAGGTGAATTCGACAGATCGTGGGTCCAAACATTTACGGGTGGGTATCACTTAACAGGTGAATTCGACAGATCGTGGATTGAAACATTTACGGGTGGGTATGGCTATCGTGGGTGGAAACATTTACGGGTGGGTATGACTTAACAGGTGAATTCGACAGATCGTGGGTTGAAACATTTACAGGTGGGTATGACTTAAAAGGTGAATTCGACAGATCGTGGATGGAAACCTTTACGGGTGGGTATGGCTTAACAGGTGAATTTGACAGATCGTGGGCGGAAACGTTTACGGGTGGGTATGAGTTAACAGGTGAATTCGACAGATCGTGGGTGGAAACATTTACGGGTGGGTATGACTTAACAGGCGAATTCGACAGATCGTGGGTGGAAACATTTACGGGTGGATATGACTTAACAGGTGATTTCGACAGTTTGTGGGTGGAAACTTTTACGGGAGAGTATGACTTAACAGGTGAATTCGACAGATCGTGTGTGGAAACCTTTACGGGTGGGTATGACTTAACAGGTGAATTTGACAGATCATGGGTGGGTGGGTATGACTTAATAGGTGAATTCGACAGATCGTGTGTGGAAACATTTACGGCAGGGTATGACTTAACAGGTGAATTCGACAGATCGTGGGTGGAAACGTTTACGGGTGGGTATGACTTAACAGGTGAATTCGACAGATCGTGGATGGATGGGTATGACTTAATAGATGAAATCGACAGATCGTTGGTGGAAACATTTACGGGTGGGTATGACTTAACAGGTGAATTCGACAGATCGTGGGTGGAAACATTTACAGGTGGGTATGACTTAACAGATGAATTCGACAGATCGTGGGTGGAAACGTTTATGGGTCGGTATGACTTAACAGGTGAATTCGACAGATCGTGGGTGGAAACATTTACGGGTGTGTATAACTTAAAAGGTGAATTCGACAGATCGTGGGTGGAAACATTTACAGGTGGGTATGACTTAAAAGGTGAATTCGACAGATCGTGGGTGGAAACGTTTACAGGTGGGTATGACTTAACAAGTGAATTCGACAGATCGTGGGTGGAAACATTTACGTGTGGGTATGACTTAACAGGTGAATTCTAGGTGAATTCGACAGATTGCAGATGGAAACATTTGCAGGTGGTATGGTAAAAATTAGCAGGTGAATTATCGATTTCTTCGAGCTTGTGTAAAGATGTCACCATATGAAATTCTTATGCGCATACAAAAGGGAGATAACTTTAACAAAAATAGGACTTGGATGATTTCATTTTATTTCCAACAACACATCATTCTACGGAATCCTGTTCGTGCCACTTAAATTGTCGCCTCGCCAACACGCGACAACGCGATAATTATCGCGTTGTCGCCTTGTCCGAAAACATACTTACATGCGAGATTTAACAATCCTCGCGAGGTTAAGAGGGCGACAATTATCGTCTTAATTGTCGCTTGTCTTTTTTAAACCTCGCATCGTGAAATTGAAATCCAATAGACATAGTTGCGAGAATTAGTAAAACCTCGCATTGTCGCATTGTCGCACTGTCGCTTGGGATTATATTTCTGGACAAATTGATCGATATAATTCTTCTTGGGTATTATTTATCAATACACCGAAACAAATTTCTAATGACAGTCTCTGCTGGCTGAACACCACTAAATCCGACTGTACTTTATTTCACATAAAATAAAGTTTTCAACATTTTCTAGCATATCAGATTTTCAGAGACTTGTCGCTATTATAATATCTGAACGTTTGTGACAAAAAAGACAACATCTGTTCGTCCGTATGTACGTAATTTAGGGTAAAAGCTGTATTTCTGTACTTTCCATACGGAAAAAGTTCGTGTTTTTCAATAACTTCAAATAATTGTAGAATGTTCCAAGCACAAGATATTTTAATGAATATCTTTAATAAAATAAATCTAAACATGGTCTAAACAGGTATGTAATTTATAGTTTTTTTATCGCCAAAGGTTTCGTCGGAGGACCGTCTAAAAGTGTACCATTTTTGGTGAAAATATGCATATTTCTTCATATACTAAATAGAGGGATGGGCCTTGTCAGAGAAGCTATATCTTCATAACTTGATGTTTGATTTTAATAAATGCAAAGAGCAAGCCAGTACCTCGAGGAAACAGGTCAAGTCAGGTTCGAACCCGGTCGGCTAGGGGTCAAAGTCATAGGTCAAAGTTCGGTAATATTCTCAAAATATGAAGTTTTCACAGCAGTCAAGGCAGTCCTTAAAACGAAATACAATCTTCACTAAGTCCAACAACACCATTGGAACAATTCTCTCGGCTCCCCCGGCCGGGCCAGCTTAGTCTTGGTCTGCACCCTACTGCATATAACAGGTTTGGTTATTCTGATACCTGTCCTGAGCTCTGATGGCATCATATTGACTTGTAAGTAGCTTAGACATCTACCAACATATCCATATATGGTATAGGTAGGTACCCAGGATGTAGAGACTCGAACTCACCCCAGACCCAACGGCAATCCGAGGTACTCGTACATGGCATCAATCGATAGCCAGGACTTTATCGAAAACCTTTCCGACGTGGTCAAAATAAGCAGATTTTCAAAGTTCGAACACTGCTTGGTGACCTTCTACAACCTGCCCTGACTCTTCGGGCTACACTAGGTACCTGGACTGGGTCTTAATCTTTAGCTAGGACCTATACCTACACGAGCATGTATAATATATGTACTATGTCATGGTCACAGGGGTTCAAACCGGGTCTAAAGCCGTACAGACCTGATCAAATTTGACGTATTTCCTAAGTTTCAACACTACCCGGTGACCTTATAGGACCTGCCATGACCTTTATGGGTATGTCAAATACTCAAACTTGATATTATTCGATAACAAGGACCTATACCTATCTTATGATATAACATAGTAGTATATACCGGGTCACAGGGCATCCAACCGGGTTGAAAACCGTCCAATATTGATAAAAATAATGCAGTTTTGACTCCAACATTCCTGCATAATTTTATTATATGTCCTGACCTCAGATGGTATCCAGTATACCCAAATTGGATTTTGAACAGTAGCTATGATCCTTACAAGTCAGATCATATGTAGTAAGGGTATATGTGATGACACAGATGCTCGAACCAGGGTCTAAACTTGTTCAGTTAGGTCTAAAAACTGATGTTTCATCGTTTTTGCTGTAGTTGATTTCCATATTTCATCTCCTGTGACCTCTAGGGGTTATCCTTGCACCTTCAACCTACCTTAAAATGTAGATATGTTATTTAGGTACAATATTAAGTACCATTTATGTGTAGAGGGGGCTGTTTGCCTTCTCATCAGATGAAATATCAATCAAAATAGGCCCGTTTTATGAATATTTCCTTTACCGGACATCCATTTTTTCATTTCCTGTCACCCATGTGCATCGTGAAGTTAGCAGCCTAGCAGTCTAGCGGCCTAGTAGCCTATACATTATCTTGTCCACTTATTAAGTCACTGGTGCATTAGAGATGTATAAAAAAAAATCTGGATTTAGATCAGGCTGCACGACTGTTATCTATGTTTCAAATAATAATTATTTAGAACATGTATAGGTTAGCTTTGTGAAACCAATTGATAATGGGCCGACCATTAGAACTTCTTGGAGTGTTTTTTTTTTTTTTTTTTTTTTTTTTTACATTTGATATTTTTCACTGTCAATATACTAGATATATCTCACACTATTATTTCGATAATTCAAGGGAAAATCATGTAATTAAAAGAGTTTAAGTTATGAATTTCTTTATTTCACTTTACTTTCTTGTCCTTTGTTTATTCAATGAAGTGTTTACCTTATTTTTAGGCATTGTTGTAAATTTCTGCAGGAGAGGGTTTGCGGGGGGGGGTGGGGTGGGGGTGCGGTACAGGGCTGAATATTGTGAATTCTAGATGATTTCAACACTGATAATATGGTTGTCGGTTACTCTGTTTTCTTGTTTGCAAGCTTATTTATAGTCGCCACTGGATATCAATTCAGAAGACTGTTCAAAATGTTGCTGGGAGGATAGTGCAAGACACTTCCATTCCAGAATTATGTTAGGCAAATTGCGTGTATTAAATTTATATATATGCTCAAATAATTCTATCTTGGCTGCACAATCGGGATTCTAGACAAATCGAATTTGAGGAATACCTCTAATAAAAAATATGACATGTATAAAGTGTGGCCCCGTTAATTGTCGCACCACCGTTAATCGTTAAATCTTTTAAAAATGGCATACTGTTCTGGAACTACATGTTTGCTTTTCAATGGTGCTACACTATACATACGTTATTGATTGAATATTTACAGGGTTGAGCCTCGACGCGGTATGCGCGACAGAACTTGAATTATTTAAGGTCCTTACTACGGAGTTCTGTTCAGGTAATAGGACATTCGCGTGTCTTGCAACCCCTCGTATGTAGATGAAGATGGGTTCTGAACAAAAACGAAACCCTTAGTATAAGTTGAAAAATACTTTACATGTCTTTTTATATGGTGGTATGTTTAGGACACATTTTTAGATAAAGTTATCTCGAGCACTCGACATAATATGTCGTGCGCACGAGATAAGATTTCGCGCGCTCGAGAAAAGATGTCGTGCTCTCGAGATAAACTGTCGTGCGATCGAAATAAGATGTGCACTCGAGATACGATTTTGAGCGCCAGAGATAAGATGCCATATCGAGCGTTCGAGATATATTTTTCTGAAAACAAATAGGTCATGATGGTCTCTAGATCGATCACCTGAGTTTCACCGCTCGACAGATATTACTACACACACATGTTCTAGCAAGTCACGGCCACCAGCGGCCATCACATTTTACAAATCATAGTGTCAACAGTTTCCCTGAAATATCGTTTTCGTTAAATTGTTTTGACAAGGCATTTAGAGAAAATAAGTCATAGCGACCATGTTTTTACCATATCAATGTGCCATAAACAGTCGATATATACAATTTGAGCGGTCGAATGACGTTCTCTCCTCACTGTAGAGAAACTACTTCCTAGCCGCTAAATGCGCCTTGCTAACTTCCGGCGAATGTTCTCAAATTCATCACTGTGTAGAAATACATTCACGTTACCGTAAAGTTGGCTTCTAAGCAGGTCATTCGGGCTAACTCTTTCAGCTCGCTGATAAACCTGGCTCCGCTTTGATGCTAAGTGGTTAAATTATGATGAAACAATGATCAAGTTACCTCGGGAACGCTATCAAATGTTATTGCGTTACATACGTCACAGAACGAAATGGCAGAAATAAGCCACCATATAATATACTAGTATGTTATTTGTTTATATGTTTTGTTATTAAATACGTAGCTCCGCAAAGCGGGGCAATATACGTTAGATTAAAGGAGGAAGAAGAAGTAAAATTTAAAGAAACATTTTTCGGGATGTGTGTCAAGGGGTGTAGGAGGGGGTGGCGGAGTGTGTTATGTCTCGGTTGGTTGGGGTTGGGGTGTTTTGTACGGCGGAGGTGATGGAAGACTAAGGCACAAGAAATGAAGTAATTGGTCAGGATGGGGAGGTTAATTTGTATGTTGAGGGTTACGTGCATTGTTGCACTGCTTAAATCTTCGACTAATCACAACCCACCTATAGTCCGGTAGAACTTGAACTGAACCTTGTACTAGGGTATATACAAGGTATTTTTGCAGTTTCCTGTTCTTTTGACTTCTGTAAATGAGAATCCACCGGATGACATCTTTGGGGAAAGCTTTTTATTTAAGAAAATTCAAAATGGCCGCCATCGTAAAATGTCAATACTACTTACCTTGCAAAAAATATGAAAATCTTTGTAGTGGGGTTTATTCAAAGTTCTGTGGCTTTATGCTGTCCATTAGATTGGGCATTCACAGTATCACAGTATCGCATGACTTTCGCTCGGAGATCCTTGGGCATTTTCTTATTTATAGAAACATCAGAACCATATAACACTACTGACAGCGTATATTTCATATTGTATTTCAGTTGATTGCTTAGTAACTGATAAAGGTGCTGTTGTATTTGCAATATCATTTTCTTGTATATAACAAGCACTTGAAATAAAATTAGTTAGAGAAAAGAAACACAATTAATATGTAACAAACAGATAGGTACAGCAGAATCACCACCAACAACAACACTTCTAAACTTAAAAATGAAAAAATATGAAACAGACAAGCGCAATATGAATATGTTAGTTAACAAGAAACTTTGTTTAAACATGTAAACTCATGTTTTGACCTGTTGTTACATCCGTAACAGACACATATATATACGTTACCAAATTCAAATTACATGAACTTGCATTACACAGAATTGAATAATTACCGATGCCGCTTTGTGATGTTTTCGATATCATAACACTACATATAAGGCAAGCAATGATATCCATATCATTAGGAGAAAAGTCAAGAAAAATAAGGAGACAATTAACATTCATTTGTCCGTCCCTACCTAGTAAAATTTAAATGGTTACACGGTATGTCTGCAACATGAATTAGTGTTTCCCAATGATAAATGCTGTATTAAATCATCCCTCTTACTATATTTTACAAAATCAAATTGAACCTAGTCCATGTATCCAACTTAATTGGAATTCAAAATTTAAGCACTTAGTACTTCTCAAATTCTTCTATGAAAGAACAATCTAAATCCGGAAAGCCCTCTATATTTCGTTATTCTTATTGTATCTTTGATATTGTTATTCAATGTCGTGTCATTCATATTCTAAATATTACCATTGTTATTGTATATGTCGTTATTCTTATTGTATGTTCGATATTATTTTGACAAAAGTCATCATTGTTGTTCAATATCTGACGTTTCTATTTACAAAACGTGTCATTCTTATTTTATGTTATGTGATTGTATTTGTATAGCGTCGCTGTGCTGTTTATATCGCGGGAAATCGCACATACAATTAGAATATCAAGCTTTTAAAAACAATAATGAAAATACAACAACAATATCGTCTTTTACAATAAAAATTGTAAAAGTTGTTAGTAAATTTAATGTTATCAATGTTTGTGCCATTCTAGTGCACTAAATGCTTTGCTTCTTTTTTAAGTTTTAGTCCAGTTTTTCCTAAGTACAGTGTTTTCTTTAATTTTATCATCTACCCTTACCTTTTGACCAAATTTATGTATTTGATTTAATATCACCCTTTTCATAAATAACTAGAGAGTTAGGGTAAAGAAGGTGTAATTCAGCGACGTCTGGCGGAACGCCAAACGTTACGCATCGCAACGTCGCGACATTACGTTCTATAAAGCTGTTGGAAAGAGCGATGCAGGAGGGCGATACACCGGACATTTTGTTTTTTATTCTCGGCTGGATAATCTTGGTGGTTAAGCACTATATATGCTGTGTATGTGCAAGTCTTTTCTATATGACAATGGGTACATTTAAGAATTTTGAAGGGCATTTCAATTTTCATATATATTTTGAAGACAGCTGATGTGTATAAATTCTATTTATCATTCTGATATTTTATAACATTGCTGTATTACATACAACCATAGAAGTTATCAAGCGCATTGTCATAATAAACATGAAAAATTATGAAAACATTTGATGTTTGTGTTCTGTTTTGTATTGTAGGTAGTAATTATATACTGACAATTTAACTGTTATTGTTTCCAAAGTTCGGAACTCCCTACCGGTATTAACTTGCTCAACATTTGTTACTGACAACATCTCAACAAGTAACAAAAGCGGGTACTTCCAGTTGTCCGATGTTCAAAAACGAAAACTTTAGTCTGACTGGTTGAATCTTTCATACATCTGTCTGAGTTTGTTTAGATGCAGTAGTTTCAAAAGCTAAATTATAGCAAAAACAAGTATTTGGCGGTAGCTCAACCCCGAATATGTTACAACTTCACATGCAGAATACTATTTTAAGATATATGCAACAAAAATCTTGAAGCACTTAATGAGATACATGTGACACAAACTTTTATGTATATTTTCGACTACGTCAAGGGCCATAACACTGGTCTGACTGTGTGAGATCAAATTAAAACATTTTATTATACCTCTCTTTTGTCTACAATGATAAAATCCCATTACCCGGGAAAGACATATTTTGACTATCAAAAACATTTTCAACCTTTCCTCT
Organism: Mercenaria mercenaria; assembly: GCF_021730395.1. Taxonomy (NCBI): domain Eukaryota; kingdom Metazoa; phylum Mollusca; class Bivalvia; order Venerida; family Veneridae; genus Mercenaria; species Mercenaria mercenaria. The sequence goes on along the minus strand of NC_069361.1, from coordinate 116,603,723 downwards.
CTTTTGTATACAATGATAAAATCCCATTACCCGAGAAAGACATATTTTGACTATCAAAAACATTTTCAAACCTTTTTGATACGTGACCAAGCGAAAGTGACTGTCAGGTCATGTGACCGCGCTGATATTAACCCGAGGGCAGAATGTCATCCGAGGCGAAATTATAATATACTCAAATGGAAGTGCTGATAATCCTGGGAGGTTTGATGACTTTTGGTCAATACTTTCTGAGATATGCCCGACACTAATTCAGACTGACGGACAGACGGACGGGTGGGCTAGGGCATCACTAATTGCCCCATCCAAACACAACATGGATGGAGGGAGTGGGTGGGGGGGGGGGTGCACATAAAAAGAAATCATTTCAGATTGTAACATTCTCTATGCAAAAGAAATCAGTTACCGCCAGTTGCACCTTAAATTATACTTAGTAAGACATCTTCTTAAAATATGTCCTAACATTTCATGCGAGAGAATAAAATTACGGCTTTCTATTTACCGCGGAATAACCTACAATCTTCTAAGTAAGTAACTTGAAAATATCCACATATATTCACGTGATAAAGACAACTATGAAATGTAATGATTTGTAAATACAAGAATGAAAGTATGTTTCAGAAAGTATTAGATTTTTTTTTAAAGCGGTATGGCTAAATATCTATTTGCAAACAGCATTCGCCGTTTTAGTAATAAGACGTTTGCGTAACGTCAGAAAAAAGCGGGAAAATGCGCAACGCCAAACGCCGTCCATATCGCCATTTGAGACTTTATCATTTTTTTTTGAGACTTCGTAGCTCGCAAATAAAGTCGGTAGTCAAGGACTTTATGCGTTATTTTGCTGAAAAAAATGCCTTTTAAGTAATTGTGTATTTTTTTAACTCTATGGACCAATCAATGCATGCTCCCAATTTATACAAAGAACGTCACTTCCGTAGAGTTCAGATTTGGAACAACACATGCTAAGATTTATGGCTACAACTTTATTAATCAAAAAGGGTCAGACTCAAACTTATCAGTTAACAAACTATGTGCTTGTGGCAACGTTAAATGTCGCAACGCCGCTAAATGTCGCAACCACCGTTATATGTCGCAAGGTTGACGTTAAATGTCGCAACCACCGCTAAATGTCGCACATTTAGCGGCAGACGATTTTGCGACATTTAGCGGTGGTTGCGACATTTAACGTCAACCTTGCGACATATAACGGTGGTTGCGACATTTAGCGGCGTTGCGACATTTAACGTTGCCACAGTGCTAAAAAATTTCTGGTAAAAGTGTATTTCATTGATTTGTCAAATGATTTTCTTATGATTTTTTATGTCAGAAAAATGCAAGAAAAAAAGGGGGATAGGGGAAAATTTATGACAATACTGCAAAAACGAAGTCGGTAGCCCCCTATTTTTGTTTGCTCATTTTACAGTAAAATAAATTTGTAAGATATTATTAGTTTCGACGTCATTTGCGTAAAAAGTGTGCATTTGACCTTTTCAATAATAATTGTACATCGGGTGAAGATCAACTTTTGCTGTTATTTACGTATGTTATCAACGATGCAACTTGTTTTTGAAAATCCCGCTCATTACACCTTCTTCATCTTAATTGAGTCTTTTTGGCAGTATCCAGAATTGATTTTCAAAATCTTAGTACATGCTTTCAAGTATCCAAATTTTATTTCTTTTATATGTCGAGCAAAACAATGTTATCTCCCGCTTTTAAATGGCACGGTATCTGTTTCTGCCTGCTCCAGTTTTTTGCGTTTACACAGGGATATTCTTGAGAGGCATTTTACGCGTTCATGTGTTTGCTGCGACGTCTTTTTACGACATTTCCGTATTTTGTTGTTTTGACGTTACATCATTGTATTATTTAAGAAATGAAATGATTTTTTTTCGGTGTTCATGCGAAATGAACGACAGAATAGGATCGGCAAATCCATGTTTAATTTGCCGATCTTATTCTGTCGTTCATTTCGTATGAACACCGAAAAAAATAGTTTCATTTCTTATATTTACATTATATTTCATTTCCATTTGTAGGCAAGATATTATAAATTGCACATATTTTGTGGCATTTAACATTAAAATCATCTAAGGAACGTTCTCCCTGACTATACGCGGACTACGATAACGAAAACGCGACAACACGATGATGATAACGCGATACTACGATAACGGAAATGGTGAAAACGCGACGGTACGATGGTGAAAACGCGATATCACCATCGTAGTATCGCATTATCGCGTTATCATCATCGTGTTGTCGCGTTTTCGTTTATCGTAGTTTGGTGATTTCGCGTTTTCAACATCGTACTACCAAGTATCGCATTTTCAGATCAACACATTCAAAAGGCGATGGCCCTAACGGAATTCCATATTTATTAAGTAAGCGATTCGCGTGGCTTATTGTATGATTTACTAAGGTTCAGAATTCAAATTGCTTGAGCGCTAGGCTTTAAAAGTTTTATTCATTTATACCGATTTGAACATTAATACTGCATTAAACATCGGATATGGCGATTCATTCGATGACAGGTTGAGCAACGATGTACGATAAACAGCCGTGCAGTCTGATTTAAGTCTATGTTTGCTTATATATCTCTGACGTGCCAATGACTTCAATAAGTGTACAAAATAATGCATAGGCTGCTAGGCCGCCAACTTCACGCTGCTATGCCGCCGGGCTGCTAGACCGCCAACTTCACGCTGCTAGGCAGCTAGGCTGCTAAGCTGCTAACTTATTTCCTGTGTCCTCATTTTGTGTTATGTTCTTATTTTGTAGCTACGACATTTATCTACATTATATTGTAATTATAATGATATGTCTGCAGCACTGGACTTAAAAAATATAAAACCCGACCAGAATTTGATTTTTCCCATTGATTTTTGTATATATTCATCAGGTCAAGGTCACTTCGTTGAGGGTCCAAATTTATTCATCACTCATTTGTTTTAAAGTTTGTGCCTAGCACTCACTAATAATATTTTTTATTACACCAAACTTTATTTTTTCGAATTTTTTCAAAGTTTTTTTTTAAATACCCACCCCAAAAAACAATACCATCCCCCCACCTCCCCAGAATATTAGTTTAGGGTAAGATATTTTATTTTTGAAGGCAGTTCCGTCGATGAAATAGATTAAACTCGTTTTCTTGCAAGAAAAAAAGAACAACAACAAAAATCGGAGACAAAAAATATTTTTTTCGACAATATTCAACAAGGTACACTTAATATAAAAAAAATTGTCTCCGATTTTTTTTCAGGAAATCAAGTTTAATCCATTGATTGAGACCATGTTAAAGTACTTGGGTGAGCCATATGTGTCAGGGGAGGTAGTACATGGAGGTACGGTATTGTTATAATGACACTAGGTTAGATTTTCACCGCTGTTCGAGACTCTTAATCCCAGGTATCTACCTATACTATATATGAATATGTTGGTAGGTATCTAAGCTTTACATTTAAGCTACTTACAAGTCCATATAATGCCATCAGAGCTCAGGACAGGTATCAGTAAATGACCAAACTTGTTATATGCGGTAGGGTGCTGGCAAAGACTAAGCTGGTCCAACCGGGGAGCCGTGAGAATTGCTCCAATGGTGTCGTTGGACTCAGTGAAGATAGTGCCTGCCTTGACTGCTCTAAAAAGTTCATATTTTGAGAATATTACCGAACTTTAACCTATGACCTTGACCCCTAGCCGACCGGATTTGAACCAAACTTGGCCTGTTTTCTCTAGGTACTGGCTTGCCCTTTGCATTAAGGTATCATTTATTTATCAAAATAGGACATCAGGTTATGAAGATATGACTCCTCTGACAAGGCCAATCCCTATATTTAATATATGAAGAAGTATGCATATTTTCACGAAAAATGGTACATGTTTAGACTGTCCCACGACGAAACCGTAGTTTGTCAAAATATACAAATTACATGTCTGTTTAGACAATATTTACATTTAATTTATAGAAGTTATTTCATAAAAACATCTCGTGTTTGGACATTTTAGAATTATTTGAAGTTAACACTTACCCTGCTAAATTTCTATAATGAACTTGTCCATCCTTCAATTTGGACAGTACCATTAACTGTTACAAAGGGTGCTATCCAAAAAGATACTTACTGAATGGCGAACAGTACAGATCATGATCAAACTGCACGGATATGCAGGCTGATCATGATCTACAGTGATCGTAAAGGCAGAATCAATCTTGTCCAGCAGGTTAAAGGTTATTGAAAAACACGGACTTTTTCCGCACGGAAAAGTACGGAAATACAGCTGATATCCTAAATTACGTACAGACGAAGGAACAGATAATATTGTCTTTTTGACACTGATTTTCAGATAGTGTCATTTTCTATAAAAAAAGTTTTATTTGCAGTTATTTACCCAAAATAAATATTTCATAAGCACTTTTTCCTTATTGTACGGCTAATATTTTAAGCAAAAATTGCAAAGTTCAGCAAATTTTTCCGATGGCGTATAGAAAATTGTTTTCATACTCGTTTTTAGTCAATATTTCGTCGGCATTCAATGGGACACTAACCGGATTCCGTAGTTTCCCTTTGTCAACGGTGTAGCAGAAATTTTCACGAACAGTGCTGTAGTAAGAAATAATCCCTATCACCGGGCGACAAAGCGACAATGCGAGATTTTACTAATTTTCGCAACTATGTCTATTGGATTTCAATTTCACGATGCGAGGTTTAAAAAAGACAAGCGACAATTAAAGACGATAATTGTCGCCCTCTTAACCTCGCGAGGATTGTTAAATCTCGCATATAAGTATGTTTTCGGACAAGGCGACAACGCGATAATTATCGCGTTGTCGCGTGTTGGCGAGGCGACAATTTAAGTGGCACGAACAGGATTCCGTATCTTTCTGATATTCGTAACACACTTCATTTAAAATATTATCAGTAAACTTTACCTGTTGGCTTGTGTAGTCTACAATAAACCAGGTATATGTGAATACACTGTTGTACAGATATCTATGCTTTTCACAACATATTAAGTAGATGGGCTTAAACAAAATACTGCGTGTATTTTGCTGAGTCTTTAAACTAGGTTATCTCGGCAAAGTCGAACTGAACTGACTTGTATCGTAAACTTGCACACATAGCACAGTTCATTTAAGTTTTTGGATTTTAGTGGGGAGACAGAATGGCATTTAAGTTAGCAGGGAAGAAATTTCTTGTAACAGGGGCTGGTCAAGGGATTGGCCGAGAGCTCTCGAAAACTCTTAGTGAGCATGGATGTAAGGTGTATGCTCTTAGCAAGACAAAAGATACACTGGACACTCTCGAGGATGAATGTGAAAATATACATACAATTCACGCTGATATCGGTAACTGGGATGAAGTGAGGGAAAAGCTGAAGGATGTAGAGGTTCTTGACGGACTTGTTAACAATGCTGCATACGTCGGTGAAAGCCAAATTCCTTCACTGGATGTACCCAAGTCTTATCTGGACAAGATTGTCGGTGCAAACTTGTTAGGAACTATCAACGTTACTCAGATTATCGGACGAAAAATGGTGGACGCTATGAAATCTGGGTCTATTGTCAATGTTTCAAGCATCTGGTCGATGCAGGCAGTTCCGGGGTATTTACCGTATACAGTTCATATTATTGTTACTTGTAATAAAACCAAAATTTGCGCTGACAGGACCTCATCATTCGGAGTAAACGATATAAATCCAACACTATACTTAAACCGAAATCATTAGCAATTCATAGTCAGGGGTCCTATGAATAGACATTTTTTAGACTTCTTCAGCATAAATAGGTGTAATTTTCAACCCTACGATTTAATCTTTGAGTTTACTCTCAATGTGCTTTCTCCGGAAACTACAAATCGACATGGTGGTCTATTGTCTTCCTTTGCTACTAAATTGTGAAATGGTGACAGTCATTGATAAACTTTTGTTCTGAAATATACATGTTTATACAATAACCATTCACTTGGATTAATTATGTCCAATGAAAACACGTTGTGAAATCAGCCTGTTTATACCTGTAAAGATAAACGTAGATTAAGTTGACAGTCACATCATCTATGTACTTAAACAGTTAGCATATCAGAAAGTTGCTTCACCTAAAAAAACATAACATATGTTGTTTGTTTTTATTATTACTTTTATAATAAAGTACACAGAAAATGACGTCAGACGACCTTCATCTTTTTCTGGAAGTAAAGAAAATGAAAGTAAACAGGCTAAACTTGAAAACGAAAGTCGCATGTGCATTGGTCTATAGTCAGGGGTCTAAATGTAGATCTTTTTTTTTTCTTTTCATTTTTTTTTTTTTTTTTTTTTTTTTTTTTTTTTTGCTAATAGGGTGTCAATTTTCAGCACTTTCTTACGATTTAAAAATACCTGAGCTTTAGCACGACATGTCGCTTTTTCTTCAACTGGGAATAAACACAAATCCGACAGAACGGAGCAAGGGTATATGAAGACTTTTGGTACTTCGTCAAATCGTTCAAGGTCCTTTTTGATGCTGTCTGAAAGTGTCAGTATATGCCTTGGATGTAAAATAGTTCCGTATTTGAGAGCTGCAGACCTAGACATTTCAGAAATATTCTCAAATTGAATTTCGTGTATTAAATGTTGATTCTACGGAAGGACCATCAGACGCTAATACGTTTTATTACGTTTCGGTCGCGGAAAGGATATACGATTTTTGTAGTTTTTCGTGTACATTATTAAAATATCTACTCAACATCTGAACATTTTACATACAGATGAGACTATAATAAAGACTAAATATTTATACGAATGTGTAGATACATACTTAATGAACCGACTTATGAATATTTGTGCTATTTAAATACAAACCATTATGATTGTGAGTTAAATCTTTTCTCGCTGAAACTGCTTTCTTGTTACAGAAATACTAGCAACAGCTCAAGAAAAACAACAATTTGAGACATAGGTATGAAGTCTGTATTTAGTTTCAATATCGTTAAGGTTTCTGAACGTGACAGATTAGATAGCATTAAAATAGTTCTATTAATAACCTACATTTCGAAATATTCACATTCAACTTGAATTCTGAAAATGTTGATTTCGAACCATAGCAAACTTTTTATATTACTTTCCGGGTCGTAAAATTACGTTTTGTGTTTTTCGTGTACATATACAATTTATCAACTTGCATACTAAGGAGACAATAGTAGATCTAACATATTAGTACGGAATGTTATCTGCAAGGTATCAATAGTAGACAAAAGTTACATAAGACCCTCCCACTCCCCCTCCCTCTAGGAATGGTGTATGAGACCTGTTGGCTGGATACATGTTTGTATTTGTCATCACCGATAATAATCCAGGGATTTCGATAGATTGTATATATTTACCCACAAAAGGATCCAGTAAATCAGCTAAATGTTCAAAACCCAACTGACCATCTTAGCTATTGTTATTCTACATCGTGATTGATTAAATGAAACCCATTTGCAAGGCAAGCATTCAACATTTATGTTTAACCATTTCTTGCATTGTAGTATTTTTATTTTTCCTCCCTTTCCTTCATTGAGTATAATCATTTATTATATGATTTTCAATATGATGATGTTTATAAATTGTAAATTGAAAAGAATATGAATTATTGTAAAAATTAAAACTTACCAGCTTAACAGTTGTCTGTCGGCCTATATTTTGTTTACCCTAAATATTAATTCTATGTTTGAGCTGCATCAAAAAATATCAAAAAGAAAGGCAAAAATAAAAACCCTTAGATGCATGTAAACTTAAGAAGTAAGTAATGGCAAAGATATTTGCAAGGGTATTCAAGACGTTTTCAGGGGTATCAACAGTAGAAAAGGCAAAGACTATTGCCGTGGTAGAAAATAATTTTGCAAGGAAAAAAACAGAGTCTTGCAAGGTCGTGGAAGGTAAAAATGCAGCAGAAAGTAGAAAATGCAGCTTTTTGCAATGGTATAGAAGTTAGAAAAAATTAAAAACGTTTGAAAGTGTATAGATAGTAGATAATTTATTGATCCTATAGAAAAAAAACAAAGGTGTTTGTAAAAAAATTAAGGTGGCTTTTGCGAGAATATCGAAGAATATATGTTTTGCATGGGTGTCGGTGACAGAAAAGGCAAGGGCTTCTGTACATGTATAAAATGTAGAAAAAGAGTGACAGAATGACTCCATATCTCGTACCAGATTTAACAAGAATTATTTGAAGCTGTCATTCAGATTCAGAGAGAACTTCTTCCGAGAGTATAAGGAAAATTAAACCACGATTCATGATTAGATGTGCTGCTACTAGTATTTGACAAATTAATATGGCTTCAACAATTATCGTAGGGAGTTACCAAAAGAACATTTCTGTCAACCAAAGAACATTGATGTGAAACTATTTAAAAATTTGGCCAGTGGTTTACGAGGAGAAGATGTTTAAAAATTATTCTATATTCGGCTCTGACGGTCATGCTTTTTACCAACAAATCTGACTAATTTGTCCACTGTTTGTAAAGTGTGACAGAAGGAACATTTGTATGTAATTAGTTTCTACCATATGCATACAAGAAAAATTAACCACAGCTTCACGCCACATTTTGACGAATCCCAACACTGAAGTAGCCAAAACCACGAGAAATTATTGAGCCTAATAAGCAGTCTAACAACATTCTTAGAAATATAATGCTACAGTGATAGTGTACTTTTGAATTTGTAATCTGTAGGACAAATACATACATACCTGATATGCATATACAAATACAGAAAGTAAATAAAATGTTACATATACGCTAGCAAACATATGTTTGTATCCAGTTCACACAACCGTTACATTAAAATATGAACTAATATTTAGAGGTAGAAAAGGTTAGAACTACCGATTTGAAAAGAGTTTTCCTTCATTTCGCTCTTTTATGTAAGTGCGGCGTGCATAAAAACAAAACTTGCCGCATACATTTCATATGTCTATATCTAGTATGTATCCGTCACGGTAAATGTACTTTACGGTACTTCACTGCCACTCGGACGGGTATTTCGGCATGATTTAATCAGCTAATAGAGGCAGTAGTCTTAGTAGATGGGTTGTATAATAGACTCTGGCTGATATTGCTCCAAAATACAGTAAAACATCGCTCACAGGAGCACCAATATCTTTAGTACTTGAGCTGATTCGAGCCATTCAAGTGGTCTCTTTTGTTCTTGAGGTACCAGATTCAAACTAGGTTCTGCATTGAAGTATGTCTTCGCGTTTACCTATATGCGAAGCGCGAAGGTAACGATGACGAAGTGCAAAGATTTTACCATCACAGCTTCGTGTTTCGTTATCTTAACTTCGTTCTTCATATCAATAAAGGGAAATAAGAACCGCGAGATGCAAAGGTACGACGGCTGGTCTGGCCGTCGTATCTAAAACCGAAAAGCTTTGGTGGTGTAGCGCGATGGCGAAGCGCAGAGGTACGGTGGCGAAGCACGAAGTCTACGATGTCGAAGGTACGATGAAGCGTGCAGTTTTTACTATCGCAGCTTTGTAGTTCACGAGTTAGCGCTTATAAGCGGTGGCTCTATCAAAACACTTTAATTATAAATATATGTAATTAAATATACCCTTTAACATATTAGACCATAATACTACTTTACGCTACATAACTAACGTCTTGAAGTGCATTTGGACAGACTTGTTTTGTTTATTTATTGAAGTAAGTGATGTTTAAGATGTTAGTGGAGTATGTTTTGGGGAACTTCAGAAACGATTACTATTAATCAAGTGCCCTTCCAAATGGCACTTAGTTTTACATGGAAGTGTTACACCTACCTCTTGTGCACCTGGCGATAGTGCTGTTACTGTGGATACTTATCAAGATGTAACAGAAAAAAAGCAAACTTTGTAACTAGCAATTTGGTATGGAACCAAATATTGTAATACCACTTTGAAAATTTGAAGAAAAAAAAAAAGAAAAAAGGTACAATTTCTCTTTTGCTACTGAGATTTCAGATACAGATCAAACTATGGCGACAAAAATTGCAGACCTGTGGAAACATGTTACCGGTACATTTAGGTATGACTGAGCACATGGGTAGGGTTTAAAACAGGCGAACATTCTTCTAGAATGATTGTGTGTTTTCAGGCTGGAAATTTACTTCTGGCTACAACACGAAATTTAATTTTTAACATATTTGCTAAAGTGTATAATTTCTTGGGGGGGGGGGACATTGAAATAGTAAATTCTATACTACCGGAATAACAATTTTCTTCTCGTCCAACATACTTTTATCATTTCTTTCTTTTGTTTATCACATTACGGTCCGGAAGCATCATACGGAAAGTGGACGGTTCCACCAAAAAGAAGCTGCCACACCAATGTCAAATACAAAACCTAGAGCCTGGGGTATGCCTCAGGCTCTTCCAATTTTAAGTCTAACATAATGTAAATGTTCTGTTTCAGTCTTCAATGGTGGTCTGTAGCACAGGTTTAACTGTACATGTTTATAAGAAGGAGCTACACATGCTCCATTTCAAAGTAATGTTTTAGGAACTTGGTTACGTTTAGAGTTTGACACTCCTTTGGACACAAAAATCCTACCATATAGCATAAATAACAAAACAAGATTATGTGGGATATGGCGATGTCTTCATTGAAAATTATGGTATCATGGTATATTGCAAATATATTGAGAAAAATATGAAAAGCGTTGCTCCAGCGAAGATGCATGGAAGCAACATAGCATCGCAACTGAAAACTATGATATTAAGCCTAGAATATACTAGTTGAAGATACTGGTTATTCTTACCATAGAGTCTTTAAGAATGAGAGTATAACCACTGGCATGATTGAATACGTACTTAATTGCATGTTGCACGAAAGAATACAAAGTCCGAAATTAAGCTAACAAAGTGCCCCGAGTCCCAGTTAATCTGCATAAAGATTAAAAAGAACTGCAAAAAATGGGAAAAGAATACAGAAACTAATAAGTGGTTGCCATTATGTAGTTTTTTTGTTCATTATGTATGGCTCTGATGGTAAATTCCCTGCGGTTTTTTGTTGTTGTTGTTGTTGTTGTTTCGATATTTGAGGCGGCATAATTTCTGTCCCACCCACAGGATTAATATTCGGGGTTCACAAAATATAGGTCGGTTGTCAGTTTGCAACGAATAAAGATAGCATATATATAATGTCATCAAGTATGTATACTAGCTTTGTTCTCTCTCTGTGTTCAGGGGGCTTTGTCTCACTCTGTCCACGGGTATTGTGGAAACAGACGCAATAGTCCACCTACTTAATCCATAGTCTGTTGGTAAACTCAGTCAAGTGTTGAGTTGATGGTTATAAATCTGTTGGAACAATAACAGTTTCTGTTTCAACCTCTGCCTAGCGTCCGTGTCCGTGCTCGTGTTGTAATGCTATACATGTACATTAAACATAAATGATAAAAAGAAAGAAAGAACGGAATTTGGAAGGAACAGAAAACTGGAATATCGCAGGTGCTGTCAACTTAATATTGAAGAAAATGAAGATCTTAACTTGTGCAGAACTCCGTTTTCCAACAGAACAGCGAAACATAAAGCGGTCAGAAAATTAAAAATGTCACTCCCGAAAATTCCAGAAAAAGAAGGGTTGCCATTGAAACATACTTAGCAGCATCACCTACAGTAAACTCACTAATTAAAACGAAAAATAATAAATCCCGTGAAGATAACGAAATCGCACAAGTGTCGCAGAGTGTTTTTGAAGATGATTACATATAAGAAATCTAAATCTTGCAGACCACTTTTTGCTTTAAAAGCAGTTGATGCAATTGTCGCCTCAGTGGCAATCAATTGAAAAGTCCAAACAGAAAAGGAAACTGGCCACGGTACTGGGGATAACTTTATGCAGAGTACGCGGTGGTAAACAGCTTAGAACAGAAATCTTGAAGTACGAGGAATGTTGCTGGGACTATACTAAGAAAAAAACGAGAGGCGGTTCTATTTCAGCAGAAGATAAAAGGCTTGCGTATGATTTTTTGGCTAATGCCAAATGTTTCTAGGCCATCAGATAAGAAAAAGAATAGATCTATTAAGAGACAGCGAATCGGACTCAAAACCTACACGTCACACGTACATAGCACATGTTTTGGAGAAATCACAGCTGATAGCGTCAAAATATTACTATTCTAACGTCATTTTATGTGTAACGCCATTGGTCACTTAAAATAAATCATTGTTTGGAGTTCAGATGCGAAGGAATTATATCACGGGGGCGCAGCCCGAGTGATATAATAATACACATCTGAACGACAAACAATGACTTTATTCAAAAGCAAATCACTAAATGAGATATATTATTTCGATAATAACACGTTATCAAGGACTTTAAAGTACACCCTTGACGGCATTTATTAAATATTTGCCCGTTTTCAATCGGTTTCTTTTCCAGCGCACCGCTATGCCGTTTGGCGTAATAATTGTGACGTCAGAACAGTGAATTGTTGTATAATAATTCACTGTTTTCAGCCTTCTTTGTTTAAGGAGGTAGGTTACCTTGTTACAAGGGTCAATTCAAGTTAGTTTAACCGCAGCATTTGTTTGTATTTCGTGTAATATGAAGTTTTACCTGCTACAATCTCAATTTCGTTTGTCTCTGTCCCTTCTAATTCAATTTTTATCCAGGTTTGAAGAACATGACCCTCTAAAGGTATTTCATATTGAAAGAAGAAGGGAAATGCGGGTATTTAACACTTTTCAGTATATTTTAGTTTCATTGATATCCGTAGAAGTCTGCATAATTGATAATTTTACTAGTATGCACGTTAGCTTTCTAATATAAGCTTTAAATGTATATGTCGCGGGGCTCGTGTTTCCATGGTAACGCATTTTCTCTCATTTTTAAACAACTATGTATAAAAATAGGTGTTTTCGACGGCTTAAGTGGCATCCTGTTAATAATATAATAATAATAATAATAATAACTTTATTTTCTGAAGGTGACATACTAAGTGTACAAATACAGATATTTTACAATTTATTTCCAGTATGGCCTTCAACTGATATACAGTCACACATACACACAATCATACAGTCAATTTATAATTTAACATTTATACAAAAATACACATATCAGAATTACTTAAATTTTCTCGACAAAAACGTCTCAAATTAAAGAAGTCTTAAATAAACGTAATGTAACAATAACTATGTTTTAAAAGAATTACCATGCGTCACAATGATTATACATGACAATTAAGATACATACAAAAAAGAAAGTCTGTCCCATAAGATAATAAATAGTTCCAGATTTGAATAATAAGATAGTATGAATATTATTATTGGAATAGAATACAGTAACATCAATTCAACAAAATTCTTGTAATTACAAGTAATTAATTGCTAAAACTATTGTAATGACCAACATGGAATATTTGGGAAATATTATAAGCAAAATACCAAGCACTTTACATGGTACCCTATTTTTACAGTTTACAGTAACCATGGCAACAGAGATGTTTAAAATAGCTTATATCTTGCTTTTTGTCGTAATTTCTTATAAAAAATATTGAATAAGATTATCTTTCTAGTTAATGTAGCTTTAAAACATATTATTTCTAACGTAAGTTATATTTTCTTGTTATTTGCATTGATTCAAACAAGTTTCACAGCTTAGAATACATACGGCAGTACCCCTCGTCTGGCATTTTTCATGGAAAAATCGTTCAGCATGCTGCTATTATTCTCATGGATATTGTTGAAATGAAAATAAAAAGCCGAAGCTGTGTTTCTTAAATAGACCAGTGTCAACGCTTTTGAATTTTACATTTAGATACATAGGTCACGGGCTTCGTTTCCATGGTAACATCAATTAAATTCAAGGAACCACATTTTTCTACTGAAATTTGAACAATTTTAGATCTTAGTTTTGGTATATACGTAACAAATTATTAACGGAACCTGAAAAACAGGTATTACAAATCAAACTGCTAGATTTTTTATTTGAAAATGGCCGTTACAAGTAACTTTTCATCCAAATATATTCCAAATAACATTGGTTACCATCATCCATTTTCTTACAATCCGCATAACGTTTCAATATAACTACATAAAAGAAGCAAAATATTGATGATTATTCAGAGCAAAAGATTCATAACAAATATTTCAGCAAATATTTGTTATTTGAAGATAGTTAAAATAAAGAAAATGCACAGAATTACGTACTTTCAAGATAAAAGCTATTTATTTTGCGCGGTAACTGACACGTAACGTCATGACATCAATGACGTCATTTTAAGGCAACATTGTTTTGAAGCGTTTCTGCGGAAATTGATTCATTATTTCTACATTATTAAACCATAAAGTATCAGATCGGAGGCAGGTTCATGATTGGTTTCCAGGAGAATGAATATACAAACACATTTAATTTGTCGTAAACGTCGTCGTAAGTCGCCACGTTAGCTTCCGGTTGGACATGCGCACATACAAATATGAAGGTAACCTACCTCCTTAATAGGAAAATGAATCGGATCGTGTTAGAATAGTATTTGACGTTACGTCTAAATCTTGCTATATACTCCTGAATTCACTTTTTGTGACATTGTTGTTGTTGCTGCTGCTGCAAGGGCACCCAAGGTAGAGAAATCAAAGATGGTATCGGATATAGGAAAGCAAAAATTGCAATAGTAAAGTGAATATTCAGAGATGTTTGCAAGTATACCCAATTAAGAATTATTAAAGACGTTTGTAAGGGTATCCAAGGTAGAAAAGGCGATGACTTTTACAAGAGAATGGATTAGAAATGCAGATAGTCTTCTAGTTTATCTAAGTAAGAAATGCGAATCAAAGGTAGAAAATATCCAAGACTTTTGTAAGGGTATCAACGGTAGAAAATAGTAAAACCTTTAGGTATGGTATCGAGGGTATATAAAGCTATAACAAATGGAATGTTGTAGTTCCGATTTGGCTGCATTGTTCGTCAATATACTTAGAGCTTCATCGACGGGGTGTTAGTTTTCTTTTAAAACTTGCTTAATATTATATTGTACAGCCTGGAAGTTCAGACAAGTAATTATAAAATGGCATGCGTGTACAAGTTCAGTTAGTCTGAAAATCTCAAATGTCACTGCTTTAAGGCAAACCTATAGTATGTAGCATAACTCTACAAAAACAGTCGTGAACTAACTTGAAGAATGAACACGTAAAAATATTATAATTAAGCAATGTATCTTAATTATATTTTGTTCATGACTTCAAAACCTCATTAATTTATTAACAAGAGTATTCTCTCTAGGAACCGCTGTGAATATCTTTACCGCCTGCGTTTGCTATAAAACTCTTAAGATTAGATCCGTGTCTAGGTTCATTAATATGAAACGTTATCATGAATAATATTGTGTTGATACACATGCTGTATCTGCCCAGCGATTAACTGATAAGCATAAATGAAAAACGTTTATTTATAAGTCACGCTTACCTATCAATTTTGCCAAATATTTTTGAGTCATAGAAATTTTATGAATTACAGTTGGTGTTTCCAGCTCAGCGGTAATAAAAGGGAGATTTCTTTTGATGATGTATTGCGAAACGTTTAGATTCATTGGAGAGATAATAATTTTCGATGATACCTTTCTTTGATAAGCCCACTGACGAAATATCAAATAAAATAGATAACTAGTTACAGCCAGGTACCTTGCATCTAACCTCATTAACCAAACCGTGGTACCGTACCCTTGTTAGCTCACCTGAGCACTTGTGATTGCCTGTCATCGTTTATCAACACTTTAGAAATCACATTCATCGAGGAGTAAGCAAGTAAGTAACGATTGTATTTAGCGAGGCAACAAAGTTGGGCAAGTCCAGTTTTACCTTTGAACCTTTTTTCAGAATTACATACATATATATACAGAAATGAAGTATTAAAATATACAAGCAAACAGAAAATATCAACAAAAGTACGTATGCTTATATGAAATATCAAAAGTGAGAGAAAAAAACATAAACATACAAAAAAGCTCGTAAGAATCAAAGTATTTACAGTCATGCAAAAGCAAATTGCCCACCAGAGAACCATCATGTTAAATACAAGCTTTTGAATTGTGCTAAACTTGATGATTGACTTGTACACATGGTGTTGTATTCATTTCACAGCTTTGGACCCGAGTAGTAGTATGCCAGTGCTTTCCTACAAAATTCCAATCTTGGTTTAGGAATATAGAGTGACTGCTGATTGTGAGACCTGATAGAAATGTTTGATGTCTGAGAAAACATATTTGACATGTATTTTGGAAAGAGGTTGTTGACTGATTTATAAACAAATATAGCTTTTTTGTAATAAATGCGGTCATGAATTTTATCCAGTTGAGTTCCTTAAACAATCGCTGTGATGGTGTATCAAGATCTTTATCTAGTATGATGCGGGTTGCTCTCAAGACTATTCTTGAGACTCGTACAGTTTTTTTTTATAGAAAAGGTGAAATCTTAGACAGTGTTAGTTTGCTTGACTCACACCAGAGTCATGGTCCCTGGATTAGTCAAATTTATGTATAAATGTTTAGATACCGGAGGCCACATTTCTTAAGACCTCTTCAAGAAACTCGTCCGGAGTGCATACAACCTAGAACTCTCAAACATTATTTAATAACATCAGGTTGTCAATGTAACATCATATATCCCCCCCCCCCCCCCCCCCCCCCCCCCCCCCCACACACACACACACAATTTTGTCGAAATATTGTTATGTCACTTTGTTTACAAACTGAAAGACACATTTCCTGAGCAATGTTAATAAACTAGCATAACTGTATAGGCCCACAAAATTTCTAACAAGTTTTACTATCATCTGGAACAACTGATATGTATTAGACCTTCCTGCTATCATCCAAGATACCCGAGTAACACCAGGAAGATCTAATACCTATCAGTTGTTCAATGTTACACTAAAGAGGTTGAATGTCTTGAGTAACTGTCAGTACACTTTCATAAAATGTGTATGACCATCTCAGCCAAGATGAATGAACGGAGCGAGTGTACAAAGGAACAATACTTTGTCTCTTGAATTGGTCAAAATTGCCATATTTCACGTAATGTGCAGGATAGAAGCGTTAATTAACAAACACACTTAAGGAAACCTCAAGAAAATTATATGGCCACATCTCTGATAAAGTTTTGGTAAAGTCAGCAGAAGTGCAGAATTTTAATTTTCATGTTTGCAGTGTTGCTGACCCTCACTTTAAGCTAGTATGTTCATACTATATTACATATTATCTTGGTAATTTGACCTTATTTCGTACTTGCAGTGCAGATGGCTGTTCTTGGGTAACCTATCCCAACATATTTCTTTCAGTATCAACATAAAATGACCTTGACCATGAACTAAATTCTTGCTTCATACGCTAAAGTGAGGCAACTTACACCAAACACACATTTGTGACTCTGTCTGAGACTAAGGATTTATCATTAAACATATTTTTTGAGAATTCAAGTTAGAAGTCGTAAGTGCCTAGGCTGGCGATCTAGGACCACCACGGCTGTCT
Source organism: Mercenaria mercenaria (assembly GCF_021730395.1). Taxonomy (NCBI): domain Eukaryota; kingdom Metazoa; phylum Mollusca; class Bivalvia; order Venerida; family Veneridae; genus Mercenaria; species Mercenaria mercenaria. The sequence goes on along the minus strand of NC_069361.1, from coordinate 116,586,263 downwards.
TCTTCAAGTCTTTTTGCAATAGTTTGTTGCACATGATTGCCACCCAAGCGCTAATTCTCAGCGGGAATGGGATACACTGTTTTGGAAATAGTTTGAAATGATTAAATACCTTGGTGTACATTGGTCTGCAGTCTGCAGTTCACCGTTCGCGTTTCAATAGGGAAGTGCTGGCCAGAATGTACTTTAAAGTTTGGCGAGAACAGCAGACCAGTTTGCGGTTCGAAATTCGAACTTTACACCAACTTAACCCGGATTGTATTTTTACATCTGGTGGGCCATTCAATGCAGCTAAAAAGACTGTATGTGGACAGGCACTAAAACCAATATTCAAAAATGAACAAATATCTATATACATTCACAACCATTCCCCCAATGCATTTTGGAACTTGTTGGCAAGTTAAAACTGCTAGTATAGAACTACCCGCTTTAACAAGGGTTGAAAGAATGTCTTTAAGCTTTTATAAAAGGTTATTAAGTGTCAGTTTTTTTTTTACGCTGAGCAGTTCCGTATTCGGGGGTAGAGTTGGCTTCCATTGCAGAGGCAGGTACGTGTTTTCAAATTTTAGTTGAAGCCCTGTCACTGTGACGACTCAGTATATACTGAAGACACGGATTTACAATAAAATAAAATTTAAAAAATGGTGACTGTCGGAAAATTGACTACTAAGTATTTGCGAATTTCAAATTTGACATTGATGGGAATCGAAGCTGCAACTCATTTGATTGAAATGAAACTTTACATGAATGATCCCCTATAAATGAAGATTAAGAAGGTTGATGTTAAATCGGTTTGATGCATATCTGCAAAAATTGTCACGAAAACTTTAGGGGTCTATTTAGAATATAAAATTATATCGACTCAGTGTTCTTATATCATTTTCTGGTGTTTTGGGATCATAGAGAATATTCAATTTTACTATACTAGAACTCCGCTTTATTCGGTACTAATTTCCGTGATGGATGTTTCACATTTCATTACCTCCCGTTAAACTCAGTCAAATATGTCTATGTTTCAAACATTTTATTATCGATACATATTTTACGTAAAGCACTTTCTAAAAGACATTCACATGCAAAGTGGTACTGATGTTAACAAGGGTGCTTTCTTTCATTAAACGGCGGTACTTAATGTTTTTTTTTTCTTCAGCTCAGCTTTCTACTTCAAATCGATGTGACGATAAATTAAGTTTAGACAATGCAGTTCTATATTTTATTACATGAACATAAAGACTGAAAGATATGACTAAAAATCAAAAGAAACTATATTTTGAAAAACGAAAAAAATAACTACTGTTGCAAGCTAGCGCTCCATTCTTGGAAATATACATCTCGTACCCGCTTTCGAAGTAAAAACAACAACAATAAAGTTGGGTCTCCAACGCCCTGGTCTAGCCATGCATTATGAAAACAAAGGGTTGCTAACGGAAGTTTTACTTTGGTTACTCATGTGGGATTATTTAATAGATGGCATTCTGAACCTGATTTTTGAGTTGAGTTGAGTTATTTCATTTATCATTTTATTTTATTTAATGTTTAAGTGTTTTTTAAAAGCTTTGTGATTCCCGAATAAGTAATTGATATACCTGATATAATTCCGGCAATAAGTTTACAACACGTTTTATAATTGTACAACAAGACGCAGAATGCTTGTTTGATATTACATGTTTTTATTTTGATGTATACGAGATATGAAACCAAAATTTGTAGTCCTGTTTGGCGCCATATAACCTGTACTGTGTTGGTGCGCCGTAAAACTCAAATAAAATAAATAAATAAATACTTATTTTCTTATATAAGTGTTTTTGTTTTTTTTTTTTACTTCATTATAATTATGTAAAAGTAAAGTAAGTATTTGTTTATTATAGTGTCATCCCTACTGAAAGGGCCAGCCAAGTTGGCTTATAAGACACCTACATACATTGAACAACATTACTTCCCGATTCCTGTTTTAATGCCAGGCACGTTTGTGTTCTATTTAATGCCAATGGGCCATAAATGGCTTTCAACGAAACAAGGATATATATTCTTAACGAAGGTAAGTGATGGCAACGACCTCTGATGGTCCCGTACTGTTGTGCAGTGTATTTTTTAGCCATTTATTAATTGGTTCTTATTTTTTTTTTTTTTTTTTTTTTTGGCATTGAAAGTAATGGACCCGTAATTAAGACAATCGGCAAAATGCGCTAAATTTACGTCATCGGAAATTACGTGTCCACTGCCTTTACTACGTCCCCTTAATTGCTTGCCGGCCAAAAACCTTGAACGCACGAATAACCGATCCTGACAGACTTTTAATGTCTAAACTCGTGTGAAACGACTTTTTAATGAAGCTGTGCATTTTCTTTGAAATTTCCATTTCCGGTACCGCGTACGGTTTATGTCCGTTACATTTATTCATGTCACCTAATATAATGCACGCGCAGTCAGCTCGGATTGCGGACGACTCGAATACATCAGCATGTTGCCACGCCTAAGTTGCAGACGATAATTTATTCCGCATGTCACTGCGCGTTCGTTTTTCATTGCATCGTGGGAACCTTGCTCGGCGATGTTATTACTGGATAAACAAATGCTTATTATTATTCTCACTCGCAGAAATTTGAGCTGCATTCTTTAATGGTTGGTAAATGATTCGGAATTGATACTCAGCAGGCGTCTTTGGAACCAGAAACATGGGAACATTTTTTCGCAGGGTACTATGTGTCCATAAATCATGATAAAAATTATAAGCTAATTATGCTAACAGTATCCTGTTTAATTTCATGGAGATCTGCCAATATTGAAAACGTTTCATTTTATCCTTTTTGTTAATTTTGGCGTTTGTGATTTCACCAATTTATCATGAATTGTTCGAAATAAAGCCTTAAAATTCCGAGGCATGATTGTGTGACAGTGAATTGAGAAGGAGTCAATATGGCAGATCAAAATCTTCGGTATTTTTATTTGATAGATTGTAATTGCCGAGAATTGTTGTTTAGAATCGGGTATATGCATGTGTATAACTTCCGGTTTATATCATATACCTAGCCTGGGAATCCAGTCTGACAATTTCGAACTTTTTTTCTACCTGCAAATTATAATATCAGAAACTCGACGAATGCCAATTAACACTAATTAGTGCGAATTAAGTGGGATCTTTATTGCATAGATATTAGGTATGATTTCTTCTAACAAAGAACAAATATTATCAACGGCTTCCCAGGCTATCATATACCCAGAATATTATTCAATGTAATTTCTGAGAATGGCAGCAATATCATTACAATTCAAGAAACTGAAGAAAAAAATCAACATGACAATATTTAAAAACAAAATTATTCGTAAAGATATATACTAGTAATTATTTTTTATCAAACTTTACAGTACGACATCGCGGATTTTATTCGATACAGTCGACTCATGTAAATATGGTCGGTGTACTTTTCCGCAGATTGACCCTATGAACTAATATTTTCTTAAACTGCTCACTAAGATATCACATCAAACGCTCTCGTAATTTTAATATTTACAAATAAAACATGCATCTGGCTTGAATATCATTAGAACAACAGGACTTGATGTTTACAGTTTTGTAGTAAATGATATCAAATTTTGTCCCCCGGACGAGTTCTAAAATTTGTTTCTTATTTGATTCCATTAGCGATAAGTATGCGAGCAGACGACAGACATGTGGCGTGTAATTGTGATCAAGCACGAGACTAGCGTGTGAACGCTTCTGTTTTTATATGCATCTTGCTTCGCATGTTGACCACAGATTGTTATAAAATTGCAAAAATATCTTAAAACATTTACATTAACTTCGTTAAAATGAAAAACCTTCTCGGTTGTAAACGCAGTAAGAACTAATATGCGTAGCAGATGTTTTATTTATCAAAAAGTATTACTCTCTATTGCTCGGAGAAAGGTGGGAGACGCGCGCGAGGGATTTTCCCGCCATTTGTACAATGTCGGCTGCTGTAGTAAATAGTTGCGTAAGAAAAGAATCTGCAGAGCGTGAGAAAAGGTAAGATTGTGGTGAAAAATGATCTCAAGATAAGAAACTACTTACTGTTTTGTCTACCAATGGCGTACAGTGTCTTTGTTACTCATAGCTTATGCTAAGAATCGCGTGGGAAAGCAAAGCTTTCTGAGAAATCGGGAGGAAAAGTTCTTCAGCGAGATACATTGTAAACAATAAAAGAGTTCCTTATTGTCACTTTTAGCCGTAATGACATGATAAATGAAGATGGCAAAAATGCACATTACTGTCGTCTGTTCTTTTCGCGCCGTTTTTCTATGAACTGATTTTCTTGGAATTGTGGTATTTTGTTTACTTTCTTGTTTGTTTATTTATCTTTTAGGTCGTTTAATGAAGCATGATAAGAAATTATGATGATTATCGTTTATAAATTTGTATAAGTGGGAAATTGTGCCCATAATTATTTTTTTCATAATATGTTTTATGGTGTGCGGGATTGAAACATTATCTCTTTGAGGTTTATGTGCTTGAACCGTCGTGTTTTAGAACGTGCACACGCGTGTCGCATGCGACAGTCTGCAAATAACTCGTTGAAATTTATACATGAAATGAGACTTACACGTCGTCGCAGCATGCGTTAAACTTTGAGAAAAAAAAACACAAACTTCCTTTATAATTTTGATGTTTTTGCCATACAAAACTGGGGTCATATTTTATGCTTTATAAAGACTTTACGAAAGTCTTAGTTCGTCTGTTAACATTACCAGTGAAATTACTTGAATGTCCAAATAAAGACGATCAGACGATCAGATTATGTTACATTTAGATGAAAACTGAGTAAGACATTTGGACATAAAAAATCGTAAAACTGTATTGTTCGACATTATGACTTTTCAACATGTTTTTTTTTTTTCAATCTCAAAAGTGACCAGGCTTACAAACAAAAAGTACTGTACTCTAACTGGCAGTATGGAAAGAAGCGTTACATGCCGATATATTAATGCATTATTTATTAATATTACCGTACGGTAATTATAGTGTATTGGTTTTAATGCTTTTGAAGGCACCGCCATCAAAGCATTTGCCACCTTGCTACCCAATTTCGTCAGTATCGTTTATTGGTAATAATTACTCGGAGCCGTGGTGGAACACATGTTTTGCTGGACATCACAATATTTCATAGATAAACATCTAAATTCGCATATGCAGCATCAAAGTCGGCTTAGTTATTTTCACTAGCGGGTGAATCATACGGCGGCACCGTTTCTTATAATTAATTTCTCATTAGCGGCCTCTTGAAAAGCGCTAATTAATAGTTTATGGTGATTTGTACCACTCCTATATTATTGGGATGCTAATAGTCGTCGGCATATAGCTCCTGGCCCTCAAACAACTAAAAGTATTCAACCATTAAATTTCTTCCTCATTTATTTTCTTTTTCTTTGTTATTTTTTGTAGTTAAAATTAATTGATGAATGTTTATCTTTCATGGGCAGTCTGTGAAAGACACATTTGATCATTCTTTTAAATTCAGTTAGCTTCTTTCATTTAACAAACATTTTTTTCTCATTCCACTTCTCTTAATATCAAGTTTTTTTTATAGTTTAAAAGGAGCTTTATTTTCATAATGCGTTTTTCACTTTGCTATCAAGTACACTGCCTAAACTCTGATGGGAACTTCTTGAAAATATAACAGTTTCGGCTTTGTTTCATATAACATATAACCTGTATATCAAAACTGTTACCTGCGTTTACAAAAACCTTTATTATTTGCTTTTGATTTTTTGCCGACAAATACAGCAGTTTCTTTTGCTCCTTAGTTGTGATAGCAGTTTGGTTTATGTTATATTATGCATGCATTCTGATGATTGTTAAATTCGGCGGCAAAATCATTACAGTTTGGCCTTCGTTGAAAGAAAAAAAAGATAGCTTTATTATTTTCTGTTTTACTTGCTCAATACAGTCTGTCCTATATTTATTGTTTGTTATAGTCTCATCTACATACAAGTACATTACATCAACAATATGAATGCATATAGCCATTCTATAACAGAATTATAAGAGACGTCTACAAGTTAAACCGCGGTAGAGAAGAGAAGACAATTTACTTCTATATATGGTACTGATTCTGTCATTTACCAATAGTAGCCTCCCTTAGTCCATATAGATGTTTTTACGGTTAATAATGGTAATACTTTTTGCAGTTTAAAAAAATTAATCAACGTAAGTAATCCTGTGAAGTTTAGGGGTTGTGAGTGCTGCGACACGTGTCATAGTGTGTGCAGTCACGAAGAAAAATACAAAATTGAACTATTACTCAGGATAAGTAATTAATTAAGCCAATCTTCGCGTATAGTCTTTACGCTTCATTTAATCTAATCACAATTAGGATTAATTACCATTACTCAAGGTGGTAGGTAATCTACACGTAATTCAACTGTTTGACAAACTTTTTACAAACACATGTATCAGAGGTGAGCACAGGACTTACCGAATGGATAATACATGGCTTTAGTCTGGATTAATATCTGTAATTATTTTGGCTTCAATTTCTTATCTTTTTGTCCGTCTTGTCTGCTCGTTCAAAATATACATTTTACATACTAATTTCATGATATTGAAAATGCTAAAATTCCACGTATTTTCATTTAAAATTCCATACCTTCTTATTTTGGAACAGTTTGTTAGTTATCAAAATGCTTTCAGATTATATTCTATAACAAAATATAATTATGTTATAAAGTATTTCCCTTATATCTTTTTGATTACTGTTCGATTAAAGCAGCAATTTTTTTTACATGTTTACGTAATAAGAGGGTTTCTTTTGTATCTATAAACAACTACTTAGCTATTTTGCTTTTTTACTAATTATTAATAGTAATAGAAAGAGCTTTCTAAATTATGTAATACTATTATTTTGAAAGACATCATTTTCGGACTAAGTTGAACGAAATGCATAACTACAATATGATGTTTGACTAATATTTTGGGAGAAAAATGAGTTTAATTAGTAAAGACTTAGTGTCTATTTCTCGGGCGTCTAAGTACAGGTATGGTAACCAAATTTAGAAAATACGCAACAGAGAACGCGAGTTACAGGAGTGTGGGTATTTTGGGAGGGATGGAAGGATGGGGAAGGGGTAAAGGGAAAGAAATACTTTGCCGTTTCTTGTGCGTGTGAATGTTCCTGTGTCCAGACTAAGTAATTTCTTTCTGAGGTAATATTTTTTACCCAGACTTGAGAGTATTAGCACTGTTTTCGACTTCAAAACTAAAACCTGAAAAGGGCGATAATGTATATAGAAATTCAATTAGCAACTTTACTTTCATCCCATTTATTACCTTATAACCGTGCTAATAAAACTGCAATATCAAAACACAACAACCACTTTCGTGCAATACAACAAATGAAAAGAACCGAAACACCCTTTAAAAGTGTTGTTTATACAAAAAAGCTTTCTTTCGCACATGATTATTTAGCAATTGTCTGGAGCGTGCATTTTTCAAATGTTATCAATTAACAAATATGCCCAGGACTTTTGAAGAAAAATCGGCAATTAACACGTTTTTATTGATTTTCAGATAACTGTTGCGGGTGAAAATACCACAAACGTGAAATATTTGATCAAATGAAAAGATATACGAAAAACGAATATGCATTTATTAAGCATAAATTGTTGTTGTTATTAATACATAAAAACATTTTACATTGTTTATAGTCAAATAGTGGTACATTACAGTGATATGACATAATTTATTAACATTTCTTATTTGAAACAGGTTGCCCAAAACACTAAAGGTTTTTATGATGATATGTACATGTATTATACAAAACTGAGTCACCAAAATTAATAAATTATGTTTCATATAGTGATATACCTGCTGTAAATTGGTGAAATTTTAATTTAAAGAGATCTTCTGCTAATTCTTTCCAACGCACGCTAGGCTCTGTTTACCTCAGAAATTTTAGCGTTGTGTTATTTTTTTAATCTGAGATATTTTTTATGGGATTACCATGTTGTTGGCATACAACCACCTTAACACAGGAGCATTATAACATGCTGTACGATGAAAAGATGTTTGTTTATGGTTAGATTTAGATAAGAAGAGACAATCTAACAACAGAGGCGGGGATTTCTTGCATTTTGGCATCTAGGATCAATGCCAACGCATCAACGGTAGGATGCGGCTATCAGAAATCCATGTCACAGATTATCCGTTAATCACGTGAAGATTAATAGTATGATATCATTACTTATCTTCACGTGATCTCTTATCTCGCGAGATTATCGCAGCATGCATCTATCGGTTAGAATAAGTATACATTGTCGTTTGAAGATGTCAACAAATGCTTTCAATGTATTATTACATCAATACTATTAGTTTGGCAGGTAACAGTTCATGAAGCCATAGTACCGTTATTTTTGCTGTACACAGCGTTGATTGTTTTTATTAGTAGTTTAAGTAGCGTCCGAAGATAGGGGGTTCAGAGTCAGATAATGAGTATGAAAAGTGACATATATATTATGTTACAAATACAATTCACCCAGCAGAAAGGCTCTAAGCTTCTTCTTTTTTTTTTTTTTTTTTTTTTTTTTTGGCGATATGATAAAAGTTAAAATCGCGGTAGAGAAGAGAAGACAATTTACTTCTATATATGGTATTGATTCTGTCATTAAACAGTAGTAGCCTCCCTTAGTCCGTATAGCTTCGCAGTGCTTGGCTATATTTTGTAAGTGTCAAATAGTCATTCTCCTTTAAAATGATACAACCTTTTTGTCTTACTAACTCCTATTATATGAATCTGTATAAAATATATGTCTACTTTGTTTATATACCTGTTTAGTTACTTGTTTGTTAATGGTGTTATTGTTCTGTTCACATGGTTGTAATAACCCATGATCTAAATAAATCTTGAAATCCTGCTTGAAGTTTTTTTAGGATATACATCATTTATTAATAATGGTTACTTAAAATTCAGAATAAAGGACCTTACATTGTGTATATATGGGAAAACTATTTAAAAAAACTGAGACTGAATGTCAGTGTAACCCCAGTATTCCCCATGTATTTATATGAATCGGTGTGCCCCAATATACATGAATCAGTGTAAAATGTAATATTTTTCCTATGCTGTAAATTATAACTGCAAAGAAATCTTGATAAAAAGTCTTTACGACAAGAAAATACAATGTAACGGTTCGAATATATCAGAAAAAAAGTTCTAGAGGGGGGACAACTACTGATATCTTGTGCATTCTCTCAACGCCATACTTTTCCCAAATGAATAGGGGAGTTCTCTCCCATAGATTGTTTACGACAAAAAATGAACAGTTTCACTAACGATGCGACCTTTCCCATGCTCCAAGAATGATACAGAGCGCGTGTAACATTAGACGCGGTAAAATATCATCATTTATGTTCGCACTTGTCGCTATTGTTTACAGTGATTAATACCAGCTGGTCCCTTTGTCTGATTGTACTTTTAATCAGATATTATGTGACTAATTGGTGTTCTTTCGAAGTGGTTACGATTCGCAGATGAAGGTCCCTCGGAAAAAAAAGTAGATATGCCGTTAAATGTGACGAAATCAATTTAAATAGGTGACACATTCCCCTGAGTTCCCAGGCAATGACTTCACTGTGAATGAGATAAAAATCTGGTATTTTATACTCAAAAAGCTGATAATTTATGGTAACTTAAATTTACCGATCTTAACTTCTTTCATTGAGAATATGCATTTACTAATAATTGTTTCCTTTATCTACATTTATAAGTGATCATATGTATGATCACCGTGGATGTAGCGGCAAGGGAGAGAGAGATATTTGAAACAAACGTTACGTGTTGGCAGTTTTAATGAATTAATTTTGAAATACTCACTTCAATATTTCAGTCGTTACGCATCATTCACATATATACATGATGCGGCCCACGCGAGATTTTTGACTGTATGCTGTCATACGCGACATATTTCTATCAAGAAATGATGTGAATTCATTAGCCACGGTGAATAATTGCATGTTTAATGAAAAATAAATGGTGTCATACTGCGCTAACATCCGGCTTTTTGCTTAAATGAAATTGATCGTTTCAATAACATTTAAAATAAAAACACTTTTTTTTTGTGAATTCTGTTATGTTTAAAAATCTATAAATCACCATTAAGTTAAAAAATACACCAAGCATCAAGGCAAGAAAGAAATTAACTAATATGGCATTGATGAATATTTTCTATTTTATGTTATTCATGTAGTTTCAACCATTTTAAAAACACCCGTGGGACAGGTATTTTGTGAATGAAAGTCGGTCAAATTGGCCCTTGTTTACAGTTTTACAACTTCTCCGGGCCTATTTCACAATTCAGTAGTTGTTTACTTCATTTCGAGATCCCCGAAATTGTACAGGGTTTCAATTTGAATACACATGGCATGGTGACCTCGCTTTTTCGTCTGATTAACGAACACGTGGTGTTGTTTACTCCCTCGTCTTTGGCGGGAAAACCTACCCAGTAACTAAAAACATGGGATACCCACGTGGGTTTCAGAAAGGCTTTTTACTTCTTCTTTTATGTATAATAATCTAAATACTAACAATTCCTAACGTAGATTTGCTGAAAAACCAAAGTTGGGAAACATCAAGGTCACGCCAAACAATGTATTTATAAATCTTTTTCTGTACGAAAGACTGTAACGTACTTTATACTACTAGGATCTATACGAATATTATGACAAATTTAAATGTATTTTCAAATATACATAATTTTTGTTTGTATTTTACAGATATTCACACTTTACTTCGTTACAATTAAACTTTCTTTGCTTAATTTTACATTTATTACACATGTGTAAGGTCCTACATGTACCTTGATACTGATAAATGCACAGTTACAACATGAACTACATCAACCAATCAGATTGCGCGCATAGCGGTATCGGTTTGATTGACAGATCATGAGACCTTGATTTGCACTGTCGGCGAAGTAAACAAGTTTACGCTCCGCCTACTCTCTCACGAGATTTTATATTACGGGAGAAACGTGTAGCGGAAAGTCAGTTGTAGTGCGAACTTTACATGCGATAGAAGGATACACAAATTTAAAATTAAACTGTTTATTTCTGAAGCTGACATCATGTCTACGACTTCTTTCTATGATGTCGGGGATGTTATATTACAGGTACGTTGAGAGACACTTTATTTTCTTTATTTTATAACTTGAAATATTTCTGTATTGTATAAATTTACGCGAACACGTGTGTCGTTGCTTCTAATTGAAATTTAATTTGAACGTTTTGAAATTACTTCTTACATTTTATTTGTCGAATTTGAATTTTGAAGATGTCATACTTAACAAAGTACATTTATTATTTTCAGAACATGAAGTTAAACCAATTGAGACAACAACAACAAAATCAAAGTGCTGAACGAAGGAATACAATTGGTGCACCAGTGAACATTCAACGGAATAGGAATTTCTCTATCGGAAATTTTACTCCAGTGACTGGGAATAACGTTACACCTGTGATTCCTATGGATAACCAGAATGGATTGAATGATCATAGAAAATTGGATAGATCTTACAGTGAGCCTTGTGATAGAACAATGAATAACAACACAAACTTGAACACTCAGCAGCCTCAGAAACAGCCTGCTGTGAATTCCAGTAGATATAAGACTGAACTTTGTCGTCCGTTTGAAGAAAGTGGACATTGTAAATATGCAGATAAGTGCCAATTTGCTCATGGAGCACATGAACTCAAACAATTACAAAGGCATCCGAAGTACAAAACTGAACTCTGTCGCACATTCCACTCTAAGGGATTTTGTCCATACGGACCTAGATGCAATTTTGTTCACAATGACGATGTTAGCAAATGTAATGAAAAGAACAATCGTGTCTTATCGACGCAGGTAGTTCAGCAACAACAAGCTACGCAGTATTTCCAACACATCTCTCCGCCTGGGTTCAGTCAGTCACCGCCACCAATGGTTCAGCGACCAACTAGCATCAGTTTCAATTCTAGTTTCAATGGTTCTTTGGGCTCCTCCGTGGATTCATCACCACCTTCAAGTGTGGGTAGCGAAAGCCCATCACTTAGTCCAGTGTTTTTCGGAGAGGACATTCAAATGTTGAATCCTGGATATTTACCAATGAACAACGGGCTCAATTTTGACAATTCTACAAATGGTAATGTGTTCAATATGCCAGAAATGGCACCCATAGATCTCGCTCCTTTAAACATTCAAACGCAATTGAACGCGGATTTGGGACTGTTAACGCAGCAATTCAATGCCTTGTTAAACTTGAACAATCATAGCAATAACAACGAAAAAGTTTCCGCGTTTGAGGAATGGGACTCAAACCTGTTTACGGCACAGCCACCGGCTTCACCAGATTCAATTTCAGGCGATAGTGTAGGAAGTGCTAGCAGTTTTGGTACTAGTAACACTTTTTCATCGTGTGGTTCACCCATGGAGTCTGGAAAGAACTTTAGATTACCGGTATTCAATCACATTTCCCAGGATTAAGAAACTTTGTGATCCATTTAAATTGCCTTATTGGATAGCTGTTGAAAATGTGTATTTTCTAATTTTATATTTAGATAATCTGGGGGTTGACTGCAACTAATTTTACTGAACAATAAATTGTGACTAGTATTTCATATGATCACAACATGGTTACCCTTGTTCTAGAATTTTGGACAGTAATGTTTAGATCCGAGGATAGTACATTAAATATTGCGGTGAACCCTCTTACTTATCTTGATAGTTCACCTGTATGAAATGTTTTTCATTCCTGTTTTACATATTTATTTTTTGAGAGATACAGACTTCAGGCGAAGTCATAATTTGACAAATTGTGGTAAATGTAGCTTATATTGAAGGTTACACATCCGCAGATTTTAGTATTAAAGTATTATTATTTTCCCAGGGCAATTGTAGTTTTTTTTTACTTGGAAGTGCCTAATGTTATTGTAATTTGTCAGGTACAATGTGTGCTAATCTACACTGTTCATTAATACTTGCATTCATGAGTCTGTTTACTGCTTTTCACTCATAATTTGAGAAAATATTTATTGTATTAAACGTTCATGCATTTAAATTATTAATTTCTCTCATATTTTCGTACCTGTAAACTCATTTTGTTTTTTTTCCATTGAATCAAGTTATGTTCAAATATTAATTTGTTAAATTATTAAAAATTATCAAAAAAAATCCAAAGAGTTTGGGAACATTTATCATTTTGCAATTTCCATTTCTTCATCTCACTGTTAATATCCATTGATCATGTTATTTATATTTAACGAAACAAAATATCCAGGTTTGGATGTACAATTTATCATTTTTGAAAAAAAAGATGTTAAAAAAAAATAAAATATATTTTCAAAGCTTACTTTCTACCCTGTTGTTTATTGAAATGATGGTTAAAATGGTTATAGTGTAATCCATTTCAGAGACAAAAGTTTAAGCTGCTTAAATTGCATATTATGGGAGTGTAAATAAACCTGAGATATATAAAACAGTTTTAGTATGCAATTTAAACAACTTGTAGTCTTGCCTCTTAAATACTTGGCCAAGTTTCAATGTTATATTGAATATGACCTCAAGCCTGCAGTACAGATAAAATGGATATTGGATTTTATACTGCTCTACAGTACAAAGTGTCCCCTTGCTACAGACATGATTTTGTCTTTGTTGAAGTTTGTTCCCGGATTTAAATGGCCCAAATTTAGCCGGACCCTTAAAATACTCCCTATTTTTTCAAAAAGTGCGACTGTCCAGGGTTAGTTAACTAAAACTAGCTTTAATGATTTGCATTTGTGTTAGTATGAAACTAGCTTGAATGCAACTTGTTATATTATATTACCAATAGCTACAAGGAACCCTTTGAAATTAAGACAATCTGCCTGTTTCACTCTGGAGGTGCTACAGACAGCGGTTAAAAGTCTCGATAGGTTTGGATTTAATCTTGTTCTATGTCTGTTAGTTCATCATTTATGACAAATTGATTGGCCTTGAATCTACTTCAACCACTATTCTGCCAGTGTTGGTAGTAAAAACCTACATAGGTATTAAAGGAAGACCTTTACCCTTACCCTGCCAAATTTCTAAAATGAACTTGTCGATCTCAATATGGACAGTACCATTAACTGTTTAAAGGCGTGCATACCAAAAGGAGACTGACTGAATGGCGAACAGTGCAGATCATTATCAGACTGCATGGATTTGCAGACTGATCATGATCTACACTGGTTGCAGTAGCAGAATCAATGTGTCCAGCATGATAAGGGATATATAATTTGGGGTTGTGCTATTGATGGGTTATATAGTTAACACAATTTTGCTGAGCTTAAGTAGTTATAGATAAGAGTTTATGAAGCAAATTCTTCTGAAAAAGAAACCGATAGGAAGGGAAACGGAGTGACCAACCGAGGTTTCTTTTTCTCGAAGAATTCTCTTCATGGCCTCTATATGACATAGTGTGACATCTACATTTGACCAATCAGAATTGTTGAGTCAGTCGTGTTGACGCTCTTCAGCGTGTGGCGATGTTCTTCGAAAATTGTTGCTACAGTCAGATAAGAAGCCACATTTTGTGAAAAATAACTTACTCTGATTGGTCAAAAAAGTAGGTTGCACACTATCTTTAGTTAGATGTGTAATGAACCTTACTAAATTCATTGGGCGATAGTTTTGACTACTGACCTGAAATATTGCCTGTCCATCCCGATAAAACAAAAAAAAAACAGTGATCAAGTGTCCCTTGCCTTCACCCTTAATAACTTTTGGCCAAAGTTTTAAATTACTGAATATCTGTACAACTGTTGTAAAATCCGAATTTTACAATGGATGTACATTTGTAACGTCTAATCAGCCACTTGTTTAAATTTACAGAGTAATGTCAGTGAACAAACAGCTTGCCTTATCACAAATAGATTAACCCAGATACCAACCTGGTCTTGATATAAATGCCTGTCAATTTAGTTTCCGAAAGCTATTAAAAGCTGGCTAGTTAAACGATGAAAACATCATTTCTTGAAAAACTTGAAGTAAACCAGGACTTTGAGATCTTAAGCTGCAAATCAGCAATTTGGCTGAGTTTCCAAAACATGTAGAAATGTTTGTGAAATAGCAGGTTCTCCCAATATTGATAATTTGATCCAATTATCTACGCTATCAACCTGTTGTTTATGACCCCTGACTGAAGGGTCAGACATGAGCCTACCAGATAAAAGTGCGGTGGGTAATACCTGTGGTTCCAAAGTTGCAAGACAAAACTGTACAAGTGCACTTTAATATCTGTTTTATATTAGGAAAGAAGAAAAAAACGCGATCTTACAGGTGGTTGTTCCTGAGCAGAATACAACACGTGCCCACGTGCTTGCTGTATGTTTTTTCGGCTAATAGTTAATATTGTACAGTCTGCCAGGGGTGGGGGTTTAGGATTAGCCCTGGGATGGTCTGGAGTTTTTCTGTTTGCCTGAGCTATTACTGAAGTGTCTAGTACCGGCAGTACAAAGTCCCCTCATTTCAGCAAGTTAGTAGTTCTTGCAGTGTGGGGAAGATGCGCCATTCGCAGCTATATGGCCCCGTTGGCCTTATTTAAGGACAATTCCGTATTAAACCGTAATCTTGTATCGGAGATGAGGAAGAAAAAAATGAACACTTAAATTGCAGTTAAACTTGCGGTTTTGTGGTAAAGGTTTAAACTATACTCTTGTGTAAAAACACAGAGGTCTTACCTTACTTCCCAAAAGAAATCTGAGGTATGTATGTCATTCTTCCAGATTCGAAAATATGGATGTTTGCATAACTGTAGACATATTTCTTTTGTCGGACACGAAAAAGGTGGAGATAGAAAGAACCTTTACAATTTGGTTTTATTTTAAAGTGCATCTGCAAAATGTGGTTGTGCCTCGGTGCTGCAAATTAAAAAATGACGTTAGTTAAAAATAATGGTACAATTTAACATGACGACACAGGCATTATTGTAGGCCCTACATTTTACCCAACACTGAGTGTACACAATATCGGAGACTAGTAAAAATCGATACGAAGCCCGGCGTTGTCTCGCCTTACTTGTAGTCTCGCCTGCTTTTTGGCGCGGTTGTGAATCTTGTGATCAAGTGTTTACCGTCGTGATTTGTCTTTTACCTGTCCAAGTGCTTTAATATTATTTACTGCTCTTTGACCTGGTTAGATGCGGAAGAGAAAAGAAGTAGACTAGCTCTTAGACAATGAATGATATATCTTTTTCTACATTTTTAATAGATTTATCTGTCTAGTGGCTAGCCTAAGAAAGTAGCTGCAAACATAAGAAAAACCCCAATATTAACTGGTTAAATTTTTAATAAGATTTCTATTTTGTTTATTGCTAATCAAACGCTTAAAGCCCCTACCCCTTCCCCTTGTTGCATAAGACCGAGTGATGGCTTTGGGCGTAGCTAGGTATTTCAGAATGTACATGACTGTATGCAAGGACCATTGAAAAGCACCAATGTGCCCCATATTTTAATGATCACCGGTATAATCCGACATTCAACCAATACGTTATAAATTGTCGATATTAAGACCTAGAGCATGAAGATCTATATCATATTCCCTCTAGAGCTGTTTGAAACCCAGTTTTATCCCTTTTCTGTATTGATAATTATTATAGGCCTATTTGGAAATAACAAAATACGCCAGGACACCCGATTTGATCTATGAACGTTCCAC
Source organism: Mercenaria mercenaria (assembly GCF_021730395.1). NCBI lineage: Eukaryota > Metazoa > Mollusca > Bivalvia > Venerida > Veneridae > Mercenaria > Mercenaria mercenaria. The sequence goes on along the minus strand of NC_069361.1, from coordinate 116,569,584 downwards.
TAGACTCGATGACGTCATTCATTGAAAGAATCAGATGGTAAATCTCCTGTTTCATGAATGGACAGTCTTTGAACAATGACTTATGACATCATAAAAACGATGACGTCATCAATTAATAGAAAAATACTAGCCAGTTTATTAACTTACTCAGCAGATTTTCTTACTCTTATGTGACTTTCTGCCAGTATCTTTTATCAGGCAAATGACCTTATTAAGGCAACAAAAGGTCTTGTAACATGTATGTGTGAATGTTAAAAAGCTCGCTTATCAATGAGAGGAATAACAAATGCTGATTCTTTGAATAAACAACCCCGTCTAATACAAAGCCAGTTTTATTTACATTTGTAGACAAAGACCCGTTACTTTGATGTTTCTTGCCAAGTTTACGCAGTTTGATGTAATAAACTATAATTCGACAACTTTTCCATTTTGTTCGCGGACTTAAATTAGTAAAAACATGCATTGTGTTTGGTTTTTAATCCAAATAAAATGGCTAAACATAGGCCTACCGAATCAATAATAAAAATCAATTTAAAAAGTCAACTGTCCTTATTTTTGTACACTTTGATTGTCAAACAAGTAAAACCTAGCTAACTCAGCATAAATTTTGAGACTGTCCCTACAGGCCCGGATCTAGGGCCGGGCCGAGGGAACCCCTTTGGCTGAGAAGTTACCTATACTAATCAAAGATGCACCCTATTTGGCAAAGGAATCAGGAGACCCTGATCCCCCTAACATGGGTAGAGCCCCCTCCAAAAAAATACCTACCCGCTCTAGGCGCTATGCGTCTTGGCGGTAACGGCTTTGTTCTAGACTGGTGCCACCCAGTCAAATAATTCTGGATCCTGGCCTGGCCTATGTGCATAAAGCGCTGAACGTGAGTTCGATCCTACATTTTGTCCGAGATTTACCATAAAATTGCAATATAACTAGGTAAGTTTCAATAATTCAGGAATCTAACAGAACTGTATTGTACAAGTCTTCCGGCGAAAACATAAACTGACGCTGAAAAAGAGTACAGCAATGGATTTTAATCTATTGTGACCCAGCCGCCCTCATCACACACACAATGGGGCACAGATAACCTTTTGTTGATGATCAAATCCACTGGCATCAGATCAGAAAGAAAATGCCTCTGTACATGTTATACCCTACCCCTAGATATATTATAAGAACCATGGTTCTTGTAGTATACCTAGGTGTAGGGTATAACATGTACAGAGGCATTTTCTTTCTGGTCTGGTGCCAGTGATCAAATCCCTGATTCTCCAATCTGCAATTAACGCCATACACTGAAATGCTGAACTCGAACCCTTTCTCGTACAATGCAAATGAGGCCAGTCCTAAGGTTTATTCGGTCACGAAGACCTGCGTGTTTTGTTTATCTGAACGGCAGTAAAATACAAATGTCATTCTGTTTTTATATGTCATATATTTTGATTAGATAGAGGTACGGGGAAAAAAGCTTGACCGCAGCTGTAATGGTCATTTTATCTGTCGTACAGATAAGCTGGTGGTCATGCTAAATAACTTAATAGATTTACATACATTTTAGCAATGTATAGATATGCGGACATTGTTTTTATGTACTATTTCCTGAGGCAAGTTGACCAGGTCGAACAAAATCCCAGTTGTTCACAACAAGTTACAAATGCAAGTTATTAATACTGATTTTAGTATTGTAACAGAATAGAACTGAACAGAACAGATCAGAACAGAAATTTTAGTGTAGACTTTATGCTCCTATATATTAATACATGTATTTCGTACAAAAATAGCACGCACACACCTGCATGTAAAATAGTAAAAAGTATGTATATAAGAACATTAAGTATACAAGTATACGTAACTAAAAGTTGCAGACAAATATAATTTGCATATAAAGCGAAGATTCGTATTACAGCTTCAGATTTTAGCTTGCAGGATCCGGTGCAGGTTAATGCCTACATTTTAACAATGAGTTTTTATGCAATAATATCCAGTCTGAAAAGAAAAAAAAACATACATAATTTTCTTTTTTGACGACCTAATATGCATTCAAAGCAGGGGTTCACTTTAGTTGAAATCTTAATTCATTAATCAAAACGTTAAATGTATTTTAGTCAAAAGAGTTATTTTCATACAAAGAGGATACATTGACGAACAGGTTGATTATCTATTCTATAGACAACGTGCAAAAACCACAAAAAGTCATTTTAAAGACGCCTTTAATGCCTTATTATGCAATATTTCAGTAATTATGATCTGTTAAAGCTAGCCAATTATCATTTTCAATTCACAAATTACTTTCCATGGGGTGGTTCAATTTTGATGAACTGTTCCTAGCCGTTTTTATTAATTTGTCATAAAGCGGTAATATATTTGTTATAATCCACCTATATTGTTCCTTATTTAGGCAAACGGCGTCAGCTGTGAATTAGTACATTGTACCTGGCGCGGACGGCTATTACACATAAGTGGCATATACAATCTTAACATTGAAAGAACAAGAAAGAACGATTTATTGATATATGGAATTATATTGTTTATTCGTTTTGTTTTTTTTTTCTCAAAAAAAAAAGAATGGTTCGTTTACAGACAAATTCTCGTTAATTGGCATAGTATTTTAGCGTAGTATTTTATAGCCTCTGTATGGTATTTGGCATTGAAAGGTTGTTGTTGTTTTTTTGGTTGAGGGGTTGGGGGATGTGGGGGACTTAATACCATTCCCCCGTAATTATATTAAAACAATAGTAAACGTGTGATATATATGTAAAACAGAGCCTGATTCATGTACCGCTTTCGCAATAGTCAGTTAGTAATACATTTTTTATAACTGTTGTTCATGGGGTATACATTATAAGTAAAATTTTCTTAAAAAGGGAAGTCTTTCCCTATCACTATGGGTTGGCCTTGTTTACAATATCTCAAATTTCGACAGGCACAAGTAAGTTATAAGTTACGTACATTGCTTTAGTGAAATAATACGTCACGGGGGAAATGTAATATCGGTATATCATTTCAGTTTTTTTCCTTTATCAACAACAAAACCAGGAAGAAGTATCCCATTTATTTTAACCCCAAAACACTCACAAAATGAACGTCATACTTTTTTTCATCCGTAGTTATTAATTTGTCAAAATGCGTCCGCTTTAAAGATCTGTTAATTAATCGATTCCTATCAATCAAATGTCGCCTTTGTAACATTTTGTCGAACTTTTCAATCATTTTAAACATGCATCGAATTTTACATTGATATTGGTCTTGTTTAAAAAGACTTCACAAACAGAACAGAACAGATCAAATACTTTATAGACTTGTCAAACATTCACAGAAATACAAAATATATAAACGTAGCTTTATATGTTGACATATTTCTTTTTTTACTCCTAATAAATTGGACATTCAACTATATATTGTACAATTACGTTCATTTGTAGCCATAGCAAAAACCATTAATTGAAATATTTGACCTTAGTAATTTCCTTGTCTATGATATTTCAACTGGGCATGCTTGCGTATTTCATGCATTTGTCTGCATGTATTAACCACCTATTGAGTCCAGTCACACACGAGAGGTATGAAAATCAATTTGGACATGATGGTATTCATTTTGGCACGAATTGGAACATGATGATGGGTACGACTATTCGTTTGTTTTGATGACGAGATCTTTTGGAAACACTAGAGTAGGGGCATGTTATCCATTTTGGGACACGTGAATAGGGCCCCAGGATGTTCATTTGGGGCATGAGGGTAAGGACAAATTCTCCATTTGAAGAGTAGGGACAGTTATCCATTTGGGACGGGAAAATACGGACAGGTTATCCGTTTGTGACATGAGAATAAGAGCAGGTTCGGGAGTGTAAGGTTAGACTCGAGAGTAGGTGCAGGGATTCCCTTTGGATTTTGGGATGTGAGAGTAGGGACAGGCTATCCTTTTTGGACATTGGACTAAGGGCAGGTGTTCCTTTTATCTATTGAAGATTTGAAGATAGTGACTGGTTATCCTCTTAGAACATGAGAGTAAGGGCAGGTAATCCATTTGGGACACAATACTTGGGACGGGTTATCCTTTTGGAACTTGAGTGTTAGAGTAGATTATTATTTTGAAACACGAGAGTAGGTACAAGTTATCCATTTGAGATACGAGCGTAGGGACAGATTAACCTTTTGGAATATGATACAGTACAAATTATCCATTTTGGACATGAGAGTTGGGGTAGGTTACATTTGGGGCACGACAGTAGGGATATCTAATCCTTTTTGGACATGAGCGTGGGAAAAGGTTGACCATTTTGGTCACGAGAGTAAGGACATGTTATCCATTTAGAGCATGATTGTAGGAACAAGTTATCTACAAGCAACGATATTTGGGACACAAGTATGGACAGGTTATAATTTCTTGGGCACGAGATTTCCAACACGAGAGTACGAACATGTTATCCATTTTTGGGGCATGTGGATAGTGGCAAATTGTCCATTTTGAACGTAAAGAAAAGGCTCAGGTTAAAGAAGCTCGTTTTATATTTGGGATAGGGATGGCGGCAGACTATCCATTTTGATCATAAGGTAAATAGGTGTTGAAACAGGTAAGGGACAAATCAAATATAGTACTTACGTGTCCAATTTCAGCGCAGGGAATAGTCATGCCCTCACACAGTACACAACGGTATATAATTGCCCTGTTTCTTATACTGCACTTGTGAAGTAATCAAACCAATGAATTTGCACTAATTTTTCTTTGATTACCGGAAAATGCCTGAATACGTTCGACATTAAAACAATAAATTCTGTTGTAAGTTCAACATCGCTGTGCGATCAATTACCTCGGTGATACTGCATAAAATGCCATCTATGAATATATAAGTTGGTTTCCTTGAATATTAATGAACAATAATTTCATATTATTGATTGCCAGTATATATCTCAATCATTCAAAATATTGTAAGAAGGGTGTAGGAGAATTTGGATTCAAATGTGACGAGTCACCAAAATCCCACAAAACATCGACGGAGAGGTATATGTGCCGATCATGTGACATGTGCCGATCATGTGGTAAAATTTTGTCTGAGTTGAACATATTAACATGCATTCATCTATCTTAAGTTATTGAACAGAACGGATGCAGCAACGATTAGTTAAGAAACCGGTCATAATTTGAGCTAACTGCCATCCACAATAATCGTTGTTCTTGTTGTGTACCTTTTTGCGTTGTGGGTTTATTACCACCGACAGTTATGTCTCTGTGGTTGCTTTGTGGACCAACTCCCAGATCCGACATTTTTCAGTTAGCTGCCCTCGTTGGTTTGGTTCTTGGTTGGTTTTAGGACCAATTTATACCGGCAGCTCGGTTTGGCTAGCTCGTTATGGTTCCTGATTGCTGTCTGTCGACTCCGGTTTTGTTTCTGGTATGTGTTTTAGCCAACTTCTGTCGCCGGTTTGGTTCATGGTTAGTGTGTCAGTGAGTCAAAGATACCACAAGCAAAGTTATGCCAGCTTTGGTTTAGATTACCACTAAGACAATGACTGTCTTTTCTTAGGCAACAGTCGCAAACGAATTGCTCCACGGTGCTATTTTAGGCAACAGACGTTGTCGGCTCCCAAAAGGTGCACCTGGTAACAACAATGTACATACTACCTAATTTCTTCTTCAAAAGTTCAGTATCATAAATTTGGTTTGATACTTAAATGCCACCAAGTGGAGCGTCACAATGTTTGACCTGTATTTTCTAAGATAGGAAGAGTGCTAGGTTTGGAACGGTATGCTGGGACGAACATATGCATCTTTAGTTCACTTTCAGCTGGCTGTTAACTGTATGGAGAGGGCATAGTGACTACTGTATACGACTTTATGGGGCTTCAGGTACAATTAGCATACGTTATTTAAGGAAAATAAACATTACAAATAACACAACGCCTCTTTAACCTTGTTCAACCGGCCGGCTGGAAATAGGCTTAAACAGAAAACCCCGAATGTTATTGAAATCAGATCTGAAATCCAAACTTTATTGATTTTATCAATTGAAAAATTTTGATAACATTACGGTTGTTTGGTTAATTTAAGTCAAAGTTTATGTAGAATAATACCACTCTGTTCATTTTGCAGACTTTATTGTAAATTTTATTTGATTTTTTTCTCAAAATGTATCAGCGGGACGACATTTATTGGTCTTCTTGCATTTTTTTTATTACCGATTTCTTTTATCGCACAAGCTTATGTCCACTTAAATTTCAGACACGTGTTTTCATTTATGATTAATAAAATTGAATTCACCTTAATTTATGGTTTCTTTAAAATTTTAATTCGCAAGGGATGGCCTCAGGTGACCGATTACTAGTACAAATATACATGTACATGAATTAAATTAGTGCAAAATTAAGAAAATGTGGTCTGATACTCTTTGCCAGAGAGCACAGACGTGGAAAATAATCCGAGCTATAAAGAAGGTCAGGTGAGAAAATAATATAAAACCGATACAGATTCCAGCAGAAGGAAAAGTGGAAATTTGTTGCAGATGAGATACCAAAGAATAACCGTTGCAAATTTTAGTATCCCTCAGCACCCCACCACACTCCAATCCACACAACTCTGCAGAATGCGCCAACACCAAAGAAAATGGTCACCTTAAAAATGATATGTGTTATATGCTTGTATTGTTAAACAAATTTCAACACATTGTAAGCTTCTTGTACTGTTTTTGTAATAATATAAGATAACACATGTATTTTGTTATATGTATTTTGGCATCTTCTCTTGCCGAGATATAACATATAAATTAATACTGCTGGTAAAGTCGGTTGATTAGATATACTTGAGGATTCTGTGTAAACTGTAGAAATCTCCAGAGTTCAAAGCCCAAAAGGGTGACAAGCATGTGTTCGTGTATTTACCTTACTGTTTGAGAAGCAGTTGTGTTGCCTACAGGGCGGAGGACATTAAAGAAGCTGCGGTCCTGTACAATGGTCAAAAGATGTGAAGATTAGACCTGCTTTATTTGAATACAGAGATTATAACAAGATTCCAGGATAGCTTAGACCCCTAATTACACCGTCGGAATGCTAGTTTGAACATATTTAAGGTTTCCTATCTCAGTTTATTTTGCGGATTTTCTCACTTGCCGTCCAAACATTAAAGGACAGAGATAACGCAGAATAACTTTAAATGTTTGATCTTTTTGCGTTTTTGAACATCTGTTGTTTAACCAAAACTTCCGATGAGTATCTTAAAAAAGGCAGATTTTCACAGTAGACATTTTAGCTGACGTTTAGTATATTTTACATACGGCTCATTCAAGTAAAATATGTATTTTTTACTAATTCAGGGGAAATTCTTTAATACGAAATTACTAAGATCAGCCCGTTTTGAGAGAATTAGAATTAAAATTAAGCCGCTAAACTTTTTATACGATTATATTACATATCCAGGTTTGATAATAGTTTTCAATTGAAGGATGTCTGTTTTACAGGCTTATGTAAATGTATAAAAATGTTTATACTGGAATATACATTGATGACAGCCCAGTCAAGTTGTAACCAACTCACAGACGAATGTTTAAGAATTATGCCATCTTAGATTTAGATAATGTAATGAATATTAACATGTCAGCTGTTCTTTTTAGAATATGAGCAATTTTGATACAAAAATGGTACCGTTGGTATTTTGTATTGGAAATCAGATTATAGTCCCGAAAAGAGAATTTCGATTTTTTTGGAAATTTATCTTCTTGTGAATCTCTTGATTGAACTCCTTGCACGAAGAAGATGTACTTCACGGATAATTAAGAAATAAAAGCTCTTGAATATTATAATGAGTATTCTGAAGGCCATTTACTGTGATAACTAAACTAGGTGACGAACCTGTTACTTTTTATGTTTGATATGAAGAAAAACAACAAATATTGAAGTTGTTTAATAGAATTTCTGCAGACGAAGTCCGTAAGATCATGCTTCAAAGTTTTACGACTGTTCAATAACTTGCCTACACAAATTTTATTTCATTTCAAATACTTATAGTTAGATATTACAGATTAAACAAAATTTAGACATATTGCCAATATTTGTTCACTATTTTTAAAATCTTTCGTAAGCCATTCTTGTAAACAGACGGATTATTCTAACTATATGGTAAGATCGTCGTAACTGGGCTGATCAAAATCGAAATCCTATGAATAATATTCCATATTGTTACGTACGTCTTCAATTTTCAATAACTGACTAAAGCTAAAACTTTGTTCGTCAGGTCCGATAAAACTTGAAACTTGGCTGTCGGCCGAATGTAAGTCATAGCAGGAAATTTATAGATATTGGACATGAGCTGGACAAATGTGACATACTTTTTCAAGTGTTTTTTTTTATGTATGGTCCACTTAGTCTTGCATCACGTGAGGGTTAAGGAATAATAATAATAAAAAAAACCACTATTCTATTCGTCCTTTTTCCCGGACTTTGTGACGAACAGTCGATATGCTGTTGCCTCTTCACTATTTTTTCCTGATATCAACTTTTCATATTTCCTTTGTTCTACCCACGTAAGATGAAGATTGTCATGTCTAGATTACAGTGTGCAAAAATACCCACCAGGGTATACACCAATACGAATAGTATATACTATACAATGACATATACAATGACACACATACTTCACCCTTACCCTGCTAAATTTCTATAATGAACTTGTCCATCTTTCAATTTGGACAGTACCATTAATTGATAAAAGGGGTGCTTTAATACAAAAAAGATACTGACTGAATGGCGAACAGTGCACTTGCCGCCAGCAGGCTAATGATTAAGGGCTAATTTTTCCCTTTATACGTCACATTCACTGAAAAAGGCTATTGTTTTTGGTATGATTATGGAAGTCCCAAACTTTGGACAACAGAACGAACACGAATTAGGACAAGCAAACAAACAAAAACTGCAAAGAGGATTTTTCTTCATCTAGGCTACATATATTCATTGTTTTCTTTTCTTTTGAAAAAAAAATAAAGTAAATACGTTTCCAAGTTTCTGCTGAATTATTGTAGACTTTAAATATAATTAAGTGAATCCGAGAACAAACATCACGGTGGCTCCCCTGAGATCCCACCTACTTTATTATTAGTATATTGTTAAGGCTTTGCTTGAAATCGAATAACCAGACTTCCAAATGAACCTTGTTTGGATTTTTCAAGTTATTAAAAAGAAACATTAATCTTTTAAAATGTCACAGTTTGAGAAATAGTTTCCTCTCCTCTGGGATTTCTCTGGATGTAAATTGTAGAAACACGGAGTCATACAGTATGAAAATTCACAATTTACGAGCGCATTCGAGTTTTGCGGCATAAATCAACTTTGTTAAATCTAAAGCCTTGTAATATCTAAATACGAGAGAAAATAACATCAAAACAACATTTATGCTGATGATTGTGTCCGTTTTAAAATTCGTTGGTTCAGCAAAAGCGCACGTGGAAGTCTTGCACGACTTTCGCGATATTTCTTGATGAAATAAAATAGCACTACCATACAAGTATACATGTATTTGTATATGGGTTTTGAATGAAAGGCCTAACTAACACTAGAAATTTGGTTAATTAGCTAAAATTAGTACTCTTGTCGACCATTCTGAAGACAACAGAAAGCTAAGGCAGACTGGTGCTGTTTCAGGCGAAGTTGGAATATTCAACGTTTGACAACAAGAGTTTGGTTAAACATTGAAAATGACCAAAAAAAAAGCAGAAAATCGAATAACAACTTGACAAAAGAGAAGTAGCTATTGAAATACTATACATGTAATGGAATGACAGTCATTATTGGACAGAGTTACGTTATCGCACTTTTATTACCATACAGGATAAATGTCTGATGCACGTATTTTGTATATAAAAGTGTATATTCCATCTTTTATTGTATTTACCATAATCAAATTTGGTAATATCTCTGTGAGGAAATAACGATGACGTCATTGTACCATAAAGCGGCTGCTACATTTTCCAATTTTCATTTTTTGCCAGTTTTTAAGTTTCACAAATCATTCTCTATATATAAATATTGTCAAATGTACATTTCCATATTTAAGATTTAAAAACATATCCCGTCAGCCGGTTGTGTAGGAGTGAAATGCAGAAATGGCGGCATCAGTTTATTTTATCTTTTATAAAAAAAACTTGGACGTAAAAGTACTGTGGATTTATTAAAGTCTTACGTATATATACAACACATGAGTTTGACTCACTTTATTCCTTGCATACCAAACATTAATGGTTTCGCCAAAATCATTGACTTTTCACTCAAGTGGTTTCCGTTAATTAAACTAAATTTACCGCATTAAGGCATTAAACAAATGGTTCGTTGCATGTTTATCAATGGCGCTTTTGTGACGTCATCAAGTGGCCATCAAAACACATGAAGGACTACTTGAGGTCAGATAACTTAGACCAGAAGTGTAATCTGTTATCACGCCAACTGTTTGAAGTACCTCTATGAGGACAAATCTAGATTTAGGGACAAACAAACTGATTTCAACTGTGGTTTTTATCTTGAAGAACTTTGGGAACTCAACCACAATAGTTTCAGAATTGTTTTATTAAAATTACATGTCTTTTTGTACAAAACCATATATTTTTCATATTCCCCTTGTACTTAATACCCTTTGTCATAAAGAAAGGGGAAAACGCCCAGAACTTATGCTTTTTACGCAAGTTCTTGCAAGAATGATTTTTTTTTCAGAGTCATCTCACATGGTAATGTAAAAAAAAAAACTGAATATAGTTACACTATCAACTGCCTGCTATTAGATATTACCATAACAGTTATACTATATGGTCAAATCAAGTTGGTTATGTTTCAGTCAGATGTAGATGGATTATTCGCCATTTGTGTTGCCTTGGTTGTGTTCCTTCTCCTACTTGTTGTATACATATCATATTAAGGTAAAGTGTAACAAGGGCTAGACGAAAAAAAAAACAGTTTAAAATGAATTCTAATACACATGCAGTACTGCGTTCACCTATATAACTGGACACCGGTTATATGACAAGAAATACCTTACAATCTAATCTAAGGAAAACAATATATATCAAAAACAAATATCAACAAAATATCACACCGTAAGATGTTGAAAATTCATTTGGCGGTAGTATCTTAAATTTGATTTAACGAAACATTACAAAATGTCACAATAAATACCATTGAATTTATTTTAAAGTTATTTTCAGAACACCATATCTATAATACCGTTGGTCAGAAAAACACAGTCATCATATTCCACTCGGAAGTGAATGGTTTTAAGTAATTTAAACATATATGTTAACAATTTTTATCGTAAAGTTAAAATGTAAATTTTCCTCTTCTTTTCTCCCGGATACTGTGTTTGACCTGGTTAGTCCAAAGTGACACATTTATTATTTCCCCGAAAAGAAAATTTATTAAAATTAATTCTCGCACTAAAAATAGTACCAGGAATGTGCTTTTCGTGACTGGAGGAAATAAAAGACTCTACAACTATTGGAATTTAGAAACAAACAGAAAAAACCAGTAAAATTAAACAAAAACATTGGCAGGAAAATAATGTACATGGGAGTAAAAAAAATGTTTGTTTCCGGTATCCCTACTTACCCTAAATTTTTGGCCCGACCCTAAATGTTTTTATGGCCTTGGAGAATTTTTTTTTTTTTCAACTTTTTAACAGAAAGTTGCAAAACAGCATTGTCTATGCTTTAAACATTGTCAGTGGTGTTAGAAATCAACTTACTGATGCTCTAAAGGCATAACCTCCTTATTTGTATTCATTTTTTGACCGAAAAGTCTCACTTAATAAAAAATAATAATAATAAAACAAAATTCCGACCTACCTACCCTAATTTTTTTTGCATGTTACCGGAAACAAAAACATTTTTAGGCCTTAATAAATACACTGGGTGAGGCAGCTTTGACTGCCACTAAGGTTTCGATTTGTTAAGTAATTGATTAGAGATAGTTATAAACTGATAACATCACCCTCAACTGTACCATTATGCTATGCATCAGTAGCTTTAATGTTAAAAAAAAAACAAGCACATTAGATAGATTACTTTTTACCTAGAAAAGTAAACGTAAAAATCATGTGTCGTGCGTATATCATAATAATGCGAGTAGTTACCGGAGTCGTAAACATTTCTGTAGCGACAAGACATTTCAAAATAAATGACAAATATGTATAAATTAGATCTAATGACAAAAAAGGAAACAACAAAATAAAGAAACATGACTTTAATAAAGATGATTACAGGTTGACCAGTCAAAGGCTGAGAAACACAATAACATTAATTAGTTTTCAAAATGTTTAGTTTTCTAATTAACTTTGAAAAAAAAATGGGTTTAATGCAACATGTATAGTTCAAACACATTTGAATTAACATAAATTAGCTAACATAGAAACTGTGGATGAGATATTCATATACGTAAACAAATATATCTAGAAAAAACAGTCAGATTCAAGACCATTAAAACTAGTTTAAAACAAGTTCATTTAAGCATTTTACTCTAGATTGGAAACTTTACAATCTGTTTATTCAAATTATTTCTCTGGCTAATAGAAATAGTTCTCAATCCGATCTGTTTCATAACTGTTGACGGTGTTTTTTGTTTAAGAAAAAGGCACAGTTCTAAATGAATTTACGGCACACTCACTGAGCAGAATTAACTTAACGCACTTTTTTTGTCTAACGGACTTGCTTTTTAATATCAAAAGTTACATACAAAAATCGGTTGACATTCAAATCTGGATAACGGCCAGTGCCCAGTTGTTCGAAACTTTAACAGACTGTTAAACTAATCGCCTGTTAAATTTTGATTCAAAATACTAGTCTTGGTGGGAAACACTAGTACGATGTTTTAATTTTACCCGAAAGACGTTTTAGTGTTCATAATCCTTAAGCCAAAAATTTGTTTTTCTAAGTTTTCTAAAATGTCGAAATATTACTTTAAAAGTTAATCGACTGTTAGCTTAATCAGATGTTAAAGTTTCGAACAACTGGGCCCTGGACGTTACGGTGACAAGACGTTGATATTTTCAACTTTAATCTTTAAAATACAGGCTTTTCGGCGCTATTCTGTCAAAACTATTTTACTTGGAAGCGTAACAGTTGTGATTGTTTTTGTTTTTACTGAGATGGGTTATTCTACAACGAAATAAAATTTCACCAGTTCCAAAACTTTTATTCTGGACGCCACAGAGAGTCTTAATGTCACGGCGGCCCCAGCTGTATACCATACAGAGAAATGATTCGCTCATAGAGTCTGCACGATATTCCCATTAAGAAATAGATAGTCGTACTTTCTTTTTTTATTTTAATGGCGAGATGAAGGAAAACAACAGTTACTGATGCAAAAACATGCGAATATACTTCATTATCTTACAAAATATGACATTAATTTATGAAACCACAAAACTGATATACTTATGGTGCGGATAAAAGGTCTCTAAATAATGGGTTGATAAAATATTTGTTAACTCATACTTTTGTCATATTTGGATAAACATTTTTTACGATATACTGTCCGTCTGTAGGAATGCAAACAATATTATCAGTAAAGTAGTAAAATATACATGGCATGTTTCAACACAATGACAATTTACGACAACAGTCATTTAAATAACTCGGAGCATTTCATTAGTCAACGATTGAAAAACAACAAATTTAACATGTGTTCGAACAAATTACTGATCAACGATCTTATTCAAAGTCATGTCCCTTGGCTTTCAAAACATCAAAGTTTGTCATTTCTACTCAAAAATCTTAAAATTTTACTGTCAGATGTATAAGATATTACAAATTTTCTTAATACTTGGATATCGCCTGTCAGTTGTAATGAATATGATCAGATGTCCAAAAGTAAATTCAACCCGTTATCTACCGAAGTTAAAGCACCCCGGAGCAAAAAGCGATCACTATCTGCGAGAAAGCGAACATGTGAAAATGATAGCTTTATGATATATTAACATTCATTTTTGATGATGACCATTGCTTGACTGTTAGATGGTCTACCATTAATTTATATCTCCAACGGTAGTTTTGCCCCGGCCATGACATGCCAAGGCGATTTTTTGCTGACTACTTCATTTTATATTTGAAGCATGCAAATTTATGTTTGACGTTTTTTCGCCCAGAGGATATTAAATTTCCACATGCATGTTTCTGTCTTCATGACAAGAGAGTTTCTTGTATGCTTGCGCAATGACGCTGAAATGACACCATGGCACAGTGTAAGAAAACGCCAGAACATTTTAAGTGTCACATAATTTTGCATTGGACACGAAATTTTCGGGCGTCACATTATAGTCTAGGATTTCTATTTTTTTTCTCTCCAAACATTTCCCATTTAGAACACTAATTATGTTCTACGTAGTTTTGCATAAGAGAACATGAACGTTGGTTATTCTGAAATTGTCTTGGCAATGGATAAAAAATAAAAAAAAAAACCTTCGCATACCAGCGGTCTATCGTGGTTCCCCGCTCTCGATACTACATCAAACCGCAACATTTATAGTTTGTAAAAAACAGGCACGACATAAGCAGTACATTGAAAGAACAGCTATGTTTTATCTAGGCAATTCACTGTTTGAGTAAAAATAGTGGTGGAAGAAGGGTGTCCTTCAATATTAAAGATGCGAAGATAGTCCAGAAAATGGTGTTTGTCTAGATACTGGTCCAAAATTAAAAACAAAATCTTTGAGACCGTCGATGTCACTATAGAAAAAGAAATTGTTATAATGATGAAACTTTAAATAAATAAGCAAACAGAAAGGACATTTGCACCTGTGACCGATTTTTTTTAACAGTAAACATGTTTGTTCTGCATCACATCAAAAAAGGCCGAAGGTGCTTTGTTGTTTTGACGTTAAACGCCCTACGGCAGTTCTATCATTGAACATGCAGAATGTACATAATATTACGTTGAACCCTGGGGAGAACTTCACACCGCTGTTGATTGACCATAGACCTGCTTATTATCATGTACCTTTGTTCTTAAATGGTTTCAACTACAAAAACTAACGGCACCTTAAAGTTCGGTCAGTCTTGCGGCAATTTTCGTAATTTATATGTAAGGTCGCTTTAAACAACACGAAGCTTTGTTTTGACCGGTGACATCAATGACGCGTGTCTTGTTGGATGGAAATTGATCGTTTTTTCAATTGGTTTGATTATGTCACTGACAAAAACTAATGTTTCTGGACGCGTTGCAGTCTTAAGGCGAATTTGATAATGTTAGACATGTATTCAATTTCGTGTATACATGTCAAACACTGCTGTTATTATTTGATAATTTGTATTTTCAGGTCAGCAATTTGTACAGATAAGGGATTTGGGAGGAGCAAGTGTCAGGACAGAGCTACATTCAGAGGAGCCGGCCAAGATTGGACCTTGCAGTTGAGCAGTGTCCTGGACAATTTTTATAATAACCAGAGTTGCAAAAAAAAATATCTTACAGAAGTTCAACAGTCAGTGACCATATAGTGCCAATACAATCAAAGAATTGCCAGTAGAGAGAGTATGTTCGAAATATACAATAGTCGTGCACCAGAAAAAATACCCACGGCTTGTAACCAGGTTTTCAACACGTCACCATCTATACAGTATTTATTCTTTGAACCCTCAGACCATCTTCGTGATATCGTGCGACTGTTCTGGTTTTTTTTCTATTCTTTTGCGTCGTATATATATCATGTAAATGTAAAATTTATACTGCAGCTTGTGTATATTACCAAGTGCTTTTGGACGATTGACAAAAATTGTCAAGTGTTTCCTATAACAAAATAAAAGTCAAGTATATCATGTTGCAACGTCAACAGATTTCAGTCAAGTGGGTCAGCCCAGTGTTTCACTATTGTACATTGTTTTAGAAGTAGGTCCCGAGAGAAAACGAGGGGCCGTTCCGTTTGAGGATTCCTCAATCAAACAATAAAAAAAAAAAAGACGGACATCGCTGTGACAAGGAAGAATTTTCTATTCGCATCTTTAGTCTTTCTGCTTATGGATTTAGTTTAACGCCGTTTTCGGATAAAACAGTCAGCCGATCAGGGGTTCTTCGGGACAAGTTCCCTGTGTGTAACACGGTTGAAGTGTACGATATTTTAAAGACGGGTCATTCAGCTATATAATACAGCATAGACTCTGAAAATTACACAAGACGTCTGCAACATATACATGTTTATATAAGGGTCTGTAGAAAGCCTGACTAGCATGTTTTCAAAGTGTCCAGTAAATGAAATTATAACTGTATTATATATGCGGATAAATTATAACTGTATAATATGGATTATATAGATATAAATAGCGATATAAACATGCCATTCTTTCAATAAATATATTAATTAGAACATGTCAAAAATTAATCTGACTGGTAATTAATGATACAATGCGTTACCCGGCTCGCGCTACGTGACGTAACTTTGACAGGTAAATGACCATTAAGTCAATGAATTTAATCGTCACTTTACAAATATGGACAACTTTTACATGTCATAAAATTCCTTAATTACGCAAATGACATCATGTACACATTGAATTATGTGTATGTCATATAGATTACATGTTAACTTTGTTGAGATATGACCTAGAAACCTCTAGTCCCTGTGGGCCAAACTTCTTACATCCACAACGCATTTCGTATTTCTGGCCTTTTCATACATAAAATTATTCAATTGTCAAATTAGAGAAAATGGTGTTAGCAGAATACCATCCTTGTGTGTTATCCTATATACCACTATCAGGATCTGTAAGAATGTACGGTGGTCAAAAAGTGCACTTAAAACAGTCGGTCAAAAAGGCGTTTTACGAATCAACAAGGGTCCGAAACGCCGCACTTCTTTCCGTATTACCTACACATACACAATGTAGGTTCCTCAGTAGAATGTGAACTAATTTTATATCTACTTCTAAGAAGGAATGCCGGATCTTTACCGTAGGAGGGAATCCGGGCTAATCATCCCGTATTTTTTGGACATATTTTCAATTCGTTGTGATTATAGCTTTTAAAAAGTGTTATTCTTCAATTTATGCTGGTAATCTTTAAAGGTTAAGGCAATGTATTCCGTCTGCTAGGATTAAAGATCAATTCGGTTTAAAAACGAGAAAGTATGAGCATTTAAATACCATTTAGTTTCCATGGCAACAAAACATGGCGGATTTATTAAAATTCTAGGTACCTATTTGAACTGGTTTTACTTATTTCTGTTTCAATTAACTAATTTCTCTACGTTTTCCAGCCATTGTGAAAGAAATTACCATGTTTTACATCTTACACTCAAGAAACATGAAATTAATCTACTCAAAAGCGTGTAAATAACGTCATAGATACACTAAAATAGCTGCCTCCATGATCAGCCATTTTCTTAAATTTCAAACTGCCATATCTGTTTCGATACTTGCCGGGGGTGGGGGATATTTTGTCCGGGTGAGTTTGTTTAACATTCACAACAAGAGCACCGCAATGCGGAGCAATATACGCCCGAAGATATGACCTTTGACACCACCACCCAGTGTGACCTCGACCTTGAAGCGAGCCATCCGAAACATGCGCTCTGCACGCAGTCTCGATGTGGTGAACATTTGTGCCAAGTTTCTTTAAAATCCTCCCAGCAGTTCAAGAGTTACAGAGCGGACACGAAGCAAAGTCATATGACCTTTGACCCTAAGTGCGACCTTGACCTTGAAGCGAGCTATCCAAAACATGCGCTCTGCACGTCGTCTCGGTATGGTGAACATTTGTGTCAAGTTTCTTTGGAATCCTTTAGGTGTTCAAGAGCGGACACGAAATTGCTAACGGACGGGCGGACACCGGCGTCATAACAACACAATATGTCCCTTTGGGCTAATAATAAGTAAGAAAATATGAAACTTCAGGCATATTAAATGGGAGTTTGCAATCGTTATGAAATTATTGCATATAGAAAATCAAATATTACAGCTGACTGGGTGCAGACGCTCATCTGATATTTTTGTCTCTGTATAATAGAAATATTGTCATACCCATGATTTTCTAAGTCCAAAAGGGGCCATCATTCTTGCAAAAAAGCAATGTAGAGTTACGGTACTTGCTGTGCAGAGTCAGCTTTTCAAATGGCAAATAACTGCTCCAAGTTTTAAAGCAATAGCTTTGACCGTTAAGATCAAAGTTGACCTAAACGCAAAACTTAAACAAGAAATATGATATTTCCCCAAGTCCCAAAAGGGGCCATAATTCTTGCAAAAAGCAGGATGGAGTTATGTTTCTTGCTGTACAGAGTCAGCTATCGATGGTGAACAAGTGTTGCAAGTTTTAAAGCAATAGCTTTGATAGTTTAGGAGAAAAGTTGACCTAAACAAAACTTAACCAAGAAATCTGATATTTCCCCAAGTCCAAAAGGGGCCATTATTCTTGCAAAAAGCAGGATGGAGTTATGTTTCTTGCTGTACAGAGTCAGCTATCGATGGTGAACAAGTGTTGCAAGTTTTAAAGCAATAGCTTTGATAGTTTATGAGAAAAGGTGACCTAAACATAAGACTTAACCAGGCAACGCCGACGCAGACGTTGACGCCAACCAAGTGATGGCAATAATTCATCATTTTTTTCCCAAAAAATCAGATGAGTTAAAAATGACAACAACTCATTCTGCTCTTGCTCGAATTTAGAAGCCTCCCCCTCCCCACCCGCTGACCCATTACAAGTTTTTTTTGTTTTTTTTTTTATTATTAAAAGAAAACAGTAAAACAATTAACGATTTCATCATACTGTCCTTTGTTTACACTTAATTCTATTTCCTGAGGCAAATACTTTATAATCACAGAAATCCATGTAAGTCAATTTTAATTACTTTATTCACATTTGAACATGCCTTAAACAATTTTGTCAGTAACCTAAATAATGCATAGCAAAACATAGTCAGAAATACTAGAGACGTATAACTATATAGTTATACAATAATTATAACACTTTGTACTACCTATGAAATAAGAAAATTACTACTAAATCATATAAAAAAAGTATGTCATCACAAATACTGTAAAAGTAGAAATTTTTGCGAGGGTTTAATTTTCGCTATATACGCGAGGCCCTACATCTCGTGAAAATTAATCCTCACGTAAATATTCACCAGTAGTATAATTCAAGTATGATACCATTTTTACAATTTCGCAAATATTAAACCTCGCGAACATACTCAAAATTTCAAATTCGCAAATTTTTGACCAAGCGAAGATATGTGCTTTTACAGTATGTACATGGCCCGAAATTTTACATACATCGCAAAGAATATCTAGCATATTAATATGTATGAAGAGGTGTAGCGGAAATAAATGATGACTTATATGTTGAACTCTGTACAAAATGTACAGATAAATAAATGGCCTGTCCTGACTTAGAATATGTCCTTTCCCATAAAACATGGAAAAGATGGTATAGCTATATACGACATTATATTTCTCAGTTTTTGCTATGGCATACAAGGCTTACATTCTTTTGGATGACATAAAGTAAAATAATGGTTTTTTCATGTTGGTCTGACAATATTTAATGTCATCTTAAATCTCTATTTCTTAACATAGCTCACTGACTTTTTGCCATTATCAGTCTAAAAAATGTCATTAACTAAAAAAATATCTTGCTTAAAAGTGATAAAAATCTTTTTTTTCATCATTTTTTATTCTTAAGTAACTTGTATATGGCTCTTAAGCCTGGCGATAATCAGGTTTTACAAAGATTTGATAAGTCTTATTGTATGCAAAAAAAAAAAAGTAATTTAAGCAAAAAAACCCACATTATATTTATAAATGATAACAGATGTACAATTTAATAAATCAGCTTACTTCTATTATATGTTGAGGACTTGATGCAAAACTGTTGTAACTCAATATGAAATAATGATAAAGATCCAACTGTTTTGCATAAAATTCTTGATAATGGTATTAAGAAAAGAATATTTCATCCTATGATTTAACATTGACTGAATACAACATTTTCAACACAAAAAATATAAAATATGACATCAATGTTTCCACCACAAAATAACAATTTATCACAGAAAAGTCATCATTATAATTTTTTTTCTATACAGAAGCAAAAAGGTATATCTAACCAGAGTAAAAATATAAAAAGCCAAGGATTTTTTTTTTTAAATTGGAGCCTTATCATTTCATCTAAAACCGTGATAAAATATCTATAACATTATTTTGTCCTGACAATATTCTGATGCTGTGTTTTATGCAATACATCAACTTACAATAACATGATTTTCATGAAAGTTTCTGCAAATCTGATAAAAAAAATGAGACAGTGTTGCAAAATATGCCTTTCTGTTGTTCTGACATAGTGATATTATTCTTCAGTAAGCATGACCTAATTTCAAACATAACTTTTATTTGTGACATTATTTATCTTGTCTATGTTTGATCAAAACTGACTGAAATTTGTATGTACGTCCTCCTTTGATATGTGAAAGTTTACAGTGATTTACTTTTTGTACAGTAATGTCAAATATTTGACATGTTTAATGAGATATAAGCTGTCCAAAGTCAAAGAGGACTGCTAGAAAAAGGAAACTTGTACCCTGTGAACAATGCTTTCAGCTGCAATGAAGACATTATAGCATGTCAATGGTCATTTGGAGAAGTTCAAAATTTGCAGAAAAAAAACCCAACACTTTTTGTCTTCCTAAATGCAAAAAAAAGAAGAACTTCTCGTCTTGTTAAATCCAAAAACCTAACATAAAGAAATGCTGTTCATATGCAAGTAACTATATATATATATATATATATATATATGACCATAAAGTTGCATCTTAACCTCATAGATAATAGGTGGTGAGGGAAGGAATGTGCAATTATACATAAATATATGCCGTGACCCAATGATACATTATGACAATTATTAGCCGGGATTATTTATGAAAAGTCATTCCCTGGCTCAATAAATAACAATATGCACAGTCGATCACAGCTCTTCATACATATATTATTAATATTGGTGATAAAATTCGGACAGGCCATCTTTGCTTTTCCTTTATACCTCAACTACTTCACATGGAGCAGGCATGCTGTTGACAGATTTACGAGACTTTAAATGTGACCTCATGTAGAATTCGACTGGGCAAACAGGAGACACCACAAACATGTTTATATCTATGTTTGCCAACACGGATCACTAAGTTATGACTTATTGGGTCATAAATCATTATTATGCGGCTAAACACCAACGCCATCATAATCACCGAAAAAATATTGTGGATCTTTTTAATCGTCATTGCGGTTTTCCCTAGAAATGTTTATTACTGGTGTTGTCTAAAGTGTTCTATATATTCTTGTAATAAAAACAAATATATTTAACCACAGGTAATTAAAGGTGATTATAGCTGAAACAAAACAGACTTCTTAAAATATAGAAATTTAATTGTCAGAGCAGGAAAGCGAAATTTCATTTAATTTCAATTTCTGTAAAAACATCATATTTAAATAACTGCAACATTAACGAGTACAATACATGCCACACCAGTTTTACAGGAACTGTGTCTAAGACAGAGACTGGCCTCTAAAAAAGGCCCAAATACTGGTTTTCATAGCAGAAGCATGCAAGAATGTAACCAAGAAATACCAATTTTCTGAGTTGGAGAGGTCCATGGCATCTTTCAGATAAAAAGTAAAAGCGCATTCTGGTTATTGACTTTCTTATTCATCGTATTATACCAACAAGAGCTGTCACAGGAGACAGCGCGCTCGACTATTTCGATGCTGGATAGTAAAACTGGGCACATCTGAGGAAACTAGAGCTGTCACTGGAGTGTTTAATGACTCCAATTGTGGATGAAGATATTGCACAATAGCCTGAGTCTATGTCAAAAATATCAACTTAAAGTAATAAGAGAGGTAAAGATAAAATGTATCAAAACACTATATAAGTATATCCTAAGCAAAAAGAGGCATAATTCATTAAATATTGGTGCCAGAGTTATGCACCTTGTGTCATATGGTGTGGGTGATGATGCTGAACAACTATTTTAAGTTTGAATAAAATCCAATCAGTAATAACAGAGACAGAGTGAAAGTGCATCAAAACTTTAACCTAAAATTCTAAGTAAAAAGGGGGAATAATTAATGAAAAATTGGTGCCAGAGTTATGCACCTTGCATCATATGGTGTGGGTGATGATGTTGAACAACTATTTTAAGTTTGAATCAAACCATTCTGTAAAAACAGAGACAGAGTTAAAGTGCATCAAAACTTTAACCTAAAATTTTAAGTAAAAAGGGGAACTAATTCATGAAAAATTGGTCCAAGAGTTATACACCTTGTGTCATATGATAAGGGTAATGATGTTGAACAATTGTTTAAGTTTGAATCAGACCCATTCAGTAATAACAGAGATACAGTGAAAGTGCACAAAACTTTAACCTAAAATTCTAAGTAAAAAGGGGAATAATTCATGAAAAATTGTGCCAGAGTTATGCATCTTGTGTCATATGATGTGGGTGATGATGCTGAACAACTATTTTAAGTTTGAATCAAATCCATTCAGTAATAACAAGAGGTAGAGTGAAAGTGCACCAAAACTTTAACCTGAAATTCTAAGTAAAAAGGGGGAATAATTAATGAAAAAATGGTGCCAGAGTTATGCACCTTGTGTCATATGATGTGGGTGATGATGTTGAACAACTATTTTAAGTTTGAATCAAATCCATTCAGTAATAACAGAGATAGAGTGAAAGTGCATCAAAACTTTAACCTGAAAATCTAAGTGAAAAGGGGGGATAATTCATGAAATATTGGTGCCAGAGTTATGGCCCTTATGTCAGATGATGTGGATGATGATGAGGAATAAGTATTTCAAGTTTGAATCAAATCCATCAATTAATTACAGAGATAAGTTGAAAAAAGAGAAAGTGTAAAAAAAACTTTAACCAAGTTGGGGACGGGGAAAGACGCCGACGCCGGGGCGAGTAGGATAGCTCTCCTTATACTTTGTATAGTCGAGCTTAAAATGTGTGCAAAGTTTCAAAGCTACCTTAGCTCTTAAATTATTAAAAAAAAGATGGGCCTAAACAAAATTTTAACCAAAAAATAGTAAGTTAAAAAGTGTAAAAAATCTAACAAAATGCACGAGTTAATGAGAGTTATGGTTCTTAGCCAACCCGCTCGACTCATGGTGATAAACAAGTGTACAAAGTTTGAAAGTTATACATTTTCCAGTTTTCCAAAAAAGTGGACATTAACAAAAATTTAAAAAAACACCATGGTCTGCAACACCAACACTAATAATCGGAGCATAAAATGTGAAAGTAATGAGAAAACAATTAAACATTTCATCAACATGATAAACCTAATAGCTTGCTTTTTCAAAAGCATTAAAAAATGTTTGTTGTTTGAACTGAGAATAAAATGGGCTTCATTTGATGTTATTGGTATATTTTTCATTTAAATAAGCAGTTTCCACTTTTCGCTTTCCTTACTGTAAATAAGTAAAATTTCTTTAATGTTTCAATTTAACATCGTATTCAAATTAAAGGACATTTTCTCAACCATTTCATCAACAGGTATTACAACAAGTATAGCATTAAACTGATTGCATCTATTAAACACAGAAGAAAGTGATGTTAATAAACTTTAAAACCTCGGTGAAAACATGAAAATTACATTATACAAATTCATATACACTGTATACATTTTCATATCTTTTCATCATATGGTAAAAATTATGTCACTTTTTAAGTTGGTTCATAATTTTATGAGGCATTTTAATGTACTTCGGTTTATGATTTTTTTAAGTAATTTCAGGCAAGTTTTAAATTAATGGACAAAAAATGTATTCAAACATCATGTAATTTTGCCGATATTGAAAGGGGTCCAAGATAAGATAATAATAGCAAATAAATTACATTTTCATACAAATATATTAATGATATTCTATAAATATAAAATCACAACCGTATGTGATGATACATAATTTCTCCTTGGCTGAATCTGTATACACTAACTGACAATCCCAAAGCTATTATAAAAATATTATCTCTCTCTATTTTACTGGACAGGAAATTAAATCATAATGATAAAATAAATAGGCCATTTAAGTGCAATAGTCTAAACATTTAGCAACAGTATCTCAAAAACTGTTTCACAACCATTCAGGAGATAATACGCAGACAAATGTATTTATCACTATTTCAATGACGATATACTGGCTTCTTGCTTTACCATTCATAACAATGTATCTGAGATTTTTATCGAGTCCGAAACTTACAGCAGAAACCGTCAATACTGATGAAACTTGTAGATAACTTCATGCTTGTCCATTTCTATATATATCCATTTGTCATAAAAGGCAATTGAATCATAAATGTAAACACAAATGTCTGTGATATCGTGCGATGTATCGGTGATACCCGTTTCCGGTCCCATTGTTCATCATGTGGTTATATTGTTGCGGCACTACCCTTCAAATCCTATCACGCTGAAAAGATATAAATCATAGCGGTATAATATAAACAAAATATGAATGAAAAGAGAAGCTCGTTTTAAAAAAATAACGTAATTTTACCAAAAGAAGAAGGTATGAAATTACAGATCGACTATTTAAATGCACCGAATGAAGTGCTATCAAAATAAAGACGCCCATCTTACATCCTGAAATCATTTCATTCAGGCTGCAACTCAAGATTTTTTTATACAAAGTAAGGTTCAAAGTTGACAAATGAATACCCAAAACAACATCTTACCAAATTTGAAAATTTCTAAAGATCTGGAATTTTCCCATGGCGTTTCATTTCATAATAAATTTCGGCATCAATTTCATTAAGAATTAAAATGCAAATCTTAATTTAGTTTCTTAAGCGGAGCCTGACTCTGAAAGAGTATAAGATCGGGTTTCCCAATTTTCATTAATGAGTTGGGCACGTTTATCAAACACTGAATCGACTGAACATTAGAGAAAAAAATTCTACAAATGCTGCATAAATGAAAGAAAAGAAATACAAAAATGTCTACTTGAATGATTGAGGTTTGAAGTACTTTGATTTTTAATTGCATGTATTTATATTCATGATATTTTAACAATTCTTACACAGTTTTTCCAAGGTATAATTTCAATGCAACATCATATGAGCCGTGCCATGAGAAAACCAACATAGTGGGTTTGCGACCAGCATGGATCCAGACCAGCCTGCGCATCCGCGCAGAATCCATGCTGTTCGCTTTTAAATACTACAATTACAGAAACTGTTAGCGAACAGCATGGATTCTGACCAGACTGCGCGGATGCGCAGGCTGGTCTGGATCCATGCTGGTCGCAAAGCCACTATGTTGGTTTTTCCATGGCATGGCTCAATTATACAAAAGCAAAATAGGATTGTGTATATAAATTGTAAAATAAGAATCTTTGGCAAATTTTGGTTACTTGTGAATCAAACACGGACTTATGAATAAGTGTTGTCAAAGTTACATCATTTATTCCTAAAATGCACTATAAAAAGAAAATGAAAGTATATCATCTTGAGCACTGTAATGCTGAAAGTCAGGAGGAAAAGGGTTTTGGTGAAGAGGGTATATATTTATTACCTACAGGCAATTGTCCTGCTAGAATGTTAGAGGTTTTTGGAGCAAGAAGCTTCCAGTTGTTTTTAGGATGAAAACACTCACACAAGACCTCTGTCATTAAAGTTTTCCTTTAAGACAAACACTCGTACAAGACCTCCATCATTAAAGTTTTCCTTTAAGACAAACACTCGTACAAGACCTCCATCATTAAAGTTTTCCTTTAAGACAAACACTTGCACAAGACCTCCATCATTAAAGTTTTCCTTTAAGACAAACACTCACACCAAACACTTGCACAAGACCTCCGTCATTAAAGTTTTCCTTTAAGACAAACACTCACACAAGACCTCCGTCATTAAAGTTTTCCTTTAAAACAAACACTCACACAAGACCTCCGTCATTAAAGTTTTCCTTTAAGACAAACACTCGCACAAGACCTCCGTCATTAAAGTTTTCCTTTAAGACAAACACTCGCACAAGACCTCCGTCATTAAAGTTTTCCTTTAAGACAAACACTCACACAAGACCTCCGTCATTAAAGTTTTCCTTTAAAACAAACACTCGCACAAGACCTCCATCATTAAAGTTTTCCTTTAAGACAAACACTCGCACAAGACCTCCATCATTAAAGTTTTCCTTTAAGACAAACACGACGCACAAGATCTCTGTCATTAAAGTTTTCCTTTAAGACAAACACTTGCACAAGACCTCCGTCATTAAAGTTTTCCTTTAAGACAAACACTCACACCAAACACTTGCACAATACCTCCGTCATTAAAGTTTTCCTTTAAGACAACCACTCGCACAAGACCTCCGTCATTAAAAGTTTTCCTTTAAGACAAACACTTGTACAAGACCTCCGTCATTAAAGTTTTCCTTTAAGACAAACACTCGCACAAGACCTCCGTCATTAAAGTTTCCTTTAAGACAAACACTCACACCAAACACTCGCACAAGACCTCCGTCATTAAAAGTTTTCCTTTAAGGCAAACACTCACACAAGACCTCCGTCATTAAAGTTTTCCTTTAAGACAAACATTGTACAGACCTCCGTCATTAATTTTCATTTAAGAGGTCAAAACACTCACACAAGACTCCGTCATTAAAGTTTTCCTTAAGACAAACACTCACACAAGACCTCCATAATTAAAGACTTCTGTTTAGGTGACTTTCATTTAGAGGATTACACTCTTACAAGACTCATTTAGAGAAAGTCACCAACATATGTGACTTCTGTTTAAAGGAACACCCACCATTTAAACCTCTGCATATGTCATCAGTTCAAAGTCTCATCCGTAAACCTAATAGAGTAATTTTAATTTGAACAGTTTGGACATAGGGGTGGGGGGCTTACGAACTTTTTAAAATCCCGTTTTCAGTCACATTCAAGTAAATGTATGAATCATGTTGGAGGAATTTGTTTTTTTTTTCAAAGAATTAATTATCTTTTTCAGTCTGTTCTTTTCTACCTGTAATGCGAGGAAATTTGACATATCAGTACTTTATAAGCATGTCTATCAAAATTACACAATTGCCAATCTTCTAAACCTAGAAAACAAAGGAGAAGAAAAAGTTTCAATTACAGAATGAAGTAAATTTCCAGCATCCTTGGTATTGAATTAAGATAAGATTAACAGATTAGTCAATTCTGGCTCCACATAAATAATGGAAGTCTGTCTCATTGATTAAAAACTGAATGAATGGAAAACAAATTTAACAGACTTGCTAATGGATCAGGAATGCTGGCTGTAGATTATTTAAATCAAACAGTAGCTATGCTGTGTTTTAGATTTGGTAATGTCTGCTTCATGGTCTGATATTGGGGTCAATTTACATTTTTCATTTCAATTAACCTACTAAGGAATGACATGGTTATAATTCGACACTAGCAGACCACTGTCTCCTAAAGTTGAGAAGTTTTCAAGTTTCATAAATCAGGTAATTTGCAACATAAATCTTAATCTCAGTAGCACTCAGTATCGACATAATACCAAGAAAAGATACAATACCTACAATAATGTTGTTGTTGTAATAACAACATCTGATATAAAGGTTTAAAGTTTCAGACCTTTTCTGTCCTTTAATCTGATGATGTTGTTTTATTTTATCAACTCTCCTGCAAGTTAAGGCTTCAATTTGGAAATTAATTGACTTCTTTTCTACAAGTTATCAAATTCTTTAAGGGATCAATTATTGGCATGTGAAGGGGCCAATCATTGGCAGTTTTACTCTAATCAACTTTTCACACAAACAACAACTTCTCCCTTTGTAAACATGTCCCCAACAGCTTTAATCAATCAACTCTCTAGGGACCAGTCTTTTAACACAACAATATATAAGTAAACTTTTAAGGTGAAATATACTTTGCTACATTAGCTTTTTGACCTTGTGCAGGAGATAAGTAACACCTTTAAAAATAGGCCTTTCTTGCCACCTGCAACAAAAGGTGAAAAAGTGATGCACAGTCTCTCTAATTGCCACTTTTAGTCATGGAGTGTTACAAATGGGACATAAAAACATTTGCAGATCCAATAATGGCTTATTATTCCACTTATAGACAAAACTACAGGTAAATACACTTCAGCAGTTATAATTGCTCTTTTCTTAGGTATTGGTGTTTTTACTAGTGATGTCAAAAGACTGGGCCATTTATTTTTATTGCACTTGACAAGTTGAGCACTATCCATGGAATTCAATGATATGCATGGAATTAATGTCATCTACTTTTCAATTAAGTGATAATTATATAGTATAATTATTTAATATAATTAATTGGGACTGTTAATTGGTATGAATTGAGTAATTATAAATGTCTGGACAGTGTCCAGCTTGTCTGGCTGCAGCTAAAATTTATAATCTAGTTTGTTAATATATACTTTTTTTTTCATCATGTGGATGTGCTTAAAATCGAAGTAGTCTTTAAAACAGATTTTTGTTTATTTAGGTAATTTGTAATTAAGTATAAAATGTGTCATGTAAACATGGGGGTATGCCATTTCATTTCCATGCCCCGATTTATACAATGATTATACTATTATGTACTTATTTATGTACTAAAATAATTCATAACTTGATATAAAACTATAGTTTACTGTATCTTTGTCTTTTCTTTGTCTGACAAATTCAATGGATATGGTATCAGACACCTTTTCAACTAATTTTTAAATATCTGAAGAAATGATGACTGGTTATTGGTCATTAAAA
The DNA here is from genome assembly GCF_021730395.1 of Mercenaria mercenaria. Lineage (NCBI taxonomy): Eukaryota > Metazoa > Mollusca > Bivalvia > Venerida > Veneridae > Mercenaria > Mercenaria mercenaria. Next base: position 116,540,884 of record NC_069361.1, on the reverse strand, counting down.
GGCTGTGACTGACTGATATGTGAACAAAATCACCCCCCCCCCCCCCCCACCCCCACCACCAACACACACTGCACCAGATAATATTTATATGTTTATAAATTGTATAATTTGTTAGGTTAATCATTTTTTTGATTTCAAAAATTTTCATTCAACAATATCGAAGGGGATTATAATTTGTTGCCTTTGGAGACACTGGCAGAGGTGATTTTGTCTGGTACCAGTGGGAGGGGAATTCATTTGTCCTAAATTAGTAATCATCCTCAAAACTCCAGTATTTTATGGACATAAACTGGAAATTGACAAATGGCAAAACTGCATTCTGAGACTTGTCACCAAACTCAAGTTTTACAATCAAAAACTGGTTTAAAAGACACAGTCTCAAGAGGAAAGTCACAGAATACCTAATGATTTATCTGAAATAAAATTAACAAAAACAGTGTGTCTAATCATTACTTTGAGGAATCGGACCCAATTATATCCCTTATGGAAAAACTTCCTATTGTCAGTGTGATGGTCGTATATGTCCAGTGTGTTCAGTCAATAATACTATAAATCATTTACTTGCCAGCCTTTTTCCAGAGCTGAAAATTTTAAATGATCCATGTGTTGCCAATTAATATCAAGTATCATGTGTCCATGTTGTTGTCAGTGATTTCCAGACCTGAAAACCAGCTGTAAATTAACTTCCAGTCTGCGGTCAGTTTATATAACAGTTTTGTTGTCAGTGTGTTTGTATGACGTTTACAAAATATCATTGATTTTTCTTATATCTACTTTTTGAAGGAGCTAAATTTTATAGATGGTATCTGGAAATTTACACTGACAACAATTGGAACAAACTGGTATGCAATGTCACCAATATGGCACACAACTGGATACAAACTGACAACAAGCGGCTTTTTGGATTTCCAGTAGTTGTTCTTGTATTGTCTGTGCACTGACAGCAACTGGAAATATTTTTTCTGACAACACATGGCATATTGCAGTGTGTTGTCATTTGTATTTCAGTCACAACATGCCCAGGCTCTCTTACATGGACAAGAGAAAATAAGTTAGCATAACTGGAATCATTATTATAAGTTTAACTAAATTCCTTTATGCAGTACAAAAGTTATGAGCTTTTATACATGAGTGTTTTGTAGTTTTGGGTTTTAACGCGTTTTTCAACAGTTTTTCAGTCATGTACAGCGGGTATTACATTTAGTGTGGAAGAGGGATAGTTTTGTTTGTATGTTTTGGGTTTGAATGCTGTTTTTTTCAACAGTATTGCAGTCATATGTAACTGGGGGCGTTAACTTACAGTGTTCCTGAATTTCTGTACCAGTTTTTAACCTGTTCTCTGTAAGTAACTGCCAACTTCCCCACATGAATCAGGGTGGATGACTAATGATTTCAGACACAGTGTCCTTTATCAAATAGTCACGGAGAACATTAAGCCGGCCTAGATCGGAATACACACGACCCATGATCGTGTTCGACGCTATACCTACTGAGCGAAAGATGGACTTGTATCCAATATATCGCTTCATTACTTCTCAGTAGTATAATTTGTTTTATTTCCACTAGGAAAATTGTCTTTTTACCCATGGTATTGTCATTGAATTGCAGTGTATGGGAAGTTTGTTTCCAGTATGTGTCTTACTTTTTTTTTTTTCTTTTATCCTTCTCTTTAATGTTTAATATGATATTTTAATGTGACTTAAATACTTAATATGCTTGTGCCTCAATTTTAATACAAATTCAGATTTGGCAATTTTTCAGTATCAATAATATAATATTGAATCCCAAAGGAAATTTGAACAAAGATTTATGGTATAAATCTGCAAGTTTAATTTTACTGGTAGCGAAAAAACATGACTTTGAAAATTTCTGTATTGTTTAGCAAAAATAATTGTTGCGGACAGAATTGTGTTACAATAAACAAGTGACTGTATAATGATGAAAAAGTACCTTTACAATGTGCCATCCCCCCAGTGCTGGAAAACTATTGAAAACTGAATATAGTTTTGGAGGGAAAAACTGCAACATTGGCATTTTGATAAGGTGTCTTGTAATATTTGTTTTGCTGTGAAAATTGCTAGATGGGTATATTGCCAGTGTATTGCTTGGTGTAGCAGTGTATTGTCAGAATCAGCTATAGTAAATTTTATCCAAGGTTACTGTCAGACAGAAGCCCCATTCCATACAATATGGTCACATATGTAATTTTTATCTCGATTATTCAAAGAATAGAAGTTATTGGACATGCTGTGTTTTTTTTTTTTTTTTTTTTTTTTTTACAAATACAGATTGATCTAATTAAAATTGTCAAGGTCATGACATGCCATGTACTATTGGCAGGGGTCCCATTTAACTATAACTGTTTCCAAAATTAAGCCCTTTTTTCCAACATAGCATTTTTTGTTAAGTTGTTGTATGCAGTGGGTATCTCAGTAATTCTTTCAATTCGATTATAGATATTATGTATTTTTATTTCCAGTTTTCTTGCCAATTTTCCTGCCAGATATCTTCACATGACAACTGGAAACAAGCTGACAATTTGTCAGTGGTTTACATGATGATTGTTTTGAGCCGTTTATTGTATATAGTTTGCAGGATTATTCCCAGGAATACTGGGAAATAATAGGAATCGTGTCCATATTATTTCAGTAAACTTTTTTTCTTAGGTAGTTTGTTACCAGATTGGGAGTCTGATTTATTCCAGTTACCTTTTCTTTTTACGTCTGATTGCCAGATCATTGACAGTTCCTTGCAGCTTAATGCCAAGCTTGTTTGCCATTGTTTCATTTTCGTAAGGGTATATTTTGTTTTATAGAATTGAGGAACGTACCTGTAAAATTAAAGCTCTGTACAGCACTTGTTACTTTTTAGTTTTAATAAGAAGTAATTCTAAGGGTCAGGAATTTTTCTAGAACGTGCCAGGGATAATTGAATACTCATTCTTGCTATTCGAAATGGGATGGGTGGAGTTTGTAGACAGTTTGACAGCTGCTTACCTGTAGCATTAATGAAATTATGCAGGCCAGCTATTTTTGAATGTTCAAGGTAATTTTTAGAACAAGATGGAAATTGTTTTTTATTATGAATGGAAATTGTGACTTCCTCATCACAAAGACAAAAATGTATTCATATATGGAGGGGGTCCCTCCCTCAATTATCATAAAAAATGACAAGCATTTGCAAAATCATCTGGATATATGACAACATTTATTACATACTGTTGTGTTTGTAATTATTTTTCATAGTTGCTTAGAATAAATTAAGATGAATTAGTCACTACCTTCTTGAAGGACATTGTTGACATCACAGAAATTTATGTAAGAAGAAATTTTAAGCATAATCTTGCACTGCTTGTTTGTTACTTTTAACCCTTACCATGCTATATTTCTGTAATGGACTGGTCCATCTTCCAATTGGGCAGTACCATTTATCATTTGATGGGGTGTTTACTGAAAACTTTTCTGACTGTAATAGCGTTCAGTGCAGTCATTGATCAGACTGCATGGATGTGCAGGCTGATCTTGATCTACACTGGTCGCAAAGGCAGAATCAATCTGTGTCCAGCGTGGTAAGGATTAACTGTGCATTTTTTATCGTTTTTAACAGAATTTCCGTTATATGTGTATAAATGGTATAGTGTTTATGGGTTCCATCCCTTTTCCCAAGTAGTTGATGATCTGCATTATTGGGAGAAATATTTGCTTTGGTGAGTACTCGAACTATGCCTCGACTTGAGAGGTCTTTTGCTTGGCCTGATATTGTATTGTAGAGAACTGATTGTTACACAGACACAGAATATATTCTGTTTTAAACTCTGTTCATACATTGGTGATAACGGGTTTTGAGAAGCTGCAATATTTACAGGTCAGTTAGAGCATTGTAACACATAAAATATCTGGGTAAATTACAGCTGAGGGCACTAGCTGTCTTTGAGATGCAGAACCAGTCTGGAATACAATTCTGTCGCTGGTCACAAGTATATGCTTAGAAACAACCAGCCTTTTGTGAGACTGGTCTCCAAATTTCTTCTAAAATAAGTTTGGACACTTTAGTCAGATGAAGTCCTATACAACAAGTTAAAAAGAGACGGAAGGAATTCATAGACTAAATTACAGAATGTAAAGTGCTGTTACTTTCATATTTACTGTCCATAAAAAAGAATGAATGTCTAATAATTTCAGTTGAAACAAAAGAATGTTCTTGTATCTTCTGACCAATGCTTTTTGAATAATTTACAAATGCTGGCAATTTTGTTTACACAGTCAAATTTCCATCGTTATGTATAAACAATGAAAGCCATGTTACTTGTTATGATTATCTATTTTCGCTAGATATGTTACTTGTTATGATTATCTATTTTTGCAATCAGAATGAATGTGGTAGGGAAATGAGTTATGAATTTTCTGTCCGAGAGCAATATTCATACACATTCGTATTTAAACCGTAAAATCTGATCAAACCAAAGATGAACAAATTTTTGCACACTTTATCACCCCTTATTTGGCAAAATTATGTTTATTATTCACTACTTTTTTCTCGCTCATCAAGATTCATATTTGCAATTTTTTGGTACTTTATATACAGTAAGCTGGCATAAATGAGGTATTAACTGCATTTAATGTGCCGAAACAAGCCAGCTATATTAATATCTAAATGACTTGTAAATTCCGTAAAACAAAGCCCGTGGTTGTTGAAATGTATTTATTTCCGCCTTGTCGTCATAATGTAGTATCATTTTATTTCAAAGATTGGTTCTAATGAATTCTTTGAATCTTTAACATTTACCTTTATTGATTTTTCGGTTACACACAGAGAAACACCTTGAATATGCAACACAGAGTGTTATTGTTAAAAGCTTTGTTATTTCCTTAAAAATATTTAGTATGCAGTAAAAATGTTTAGCATGCATATGGTAACCTTTTTTGCTTTATTTATAGGTGTCCTATCATTTATAAAGAAATTTTAATGAATAATAAGAAAATAATATAATAAACACATTCATTAGGCATCATTATCATTTCCGCCATTACATGATTGTAATACTGTTAATACATTAAACTCAAAACAAACAAACAGTCATTATCGTTTAAATGGTATGACAATAATTTTTATGAATTTAATCATTATAATCTTTAACCTTTAGCCTACTGGCGGCAAGTGTGATTTTGCCTTTGTGACCAGTGCAGACCAAGATCAGCCTGCACATCCGTGCTGCTGGCTGATCTTTGTCTTCACTGTTCGCTATTCAGTCAAAAAGTTTTCAGTGAACACCCCTTCGAATGATAATTGGTACTGCCCAAACTGAATGAAGGACCAGTCCATTTTAGAAATTCAGCATTTAGGTAAAGAAACATCACGTACTAACACTATTTTTTCCGTATTGGGTTATTATTTCCATATTCCAAAATCCCAGTCCAAGCACTGAAAATTTCTGAGATGCTCTTGAGTATCTTCCACCTAACTAAGAGGTGAAGTACTTGTTCTTCCCAGGAATGACGACTATGCATGTATTGTTGCTCTACTCTGGGCATGTTAAAGAACCAGACTGTCTATTGGCAAAGAACTAAGGCCAAGTTGGTTGGACACACCTGTATCTAAAGACTTTTTCTCTCTCTCTCTCTCTCTCTCTTCTCTCTCTCTCTCTCTCTCTCTCTCCCTGTCTTCTAGGGGCTTTATCTTGCTCTGTACCTCTTGTCAGACCGCTCATTGTATGTAGTAGTAGAGGATGAATTTGGCGCCCTAGTGGTTGCTGTTGTGCTATTGTAAAGCACCTTTTAATGTGCTTATCATGAAAAGGCCTCTATATAAATCTGGTATAATATATATCAGGCTAATGATCATCTGATATGGATAGTATCCCACAAATACAGTTAAACCTGTTTTAGCAGTCAGCTGGCGGAGTGATACAGTCAGGCTACTTAAGGAAAGTGGCTTCTTGAATAAGTTGAAATAAGAACAGAAAGTTGATTTAGGAACCGGTAGCTGACCAGCTGTTTAAGGCACATGGTTGTTTAATGCAGGAGGTCGCTAAGGTAGGTTAGACTATAGAAAATACAGAAGTGTAGGGAGAATTGAAAAAAAAAATTGTTACGTGCTTTTTTCGTAAACAAATAGGGAATATAATGCGATCTCAAATACCGCTAACCTGATATGGATTTCCTCGACAAATTGACAAAATGTATCCGGTCTCCAACAAATTGTGTATAAACAACAGTTCTTCTGTCAGAGAACACAAATTCATGGAAAGCGGTGAAAAATATCTGACTGTTTATTTCAACTCTATGCACTTTATTGCCCAAGTATGTTGGTCATTAACCTTGATCTTCCGTCCAGGTTTGGATATTGTCGGCATAACCTTGTAATGTATCGCAAACATGCATTGATACATTATTGCCTTTGATATTTCAAATTGCTTGCACTTTTTACTTGTTTACAAACGTCTTCTGTGGGCAAATTAATTACATGGAGGGGAAATAAAGTCATATTGTCCTAATGTCAAACATACAGAATCATTCTAACTGCATGTTATACACATGTTCTAAACCATGCACAATGGTAAATGTGACGCACTGCCTACATTAAAAAAAAAGCAAGAACAAGGACAAAAATTCAACTAAAAATGTCACATTCTTAGAACGCATCTATAAAGTTTGATGTTTTCTTTGAATTGTACAATATGATATTATATCATATTCAGCTGAAGAAGATCGAAAGGTCGAAAGCTCCGGCTACTGCATTTATGCATTTTTAGTTTATTCGGTTTATATATATAGTAACTAGATATTAGCTCAGAATGTCCATTGCTAGCCAAACAATGATCTAGTAGCAGCGCAGTTCAGGAGTCAGTTACAACATAACTCGTGCCTTAGTGTTGCGAAATCTAGGGACAAATTCCACTTTCTTCTGCTGAGTATTCAAACCTGCCCGCTCCATGTTGGAATTCGGACACTAAACCCTTACACCAATGAAATTTGTTCCAATATATATTTATAACTGGCTTTGTGAATTTAACGGATCTTTATTTGTTATACAACTTCTTGAAACACCTAATCAGTCAGGTACTTGTATTTTTCTGCACCTTTTTCAAACACTTCACTCTGATCATTATGGTTCTCTACTGCTGCTTGAAGCACTTCAACTTTTTATCCTGTTACAACATTTTTGTAATTTATACATTTTTTTGTATCACACAGCAGAAAAGCAGAATTTGTTAGCTGAAATTTTTTTGGTTCTGTCTACAGTATTTAAGGTAAATTGTACTATGGAGATCATAACGGCTGCCTTATGACTTTTTTAAAAGATACTGATGGTAATAGTTTAATTCTGTCCTAACTCTTCTAAGAACTTATGGGGTTGTTTTTCAGTTTGTTAGTCACAAAATGTAGGTACTTCTGTTAGATTAAACAGATTATGTTCTTCAACACATTTTTGTATCCGGAGGAAATTCTGCCATTAAAAGATATAAAATGTTCTTGGATTTTTATGCCCCCGAAGGGAGGCATATAGTTTTTGAACCATCTGTCGGTCTGTCGGTCTGTCAGTCTGTCGGTCTGTCCGCAATGTTCGTGTCCGGTCCATATCTTTGTCATCAATGGATGGATTTTCAAATAACTTGGCATGAATGTGTACCACAGTAAGACGACGTGCAGTGCGCAAGACGTAGCTCAAAGGTCAAGGTCACACTTAGACGTTAAAGGATAGTGCATTGATGGGCGTGTCCGGTCCATATCTTTGTCATCAATGGATGGATTTTCAAATAACTTGGCATGAATGTGTACCACAGTAAGATGACGTGCAGTGCGCAAGACCCAGGTCCGTAGCTCAAAGGTCAAGGTCACACTTAGACGTTAAAGGATAGTGCATTGATGGGCGTGTCCGGTCCATATCTTTGTCATCGATGGATGGATTTTCAAATAACTTGGCATAAATGTGTACCAGAGTAAGACGACATGTCGTGCGCAAGACCCAGGTTCGTAGCTCAAAGGTCAAGGTCACACTTAGATGTTAAAGGATAGTGCATTGATGGGCGTGTCCGGTCCATATCTTTGTCATCGATGGATGGATTTTCAAATAACTTGGCATGAATGTGTACCACAGTAAGATGACGTGTCACACGCAAGACCCAGGTCCGTAGCTCAAAGGTCAAGGTCACACTTAGACGTTAAAGATCATTTTTCATGATAGTGCATTGATGGGCATGTCCGGTCCATATCTTTGTCATTCATGCATGGATTTTAAAATAACTATGCATGAATGTGTGACACAGTAAGATGATGTGTCGAGCGCAAGACCCAGCTCCGTAGGTCAAAGGTCCTAAACTCTAACATCGGCCATAACTATTCATTCAAAGTGCCATCGGGGGCATGTGTCATCCTACGGAGACAGCTCTTGTTTGGTAGACAATGATATTTGAGAATACTGGTCCTCCAGAAGGTTTTCAAAATGGGCTTTTATGGGAAAATTGCGCTTTAGTGAGATTTCCAGCTATAAAAAATGAAAAATGTAGATTTCAGTGAAACTTTTCATGGATGTAGTTTTACCTATTTTCAATTGTATAGTCAAATGAAATGATTATCAGTCGGTGTGCTGAATTTTGCACAATTGCCGAATATAAGTTGGTGTTGTTACACATTTGCTGCTAATACATGTACATACTTTATGTTATATTGTTTTGAATTATAAGGCGTCAAAATTAAGAAAGACAGTAGCATTGACTGTGTATTATTTAATACGAGGGATGTAAGTTGTGGAGATTCTTGGTATTGTTTATGCTACCCCTACAAGGGATACGGGGTATTATTCTATGTTTTCAAGATTAATGTCATTATGGTGTTATTTCCGGTTAGTTAGATGTGCAGAACAATCTTAATATAAAAGGAAATAAAACATGAAAAAAGTTATCTAACAAAATTGTTAAAGAAGGAGTAAGGATGGGTCAACAAAATGTCATGAATTGTTTAAAGGCAATGTTCTTCCTATCCCAATGAGGCAATTAAATCTAGGTTCCTGGCTTTCCAGTGAAATCTGGTCTACAGAGAATTGTTTTATTTTTCAGATACATTAGATATGCATGGAGGACTTACAACATTGAATCATTCTGACGTAAACATCTCTGACGTGTAAAATGTTAGGAAACAACATATGACAAGGGAGTCGTATAACGCCCACCATGTCTACGACATTGTTGACACAATCATGGGAAGTAGTTTATGCGTAAAAACAATGGTAGCCCAGTGAAAACTGTAATTAAAAGGTAAAATGTTATTGTCTTACAATAATAATATATATAAGATTACGCAGTTTATTGCTGCCTGACATTAAAATTTTCATGAATTAATTTGGGTTAATTATAAACAGTTACTCATTGACTTGCTATGATGTTTAATGAACTTGCCCACGTGGCTAATTGAATAGAAGCCTAGTTCACTTAACAGGACATTTATTGTTGTATAAAAAGTATATAAAAAATGTACATGCAAAAAAACATGGATCAGTACGTGTGTTTTTTACTGGTTGATAATAATTGCTACAAAAAAAGCATCTGATTGAATTGTCATATGTCAAACACATAAATATTGTATATGAACAGTATTTATAAGATTTAAAAAGGACGCTCTTCATAGAAAACATTGAGTCAATCTGAGTTGCCAGCCCGAAAAATGTCGTCACTTTGTCTGTCTGTCTGTCTGTCTGAGTAAACAATTTAAAATTAGTATTGCTGATCGAGTTACACAGTCGAAATATTGAGGTGGTCTTCTGTCAGAACTATATATAATACTAAAAAAAAAGGAAAGAAAAATCTTATTGTCGAACAGACATGAAAACTGTGTGATATTAAACTTTTTGAGTACAATAATATTGTTCAATTTTCTAAATCCTGAATAAGGCTTGTTTTACTTTTATTTTCCCTAATGTAAACTGAGTGTATTGCTGGCCGTGGTGCTTTAATTATAAAATCTCTGTAATTTATTGATGGATGGTTACTATAAACAAAAAAAAAAATATTGTATAAATCTCTAGGAATTTAAAGACATTATCAAGGAATAGCTTCTATACAAGTTAATTAGTTTGACATTATTTATGATTTGTGACATGAAATAAAGAACTTTTTGCATACGTAAATCATCATAATTATTTTTTTTTAATCTTGACTGTAAATCAAAGCTTAAAATAATGAGTTTGTTATGAACAGTATTTAAAAAGTAAATCAAACTTGTTTTACTTCTTATGCCATTGCTACAGATCAGTGGAAGACTATAATGTTTGAACTGTCTGTAAGTCTGTCCTCTTGTCCATCACATTTTATTGTGTACATCGATCCTCCTACAGGTTCCATCCAGTTAAAATAAAACTTGGTAGATACATTATAAACATAAAGTGGATATGCACATGTATATTATCATGACTGTCATGTCTTCAGTTTTAGAACTTTTTTGACTTTGAAATATTACAGATTCATCTGATGTACTCAACTTCTCTTACACTTTGCATCACTCGGCTTCTCCTACAGTTTGCATCACTCAACTTCTCCAACAGTTTGCATCACTCAACTTCTCCTACAGTTTGCATCCCTCAACTTCTGCATCACTCAACTTCTCCTACAGTTTGCATCACTCAACTTCTCAACTTCTCCTACAGTTTGCATCACTCAACTTCTCCTACAGTTTGCATCCCTCAACTTCTGCATCATTCAACTTCTCATACAGTTTGCATCACTCAACTTCTCCTACACTTTGCATCACTCAACTTCTCCTACAGTTTGCATCACTCGACTTCTCCTACACTTTGCATCACTCAACTTCTCCTACATCACTCAACTTCTCCTACATCACTCAACTTCTCCTACAGTTTGCATCACTCAATTTCTCCTACATCACTCAACTTCTCCTACAGTTTGCATCACTCAACTTCTCCTACAGTTTGTATCACTCAACTTCTCCTACTTCTCCTACAGTTTGCATCATTCAACTTCTCCTACAGTTTGCATCACTCGACTTCTCCTACAGTTTGCATCACTCAACTTCTCCTACAGTTTGCATCACTCAACTTCTCCTACATCACTCAACTTCCCCTACGGTTTGCATCACTCAATTTCTCGTACATCACTCAACTTCTCCTACAGTTTGCATCACTCAACTTCTCCTACAGTTTGCATCACTCAACTTCTCCTACATCACTCAACTTCTCCTACGGTTTGCATCACTCAATTTCTCCTACATCACTCAACTACTCCTACATCACTCAACTTCTCCTACATCACTCAACTACTCCTACATCACTCAACTTCTCCTACAGTTTGCATCACTCAACTAGTCCTACATCATTCAACTTCTCCTACAGTTTGCATCACTCAACTTCTCCTACACTTTGCATCACTCAACTTCTCCTACAGTTTGCATCACTCGACTTCTCCTACAGTTTGCATCACTCAACTTCTCTTACACTTTGCATCACTCAACTTCTCCTACATCACTCAACTTCTCCTACAGTTTGCATCACTCAATTTCTCCTACATCACTCAACTTCTCCTACAGTTTGCATCACTCAACTTTCCTAAAGTTTGCATCACTCAACTACTCCTACATCACTCAACTTCTCCTACAGTTTGCATCACTCAATTTCTCCTACATCACTCAACTTCTCCTACAGTTTGCATCACTCAACTTCTCCTACAGTTTGCATCATTCAACTTCTCCTACAGTTTGCATCACTCAACTTCTACAGTTTGCATCCAATTCAAATGAAACCAATTGTATACATCACCTATTTTAGGCACTTCCATGTCTGATTATCAAGTTGTTTCCGCTCCATAACTTCGTTTTATGTACATTGGTGGATTATCTTAGTACTGCACACAAGTGTTCCCCATGATGAGACAATGTGATGTATGCTTGTAGGTCAAGGTCACTACCAAAATTTAAGTAAAAATAGTTCTTGTTTCTTAGCTCCTAACTGTTGCCAACAACCACAACAAGGGACAAACACTAACAAAGTTTTATACTGGGGACTTCTGTATTGCCACTGCAATACTCGGTCACTTGTTTGAATATGTTTCAACATTTGTGTTCATGGAAAGATAGATATGTTGTTTGTTTCATCAAATAACTTAAGTTACCAGTTGTTCATTGCTTTGTTTATTCTTTACTTTGCTGTGACAGGACTTTATTCTAATGCTTTACATGTAAAACTGACTTTTTACCATCATTTTCTGTTTTTCAAACATACAGAAGTACATTTTGTTCCGACTATAATTGTTCAATTTACCCAGCATTGTAGATTCTGTAAGTTTGACTAAGTCAAGGGCTATAACTCTCATGACACCGGTAAAAACCAGCTTACTGACAGAGCTACATTTTATCAAATGATACACATTTTATATGAGCTTGATGATGTTTCACTTGAGTTACTGAGCGGACGCTTTCAGTTTTTTTCGCAGGTTTCATTAAGTCGGAGAAAGCTCTTAGAAATATAAGTAAGGACAGAGACCCCATTCTATGTAAGTTTTATAAAGATCCAAAATCTGCATGAACACTATTATGATGGACCCTCTGTTCTCCTGTAAAGGGTGAACATAGTACATTCTGTTTTTCAGATGGGCGTTTTAAATCACTAAAACCTTATTATATATTCACTTTTTTCACATAAAAGTACAAGGTTACTTAATATCTTTCGGAAATCTGCATATAATTAAAACTCCTGTCATATTCTATATCATTTTATTCTGAACAATATATTGTAAAACTCAAGATTTTTTTTACTTTACGTGTAAGATATTTTATATTTAGTTGTCGTCAGACACTTCAAGTGCACGCTCCAGGAAATTAATCAAATATGGTAATTTTATAGCGTAATAAATGGCCTTCAAATTTTAATGGCCTAATTTATCAGATAGAAGCATCAAATATAAAAATATGAGTAGATATGCAAATATGCCTAAACATATGGAAACGAATTGTCAAATTTTTTTTATACCGTATGTAAATAGGAGTCCAATCAGCATCCTGTTTCAAAGGGAATATCTAAAATTAGGGTACCATATTTATGCTGTTAAACCTGCTTTATTTTAATGAGGGAAAGGTTTTTCAGCCTACAGTTGATATTTGTTCGTTTGAAATTGGATAATTCGTACACCACCCTTTGCTCAAACTCATCACCAGGTCCCGGCAAAATCCCCATATAGAGCATTTTGTTTGATGGCTGGAACTACCAATAACTCGCACAAATTTTGCTGGTCCCATGGAGTTCGAGTGAACGAAATTCAACTGTAATTAGAAAATAAATTGTATTGAGAAATAACAATTAAAGAGATACACTGATTTAATTGTGGACAAAAAATTAAAAACCTCTTACCTATTGTGTAAACCTTATTTCTCAAATTTTATTAACACTTTTGAAAATAAACAAAAGATTATTTCTTTTTTTGATGACATGGATGCACAGTTTCCCAAGATTATGCTTATTTGAGCTGTGAATAATGCCTGAAAATTGTCATGAAATGTATGATTCCACTATCTTAACGTTACTTACTTGCATCGTTTGAATTTGAAGGACAAATTCTTGATTGGATGATATATGTCATATGTTTTCACGACTTCCCACATACATGTGTATATAAACATAATTATAATGTCAATAAAAGCAAGGCTGCTTTCTGTTTTCTTTAATAATCTGAGTTACTTAGAATAAGTACCTTGTAACAGATTGTGTGAACAGGTTGGTTTCATTACTTAACCCTTGCCATGCTGGACACGATTGATTTTGCCTTTGCGACCAGTGTGAATCATGATTAGCCTGCACATCTGTGCAGTCTGAGCATGATATGCACTGTTCGCCATTCAGCCAGTATCTTTTTTGGTAAGCACCCCTTTTAACAGCTAATGGTACTGTCCAAACTTGAAGATGGACAAGTTCATTATAGAAATTTAGCAAGGTAAGGGTTAATAGGTGCAATCTGAAAATGTAAAAAGTATTTTCAGATACATGTATGCATAATTTGATATTGCACAGTGAAATTATACTGCAGTACATATATTCAAAGATAATAATTATGTTAGTGAGCCCAGTCACCAAATAAAATTCATACACAGTCAACAAAAGTTTAATTCACTTCACTTGATCAATGTTTTAATTAGTATAATGGAATGCTTTTTTTAGCTCAAGATTACATAAATAGCCAAATTACTCAGATTTCTGTCTTGTTCGTATATTAATTTTTATGAGGCATGTTTATAAATAAAGTTATTAAATCTGGAAAGCTGGCATTTAAATATCGTTGTATTCAGTTTGTTCAGTAAATTAACTTAATTAACGAAACTAAACTCTCAAGAAACATATTATATAAGGAAGACAGTACACGCTTAAGTAAATATATCTTGACATGATTTTACCAAGGTCTTATTCATTATTCCGCGTATTTCAAAACAAGGATTTGACGTCACTTTCAAAACATTACTAATCTGCTTAAAAGTGGGTAGCGCTTATATATTGGCCTATTACTAATGTTTTATTTATTTATTTATCATGCATATTATCTTGATCTTACGTGTACATTTAAACTTTCAGCACAAATTTACGAGTGGGTCTTGTCGATCTTTACAAGCACCGAATGATATTTATTCCTTGGCAAAATGGGAGCATATACTGACATTTAGGATGCTTAACATCTAAAGTGCCAAAATAAAAGAAACAGCATCATATAAGTACACGTTTAATGTTTGACCTTTACCCTAAATTTCTATAATGGACTGGTCCATCATTCATTTTGGGCAGTACCACTTATTATTCAAGGGTTGTTCACTGAAAATTTACTGACTGAATAGCGATATGCCTAAGGTGCTAAAAGGAGTTTCGTATGCGAATATGAGTTATATTTTGAATAGCAAACAGTGCAGACCATGATCAGCCTACAGGCTTATCTTTGTCTGCACTGGTCACGAAGGCAAAACCTCTTGCTGCTAGGGAAGTCAGAAGATAATGTAACAAAGTATTTATGACAATATTTTACTGCATAAAGTTGAACATTTTATAATACTGTTACTTTTACACATTATAAGGCATACAGGTAGATTGCAGAGAAACAAATGTCACAAGCTTGTACAACAAAATAACTGTGAAATCATTCGTTCATATTCATAGATTATACTTTTGTGGATTTCATGCTTGAGTCAATCTGTGAAATTTGGTACCAATGAAGGACTAAAATTGTATTCATTTAATGTTCAAAAGTTGAATTAACACCCCAGAAATACAGTTTGTTTTAGCCAAAAAATATTTTTACTAATTGACACCTTTTTACTGCAACATCATTGGAACAGTTTTTGTTACCTGTTTATTTATTATCATTTTGCGTTTTACATTCAATTTGTTTTACATTTGTATAATTATTTTGGGTTTTCCTACCAACCGGCGGATTTTTTTTGCAAGTGGGTTGGGCTTAAACCCTGAAATCTGATATGTATTTATCTTAGTGCAATTATAAAAATTCATAAACAAAACTAAACTTGTTGTTTCGAACAGATTATTATGGTTTTGTTGAATTGTCGCATAATTTATGACCTTTTCACTTTAAATACAAGTTAGTTAAATTAATAATTGAATAGAAAGTGAAATTTGATCCACTAAAATATTTGGACATATGATATTATCATTCTGAAGACAGTGCGATATTGTCATTATTTTGAGCATGATTAAGTCTTTACGTTTGAAACTTTGTCATTCTGTATCTGAAGTGAGGAGCAGATTTTAATTTATAACCAAGTACGGAATGAACTGTTTGATTTATAATTATTAAAGGAGTCAAAACAATGGGATTAACCATTTACGCCAACGCTCAATAACTGGCCTTAGTCCAACAGATAAGGCTTTAATAAGATTGACAAAGGTTGTATTTTGATCCTGCCAGTGTGAAGATCTCTGACCTTAATCATGAGTGGCAGCAATTTTCAATAGCGTACATGTTTGAAAATACGATACAATTGACACAAGAGTTTTTTAGACCGAAGAATGAAGTACATGATGTATTTAAAACAGACTGACGTTTGTTTTTGTATGTATACATATTGAATTAGAAACGTGATTATGTAAACAAGCCAAATTAGGAAATAGTTGAAATTTGGCTTTATTTCGCCTTTGTTCTATACAGTTAATCCCTTTATAACAAAAGAATCATGCTGACGAATAATATAATAATTATGTAGGTGTAAAACTGTTTGCACTTGTACAAATGATTAATAAATAAATGATACATAATAAAAAAAAAATTATTTTACGTATGTCATTTTCACAACCGTTACTAATCTTTTACAGATTTTATTTACCTTTATAGGCTTGCCGATCCAAGAATTGATATGAAAGTAAACTGATTATCATGAAGTGTTTTTGAAAGACAAACGAAATATGTGTAGAGTCGCACGTATGTATAAGCAACGTCCAGGTGTATGGTTATATCATGAATAATTTGAATAATTTAAAACAGCTACTATAAAAGTTAAAATTACACTAAATTCATGTCCTCATGAAATAGCTGTTTTGACCAGAATGTTGAAATCTTGAGACCATATTGACTAAATCAAATGATTTCACAGAACTGTATATGGTGGTTTTTTTTTTACATCGAAGGATGTTTATTTCGCGGGTCGCTCTGTTGATGAAAAAAAATGGAATCAAAGCAGTTACAACTATTCCTCAGTCTAAAAGAAATGCAGAAACCCGCATATAGCAATTGAACTGTGTTTGTCTATCAGTTTGAACCAAATTTTACTGTTTGGTCTACAGCACACATTAATGACCTAATTAAGTTCATACTGGCACTCAACAATCCTCAATCCTTGTGGCAAGAGCTACAAGCTGACTTTTATACAGGTGACCTTGAGCCTCATATGACCTTCACCTTCAACTTTAAAAACAACATTTTATGGTTCTACAGCCTGCATAAGTAACCAAATTCAGTTAATACACCTACTCATAAAACTTTGTAGCAAGACTTACAAACAGGCTTAATACAGAATGACCTTCAAATTCATATGACCTTCACCTTTTACCAGATTTTACTATTTAACCTACAGCCCACATTGATGACCTGATTTACTTCATAGTCTCGAACTCAACAATTCTTTCGGCAAGATCTACAAACTGACCTTTATATATAACTTACCTTTACCCTCCTATGACCTTCACCTTCAAACTTCAAAGCTTAACAAACACAGTTTTTGGACTGACAGCCTACATGAATGACCTTATTTAGTTAATACTGGTACTCGCATTTGGCAAACATTGTGGTAAGACCTACAGACTGACCTATATATAGATGACCTTGATTTTCATATGATCTTCACCTTTAAACTTAGAATGTCAAAAAACAACATCTTTAGTCACACACCCTGATTTTGCTTTTAGAAGACGCAGCTCCTTGTTGTATATAAAAATAACCATAGATAGTTAAAATACTCAGTATAATAAAAACTTAGAGCATAATTATATGTTATATTGAATTATTTTATATTAATGTCCCAGTCTCCCACTAACCAAACTGCCACAAGCATTATCAGAAGTATCTCTGCGTTAATGTGGTGAGCATGATGCGGACGAGTCGTGAGTTTGATCCAGTGCTTCAAGTAAAACCTATACTGTTCTTTCATATATCATATATCTCTTGAAATTTATAAAGGACTAACAATTGCAAGGAAAAGTTGAAGTTGCCTGGCATGAGTTTGGTTTCAGTTGCAAAAATGTTAACCTGAAAAGAACATTTTTAGGTTTCCTTGAAGAGCACGGCTATCCTTGACCTGAGCCCGACTTCCTGTATTACATATATTACTTGCATGGAGATAGTTGTCTTCTAAACTATTTTAGACCATGGATCTAAATTAGGCTACTTTGAAGACTTTCCAAAAGGCCAGGAACCATGTATGGCAGGTTAGCCAATCCAGCATATTTGTAATAACTTGCAGAATAGCCACATTATTAATATTATCAAAAACCAGTGTCTGAAAGCTTCGTATGGGCCAAGAGATAAATAAAATTGGCAGTTATTTTCCTTAATAAACAGAAAATATTTGAAAATGTATTAAAAATGCATCAGAGTTGCCAAATTGTGGTGTTTATGATGAAAACTACCTTTGTGTTTTATCGTAGACAGAAATAATGCTGTTTAAACTGAGCCAATTTAGTTTTATTGAAAAACGATTACTGAAATTACTCTGCTTAAAGATAGGGTTGTCTAATCATATCTTTGTTTGAAATAGATTAAAATCTGTTCTAGATCGGATAGATTTTATTGAAGTGTTCCAAGTTCATTGAGAAAGATGTCTGAACCTTTTTATGGCGAAGCTTGAAACATGGCCAAACTTTAAATAGGAAATAGATGACATTTGACTTGCGACACTGTTTCGTCGGGGTGGGATAATGACAAAGCAGTTACGATATAATGCCAGAATGTGTTCTTCAGTTCTGTCCTCAGCAATTCAAATCGATTACCAAACAGCTTTAATTACCTAATACCGGTATTCCAATTAGGAGTTGAAAAGATACCTTTTTTTCCATATTAGTCAAATTTTGAAATTTAAAATGAAGTAATACGAAACGATTCTTCGCATTTAGAATTTATGGCATAAGCATAATCTGTCAAAGACATATCACATTTCTTGAGTAAAAGATATCTATTAAACACCTATGAATTGCCTATTCATAGCTTTTGATACCTAATTATAAACTTTAGATGCGATATTTTAATCGGTTAAGTAGATCAGTGAACAAATTCAATATCGAGGATCAGGCAAGGAGTACGAAACTTTGAAATTTTCACATGATTAATTTTCAAAGTTTATTTCAACAATTTACTGAAAATTCACAAAATGGCTAGTTTCTATATTTAAAATAAAAATAGTACACAAATTTAAACACTTTATACAACTGTATCCTGGCGTGAAGAATTTTATAGCTACTAATCTACTGTAATCTGCGGCCAGCATGTTGTAATCTCTATGTACCGGCTGCTTTTTCTCAGTGCGCCAGGTACTAAAATGTTTATTTTACTGTGTCAACTCTCATTGTTTCCCTCACCATAAAAGGATATCATAGAAAAACAATAGAATGTTTTCCAAAATTTGAGGATGTGAAATGAGTACAAACAATTTAAATCTTTCTGCGTATGTGGAATTAACAAATGTTTCATGATTTATTTTTGAAGAAAATAATGAAAATGCAAGACTTTGTTAAGTACAGATTTAAGATGTTTTTGTTGATAAAGAATTTAATTTGGCGAAAGTTTGGTTGAAAAATAAATGGGATAAAATTATGCAAGTTTACTAGAGCTAAAAAATGAAATGAATTGGTTGGTCTTATGGAAATAAAAAAGCCTTATCTGAAATAATTATTTACTGAGATTATGTATATACACACAAAAAATAAATAATAGAAAAAAATAATCTGCTCTTACTTTTGTAGAAACACAGACGTAATTTTTACTGTTATATACGGTTAGATACAAAAAGACAAAACAAATGAAACTAAAGCTATTTTAGAACCTAGAAGTCTTTTGCTGAATATTGAAAACCTGTTTTTTTTGTGGCAGCCCCCAGTCTACATTTAGTTCCTGCATATTTTCAAACTTTGTAAAAATACGAAACGATTCACTCTCTACATTCACATGGGAAAATTGTGTTGGGGCAGGGAAAAGTAAAGCATGCATTGAAAACCCAGGCAACTGTTCTTACAGACATTGTGCCAGAAGGTGTCTGCCGATGCCGAATAAGCACACATCTTGTTTTCCAATGTAATTTCAGTCAGCCTGTATGATCTTTCCACTTCTGCTCCAAATCTGTTTACACATAATGCACCAAAACAAAAGAAAAAAAGACATTTTTTTTACTAAATATATATATGAATTATTATTATGCTGCAGTCACATTGTTGGGACTATTAAGGGCTCAGTGTTACTAAGTTATTTTAAAAGGCAGTAAAACGGCAGTGTACATAAATTATACGGCTATATATACAAATAATTATAATTGCATGTCATGTTCAAAATAAACGTGGAGGTTCGCTATACATAGCATATGGCATGTTCTAATCTCGGCCTGGCCTGGCCCGGCCGGGCCTGGCGGGCCCTGGCCCATGAGCTCTTTTTTGTACTGGGCCGGGCCAGGCCAGGCCAGGCCAGGCCAGATTTTATTATAATAGACAAATGAATGGCATAAAATCTAAATATACAATTACAATAGCAGGCAGTTTTAAACCTGCATTGTTTACTTGCTGCATGTCAACCAGTCCTCTGGAGAATCATTAATTAGTCGTCATTCATCTTATTTGAAATACAGATTTGCACTGAGAAAATGGTGTAACTAAATGATAACTACCCATTTTTTCTGTAATTAAATTATTTAAAGTCAACTTAAACACTTGGTTTTTAAAAACTAATGGCAAATTTCATTGATTAGTTTCCCTTTGCTGCAATATAATTGAAAAATTTACATGTACTAGAACACTTCTCTAGGGGAAAATTGTAATTACAGGTTGTGTCCCTACTATCCTTAGCTGACCTTTAACTGTTCTGTTGAACTTTAATGTGTTTGGTTTAGTTAAGTTTGATGTTCAATCTACGGAAAAGTAATGAAAATAATATTCATTAATTGTGGGACCTCTAACTCTGTCAGGGTTGGCATTTTAGATTATTGATATTTTTCTTGCACAAAAAAATAATGGTGCATTGTGTTTATGTATTTCTAAGTGAAAATTCATGCTAAAAGATGCTCTTGAGCCTGTTTCACAGATTTTGGGTATGATTTTTTTCCACATACTTATAGCAATAAAAAACAATCTTACAAAATATTCAGTATGTGTATAACCTAAACTACAAAATTTATATATCGCTTCCCGCACCATACTATCCCAGGTTCTAGAACGGAGGTAGCATTATTTTAGAATTGAAAGTTGTTTGCCGTTAGTATTGACAGGTGCCACTTTTATTTTACATCATTTTTGTAACCGAAATTGACCAAAATAACATGCAAAGTTTACCAATGGCACAGTGGCGTAGTGTAAGTTCTCCGATTTTCACACATGTTACCGTGGTTCGATTTCATTCAGATTGTTTCATTAAATCAATATAATGTCTTTTATTGATTATGGTTTTATTCTTTCAACATTTTATGTAAATAACTTGTATGTAGAATAATTCAAATACTTGTGTATTTCTTTCAATAAATGAACAAAAAATCACGATAAGTGGTAATTTTCCTGCATTCTAAGTTTACAGAGGAAATTAAAAAAAAAATGATAATGAAAAATGATCAAACAGGGGTTTCGAACTTACAGTCCCCAATTGGTACTGAACGTTTATCAGCAAACTTTATCTGCATGTACGACCTGGCAGTAAAGAAATGTTTAATTTTATTTGATTTTCAAATTTATATTTTTATTTTATGTTTGGGCACAATTTTTTTTACAGAAGTATACAAAATATATTCTTGAGTGCTAGTCAATAATTCGGACAGTACTAAATAACCTCAATAGACAAAAAAATAAAATTAGTTAGGTTATTCAATTTGGGAAAACCAAACCACCCGTCAAGGGTCAATTTAGGTGGAGATCCCCTGATAATAGTCATAACAATTAATCAGGCATCACCTTTAGATTAGACATAATAGTTTTGTTAGCTACAGGCTTATTCCCAGGTGTATAATTTTACAGAGTGGGAGTTCAAAATGTATTTATACAATGTCTGAAATATCCAAACTTATTCCAAAAGTCAGATTTTAAAGTTGCTATAGAAATCACTTTCACGAAATTGAAATCTATGGCCTGGCCTGGCCTGGCCTGGCCCGGCCCAGTCGGAAAATAGGGCTCATCGGGCCAGGCCAGGCCAGGCCAGGCCAGGCCAGAGATTAGAAAATGCCATAGCATATACGTACTAAAACTTGGTAAAACATATTAACCCTTAGCCTACTGGCGGCAAGTGATTCTGCCTATGCGACCAGTGCAGACAAGATCAGCCTGCACATCCGTGCAGTCTGATCATGGTCTGCACTGTTCGCTATTCAGTCAATAATTTTCAGTGAACACCCCTTCGAAAATTAAATGGTATTGCCCAAATTGAATGATTGACCAGTCCATTTTAGAAATTTAGCAGGGTAAGGGTTAAAATGTGTATTGAAACATACTGAAACATAGTAAAAATGTAATAAATACAAAAACATACAAAGCCAAACCTCAAGTAGCCCCCTATTTACTACTACGAACTATCTACGTTTTAATACATCTTGACTATGTCAGTGCTTCATCTTATTCTATTGATAGTTTATTAGGTTTTGGTATGCTATAATTGCTCGATATCACTTCATTATTATTAGTAAGTCTTACTATGAGAAGTGTCCAGCATGCTAAGGGCTAAGAGATTACAGTGAAATGTGGCAAATACCATATATAGTAAAAAAAGGTTCGCATCCAAAGAGAAAGCATGATGGTGAGCTGCTTTGATAAACAGCCAGTAGCATATCAGACTGCATGATATATAGTATAAAGTATCGAAACCTAGAGGAAATGTCAATAACCTAACCCCAAAATGAGGCAAATAGTTTTTGCAGTCTGTAAGGGTGGGAAACACAGTAATATCTAGCCTTTGGTACCTGACAGTGTGACTGGGCTTAAAGGTAATGGAGTGATATTGATAATTGACAATTTATGTTCGATTACGTATTAACTTCTCCTTATGCTGTTTCAGCAAACTCCTATGAGCTACTAATGCATTTCGTAAAAGAAGTCAGTCGGAAAATGCCAAGATCACTTACAGAGATTAATCCTTACCATGCTGGACAGGTTTGAGTCTGCCTTTGCGACCAGTGTAGACCATGATCAGCCTGCACATCCATGCAGTCTGATCAAGATCGGCACTGTTTGCCATTCAGTCAGTATATTTTTCATATTAAAGCACCCCTTTTAACAGTTTATGGTACTGTCCAAATTGAAAGATGGACATGTTCATTATATAAATTTAGCAGGGTAAGGATTTAGTAATTGTATGGAAATTGCTGATTGTCATCATTGCGGATGCACCACCTTAAGACATTGTCATTACGGATGCACCATCTTAAGACATGTTCATTATATAAATTTAGCAGGGTAAGGATTTAGTAATTGTATGGAAATTGCTGATTGTCATCATTATTGATGCACCACCTTAAGACATTGTCATTACGGATGCACCACCTTAAGACATTGTCATTACCGATGCACCACCTTAAGACATTGTCATTACCATCTTAAGACATGTTCATTATATAAATTTAGCAGGGTAAGGATTTAGTAATTGTGTGGAAATTGCTGATTGTCATCATTACGGATGCACCACCTTAAGACATTGTCATTACGGATGCACCACCTTAAGACATTGTCATAACAGATGCACCACCTTAAGACATTGTCATTACAGATGCATCACCTTAAGACAAAAAAGAAGCATAAGCATTTGTAGGTAGACAGTAACAGGTGCAAGCAGCACTTTAGTTATTACATAAATCTTGTATTTCAAACTGTAAGTTTCCTAAATAAGCAAAGTGTTGCAAATCTTTGTTTGGTCTAGACAGTTGCACATGATGAGTGTCATATATCCAGAAATGTTTTGTATTTTGTCTCACTATGTTATTGTATAACTTTCTGTTTGTACCCTTTTTTTTTTCAGGAAAATATAGAAAACATTTTAATTTCTTGGTGTTTTTGTAAAGAAAAAAGATGCATTTCAATGCTTTATAGTGTGTATGTGGGCTGAGTTAAGTAATCATCTATTTCCAGATCATAAATAAAACTTATTATGCCCCCACTATACTGTCCGTACATCTGTACTTCCTTAAATCTTGTGGGTCCAACTCCTCCCACACTGAATGTGATATGCTTCAAACATTCACAGATTATACAAGCTTGATGTGCAGATGACCATAAAGGAAGGAACTTTTGCTGTGACCATCTTTACTGCAGTTATAGCCCTTTAATAGTTTTTTCTATATAGAATTAAAAAAACTCTTGCGTGTCCAACTCTTTAAAATATTGAAAAGGCTTTACCCGGGGTTTTCAAATGCTCTTACTTTTCCCTCCCCCAACAAAATTTTCCCATGTGAATGTAGAGAGTGAATCGTTTCGTATTTTTACAAAGTTTGAAAATATGCAGGAACTAAATGTAGACTGGTGGCTGCCACAAAATACAGGTTTTCAATATTTCAGCAAAAGACTTCTAGGTTCTAAAATAGCTCAGTTTCATTTGTTTTGTCTTTTTGTATCTAACCGTATATAACAGTAATATTACGTCTGTGTTTCTACAATGTAAGAGCAGATATTTTTTCTACTTATTTATTTTTTGTGTGTATATTACATAATCTCAGTAAAATAATTATTACAGATAAGGCTTTTTTATTTCCATAAGACCAAACCAATTCATTTCATTTTTGAGCTCTATGTAAACTTGCATGAATTTTATCCCCATTTATTTTACAACCAAGCTTTCGCCAAATTAAATTCTTTATCAACAAAAACATCTTAAATCTGTACTTAACAAAGTCTTGCATTTGCATATTTTCTTCAACAATAACTCATGAAACATTTGTTAATTCCACATACGCAGAAAGATTTAAATTGTTTGTACTCATTTCACATCCTCAAATATGGAAAACATTCTATTGTTTTTCTATGATATCCTTTTATGGTGAGAATCAATGAGAGTTGACACAGTACATAAACATTATAGTACGCTGGCGCACTGAGAAAAAGCAGCCGGTACATAGAGATTACAACATGCTGGCCGCAGATTACAGTAGATTAGTAGCTATAAAATTCATTCACGCCAGGAATACAGTTTGTATAAAGTGTTTATATTTGTGTACATATTTCAGTTTAAATAATAGAAACTAGCCATTTTGTGAATTTTCAGTAAATTGTTGAAATATAACTTTGAAAATTAATCATGTGAAAATTTCAAAGTGATCAGAAAAGCCTGCTTGATTTTCATCAAGCTCGATATATATGCATAATCTTTCGCTCCTGAACAGCCCTTACAATTTTTCTCATTTACTTATTTATTTTGTTGGGTTTAACATCACACTGACACAATTATAGGTCATATGGCGACTTTCCAGCTTTGATGGTGGAGGAAGACCCCAGGTGCCCCTCCGTTCATTATTTCATCCTGAGGGGGCACCTAGGTAGAACCACAGACCTTCTGTAAGCCAGCTGGATGGCTTCCTCACATGAAGAATTGAATGCCCCGAGTGAGGCTTAAATCGATGACGGGAAAGTGATTTGAAGTCAGTGACCTTTAAACCACTCGGGCCACGGAGGTCCCCACAATTTTACTCATAGTTTTGCTTCATGCGGTTTATCATCTAATTTACCATGGTTCAATTTCTGCTGTGATAAATCAGTGGCTTAACTTCATAACAACTGGAGGATGCTGAAATAGTGCAAGTAGTTAACACAAACGGATTGTAATGATTGTCTCTATATATCCGCTACCTTAAACCATACAAAATTATAAGCTTGGATCAGTTTTTCAATATGTGCAAAGTACGTCACAAACGTCATGTTAGCCTAGCAAGTTAATTCCTTTCAAAATAATCCATCTGTTAGTTGTAATTAATTACCTTCTTTGGTAGTGAAACAAGAATTTGGTACAATTACTCAAATGCAATTCTAATTGCACGGTAAAATACAGTTGAAACTCGATATTTCAAACTCGCTTTAATCTCAAAGTTTCAGCTATCTCGAAAACATTTTCAAGTCCTGTTCCAAAAACACATGCACATAATATAATTCTGCATCGAAGTAAAAAGGCTTGATCTAAGTTGGAATTCAAGATACCATGTTTCAACAGTGTAAGATTTTTATTCATGTATCATTCAGACCAGCATTTTCTATCATCAAAGTACATACATTTATAACTCAAAGATTATTATTGGGAATTTTGTTATTCCAGATTATAAAGAAGTTTGAAGATAATAAATATTTTACATATTTGTGAAATAAAACATTTGCATATATTTCGTATTAAATGTACAGTAGCGATGTGTACACCCCTTAAATACTCTGTTGAATATTATCCCAAAAAAGTTTTCAATTTATGATATTTAAAGCTAGAATCACACTGTCCCAGATGGGCTTGCGGATGAGTTCCAGA
This sequence comes from Mercenaria mercenaria, assembly GCF_021730395.1. Classification (NCBI taxonomy): domain Eukaryota; kingdom Metazoa; phylum Mollusca; class Bivalvia; order Venerida; family Veneridae; genus Mercenaria; species Mercenaria mercenaria. Next base: position 116,514,729 of record NC_069361.1, on the reverse strand, counting down.
TAGCCTCCGTAACACATCCTTAGAATCCTCACTCATTTGAAGTCATCTGGTGTATCTGTTCAGAAATCGGGGGCATCCAGGGGCAAGGGTGCGTATATATTTTTGAACATGTAAAAATTTTGCCACAGATAATATATCAGTAAAGAATCCATAATAAATCTCAGTCTGTAACAGTTCTGAAAAGATCGTAACAGATCTTAACCCTTACCCTGCTAAATTTCTATAATGAACTTGTCCATCTTTAAATTTGGACAGTACCATTATTTAAAATGTTAAAAGGGGTGCTCACAAAAAATGATACTGACTGAATGGGAAAATAGCAGATCTTGATCAAACTGTATGGATGTGCAGGCTGATCGTGATCTGCACTGGTCCCAAAGGCAGAATAAAATGTGTCCGGCATGATAAGGGTTAAAAGATCATAACTGTCCGGAAGACAATCACTGTGGTAAAAAAATACGACCAATTACAGTTTTATTCTGGTTCTAATAAGGTTATTATAATTAAGGTTCTGTTACAATTGCATTATAGAGATTTTTATAATGTAACAATTCGCAAAACCCATTTTTTTCTTACACATCCGGAGCAATCCGGGTATGGGAATCTGGAACTCATCAGCAAGCCCATCCGGGGCAGTGTAATTCTAGCTTAAGGAGAAAAAGGGATGTAATTTCAAATTTTGAAGATAGAGTTATTGTTCTAGCTAATGCTGAGATCTGCACTTCCTGTCATATATTGTTGTCATTCCAATGAAATACTGTCACTACTTTTGGAGTTCTGCTCTGAGAACAAAAAGCTTATATAGTAATTAAAGAGAAAACAAGAGCTGTCTCCATATGATGACACATGCCCCCGATGGCACTTTGAATGAATAGTTATGGCCGATGTTAGAGTTTAGGACCTTTAACCTACGGACCTGGGTCTTGCACGCGACACATCGTCTTACTGTGGTACACATTCATGCCCAATAATTTTAAAATCCATGCATGAATGACAAAGATATGGACCGGACACGCCCATCAATGCACTATCATGAAATATGACCTTTAACCTCTAAGTGTGACCTTGACCTTTGAGCTACGGACCTGGGTCTTGCGCGCGACACGTCGTCTTACTGTGGTACACATTCATGCCAAGTTATTTGAAAATCCATCCATGGATGACAAAGATATGGACCGGACACGAAAATTGCGGACAGACTGACAGAATGACAGACTGACAGACGGTTCAAAAACTATATGCCTCCCTTCGGGGGCATAAAAACTTGAAAAATATTTACAGAAAATTATGATGCTATTTACAATTCTCCAATATTCTAAGATTTTCTTATCCAATCAGTTTCTGCATCCATGCTTCTCCCCGGAAACTACGAAATTCCAAAAGAAGAACATCTTTAACAAAGTTTTGAAAAAGAGAATTGTATATTTATGTCATGACATGAAAATACTTAACATTTACCAGCCTGCTGGCGGCAAGTGATTTTACCTTTGCAACCAGAGTGCAGACCAAGATCAGCCTGCATATCCACTGTTCACTATTCAGTCTACATATTTTCAGAGAACACCCCTTCCAATAATAAATGATACTGACCAAACTGAATGATAAACCAGTCCATTTTAGAAATTTAGCAGGCTATACACAGAGATAGCTGTTTGATTATTCAAGATTGAATATAGAACTTCTTGCAGACCTAGAGAAATCCATGCGATAAAAAATAGCCTGTCCCCATAACAACATCCAGTATATCTGCATGCTACCTATTCTGTTTCTTAGTACAGAAACATTGGCTTTCATTATCTGTCCTCATTTTATTTTAGTTGTATCATCTCCAGTTCAAAGTAATTGTACACTGCAAATTATATACAACAATTTAATATAAACTGAGAGAAGAAAACCCCAGACTCAGGTGTTAATTTCAATTCTAAGGAAAACTTTAAAGCTTTAATTTCTAATTTAGAAAAAAAAACTGGACAATTAACCTAGTTGCAAAAATAAGGTTAAAAATCCAAACAATATGAAGCAAAAAGTTTTAGATTTATGGAGATCATATCATTTTACTACTGTAATATTCCGTTAATATTACCACACAAGAAATTACATTAAAATGTCAAAGAAAAAAAGTTGCAATTAAACTTTGCCAAAGACACATTTATGATTGGTAGTCTGTTATACAAGTACATTAAGGTTTATGTCCTAAATGAACTGTATTTTGTTATTAACTGTATGGTTCTTGCAGAATTTTGATATCATACTATGCAGTAACTTTTTTGTACTAATCAAAAAGCACTACATTTCAGTATGCAGAGACTTTTTTACCTCAATTTATGGAGAGCTAATAGTTCATGCACACTGTTCACTGCAGAGCAAAAACTGAAGAAGTCAACATGCATGATTGATCAAAGTCTTTTAATAATTATCACAATATATTGATGCTGCAGAGCAAACTGATACCAAAAATTACTGACCTTAGTATATCATAGATCTGAAGTTAGTATAACCAGTCTAAAAAAGCCTGCACCTGATTGGTTGATTTTGAGCACAATTTTGAAACTGACCATTGGCAAGATTGCACCCTGAGACTGGTTTACAAAATAACTTATAACCCAGGAGTCAGAGCAGAGATATAACAGGTAAGTTAATTATTGTCCAAGAGGCCTTATTAACCCTGTTAAATAGATATGGCACCATAAAAGCCATTACATTTTATCATGGAATTTTGTTTCACATACACTACAAATTTATCTTAATCAATATAATTTGACCTTTTAACATTAAATGTCTAAAAGGATGGTAAACACTGAGGGAGACAGAACAATTGCACCATTTAAGCAATAATCCTAGACTTATCAGGCCAATTAGGGTTAGACTTTTACCAGAAATACAACAATAGAACATCAAAAGAAATATTTCTCATAAATTTTTCAGAGAGAAGCTAAACATGCACTTGATTCTGTTGGAGGTTGCTATTTACAAAATGATAACAGTGGTTTATCATGATAATAAGTAGATAATTCAGTGATAAGCTAATCACTACCTGTATATTGGTGTGGATCTGGTGTAATTTTCTAAATTTTGACACAAATCAGCTGTTTCTTCTGGCCTTTATAGTGTGTGGGATTTATTTCCAGGGAAAACATTACAGCCAGGAAGAACATGTTTTCCCTGTAAATGTGCATGAAAATGTGGAGGGGGGGGGGGGGGTATGAACAATTTAACACTGCTTCAATTAAGCCTTTAACAATTTAAAGTGACCTTGACCTTAACACTGCAATCAGCAATTTCAAATGAATGGGAAAACATTTTTGCCCATCCCTGCAATACATGCAGTCTTACTTTATAAAAGACTTCAACTTTTAGAAAGTATGACATTTTTTATCTAAAATACTATTAAATAGCTTAAAATGAAAATGAATCATACAGAATTCCATTATAGTGAAAATAATATTTTATGAAAGAGTTATAAACAGTTATAATGAACAAAATAAAGGTTTGGGCAAAATAGCAAGAAATCTGTTAAGTAATCTGGCAACTGACAACCCCTTAATGGTTTAATATTCACAAGAGTGTTGAAAACTCTTGCTCCAATTTTGCCATCCATTTTATGATTATCCGAGACTGTAACACAGAAGCAGTTTGACGCACAATCAGAACACTTTAAGTTTGGTATGGTAATAGGTCCCATTATATAAATTCACAAACAATTTTCTCCTAATAATATACATCTACAATGATGTATGGTTCTAAAATGAGCCTAACGTTACTCTTTGCCAACAAAAATGTTGGCAACACATAGATACTAGTTTGTCTTTGAGCATTTTATCGGTCAGGTTTCTTTAATAAATCTCGACTACAACTCATCCTGAATGAAACGTTTCATTCTGACTTCAAAGTTATCTGGCTATCCACGTAATTTGGCATGTTGTTCAAATAAACAAAAGGATAAGCTATGTGATGGCATATTTTGTGATATAGGCGTGCTATATAAGAAATAAAGCCCACACTCAGATAAGAACTTATTGCCAGGTGAAACCAAACAGCTGTAAACCTGCCAGTCACCTAAACTTACCTGCAAAAAAAAATCCCTAAAAATAAAACAGTAAGAGGATGAAAAATTTAATCCTTAAAATTAACAGTTACAGGACTTTTTATATTACCCTTGCAGCAAAGATGCAATATCATCAATATCTGTTAGGACCCAACTATTTTCTAGATATCTCTTATTGTTAAGAACTATTCCCGAGTCTTTTTAATAAATAAATTGAAAAGGCATTATTTTACATGCTAAATTTTCCCTCAAACATCCTTGCTACATTTTCATGTCAAAAAAATTAAGACTTACTATATTATCACCTCTGGTGGTGACAGTGATAAAGATTTTATATGTGTTACCTATTATCGTTCATGTAATTCACTATAAACGTTCTAACCCAGAAAGTCAGTCACAAAAAGGAACTCTGCTATTTTTAGTAATAGCAACCTTGACCTTGACTCAAGTATCCCCTTAAACTAAGGTCTCCATATAAGCTTGCTATACACAAAGTTTGGCCGGAAAAGGGCATTCCAAACTGGTTACTGCCTTAGAAGTATAAATTTAAAGCACAATTCTATAATAATTAAATGTTGACCTTGACCCTTCTGCGCTCCTATGTATTCCCAAAGTTTTATTTCAATATACAAATCTAATCTAAAGTTACTGTGCTGAAACTGGCTTTTTTTTCTATTTTTAGTAACAGTGCCCCTGATCCCACCAGCCACAATATGCCAATCTGAACTTTAGATATTTTGACAAGAGAAACCCTCTGTTTAATGCAAGCCTGCATAGCCACAAATCTAATGAACATTTTTTTCTTCATTTTTTTACCTACTTTATAATTATCTGGATGTTTTACTTCAAGCAGTGAAGTGCCAACTCTTTTATCTTCTTTCATTCATTTTCTTTTCATTGATGATAGAAAGACAAGTTTATTCTTCTGGAAAGTGGGCTTTGCCAGAAACTGTAATTCACAAAATAACAGCAAATTATTCAAGTATGTGATACCTTTAATGAACCAGTCATTCTTGCAAAAAGAAATGCATGCATGAAATTCAACACTATTCAAAACAGAATAGAACACCTTTAAACAATGCATGCATGTACAACATAATCAAGTAAAAAATGTACCTAGTAGTCTACTGCTGAAATTATGTATTTCTCATTACTGCTGAAAATTCTGTTATATGTACTTCTTATTACTGTTGAAATTATGTACTTCTAAATTTACTGCTGAAATTTTGTGCACATACATTAATATTTTACTTGTAATTTTAAAAGATCATCTGCATATAAAATGTATAGGAAGTAAATATCTCTTTTGATATGTGAACTGACTGGGCCTTAAAAAAACTGATTGCAGAAAAATTTCACAACAAATGTACTGATAAAGAATTTATCAGGCAAATCCGCCTTAAAATTGTAGTCTAAAAGTCAAGTTCAAAGTCACTGCTACGGAATTACTTACTACCAACTGCGTTATTTCACACACGTACAGGTTCATAGATAATGGAACTACATATGGGCATATGTCTACAAAAGTTCAACCTTAAATATAAACATCTTAAAATACGATAGTCCGTATTTTTAATTCAAATTTTCGTCAAGATTGAATTCTGTGTCAGTTTTAACAGATGTAAATATGGTAAAAAGTGTGGTCTATGAATTATCAAGGCAGGATTTTAAGTGAAAATTTTTTCTAGGAAAACTTTAATTTAAGGGTCACATAATTATAAGTAAGTGATATCAGACCCGGGGCTAGCCAAATTGCTTATTGTCAAATCTATGACAATATAAATTTGTATGGTCTGTGAGATTACCCAAAAATAACAACAAAAAGTACTTTTCAACATGATATCTTAAAATACAGGAAAAATGCTCAAACTACTGTGTTAAAATATTAATTCGAGTAATATGCCTTTTTCATTCGACCTCTGAATATTCTAACCAGCAGGGAAGACAAAATTTTGCAAACTTGGCATAAATAGCCTTTATCCAAATTGACCATCTCTCCCTCTATTTCATCTTAGTTTTATGACCTATAACTGGAAGAATTATATCTACATAAAAAGTGATAAGAAATTTGTCTATCTTAAGACTGGAATGTAATTATGTCATCTTGCATTGTGATAAATATTAACCTGTGTCTTGTCACCTGAACAGGGACAATTGTTGGGACACTTAAAGAGCCTTTGATAGTGGAACTCTGCAGCATTTTTGTTATAAACAGTTAAACACTAAGAGAAAACACAATGCTCAAGTTGTCCCAAAGTCTGGCTGGTCAGTCGGTACAGGATGGAACTGTTGCCACTGACGGTAAGGCAGCTAGGATAAAACTTTGGTATAAGAGATAGAACTTTGGTATAAGAGATAGAACTTTGGTATAAGATAGAAGTTACTGTTGCCAGTTGGTACAGGATAGCCAGTAGTTAAAGGATAAATATATTGCAAGCTCAGGTACAGGATACAGCTTTGGTTAGTTGGTATATCGGAAAAAACTGTTGCCAGTTGGTACAGGATAGACCTGTAGCCAGTTGATACAAGATAGAAATGTTGCGATTTGGTATGGGATAGAACTGTTGTGATTTGGTACAAGATAGAAATGTTGTGATTTGATACGGGATAGAACTGTTGCCAGTTGATACAAGATAGAAATGTTGAGATTTGGTACGGGATAGAACTGTGCCAGTTGGTACAAGATAGAAATGTTGTGATTTGGTACGGGATAGAACTGTTGCCAGTTGATACAAGATAGAAATGTTGTGATTTGGTATGGGATAGAACTGTTGCCAGTTGATACAAGTGAAGAAAGAAATGTTGCGATCTGGTACGGGATAGAACTGTTCCCAATTGATACAAGTGAAGACAGAAATGTTGCGATTTGGTACAGGATAGAACTGTTGCCAGTTGGTACAAGATAGAAATGTTGTGATTTGGTATGGGATAGAACTGTTGCCAGTTGGTACAAGTTAGAAATGTTGTGATTTGGTACAGGATAGAACTGTTGCCAGTACAGGATAGAACTGTTGCCAGTACAGGATAGAACTGTTCCCAATTGATACAAGATAGAAATGTTGTGATTTGGTATGGGATAGAACTGTTGCCAATTGATACAAGATAGGAATGTTGTGATTTGGTATGGGATAGAACTGTTGCCAGTTGGTACAAGTTAGAAATGTTGTGATTTGGTACAGGATAGAACTGTTGCCAGTTGATACAAGATAGAAATGTTGTGATTTGGTACAGGATAGAACTGTTCCCAATTGATACAAGATAGAAATGTTGTGATTTGGTATGGGATAGAACTGTTGCCAGTTGGTACAAGTTAGAAATGTTTTGATTTGGTATGGGATAGAACTGTTGCCAGTTGGTTCAGCATATTATGTATTTGGTATTTATATAGGGACAACAGAGGTTTACATTATATTCAATGTATAAATCTGCATGCAGTATGTCTGCCTAACTTGTCTTTACCAATGATGCATTGCTATATATACTAACCATTTACCATTTACAATACAAAAAAAAGAAACATTGGGACTTCAGAACTGACCTGACTTGAGCTGACATGATGGACATTGTCATTTGGTTGTGTCAATTTGTCTACTTTTTTCCAGTATTTTACCTACTGTGGAACCAAGATGAACATTCCTGATTTCTAAGCTGTTTACCCCATGGCAGTACTGTATGTGGGCTTGTAATTAACGTGTCCCCAAACATTACATGAAACAGACCAAATGTGCAAGAACCATGAGGAATTTGGATCCACAAGTGTAAAGCTCTGTGGCATCCCATCTGAAATGAATCAAAGTATAACATTTGTACAAAGCAATTTCTGTTTTCTACATATAATACTTCCCTATGAAAGACAACTTATTTATTTACCTAACAAACTTAACATCTTTTACTGTGCTAACAAGATAAAACTTTGCCAGGGAAAATAATAAATAAATCTTTTATTGCAGATTTTGAACCTTGGGTTATTTTGCTAACCTTTTGGCCATGTTATCAACAACCTTCTGATCATCTAAGATTAGTTTTTGTAATATAATCAGCAATTTCCCATGAAAAGTTCAATGCTCTTGACCAGCTTCGTCAAAAAGAGAAGAATATTGTTCCCGATCTTGGAAGGACATTACTTACCTATGTCTACATAATCAAGTGGACCTGCAAGCACCTGGGTGATAATTGGGTTCAGAAATGGGATAATCAACACCCATTCTCCCTGGGGGTCCATTGACAAGCATTTGTTAAGTTTTAAGGCTGTGAAACATTGTTGGTAATATAACACAGACATGTAATTTTGTAAATAAAACACCATTGTTAAACATGCATTCAGCTTAATAGGTAAAAATATCACTGGGCTTAGGGCTAAAATATCCATTTACAAAGTAAATCCAGGACAAAGTCTGGTCATTGCCATTTGCTATTTACTATTTCTAAATATACTTTTCATAAAACAGGTTAAATAAATTTAAGACTTGTTCAAAATTTAAATTTAAAGTCATTGTGCAGCAAAAGTGGCAAATATTTTCCTTTCAATTTTGACATGCTTCAGATGTTCTTTGATCAAGAACTATGATTTAAAAAAAATGTCTATCTAAATACATTGTGTTGGTCAATGACATGCCATTACATAGTATTCACTGAACTGATTCTTTTTTCAAACAAAAATTAAATTTACTAAACTAATAACATCATCTGTGACTGGAAGTCATAAAGTAGCAATTTTGTCAAAAATTACTTCTGATTAATGATACTCCAGAAGTTAGCGCATTCTCAATCTCCAGAAGTACTGCATTCAGAAAATACTATTATTCTGGAAACACAATTAATACTTAAAATCAAACTTATTGGCTGTCCTGTCAGTTATAGACAAATTCAAATGTCAGACTGAAAATTGAATTTTATGAAAGGGTGAAAAGCAGATAAATCTCCAATCTTTCTCCTCTCTATTTCACTCAAACCAGACATTTCAAATACAAAAGGAATGATAAGTATATGACAAACAATAGGTTGGAACTGAGCCATTTTTGATAGAGATAGGATCTTATTTACTTTTATTACATTTCATTCTTTATAGTGAAGGTAATTGGGGTTATCTGTATCTCTATATATTATTATACTTTCTCAGGGTGTGTTTTAAATAGGAAAGTTTCTGCTAGGGTTGCTGGATGATGTCCAAGGCTGCATCCTTCCAATACTAACACATTGTTGGACAATAAGTATGTAAAAACTGTTCTTGGATTCCACACAAATGCTATGTGTTCTCCACAAGCAATTGACAACATCGCCACTTCAGACCTGTTAAATCATCCTAGAATAGACACCAGCTTTGATGGAGCAAGTATAAGGTTGAAATTTAAGTCTATCGAGACACCTAAGTAAGCTAATTTAGGCTACATATTTACCCACTTTATTGAGGCCACTGCGACCTTGACCTTTGACCTACCAACACCAACACAATAAGGAACATCTATTGACCACAGGATATCTTCCTATGAATTATATAATTATAATAAAGTCTCATAACTGTAGATCAAAGTATTCTTCACTTACTAAGCAGAAACCATTTTCTGTCTCAATGTCACTGCGACCTTGACCTTTGACATACTGAACCCCAAAATTTTATGAGTCATTTACTGACCTAAGGCAATCATCCTAGGAAGTTTGACAACTGTATGCAAAAAAATGGCATTCTTCAGTTAATGGGAAATAATTTTCAGTCTAAATTTCATTGTGACCTTGAACTTTGATCTCTTGACCCCAAAATAAACAGGATCATCTAATGAACACAAGCAATCATCCAATGAAATTTGATCATTGTTTACCCTATTGATCAAAAATGGTCTACCAACAAGCGGACAGACAATGAGCAGAAAAATTTACCCCCTCTACTTTAAAGGGAGGCATAAAAAAGTAGCAAGTTCATAAGCAATTATCTAACATTGAAAATTTGGAGACAGTGACATGTTCAAAGAGATGCACATGCTGTTTGAAGGTAGAAATGCTGCACCAGTATCATAGCAATGGGAAAATAATACTGGGTGGGCCAGTGACTATATACACTGTGGCAGAAGGTCTCTCCCATCAGAAATACTTCAGAAAATGCATATATAGTTTACATTTGCTTGCAAAAGTGATATAGCAATGAAGTAACATGTTAATATTTATAATGTAATACAGTAATTTAATAGTGGGTAACAATATTTTGTCAACATTTGCATTATATAACATAATTATACATTCCATTTGATATCGGCCACTTGTTACCACAGTTAAATATGCAGTATATGAGTTTTTTCTGTATAGCAAGCACTGTGAACTGTGGTCTGTCAGCCGCTTCCTCTGCAGAAATCTGTTCTAGAAATAAGTACAGTTCTAGAACTGTTTCTGAACGTAACAGAACAGTATTAGAAGTGTTCCGTAACTCAGTTCTAGAACAATTGCTCTAGGAACTGTTCTGGAACATTTTATTGTACAAATCAAGAACATTTGCAGAACAATATTTGGTTCTAAAAGTGTTCTTAAAATGTTCCAAAATAAATTCATGACCTATTCTGTGATTTACAAGTTCTACAAATGTTCCAGAACTTATTTGTAGAACATTTTTAGAACATTTCAAGGAAATATCAATTTCTTCAAATGTTCTACAAATGTTCTGAAACAAAATTCTAGAAGATTTTGTCAAATCAAGTTCTGCATATGTTCTAGAAACGATCTGCAACAGAATTCCAGTACACTTTTAGAACAGATAAGGGATTTATGTTCTTCAAATGTTCTATACAATAATTGTTACACAAAAATTTAGAAAAACCTGTATAACTAACTTCTGAACTGTTCATTCATTAAACATAAAACTTAGGTTTATTACCTTTTACAATAAATAAATAACTTCATGAACTTTTCATTAATGTTCATGAACATTAAATTTATAATGTCACATGATCAGTTTCCATTATTTTGTTGCATGCTGGGAAATTTTTTGCACGTGATTCAGCAACTTTTGAGAAGTTTGTGTAGCAAATAAGAAGGAAATAACTATCATACTACAGTTAGGAATTGTTTAAAAGGAACATGAGTATACTGAAAATCAAATAAGTAATTATGGTGTTGTCATAAATCATTCATTTTAAAAAAAAAAAAGTCCTTTTAAAATGTCACAAGTTTTCACGACCCTGAAGCAAAGCTAGAACATGCATCTGAATTTCAATCTTGAGATTAAAGTAAATTATACATTGTTTAACTTAATGTTTTGTATTTTATACAGCAATTGTTTACTTCTTATTATGCTCCCAATCCCACTCTAGTTTACTGTTTTACTCAACATGTCAATGCCCTGCGAAATAATCTGGAATAGTTCTAGAACTATACTAACATTGTTCTAGAATAAGTGCTCTAGAACAGTACTAGAACAATGCACATTAGTTCTAGAACATTTAAAGAACAGTTCTATTACATTAAATGAGACAAATCTGTCCCTAGAATGTTCTAGAACTGTTCTGTTACTTTTTTTTTTTATCAGTTAGTTCTGGAACATTTCAGGGAAGATCTGTCCCATTTAACGTTGTAGAACTGTTCTAGAACAAATGGTCAGAACAGTTCTAGAACATCTGTCCCTGAAATGTTTCAGAACTGTTCTAGAACAACTGATAAAAAAAGTAACAGAACAGTTCTAGAACATTCCAGGGACAGATTTGTCTCATTTAACGTAATAGAACTGTTCTTTAAATGTTCTATAACTAATGAGCGTTGTTCTAGTACTGTTCTAGAGCACTTATTCTAGAACAATGTTAGTATAGTTCTAGAACTATTCCAGATTATTTCGCAGGGGCTCACAAAGAAGTCATGGGTTTGAGTCATGCTTAGGTTTATAACAGCACCTCCTTTAATCAGACCCAAACCATTTCTTCCAAAACCTCTATGTGTTAGAGATTGAGATACACCCTAAGTATGAACTGAATAATTTTGTACGCAACAATGACTATTCTTCATCTATGATCATCAGAAATTTGTTAAAATATTTTATTTCTTTTAAATTAACCAATATCTCCCGCCCATACCTATTATAAAACATACTGAAATTATGGTTGTTGGTATGTTATCTAGAACATTAGAGATAATTTCATGCAACATAAGATGCAGGATGGGAATATAACACCCTTATCATGATGTAATCCAACCCATTTTTCTAAATATACTTACACAATCAGGACTTTATTACAAATCTTTGTAATAATACCATGTTTATCTTGTCTTTATTGTTATAGACAACAATTCAGTATCTTTTTGTAAGTTTCTTTTGAAACATACATAGTTTACATACCAACAGTGGCTTTTCAAAACTTTTTCCGCAATTTTATTTTAATAAATATTACATAGATCATTATCTTTATTATGGTTGCATAACTAAAATAATTCTTTTTTTTGTATATTCTTGTGCAGATCATATATTTTAAGCATAAGGATGGGTTCTGTACTCATCTTGGGACTGCAGGCAATACGTCAACTTTTCATTCATTTTAAAGTTTTATGGCAAGGAAGCTTCTTATTATCACTTAAATTTATTCTTAACTGCTGCCCTGAGCTATCACCATCAAATGTTGCATAAAGATTGGTCTAGCTATGGAGAAGACATCTTGTGATTATGGATAAGGTATCCCAAAGGTCAAGGTCACTGGAATCAGATACTATAAAAAAAATTGGTTTTATAGTTAATTGGCACAACTACTCACATCTACATACAATTCAAAGTGCAAAAATTTCACATCTATTAGCAAGCGTTTTTTTAAGTCAAGCACACTGTTCTGACAGCTCATTTGTTTAATACACTGATTGTATACATACTGGGGAAAAAACACTTGAAAAGATGTCCACAATTCACTACATTTTAATAGATACTTTAATTTGACATCATCTAGGGGTCCTCTAAGAAGATTGTTCAAATTATACCCCTAGGGTCAAATATTGCTCCGCCCTGTGGGTCACATGGTTTACATAGACTTATATAGGGAAAAACTTTGAAAATCTTCTTGTCCAAACCACAAAGACTATGGCTTTGATATTTTGTATTGTAGCATCATCTAGCAGTTCTCTACCATGTTTGTTTAAATTATCCCTGTAGGGTCAAATATGGCCCCGCCCAAGGGGTCATATTGTTCATATAGACTTATATAGAGAAAAGCTTAGAATCTTCATGTCCATAACTTACATCATTCAAATTTGGACCACATGTATAGTTTTGAGTGGCAAGATGAACCTTGACATGAGTTGACCTTGATCTTGACCTAGTGACCTACTTTCACATTTCTGTAGCTACACCCTTCAAATTTGGACCACGTGCATAGGTTTGTGTACAGAAAAAAATTTTGACCTTGTAATTGACCTAGTGACCTACTTTCACATTTCTGAAGGTACAGGCTTCAAATTTGGACCATTTGCATAGTTTTGTGTTCCGAAATAAAATTTGACCTTGATTTTGACCTAGTGACCTACTTTCACATTTCTCAAGCTACAGTCTTCAAATTTGAACCACATGCATAGTTTTGTGTACCGAAATGAACTTTGACCTTGAAATTGATCTAGTGACCTACTTTCACATTTCTCAAGCCACAGCTTTCAAATTTGGACATTATACACATTGTTTCGGTCCAAAATGAAATTTGATCTTGATTTTGACCTTGACCTAGTCTGGAAATTTGGAACATTCAAAAATGGCTCAGTGGATGGTGCCAAGATCACTCTGTAATCTCTTGTTAGGTTAATAGGTTAAAGGTCAAGGTCAGATTAAACCAGAATGGTAGAACCTTTGTTTACAGTGAGCATATAATTTCTGTTCCTTGTGCAATTACTGAATGCATCAAGGGGGGGGGGGGGGGGGGGGGGTGCATTTTGTGTTCGACGAGCTCTTGTTATTACTGGTCATAGGGAAAAATCAAGACCACTTTTCCGTAGTACAACATGCATGTTACATCCAATTTTCAGGTGTATTTTGACCTATCTCTACTGGTGCGGATTTTTTTTTTTTTTTTTTTTAAGATTTACGTTCCTTTGTTGTTACTTTAAATAACTTATACTGTAACTTTTTGCAATCTCTTTTTTATCTGGCATAAATGTTTGCTTCAATGAGACAAGGAGTGTCATGTACAACTCCAGTCCTTTTGATAGCTAGCCGGTTCGACATGTTGCCGGTGGGCATCCAGTGTTAAGTACATGATATTTTAACTGCATTCATGCAATAAAAATCTGTCATATGTAACACTGAATTTTAAATGAATATCCACTGAAAAAGTAGTCATTTCATTCCGTGATGGGTAATTGGTAATTACCTGAGCCTAGAAAAAAAATGAAATTGATGAATCATAATTATGTAATACAAACATAACAGTGAAATCATTAATTTTCACAGGGGACTTATTTTCGCGGATTTCTTGCTTGATCGAGTCTGTTTGTACATTTTTTCCCAACAGCAAAGTAACAAAACAGTAAATTTCCAATTCATCATAACAGCGAAATTCCTAATCGTTCTTTGTTGATACACAAATCTTGTTCCTTTGGCCAAAACCATGAAATTTTGTGCCCTTAGAATTAATTGATTTCACAGCAAATACATATATCCAAAAGTATTGTAATATACTAAATGTCTATATAGGGGCAAAAGAAGTAGACAAAACAGTGCCTTATATACAACACATTTTAATAGTTAACAGACTTGTTAACCCTTCTTTGATCTTATGTTTTCAAGATACATCAAAATCCCTCCATGCATGAAGAAGAAATTCTCTGGACAAAGTTGTCATTCTTGTATCCTTTGACCTCTAAGTGTGACCTTGACCTTAGACCTAGGGACCTGGTTCTTGCACATGACACTCTGTCTCATGATGGTGAACAATTGTGCCAAGTTACATCAAAATCCCTCCATACATGAAGAAGAAATGCTCCGGACAAAGTCATTTTTGAATTTGACCTTTGACCTGTAAGTGTGACCTTGACCTTTGAAATAGGAACCTGGGGTTTGCGCATGACACTCCGTCTCACTGAGGTTAACATTCATACCAAATACAAACAAGATTGCCCCAATTGCATGTCAAAGTTATGGTCCGGACAAACAAATCCGGATGGATGGATGCACATACACCGAACAGCCATTTGGACAACTATGTCTTCGCTCCTGCAAGTGGGCTCGACAAAAACTAAATGAGTTTTTAAATAAAAATAATTATATATTTTATATTTATTAAAAGTTAAGTATATGCGAACAAGACCCTTATACTTCCCAGTTGACTTAAAGTGTTAGGTAGGCGAATCAAGTAATATATGAACATTTCATCACCTTAATTCCAGAAGCGTACATTTTTTTTCCGTTTTGAGAAAAATGCGTTTAAAGATCTGACTCAGGAACATAAAGGAACATAAAATGGGTAAGTAAGACATTTGTGGCATAGCAATTTACCTCTTCATGTTTGAGCTACACGTATATAAGTTAGTGCAGGTTGTAGAGCGCTTGAAGATTAATCCACAACACCATGCAAACACACTCTTTTGTCAAAAATGAACTTATACGCTTCTGGAATTAAGGTGACGCTTTGATATACTTGGCGAACATTGACATACACTTTTTTACAATACTGCACTTCGATAAATGAAATACTGACTACTTAGAAAGCTATTTCATACAGAGAATTAAGCTTCGGTTTATAGCTTCTTTTTAAAAACAATGAGTACTAAACAATAAATTTCTGACTGATCAATCATTTCACTATTCAAATTATTTCATTAATTGCATAAATAAGAAAAAAAAACAGTCTGCATAATCCTTTGATTCATTTGTAATAATCATTTAAATATTATATTCAATCAAGCTCGCAGTATTCTTAAGAGTGTGACATAATTCTGTCACAGTGTACATAATGATGCCCTGATACTAGGTTAATTACTTGCAACACATTACGTCAGTGTAATCAACTACTGTCAAATATCGTGAGCATATCAAACATAAACTGTCATACTGAATGCCGGAAAAAACCCCGCAATTTTAACATGCAAATAAAGAACATAATACTGTGAAATCATTAATATTCGTGGATTAATTTTCGTGGATTTCGTGGTTGAGTCAATCCACGAAATTTGATCCCATCGAACGTGTAAAATTTCCATTAATTTTATGTTCAAAAGTTGAAATCCACGAATTCATATCCCCATGAAATTGCCGTCTTGACAAAAACCACGAAATTTCATGCCCACGAAAATAAATGATTTTACAGTAATATGCCTGAAGTCTCTGGATTTAATTCATTGAAATGCAGTAAAAATGAAAAAAATAATCCCAAATTAATACATACTTGGTTGATCGTTTCCAAACAAGGAAACTCGAAAGATAATTAAAAGTAAACTTGAGAGGTAATTAATAGTATGTTTCAGATTTTAATGTATAAATTGACTTTAATTATATGATCACTGACTCTAGGTTACATATTTAAAGTTCAAGAAAACAGAAAGTTGTTACTGTATTTTGCAGAAGACAACCATTGACTTTTGACTAACATATAAATATTTGTTATTTCCAGAAAAGATTGCAATTATGAGAAAAGATCTAAGCTTGTAGTTATGCATAATCATCCTGTTTAATGAAGAGATTTTAATTGATATTATGAGAAAAATCTCATTATTTCCAGAAAGGATCTCATAATCATGAGAAAATGTTAATATACTCATTTTGTTATTATGATAGAAGGTCCCATTTATGTCTTGATTTCTTTAATTAAGTTTAATATGGTAACCTTTTGACCAACTGGCCCAAAAATCAACAGAGGCCATCCTCTGATAAAGACCTAGCAATAACTGCCTATGAACTTTTATGGTTCTAGGCCAAAAAGTTCCCATGCAAGATACTGAGTGGAAAGAGTTAAACTTTCTAAGTTCAGGCCTCTGTGACCTTGACCTTTGACATGTTAGCCTTGAGGTTGATAGGAATCAACTTCAAAACCAAAATGCCAACCAAGCTTGAAGGTTCCATGTCATATATTTAAATATAAGGCTCTCAAACTATTGAATATTACATAGCTTTTACTCTATGTTCAACCCCATTTTTTGCCTGATTACAATATGTTTTCTGGTAGTCAAACCTGTCTATAAAGACCACCCTTGGGAAAGCCAAAATGTGGTCTTTATTGGGAGGTGGTCTTTATTCACAGGTTAAAATACACTGTAAATGTTAAAATGGGGAACAAAACATGTGGTCTTTAAAGCCAGGTGGTCTCTGTTCAGAGGTGGTGTATTTTGAGATGTTTTCATGTAATTACTAGATGTTTTCTCATGATTGCTAGATCTTTTCTTGTAATTATGAGATCTTTTCTTGTAATTATGAGATATTTCTTGTAATTATGAGATATTTTCTTGTACTTCTGAGATCTTTTCTTGTAATTTTGAGATCTTTTCACATTATAACTAGACCGTTTCTCTTAATGTTAACTTTTCTCATTATAATGAGACCTTTTCTCTTAATTCTCTTAATTATGAGAAATATATCACATAATTATGAGATAATATATTCGAGAAATATTTTTCATTCGACACAATTTGGCTTAAAATGTACAAATCTGAGAGTTAGCTTGCTATTAATAGGAAAGTGCATCGATTTAACAGAAGTTCTATTGAGTCTTATGTCAGATTGATACTTTTTTTAATGAAGATAAAACCAGACTACCTTGAAAACAGCACTTGTAATTATAAATTACTTGGAGGGTGGAGGGTGGAGTGGGAGGGGGGATGGAGAGAGAAAGGATTTAAGAAGGTAATCATTTTAAGTGTTGGTGATAGGAATGTTTTTTTGAGATTTTGGAAAGAATAGTTTTTTTTCAGTGTGTTTTGGTAGATTTGAAACAAGTGCTAGATTAATTAATTTAGGCTTTCATATTTTTGAGAAAACATAATCTTTGAAACAACAGGATTGTCAACTAATGGTGAATGCTGGAATGATATGACAATCCTAGTGTCACGGCAGCACTTACTTTGCATGGACAATGACAAGTAAAATGTACCTATCTCACATTACAACATGACCCAAATGAACAAGCATCAGGTGATCTAATTAGACTCTATAGTTACAGACCTATCACTAATGGTGATGAATACCCCCAGACAGCAGCTATATAATTGTCAGAGGAACAGGGGTACTGAAAATATCATACATTGCATTTGTATATTGTACAAGCAGAAAATGTACAAAGATGCACAAAAATGTTGTGCAAAACTGTGCAAGATCTACAAATTTCATTGCTGTACCTTAAAAAGAAGAAAGTAGAGGTCAGTAGGTCAAAATCAAGGTCACTGGAAGTCAGAAGGTCAAAATCAAGGTCACTGAAAGTCAGTTTTGAGATCACTGGTCAAAATCAAGGTCACTGAAAGTCAGTAGGTCAAAATCAAGGTCACTGAAAGTCAGTTGGTCAAAATCAAGGTCACTGAAAGTCAGTTTTGAGATGACTGGTCAAAATCAAGGTCACTGAAAGTAAGTAGGTCAAAATCAAGGTCACTGAAAGTCAGTAGGTCAAAATCAACGTACTGAAAGTCAGTTTTGAGATGACTGTGTTCAAAACTGTACATCTGGTCAAAATTTTATGGCAATATCTTAAAAAAGAAGAAAGTAGGTCAGTAGGTCAAGGGACCATGTAATCACTAAGGGTCATCAACTAGTTATACTTAACAGCATATGAAATATGTTAGAAAATTATCAAAAAAATTTTCAATGTAACTCTATTCATATTTGAAACAAATAAAGGGCCATAACTT
Organism: Mercenaria mercenaria; assembly: GCF_021730395.1. Taxonomy (NCBI): domain Eukaryota; kingdom Metazoa; phylum Mollusca; class Bivalvia; order Venerida; family Veneridae; genus Mercenaria; species Mercenaria mercenaria. The sequence goes on along the minus strand of NC_069361.1, from coordinate 116,495,912 downwards.
TGTGAAAAATATTCGAATTGAACGTGCTTCGCAAATGCACAACTACACTTGACATTTACCCCTCTAGGCATATTTTTTTTTTCAAGATTTTAATATTTTAGAATTTTTTATATTCTAATGTTGTCCTTAAACGTCACGGTATTTCATAATTTAGAAGCATTCCTGACAGATACCACAACCTGGGCAATGTTTACGTCATGCTACATTAATGAAACATTATAATGGTACATGTTTTACTCAATTTTCTCATCAAATTACGATGAATCAAAATAAAACGTAGCATAAAACCCCACAACTATCATGTCAGCGGAGGAATGATGTATCAAAAGCTACACAAAGTACGATAGAAACAACCTGAACGTTCGCACATTATATCCATCATTTGCACATGAACAATTTCAAATAATAAAATTGACTGAATATGTTCTAAATATGGTAATAATTTCAGCTTTGAAAGTTTTTGTACAATTTCATATCATCAAAATATATGTACATAATATCTTGTTTATGGCACATCTAATTTTTTCAGCCACAAATTATTCGTACTTTATTGCAGTTTCTTGTCCTATCATATCTCTTCAAATAAGTTAAAGGCAATGAAAATTACCGAGCGACTGAAACCAAGGATACATTTTTAATGTGAAGATTTTTAAAAAAATATAATAATGACAGCTTTCCATTAAAGTGATGGAGACGTCTTTTTTGCAAAATTGACGAAATGTTTCAAAATTAATGAATGTTTTCAACATCCTGTTCTGTTGATTTCTGAACAGAAAAAGAATCCTTCCGTCCTTGAACAGGAAAATGGGACAATGAACTTACATTGAGAGGTGGGTAAACATTTCACACAAGATCTATGATCAATATTTGCGCACTAAGACAAATTTTAAGACTCTTGTCCTTGATTCTCAGGTGAACAGCTTCCAGAACTAATCCCTTATATCTCAGAATACATCACAGTATCTTAACAACCATAAAATGTATTGTTCTGCTTATTCATTTCAAGACAAAAAACAAACAAAACAAGAGGGTCATGATGACCCTATAACGCTCACCTGTCAAACTTGACCTTGGAATCATCAAGAAAAACAGTCTGACAAAATTTCATGAAGATAGGGTCATAAATGTGGCCTCTACAGTATTAACAAGCTTTTCCTTTGATTTGAGTAGTGGCCTAGTTTTTGACCCCACATGACCCAGTTTCGAACTTGGCCTAGGAATCATCAAGATAAAAATTCTTAACAAGTTTCATGGAGATAGTATCATAAATATGACCTCTAGAGTGTTAACAAGCTTTTCCTTTGATTTAACCTGGTGACCTAGTTTTTGACCACACATGACCCTGTTTCAAACTTGGTCTAGAGATTATCAAGATAAACGTTCCGTGCAAGTTTGTATCAAATCAAAATATAAATGAAACCTCTCTATGGCTGAAAGGGCCAAAATAAAATTTTTTGCCCCTTTCAGGGGCAGTAACACTAGAACCCAATAAGGAATCTAAAGGAATTGAGATCTTATTGTGACTTTAGTTGTATGTAAGTGTGGTGAAAATTAAATGTAAAATGTCATTTCTATTGTGTTCACAAGGTAAAAATTAACAAATTTTCGCTCTTTCAAGGGTCTATCAGGGGCGGTAACTCCGGAACCTATGATTGGATCTGAAGGATTCATCACGGAATCCAAGACCTACTGTTGTTACAGATATTTTGCAAGTTTGTATCAAATCAAACCATAAATGAAGTCTCTATATGGCTGCAAAAGCCAAAATAGCAATTTTTGGCCCTTTAAGGGGCCATAACTCTAGAACCCACAATGGGATCTGGCCAATTTTCAAAAGGAACAGAGATATTATAACAATACAAGTTGTGAGCAAGTTTAAATAAAATCAGTTGCAAAATTTGGTCTCTATCGTGTTCACAAGCCAAAATAGCAATTTTGGTCCTTTAAGGGGCCATAACTCTGGAACCCACAAAGGGATCTGACCAGTTTTCGAAAGGAACCGAGATATTATGCCAATACAAACTGCGTGCAGTTTGATTAAAATCGATTACAAAATGTGGTCTCTATTGTGTTCACAAGAAATTGTGGACGGACGGATGACGGGTGATCACAAAAGCTCACCTTGTCACTATGTGACAGGTGAGCTAAAAACCCATGTTTTCCAAGAACTATAATAACAAGCAATTTCATGGATCAGTATCCCCCTCCAAATGGGCGCACAAATTCCATCACATTCCATTACTAAAGGGCTATGATGGTCCTGAGGAGATTACCTGACCTTGACTGTTTGGCCTTAAATATATGTCATAATGACCCTAGTATGTCAAACTTATCCCAGATTTCATTGAGACAAACATTTTGACCAGGTTTCATATAGATTAGGTAGAAACTTTTGCCTCTAGAGCATTAGAAATACTTTTCTATTATTTTACCTAGCTGACCGCGTTTGGACCTTAACCCTCAGCCTGCTGGCGGCAAGTGATTCTGCCTTTGCAATCAACATCAGCCTGCAAATCCGTGCAGTCTGATCATGGTCTGCACTGTTCGCTATTCAATCGATCAGTATCTTTTTGGTAATCACCCCTTTTAACAGTTAATGGTACCATCCAATTTGAAAGATGGACAGGTTCATTATAGAAATTTAGCAGGTAAAGGTCAATAAAATTTATAAAGCCAAGTACTTAGACCGAAGTACAAAGTATGGCCTCTAGTGTGTTTTCAAATGTTTTTTCTATGATCTGACCTAGTGGCCTTCTTTTAAGTTCCGGACGACCTGCTTCTAATACAAGTTTGATTTCATAAAGACTAACAATATGACAAGGTTTCATGAAGAACAAGTAGAAAATAGGGTCTCTATAACGTAAACAAGGGTTTTCCAAGATTTGACCTAGTTTTGGACCATTCTGGCCAGGTTTCATATAGATCAAATAAAAATTTTGTTCTCTATAGGGTGTTAACAAGGTTTTTCCTATGATTTGACCTAATTTTTGACCCCAGAACTCCCAGATTCAGTCCTGGCATAGACTTTATAAAGACAAACAACCTGACAAGGCCTCATAAAGATCAAGTAGAAAATACTGCTCAAAGAGTGTAAACAAGGTTATTCTATAATTTGATTTGACCTAGTGACATAGTGTTTGACCCAAAAATGATCCAGTTTCAAACTTGACCAAGAATTTAAAAAGACAAGCATTAGCAATCAGACCAGTTTTCATATTACAGATCAAGTAGAAAATTTGACTTCAAGTATGTTACTTTTTTCCTACTAAATTACCTAGTGACTTAGTTTTTAAAGCCAAATGACTCCATTTCAATCTTTTCCGAGATTAAAGACAAATATCCAAGTTTTATCAAGACTAGGTTATAACTGTGACCTCTAGAGTGTTATTAACAAACCAACTGTAGACACCAGACTGGGCTGAACTATGGGTCAAATGATCTAAAAAAAATACTCCAAACAGTGTCTTAGAGAATGGAAAAAAACTGCAAAAGCTATTTGAGCCGTGCCATGGGAAAACCAACATAGTGGGTTTGCGACCAGCATGGATCCAGACCAGCCTGCGCATCCGCGCAATCTGGTCAGGCTCCATGCTGTTCGCTTTTAAAGCCTACTGGAATTGGAGAAACTGTTAGCGAACAGCATGGATCCTGACCAGACTGCACGGATGCGCAGGCTGGTCTGGATCCATGCTGGTCGCAAACCCACTATGTTGGTTTTCTCATAGCATGGCTCATTTATCTCCACTTTCAGCAGATAAAATTTAAACCCCTGTGAAAAAGGTTCATGAACTTCATGAATAAATATTCATGAGAGTCAAAATTTATGTTTCATGAATTTCTTTATTCATGAACTTGTAAAATAATACATGAACAAGTTCATGAATATTGAAATTCCTGAAACATAAATTTTGATTTTCATGAATTTTTATTCATGAACTATTTTTGTGGAAAAAAAAAGAGAAAAGAAAAAACAGGTTTCATGAACTTATTCATGAACAAATTCATTAACTAGTCAAGGTCACGTGGTAGGAGTGTAACAACATGAAACATGAGAGATCTGCATGTGATGGAATTCTTTGAACAATTTCGGTAGAGCTTGATACAAGAAAAATTCCTGTATAAAAGGTTCATTAACATTGGCCTTGTAGTTTCAGAGATGTTGTTTAAAGGAAATGGTAGGACAAACAGACAGCGATCCTTACTAGCTCAACCTGGCACCTTGTTCAAGGTAAGCTGAAAGTAAATTTCTGAACTGGCGACTGACCATTTGCAACATTCTAAGCACAGAGTCTTAAAGAGTACAATTTACAAAACTGAAGAATGCTATGGTTCACAACAAAGATTTATTTTCCCTTCATTGGTGTCATTCCATCCTCAACAAATGACATGTTGAGTAAAAACAGTAATCTAAGTTAACAGATGGATTGGGAGCATAATAAGAAGTAAACAATTGCTGTATAAAATACAAAAATATTAAGTTAAACAATGTATAATTTACTTTAATATCAAGATTGAATTTTAGATACTAGCTTTGCTTCAGGGTCGTGAAAACTTGTGACATTTTAAAAGGATTTTATATTTTTTAAAACGAACGATTTATGACAACACCATAATTACTTACTTGATATTCAGTATATTTTTGTTCCTTTTAAACCATTCCTAACTGTAGTATGATAAATATTTCCTTCTTATTTGCTGCACAAACTTCTCAAAAATTGCTGAATCACATGTGCAAAAAATTTCCCAGCATGCAACAAAACAATGGAAACTGATCATGTGACATTATAAATTTAATGTTCATGAACATTCATGAACAGTTTATGAACTTATTCATTATTGTAAAAGGTAATAAACCTAAGTTTTATGTTTAATGAATAAACAGTTCAGAAACTCACAATTGAGTTCAAGATCTGGTACTGAACTAGAAAAAGGTTTTGAATTTTAGTACTTTTAATGAACCTGTGTTCATGAACAATTTTGGTTCTTAGTCTAATACCAACAGTAACTGTTTAGGAACTGGTAAAGTTCTGTAAGTTCTTGAACTTTTGCAGTTTTTGAACCAATGGTCAAGAACCATCATTGTTCTAGAACCACAGTCTAAGAACTGTTATGTTGATTCAGGATCAGTTCTTTAAGTTCTTCAGAAGTACTTGAATGTTCAATGTTAATACTAGTTCTAGAAAATCTCTTACAGGGGAAAACCATAACCCTGTAGTTCCTGAATCACAATTTCAATCATTATCTGAATTTCATTTTCAAGTTCATGAATTTCTTAAATTATTTAATGGATTTTCTGAAATGTTCATGAACTACATTTATTTTCATGAAATGAAAGTAATATTCTTGAACTTGAGAGTTCATGAATTTAAGTAAGTGAACTTTGCCTTGTAGTTCATGAACTTTTTTGATAATTTATGAAATAATTCATGAATTCTTACAAATTCATGAAGTTCATGAACCTATTTCACAGGGGTAAGTACTATTATAGAAAATACAAAGGTAAAAATTCGTCAAGTCTAGTAGCCCTGCATTTTGACTTTTTCCCAAGAATACGCATATGCAGTAACAAATTGATGTGAAAATTTTGATTAACATTCAATTTGGTACACCTTTAATCAAAAATATATTTTCCTCAGTTAACAATAACAGCAAAAGTTTTGCCCTCCTGCAAAAACTAATTAAACTTAATCAACCAAGTTTAAGCATTATCTGCCAAAATCTGAACAAATTATGTCAAGATTATGCAAAACTGGGTCGTTAACAGCATATAATCCGGATCAGATTTCACAAAAAATTAAAAACAAATACAGCCTTTAACAATTATTTCATTCTGCAAAGATTTTGAAGGTGATTACCCTTTTCTTCAATCTCGGTCAACAATTACCAAGAGTACAAAACTGGGTGTTAACTGTTATGCTGGATTTTTTTTGGCATATCAAAACTTTGCTGAAACCTGTGCTAGTATATAAGAATCCATATCACTGGTTTTAGATGAAGACGAGAATATTCGGTTTGAGGGTAACCCGAGTAACCAAAGCAAGGTAACAGTTAGCTGAGAGCTGGATATTCCCATCTGATATCTACTACCAGTGGTAGACTATTTTTCTTGCATACCATATTTTACCAAATTATAGAAATTCTACCCAGATGCCCACATGTACCTCGGAGCACCTTGGGCCTTCCTCCTCCAAGCCCGAATGTTGCTATATGCCCTATAACTGTATTGTGTAGCAATAACCATACCTCCACATCCCCCACTCCCAACATACAAGTGGATCAAGTGTGTGTGTTCGGGTTTAATGTCTTTTTCAACAATTTTTCAGTCATATAAACGACGGTGTCTACTTGTAGCAGTGAGCACAATGCCCAACTTTATAGTGCTGCCTCACTTGAATATCACGCCGTAGACACATGAAATGATATCCCACCAAGTCGCATTATACTGACACCGGGCTGACCAGTCCTAGCACTATCCTCTTAATGTTGAGCACCACTTAGCGAGAAAGCTACTAGTACCATTTTTTTACGTCTTTGGTATGACACAGACAGGGATCAAACCCATGACCTCCCTCATTCGAAGCAGGCACTCTACCACTTAAGGCTACTGAGGTCACCGTCACTGGGATCAATAGACGTTTTCTTCAATAAATATTGTAAAACAAAACGATGCTGAAGTCTTCCTTTCTTGCTGATTCAAAAAATATTTTCACAAAGTGGCATCATTCTGTTTCTGTGTTAAAACATTGCTTCAAACATTTTCTCATGATCTGCTAAATAAAGTATCTAAAATTGTCATAACTCTGTATGTCATTCTACTTAATAGCTTATGTAAATGTAGTTATTTTTTATGTTAACAGACATATTCCCATTGTAAAATGCCTGTTTAGGATAATGATGTATAACTAACCAGCAGATGTCATATACTATATAAGTGCTGACGAACTGTACTATACAGTCCCTCTTCCAAATAAGGGCATATCCACTTATATAGGATACTCATACCTTTTTTCTTTTACTCTTTGAAGCATGCAGAATTTTCAAGATAACAGTCAAATTATGAAAAGTTGTAGAAAAAACGCAAAACTGCAGTGCATAGCAATAACAAATCTAAACCATACCGCACCCACATGATCTTCATTGTGAAGACAGTTTACAGGAAACTAAGGTAGGATTATCTTATGCTGCAGCAAACTGACGCAACTACTTTGGTGATTTTCTAGGCTTTTTATCTGAAAAAATAACAACAACAAAAGCAAAATTTTTACAGGAGCATAGGCCGAAGGACGTCTCTTGACACATTTGCCTCAGAGTTTTCTAGTTTCTAGCTATGTTCCCTGTGCAAAGGGCCTCTCTCCAAAATTAAACTTCAGCAAAATGAAACATAAAATCTTAAAATTACTCTGCCACATCAAAAATATCATAATTAATTTCATTATTTACGAAGGGTGTATCTGTTATTTCTGACACAATCAAAATACATTTACACTTATTACAAATTTAAACAATCAGTTACTATTTATTTCATTTCAAAACTAACAATTAAATTTTCATTTCACTAGATATTAACAATTAAATTTGATCATTTGGTATTGAAATTATGCCTGTTAAAATTTAATGTTCAAACGTAAGCCGGCATTCTTGGGACATTTATTGCCACTAAACCTCTTTCATAGAAAAGGTCGTCTATTGAAAATTCTGACAATTTAAAATGATGTCAAGGCCATGTATGGGTAGAAAATTGAATCTAATCGCTGCTTAAGAATTTGTTGATTCGAATCGCCCGGCATGTGGGCAGCGTCATGCACGCTTGACCCATGGTCAAACTTCACAAAGTGCACCTGGTATTGTTATGCGAATGAGAATTATTTGAAATACTATCTAACCCACACTCGAAAACACAATAAATGTCCAGCTCTATCTTTCGTCTCACTATAAAATATCCGCCAATTAAAATTCAAAACGCGAACTTTTCTATTGGAAAGAATGTGTTTGGACAGAGTCTAATGAAGATTAATAAAATTTAGAAGCTGTTTATAGTTTTGACCGAAAAACATGTTTTGACTCATCTTTCCATTATACAGCAAAATATTTAAATGACAGATGAAAAAATAAACACTGATATGGGCAATGACAGTGACCAAACCGAATCAAACACAACATTGTGTTAATTGTACTGCTAAGAACAGTACCTACTTCAGGCAAAAAAAGATACTTTTAAACAGTCTTTTTTTGGTCAGATTTGTGTTTTTTCTTTCAAAATCTTGTAATTGTGAATTTTGCTGTTCAAAAACTGTTAATTATACACTTAGAAATTTCTTTCACACTGCTCACAAATCCAAATATAATTAAAATTTCAATATAATGCTGATAATGCTGTAAAATTGAACATGCTCTGGAAGTCGAGTTTTAGTTTGGGAAGGGTAAAAATTTACACTTGAGTTATTCAAATATGTTTTAAATGTTGTGGTGGCCACATTCTAGATCTCAAACCAACAATATTGTACTTCTTTAGTTATCAAGTCAGTGTAATAAAGCAAAAGTCTGGGAGTGTTACAAATCTGGCCTGCTAGATGTACCAATGTTAAAGTGGGAAATGTAGAATGTAAAGAAATAATCATAGCAAAATGCAATGGATGGTTTTCCTGACTATAATTTAAGAATGACATATTTGTCATGCATAGGTGTACATAAAGGGTGTTTTCTAGATTCCGTGAGACACATGACACAACTATTGACTAACACATGGCAAGACATATGACCCGAATGCTATATATGATAGGTGTTTACCAAATCCCAATTTATCATGATTCAAAACATATGAAAGGGAATAACAACTTAAAAATGTCAAACATTTAAAACACATTTCCTGTACATTAAAAAATAAATCTGCAATTAATCATTTATTAATTACTTCAGGTAGCAATTACACGAGTTATTAGTTCACTAAGCATTGTCACATTTTATTGGGGATGGAAAGAATAAAATAACAAACACACTGCTACCTAACAATGATCTATTAATAATTCACACTCTTTGTGTATGAGCAAGTCAACTGACAAGATAATGCCTGGCCTGATAGACAAAGAAGGCGTAATGAAAACATTAGGCAATACCTGATGAAGACAAGGAGATGCCTGATGCCTGATGAAGACATGAAGATGCCTGATGAAGACATGGAGATGCCTGATGAAGACATGGAGATGCCTAATAAAACCAGTATAACAGAGATGCTGGATGAAGACAAGGAGATGCCTGATGAAGACATGGAGATGCCTAATAAAACCAGTATAACAGAGATGCTGGATGAAGACAAGGAGATGAATGATGAAGACATGGAGATCCCTTATAAAACCAGTATAACAGAGATGCCTGATGAAGACAAAGAGATGCTTGATGAAGACATGGAGATGCCTGATGAAGACATGGAGATGCCTAATGAAGACAAGGAGATGCCTAATGAAGCCAAAGAGATGCCTGATGAAGCTAAAGAGATGCATGATGAAGCCAATGTAACAGAGATGCCTGATGAAGACAAGGAGATGCCTGATGAAGGCAAGGAGATGCCTAATGAAACCAGTGTAACAGAAATGCCTCATAAAGCCAAATAGATGCCTGATGAAGACAAGGCAAGGAGATGCCTGATGAAACCAGTGTAACAGAGATGCCTGATGAAGACAAGGAGGTGCTGATGAAACCAGTGTAACAGAGATGCCTGATGAAGACAATGAGATGCCTAATGAAACCAGTGTAACAGAGATGCCTGATGAAGAAAAGGAGATGACTGATAAAGACAAGATGTCTAATGAAACCAGTGTAACAGAGATGCCTGGTGAAGACAAGGAAATGCCTAATGAAACCAGTGTAACAGAGATACCTGATGAAGACAAGGAGATGCCTGATGAAGACAAGAAAATGCATAATGAAACCAGTGTAACAGAGATGCCTGATGAAGACAAGGAGATGTCTAATGAAACCAGTGTAACAGAGATGTCTGATGAAGACAAGGAGATGCCTGATGAAGACAAGAAGATGCCTAATGAAACCAGTGTAATAGAGATGCCTGATGAAGACAAAGAGATGCCTAATGAAGCCAGTGTAACAGTGATGCCTGATGAAGATAAGGAGGTGCCTAATGAAGCCAAAGAGATGTCTGATGAAGCCAAAGAGATGCCTGATGAAGACAAGAATATGCCTGATAAAATAACAAAGATGCCTGATGAAGACAAGGAGATGCCTGATGAAGACAAGGAGATCCCTAATGAAACCAGTGTGACAGAGATGCCTGATGAAGACAATGAGATGCCCGATGAAGACGATGAGGTGCCTGATGAAACCAGTGTAACAGAGATGCCTGATGAAGACATGGAGATGCCTGATAAAGACAAGGAGATGTTTAATTAAACCAGTGTAACAGAGATGTCTGATGAAGCCAAACAGATGCCTGATGAAGACAAGAAAATGCCTGATGAAGACAAGGAGGTGCCTGATGAAACCAGTGTAACAGAGATGCCTTATGAAGACAGGGAGATGCCTGGTGAAGCCAAAGAGATGCCTGATGAAGACAAGAAGATTCTTCAAGAAGACAAGGGTATGCCTGATGAAGACATAAAGATGCATGATGGATGAAATTTAGCAGGGTATTAAGGGTTAAATCTACAAGACAGCTTGAAGCTACTGATTTTACAAAGGTCTATATATGCAGCATATAAAAGAAGCACATAGGAAGAGGCCCATACAGAAGATTGCTTCGGCAAGTATGCTGCCTCGTTAAATAAAGTTTTTATTATTGTTATTATTATTATTATTTATTATAAGCAGGAACAATAAGGATTATCCTAGCTTAGTATAGTTGATAGTTCTAAGAAATCAAGAAATCATACTAACATAAACGTGACTGAATTGCAGTTTAGTTAATGAAAGGTTAATTAAGCTAGTAATTAATGAATCAGGACATTTCAACATTGTATTGCATATCATTTAAATGTTTATAGTACAAAATATTAAAGCATTAAAATATAGGTTACTAGATTACTATTATAACAAGTTTTCATTATCATGTATAATTATGTTAATATTCTACGTCTGGCATAATACCCTAAGTTAATTCAGTTTAATATTGTAATTTTAATAACACAAGGAAGCATTGACAGTAACTGTTGTAAGTCACTCCTCTCAGAACACGCTATACTCTGGTGGCTCCTCCATGTAGACTAGTTTCAGAGTTCATTTTTAGACTTGTGACAAGAGTTACCTGAAGACATTCCCTCTCTTGGATATTTACTTTTTCTGAAGTGTATTTTTCTAATGGCATTTCATAGTCATTTACCATGTGAGGACTAACTGAACTTAGCTGAGAATGTTTCATATATTAACTTTTAGCCGGCTAAATTTCTAAAATAGACTAGTCCATCATTCAATTCAAGCAATACCATTCATTATTCAAAGGGGTGTTCACTGAAAATTTGCTGAGTGAATAGCAAACAGGGATGCACGGATGTGCAGGCTGATCTTGGTCTGCACTGGTCACAAAAGCAGAATCACTTGCCACCAGCATGCTAAAGGTTGAATAATAACGAATATTGACAAACTTTACTGCCATTTTGTGATTTCACACCAGCATGAAAATTATGCAGGTAATAGACGAGACAATTACATTAAGCAAAACACCATTTATATCTTCTTGGAAACCTTGGATAACCACACCATTTTAGTAATCTCCTGACCTCAAACAAACAATAGCTACAAAAACATATTATACAAACAAAAAATTCAAAGTAACTAAGTAAGTGAAAGACAAACAAGTAGTAAGTCATTATTTTGTGCAACTACATAATTATCTTATTGCATATACCCAGATGCCCACTGTGATGAAATTATGCACAGAGGGGCACCTGTGAGTGGTCATTACTCAAATTTGGATATATCTTCCTGTCAAAGTTGAAATGATTCTATCATCACTTAACTGGGCCTGTTTTTCAAACATTTATAGTCAAGTATATGGAAATTTTCTCTAAATATTTTGCATTCCTCATTGATATATTTTATTTATCAGACACTCTGTCAGACAAACTTAAAGCTTTAACGGTATTACAGTAAAAAGTGCCTATCGGACAATTCTCTGAAGACACGCACGCATACACACACAAACTAACACTGATTCTTTCCCTAAAAAAAATCACACTAAAAAACCTTTCATAGGACAATTACACACTAAATTGATCATTTTATCCACTGCAAAAATAGCCTGTCACTTTAATCAGACAGGACTGAAATAGACTGATGTAATTTGGTCAATGAATATCCATTCAACACCACATCAAAGGATTTATAGACAGTTAAAGTAATATGAAACTTTTAATTATTCCTGCTAAAAATATGATATCTTTGATTTTGAAACAGTTATCCTAAAGTAATGAACATGTTTAACCATTTATAAAAATATAGACTGCTTCTTATAATTTTAGTAATAATTCTTTCAACGAAAGAATACATCTTATAATATATTGCGGAATTGGCTTCTGGTCACAAAAAGACAATAAAAGATGTCCTCAGTTTAAATATAGAGTGTTTAACGATAATTAGACAATCGTTCAGTGCTCAAATGACTGTGTACACATCCATTTGTATCATATGAAGCGAAAATGCAATTTGTGATCACGCAAATACATTTATTATTTTGGCGTACCCAAATTTCGTCAGTGCACTTGATGGCACCAGTACCCATATTGTTTCTGATTTATCATTGCTCATGTTTTATTGATAAAACTCAATAGAGAGAACAAGCGGAAAATCCATATACAAATGAAGTAAAATAATATATTTATGTTTTCATTTAACTGACAGATTCATACATAGAATTCTTTTTTCATTAGAACTGATTTAACAGCTAGGAAAGAATAATTTATGACATAACCATCACAAACAGAAAAAGATGGCTATCTATATAAACATCAAACGGCAAGAATTAGAAAAAATGGAGTGTACTGAAATAACCCATTACTAATTAGCGGATGAATACACAATGTAAAAATTACATGAACTTTGAAGGTAAGGCATTTGGTGTAAAACATTTCATGAACTATTTTATAACAAGAGCTGTTTGAAGAACACATATGCCCCCAATGATGACCTGTCCGAGGTAACTGGATATCAAATTTTGTTTGCTGTGACCTTTGACAAAAACATGGGTCATCTTGCTAACTACAGGAAACTTCTTTTTTATATTAATTATTCAGCTGAAACATTTTTTAGTCTGGAGATCACTGTGACCTTGACTTTTGACCTACTGACCCCCAAACATCTGTGGTCATCCGCTGACCACAGACAATCACCCAACGAAGTTTAACAATTGTGGACCAAAGCCTTCTTAGTTACTGAGCAGAAGACACCTAAAGTCTCAAGGTCACTGAGATCTTGACCTCTGAATGACTGAAACCCAAAAAACAGTAAGGGTCATCTACTGACCACATGTAATCATTATGTGAAGTTTGACCACTCTAGGTCTAAGCAGGAAAGAGTTTTAGTCTTGATGTCAATGTGACCTTGACTTTTGATGTACTGACCCATTAATTCATAGGGGTCATCTACTGACACAAGTAATCATTTTTAATATGAAATTTGGCCATTATTCTATAGTTACTGATTTGTAGTCTAAATGGTTTACCCACTGACAGCTATGGGTAGACAGACCAGCCAAAAGACGATAAGCGAACAATATAACCCCTCTTCTTTGAAGTTGGGGATAACAAAACACAAGACTACTTCTATGAAAATTTCTTTGAACTATAATACCATTTCATTCATACATTATCATTTATTTCATCACCAAGAGACAATTTCAAAATTTGTCCTGCAAAAATAACTCTAGAAAAGAGATGCCTGTCTCTCCATATGGCTTAAATGTCTATTTAATATCTGACCATAGTAGACAGAAATGTGTTGACCCTGAACTAAGATGACCAAGTTTTGTTTTGCACATTGGCATGACGCAAGTTCAGGAAAATTCTACAAGGAGTTTATGAAATGGTAGCTTTTCATTTCTTTTGAAAGTTATATCATTATGGCAGACATTTATGCTAAATCATTGAAAATCCTTTTGAAGGATAAAAATAAATCTGGAAAGGCATATCAGATAATACATTCTTTTACATTTAGCCTGCTGGGGGCAAGTGATTTGCCTTTGGGCCGCCAGTGCAGACCAAGATCAGCCTGTACATCCTTGCAGGCTGGTCATGGTCTGAACTGTTCGCTTTTTCAGTCAGTAAATATTCAGTGATCACCCCTTTGAATCATAAGTGGTACTGCCCAAACTGAATGAAGGACCAACCCATCTTAGTAATTTAGCTGGCTAAAGGAAGTCTTATGGAGGAGTTTTTGACAGGGTGGCATGGTAAATTACCTGTGTAATTATTGTCTATGCAATGAATCCTGTTGTATGAAAGTAAAATTTAAGTGCTATCATGTCCATACTTTGTCCAAACCTCCCAGAATTCCAAACATGTGTGTTATTCACAGCAATTTTATGTTTTTGTAAGTTTAGACATCTTTTTCTTATTTTTTCAGGTTTCAGTATAAACTGTATACTACAGTACCAGGTGTGAAAGGCATTTATGTCCCAATGTATCTTTTGGTCTATAACATGATACATCCTGTAGTTTGTAGAGTTTCTGCCCTATGTGACCTATTCATTTGTCCTGTTAATGTTGATCAATTTCTGTTATTCTGTTTTCTTACACCAGTTACTGTATATTCTACTATCTGTAGGGAATTATTCTGATATTCTTGCTTCACACATTCTGACTTGATTATCAGCATTTTTTATCTGGAAGTAAAAAACAATCCTTTTAAAATTCAATTTTTAAAGTTTATGAATTTGTTTGATTATTTAGCATATACAAAAATAATATGTTAAAAGAAATTTTCAAATAAAAGACTCTTGATAAATGATTGATGTGTAAGTATATTCAAAATAAAGTAATTAAATGGCAAAATTATGGGTTTCTTTATTCAAACTAAATCAAATAAAGCCATTTTAGAAGAGGCTTTGCAAATTATAAATCAATATTGGTGTTTTACAACAGGAACCCATTGTCATAAAAAACTTCATAATATTATATATTCCTCACTTTAAATGCACAGAAAACAAACAAAACACCCTTTTTTTGCATTTTGAATAGTTATAAATTATTTTTGGAGTGCCGTTATTTTTCTTTTTAACTAAATATTGCTGAGGTTTGCACATGAACACTTGAAACAATCACCCCCAAGCTGGAAAAAAAACGTTCATTTCCATTGCATGAAATTAATAAGTTGTATTTTCAGGTAAGGTATGAAAACTCTAATATCTGTTTTAGTTTTGGCAGACCTACAGAAACTTTTAATTGTGGCCATACGTATTACAGCAACAAACTGGCTTAAGCTGAGAAGAGTTACGCCAAAGTTTCACAACCAAGCAATATTTCAGGCACAGTTGGTTTGCTAGGTTTGAATCTTTACACAAACTGGACAGCCAATCCGGGTTCTTTTAAGAGTTAAATATAGATGTACTGAGCTTTATCAAGTGCTGGCAAAATGACAATCTACTCACCCACTTATCTTGCCCGAAAACAAAAGCACTCAAATGATATTTAACAGTAACATAGTACACACTTGCACATCAAAGTTTCCCTTACGAAAATGAAACATGGAAACAAGCTGGCATTAAGCTGCAAGGTAACTGTCAATGATCTGGCAACAGTCTGTCAAAAAGAAAAGGTAACTGGAAATAATCTGACTCCTATATGGGAACAAACTTCCAAGAAAAAAAGTTTAGCTGAAAATAATATGGACACTATTTCCATATTATTTCCAGTTTCTGGGAATAATCTGCAAACTATATGACAATAAACTGGCTCATAACAATCAGCATGTAAACACACTGACAATATTGTCAGCTTGTTTCCAGTGTCTGGAAGATATCTGGCAGGAAAATGGCAAGAAACTGGAAATAAAAAACATAATTTCTATAATCGAATTGAATGAGTACTGAGCTACCAGCTTGCATACAAAAACTTAAGCAAAAAATGCTATGTGGAAAAAGGGGCTTAATTTTGGAAAAAATGTATAGTTATGGACCTGCTTAGTACATGTCAGGTCATGACATTGAACAAGTGTTAATTAGTTTCAATCTGTAATTTTGTAAAAAAAAAAAAAAAAAAAAAAAACACAGGCATGTCCAATAACTTCTATTCTTTGAATAATCGAGATAAAAATTACATAAGTGACAATATTGTATGGATTGGCTGTCTGTCTGACAGTACATTGGATATAAATTTACTCAGAGCAGATTCTGACAATACACTGGCTACACAATGGCAATACACTGGCAATATACCCATCTTAGCAATTTCACAGCAAAACAAATATTACAAGACACCTTATCAAAATGGCCAAGTGTTTGCATTTTTCCCTCCAAAACTATTTTCAGTTTTCAATAGTTTTCAGCACTGATGGGCACATTGTAAAGGTACTTTTTCATCATTATACAGTTACTTGTTTTCATTGTAACACAGATTCTGTCCGCAACAAGTATTTTTGCTAAACAGATACAGAAATTTTCAAAGTCATGTATTTTCGCTACCTGTAAAATTAAACTTGCAGATTTACATAATCTTTGTCAAATTTCCTTTGGTTTCAATATTATATTATTGATAACTGAAATATTGCAAATCTGAATTTGTATTAAAATTGAGTCACAAGCAAATGAAGGTTTTAAGTCACATTAAAATTCATATTAAACATTAATAAGGATAAATAGAAAAAAAATATGTACTGACACTAAACTGGAAACAAACTTCCCATACACTGACAATGCTATGACAATACAATGGTAATAAAGACAATTTTCCTAGGGGAAATAAAAAAAATTAGTAACACTGAGAATAAGCGATATATTGGGATACTAGTCCATCTTTAGCTCAGTAGGTAGAGCGTCGATCTACGGATCATGGGGTCGTGTGTCCGATCTTAGGACGGGGCTTATGTTCTCCGTGACTATTTGATAAATGACACTGTGTCTGAAATCATTAGTCATCCACCTCTGATTCATGTGGGGAAGTTGGCAGTTACTTACAGAGAACAGGTTTATACTGGTACAGAATTCAGGAACACTGGTTAGGTTAACTGCCCCTGTTACATGACTGAAATACTGTTGAAAAAACAGCATTAAACCCAAAACAAACAAACAAAACTAGTCCATCTGCCACACTAATGTATACCCGCTGTTACATGACTGAAATACTGTTGAAAAACGGTTGTTAAAACCCAAAACAAAAAAACCTCATGTATAAGTGCTCATAACTTTGTACTGCATAAAGGAATTTAGTTAAAACTTTAAATAATGATTCCAGTTTGCTAAAGTGTTTCTCTTGTCCATGTAAGAGAGCCTGGCATGTTGTGACTGACAATACAATGACAACACACTGGCAATATGCCAGTGTGTTGTCAGAAAAAATATTTCCAGTTGACTGGCTGTGCACTGACAATACAAGGACAACAGACTGGAAAGTCCAAAAAGCCGCTTGTTGTCAGTTGTGTATCCAGTGTGTTGCCAGATTGACATTGCATACCAGTTTGTTGCCAGATTGTTGTCAGTGTTTATTTCCAGATACCTCTACATAATTTAGCTCCTTCAAATAGTTTTATATGAAAAATCAATGATATTTTGTTAAAACGTCATTACAAACATCACTGACAACAAACTGTATATAAACTGACAGCAGACTGGAAGTTAAATTTTACAGCTGGTTTTCAGGTCTGGAAATCAGCTGACAAGCACATGGACACATGATGGTTATTAAGTGGCAACACACTGGATCAGTTTATTGTCAGCTCTGGAAATAGGCTGGCAAGTAACTGGATTTTAGAGTATTATTGACTGGAAACACACTGGACATAAACTGACCACACACTGACAATAGGGAAGGTTTTTCATAAGGGCTAAATGCACTAATGTGATATACTAAAGAGTTTTTCAAAGTGCATTTTTTATCCATTGCCAAATGCACTTTAATGCCATGTATGCCAATATTGTATATAAAACAAATGGTTTTAAAATTCCTCTAATTTTTTCCCCATATTATTTGACAGAAGAAGTTTGTATCGGATCATTTTTAATTAAACTGACAAAATTTGATAAGCAAGTTTTACTAAATGGATCTAATATTATAATTTTCAACAGAATTTCAGTTGAACTAGTTTCCCATATCTGTGACAGTACTAACATTGTTGACAACTTCCCCATGACGTGAATCAGATCGACGGTCGAGCACGTTACAACTCTAAACTCACAATGGCCGAGGATGTTACAACTCTAATGTCACAACGGTCGAGCACGTTACAACTCTAAACTCACAATGGCCGAGGATGTTACAACTCTAAAAGTCACAACGGTCAAGGATGTTACAACTCTAAAGTCACAACGGTCGAGGACGTTACAACTCTAAAGTCACAACGGTCGAGGACATTACAACTCTAAAGTTACAATGGCCGAGGAGGTTACAACTCTAAAGTAACAACGGTCGAGGATGTTACAACTCTAAAGTCACAACGGTCGAGGAATGTGTTACAACTCTAAAGTCACAACGGTCGAGGATGTTACAACTCTAAAGTCACAACGGTCAAGGATGTTACAACTCTAAAGTAACACCTGTATTAAGCAGCCAGCTAACTGCTTAAGGCATGTGGATGTGCTTAACACAATACAGGTAGAAATTGGATCAAGAAAACAATTTGGGATAAACAGACAATTGGCTGTTTAAAACAGGTGGCCATTTAACCTTTAACCTGCTGGTGGCAAGTGATTCTGCTCTGTGATCAGTGAAGACCAGATCAAGGAGCAGGCTGATCATCACCAGGTCTGCACTATTTTTTTTATTGCTATTTAGTTTAGTCAAACAATCCTTCCAATAATAAATGGTACTGTCCAAACAGAATGATGGACTAGTCCATTTTAGAAATTTAACAGGCTAAAGGTTTAGCAGATTCAACAGTAGTTATAATTTTGACATTAGTCAAATTAACACAGAAAAAATTAATGACTGGGAGATTTGTTGAAGTCTGCCTTTTTAATACACATCATATTCAATTAAGTCTGTCAATGGAACTTGGCAACTTTTTTAATGACCTTGTCCAAGGTCTTTAATTGATCAAATTAAAAAAATTTACTCCTATACGACCTTTAAAATGTTGTATAGCATTTTTATATTCAAGATAATAACTGCAAATATCAGACATAATAATTTGGGAATTCATTAAAAACTATAGCACTGAAAAAGGGGAGTTCATTAAAAAATCTATGGCACTGAAAAAAAGGAAACTCATTAAAAACTATTTGACTGAAAAAAAAAATCTGCACAATTACAGTAGTGTTGAGTTTCACTCTGACACACTTGCAATATTCATGCAGACATAAAGTTCAAACAAGGGAATGCAGTTTTTATAAATCTTCTGCCAATTAGCAGATAATTAAACTGTTCTGTATTTAACTGACAGGATTATGTCCCTTTATAGCAGATGCCTCATAAGCATCCAGAGTAAACTTTAATACTGCACAAAGTATGGAATCTTAAAACTTCTTATCATATAATAAATGGTCATTAGCCCTTACCCTGCTAAATTTCTAAAATGGACTGGTCTATCATTCAGTTTGGGCAATACCATTTATTATTCAAAGGGGTGTTCACTGAAAATTTACTGACTGAATAGCGAACAGTGCAGACCATGATCAGACTGCACGGATGTGCAGGCTGATCTTGGTCTGCACTGGTCGCAAAGGCAGGATCACTTGCCGCCAGCAGGCTAAAGGTTAGTACATGGCAAAGAAGCAATGTCATTGTCATTGCTTTATCTCTTATCATGCTGGACATGATTGATTCTGTCTTTGCAACCAGTGTAGATCATGATTGGCCTGCCCTTATGAAAAAGTATAGTCTGAATTTGATCTGAATGAAGCTGAATTTTTGCTGAAAATTTGTCTGAATACTGTCTGAAATATTGCAGTATGTGGGCTGTTATTCTGAAACTCTGAAGGGCTGAATCATGTCTGTTCACTAATTCAGAAAAAATAAGATTTTCTTGATCAGAATTTTACAGTTATCACATAATTAAGCTGGGTACACATTCAAAATGTACTTGTTAAACTTAAATTTGAAATTTTAAAATATGAAGTTTTATATTAAGTGTGGCACTGGATTTAAGCCTGCAAATTTTAAGATATGAAGTTTTATATTAAGTGTGGCACTGGATTTAAGCCTGCAATTTCAAAAGACGCTTATTCAGCTATAGGTATTTAAATGTAGGCGTACTGTGTTGTATGCATCTTGAAATCATTTCTTTATTATCTCAAATATATTTGCTATTTTGTTCTCTGTAGATTTATTTTGACTTGAGAACAACAAAGCTAGTCAGATATATATAAATCATGAAAACCTGTCATGTGTTTTGATATTCTGTCCTCCTCATAAATTGTATGCAGTCCAGGACCTCAAAAGCCACAATTAATGAATATTAATTAAGGTTGGTTGCAATTTATTAAAGCCTGAAAAACACTTTGTGATTTATGCAGTTATGATGGACCTGTCATCCTGTGAGCTGAGGCAGAAATTATGACCACTTTCACCTCAATCTACTAATTACCTGCAAACTGTCAGTTTCATATGAAATAAGTTGTGGTATTTATTTTCATTAAAGTAAGATTTTTTGTGTGACTTCTCCCCTTTGAACAAAAAAGATAGTAAAGATGCATTGTATTCTTGTTTGCAGTTGTACTGAATTACCATGAAATTATGTTGGGTTGCAAGGGTGTCAGCCATTACATAAACAATTAGCCATATGGATAGAAAAGATGCTGACAGTACAGTTTTACAACAGACATGCATAATAATTTTAAAACAAAAAAAAACACAAACTGATTTTACGCAGTCAAAATATTTTATCAACTTGCAATTTGCACTGTGACTGTTCTCCTATATCAGTAATAAAGTCAAAGAACAATAACTTTTGCATGTCAATTATTTATCTATTTGTGCAATTATTCTGGATAAATAAATGTTTAGTAATATAGTTTTTGCAACTCGACAAAGTCATCATACTTCTAATTATGATCATTTTTTTTATTACTGGTATTGCTTGAAACATGTTTGAATCATTCTTGAATTTTTGTACAGTGAAAAGCGAATTTAAGAAGGTACAAAGTCAAAATTTAACTCAGAAGTGCGTGCCGCAATGGCTGAAACTAATCTGCCACTCCCATGATCATTGTTCAGCTGATAAACCACAGTTTTTTGTCAAGTTCATCAGTGCAGAATTAAGAATTCTCAATTACTTTCTAATACATGTATACTGTTTTGAATTTCAACTGCTATTTTCACATTAACATAGAAATATCAAATGAAGTGCAGATGAAAAACAAATTCAAAGATAATCAAAATAACAGAAGAAACCTCTGAGAATACCTCTTGTTTTTTTAGTGTTGACAACTATACAAAGAATGCAAGACAGACTGTGTCAGCATTTAACTAGAAAATCCTCCTCCTAAATTAGTCTATCATAGAAAATAATTACCAAAGGCCATGTGCAGAATTATATCAACTCCTACGTTATACTATTTTTAAACAGTGTAATATTCAAGTACTAGTATACGTCTTTACAACATTTAACAGCCAAAACTCTACTCGATATCTCTACCATGGCAAACAAGTGTGTATAAAGCCGCTTAACAAAGAAATTTTAGTGCAAGGGCTGTAACTCTGCTCTAAATTGTTTAACTGATAGAAAAGTAAACTACAATCTGAAGAAGGTCTTCATTACTGACCTTCTGCTCAATATATGCATGCCTGCTGATTTAGTGCGGAAGTCTTTATATGAACAATATAGACAGATATTGCCATAATGAAACACATCCTGTTATTTTCAAACTGGCATATAGAAACAGAAATTGTAGCATTAAAACATTCTAAAAGAATAAAAAAAGTTCTAACAGGGATCATAAGCTACATAACAACTTATATATATGTCAGTAAAGTGACGAAACACAAACCTATTATAGCCCTGTAATGCATAATTAAAACAATTTTAGAAGAAATGAATGCTTAGACATAATATTCATTTAAATTCACTTTTTACAATTTAAAATATACTAGAATAGCTTTAATGTATGTAAAGCATCAAACAGGATCCCTCACCACGTGTTGGTGCCCTAAACCCATCTTCTAAGAAGGCACCAACCAATCCCTCATAATTCTGAAGATAATTGTCATGGGTTTACACAATGTGTCACAAATATTTTGGGTTGGAAGTTGTATTACTCATAGCTACTTTTCATTTCTATTAGCATATTGCTGCATTCCAATTCAGGACTGTTGCATTTTACAAATAGAAAATAATATATCATAGATAATTATATATGAATTATAATTAATGCACAATATAATGAAAAAATATCCAAAGTTAGATCAGACAAAGAGAAAATTGATAGAATTTGACATTTATCCTTAATTTCCCCAGAAAATCCTAATATAGAGCTGTCTTAATAAATATTGAAGAAGTATTTTTTTCATAATTTCATGTTGTTTTACTATCACCATTGGTAGGCACCTGGACAGACCTGATTCTGCAAGTCATGAGCTGTACTAACAGTCTATATATAGTACTCTATATATAGTAGGTGAAGAACAAGTGGTTCCTGTCAAAGTATGATAAGGTATGACTACTAAAAAACATTATGACCCTTACGAAAAACCTTCCCTATTGTCAGTGTATGGTCAGTTTATGTCCAGTGTGTTTCCAGTGAATAATACTCTTAAATCCAGTTACTTGCCAGCCTATTTCCAGAGCTGACAATAAACTGACCCAGTGTGTTGCCACTGAATAACCATCGTGTGTCCATGTACTTGTCAGCTAATTTCCAGATCTGAAAACCAGCTGTACAATTAAACTTCCAGTCTGCTGTCAGTTTATATACAGTTTGTTGTCAGTGATGTTTATAATGACATTTTAACAAAATTTCATTGATTTTTCATATAAAATTATTTGAAGGAGCTAAATTATATAGAGGCATCTGGAAATAAAACACTGACAACAAACTGGCAACAAACTGGTATGCAGTGTCAATCTGGCAACACACTGGATACACAACTGACAACAAGCGGCTTTTTGGACTTTCCAGTCTGTTGTCCTTGTATTGTCAGTGTGCAGCCAGTCAACTGGAAATATTTTTCTGACAACACATTGGCTTATTGCCAGTGTGTTGTCATTGTATTGTCAGTGTAAAGTCAGTCACAACATGCCAGGCTCTCTTACATGGACAAGAGAAACACTTTAGCAAACTGGAATCATTATTTAAAGTTTTAACTAAATTCCTTCATGCAGTACAAAGTTATGAGCACTTATACATTAGTGTGGCAGATGGACTAGTTTTGTTTGTTTGTTTTTGGTTTAACGTCATTTTTCAACAGTATTTCAGTAATGTAACAGGGGGCAGTTAACCTAACCTGAGTGTTCCTGGATTCTGTACCAGTACAAACCTGTTCCCCGCAAGTAACTGCCAACTTCCCCACATGAATCAGAGGTGGAGGACTAATGATTTCTAACACAATGTCGTTTATCAAATAGTCAGGGAGAACATAAGCCCTGTCCGAAGATCGAACCCGCGACCCCATGATCCATAGATCGACGCTCTACCTACTGAGCTAAAGATGGACTAGTATCCCAATATATTGCTTACTTACTTACTGTCAGTATTACTAATCTTATTTATTTCCCCCTTGGAAAATTGTCTTTATTACCATTGTATTGTCATAGCATTGTCAGTGTATGGGAAGTTTGTTTCCAGTTTAGTGTCAGTATATATTTTTCTCTGTTTATCTTTATTAATGTTTAATATGAATTTTAATGTGACTTAAAACCTTCATTTGCTTGTGACTCAATTTTAATACCAATTAAGGTTTGCAATATTTCAATTATCAATAATATAATATTGAAACCAAAGGAGATTATGGTAAATTTGCAAGTTTAATTTTACAGGGTAGCGAAAATACATGACTTTTAGATTTTCTGTATCTGTTTAGCACAAATACTTGTTGCGGACAGAATCTGTGTTACAATGAAAACAATAACTGTAAAATGATGAAAAAGTACCTTTACAATGTGCCCATCAATGCTGGAAAACAATTGAAAACTGAAAATAATTTTGGAGGGAAAAATGCAATACTTGGCCATTTTGATAAGGTGTCTTGTAATATTTGTTTTGCTGTGAAAATTGCTAAGATGGGTATATTGCCAGTGTATTGTCAGTGTGTAGCCAGTGCATTGCCAGAATCTGCTCTCAGAGTAAATTTATATCCACTGTACTGTCAGACAGACAGAAAATTCATACAATATTGTCACTTATGTAATTTTTATCTCGACTATTCAAAGAATAGCTGAGTTATTGGACATGCCCGTATGTTTTTTTTAAAGAAAATTATGGCCTTTTTTCGACTTAGAAGGTTAAAGTTTTGTATGTAAGCTGGTATCTCAGTACTCACTTATGGGAATGGATTGAAACTAATTACACGCTTGTTCACTGTCATGATCTGACATGCACTAAGCAGGTCCCATAACTTTTTTTTTCAAAATTATGCCCCTTTTTCCACATGTTTTTGTATGTAAGCTGGTACTCACTAATGGAAATGGATTGAAACTTCACACACTTGTCCACTGCCATAAGCTGATATGCACTGTGCAGGTTCCATAATCCTGTTTTGCAGTTTTACAAGATAATTCCCCTTTTCCGACTTTTGTCTTCATTCAATTGACAAGGCTCTTGAGGCACTGCTGTCCTCCAACAGCTCTTGTTTACAATTCCAGTGTGTTGCCATATCGATTTGATTATAGAAATTATGTTTTTTATTTCCAGTTCCTTGCCATTTTCCTGCCAGATTTCTTCCAGACACTGGAAACAAGCTGACAATATTGTCAGTGTGTTTACATGCTGATTGTTATGAGCCAGTTTATTGTCATATAGTTTGCAGGTTATTGCCAGAAACTGGAAATAATATGGAAATAGTGTCCATGTTATTTTCAGATAGACTTTTTTTCTTGGAAGTTTGTTCCCCTGTAGGAGTCAGATTATTTCCAGTTACCTTTTTTTTTTGACAGACTGTTACCAGATCATTGACAGTTACCTTGCAGCTTAATGCCAGCTTGTTTCCATATTTCATTTTCGTAAGGGGAACTCAGAGGGTGTGTGTGTGAATTTTTGGGTTTACATTTTTTTCAAGCAACATTTCAGTCACATTAAAGATGGTGTCTACTTGATAGTGCTATCTCACTGGATATCATGCTGTTGATGTGGCATGATACCCCACCTAGTCACATTATACTGACATCGGGCTGACCAGAGCTAGTACTATCCTCTTAATGCTGAGCGCCAAGTAAGAAAGTTTTATATTTTTCAGGTGTCTGGTATAATGGCACAGCCAGGCAGTAAACCCACGACCTTCCACACTTGAAACGGGTGCTCTACCACTAGGCTACCGAGGTGGTTCAAACATATAACTAGAGCTTCCAGGTGTGTGTGATTTTGTCTTGTCCACTATATCACATAATATCCAGCACAAATTCTTTTTAGAATCCATTGGAAACTTAATGCTGTCCTAGAATCTTTCATCTAAAGGATCGTGTCACTGTAGCAAAAAATCTTAATACTAAAATGGCAAAACCAAAACACAAACATAAACAAGAAAGGCAGTATCAGATCATAAAAGCTGGTATACTAAAAAGCTATCATTTTGCTTTTAAACTGTGTTTTATTAAGGCAATTTTTAAGCTATTAAATAGTGTTTAAAATACAACATGACACCAAAATTATCTAACATAAAGGCAGCTTAGCTTTCTTTTCATCTCCATACAAAGATGGGCAACTGTAACAATATCTGGATGAGTAATAGTAAAACATAGATTATTATCATAACATATAACTTCCAGACATATTGTCTGCATTTTCTTTTATCACAGATTTTGTAACATTTTAATATTTTTTTTTTTTTTTTTTTTTTTTTAAGAATTTTTTATTTATTATTTATTTTAGAGTTACTGAGTTACTATTAATCTGATTTGTGAAGAAATTTCTCAAGAGTATTAGTATTCTATTAGACTTTAACAGAACATTTAAACACTGTTACTCGATATAAGCAGGCTGGGTCTGCTGTCTTAATTTCCGAGGCAATAAACCATATATGGTAGCCAATTACCTTCTAAAACAAACCTTGAACATTTAGGAAACTGTGGTAATTTCCTTGAACCAATCATTGGTTTTTAAGAAAACTGTGAGATAAACCTTTGCTTTCGAAGGAACTGTAACATTTCTTCAAGTGCCTGAGACCTTGACCTTTCAAGGGGAAGCAATAATATACATGTAATATATTCTTTGAGACAAATCTTTACCTTTACTGAGAACTAAGCTAATATACTGAAACAATTAAGGTGGTTCGCGGGGTTCCTACGAAAATTTCGAAGTATGAGATATAAGACTGATATTAGGTCCGTATGTACTAACACCTCCTGCCTTTCATTTGGAGAAAAAAGAAAATCGTTCCGAGTCCACATTTCCTTTGAAGAGCGCCACCTGGCGGCATATGTATTTTTCAAGGGAAATCGCCGTTTTACTGTAATAATCTCATTAAAATTAATGTTATTACATTTTTTCAAACTCAGGAATATAGCTAAATTCAATGTTATTGTTTACATTTGCGTTTTGTAAATTATTGCATTTGGAAAATGCTTAGATAAAGAGATTTCCGTAGTAGGGGTGGGGAAAAATAACGAAAATATTCAATGTATTTCATGGCCGTTTAGCCGAAACAAAATAAAACGGAACGGTCAAAGTTCTTGATTTTCATATATATTCTTTTTTAATCATTTCTGAACAAGAAAATAAAATAAAAATAGGGGGTCTTCACGGCAGATTTTTTGTAAATTTACTTTTTGTTTGTTTTGGTAATGTAAATTTTGTGACGTTGATACACAATGACGGCGTTAACGTCGCGCAAACGCTGATTTCATTATGTCTTTCGTTGCTATAAACAGGACCTTCAGAGTTCACAAAAACTTTAGAATCTTTTTTATTTGAATATAATTCACATGATGTACATTGTTGCGTATTTTGCAGTCAAAGTATATTATCTAGTAATATATATCAGAGTCAGTTAAAGCTACCTGCCCACAGTTTCGGTGAATTTTTTTCAACATGTTCATGTTCGCCAAGTTCGGCACAAAATGTGAACATGTCGCGTTAAAGCATGTACTATAACTACTGAATATGGTATAAGTGGTTGAAAATTTTATGAAAATGTTTAATCTTGCATAACTTGCGTATCTGGCTCCATATTTAAGGGTTAGTAAAGTGTTTGGGGGACGGGGGTGGGGGTGTAGAAATTTTTTTATCAGTTTATCCGCTATGAATTAAAACGGAGCTGTCAAAACTCTTTATTTTCAAACATAGGTTTCTTAAATTATTCCCCGACAAGAAAATAGAAAAAAAGAGTGATTTGCAAATTTACATTGAGCCGCGCCATGTGAAAACCAACACAGTGGCTTTGCGACAAGCGTAGATCCAGCCGAGCCTGCGCATCCGCGCAGTCTTGTCAAGACTCCATGCTGTTCACTTTCAAAGCCTATTGCAGTTAGAGAAACTGTTAGCGAACATCATGGATCCTGACCAGACTGTGCGGATGCAAAACCATTATGTTGGTTTTCTCATGGCGCGGCTCATTTTACCTTTTGTATGAAATGTTTAAGTGCGAAACTGAACGACATTCCTTATTGTTTCTCAATATTTCAAGTGACTAGCTAAGAACGAAGATACAAGATGTGAAATGTGGTGAAACTGTTTTCCAGACAAAAATGAAATACATTTTTAACGAAAAAGAACATTTTGAAGGATGGCTAAAACATCAATATGTTTCTTTTTTGTTATGATATGTAACTTTATTTTGAGGTTTTGATTTTCATTATAATTCTAATTGTGTATTATATGTATTGCTTTTTAAACCTATATTGAATATTTTCAATAAATAAAATCATGGAATCTTAAGCAGATAATGAATAAATGAGATAATGCCTCTTACGGTAAAATGTACTTCAGTCTGTGAACTTGAAACCGTTACATGAGTAAGCTCATTTTAGTGCCGCTTAGTGCATTAAATTTATAACGTCAACGTGAATGCACAATGCAAACCGTATTGAGGGAAATTTTCTTTAAATGGCAGAACAAAAATAAAACTCTAACTCATTTCGCTTCAAAACATTCAGAAAATAATATAAAACAGATACAGTTGACGCAGACGATATTTTAGCATAGAAAGATGGAATAAGGGTGGTTTAACTGAGGCTGCTCTTGCGAAACGTGTAGAGGCATGCGTTCATTGTTCAGACCCGCTGTTTCTGTCAGATGTTTTCAAGGAAACGCACTTTCGACATGGATCACTGTTGTACATACAAAAAGTTTCAATTATAGAATTTTGGCGGCAAATTGGGATCATTCTTATTTGATGAAGGTTTTATTCCAAAATCGAAGTATGGTATTCCAGTGCTGAATGTAATATAAAAAAGTAACCACTATGATTTCATCTCGTGCATTTCGTTTGGTGTTTCAAAAATTTTAAAAGACGGATAAAACTAAGAAATAAATAAAACCACCATTTACATGTACTTTGAAATGTTTTCGTCAGAATGCTGAAAACAAAATATTTGACTCGTATTTAGTGTAAAAGTGCATTTTGACGCAGATGCGAATACATTCGGATATTTCAGGACTGCAACTCACTGCAGACCTGGAACGCCTGTATAAATTATAGACCTCGGTATATACCGGATTCAAGCAATTTGAATCAAAATTATCTTTAATGTATATATATTTTGTGACCATTATAATACTAACCTTAACCTTTTGTCAGTATATTATACATATTATACACTAAATGCATGCTGTCGTACAATAATTTGCGTATTTTTGCCGTGCGCTCCAATTGATAATCAGTTCAGGACATGCGCAGAAGACCGCTCCAGCTATGACAGACTGCAATGAGCAACATCGCATAAAGAATGTCCGTGACATTGAGCGCAAAGTGAACAGAAGTTAGATATGCAAGCATCAAAATGGGATTTTACATTCATGCGTTTTGAAGCGCCTTGTCAGATTTTTCTGTTGATTTTATTTTCACAGTTTTGCATATCATAAATCACAAATGTATCATAATTAAAATGATTATAGTGAAGTCTACAAGCAACCACCGACTGGATATATTCCTTAATGAATTACTGTGATCATTGCGTTGGAGATCCATGGCTTAAAAATGTGCCATAAATTGATTACAGTGAAGTCTTCGGGCATTAAGTTAGCTCTAAAACTGTTTCAAAAATGGATAAAACAATTTAGCAGATGCGTATTGGTTGCACGCAATGCTAATTACGACGCCAGTATTCAGAAATCCATGTGAATGTAGACTCTGTTCTTGAAGACAGCTAGTCTAATAGAATTTGAGACAGGCTAAAATTTTAATACCCTTACAGAAACGGCAAGGGTGTCCGTGGTCATCATTTTTAAATGACATTTTACATAATAATATAAACAAAATATTAGCGTCTTTAAGGAAATTGTTGAACTGACATTGAAATATATTTTTAGATGATATACTTAGATTGTAAATTACTTAACACTGTACATAATGTGAATCTATTTAGTAAAAACATTTCATTTTTATGTACTTTCATCATCCTGTATATACAAAAATGCATCTTTAAAGGACATAATGAACAAAACGTTTGTGTGACGTTTACACCATAAATGACGTATCAACGTCACAATATTTACGTTACCAAAACAAATAAAAAGTAAATTTACAAAAAATCTGCCGTGAAGACCCCCTATTTTTATTTTATTTTCTTGTTCAGAAATGATTACAGAAGAATATATTTGAAAATCAAGAACTTTGACCGTTCCGTTTTATTTTATTTCGGCTAAACGGCCATGAAACACATTGAATATTTTCGCCATATTTCCCCACCCCTACTACGGAAATCTCTTTATTTAAGCATTTTCTAAATGAAATATTTTACAAAATGCAACATGTAAACAATAACATTGAATTTAGTTATATTCCTGAGTTTGAAAAAAATGTAATAACGTTAATTTTAATGAGATTATTACAGAAAAACGGCGTTTTCCTTGAAAAATACATATGCCGCTAGGTGGCGCTTTCAAAGGAAACGTGGACTCGGAACGATTTTCTTTTTTCTCCAAATGAAAGACAGGAGGTGTTAGTACATACAGACCTAATATCAGTCTTATATCTCATACTTCGAAATTTTCGTAGGAACACCGCGAACCACCTTAAACACTGGCCTTTTATGATAAATGAGGTTATTCAATGAGATAAACTATGGCCTTTAAAGAAAACTGATTCAATTCTTTCACTGAATTATAATGGCCTTTAAAGGAAACTTTGGAAATTCTCTGAAGGAATCCTTGGCTGTTAAAGGAAACTTTGGAAATTCTCTGAAGGAATCCTTGGCTGTTAAGGGAAACTTTGGAAATTCTCTGAAGGAATCCTTGGCTTTTAAAGGAAACTGCAGTAAATCTCTGAAGAAATCTTTGGCTTTT
This sequence comes from Mercenaria mercenaria, assembly GCF_021730395.1. NCBI lineage: Eukaryota > Metazoa > Mollusca > Bivalvia > Venerida > Veneridae > Mercenaria > Mercenaria mercenaria. Next base: position 116,465,233 of record NC_069361.1, on the reverse strand, counting down.
AAAGGAAACTATAGTAAATATAATTAGAAACTGGACTAAATCTCCGAAGGAATCTTTGGCTTTTAAAGGAAACTGTAGTAATTCTCTGAAGGAATCTTTGGCTTTTAAAGGAATCTGTAGTAATTCTCTGAAGGAATCTTTGGCTTTTAAAGGAAACTATTGTAAATATAATTAGAAACTAGTAATTCTCTGAAGGAATCACTGCCTGTTAAAGGAAACTGTAGTAATTCTCTGAAGGAGTCTTTGGCTTTTAAAGGAAACTGTAGTAATTCTCTGAAGAAATCTTTGGCTTTTAAAGGAAACTGTAGTAATTCTCTGAAGGAATCTTTGGCTTTTAAAGGAATCTGTAGTTCCCTGAAGAAATCCTTGGCTTTTAAAGGAAACTGGTAATTCTCTGAAGGAATCTTTGGCTTTTAAAGGAATCTGTAGTAATTCTCTGAAGGAATCTTTGGCTTCTAAGGAAACAACAGTAAATATAATTAGAAACTGTAGCAAATCTCTGAAGGAATCTTTGGCTTTTAAAGGAATCTGTTGTAATTCTCTGATGGAATACTTGGCTTTTAAAGAAAACTGGTAATTCTCTGAAGGAATCTTTGGCTTTTAAAGGAATCTGTAGTAATTCTCTGAAGGAATCTTTGGCTTTTAAGGAAACAATAGTAAATATAATTAGAAACTGTAGTAAATCTCTGAAGGAATCTTTGACTTTTAAAGGAAACTATAGTAAATATAATTAGAAACTGTAGTAAATCTCTGAAGGAATCTTTGGCTTTTAAAGGAAACTGTAGTAATTCTCTGAAGGAATCTTTGACTTTTAAAGGAAACTATAGTAAATATAATTAGAAACTGTAGTAAATCTCTGAAGGAATCTTTGGCTTTTAAAGGAAACTGTAGTATTTCTCTAAAGGAATCCTTGGCTTTTAAAGGAATTTGTAGTAATTCCCTGAAGGAATCCTTGGCTTTTAAAGGAATCTGTAGTAATTCTCTGAAGGAATCTTTGGCTTTTAAAGGAATTTGTAGTAATTCTCTGAAGGAATCCTTGGCTGTTAAAGGAAACTACTGTAAATATAATTAGAAACTGTAGTAAATCTCTGAAGGAATCTTTGGCTTTTACAGGAAACTGTAGTAATTCTCTGAAGGAATCTTTGGCTTTTAAAGAAAACGGTAGTAAATATAATTAGAAACTGTAGTATTTCTCTGAAGGAATCCTTGGCTTGTAAAGGAATCTGTAGTAAACCTCTAAAGGAATCCTTGGCTTTTAAAGGAAAACTGTAATAATTCTCTGAAGGAATCTTTGATTTTTAAAGGAAACTGTAGTAATTCTCTGAAGGAATCTTTGGTTTTAAAGGAAACTATAGTAAATATAATTAGAAACTGTAGTATTTCTCTGAAGGAATCCTTGGCTTGTAAAGGAAGCTGTAGTAAACCTCTAATGGAATCCTTGGCTTTTAAAGGAAACTGTAGTAAATCTCTGAAGGAATCCTTGGCTTTTAAAGGAATCTGTAGTGATTCTCTGAAGGAATCCTTGGCTTTTAAAGGAAACTGTAGTAATTCTCTGAAGGAATCCTTGGCTTTTAAAGGAAACTGGAGTAAATCTCTGAAGGAATCTTTGGCTTTTAAAGGAAACTGTTGTAATTCTCTGAAGGAATCCTTAAAGGAATCTGTAGTAAATCTCTGAAGGAATCCTTGGCTTGTAATGGAAACTGTGGTAATCCTTGGCATTCCTTGGCCTTTAAAGGAAACTGTGCAAAAATATAGTAACAGTTCACAGTTTTATCATCGGGCTACTTAGAACAAGACTGTTTTGTGCTGTAGTATCTAATGCAGTGAACTAAAAACTTGTTACTCAATAAAGAAAATAAATTGTTTTATTATTGTGGTTGTTTTTTCAATCATCATAATAGCTTGTCTCAAATTTAAATTCCAATTTCTCTAGTCAACTAACTGGTCTGCATCTTTTATCTTGCTCTTACCCAATAATTCATCAAAACGATTTGTCAATATGATAATATAGGCATGTAATTCTTTAAGAAAATGTCAATTTCATTCAATTATTACAACTTTTCTGGAAGACAAGATTAATCAAGCATAAAATGGGATGCAAAATATTTGCATAGATGGATGCAATTTCCTTAATGCAATTTTCTAATTAGAAGCATTTAGTAGGTAATATTTTCACAGTTAAATGCATAGTGGTGGTCCTGGTGTTTGAGCTGGTATTAAATTCACTTTTCCATGTAATAACAATTTCAACAATATCTTTTATAGCCGACATGGGGGAACGTTTTTTACTCCATAATTACACATTAATTTCACATAAACTGACATGTTGATGCATAAATCATGGAATATTCCTAAACAAAAATTAATCATAAATCTTTGATTGTAAAAATAAATTGCTTCTTGCATAGCTGATTAAAGAAGATTAAAGCTGTTATTGTTATGATTGAAAAAACATAAAATACTGTATAATCACAATAATAAATAATAAAAGTAAAACAGTTTTTTATCTTCTTTAATCGAATAACAATTTTATTTTCACCGCATTAGATACTACAGCGCAAGCTTGGTACTTTCTCATTCATTTTTGGTAAATTATCAATAACTTTATGAAAATTGGTTAAATTGTTCCAATTAAAAGATACTATTTCTCAAAACGGAAACTTGTTGAACTTAACGGGCAATTTGAATGGTAAATTTGATGACAATCTATAAACTATCACTTTTCAGCCAATTTTTTAGGCGAAGGATATTGAATGACTGTTTTACTACACTGGTATAAATTATTAAAAGATAGGACTTCAGTAAAAGTGACACTTCTGTCTGGGCAAGCTAAGTTCAATATGCGTGGAAGAATAACGGTGATTTAAGTGATAGAATTTTAGGGGGAAAAAAGCACATATTTGTATGCCCATTGAAATATGTGATATACTGGTGCAATCACAGATGCAGTCCTTATATGTGAAGCAGGTAGCATCAGCTTACATTTATTTATTTATTTATTTGGGTTTTACGGCGCACCAACACAGTATAGGTTATATGGCGCCAAACAGGACTACAAATTTTGGTTTCACATCTCATTTACATCGAAATAAAAACATGAGGTATGGAATCAAAATTTGCAAACCTGCTGGAATCACAGAGTTACATCAAAACCAAGTGTTAAGACCCTATTAGTCGTCTCTTACGATCATGCAAGGGTAAGGCAGTGGTTCCAATTCTTTTCATATACAGATCATCCCAGAACCACATTGGGCCCATCAGCTTACAGGATCAAAGCAGCTTCTGTATGCAAAACATTGTTCTGGTATAAAAGAACAGGAGTGTTACAATGGCCCTTAGTAATTTGCTTGACCTGATAAACTTGCTAAATTTTCCGAAGCAAGGGTCTATATATATGCTACAATACAAAAGTAAACGGAGACAATCATTAAATATAAGTCAACTCTGGACCTTCTGCTCCTATATAACCTACAATCAAACTTAAATTAACAAAGATTTTATAATCATACAGATTCTTTCTAAATGATTAGAATTGAGGTTATTACTCTTGAAATAATAGTCCGATCTGGCCCGCAACTGATCTTCACCAAGATCTTCTGGCCATGAACTGAGTGTCCAAGTTTGACTTGGATTGTTTGCTGATGTGTAAACAATTAACCAATTGTTGACCACAAGGGAGTCATCCATGGATCTCAAAAACTCAGCAAGAGTACTTTGTGCTCAGGAGAGCTAAAATCTGAGCTAATTAATATTCTTTCTAAATGTTCAGTAAAAGGTGCCCAAATAAACATTGTAGATTTAAGCAAATGTTGTCATAAAATATGTTTAGGCTAGATAAATCATGTTTGACTCATCTTGATTAGTAAACTTGTATGCTCTAGGGTTTATTAATTAATCATGATACATGTTCATATTTTTGACCTGAAGTAGTGTGAAAAAGTAAAATTTGAAAATACCGTTGAAACAAAATGTTACCTTAAACTAATCAAGACCATTTTAAGATATAGTTGAAATAAATACTGAAGTTTAGTCGCAATAAATTTCAAGATACTATTAAAGTTAAAGTACAGCTAATTTATATACTGAATTTAAGTTCAGATTTGTATACTAATCAAAGCTGAAATAAACTGGGTCCATATAATGCTTAGATAATCATACTGAACTGGCGTTAACCCTTTACTCCACGAAAGTGCCTCTCGACACCTTTGCTCATTACCCAATGGAAGTGCTTCTCGATGCCTTTATCGATTCCTCCATGCAAGTGCATTACTACGCCTTCGCATTATTTTCATGCAAGCGTTTCTGGACGCCTCCATTTTTTAAATCCAAAACAATCATATTTATAAACAATTTGGTATTCCAAATTGTGTCAGAATATGCACAGAAGGGTCTTAGCAAATGAACATGGATGAAAAAGTACATGGTTACTATTAAAAGTTTTGTTATAAATAGCGTCCAATCATAGGAGGTATTTCCCATAAATCACTTGATCAGGAACTGCATAAGCTGAAATACTTAAACTTTATTTAAGTTGGGATAATGATTCCAAACCAAATTTAATTTGAGCAGTGATACGTGTATGTAAGCTACAATTTATAGTCGCCACCGGTAACCCATATGGGCGACTCCTCCAATAGACAGTTACTTAATGTTAGTAGAAGGATAGTGCAAGATACAGAAGACGCTCCAATTCCAGAAGCTTCCCTGGTTCTTATGCATGCCAGGTGTAAAGCATCCATACACAGAACACTTATCCCAATGTTAGTAATTTTTAGTTGGAGAAGTGGGGGCTTGAACTCATGACCCCTGGTTTCGTAGTCAAACAGTGTTACCACTGGACCACTGCGTCTGCTCTAAGCAGTGATGCATAATGTAATACTGAATTTAAAAGGCCATAATGCCTATAGAGAGGCTGACACTCAATTTGTTTAAACATAAAATATACTAATTTCTTGTTAAATCCTGTTTTCCATAGATGTTTTGTCACATATTTATCAAAGGTTTCAATTTTGATTGACACAGTAAAAAGTATTATTCAATTCAGTTCTTTATTAGCTCCCTTTATGGCTCTAAATGTAGTACTTTCCAAACAATGTACCTATGTACATTCTCTACTTGTAAAGCTGCTTTGTCTCTTTTTAAAAACTAGAAATGTGTCCATGGGACACAGATGCCCCCACTACATGACAAAGGACACAGATCAACTTTGGGAAAACAATACATGCGACTAACATTCCTGTAAACTTTGGTGACTCTAGGTCAAATACTTTTGGAGCTACGTGCAACACAACATTCCTGTAAACTTTGGTGACTCTAGGTCAAATACTTTCGGAGCTACGTGCAACACAACATTAAAATGACCAATTTTTTACTAAGTCAGGGGCCATAACTCCTACACAACTGAATGAATCCGGACGCGAAACCCAGGTGCAAAACTACATATGCTGACCAACATTCCTGTAAAGTTTTGTGACTCTATGTCAAATACTTTTGGAGCTAGGTGCGACACAACACTAAAATGACCAATTTTTACAAAGTCAGGGGCCATAACTCCTACATGACTGAATGAATCCAGACGGGAAACCCCAGGTGCAAAACTTCACATGCTGACCAACATTCCTGTAAAGTTTTGTGACTCTACGTCAAGTACTTTTGGAGCTAGACGTGACACAACATTCTCGGAAGGTCACAGACGGACGGATGGACAAGGGCAGATCTATATGCTCCCCCACAAAGTGGGGGCATAAAAATTAAAAGCCTTATGGAACTTTAAAGTGAAAAAGATAAATACATGAACTTTTAGTTAAAATTGCCAGAGACTCACATGCCCAATTGTGTTGCCTTTTTAAATAAAGTCATTATTATTATTATTATTATTATTATAAAACCTGCACACTGAATTTAAGTTGAGATACCCATACTGTATTTATTTTGAGATCTACCTGGTGGATTAATCAACAGAATTTAAGCAAACATAGACAAACTGAATTGAAGTCAAATTCATTTGTAGATGTAGTGGTTCTCGTATTGGGTGGCCTCGGTAGCTCAAGTGGTAGAGCACTGACACGGTAAGCCGAAGGTCCGAGGTTCAAGTCCCCATCGAGGCTGCACATTTTTCCTGAGACTGTTACATTTGGAGGTTCTACCGAGATGTTCACCCTTGGAGCCCATGAGAGGCGAAACAGTTTGCTTGGGTGTGCATCTGAATTCGGTTAACAGTCTGCGGCAGACATTGACCAGGAGGTTCTTGTATCGGGTGGCCTCGGTAGCTCAATTGGTAGAGCGTTGGCAGGGTATGCTGAAGGTCCGAGGTTCGAGCCTCAGTCGAGGCTGCACATTTTTCCTAAGACTGTTACAGTAGGGTAATATTCTGAATAAAAGTTAAAGTGATGACATGTATAAAACATTTAAAGAATGAAATTTTGGCAAAGCAGAACAATTCTTGGTTTTGCATATAGCTTTATCTGATTGTCATTAAAAAAGCCAGATTACAAAAAATAATCAAGATCTGTTCCAATTAGGCGTACTGAAAGTCAGATTGGCTTATAGTCAGCCAGGCACAAAATTTATACTTAATAGGGGCCACCTGTTTTACAGACTGACAAAAAGAATAACTTGGAGGTTCTTATCTTATCATCAATAAATTTGATTTTTTGATTTTGATTTCTTTTTTGTACTGTAATACCTGAGATTTTAATCAGAAGACTGAACGTCACTTCAATCATACACAATCAATGTAAATACAATTCCTACTGTAAATACAGTATCAACACTAAATGCTATCAGAACTTTATCTAAATAAGATTGTCTCGGCTTTTTATGAAGTCGTTTATTTGAGATATGAAAGAAATCATATTAAATATGATTATTTTGCAATGAAAAATGATAACATTGTGATAGGGTGGTTTTAATAATCTTCAAAATATTGAGTATAGAGGTCAACCCGTCAACATTTATTAGGTGAAAACATGGACAAATTACAGTTTTTAAAAGCGAATTAATAGAGAAAACGCTTCCAATAGCAAAGTCATAGCGGAAAATTTTGTGGATCGAGTAATTATTTCACAGAAAATTGAGATTTTTAAGAAGCATCATAACCTTAATTTTTCATTGTACACTTTTTGGTCTTGTATTCTTTCTGGGCATTTTTCCCATCTTTAAACGAAACAAGTATTTTGGATGGCAAAGCCAGACAGCAACTCAACAAGTTACATTTTTCGAAACCATGTAATATCATTTTAATATCAGTTGACCTTCAACTCTTTTTAATGTCAAAAGGACATTTCGTTAAAAAGTTGTACGCGATAACTTCTATACAGGTTCTAGCGGCAATTTTCACCAAAGTACCAATTTAGAGTTTTCTATTATTATTATGGTAAAAATCCGAGTGTAAGCCACGCATTATTAAGGCAAGAAGCATTATAGTCATGTCAAAGTGTCCCTTCAAATGTAAAATATATTTATGACATTTTCCAATAGCATGGACAGTCTAATTATTCTGGACATGAAGACACGAAATTACCACTTCCTGCGACCAGCAATAAAAGCAGCATCCATAAAGGTTTATGTGGGGCAAAAGTCGGGGATAATAGCCCTCTGAAAGCAAAAATGGCCATTTGGATACCAGGTCCATTTGATCTTTACAAACAATTACTGTCACAAGTACCCACATCAATGTTCAAACTGCTTTTTAATGCAAAAAGAGAAATCATGAAAATGAGTAATTAGTGCAATTCAAGCTGTTTTTACTATAAGTAAATGTTTTGGTCACGAATCTGCCAAGATTTTCTGAATATCTACTGAAACTAATATCCAATCACAGCTTCTGGTATCAGCTGAAAGAATTACAATAATATCAGAAAGACAGACAGACATCCAATCATTCACACTTTATTTGCAAATATCGTGACAATGTAAAATTTCCGATTCTGCTGTTTCTTAAACTCCCAGCATGCGTTGCATTCATAACATCAAAAATATTTTTTCAACAATGTTAATTCAAGCCCTCCTGTAAGCCAGCCTCATCTTAACAGTATCATATACGCGCCAAGAATTCCACTTCTTTTATTAACTAAATGAACCTCAGTGTTTGTTTCAATTCAACTAAATGAAAACATGAATGCTTCATTTAATGTTTACCATTTTGAAAAGCAATGTGACTTGAGCATTTGCACCGAGTACAGCTTACTCCAAGATGAATCTCTTTTTAAATAGCTGAAAATGCAGCAATTTTAAAATTGCACATGTTTTCAGTACAAGTAAGTCATCTTATGTCTTTTCATGAATAAGTCTCATTTCTTGTTCACACTTTTCACTTGAAGTCTTCATGAAGTACCTTCATGAATGGTTCATGAATACTTCATGATGGCAAAACATTTCAGGGACAGGGATAAAATATAACATGGCTAAAAGGTTCCCACTTCACAGAATTCAACCCAAGATTCTCATGTTTCGGGAATAGTTGTACAGTTAAACTTTGTTTGCTCGAACTCGTATAATTTGTACACTAGCCTTCGCTCAAACTCATCGTCAGGTCCTGGCAAAATATTTATACAATGTATATTTTTCAATGACTGGAATTACCGATAACTCGAACAAATTTTGCATGCCCCGTCGAGTTTGTGCGAATAGTTTTACTGTAGTTCTAGTTATGGACTTTATTATATGTATCGAATCATCATCAAGTTTCCTCTAATCTGACTAAAACCTCATCTCTTTTCACATTACCTTTCGAAAACTTTAGACTTAAATAAAATTCAACACTCAAGTACACAGAAGTGCATTACCCTCGGATTAAAATATTTTTTTCTTTTTAAACACGATGGTACGAAAATATACTATTTACAGAAATATCTCTATCTCTAATGCAATTTACTCTTAATAAAGAAAATCTATAATATAAATCATTTTGTTGCAAAACAAATCTCCATGAATGACCTCACAAAAATTTCATTAAGTGTGTTTTTCACTTGTACATAAAAACAACTTTCAAGGAGATTAACCGTCTTGTAACTATCCCTGTTTGACATCATGCATTTTAAGTACTTTATCTATAACTTGAAAAGAAAACTGAAATTTTAAATGAATAGTCTTTCAAAATTCATCATAAAACTGATTGTAGTATTCAATGAAAGTATCATTCCGCAAAATACGTCAGAGCAGTACAAGAGAACCGATACAAGTTTATCAAAGATTCATTCAATTCATTCACACAATAACATGTTTTCAATTATTTCTAATGTTAGGAACACTATCGTAAAAATATTATGCTTCAAGTTACTATAAGTAAATTTGACACATCGCAGTTTTCTGAATCTACTGAAATAATTTCAAACACACTTGGACGTAAAGTTCATAATTTCAAAAGACAGCAGACACAATCATTCACGATTTATTTGATATATGTGACAGTAATTTTCCATGTTTTATTAAAATTTTCTACTCTCAATCAAACTTTCATTCAACTCATTGTCTTTTCAAAATTGTTAATTAGCCTTTTACCATGGTTCCCAGTTATTGCAAGACTTACATTTCTTTTTTTGACAAATTGAATAGGATTCTTTTCAATTCCTTTAAATTATACATAATCTCATTTAACATTTTACATTTGAAAATTACTTACTTCACCGAGTTACAGCTTAGTATTTTTTCATAACTGGTTAAACATTAAATTTAACAATTCCCACTGTTTAGTAAAGTTTCACTTATTCTTTTACATAAATTCATACTTTCCACCTAGTTTCATATCTTAAATTTCATATACTTCATAGATTGACAAAATTTCAACATCCAGCAATAAAATAATAGGGAAATTTCCATCATTCCCAACCTGGTTTCATTATTTGGAATCATTGTACATGTAATTGTTGCTCGAACTGTAAATTTGTACACTATCCTTCGCTAACTAGTCGTCAGTTGCAAATTTTACATGTATATATTCATCTGGTTACATTAAAATTTTGCATGCCACTGAGTTTTGCAATAGTTTTACTGTATTCATGTTATGACATTATAATGTTCACATCATATCTCAAACTGACTAAACCCAAACTTTACATTACTAAATAGACGTAAATAAATCACTGCGATGCATTACCTCTGGATTCAAAATATTCTAACAGAATGGAACAAAATTATATTTACAGAAATAATCCACACATAAATGCCCAATTACACTAATAACAGAAAATCTTAGATATCATGTCAACAAATCCCATAGGATGACACTCACAAAAATTATCAATAAGGTGATATTCACTTTATCTAAAAACACTAGGATGAATACTCTGTAACTATCCGTAGTTGACATACTATGGATTTCTAGTACACTATATGACAACAAAACTAAATTTAAATGAATACTCATTAAATTCCAGCACATAGACTGAATTATATTAAATAATTCATTCCGCACATACGATAGAGCATACAAGAACCGTATACCAGTTTATAAGATACATTCATCACCAAATAACAGCAATTATACATACATATTAGATCCCTATGCAGGTAATAGGTGACATACTCGTGGATTAATTGCACACATACACAGTACTAATATATCAAACACTTATAGGTGGTCATATATTCAACAATTGTCCAGCAGTACAATGTCAGATTATGGACATACTCCCAGGGTTAATTCTATGACATCCAGTTGACACACTGCACCAATTAGTCTTCGAATTTTCGGGAAACCTTTCATAATTATCCCACCCAACAGGGTTTGTCACCCACATCCTTGATTATCCAAACCATAAAGACATGTCTATTCAATGATCTACAATTTACTGGATAACTGACTATCACTATTATCACAGTACTGGAGTTGTCTACTCTCTCCTCAATTCTTTCAGTACTGAGAATGAATTACGCCTAATTACCCAGACATTAAAGGATTGGCCATATAACTTAAATTATACACCCATAATAGAAATGACATTACTCTAATATAAAACATAGTATAGACATATCCTAATTATCAAACTTACAGAATGACTCTCTAACTGTCATTTCAATTGAATTAATTCCCATCGTTACAGGTGACATGTACATGTGTGTTATTAGCAACAGTTAATGGACACACTCATAATTATTCATACTATAGATTACATTACTTCAAATTATCACCAGATACAAAATTACATACCATGGTTACCTAGAATTATGCACATCATCCACGTAATTAAATTAATCATTCATGGATTACATTATAATTTCACACACCATGGTTCACATAAATTATATCATCCACAACATATAAATTCACATCAATTCACAGTTACATGGAATTCACATATCCACTATTTCACATATAAATGTCACATACATTTTAATTTTACAGTATAAATGTCATACATCCACTAATTTACATTAATTCAGATGCATTACTACATTAATTATGTCCATTCCATGGAATGACATCCACTATTATCCACGCATTAATGTACATCATCACTTATACCAAAGCAACTAAAGCGAATGCTGATTCACTAATTTGTCAAACATGATAGAAATGACATACTCACTAATTAATCCAGCACAAGAATACATCACACACTAATTATCCCATCACATTGGGAAATGACATACTCACTAATTATCCAGCAATAGATGACATACTCACGAATTATCCACATTATGAATGACAATTACTCACTAATTATCCCAGCAATAGAATGACATACTCACTATTATCCCAACATACAGATGACATACTCACTAATTATCCAACATAAGGATGACATACTCACAATTATCCCAAGCATACAATGACATACTCATGGATTATCCTAGCACACAGTATGACACACTAATTATCCAAACTTATAGGATGACATACTCACTAATTATCCCAGCACATAGGATGACATACTCACAAATTTCCACACATAGAATGACATACTCACTAATTATCCCAGCAACAGGATAATGCTAACAATATTTCTCTCAGCAAAGAGCTACCTATATTAACCCATGGATAAGTACAATGTGATTATAGACACAAAGAACACCGTGAAAACAAACCTTTGACATGGTAGATGAGGCATTGTTACATGTTGTATTTATCACCAGCACTACCTGCAAGATTGTCTATCCATGGATATCCATGCACATTTTATGAAAATCACAATTATCCATGTTATGATGGATGCATACATAATATAAACCCAGGAATCATGAAATAACTCATTAATTATCAAACATAAGAATGCATCAACACAGTACTGTGGAATGAGAACTCACTAATTATCCAGTACAATGAGAAGACATACACTAATAAAAGCTGAAAGGACAAACAAATTCCACAAGGAGACACTCACTATTTCGCATGCTCGATAGTGAAATGACATACTAGAACTGATCCCATCACTGGATGTAATACTCCAATTGATCAAAACAAAATAGACTGACATACTCACGATATTTCCAAATTAAAGAATGACATAGTAAAATTATCACACTATATTATATCCTAGCAATAAAGGGGCTTTATTCATCACAATAGATGACATACTGCACTTGTGTCATATATACGGGGATGACGAACCACTATTATTCAAACATATGAAATGAATACCATCTAATTACCAGTCAATAAATGACATAACTCACTAAATTATCCAATCACAAAGAATGACATAATGACTAAATTGTCCTGAGTTATGATTGACATATCAGGGTTATATGTAACCAAACTATTTTGAATGACATCAAAACTTTACCTAAAATTTCATAAAAAAGAAATAAATTTCCCATAACAAATGACTACTCAGAATTATCCACTTGATGTCATATATAATGTAAACATTTAACAATGACATTCAAATTATGAACAGATGACATTCACAATTAAACAAGATAGATGAAACTCATAACTTATCCCTGAAATTCTAAATGAAATAAGGAATAATTAATGAAAAATTGTGAATATCCTAATTTTGCTGTCACAAGTGGTGACATCTCAACACATTTTCAATTTGAATGACAATCTCATAATATCCTGCACACAGATAGAGTTTAAAAGTTGGATCACACTTAACCTGAATCTAGTAAAAAAGGAGGAATAACAATGAAACAAATGACCCTGATATCACCTGGTCTGGATGGGTCGCATGATGTGACCATTGTTAACCAGTTTGGTTTTTCATATCACCATTAGCTTACCGATGGGAAATGTAAAACTTTACCTGAATCACAGAGAAAAGTATGATCTGAAATTTTCATAGTTAACATGATGTTATGATGATGGTGCATTAAGTAATATTAAACCATGTTTGAATCAAACATAACCAAGGTAATTATAACAGGTAACCTGTTGAACAGAAAAGTGAAATGGGGAATCAGAAATAAAAGCTGCCACGCAAAGAGGACACCTGGAATAAAGCTCCCTAAGAGCAACAAAAGGTCTTAACATATCAGTTACATCTACCCAGGAGCAAATTCTTTACATTTTCAACTCTTGAAATATTTTTAAAAAGTGGCCTATTGTAAGTCAACAATTTCTATGTAGGATTTTACAAGTTTCTACCTGTTTTTCACTTCTGTTGTTATTTTTTTCAGTAACATATTTTATAAAATTATGTTTGGATAAACAACATATTAAAAAAGTTTCATCCCAGTCTGGCAAAAAAAGACCTTGCCAGAACAGACACTAAAGCTGTTCTCAGTTCCAAACTGAATATCTTAGACAGAATTAATGTGGAAAAGTTGTTTTCAACTCTCAAAGAAGACAGAATGAGTCAAACAAGTGGTTGTTTCACAGGTTCAAATAAACCTGGGTGCATTTTCCCACACATGCAAAAACCAACATGTGCCATTATTCTTTATGACTTTCTAATCTAAAACAGTGCAAAAACCTGCTTCGTGTGGCAGGTAAAAATATCCCTAAAATTTCTGGCAGCCAGATTTCAGGTTTTTTTTTTTAACTTGATAAAAACTATCTCTCAGAATTGTCTGATTATTATATTACATTTACTTGAAATATGCGCCTTCAATAATTTGTGATTATGGAACTTTCAACTTCATGGAAACTCACCTTGACTTTTATTTGCTTATCTTGTTTTTAAACTTTCTACAATTCTATGCCAACAGGTAGAAAGTAACTTTTTGTTATATTTGTTGTTGGGTTTCCCATTTCTCTGACACTAGAGAGGGTGCTGCTTGTACATGTATGTGCACTTACAATGTATGTTAAATCCATATATGAGCCGCGCCATGAGAAAACCAACATAGTGGGTTTGCGACCAGCATGGATCCAGCCCAGCCTGCGCATCCGTGCAGTCTGGTCAGGATCCATGCTGTTCGCTTTCATAACCAATTGCTATTAGAGAAACTGTTAGCGAACAGCATGGACCAGACTGCGCGGATGCGCAGGCTGGTCTGGATCCATGCTGGTCGCATACCCACTATGTTGGTTTTCTCATGGCGCGGCTCATATGTAAAAAGAAACATCTTACAGCAACTGCGTTATATATTTGACTGAGTTATTCAATGTACATGGATCCTAAGTGTAAACTTAATTCCTTTAGCTTGAATTGATTGAAGTTCAAGCTTATCTGAACCACTCTCGAGTATGTTTCCTGGAAAAGCCAGCACTGGTGTCATATGAGAAAATTTAGTCATGACCTCAGTTGGGTTCGAACCCATGATCATGGGTTAAACAGTCAACATCTTGACCATTAGACCATCCCCATTTTTTTCGAAGCACTAGATGCTTTAGATATGAAACCTTAAATACTGAAAACAAAAACACAATGAAAGAACAATTCACGCCAAAACTAGTTTACACATATTTATTTATTTGGGTTTTACGGCGCACCAACACAGTATAGGTTATATGGCGCCAAACAGGACTACAAATTTTGGTTTCACATCTCATTTACATCAAAACTGAGACTGTTCTAAAGATTGACAATGAGTACATCTATCCATACAAGTATCTAAGAATACTGAACTTTTTAGTGGAGTAACCAGTTTGTATCAAGTAACTGACAACTTCTCCACATGAAACTGGTGAAAAACAAAAAAACTTCATACGCAACAAATCATTATTAGGGATCATGTGCCAAGAAGTTTATTCAAAATAATATGCCAAGAAGCATTTTTTTTTTTTTTTAAACATACTGAAAACTCCGGGAATAAAATATTCATAACAAAAAGCAACAAGGAAGTTATTGTTGAATGTAAAATAGAATCATTGGATCAAGAATAACAAAAATAGGAACGGATAAATTATGTAAAAAAAAAAAACCCGCATAAATTGTGTTGCAAACTCTGTTGATTTCATTCTATACAGATTTATATTACAAAAAGATTTCTATTGAACAAAACAGGTATTATTCTTCAACTTTTTTGAAAAGTATCACAGATAAACCAAGATAGAAATGACATGATATGATATCCTCTGAATTTCAAATTAAGTGTATCTGGGTACAATCTGCAAGACAATTTAAAAGAAAATCTTGATATTGGAGATGCCAAAAGGAAAAATGATGCTGAAAAGTTATATAGGAGACCAGATATACAACTAGATAATGCTTAGACCACACCTGATAGTGCTACAGGTATTAATAGATACAGATCACCATTCTGGGGACTGTTGTTAAAATACTGTAGTAGGTCATCTAGTGATTCACCACATCTCAACCTCATTTACCTGCACAGCTAGCTACTGAAACTTAGTACATGCTCAGTGTGAGGACATGGTGACTACACAGCTCCCACCCTTACCTTGCTTGTAATTTGTAATTAATTTCAACATATCATAACCAAAGTCATAGTACATCCATTTGACAGAACCTGAAGATTTCTTTGAGATAACCGAAATTTTGAGAAATTTCAAGACATGTAATGGTATATTGAAACAAAATTAACCATAAAAAGGAACTGATTCCAGATCTGATACAAAAGTTTTTTTAATGTTGATATAGTGGATTTTGAAAGAGAAATTTCCAAGAAGGGTAGATAATTTATTTAATTGAAATACAATCATGTGTGAAAGTTAAATTTATGATATGACAGCTCTTAACACCTCATAAACCATGAAAATTATCTTCAATATAACTTTTTCATCTTCCGAGTTTTCATTAAAAGTTTAAGTAACTTTCACACCTGCTGATCTCAAAAATCAAAACTGTCCAGCCATACAAATGCAAATACGAAAACCAAATTACATTTTCTAAAGTAAATTATAGACCTTCTAATGTCTTAAAATTAATCATCCCTATTTATCGAGCCAGTAAAAAGCCTTTAGAATACACAAAATTCAAATTAGGGAGTATTAAATTGTAGATTTTTATCAAATAATGGAGTTTACCTATCCTTTTTATCACCTAGGGTGACAGTCAGCCTCACTGCAGGTAGAACATATCAAATATACATTAGAGAGGAACAGAGGGGTTGATCTTGTTGAAATACTCTTCACTAAAAAGGGTAGTTTTCATCTTTTATTATATGCTCCTTCCCTTCCACAATGGGATGGAATTGGAAACATGCTGTTTTCCATGCTTGGATGAGAAAGACACATGAAACTGGGAGAATTACTGAATCATTTCTATTCATCTTTTATTTTCAAACAAATCAATCTGAAATCACAGTTACCAGGAGGAATAGAAACTCCCACAAAACCAGTTTTTCAAACATTTTCTATTTTTAGTAACACTGACATTGAACTAACAGCGACCTTGACCTTAGTAGCTACAAAACAGACCTCCAACTTTCTGTACTACACATACTAAACTACCTACATAGTTACTAAGTTATAAATCATTATTAAAACCCCCATTTTCATGATGCCATGCAACTTATTTTTGGTATGTGTGACCTTGACACTGACACTACATCATCAAAATGGCTCCTTTTTTTACAAAACAACAACAACAACAACAACAAATAAAAAGCCACAACTTGGATTAGAACCAGTACCTGCCCGCTACCTTAACTGCTACAATAAAAACCTTATTGCTCTAGATGAATTTTGGGCTTAAAAGATGGGTAATCTGTGCATCATGTGACCCTCATCTGAGTTAAGTTCTAAAATGCCAGGAAGCGTTCAAACTTGCTTGCCAGAGGTCTGTTTCACTCATGTTCTCACCGGACTGCCTTAAGTAACGACCACATTTAGACCAACCAGTCACTGATTGCAACAACATGTTGACACCCCTGTCCTTCCTTCACAACATCCTTACTTGCCATTACATCAAATTACCAATTAAAGTCCTTTTCAAAACAGTTTCTCCAGTTTCAGTTTTCTCAATCTACTTCTATAGAAACCATTTCAAATCATTTTCTTGCCTTCTTATAAACCTTCAGCATGTTATATATACAGATTTTATGGAGATACAGCAGTATTTATTATTTTATAGAGTTCCTGAAAACTTGGTTAATGGTCTGTAGAAGACAAAAAAACATTAGTAAATTATCACAATAACTTACATCATAGTTATAATTTTCAACAGCTTGCAATTATGGCAGAATTTGTTATACAAGATATTTCTAGGTATATCAAAGAACTAAAAATACACAGAATGGCAACTGGGGATAATCCCGTGTCATCTCGTGTTAGAGCGTTATCTTATTTCAAAGCGTTTGCCGACTTGATCAATCGTGATCAAATCAACAGACGCTTACAGAAGTATAAAATTGGCGGTACACCGAATAGAGTCCTTTTTTCAAATGAAAACTGTTGATTTCTTAGACTTCCAATCATAAATTCATTCCTTCCCCGTGTAGAAAATACTAATAACATTAAAAAAGCACCATTATCATTGTAAACAATCGATCCAAAATTAACCTTATTTAAAAGCGTTTGCCGACTTGATCAATTGTGATCAACAGACACTTACAACGAGATCTCATTCAGTTGTCACTGGATGTTGGCGAGATTTGCTCTATATGCCTTTCAAGTTGCCGATCTATTTATTTTTATAGCTCTTTGGGTTGATAAAGCAAAAACAAGTATAATGAATATATATAAGGCTTAAGGTAGTTCTGCATGTTTGGATAAAAACTTTTTTCTTTAATGCAGAATTTGATTATAAACATGTATTTTTTCAAATTTTTTTTTTTTTTTTTTCAAAATCTCAGGATATACTAAGAAAGTTCTGCAAATAAAAAAGACAGGTATGCTTGATTTTTTAATTTGGATCACAAGCAAGTTTTCATACTTGGAAGATAAAGGGAAAATCCCAGTTTTGATGACATTTTCGTGAATAGAACATTTTTTACAATGCAGGTTTGTGCAGATTCAAAAGAACGTATTTTCTATCATGTCGTCAAACAAAATTATTAATTTAATGCTCTGTATATTTACTTTATAGATATTTGCTTAAGACTGAATTTAGACATCAACAAAAATTTCAACCTGATTATACAACAGTATTTGGAACTGTATCATGGTCAACATTTTTGTAAAATATTTTATCTTTAGAAAGCCAGCAAAAATTGATACAGAGTTTGCTATTAATTTGCCCGATTATGCTGTGTCTGTGACCTTTATTAACAAGGCAGTCTGAAAGACAGCTAAATCCCCCGCCACTGCTATAGATAGTGAAAGGGAAAAACCTTTGATTTTAGCTGTGACCTTGACCTTGAACTGACATGGCTGACTCATGAATTCTGCACAACATCTTGATGAGGTGATCATTTGACCAAAGTTTCATGAAAATCCTTCAAGGGGTTTAGGAGATACAGAGCTGAAACCTTTGACCTTCAGTTGTGACCTTGACCTTGAGTTTACATGGCTGACTCATGAGTTCTTGATGAGGTGATCATTTGACCCAAGTTTGATGAAAATCCTTCAAGGGGTTAAGGAGATACAGAGTGGACACCAAATGGAAGGCTCAAACCTTCGACCCTTAGTTGTGACCTTGACCTTGAGCTGGCATGGTTGACTCATAATTTCTGCACATCGTTCTGATGAGGTAATCATTTGACCCAAGTTTTATAAAATTCCTTCAAGGGGTTTAAGAGATATAGAGCGGACACGAAATGGAAGGCTCAAACCTTTGACCTTCAGTTATGACCTTGACCTTGAGCCGACATGGCTGACTCATAAGTTCTGCACATCGCCTTGATGAGGTTATCGTTTGACACAAGTTTCATAAAAATCCTTCAAGGGGTTTAGGAGATATAGAGCAGACACAAAATGGAAGGCTCAAACTTTGACCCTAAGTTGTGACCTTGACCTTGAGCCGGCATGACTGACTCATGGGTTCTGCACATCGTCTTGATGAGATGATCATTTGACCCAAGTTTTATGAAATTCCTTCAAGGGGTTTAAGAGATATAGAGCGGACACAAAATGGAAGGCTCAAACCTTTGACCTTGAGTTGTGACCTTGACCTTGAGCCGGCATGGCTGACTCATGGGTTCTGCACATCGTCTTGATGAGGTGGTCATTTTACCCAAGTTTTATAAAATTCCTTCAAGGGGTTTAGGAGATATAGAGCGGACACAAAATGGCAGACTCAAACCTTTGACCTTGAGATGTGACCTTGACCTTGAACCGACAAGGCTGACTCATGGGTTCTGCACATCGTCTTGATGAGGTGATCATTTGACCCAAGTTTCATGAAAATCCTTCAAGGGGTTTAGGAGATATGGACCGGACACGATTTTGTTACGGACGGAAGGACGGACGGACGGAAGGACGGACGCAGACCATTCCTATAATCCCTCCGCCACGGCGGGGGATTAATAATATTACTCCATCTTTTCCAGTTTATCAAATGTGCAAAACCATCTTAATTACCAGTAACTCTGTAGTGTAGTTTTAAGATATTCTTAAAAATGCTGTTGAACAATTATGTTCACAAAAAAGGATATAAAAACAAGAGCTGTCATTAATGGTGACAAATGCCCCTGCAGCACTTTGACCTTTGACCTGGTGACCTTGACCTTTTACCTGGTGACACCAAAGTCAATAGGGGTGGTGTACTCAATAAGTACTATTAGCATGTGAAGTTTGAAAGTCCTGGGTGCAGTGGTTCTCGAGTAGTGCCTTCATGCAAAAGGTTAACATTGGCCCCTGTGACCTTGACCTTTGACCTGGTGACCCCAAAGTCAGTAGGGTTCGTGTACTCAATAAGTACTATCAGCATGTGAAGTTTGAAGGTCCTGGGTGCAGTGGTTCGTGAGTAAAGTGCCTTCATGCAAAAAGTCAATGCTGGCCCCTGTGACCTTGACCTTTGACCTGGTGACCCAAAAGTCAGTAGGGTCGTGTACTCAATGAGTACTACCAGCACGTGAAGTTTGAAGGTCCTCGGTGCAGTGGTTCGCGAGTAAAGAGCCTTCATGCAAAAAGTTAAAGTTGGCCCCTGTGACCTTGACCTTTGACCTGGTGACCCCAAAGTCAGTAGGGGTTGTGTACTCAATGAGTACTATCAGCACATGAAGTTTGAAGGTCCTGGGTGCAGTGGTTCGCGAGTAAAGTGCCTTCATGCAAAAAGTTAACGTTGGCCCCTGTGACCTTTGACCTGGTGACCCCAAAGTCAGTAGGGGTCGTGTACTCAATGGGTACTATCAGCATGTGAAGTTTGAAGGTCCTGGGTGCAGTGGTTCGCGAGTAAAGTGCCTTCATGCAAAAAGTTAACGTTGCGACTAACGAACGAACGAATGGACGGACAGTTGAAAACTAATATGCCTCCCTTCGGGAGCATAAAAATGGCAGATATTCTATATATCAGCATCAGAATGTTCAACGACTGCCATGTTCAACGACTGCAGACCACAGGTAAAAATTAAGGAAAGGCAACTGAATGACATTGGCCTCTTCAAATCTCTTTCATTATCAAATGTGACAATCTTTGAAATTTTGAACCAATGCTGCCTAAAATGGTTGAAGAATCTTTGAAATTTTGAACCAATGCTGCCTAAAATGGTTGAAGACTTCAATTAAAACACAAATGAAATATCACCCCTGACTATAACTGACTGAGGTTAAACAAAGAACTGTTCTAGCAGATAAATAGGCAGATGATGGCATATCCTTTCAGCTCCAGTGTAACATAATAAAACATATTAGCCTCTGATGGCTTCTGTAGAATCAACATTTATTACATGAAATCATTTTGAAGCTATTTCTGAAATGTCTAGGTCTGCAGCACTCAAATATGGAAATATCTTAGATCCGAGGCATATACTGAAACCTTTAGACAACATCAAAAAAGACCTTTTGAACGATTTGACGAAGACTGTTAAAAAAATCTCCATTATACCCTTGCTCCATTACGGACCCCTTTGGGATTTATGTTTATTCCGAGTTTAAATATTTTTTCATAGATGAAAAGCTGACATGTCATGCTAAAGCCCAAGTATTTACAAATCATTAGAAAGTGCTGAAAACTGACTCCCTACTTGCAAAAAAAAAAGAAGTCCACGTGCATACATTTAGATGGGGTGACCCCTCTAGACCAATGCAAATGCGACTTTCATCATTTCTTTACTTTTGGAAAAAGCTGAAAGTAGTTTGACGTCACTTTCTGTGTTGTCAGAAACATACGTATGTCTGGCAAGTTTGTATAACAAGAGCTGTCGGATGACAGCGCGCTCGACTATTCGAAGAATTGATTGAAGAATGGGGTCAAAATATTTCCATAGATTTTCAGACAAAAGAAAAAAATGGATTAAACAAAAAATGTTCCTGTGGATTTCGATTAGTCTTGCACTAAATGGCAATGTGTGACCATGATGGCAAATATGTTAAGTTATATGTTAGGCAAAATATGGACTTGTATAAAAAATTTAACTAATTTCCAAGTCCAAAAAGGGTCATAATTCAGTCAAAATAGTTGACAGAGTTATGTACACTTGCCTACAGATGGAAATCATGTTGATATACTAGTGATAAAAGTTTCAAAGCCACAGTTCAAATAGTTTTGACAAAAACTTCAAAGTCCAAAACGGGCCATAATTCAGCCAAAATAGTTGTCAGAGTTATGAACTCTTGCCTACAGATTGAAATCATAATGATAAACAAATGTTTAAAGTTTAAAAGCAATATGTCAAATAGTCTTGACAAAACATAGACATATACGAAAACAGAACCAATTTCCAAGTTCAAAAAGGGCCATAATTCAGCCAAAAAAGATGACAGAGTTATGTACTCTTGCCTATTGATAGAGACTATAATACTGAACAAGATATAAAAGTTTCAAAGCCATATGTCAAACACTTAACACAAAATATAAACTTGTACGAAAAATTTAACCATGATTTCTAAGTTAGAAGGGGCCATAATTCAGCCAAAATGCTTGATGGAGTTATGTACTCTTGCCTACAACTGCACATAGTGATGGTTAACAAGTGATGAAAGTTTCAAAGCTTTATCTCAAAAGACTTTGTCAAAATGTAGACTGGTACTAAAACTTATCCAAGATTTCTAAGTCAAAAAAGGGGCAGTAATTCAACCAAAATGCTTGATGGAGTTATGTACTCCTGCCTACAACTGAACATTGTGATAGTAAACAAGTGTTGAAAGTTTCAAAGCTTTATCTCAAAAGACTTTGTCAAAATATGAACTGGTACGAAAAACTTAACCAAGATTTCTAAGTCAAAAGGGGCCATAATTCAGTCAAAATGCTTGACAGAGTTATGTACTCTTGCCTATAACTGGACATGGTGATGGTAAACAAGTGTTGAAAGTTTCAAAGCTTTATCTCAAAAGACTTTGTCAAAATGTGGACTGGTACGAAAAACTTAACCAGGGTGT
The DNA here is from genome assembly GCF_021730395.1 of Mercenaria mercenaria. Taxonomy (NCBI): domain Eukaryota; kingdom Metazoa; phylum Mollusca; class Bivalvia; order Venerida; family Veneridae; genus Mercenaria; species Mercenaria mercenaria. The sequence goes on along the minus strand of NC_069361.1, from coordinate 116,442,522 downwards.
GACGCCGACGCTGTGGTGAGTAGGATAGCTCTACCTATTCTTTGAATAGTCGAGCTAAAAATGTGCCCCTCGTCCAAAGAATATCTATAATGCACTAGCTGTTCAACCCATTACTTTGAGGGGAGGGGGTACAGGTTATAATCGCAAAGGGTTTTTCAAATGCATGTCAAAATATTTAATGAAAATATTTTATGAAAATCCTTATAAAATCTACAACACTTTAAACGACATTCATGTATAACCGCAAATATTATGACAGAAAAAACACACTTGAAAAGATGTTATAATAATTTTATGACGACATGCTGGATGATCTATTTATAACGACATTTCATGCTGAAGATAAGATCTTACTCTGTAACAGTATCTAACAGATGTTATCTGTAAACAACCACTGAATAATACAAACCTGAACCAAAAACAACAACAAAAGCAGGTAAACCAATACAGAAATCTGTAACTGGTAACTGCTGCTTTCAAGTAATAGTTTATGTTTTTTAAAGATTAAAATTTTAAAATGCCATTTCTATTTTTTGATTAGTAAGATTACAGAAAAACAAAGAGGACCATGATGGGCTTTCATCACCCACCTGAGTTCACAAATTGCTTGAACAGGCTGTGCAAGAAAAATATCTGTGAAATCATTTTGAAACTGGCTCATTTTTTCTGACAAAACAATTTTTCAAATTTCCACTATATACTTATTTATACCTGAAAAAGTGACTATATATCCCATCAATAACTTTAATACAGTAGGTATAGTGTCATCAGAGGAGCATTTTTGTCAATTCATTTAAACCTAGTTGAGCCAATCTCAATCCTCTCTTCTCAAATACGTACTGAGCTTATCTTGCTATGACTTTTTTTTATAATTTTTTGCCAAAAGAACCTTTTTCACAAGCAATTATAAAACACGAATATAAAAATGTCAATATCTTTTTTTTTATGGTGCCTCAAGTAAACAGATTTAATGAGACAGAATTCATACTTCAACATTGAAAAAATAAGGTCGAATGATGTGTTTCTGTTTTGAATTGTGCTTACTCCATTTAACAAGAGCACCGCCCTGCGGGTGCTGATGCTCATCTGATTTTTTTTCTGATTGTCCTACCCATGATTTTCTAAGTCTAAAATGGGCCATCCTTCTTGCAAAAAGCAGGATAGAGTTATGTTTCTTGATGTACAGTGTCCACTTATGATGGTGAAAAACTGTTGCAAGTTTTAAAGCAATAGCTTTGATAGTTTATGAGAAAAGTTGCCTTAAACATAATACTCAACCAAGAAAATGATTTTGTAAGTCCAAAAGGGGCAATAATTATTGCAAAAAGCAGGATGGAGTTATGTTGCTTGCTGTACAGGGTCAGCTTATGATGTTGAACAAGTGTTGCAAGTTTCAAAGCAATAGCTTTGATAGTTTAAGAGAAAAAGTTGACCTAAACATAAAACTTAACCAAAATATCTGATATTTTCTAAGTCCAAAAGGGGCCATAAATCTTGCAAAAAGCAGGATGGAGTTATGTTTCTTGCTGTACAGGGTCAGCTTATGATGGTGAACAAGTGTTGCAAGGTTTAAAGCAATAGCTTTGATAGTTTAGGATAAAAGCTGACCTAAACATAAAACTTAACCAAGAAAACTGATTTTCTAAGTCTAAAAGGGGCAATAATTCTTGCAAAAAGCAAGATGGAGTTATGTTTCTTGATGTACAGGGTCTGCTTATGATGGTGAACAAGTATTCCAAGTTTCAAAGCAATAGCTTTGATAGTTTAGGAGAAAAGTTGACCTAAACATAAAACTTAACCAAGAAATCTGATATTTTCTAAGTACAAAAGGGGCCATAAATCTTGCAAAAAGCAAGATGGAGCTATGTTTCTTGCTATACAGGGTCAGCTTATGATGGTGAACAAGTATTCCAAGTTTCAAAGCAATAGCTTTGATAGTTTAGGAGAAAAGCTGACCTAAACATAAAACTTAACCAGGCAATGCCGACGACGACGACGACAACCGCTCAAGGGATGACAATAACTCATCATTTTTTTTTCAAAAAATCAGATGAGCTAAAAATAACCTTAGGGAAGATATAAAACCTACCTAAGTTTCTTCCACAATATATAATCTAAGTGTGAAAGCAAAATAGAGAACTTTCACCGTGCGTAACTCAATATTTTTAAAGATTTGTAATTCTACCCCTTCTGTTTAAATAGTAAATTCTCTTTGAACACCAAGAAATTGCTTAGAAGATTCATCTTTTTCCATTTTTGTACAAAACATCAATAATAAGTATTGAAAGAAGTAAACACTTGCTAGTAAAAAGGAAAATAAGGAAAACAAAAATTTGGTCCCAGTAGGGCTTGAACCTACGCCCCCTAAGAATTGTGGTAAAAGTAGGTTTATGGTAGGAATTGAATACTCTTCAAAAAGGAGGTTCTCTATAAGCCAGTGCTAGGGGGTGTGAGAGGTGTTCCCCATTTCATTACCTCTCATGAACAGACAGTCAAACCGAGTCTGCTATATTATTCTGATTGGTTGCATTCTATGCTTCCAAAGGATCTTTTTACAGATTTTATTTACTTTACTTGTTAGCTGCTATCAAATGCTTCAATTAAATGGCACAGTAAAATTTTGAAGATTATATTTATCATTTATGTTTTATACATAATTATGTAATGCATTGGAGGAAATCTCCAGGTTTTAAAGTGCAGTACGTACGTCATATATGGTGTCGGACTTTTATATGGACAATGTTATTATGTCTTATATGATCTAAGAACATCTGGAACAAACAAACTACCTAGATTGTTGAAATTATTAGATTTAGCCCTATTGTTACTAGACTGTTATCATATTCTGTACCAATCTTCAGAAAAGTTTACAAACATATCTCAGATTTAATAGTTCCATTCTTTCCAGAAAAGCATGTGAAACATGCCTGTTAAAGTAAGTCCAACAACTGTTACAAGCTAGAATGTTCCATAAAAGAGACATACCTTTCAAACAGATTAATTTTGTTATATATCTCTTGTATCAGTAACAAACAGAATTTCAAAATCAATTTTGTATTACACAGAGCAAATTCTAACTAAGATATCTATTTTCTTTACTCTACGTGCAAAACCATTTGAAAAATATTTATTGTGCTCTATTTTCAGACATTCTGAAGTAACCTCTTATGTAAATAAAGATCTCTAAAAAGATCATTGACAAAAGCCATATTAAAAAAACAACATAATTATATGAAAAAAAAAAAAGAGCTGGAGTTACTGTGGTACTTGTAACTTTCTTTGTAAAAGAAAAGCCGGAAACTTTACATTAATGGAAGAATGGTTGCACCAAGAAAGTCCATTCGAATAATTCTTTCATATAATGGGACATTCTGTGATTTTTCTCCGACTTAAAACATGGTCCTCATGAATAAGTAAGGACTTCCGTGACTTTACTAAAATAAAAAGAAGAGGGCCAAGAGTAACACACCATAACAGTGTAAGCATGTTTTACCTAGTGATTTCATGGAGACAAATGTTCTGACCAATTTTCATATGACCGAGATTCGAACTTGTCTAAAATTTCATGAAAACAAACATTCTGACAAAGTTTCAGGAAGATTGGAACAAAAAAGTGGCCTCTAGAGTGTATACAAACTTTTCCTTTGAGATGACCTAGTGACCTAGTTTTTGACCCTACATGACCCTGATTTGAAATCATCCAAGACTTCATGATAACAAACATTCTGACTAAGTTTTATGAAGATAGAATCAAAATATGCCCCCTAGGGTGTAAACAAGCTTATTCTTTGATTGTACCTGGTGATCAAGTTTTTGATCCCACATGCCCCAGATAAAAAAAATTCCGAGATTTCATGCAGACAAACATTCTGACAAAGTTTCATGCGCATCAAATGAAAAATGCATGCATAAGGTTTTTCTTTGATTTTAACAGGTGACCTAGTTTTTGACCCCAGATGATCTAGATTCAAACTTGGGCTTAAAAGATCATCAAGAACATCATTTTGACAAAGTTTCAAGAAGGTAGGATCATAAACGTGGCCTCTGGAGTGTTATCAAGCTTTTCCTTTGATATGACTGGATGACCTAGTTTTGACCCCACATGACACAGATCTGAACTTGACCTAGAGGTCATCAAGACAAATATTCTGACCAATTCTCATGGGTTTCTAAGGTTAACAAGCTTTTCCTTTGATTTGACCTGATGACCTAGTTTTTTACCCCAGATGACCCATTATCAAAATTATCCGAGACTTTATACAGGGTAACATTCTGACCAAGTTTCATTAAGATTGGGCCAAAATTGTGACCTCTAGAGTGTTAACAAGCTTTTCCTTTCATTTGACCTGGTGACCTAATTTTTGACCCAAGATGACTCAATATCGAACTCGTCCAAGACTTTATTGAGGGTAACATCTGACCAAGTTTCAAAAATATTGGGCTGAAATTGTGACCTCTGGAGTGTTAACAAGCTTTTCCTTTGATTTGACCTGGTGACCTAGTTTTTGACCCCAGATGACACAATATCGAACTCGTCCAAGATTTTATTGAGGGTAATTTTCTGACCAAGTTTCATTAAGATTAGGCCAAAATTGTGACCTCTAGAGTGTTAACAGTCAAATTGTTGATGAGGGACAGACGGACGACGGACACAGGGCGATCACAAAAGCTCACCTTGAGCACTTAGTGCTAAGGTGAGCTAAACAAGAGCTGTCACAGGAGACAGCGCGCTCGACTATTTCGATGCTGGATAGTGAAACTGGGCACATCTGAGGAAACTAGAGCTGTCACTGGAATGTTTAATGACTCCAATTGTGGATGAAGATATTGCACAATAGCCTGTGTCTATGTCAAAAATCTCAGAGTAATAAGAGAGGTAAAGATAAAATGTATCAAAACACTATATAAGTATATCCTAAGCAAAAAGGGGCATAATTCATTTATTATTGGTGCCAGAGTTATGCAGCTTGTGTCATATAGTGTGGGTGATGATGCTGAACAACTATTTTAAGTTTGAATCAAATCCATTCAGTAATAACAGAGACAGAGTGAAAGTGCATCAAAACTTTAACCTAAAATTCTAAGTAAAAAAGGGAAATAATTCATGAAAAATTGGTCCCAGAGTTATGCACCTTGTGTCATATGATAAGAGTAATGATGTTGAACAATTGTTTAAGTTTGAATCAGATCCATTCAGTAATAACAGAGATAAAGTGCATAAAACTTTAACCTGAAATTCTAAGTAAAAAGGGGAATAATTAATGAAAAATTGTGCCAGAGTTATGCATCTTGTGTCATATGATGTGGGTGATGATGCTAAACAACTATTTTAAGTTTGAATCAAATCCATTCAGTAATAACAGAGGTAGAGTGAAAGTGCACCAAAACTTTAACCTGAAATTCTAAGTAAAAAGGGGGAATAATTCATGAAAAAATGGTGCCTGAGTTATGCACCTTGTGTCATATGATGTGGGTGATGATGTTGAACAACTATTTTAAGTTTGAATCAAATCCATTTAGTAATAACAGAGATAGCGTGAAAGTGCATCAAAACTTTAACCTGAAAATCTAAGAGAAAAGGGGGGATGATTCATGGAATATTGGTGCCAGAGTTATGGCCAGATGATGTGGATGATGATGCGGAATAAGTATTTCAAGTTTGAATCAAATCCATCAAGTAATTAAAGAGATAAAATGAAAAAAGAGAAAGTGCACCAAAACTTTAACCAAGGTGCGGACGCGGAAAGACGCCGACGCCGGGGCGAGTAGGATAGCTCTCCTTATACTTTGTATAGTCGAGCTAAAAAGGGTATAATCAGTATTTTGGCGCTTGTCTTATATTATAACTATTGATATTATAACTATTGATTATACACAGTAATTAGTATTTTATGTCTGAGAAGAAGAAAAGATAGAATTATAACCAAAAAAATAGGAAGGAGCACAAAAATCTTGATGCGGATGCCAGCAAGCAAGCTGTGTGAACGTTGTACAAGGGGGGTTAAAAAATACCCTGAAAAGTGCTCTTACATCTTTTATTTCTAGTCCCATTCTGCTAAAATTTAAAAATATGACGAATATGAACATAATAAATGTGAATATCCAAATCACAGATTTTAGAACATGTACAATATTTATTTATCGTCTCCTGCTGACGACTCGTGGTACAGACATGAAGAAACGAGATAATTTTTCCGGGTATTTATTGAACACCCCTCGTATTGTCAATAGCATTTGACAAAAAAATTCGTTTAAAGGTCAATAACTTGTTGCTTTAAATTTGATGAGTAAATTCATTTAAAAAGACATGATATAAACATTTTTATTAATATTTCACAAAAGAAGCCATTACCGGATTAATCAAATTTATACAAAAAAAGCTAAAATATGATGTCAACATTTCAAGGGTGACCAATGGAACACGGTAAAGTACATCTTCTTTAGTAATCTCTGATTAAGAATTCATGGACATTTTTTTAAAGTACATCTACCTTAGTAAACACTGATTACGAATTCATGGACATTTTTTTAAATTTCAGGACGATTACCTTGGCACTAAAGCCGATATATGGCAGAGAATGAGGTGCTTGAATTCAACAAAATACCAATCAACAGTTCTGTTTATCTATACTGTGTATGGGGATTTAGCGGTACATATGTCAAAATGATGAAGCATCCCAATGTGTCAATAGACAAGATGAAATAGTATGATAATCAATTCTAAGCAGGAAAAATATTGTAACTTTGTATAAATAAAAGAAATAGATAAACTATTTTTGCATCAAAGTGAACGATATTTCAAAAGATTTCAATACAATTTTTATTATGTAGTGATGCGCAAAATGAAAAATCTTGTCCACATCATCTTTGTGGTTTACCGCAAATCTTGACGGGGAAACCAAGTCGCAATATTATCATTTTTCCGATTTTAACTCTGTCTCCATGCATTATCATAGTTAAAATCAAATTAATATGTTATATGAAACTGGTTATGGTTAGCTTTTTTGATATATACTGTACCAGAAAGCATTAGGTTACAAGATTTTTTTTTCCATTTCATACATAAATCTTACCTTATTTCCTGATGCAATGATAAAGAATAAACTAAATATGTTTACTAATGTTTAACTTATACTGTGAAATCATTTAATTTCTTGGGCATGAAAGTTCGTGGTTTGGGTTAAAACGGCAATTTCGTAGGGATATAAATTCGTGGATTACAACTTTTGAACATAAAGTGAATGGGGATTTCACTTGTTCATTGGGATTAAATTTCCTGGATTGACTCAACCACGAAAATTAGTCCCCCACGAATATTAGTGATTTCACAGTACCTTGCAAAATAGATTTCTTGGTGTATCAACCCTAACATATGACCATCAGACAAGTGGGTTTCTCTCTGATAATATTTTACTCAGAGCAAGAAAGTCTTTATAACCCCAAGTTGCTCACCTGGGCTTACAAATCTTAAGTTTAGTAAATATTATCATATTCATCCAAAGTATTTTCTCTTTAATTTTCAATATTAGAAACAAATTTGTACATTTAGTCTGGCACCTCATGTGTGCAGCCAAGTTCAGTTTTTTTTTTACACAAGAAACTATCAAGAGCAACAAAAGGCTGTGATGCGTTTACTCAATTAAAGTGCATAGTTACCATTTTCACTGATCAGGTGCGGAAACACTCTTGATCAGTTCCCAGCAACTGTTGAGACAATGTTGTCAAACCACAAAAGACATGCACTTCAATCAGCAATGCTATTGTCTACAGAAAGTATTTCAAAGACCACTATATGTGACTTGCCTATTTATAGGTTTGGTCCATAAGTTTACCTTGACTATTAAACTAGATGCCCACAGCCAACATGTCAAGCCCACCCTTTAACCCCTAACTGTGACCTTGACCTTTGAGATAGAGTCTGTCTCACCAAGTGAAACATTCATGCCAAATATAAACAAGATTTCTCCATGCATGTCAAAGTTATGGGCCGGACAAGATCTGACATGACCTTCCTCCAACTGTGTCCTTGTCCTTTGAGATAGGAACCTGGGGTTTGCACATGACACTCCGTCTCACTGAGGTTAATATTATGTCAACTATAAACAAGATTGCTCCATGCATGTCAAAGTTATGGTCCGGACAAACGCACATGCACACTGATGCTCGCACATAAACCGAACAGCCATTTGGATAACTATGTCTTCACTTCCGCAAGTGAGCACGACAAAAAGCAGTCTATAACCAGACAGTTACAGTGTATAACATGGTTAACAAGTATCTTCATCTCCGTAAACACTCAGAACGCCCTTTCATAATAAAAACTGGCAACCTCTTTTCCTGTTTCTTCATTAATAATTGATTGAACAATACATAAATCACCAAATGCACCTGCCACTTCTTTTTCTGAGCAAAATGTTGCGGATCACAGTAAATAAAGAAACTGTAATTAATACCTAGCCACATAATTATGACCATCATGACCTAGCGGTATCTAGCAAAATTTAAACACCTGCTTTCGGGACATATCGAGAATTATTACCAAATAAACTAGTTAAAATAGCATGTTTAGAAACCCAAGATACACAATGGTATATCATCATGCAACCTATTCACAAAAGCAAATAAAATTGGAAACAAAAGTAGCGCCACAAACCACTGACACGCTCAAAATGATGCTGAAATGGTTTCAAGTGTAAAAAGCGTGTCAAAATAAAGTAATACAAGTTTGATTACCATCTATTTTATAAGCGGGTATCTTATGAAAGTCGTAAAATCACAAAAACCTTCTCCTGACACTAAAGTTCAGTAAGCATTTAATACTTATGAAGCGTAGAGTACATTTATGAAATCCTAGAATAAATACAAAGCAATTAATTCTCAAATTTCAATAAATTTTCACTTGTTTTTTCTTTACAAGCCACCTGGCATTGTAAGAGAGAAGCTGGCAACTATAAAATATTTTTGTTGCCAGACAACACTTACTAAAGCTTGTGAAACAAGTTATATATAGGGTGGTATACTGTAAAATCATTTAATTTTATGGGCAAGAAATTTCGTGGTTTTGTCGAAACGGCAATTTCGCGGGGATATGAATTCATGGATTTCAAATTTTGAACACAAAATGAATGGGAAATTTACTTTTTCATTGGGATTAAATTTCATGGATTGACTAAACTAAGAAATCCAGGAAAATTAGTCCCCCACGAATATTAATGATTTCACAGTACACGAGCAAAAGAAGGTTAATGTATTGCTTGAAATGCATATATTACGCATTACTTTAGATTATGGTTTCTTCTATTCATTACCTAATGAAAATGCTGTCAGATGAAAATGTAAACATGCGGCCAAACCGGTAAAAAAAACTTTAATTAAAATTTAATGTTCTCTGAATGAATTAAATAGAAGCTTAAATTTTTGTTAATATTGTAAAAAAGAAGGAAGTAAAAAGAAAAGGTTTTCTACTATTTGCCTTGCTTGCAGTTTTGTTAGTAAATCTATACCCCTTGCTGGCAGTTTTGTTAGTAAATCTATACCCCTTGCTGGCAGTTTTGAAAAATATGACTAGGTGTGAAGTAAATACAATTTCATAACCTATGAATTAGTTTCGAATACCAAAGATTTAAAAAAAACAGCATGTCCCCAACCCCAAGTCCCTGAAGGTCAGACCTTGAACTACAAAGGCATTGGGACATACAAGAACTTTTTTATTTACAGTTGAATGAACAATTTTCAAGGTTAATTAAAGGTTAAAAAGGGTGTTAATAACTTTTATTGTTTGTGAAAAATCAAAGTCAGTCAACACTATAACAATATCACCATATCGCTTAATAAATATAAAAGACTATTCAAATTATACACAAAAGCCGGAAAGAAATGCATGTGAATTGGAATATAGTTTTTCTTGCTACTTTGACACCATTTCTTTTTAAAAATTATCTTAAATGAAAGTCTACTCAATGTAGGTCACTTTGCTATTACAATACATATAAAAGTGCACATTTTCTGCATAACTAGACAAAAAGTAAAGGTATGAATTCAAAGCAGTGAGCGTTTTACTTCCAAATAACAGAAAGTCTACTAAAGAGTTAGGTCTAGGTTTTAGTAAAAAAAATTTCGAACATAGTCGTTTTACATGAAAATTAAACAGCATATAAAACATATATATACGTCTACAAAAGCATCAATTTGCTCACATATGAAAATTCTAAAAAGGGATTGCATGAAGGGGTCATACTTCCGGAAAGTTCAATGCCTTTAAATACTCACCATTTTTAAAGAACTGTTACATGAACAATTATTTACTTTTATTTCTTCACAAATGGCATTCTTTTATAAAGGGGGACAACTTTTGAGAATATTTCAAGTATCCAATGGTACAGGACAGTAAGGTAAAACATGGTATTAGACAGGTAGATTGTAGGTAAAATGTTGTTCCTAGCTTACCAAACATTTCTGTGATTTGGTGATATACTGCTAAACCTTAAAACGACATTTATTCATGTGTTTTTGGAAAGGGACTTGAATATGTCCTCTGATAAAAAAAATTGATTTTGAGATAAGCAAGTTCCCAACAAAGACATTAAATTTTCACTTCCAATTGGTCCTACAGGCTCGGGGCACCAACCAATCCCTCGGGATTCTGCAGACGCTGTAACAGGAAAAACATGCGTTATCCCTACATAAATAATTTCACCTCTCAGTCCAAAATCTAGCAATTCATTTCATTTTCTATCATAAACCATATGAATTCTGTTCATTATCTGAATTCATATACAACTGAAGGACTGGGCACAGAATAACAGAACAGGACTTTAACTTCACACCAGACAAGTCTGAGCAGGGCAGGGAAACATGACTTCTCAAGTTTGAGCACAGGACTTTTATTTCACTCTGGTCAAGTTTGAAGAGGGAATACCAGGACTTTTTAAGTCATGTAACATAAAATTGAGCAGGATTGGGAATATTAGACAACACTTTTACTTCGAATTAAGACAATATTGAGTAGGACAAGAAATTAAAGGGACTTTGCTCTAGTGGCAGGGAATAACAAGACTTTAATGTTGCTCTAGTCAGGCTTTAGCAGGGCAGGGGAATAACAGGACTTTAATGTTGCTCTAGTCAGGCTTTAGCAGGGCAGGGGAAAAACAGGACTTTAATGTTGCTCTAGTCAGGCTTTAGCAGGGCAGGGGAATAACAGGACTTTAATGTTGCTCTAGTCAGGCTTTAGCAGGGCAGGGGAATAACAGGACTTTAATGCTGCTCTTGTCAAGATTGAGCAGGGCAATGAATAACAGGACTTTTATGTTGCTCTAGTCAAGCTTAAGCAGGGCAGGGAATAACAGTACTTTTACATTGCTCTAGTCAAGCCTATGCAGGGCCTTCTATGCCACTCTAGTCAAGCCTAAGTAGGGCAGGGAATAACAGGACTTTTATGCTGCTCTAGTCAAGTTTGAGGGAATAACAGGACTTTTATGCTGCTCTAGTCAGGCTTTAGCAGGGCAGGGAACAACAGGTCTTTTACATTTCTTCAAACAACATCAGTACAGTCTTTCCTTATCACATTTCTTCAAACAACATCAGTACAGTCTTTCCTTATCACATTTCTTCAAACAACATCAGTACAGTCTTTCCCCACCACATTTTCTTCAAACAACATCAGGACAGTTTTTCCTCACCACATTTTCTTCAAACAACATCAGTACAGTCTTTCCTTATCACATTTCCTTCAAACAACACCATTACAGTTTATCCCCACAACATTTCTTCAAACAACATCAGTACAGTTTATCCTCACCACATTTCTTCAAACAACATCAGTACAGTTTATCCCCACAACATTTCTTCAAACAACATCAGTTCAGTCTTTCCTCACCACATTTCTTCAAACAACATCAGTACAGTTTATCCCCACAACATTTCTTCAAACAACATCAGTTCAGTCTTTCCTCGCCACATTTCTTCAAACAACATCAGTACAGTTTATCCCCACAACATTCTTCAAACAACATCAGTTCAGTCTTTCCTCACCACATTTCTTCAAACAACATCAGTACAGTTTATCCCCACAACATTTCTTCAAACAACATCAGTTCAGTCTTTCCCTACCACATTTCTTCAAACAACACCATTACAGTTTATCCCTACAACATTTCTTCAAACAACATCAGTACAGTTTTTCCCCACCATATTTCTTCAAACAACATCAGGACAGTTTATCCCTACCACATTTCTTCAAACAACATCAGGAGTTTTTCTAAGCTGAAAGATACCATTCATATAAGTTATAAACAGCTTAATAAACATCCAGTCTAAGTATTTTTACTGAGATATGATATTAGAGCTCTACATATTATTCACTTACTGGAAGGCTTGCCTGTCAAGTCATAACTATTGCCCTTTGGTCTTCTGGCAATATTTTTAACTTTTGACAGGCAAGCTTTAACACATGACAACAGAAATAATATTTCGTGATTTTGTTCTTAGCCGAGGAAAATTTAGCACTGAACTATATAGACTGGTCAATAGCACAAATTATGGACTGGCAACTTTTATAAGAAGTCGTAATTATAGGTTATTAGATTTGTATCGAGAAATATGCGTGAGTTCTGCAGCGGAAATATTGTGCGACTTTAGGAGCGCAATATTATTCCGCGAAAGAACGATGCATATTTCTCGATGCAAATCTAATAATCTTTTTATTACATACACATACTACAATTGTAATTATTATATAAATGATATAAATTTGTTCTTTAGCTTGAGTAAAACTGAAATTATCGTTGTTAAAGAATTTTTTAACGTGATGATATGCATGAAACTGAAGTCACAAATGACGTCACGCACCCAATATGAAACTGTAACGTCAATATGGAAAAATACTGACGTTTCAGGTACCACTGTAACTTAACGGAATGTATAATTGAGTATGTAATACTTATCAATATTTCTAGCTAAATATGGTATACATAATATTTATGTATTTATCAGTATTGTACTATATGCCTGTCTGAAAGAGATAAACTGCACAGCTAAGGTGATTTGATAATAATGGTCATACCAAACTCCCAGTCAATGATCACACACATTCTTTATCAATTTATCCCTATTTTCTCATTGATAATGAAAAGCATTGTTTGAATAACAAATGTTTAAGATAAATCCATTATGGGGTGATTCAGGCAATGTGCACTAATGAACGTCACTAATAAAAAGAGAACCGATTTACCCACACGGTTAAAAAAAAAGAGAAGAGAACTTGAATGTTAGCCATGATTTTCAGCTTTATGATGACACAAGGTATTCATAACAACATTATCTTTGGCACTGATGTGAGCTCGAACCTCTGCAAGCCAATATATGCAAAACTTCCACTCAAGCCAGTCTCCAACAAACAGCATTCAGCTAAGTACGAATAGGTATTACTTCAGTGACCAATACCCAAAAAGTGAAGCGTGGTTGTCCTTCTGTCAGGGTTTGATTTAAGGGTTATCATCCTTACCTGATTTTGTGCATGACACACTGTCTGACTGAGCTTAATATTGGCATAAACTGGAATCCAAAGTTACAGCAGAGATGTAAATTGCTACAGACAGATGGACAAACTTACATACAGCCACTGCAATTCATATAGCACAAAAATGGTGACATGAAAATTTAGTTTTTCAAGCATAATGATTCATGCAAGAAACAGTTCAGACTTACCAAAAATGTTTGTAATAAATCAAACTCAGAAGCACTGTGGTTACCATTTGTATATCTGCAATAAAAATGGAGAAACAATTAATACCCAAACCAAAATACAAGCATGCGGCAAGCTTGTGAGAAGTTTGCCATAAGCTTGTGCAAGCTTACAGCAATCTTAAAAAGATTGCAGCTATGTAATATAATGCTTGCAGATGCTCGCAAAGAAATTAAGTTTGCGGAGAAGTCTTTCTTCGCAAGCTTGCAGCGAGCATCCTGCAATCTTAATACTATTTAAGGTTGCAACTAAGCTTGCGATAGAAATTAAGTTTGCGGATAAGTCTTGCTTCGCAAGCTTGCAGCGAGCATCCTGCGATCTTATTTAAGATTGCGACTAGCTTGCGATCCTGTAACCTTTTTAAAACTCTTTTAGTTAATGATACATATAAAAGGGAGGTAATATGTTAAACCATTAAAATTAAACTTTTTATGTCAAAATAAGTTGTTTTAAAAAATGTTGTCCCTGACTGTTAAATCTTTATCTACTGATCACTAAAAATATTGATTTATGAAAGTGCGAAAGTTTTACAAACTGTGCAGTTTGTCAAATTAAAGGAAGTACATAATAAAATTTTTAGACTTTTACATTATTAAAACTGTCTCACAAACCTAAGTAAGGTTTAGGAAGATAGTATAGTTTGCAAGCTTGCAGGCCACCTTGTTTTGATTACAAGGTTGCGCGAGACTCGCAAATGATTTTGTCTACACCCATATAAGTACATGTGTTTAAGCTTGCAATCTTGTTATGATTGTGTAAGTTTGCAAGATTGCGCAAGCTTGCAATCTTATTATGATTGTGCAAACTTGCAAGGTCTCAATTAAGATTGCTAGGGTTCCAATCGAAAGCATGTGCAACCTTACAAGCTTGCAAGATCTTAAATAGGTTGCAGGAAGCACGCGAATTAGTTTGCGCAAGCTTAAATTATGGTTGCGATGGTTCCAATCGCAATCTTGCTGCATGCTTGTTAAGATCGCAACTGCAATCTTGCTGCGACCTTAATGCAAGCTTAATTAAGCTCGCCATTTCGGTTTGGGTAGAATATTTCTTGAAACTGTTACATATTTATTAGGCTAACTTCAGCAATACCGAAGTACACATAAATAAACAAATGTTTGATATGAAACTATGACTTACATGCTTTATTTACTTTGTTTATCTATCCGTCTGTCTGTCCAGATTGTAAAGGTTGTACATGAGTATGGCGTGATCCTGTCTGATGATGAAACAGACAGACGGACAGACAATTGGTAAACACATTCAACATGATCCTACTGACCCTAACCGATAAAATGATGATATATGCTACATTTATCAGGTTTTTCATTAATTGCTTGTTATTTAACTATCTACTAATTTCCTGTCTGAAATAAACAGACCAACATCCTTTCAAATAGGAAACAATACATTTGTAAAAACTATCTTGGTGTCTAAACAGTAACAAGACCAGCATCTGATTTTTTTTCCCGAGCATGCAGTCTTGAATCGACCAAATAATGACAATGCTGCACTTTGAGAATGGTTTCTAAACTCAGTTCTTCCACCTTAGAGCCAGTCCAGTTTACTGCAACCATCTTATACACAAATTCTTAACAAGAAACAATATATGACACTTCACCCTGTGGACATCAAGAAACATAGCAATGGAGTTGTTGATGGAATATTTACAGTTCCATGAAAATTTCCTGACTGAATAGTGAACACTGTGCAGACCATCAGATCAGCCTGTACTGGTCGAAAAGGCAGAATGGCTTGCCGCCAACAGGCTAAAGGTTATATTATCTGCTATGACTTCTTAATTCATTTACGCAAGTGAAAGAATTCAAAATCGGCCTAAAATGAGAATGTTAAAGCATTTCAATATTTGACCAAATGGCAGCAATATTGTTTCCATAGCAACGTCACAGCAAATTTCTTTACTCTAGCACCTGTATTTGCAAATGGAATTTTAATTTTGTGGTTGTTTAGTAATCATTGTAAGTCATTTGTTTTTCTAAGTCCACAAAAAAATCTCCTTACCAGGTAGAGATACCTTAAAATACATCTAAAATTTGAAAGTAACATCTATGTTGTACCACAGAAAAGTGGTCTTGTTTTTGCCCTACGGTCAATTATAAAAAAAGTTACAATATAAGTTATTTATAGTAACAACTAAGGGAAGATAATCTTAAAAAAAAAAAAAAAAAAAAATCAAAAAAAAATTGTAAGTCCACACAAAAATCTTTACCAGGTAGAGATTGGTCAAAATAAACCCCATAATTGGATGGTCTCAATTTTTCTCTACGACTAGTAATGAAAAAGTTACAATATAAGCTATTTATAGTAACAACAAGGGGAAGTAATTCTAAAGAAGGGAACAGCGCATGACACTTCGTCTCATGATGGTGTATAATTGTGCCAAGTTATATCAAAATCCCTCCATGCATGAAGAAGAAATGCTTCGGACAAAGTCATTCTTGTATCTGACCTTTGGCCTCTAAGTGTGACCTTGACCTTTGACCTAGGGACCTGGTTCTTGCGCATGACACTCCGCCTCATGGTGGTGAACATTTGTGCAAAGTTATATCAAAATCCCTCTATGCATGAAGAAGAAATGCTCCGGACAAGGTTTTCATTCTTGTATCCTTTGACCTCTAAGTGTGACCTTGACCTTAGACCTAGGGACCTGGTTCTTGCGCATGACACTCCGCCTCGTGGTGGTGAACATTTGTGTCAAGTTATATCAAAATCCCTCTATGCATGAAGAAGATATGCTCCGGACAAAGTTTTCATTCTTGTATCCTTTGACCTCTAAGTGTGACCTTGACCTTAGACCTAGGGACCTGGTTCTTGCGCATGACACTCCGTCTCATGATGATGAACAATTGTGCCAACTTTCATCAAAATCCCTCTATGCATGAAAAAGATATGCTCTGGACAAAGTCATTCTTGAATTTGACCTTTGACCTCTAAGTGTGACCTTGAACTTAGACCTAGGGACCTGATTTTTGCGCATGACACTCCGTCTCATGATGGTGAACAACTGTGCCAAGTTTCATCAAAATCCCTTCATGCATGTAGAAGATATGCTCCGGACAAAGTCTGTGGACGCCACCCGCCTGCCCGCCATTCTGCCCGCCCGCCAGGGGCGTTCCCATAATACGTCCCGTTTTTCAAACGGGCGTATAAAAAATGGCAGATTTATTAAATTTCTAGATATTTATTTAAATACTATTTCCTTATTTCACAGACTACTCAACTACATGAACATACCGCTGCATTCAGACTTGTTTATGGAAGGAATAAAAATGCTAATGTTTACACGTATATTTTGAAA
Organism: Mercenaria mercenaria; assembly: GCF_021730395.1. Classification (NCBI taxonomy): domain Eukaryota; kingdom Metazoa; phylum Mollusca; class Bivalvia; order Venerida; family Veneridae; genus Mercenaria; species Mercenaria mercenaria. The sequence continues at coordinate 116,425,465 of NC_069361.1, read as the reverse complement.
AATTAAAAAAATGTTGTATGTATGTACTATTTAATTAAGATATTTTATTTGTCAACAAAATTAAAATCATATTTACGTTTTTTGTTATTTCTTTCCCCTTTCAAACCCTCTAAAAAGGAATTGGATATACGGACAATATAGACGTCCCAGATAGTCGATATCGTTACGGCGAACTTCGGATAAGTCGATGCAATTTTTACAGTCCCTTGAATATCGAGGTAACGGTATTCGACTGTATATAGCCAGTTGTTGATAAAACAAAACATCTCCTCAAACTATGCCTGCCACATAGACTGTTTTATTGAGCATCTAAAGCAATGGTCAGCTTTTTTTCCTATAAAGATACATCAAACAGAATACTGACATAGAATTAAGGCAAATGAAAATGTACTATAAAAGTACATAGCAACATTTAAACATCTCATGGGACTGTATTTCCCTGACTTATCTTGATCTTTCAATAGTTTTAAAGGTGGTGAGTCAAATTTAAGCAATGTTTTACAACATTTTACAGTTTTCTTATATTCTGTTAGAGATTTATTTAAGGAACAAAAAGACCACTCATATACAGTGGAATCCCTGTTTAATCTTTAGCCTGCTGGTGGCAAGCGATTTTGCCTTTGTGGCCAATACACAGACCAAAATCAGCCTGCACAGTCTCTTCAGTCAGTTAATTTTCTGTGAACACCCCTCTGAATAATAAATGGTATTGCCCAAATTGAATGAATTGGGCTAGTCCATTTTAGAAATATAGCAGTGTAAAGGTTATCTAAGAAATGTAGCTTCTAAATTCCTTTATTTCCAGCTGTGCAACAAATATACGCAAAGGGAGGTAATAATAATAATAATATAAACTTGCAATTCTAAAAACTTTTGGCTAAATATTTAATTGTCAGTGCAAATCTTTAGCATAATATAATACTTCATATATTCAATTCATTTCTTATACTGTGAAATCATTAATATTCAAGGGGGACTAATTTTCGTGGATTTCGTGGTTGAGTTAATCCACGAAATTTAATCCCAATGAACAAGTAAAATTCCCATTCATTTTATGTTCAAAAGTTGCTATCCACGAATTCATATCCCCATGAAATTGCTGTTTTGACCAAAACCACGAAATTTCATGCCCACGAAATTTAATGATTTTACAGTATTAGGCAATATAATTTATCAGCTCAACACTTACGCTAAAATAACCCTATATTGATGTGTTAACAAGGATATGAAAATATCTCCATGTATAAAGCACCCAGTGAACACAAGTAAGTGTAAATGACCATTGTTAAAGTTTCGAACAAATCCATTGGTTGACCAAAATCAGATTAACCACCTTTAGCTTAATATTAAGGTAACAGAGTGTGTTTTTAGTTTAATGATGTTTCTTCCAAGCTATATGTGTCCCAAGACTCAGCCTATTTCTTGCTAGCAGTCTATGCCCCATACAAGTACAATTTCTGCCTTATAAAGTTTCTTGAAGTCTCAGAGTTTTCAAATCTGACCTCTAGCTATGCACCAACTTTCAGCTGATCTGCTCTCACTACTTTTGATCAAACTTGATCAGTATAATAGTAAAAGGTCTAACTCCAGCAGCTTTAATTTGGTTAATTATACAATGGTTGCTATAGTAAATGTACTTTCAAGCAGTTCATCAGAATAAGTTGCTTAGAGGTTTTTCTATTTTTAGCTATTGCAGTCCCTAAAATCAATCAAGTTGAACCATTGAGAGATGACCTTACACAAATGCTACATAGCATGGTGATAATCCATCCAGTGGTGCAAGCAAAGCCATATGATCAATCATACAGTTAGAGAGGAGAAGTTGTTTAAAGGTTTTCTATCTTTAGCTCTGGTAGCCTGCTAACATCAGTGAAGCAGAACCATTTGAATATGATTTGAGAGACAAGCTTACAAGGATACTACGATGACTCCTGAAGCAGTTCATGAAAAGGTGTCGCTAGTTTAAGCTCTGGCGGCACTTAAATCGTTACCAAGGAGAGGACCTTGTAAGGATGCTACAGAACAAGTTTAGTGACGATTCATCAAGCGATTCATGAGAAAGAGTCGTTTTAACGCTGTTTTTTTTTGCTCTGGCGGCCACTTAAATTAGTCAAGGAGAACCATTTTAACAAATCTAGGACAAGGATGTTTTACAGAAAAAGTTTAGTTATTACCCATCAAGTGGTTCATGAAAAGGAGTCATTTAAAGGTTTTCTGTTTTAAGCTCTGGTGACCCCTATAATCAGTAAAGTAAAACCATTTGAAAAAACTTGCGATGGGACCTTACTATGGTAACAGACGAAGTTTGGAGATGATCTACAGTAGTTCACCATAAACCTTTAGTTCAGGTGCACTTAAAATTGTGTTCCTTCATTTCAAGTTTCTGACTTGTAAAGTGATAAATTTCAGACTTAAGGTCAAATGACAATACAAGGTTTTAAAGAAAAGATTCTTTAACTGTTTAGAAATCAATGAAAGTTCACCATTGAACTTCTATGTCTCAATGGTTATGACACCAAACTAGTATTGTATAAATACCCAGGTCTCACTTTTCATTCAATAATGCCAATATGTATCAATGTCATCATTTAACTGTTACCTGGATTACCAGAAAGTCCCCTATTACATAAATAAAGGATTAACGGGCTGATCCCTTAATGTGATTATGAATGGATGTCCTTCACTTCAAAGGTTCCGCTGATTCTCCATTTCCTGTGATATGCCCATATCTCAATGATTATTGTCCTTATAAGATGACAAATGTTGGCGCATTCACCTCTTATCATGAATACACAATCGGTGAAACTCTGATGGTTTTGTAGCCATTCCGTCGATGAGTCAAACTAACTTTTCATTAGCAACAATATAAGATAAATCATTTCATAATGCAACGCGCAATGTAAATTCTGAGCTTACTGCCATGTCCACCATATCAGGACTTAGTCTCATTAAATGTAACAAAACCCCAGGTAAACTGCGACTGCACCAAGTAAAACTTGCCTGTGTCATCCACTGTTTAACCATAGTGGCAAGCCAGATCCTTGGGAAAACAATTAGAAAGCTGTCATTATTCGAAAGGCAGAGAGTTACAGGGATTCAGTAAGGAACAAATGCTACCCTGGTGTTACAGGGTGAGCGAACTGTTTCAAGCCCTATACCATGACATTGACAGCCATTCCAGAGAGTCAATAAGGAACAAACATCTTCCTGTCAGGGAAGTTATTCCTTGGGATCAGTAAGGAACAAAGACAAAGAATACCTTTCTATCTAGAGCTCAGTAAGGAATAAATACCTCCCCAATGGCAGTAGTTCCACAGCCTCCATAAGGAACAAGTACCTTCCTATCAGGGAAGTTGTTCCAGGGGCTCAGTACAGAATAACTGCCACCAGGCAGTAGTTCAAGGGACTCTGGAACAAATACCTTCTTATCAAGGAAGCAGTTCCAGGGGTTGTAAGGAACAAATACCCCACTCATGTCACTAGTTCCAAGGGCTAAGAAAGGAACAAATGCCTGTTCATAAGTACAGTAGTTCCAGGGACTCAGTAAGGAACAAATACCTCCGTATCAGGACAGACTAGTCAGGAAAGTAATCCAGGGACTTAGTAAGGAACAAATACCTCCGTATCAGGACAGACTAGTCAGGAAAGTAATCCAGGGACTCAGTAAGGAACAAATACCTCCGTATCAGGACAGACTAGTCAGGAAAGTAATTCAGGGACTTCAGTAAGGAACAAATACCTCCGTATCAGGACAGACTAGTCAGGAAAGTAATTCAGGGACTTCAGTAAGGAACAAATACCTCCGTATCAGGAAAGTAATCCAGGGACTCAGTAAGGAACAAATACCTCCGTATCAGGACAGACTAGTCAGGAAAGTAATTCAGGGACTTCAGTAAGGAACAAATACCTCTGTATCAGGACAGACTAGTCAGGAAAGTAATCCAGGGACTCTGTAAGGAACAAATACCTCCGTATCAGGACAGACTAGTCAGGAAAGTAATTCAGGGACTTCAGTAAGGAACAAATACCTCTGTATCAGGACAGACTAGTCAGGAAAGTAATTCAGGGACTTCAGTAAGGAACAAATACCTCCGTATCAGGACAGACTAGTCAGGAAAGTAATCCAGGGACTCAGTAAGGAACAAATACCTCCGTATCAGGACAGACTAGTCAGGAAAGTAATCCAGGGACTTCAGTAAGGAACAAATACCTCCGTATCAGGACAGACTAGTCAGGAAAGTAATTCAGGGACTTCAGTAAGGAACAAATACCTCCGTATCAGGACAGACTAGTCAGGAAAGTAATTCAGGGACTTCAGTAAGGAACAAATACCTCCGTATCAGTATAGACTAGTAGTTCCAGTGGAATAGTAAGGAATAATTATATACTTTCTTATAAAAACAGAGATTTTATTTAAATAAAATTATTTTCTCAAAAACAACAACCTCTGTACTTCAATGATGATGAAATGGATTTCCATTTGTCTCTAAAGTCAGAACCAATTTATGATTTACCTAGTCAAAATGGTTTATACTGTGATAGCACAGCAATGCTGAATTGCAATAAAATTCAAAAGCCTACCAATTTGCCAAATTTCATTTCTTGCACAATTTATTATGACGGGGAAATAAAATATTCCTCTTTGTTTGAGGGAAAGAACATTTCTTTTGAATTAAAATCTCAAGTTCAAACAACATAGTAAACAATCCAACAGGATTATAATGTATGACAAAATCTTATGTCAGCAGTCATGCAAATTATAAGTTGGCGAACAAGGACATTTTTTTGTAAAAAAATGAATTTGTTTACGATTTTAAATGACTTGGTTATAGGCCCGATTTTGTAAAATTAATTAAACAGGAAATGAGCCTTGACATGTGTACAGAGAAGACCCTGAATAATTAATTCCCGGGTTACATCGGCATGTTTGCAAAGTATATTGCTCCTGCGGAGGAATTAATTTCTCCATTAAGTATTTCTTTAACGGGACTGTAAGCAGGCGACATGGTTACCATTTTATTTTTGAAACATGTAATCTGAATACTTCCTGTGCGTGTTTTTTTATCAGCGAATTTTCTACATAAACGATTTAAAAATTGCGCGTATAAATTTGCCCCATTTCAACGTTATCTGATGACTAACGTGCTTTTACACATCTAATGAGTATTTAAATGCATACCAGATTCGTAAAAATATATTTACTTTACATTCTGATATGTTTTAAATACTTTCAAAATGAACAAACTATACAAAAAAAAGAATAAATTTGACAAGTTTTCGAACATTTCAAATTTACATTTATTTGAAAAGATCTTGATTAAAATGTAAAACGAGAAGAAGAAATTAACCATTAAGGTGTTAAATATGTTATTTAATATTGACACAACTCATAAACTGAAATTAATAGTGTAAAAATTAAAGACAGTAGGCAGAAATAAGTGCTTGAGAATACATCTAATTGAACAGTCCTTGGGTTAATTTAAAAATCTTAGTATGTTTACAACAAAATGTTACCAAATATTATAATCATGGCATTTTAGGAGAAAAATCATCTGTTATGTCAAAAAAAAACAAAAAACAACAAGTACATATTCTAGGAATTATCCATTGTTTACTTAGTTTTTCTAAAAAAAAAAAAAAGACTACATTTGGACATTTTACTGTAAATAAAATACCATTACTGTGTATGAAAGACTGATATCCACCATTATCAACTCGGGATATTATAAAATCACATACATTCTAAGATATCTTTAAAATGTTTTATTAACATCATTAAATGTATTTTCAGATAAAAAAAAAAAAAGAATTTAGGATATCACTCATTTGAATGAAGGATATTAAAAAAATATCTGTATTTACAGATATCCAGTATTCCATTTTGTGATATCCTTTATATCATTCTATGATATATTAAAATTTCTTTTCAAGATATCACAAGATACATTTAATAACATCTTTATATTATAAGTGATATCATCAAATACTGCATAATTTTCATATATCACAAATTACATTTAATGATATCACGAAATAAATAAGTTTATCACCAAATAGTGAATAAATAGTGAAACACCATCCCAGAAAGTTCATAAATGAAGGCAGATATCAACATTAGTAAATAGTCTCCTTATAATATTTATATTGCCTGGTAATATAAATGATATCATGTCATGACTGGCTGGAGCAGATTTTATAATACAGCAAACAATTCAATTTAAAATTCTATCTCCTTCAGTTTTATGTCGACAAACACTTCAAGAATTAACAAACAAACATGTTTTCATTGTAAAATATACAATTTTAGTGCTGTAACATCTACTGATAACACAATTTAGTCATTTTCATGAAAAGGGCTTTAATAGAATCAACATTTTACTAAGACGGTTTGATCATAAAAAAAGAACAGAATCAATTTCAAAGGCAACGGTATTAGACTTATCGCTTGTTTAGGTCAATCTTGACGTCGAAGCAAACACGGGTCAACCATATTATCAGGAAAAAGTCTTTGCTGACAGATACGCTACTATGTTGAATGAGTTTTCGTATGATACTAGAGTATTTTTCCTACAGATATCATATCATTATGGCTAAGTAATACTCCGCGTACTTTTATTCGTGAACTTAATGGGTGTGATAAATCACACACGTTTCACAATTATATTGATTAAGCTTAAACGCTCATCTAAGTGGGGGAGGCTTAAATGTTTTTCACTTTGAAATTCAAACAAGACTATGTTTTGAAATTGAAACTTTGATCCTGGTTCAATAACGTTTGATCAAACTAACCAAAGACGTGCTACAGTCTTACGCAAACATTCTATGGAAAAGTTAATACGCAGGTCTGTAAACAACTGACAATGGTCAGACAGGCATCCCGGACCGATCCACTGTGAACATTGACATAATGTAAAAAGGAACCACACTCTACAAATGTAACAGTCATAGGTTTGATCAACATTTACTTATGGCAGTTTGTATAAAAAATACTTAGTAGTAAATAAATATGCTGACATTGATAAATTGTTCTTCATGAATGTATGTACTAAATACATCACATGGTGACATGAACAGTGAGCTTAAATTTCTTTTTCTCTACATTTCATTTTGATGCATTTTCAGCAGTATTTAACCAATTTAACAGAGACCAATCATGTGTTTCACCTTTTTTTTATTTCTTACCTGACTTGACCACTTATCCTTTCTCTGCACAAAACTGACAATTTTTTCCTCATGTAACAGAGGTGAAGGATTGTCCACCAGGTGTCAAGTCTTTCATCATTTGATCCAAATAAAGTAAGGTCTTGCATTGGGGTTAATTAATGAACGAAGAACTCCAAAGTTCACCCTACTGAACAGCAAGTCCTCAATCCATAACTGAAGTTATATCTATGGCGTTATTCAGTTAAGAATTAATGAAAAATGAAAATGGGAATGTATCATGATATTAAAGAGACACACAAACTTTATGACTGAACACTTTCTCTTATAATTTTACTAAACCTGCCTTTACGAATATTGCAAACCAAGATCAGCCTGAACGGAAGTGCAGGCTATTCTTGGTCTGCACAGTTCGCTGTTCACTCAGTAAATTTATAATGAATGCCCCTTTGAATAATAAGTGGTACTGCCCAAATTGAATGAGGGACCAGTCCATTTTAGAAATTTAGCAGAGTAAAGGTTAATTAATTAAACCTGCTCATCACCTGTTGATTCAAACATGAATTATGCAGAATTACTTAAACAGGCTAATTCATTAAACTTTTTAGGAGTGTATACTTTTTAAAGATATTTTTTTGTTTGCACAGCCACTTTGTTTATATAATATTTGTGTCAGTTAACTTGTCTGCTTGTATCAGTTTTTGTACTTGCCAGTAAAATTTTAAAATTCAAATTTAGACAAAATTTTTACTAGCCTCATTCATTTACATTACATACAGTAAATATTTACAGAGGTATATAAATACTGCATTTCCATACCTCACCATCATCTGCCAGTGATGTCATCAAGAGTTTTTTATTTTCTTAACCATGATCAATTACTTAAAATGCAAATGAAACGATGATAAAAGCAGACACTGAATTCATGAGCTGTAATAAAATCGGGCTCACGTTCCAATACAAAACCATCATTCACATATCAACCTGCATCATGACATGCATTTGATTTCATGTATCGTAATTTTAATGAAATAAAAGATTTTTTGTTTCCACACGAGAAGAGAAAATCGATAAATGAAAATACATGTCACGAAGAATGAAGCTCTCCGACTTCCGCCCTTGAAAAGATTACAGTGACACTGAGACACCTGGGACAATAGCATGTCATACAAGGGGTGGTGATTAACTCCGATTACAAAATGATAAAATTTGGTAGGTTTCATTTAGAAACGCAGCTTAAATTTTTATGCATGACAGAAACTGCACATCAGTGACACTAATAAACATGACTAAAACGGCAAATAATAAATGCTTCAGTACTCAGTATGACGAATACAAATGTATGTGCATCTGCCTACAAGATTAGTTAACACTTGAGATTTAATATGAGATAATAAATCTTTTTGGCCTAACACATCATCTCTATTTTGATGAAAGGTTTCATATTTATAAATGAGAACTCCTATATATTTTTTGTACATGATACAAATACATCTGAAATTCAAAATTTCAAATGATCTGCTTTTTAGACTTTGTGTGTGTGCTGGTGTTCTTATTGCCAATGTAAAGGGCATTCCATGCACATACTTGCCTTTAAATTGTTCTAATTAATTGTAACTGTTTTTGCAACATTCCTGAAGCAGGTACATGTCAATTACTACTAGAAAGAATCACTATATCCTCTTCATCTAAAAGGTTACAATATAGAAACTGAAAGAAAAACAAAAGAAATTTGTCAAGACTAGAAAGTTAAAAAGTTTATTGAACAACAGAAAACACTGACAACTATCTGAGCCGCGCCATGAGAAAACCAACATAGTGGGTTTGCGACCAGCATGAATCCAGACCAGCCTGCACATCCGTGCAGTCTGGTCAGGATCCATGCTGTTCGCTTTTAAAGCCTACTGGAATTGGAGAAACTGTTAGCGAACAGCATGGATCCTGACCAGACTGAGCAGATGCGCAGGCTGATCTGGATCCATGCTGGTCGAAAACCCATTATGTTGGTTTTCTCATGGCATGGCTCAATTATTCTATACTTATGAAAGATATCGAAACTTAAATATTCATGCTTTGAAAAGTTGCGTGTGAACAATGCTAATACTATAACAACACATATAAGATCAGATTCAATAGAAAAAAAATAAAAGTGCGGAAATGAATTCGGTCAAAAACAAGCCCAGGTGAATGAACAGAATCATGTCTCTTGCGTTTATTCTGTACCTAAAATGACATTTTATTTTACAACATTGTTTTGGCACTGATAAAAGTTCCTATGGCGTACTATAGAACCATATCATAACAACATTGTGTAAAAGCTGCCTCCCACAGTTTCATTTTTAATAAATTTTCCAAAAGTACAAAATGTTTACTCCCTGTGCTGGAACTCATACTGGGCATTCCAACTGAGCAAAAGAGATACTAAGGTTATTATCCATAGATACCTCACATGAATCTGCTGTGAAGGACATCTGACCTAAGACATATTGTCACAAAACCTTGCCTTGGATTCAAACATAGACCACATGCTAGAAAATTTTCTGCTCTATTATACTGAACCTGCACTCAGGGCCTGATTTAACTGACGTTTACATAGTTCTACTCTATCATACATACAAATGTGTTAAATTAAAAGTATACATATTTAGCAGGACTTTATATCTAACTTTCAACTCCTTACCTTCTTTTCACCTATTTTCATTTCCAATTATATAACTATAATAAACCACAATTTAAAATTCTGACAAAGGTCAAAGCCAGAATGACAATCTGGGACATTCCTCAAAATTTTAAATCGTCATTTGACACATACTTAAAACATCATGAAATACAATAATTCTATTGTAACTTAAAAGAAGGCGTGCTGAAACGTTAAGATTATCGCCACCTTTGGAACTTCATCAAACTTACCCTCTACTGTCCATCACCTCTCTAACAAGCATTATCTGAGAGTCTATCAATTTCACATTATTCAACTAGACCTATCCTAACTTAAAGCTGGTGAATAGTAAGTCAAATATAAATACTGATAAATCATAAAGCTTGGATTATCTTCGACCCATCTTTCTGTTTGTTTAGCCAGCAGGAAATTGATATGTCTTAGATATTGCGACACATTAAAACAAAGAAGCCACTGTCACCAGGCTAACGTTGGGTTTAGTTAAATACGCCGTCCAAACTGTGATGAACGTAGGTAAATATGTTGTCAAACTGTAAGGGTTACCACAGCGATCATTAACACCTTCAGGAAGTTGAGAGAACTGACTCATGGTATAAGGACCGCTCGCTCATCCCGTGTTAAAACAATAACCAACACTTATTAACCTTTACCCTGCTAAATTTCTAAAATGGATTGGATATTCACTGAAAATTTACTGACTGAATAGCTAACAGTGCAGACCATGATCAGCCTTGGTCTGCACTGGTCACATAGGCAGAATCACTTGCTGCCAGCAGGCTAAAGTTTAAATTTCTATAAATTCAACATTGATACTGTCATAACCTGTCCATGCTTAGTGCAGATTTTCTGATACATTGTGTGAAATAGATGATAAGAACAAATTCATTATATGAAAAGATGTTGTTTACTATCATGTACCAGCTAGATGTGTTGTTAAATATCATGTACCAAAGGTCTTGTTTATTATCATGTATCTGAGGTGTTATTTGCTACCATGTGCAAGAGATGTTATTTACTATACCAGATGTGTTGTTAAATGTTATGTACCCGAGGTCTTATTTACTATCATGTACCAGAGATATAGTGACTATCATGTACCCAGGTGTTATTTATCATCATGTACCAGAGATATAGTGACTATCATGTACCCAGGAGTTATTTATCATCATGTACCAGAGATATAGTGACTATCATGTACTCAGGTGTTATTTATCATCATGTACCAGAGATATAGTGACTATCATGTATCTGAGGTGGTGTCGAGTACCATGTACCATGTACAGAGCTTTTTTAAATACAATGAAACAGTAATACTGCTGACTTCCATGCACCAATGTTGTTGTTGATTCTCCTGTACAAGTGATGTTACTGACTACCATGTATATGTGTTGTTCTGGACTACATTTACAACTGTTGTTGTTGATTTTCATGTACTTGTAATGCTTTTGACTATCTTTGCAATTGTTGTTGTTGTTGTTGTCTTCTATATATAAATAATGCTGTTGACAGTGTTAGTGTTGACTTATGTTGACAGTGTTAGTGTTGACTTATGTTGACAGTGTTAGTGTTGACTTATGTTGACAGTGTTAGTGTTGACTTATGTTGACAGTGTTAGTGTTGACTTATGTACAAATTTCTACTGACTATCATGTATGAGAGTTTTTATTGGCCATCATGCACCAATGATGTTGCAGACTACAATTACCAGTATTGTTGTTTACTACCATGTACAACTGATGTTGCTGACTACATTTACCAGTATTGTTGTTTACTACCTTGTACAACTGATGCTGTTGACTACATTTACCACTATTGTTGTTTACTACCTTGTACAACTGATGCTGTTGACTACATTTACCACTATTGTTGTAAGTAATGCTACTGACTACCTTTGCTACTACTATAGTTGACTACTGAGAGGTGTTGCTGATGTGATGTTTGTCAGTAATATTGGTGTCTACAATTAATATGTTAGTGATATTTCTGACTACCAAGTACAAGTGACATACACAAGCACACATGTACAAGTAATGTTACTGACTACAGCCTAAAACACAATCTAAGGATGATAAAAAAATCAGTGATGTATTTTCTACAATCAACACATCAAGTCATCTTTTAAGAAACAAACATATTTAAAATGTTGCACATTCATTCATTGACATTGTGAACAGGTATGAAATAGTTCAATCACATACACCATAAACGTATTAAGGAAATTTGCTTTTTCTTTTATCTCGACACTTCAGACATTTCAGAAAAAAGCTGTAGTAGGATTAATCAGCATAAAATAGTGTTAAGGTGGTGGACCCATAATGACAATTGCCAAACTGCATGGTCTCCGTGCCCATTTCTTACGAAAAGCAATTATGTGCATTCAGGTGTTTTACATTCAAAGAATGCCAAACCGCTTAACGATCAACAGTACGTAATCATATGGAAATTGCTGTGTTTCATTATTGGCCCACTACCTTAACCCTTAGCCAGCTAAATTTCTAAAATGAACTTGTCCATCTCTCAATTTGAACAGAACCATTAACTGTTAAAAGGGGTGTTTACCAAAAAGATACTGACTGAATGGCAAACAGTGCAGACCAAAGCAAATGGTCAATAATTCAGAACTTCCAATACCCTGTTTCCTCCCATCCCATTTTCTACGACAGCAATCTCGATGACGATGTCCTGATAAGTGCCTGTTTAACTGGCACAATATGCATTATGTTGTAATATCTTCAGATATCAATTCTGAATTAAATTCAAGGAGAATCTATGAAGTTTACATTATTTACAATGTATATAATAATATAATAATAACAAGGAAAATTTATCAAATCTCCTGTCAACTTTTTGAATATGTAACACTACCCCTAAAAACTTGTAAGATCAGGAAATACTGTAAATGTTATTGTTGTCCACTTATATTTTCCTTCTAGTTAAGGGATTGAAATACCAACTTTGTCATGAATGCCATGGCCTCACCAAACTTTCATTAGAGTGCACACAAACTTGACTACCATTTACACCCAACTTCAATTAAAATAAGCTGAAGAGAGTACACACCAACTTGACTACCATTAACACCATTAACAAAACCGGTGAAAAAATATGCCAAGCAAATTTTAAAGTACACCTGATATATTAGTCACTACTTCTTCTTTTCTAGGAATATTCCAAGAAATACTGATTTTTTAAACACATAAAAGAATGTTCCAAGAAATAATGAATTTTTAAGTACATGTATTATGCAAAAATATTTTCTCTTTAAAGGAACTTAGACCTCATGATCATATAACAACCAAGAAAAGAAAAAAAAAGGCACTTAATAATTAAGAAGGCTTTGAAAATTGGTTACACTGACATATTAAAAATGTTGCAGAAACACATGAAAATTAGCTTTAGTTTAGAAACAAGAAGTTATGTTCTAATGTTCATAATAATGACCAAACTTAAAAATTTTAAAGACAGATATTTTAGCCAAAATTCCTTTAACTTAACATAGATTTAAAATTATCAACATATTTGTCCCTAAAACATATATGAGCTTTGAAAAAAAAAACAACATACTTATCGGAACTTGTTTAAACAGTTTTTATGATTATCAGGACAGCATTCATACCACAAAGCTTAAAAATATGCCCAAAAGCCTGCTATTTTTGTGATTCCATTTTTGTGGGCAAGAGGCTGACATAAATAAATAACAATAATTAATGTTTCAAAAACAATGTGGAATATATGTTAGACTAGCTCCTAGACTATGATAATCTTTTTACATTTTTATGATTGAATGTAGTGAACTGAGCCAGTCTATATCCTATGTCCAATATCATAATTTCAACATCAGTCCTGTGTGAAAATCTCTAAAATAGACTGGCTTTTGTCCCTATGAAATTGAGTTTGTCTAAAAAAGGGAAAAATATAGAAATATAGTTATTATCAGTCTAGTGGCTAGTCTAAATATATGTGAACATGCAAGGTTTGGCCAATACCATTAACAGCATCTTGAATAAATGATATGAGAGAGATGTGAGGATGGGGGTTGAGCAGTGGCTATGAGAGAGATGTGAGGATGGGGGTTGAGCAGTGGCTTTGAGTGCATACCTTTCTCCTTTTTTCACACTGGTACACATTGTAACTACTAAAGAACTGAACAGCAACAATACCAAGAAAGTCCAAAAGTGACCGCACAAAACTGCTTTCACCATTAAATGTTCGTAACCCCTGCATCATAACCATGGTCAACAACCTTACTGAAGACTGGTCAGTTATTTGATAATGTTCTAGAAGAACTGGTCACATTTGGTCATTGACAAGTCAGTAACCTTTTAAACAGCAGAATTCTTCCAATATTATATCACACTTATATTTATTCACAATTATGGCACAATTACCTGCTTCTAGCATTTACCATGCAAATTTGTTCCTATAGGTTATTGTCATTGCAGAATTTATGTTTAATAATATCATGTTGGCTGTTTACCAGATACATTCTGTCAATATATAGAGACACTTGGCATCCACATTACTACGGTAACACGGTACTAGACACTCAGACGCGCAAACAAAGACACTTTGGTGCAAAAACAAAATACAGTACAATCGCGATCCTACGAAAACCCAAGGGACCGGCCGTTTTTTTCGTAATATCGCATTTTCGTTCGAGCGTAGCATAGGAAATTTCGCTTTATAGCACCTTAATATCTATATACGTAACCCGTGATATTTAAACATGTGATTTTCATATCGGAGTACATGTGTACCAATTTTATTTGTACATCTGGGTTTACTACAAATCTTATTCGAACCTGAACTCAGATCGTATGTAGAATGTAGAACGGGTTTTTTTTTTCTTCACTTTTTATTCACTGTACATAAAACACATACAGTGTACATTGTTGCACGAGAAAAAGTCGCAATTGCATATTCCGATACCCTCAGCTACTCTTTACCAATTGTTTGGTATAATAAAACAACAATATACAGACGATCAGGACTTAAATATTGTTTTATTTTCTTTATGCAGTGATTGTTTGAGACGTATAGATATCGAAGCAAGTGTGACTTGTATGCCATCCGATCCGATCGGATAGTTATAGGAGAAAAAAAAAATAACCACTAACTTGTGCATAGTGTATAGCGTATGTGTTTCGAAATTAATTACTAAGTTTTCACACTTTAATCACTGTTTACGCCCAGCTAAATGATAGTGACACTTTCCACCCTAAAGCATTTTCACACCGTTATGGAAGGTGTGAAAACTTAGACGATACATTCCTAAAATCGCAACTAAAACAAGTTGAAAACAAGCTTTAAGGGCATAACAATACATTCGTAGGAGCGCATTTTTCGTAAAATTGCATTTTCGTAAAACCGCGACTTTGTTACATAGAAATAAGAAGGAAAGCAGCCGGGACCACAACACCTTTTCGTAGTATACCGGTATTTCGTTAAATTGCGATTCGTAGCATCGCGAATGCACTGTATGACCTCATATGACTGAAAGTCACCTCCAAAATACATATCATGACTTTACTTTGATAGATAAAACTGTGAAATATGACCGAGACTAATTTAATTTATGAGGTCTTCTCTATATGAATATTACAAAATTAAACTTCAAACATAATTCAATCTAACAGCAAATCTTTTATGAAAGAAAGGTTCTAATAAATGAAAAGAGAATCCAATAGTACCAAATATCCAGCAGAAATAATATTTCAAAAAGTTTATAACCTCCCTTTTTTTTATAAAACATAATTTCTTAAATCAACCCAACATCTTGCTTATATAGTTCCACAAATACAATATCAGAGTACACTTTCACTTGCTGAAGAACCCTTGAAAAAATTGTATTTATAAAATATCAGCAAGGAAATTACTGCTGAAGTGTTTTATTTGGCAGAAATGTTTGTATAAAATAGTCCAAAATACTACCACTTGCCCTCATTACATGTGTTCACTTTTAATAAGCTCTTTAGAAATACTGAACAGCACTTCTCTGTAAATGAATGGTATATGTCATCAGAAGATATGATCTGAATTAATATATCAATTATTGCCCTTCCTCCAATACAAAGTGTTGTCTTTATAAATGAGTAAATAAATGGTCTGCTAGACATCTGAAAGTTGCCATATCTTAACCTAGATCTAATGGTCTCCGATTTGAATCCCTTTAAACTGTTAATGAATCATCTACTGTTTCAACTTCAGCCCTTTATCAGTTTTACATATATCATTTTACTTTGTACAAAAATACCTCATATTCAAGACACTGAGTTAGTCAAGGGGTTAGTCAACAGAAATTTCACATACGTTATAGCAACTTTCCCTATACAACAGCAACCTTCCCTACACAACAGCAACTTCACCTACACAACAGCAACTTTCACTACACACCAGAAACTTTTCCTACACAACTGCAACATCACCTAATCAACATCAACTTTCCCTACACAACAGCAACTTTCCCTACACACCAGCAACTTCTCCTACACACCAGCAACTTCTCCTACACAACAGCAACTTCACCTAATCAACATCAACTTTCCCTACACAACAGCAACTTACCCTACACACCAGCAACTTCTCCTACACACCAGCAACTTCTGCTACACAACAGCAACTTCACCTAATCAATATCAACTCTCCCTACACAACAGCAACTTTCCCTATACACCAACAACTTCTCCAACACACCAGCAACTTCTCCTACACACCAGCAACTTCTACACACCATCAACTTCTCCTACACAACAGCAACTTCACCCACAAAACAGCAACTTTCCCTTCACAACAGCAACTTCACCTACACAACAGCAACTTTCCAAACACAACAGCTTTACTTGCCCTACTCAACAGCAACTTCACCTACACACCAACAATTTTCCCTACAGAACAGTAACTTCCTTCAAAAGAAGAGTTACATCTGCCTAACATTATAATTACCACATATTTCAATTATGCCTTAGTTTCTAAATTAGTAGTCTTGTAGAACCAGGCCAAAATGTCCTTAAAAGTCACCTTCAGGAAAAAAAGCAGCAGAAAGTTAATTGCTAAAATGACTGCAAGGAGTACCTGTATACCAGATTATATTATCCCTTCTACTTTATCCTCTTACAGAGTTACAAAGTTTCACCTATTCTTTTCCCATCTCTGTCTGAAGTGGAGAAGTTGTACACACACCTGAAAATGTATGTAAGAATATTGTGAAAGTATAGTTAGTTCATTGACCAATACATTCCTGAAACATGGCCAATTTCCCATAATTCAAACGGTCTAAAACAATACTGCTTACACCTGCACCTGTAATACCAATAAAATCTAGGTAAGTGATATGTTTTGATTTGATTTATAGAAGATGGACTTGGTCCAAGTTGGAGAACTTATTCTGAAGAGGTTTACTTCTTATATCTGTCACCACAATTTATTTTCTATCATAAACACACTACTAAAACTGTGTCTGTAATTTCTCAAGAAATATTAATTGTTAGTAGTTATTCTAATAGATATTTTGTGTGGTAGACACTATAAATAGGAAGGGATTGTGTCCAAAATTAATTGGTCTTCTAAAATACTGTTTTCCTGCAGCTCCTTTAGAAAATTTTATTTCTTTGCCAAAAACTTTTCTCTCTTTCAAAGAAAATACCCCTATTATGTGGTACACTGGAAAAAATGGAAAATGGAAAGTTTCATAACAGACTGTACATAATTTAGGAGTGCTGGAAATGCATATAATGTGAGCAGGCCAAAGGAAGAAGAATGTGTAATATTTATGTATTGGGAAGAAGTAATACTAGTTAATTTTAAAAGAGTACAAGCCAAATTAAAGATGTAAAATATAACCATAGAGAAACACTGTGTATGTATGGGAAGCATAAAACTAATGTATGGGGAGCAAGACAGAATGTATGTATGGGGAGCATAAAACTAATGTATGGGAAGCAAGACAGAATTTATGTAATTGTATGGGAAGCATAAAACTAATATATGGGAAGCAAGACAGAATGCATGCATGGGAAGCATAAAACTAATGTATGGGGTGCAAGATAGAATGCATGTATGGGAAGCATAAAACTAATGTATGGGGTGCAAGACAGAATGCATGTATGGGAAGCATAAAACTAATATATGGGGAGCAAGACAGAATGGATGTATGCGAAGCATAAAACTAATGCATGGGAAGCAAGACAGAATGTATGTATGCGAAGCATAAAACTAATAGATGGGGTGCAAGACAGAATGCATGTATGGGAAGCATAAAACTAATGCATGGGGTGCAAGACAGAATGCATGTATGGGAAGCATAAAACTAATGCATGGGGTGCAAGACAGAATGCATGTATGGGAAGCATAAAACTAATGTATGGGGTGCAAGACAGAATGCATGTATGGGAAGCATAAAACTAATGTATGGGGTGCAAGACAGAATGCATGTATGGGAAGCATAAAACTAATGCATGAGAAGCAAGACAGAATGCATGTATGGGAAGCATAAAACTAATATATGGGGTGCAAGACAGAATGCATGTATGGGAAGCATAAAACTAATGTATGGGGTGCAAGACAGAATGCATGTATGGGAAGCATAACACTAATGTATGGGGAGCAAGATAGAATGCATGTATGGGAAGCATAAAACTAATGTATGGGGAGCAAGATAGAATGCATGTATGGGAAGCATAAAACTAATGTATGGGGAGCAAGATAGAATGCATGTATGGGAAGCATAAAACTAACTAATGTATGGGGTGCAAGATAGAATGATGTTTGGGAAGCATAAAACTAATGTATGGGAAGCAAGACAGAATGTATGTATGGGAAGCATAAAACTAATGTATGAGAAGCAAGACAGAATGCATGTATGGGAAGCATAAAACTAATTATGGGGTGCAAGATAGAATGCATGTATGGGAAGCATAAAACTAATGTATTGGGTGCAAGATAGAATGTATATATGGGAAGCATAAAACTAATGTATGGGAAGCAAGACAGGATGCATGTATGGGAAGCATAAAACTAATGTATGGGGTGCAAGATAGAATGCATGTATGGGAATTAACATAAAACTAATATTTGGGGAGCAAGACAGAATGTATGTATGGGAAGCATAAAACTAATGTATGGGGTGCAAGATAGAATGCATGTATGGGAAGCATAAAACTAATGTATGGGGTGCAAGACAGAATGCATGTATGGGAAGCATAAAACTAATGCATGGGGTGCAAGACAGAATGCATGTATGGGAAGCATAAAACTAATGCATGGGGTGCAAGACAGAATGCATGTATGGGAAGCATAAAACTAATGTATGGGGTGCAAGACAGAATGCATGTATGGGAAGCATAAAACTAATGTATGGGGTGCAAGACAGAATGCATGTATGGGAAGCATAAAACTAATGTATGGGGTGCAAGATAGAATGCATGTATGGGAAGCATAAAACTAATGTATGGGGAGCAAGACAGAATGTATGTATGGGAAACATAAAACTAATGTATGGGAATCATAAAACTAACGTATGGGGAGCAAGACAGAATGTATGTATGGGAATAAACATAAAACTAATATTTGGGGAGCAAGACAGAATGTATGTATGGGAAGCATAAAACTAATGTATGGGGAGCAAGACAGAATTTATGTATGGGAAGCATAAAACTAACGTATGGGGAGCAAGACAGAATGTATGTATGGGAAGCATAAAACTAATGTATGGGAAGCAAGACAGAATGCATGTATGCGAAGCATAAAACTAATGCATGGGAAGCAAGACAGAATGCATGTATGAGAATCATAAAACTAACGTATGGGGAGCAAGACAGAATGTATGTATGGGAATTAACATAAAACTAATATTTGGGGAGCAAGACAGAATGTATGTATGGGAAGCATAAAACTAATGTATGGGGTGCAAGATAGAATGCATGTATGGGAAGCATAAAACTAATGTATGAGAAGCAAGACAGAATGCATGTATGCGAAGCATAAAACTAATAAATGGGGAGCAAGACAGAATGCATGTATGAGAATCATAAAACTAACGTATGGGGAGCAAGACAGAATGTATGTATGGGAATTAACATAAAACTAATATTTGGGGAGCAAGACAGAATGTATGTATGGGAAGCATAAAACTAATGTATGGGGAGCAAGACAGAATTTATGTATGGGAAGCATAAAACTAATGTATGGGGAGCAAGACAGAATGCATGTATGGGAAGCATAAAACTAACGTATGGGGTGCAAGATAGAATGCATGTATGGGAAGCATAAAACTAATGTATGGGAAGCAAGACAGAATGCATGTATGGGAAGCATAAAACTAACGTATGGGGTGCAAGATAGAATGCATGTATGGGAAGCATAAAACTAATGTATGGGGAGCAAGACAGAATGTATGTATAGGAAGCATTATTAAAACTAATGTATGGGGAGCAAGACAAAATGAATAGCACTCTCTCGTATGTAAGGATCTGTGACGTCACCGATAAGGTCTGCTATCTAAAAATAGCACAGGACTCAATTTGCGGACAAACAATCGGTGCATTCACTGTACAATAGCATAAGTAAACCTTAGATTTGGCATTTATTTGGTTTTTTTGTTCAAATTTCTAGCCTGCACATCGCAAACAAATGTTTTTTCTTCACTTTTTAATTTCAATAAACTAGACCGAGAAACAAAGAGTCTTTATTTTTTTTAACATACCGATTTTTCATCAATATATGAATGGATAATGTTATTATATTATTCTGTTCATTTTGTGACACATCCAGTTTTCAGATATATTTAGGAAAACAAAAAGATGCCCACTCGCAAAAATTTATTTACAAAAATGTTTAGACAGAACAGAAAAAAAATCCCAATTGTTCTTCTTAGTTACCGTCATATATCAACACCATATTTTTGTAATTTGTTTCATCCGTTAGTGTTTATAATTTTAATACTTGAGAATGTAAAAAAAATCTTATTATCGCATAATTGAGTTTACTAAAATTTCAAAATGTGATGAACAACATGTATATTCTAAAGTAAACTGTCATACACATTTCATATTCGGCCACATATTCAGTTCTTCGTTGAAACAATTAACACCTCTGTGATATACATATGTTCTGTTTTATTATGACCCCTTGGTATGACATATAGATATTTGACTTTCGGAGGTAATATTTAGATGTTATCTGATAAAACATGTTGCTAATCTAATGCAGCACCATTTTTTTCCTACCAAATCATGCATAAATATGTATTTTCAATAAGGAAATGTTTGACGGACACCAACCACAGCTGACATCTCAACCACCTCATTGGGGATCATCATCAAGTTTGCGTCTTGTGTTTTGTGAATCAGTTTTTTTAACCATAAATGCTTCTTTCGGCGTTTCGAAACTCGAAAATATTGTAATTTGTTATTAAGAGTTTAAACTGTTCTTCTGATGCAAGATTTTAATAGTATTTATTGCAGAATATGGGGTAATGTGCATGAAACATACTTTTTAACAGTGCTCTTTATTTGCTTACCCTGTTTTGAATCGTCTCGTTAAAAAAGTACGTCATTTTGTATATTTCCTTCATTCGTTCCAATATGTTTCTTTAATTAGTTATTGTTTTCTTATTCATTCTGTTAACAGGTGAGACAATACAGGTGGCATGTTACATTTTAATATCCTTCGAAGTTTACTATACTGAGATTGTCCTTGTCCGCAATTCGCGCATTGCATTATGGTATAACTACTGTGTGTTCTATTTATAGAACACGAGAGAGTGCTATTGCAAAGAAGCAAGCCAACAGAAGAAGAAAATATCATGACTGTCCTATGTAGGGACAAATTTTCAAATATTCATGGTATAAATTGCCTAATACATGGCTGGGTAAATGGCCAAACACATGAGGAAATCATGACAAGCTAAATGCATTTGAAAATGGCCAGTATGTTAGGAAATGGCCGTACACATTGAGAAATTATCACATGCATGTAAGGCAAGCAAAATGATTTAAGACAGCTTCAGTTAGTCTTACTTGACTGCATATTTCTCAGGTTATAATGAAGGCAGACAGGCCATTACCCTAAATATTAATTCATTTTTTGACTCGTTTATACAAAAGAAGCAAAGTTATTCCTGGTTTTGAAACAGTAAAACAGCGGAAGTAAAACATTTCGTACTGCAATCAAATGTCAAATATGAATGTCAACTGTGAAACGATTTCTCTTAAATGAATTTCTAAGATTATTATTTCTCAGTAATTGTGGTTCTATTCTGAGACAAAGTGCTGTTGATACTAAGTAATAATAAGATCAACAACATTTTCCAGAGATTATATTGAACACTAACCAGTGTAATCCAATATGCAATTAAATCATAAAAGTCAGTTTTTATTGCACAGTTTCATAGGCTGGCATTAATGGGGTGAGTTCTAATTTGGATTCCATGCTAATGGGTGACTTTAGCATGCTGACATTCAAATGTCAACTGCTGAAATCATCCATTAATTTTACAATCTCTAATTCCTGGTGCTTATAGCTTAAAAGATGGCAGTTTCTTCCACATAATAGCTAGATTTTGAGCCATTCAACCATAGAACTACTGTAGATCACATGAACTGTTCAAGCAAGCCAAGTTTCTCAAGTCACTGATGCTTGAGCAAGAGGACAGTAGTGCAAAATCTTAAATACAAGTAATATGAGGGAAAACTAATTTGTTTTATTTGGGTTTAACATTATACTGACATAATTAGAAGTAATATATTTGGTGATTTCCTAGCTTATGTTGGTGGAGGAAAGCCCTCATAACAGCCCTTCTGGGCATTATATAAATTACAGGAGGGCACCTGGGTAGAATCACTAACTACTTCCTCACATGAAAGAATAATCTATACCCCAAGTGAGGTTTCGGACCCAGTGATGAGGGGCAAGTGATTCAATACTAGTGACCAAAACCTCTGGGCCATGGAGGCCCCTGTGGTAAGTAATTCTAATGTTTTTCTCCAATATTAACTTATGCTGACAACTTCCCCATATGAAACAATGGTGGAAGAGGAATTATCACAGATTTGCTGTCTTCAGAACTCATGCCTCACCCTGGAATCTAAAACCCGATCGGACAGATGCTTTAATGTGATTAAATCATTTTCTTGAAAATAAAGAAATTTACAATTTACAACTGTAAAAAGTTTCACTAAAATCTACACTGTACATTTTTTTCTGTATGGAATTAAAATTGTGCTTTTCCCTATAAGAGTCAGACCAGCAAAATCACTGTCTAATTTTTCTTTGTTTGTAGAATCAGGTTTAAATCAAATTCTACTTGGCAGGGAAAGTTTTCTCCACACATGCAGAACTACCTTAACATGTGGTTTAATATGAAACCACAGTATAATAGTTTCCCAGAATTTATGGCCATATATAGTTTTGTTCTCCATAGTGTAAACCAGTTCACAGACAAGAGGGCTAACTTGATCCTATACCGCTCGCATTAAGCTAAAATAGACTTCACTGATGTGTACCTTTTCAGAATTTATAAGATCTGGCCAGATGTTATGCTATGAAAATCAAAAGGATCTACCAAAAGAATAAATTAAGTCAGAATTAGTAAGGCCATATTTGTTAACAGGAGAATTATCTCCTGAGACTATTCAAATGTTGTATAGTTACTTGAAACAGAAATGATCAGTGCTAAGACAGAATTTGCTGAGATAGCAGAAGCTAAAACCTAGAAACTTAGAATAGTTTTGAAAAAAAAAAGAAAAAAAGATTATCTACTTGGCAGCCAGCCTAGTCAGAAGTTCGAATTCATGAAAAACAGTATGAAAAAGACAAAAGCCTTCATGCAGTATTTAAACACAATCATGCATTTCATACACAAATGGCTATTACTAAACCTCAATTCATATCTTATATTTCACAGTTTTGTTTCGTCTTTTATTGAATAAAAACATCAAGTTGGAACAGAATATGTCATGTTGAACCACAAAGCACTTTCCATGCCTAGTAAAATGTACTTTTCTCACATGACAACATAACATGATCACAGGTATGTGAACAATCGTAGACAATCTAGCAGTGACCACTGAAAGATTTCCACAGGACAAAGTTTAATCGGTCAACTTGTTTAGGAAGCTGTTTAAAGTCAAGTACTATTTTCAGGAAAGACGATAAACATTGTCAGGTGAGCTTGAACGAAAAGACAGATCGTAAATTTTCCTCTTGATAATATTACAACACCATATTTGGTTAAAGTACCAAGTTACCTGAAAAACACGAAGAACTACAAAGACATTATTTCTATCTGTAAAAACAGCACTGTAACTTGAACTCCCATAAGTTTCATTTTACTTTGTATCACAAGCAAGTTGTATTAGTGCACTGTCGGAGTAATACGGCTTCATTAAAGGGCTTGGCGGTAAAAATATACAAATAATTTCACGATTTCGCAGTAAATTTGTAAAACCTGACAGAAGTCTTCATTGCTGGTATGTAACTTCACATAATCATAAGTGTAAATCTAGGTGTTCGCTAGTACTGGAAATGTTAGAGAAGATATTTGTTACACTCCGGACTGCTTTTGAAACAAGATGTGTGTCCAGGACACTGGTGCTCCCACTCCAGTCACTGTATGCATATTTTTGACTTAGTCAAGGGTCATATTTCTGGTCTGGCTGTGTGAAATCCCATGAAAACAGCAGCCGCACAACTTCACATGCTAAATAACAATCCTGTGAGGTTTTCAGATATACATGACACAAATTTGGACAGACGTTCTTATGTACAGATATTTGTAGGGTATTTCTTTTGTGACAAAGTACCCAACAAGCGACAGAAAGTACCCAATATGCAGTATGGAATGAGAAGAATTTATACCGTTACCTTCTGTCCTCAGAGTACCAAACATAATTACATTCTCTTGGACAGACAGATATAAGACAAAGGCAAGGAAGTGCCTGACCCTGAAAATGGCACCAAAAGCACAACTGTCATATCTCCTCGTACTACTTAATTATTTAGACAGTACAAATTGTTGAACTTGACCGGATATGGTCAAAAGTATTCTGCAATATTATCACTAAGGTTAGCATCACTATATTCTGTGTAAAGTAATATAAACATTTTTTGTTAAGTATCAAAAAAGATATGGAGCAATCAAGCAGTACTGCATATCTGACCAGCTTTCTAACTGTAAAACCTTGAAATTGAACTCAGACAGCAAAAAGTTGTAGTATACAATGTCATCTCATTACAGTTTACATTAGTCCCAAGTTATAAATATATGGAGTGTACATGAAGTTCCCTCTTACTGACCTTTCACCTTATAACCTTGACCTTGAACTTATACGGGCCAAATGTTGCATACTGTGCATTAATTGTCTCATAATGGTTAATATTTTCCAAGAATAAAGCACAAAAGTTGTTCTTAGAATTTAGAAGACATGAAGCATACAAAATGTACCACCTATCTGACCTCTAACCGCACTGTATAACCTTAACCTTGTACCACCTATCTGACCTCTAACCTCACTGTATAACCTTAACCTTGTACCACCTATCTGACCTCTATAACTTCACTGTATAACCTTAACCTTGTACTAACCTATCTGACCTCTATAACTTCACTGTATAACCTTAACCTTGTACTAACCTATCTGACCTCTATAACTTCACTGTATAACCTTAACCTTGTACTAACCTATCTGACCTCTATAACTTCACTGTATAACCTTAACCTTGTACCAATTTGACCAAAAGTTGTGTTCTGCTTCTTTTCTCACTATGGTAAATATTTGGGTTCATTTAAGTTCTTTGAAAATCTTTTCAGGGGTTAAAAAGATATTGAGTGAACATGAAATACTGTTTCTCTGACATCCGAGATATCGCACCATATGACCTTGACACTGGCCTTACAAGGCTAATCATCTCATTATTATGGTCAACATTTGTGCCAAGTTATTTGAATATTCTTTCAAGAGTAAATAAGATACAAAGTGGACATGATTCTGTGAAGAATGGACAGGCAGACGTATACATGCCAGAACAAGAAACAAGGTCTCCCACTGTCAGTACATTTAAGACCTTACCACAAATCATTTTAGCATTCACAAACACAGTCTCCAAAAATAAAAAGTTGCCAGGTATTCCTAACATTTTCTTTTATGATCTATATCTTTAACTATATTATATTATAATATAAATATATATATATTATAATTTGTAATGTACAGACATTATTTCCCTTCTCTAGGACTCACCTTTACTGAAGCATTTTAGTTCAAGGTGCCATATTTCATCAAACTGCTGAGATACCTTACACAGTAAAGTAATAACTTAGGAAGAATGTTAGAGAGATCAAAGGCAGTAAATGTTTGTGCTAAGTAAATCTGACTATTTGATTTGTGGTTTTTGTAGAGATTATTGTCAAATCCTTACCAAATAGATTACTGTAAATGTTGATGTATGTAAAAAATCAAACGAATTACACCAAAAAGATTTGTAGGCAATAAATGTAACTAATGTTCTCTTTTTTGGGAAAATAATTTCGAAAGGGTAGGCGATAAATGCTTAAAAATTCATTTAATTGATTTAAGGATGCTTTCGAGAAGGAATTAGACTGTAATCAGATAATAAATCAAAGTATGCATATTGTACAATCTGACTGAAACTCTGGTAGTCTAGCTTGTCTGACTGGTTTTGGAACACATGTTCTAATCTGCAGCATTTCAGTTTCATTTAACCGACCAGTGTACTTGGTACTTCTTTCTTCACTCTAGTAATCTAGTAACCGACTCATTAGTGCAAGACTGGTACAAGAAAAAGTTACATTTCTACAGCCATATACTGATAATGGCAGTGTCTGATCCACTGTACTTGTCAGGGTAAAAAGTTATTAAAGAATCGACATTATACAAAATCATGTTAATAAGAACAGATGAATTTATAAAAACACTTTTGTTCAATGTTGAGCATTGATAGAAGAGCAATTCTAATAATCAAGGGTCAGGTGCATAAATTTAACAGTTCAGAAATCAGCAAATATATCGCCTTTGGCCATCTGACAAAGTGTAAATGGCCAAGACATACAATACAATGATTATTATTACTGTAACAAATAAAAAAACAATCATTTATGCTTTAAGAAATAATGATACTATCAAGGGTATAAGATGTTTTTACAAAAGCAGCTTTTGTACAATTTCATAACTTGTTCAAAACACGCTTACTATTTGTTCGAGAGCATCAATAAATTTGTTCAAATTTGGCCATGATACTGGCCAAGGACATTTTTGGCAAATTTTGGAATGAAGTGGACAACATAACAAGAAGTGTTACTTAGATTCTGCAAGAACAAGCAGATATTAAGACAGTCAAATACTCCATTTTAATTCATTTCACTTAATTAATGGAAAGCAATTAACATGAAAATTGTTTCGTTAAAGAAGTATGCAGGAAAAAATTAAATGAATAAATTTTGCATAATTAAAGCATAAGGACAACTAAAGTATAAATTTAAATACATCCCTTCTGTTAACTTTTAAGACAAAAATATTATATTCAGAAATTCCAATTAAGATGTTTAAGTGAAATGTTGAGAAATTAGCATTCATAAATTAAAACACCACTTAAAATGCAAAATTAGATGTAAACAAAAACACCATTTATAAAACTAAAAGGTCGTATATGTCATAACAAATACCAAGGTGACAATAGCACTTGCAAAATTTCAGGATGTACTGGGACCTGCATGTAATTCTTTTCTTGTAGAAAATGTGATTTTGAATCTGATTTACATTAATTACTATAAAACGTGCTGTTGACTGTATAAATTAGGAAAATATCACATTTTTGAAACATTACTCTTTTCTACTACTGCTTCCTTGTACAGTCAAACCTGAAATATGAAGACCATCTATAACCTCTTGACAAAAGCTATCTTCATTTCTGTTTGAATAATATGCATACAGTCATATACTCTCCATATAATAAAACACACATGCACATGCACACATGCAACGTCGATTTTTCATTTAGTGGATAAAGACTTTTCATTTTAAATTTGTTCTGCTTTTGAAAACAATGGCAGGGTGCATACTTGTGACTGATCTTCAAACTCAGTTATTAAATTCTTAGAGCAACTGTCAAAAATGTGGAGACCAGTCTTAGAGACTTAGACTGATCTTCAAACTCAGTTATTAAATTCTTAGAGCAATTGTCCAAAATGTGGGGACCAATCTAAGAGACTTAGACTGATCTTCAAACTCAGTCATTAAAATCTTAGAGCAATTGTCCAAAATGTGGGGACCAGTCTTAGAGACTTAGACTAACCTTCAAACTCAGTTATTAAAATCTTAGAGCCATTGTCCAAAATGTGGAGACCAGTCTAACTGATTGGCTGGTTCTAACTTTGAAACTGACAAATGGAAAGATTTAGATCTAGGCACATCTAATTTTTTATATAATCATTTATTCATTTTTTAAATCTATTTTTAGATTATATACTGTCACATTGTCATGACAACACCATCACCATAATACTCAGACAGGCACATCTTTTACTACTGAACAAACCTTTAAGTGACCTTTGCCATAATCATTTTTGTATTTTCAAACAATTATCACAGTATAAATAGATAATAAAACATTTAAGTTTACTTTAATAAATGTCTGACGGTAACTTGGCAAACACTAAATGACCATGAGCAGTCATATTTTTATGACCGTAGATGTCCAACAATGGCAATCTCTGAACAGTTATAATGAAACATTTGCACGCATGCTTTTCACGGTAATGATGTCAACATAATATATATCACATATGACTTAAAATATCTTAGGGGCTTTCAAGTGCTCTGCTATGTCCATATACGCAAATGTTTGTTCCAACCTTAACAAAGTTCATTAAGGTGAAATTTCAAATGTTGCAGGTAATTAAGTCATGTAATATTATTCCCTGTTCTCTTCCAACACCTCCTGCCCCACCACCTTGTAAGGTCTGAATTTGACGTAAATCAATACAGCTCAATGGGGGCATGGAAGAATCAGAAAAAAAACTGCCAATCTTTAATTCAGATCTACTACCTTACATGATTATCATGACTGAAACACAATTGGAAAACAACATCAAAGAACATAATAAACATATTTTTTTTTACAATTTGGTCACACGTTACTTAGATTTAGAAGGCGTAAGTGCCAGAACTAAAGGATTATCTTCATTTTTTTGTACATACTATCTTTATATTGCCATTAAATTCAATTTTTTTGCTGCACTTGCGAAATTTCAATATTGACATGCCAATCTTCCTTATTTGCTCGCCAGATAACATATCCCACAATACCTAGCAAGCTTATTGTTAACGGTCAATTAATTGCAAGGTGCCATGTCAATTAATCAAACAGTGAACACAGGATTCCATCATCTCTATAATATCTTCTAATAATGTATATCAAAGTAATCGTTGTGAAGATTTTAATCGATCGATCAGTTACTTAAATCATCCTATTTTATCAAATTGTTTTTTTTTCTGTTTGACAATGTTTACCTGGTTAAGAGTATTTTTCAGAAGTTCAAATATCAGATTTTGACAGGAAAATAATTTCTTATCTCCAGAAATGGGAGAATTGCTTTACAATATCCCATCATTCTTACCATAAAACATTTCCCTTTAAGCTCAAATAATAAATTACTACCAGGAAACCACAAAACCACCTTATTTATGTGAATAAACAATATTACCCCACAATCTTCAAATAAATTCTGTTAAAAGTGCTAGATTATCATTAATAACAAAGTCTCATATCAAGAGATCTGTGAAGATCACTACAAGTAAATAATTATTCTAAACACCTAAAACCTTGCTAAAACCTTGAACTTCAAAACTGCTGCAATATATAAAATGGTTAGACACAACTGTATTGTTAACAATTTTTATTTGTGACTAATTTTCATGGATTTTGCGGTTGCCTCAATCCACCATATTAAGTTACAACAAATGAGTAAGATGGCTATATTTCTAGCCTTTAAAGTTTATATCCACCAAATATTCATGTCCCAACAAAATAGTCAATTCAGCAGAAACCATGGGATTTTCATAACAACAAAATAGACATTTAGCAGAAACCATGGGATTTTTTATAGCAACAAAATAAACAATTTAGCAGAAACCATGGGATTTCATACCAACAAAATGGACAATTCAGCAGAACCCATGGGATTTTCATAGCAACAAAATAGAACAGAAACCATGGGATTTTCATACCAACAAAATGGACAATTCAGCAGGAACCATAGGATTTCATACCAACAACCGAAAATATAAAATGATTTCACATTAATTTTCAGAGGACTGACTGCTCACTAAGGTCCTTTCAAACATTGGTAAAACACTAGCTGCATCCAGAGAGATTTAGGAATTTATCAAATCTTTCCTGATATAGACAATTTAGTTATACGCTTAATCAAAACTGCCACAGCCCTAGGATACTTTGATAAGTAATATGAGGTTTCAAAATGACGTGATAACGAAAATGACACAGACGACATATTAAAAACATGTTTACTAAAGAAGATAAGTATTTTCGATCCCCTGGTGTGTCATACAGAGCAATGGTAAATATTAGGAAGCACTTGTTGAAGATACTATTGTAACAATTAAGGTAATTTACCATATTTGGAATGACTGGTAAGATAACGAAACAATGGGAGATGGTGTAAGTGTATTGATTCTGTAGTTAACAAGTGGGTGTATGAGGTAATCGACCTGTCAAGAAAACTCTTCAACAGTTTATTAGTAGGAGATTCTTGTCAAACATGCAAAAATACTGGTATGCTGGGTGGTGTGAAAATGTTCACCTTTTTTGTATACATCGTTGTTTACAACACCAGGATTATGATAACATTTTTGATTGCCATAATCTTTTAAGTTTATCTGCTTTGCAGGGTTTAACATAGTTTTACAAAAAGATATTTCAGTAAGTGTTCCTACGTTTCTAACCATAGTATAACCTTTATATATTTAAAGGTCCATTACTAAGGGAAAGTGAGTTGGCAATTTTTTTCATAGCCAGTGCATAGACTTCTGCAAGACACTAAATAATGAAGACTGGGAGGTCAAAATTTACAGAAGGTCTTTGGAACTCAAAGAAATGTATGTGTATTATGTTGAAATTTCAATATACTGCGATTTATTTCGAATTTCTACATACCAACTTTCATTTTCCAATAAAATGAAATAGTTTCTGTGCTTTTTAAAAGAAATTAAAATGTTCACTTTCCTTAGTATTGGACCTTTAAGTGACACCTTCCCCACATGAATCAGAAGTGGAGGGAAAATGAAGATACATTTGTTATCATGTAGAACATGGGATTCAAACCAACTACTTCTTACTAGGCTGGTACAGTTTTAACCAGTTCACTTGAACCACTAATTCACTGTGCATAAAAAAACATTCTGACAGTAACTTTACTGACAATTTCTCTACATGAAACAAAAGTGGGGAATTAATCTCCACATCCCTAAATAGGTAGTACACAGCTCTACACAGTAAGGTATTTCAAGACTTCAGAGTTGACTACATATTTTGTTGGAAAGCAACATCTAATAGTTACTTATCTAAATCAATATTCTAAAGGCTCATAATGCTTTTGTTTAAAATGTGGCTGCCACATTTTCAATTATGAACATAAAATACATTAATTTCTTGTTAGATCTAATTTTGATAATTACTTTCTTTAACATTTGTCAAAGGTTTGAATATTGCTGAATATACTAGAATGTTTTATTGAATCTATTGTTTTTTATTACCTCCCTTTAATGCTCTAACTATAACAGTTCATGTGCAATATTAAAAGTAGTGTTTTTTTTAACCATGTAAGTACACATAACATCTATTTGGAAAGTTGTTTCATCTGATTTTAAGATAAAAATGTAAAGCAGTATGGACATTTTGAAAAAAACACTAAATAATGTAAACTTAATAACAACAATAGATCTCAGGGTCTAACAGCATAAAAAGATATATCAAACATTCTAACATGACTCGATTTGATTTCCAGAAAAGAAGGAAATCAAGCTCTGTATATTCTGCGATAAGATGCGCAGAAAGTAAGAGAGCATTATGACGTCAAATTGCCGCATGACGTCTGATACATTACTCCTTGGGTAAATGAAGTCCAGCATAATATATATTAAAAGATGTCAATGAGCATGTCAGAATGAAAACAATCAAGGCCTTCTTGTGATTTATCGTCTAATTTACCATGGTTCATCGTTCAGATGCTTCAGTATTTCAATTCCTACACATCTGAACTCTAAACCGTGATAAATTAGACGATAAACCACTCGAAGGCCTTGATTATTTGTTAAATAATATTGTTCCTATAAATGATCAGACTGTATGATTTTTGTCAGGTTTTACTATGATCCAGATTTCTGACAGGAGATGCAGAAGCAAGCAAACTGATACCTCATATAATAGCAAATGAGAGGCATGAGGTTCAAAGCTACAAACAAAGATAGTTGTTTACTCCAGAGTCAACAAGACAAAACCTGCTAGAGTGGTGATCTTGCCACCACACTGGACCTGAAACATCTGTACTGACTTCTCTTCAGTTACATATCACTATGGTAGCATAGTGGTAGAGCGACCCCTTTGGGTGCGGGGCATTGTAGGTTCGCTCTCTGGCCTCGTCACACCAAAGAAAAATAGCACTAGTAGCCTCCTCGCTTTGCACTCAGCATTAACAGGTTAGTACTAGGACTGGTCGGCCTGGTGTCAGTCTTATGTGACTGGGTGGGATATCATGTCGTGTCGTGTCCATGGTGTGATATTCCAGTGAGTCAGCACTGTAAAGTTGAGCAATGCACTCGCTGCTACAAGTAAACACCATTCTTTACATGGCTGAAAAATTGTTGAAAAATACGTAAAACCCAAACACACTAACACTTACTCAAACATTTTACAACAAGCTAAACAAACACGACTACACTGACTACACCACTACAGTATGAACCTATGATGCAAGTTTTAAATGCAAGTATTGAAAAAACCCGGCTTGTCTTGAAATTTATAGCTCTAAGCAGGGGACATCCATAAAATATCACAATGAAGACCTCAAATATATAAAACAAACAAAATTCGCTATCTCTATTTGCGAAGAAAATTCATTATAAACAAACTCTAGTATTAAAAGTTTCATTTAATAATATCAAGTGGTTACTTTATAAAACACTGAAGTCCTTGAAAAGGCAGATATATATTTTAAAGCAGTCTGAAGCAATTCACTTTATGCAGCACAGCAGTAACTAAGTGTAACATTATAAACAGATAACAAAAACACTGACTGCATTTACAGCGACTGCTTTATTAGCATAGCAGTGAGGGACTACAATAATGGGCAGTAGCAACTGACTACACTGGCAGCATAGCAGTAACGGACTACAATAATGGGCAGTAGCAACTGACTACACTGGCAGCATAGCAGTAACGGACTAGAATAATGGGCAGTAGCAACTGACTACACTGGCAGCATAGCAGTAACGGACTACAATAATGGGCAGTAGCAACTGACTTCACTGGCAGCATAGCAGTAACGGACTACAATAATGGGCAGTAGCAACTGACTACACTGGCAGCATTGCAGTAACTGACTACAATAATGAGCAGTAGCAACTGACTACACTGGCAGCATAGCAGTAACTGACTACAATAATGGGCAGTAGCAACTGACTACACTGGCAGCATAGCAGTAACGGACTACAATAATGGGCAGTAGCAACTGACTACACTGGCAGCACAGCAGTAACTGACTACAATAATGAGCAGTAGCAACTGACTACACTGGCAGCACAGCAGTAACTGACTACAATAATGAGCAGTAGCAACTGACTACATTGGCAGCACAGCAGTAACTGACTACAATAATGAGTAGTAGCAACTGACTACATTGGCAGCATAGCAGTAACTTACTACAATAATGGGCAGTAGCAACTGACTACATTGGCAGCATAGCAGTAACTTACTACAATAATGAGCAGTAGCAACTGACTACATTGGCAGCATAACAGTAATGGACTACAATAATGGTCTACAATAATGAGCACTAGCAACTGACTACATTGGCAGCATAGCAGTAACTGACTACAAAAATGAGCAGTAGCAACTGACTACATTGGCAGCATAGCAGTAACTGACTAAAATAATGAGCAGTAGCAACTGACTACATTGGCAGCATAGCAGTAACTGACTACAATAATGGGCAGTAGCAACTGACTACATTGGCAGCATAACAGTAATGGACTACAATAATGGTCTACAATAATGAGCAGTAGCAACTGACTACATTGGCAGCATAGCAGTAACTGACTACAATAATGGGCAGTAGCAACTGACTACATTGGCAGCATAACAGTAATGGACTACAATAATGGTCTACAATAATGAGCACTAGCAACTGACTACATTGGCAGCATAGCAGTAACTGACTACAAAAATGAGCAGTAGCAACTGACTACATTGGCAGCATAGCAGTAACTGACTAAAATAATGAGCAGTAGCAACTGACTACATTGGCAGCATAGCAGTAACTGACTACAATAATGGGCAGTAGCAACTGACTACATTGGCATCATAACAGTAATGGACTAAAATAATGGGCAGTAGCAACTGACTACATTGGCGGCATGGCAGTAACTTACTACAATAATGAGCAGTAGCAACTGACTACATTGGCAGCATAACAGTAATGGACTACAATAATGGGCAGTAGCAACTGACTACATTGGCAGCATAGCAGTAACTTACTATAATAATGAGCAGTAGCAACTGACTACATTGGCAGCATAACAGTAATGGACTACAATAATGGTCTACAATAATGAGCAGTAGCAACTGACTACATTGGCAGCATAGCAATAACTGACTACAATAATGGGCAGTAGCAACTGACTACATTGGCAGCATAGCAGTAACTGAGTACAATAATGAGCAGTAACAACTGACTACATTGGCAGCATAACAGTAATGGACTACAATAATGGTCTACAATAATGAGCAGTAGCAACTGACTACATTGGCAGCATAGCAATAACTGACTACAATAATGGGCAGTAGCAACTGACTACATTGGCAGCATAGCAGTAACTGACTACAATAATGAGCAGTAGCAACTGACTACATTGGCAGCATAACAGTAATGGACTACAATAATGAGCAGTAGCAACTGACTTCACTGGCAGCATAGCAGTAATTGACTATATTGATACAGCAGTTACTGATGACATTGACATTTACTTACTACATTGACAGTACAGCAGTACCTGACATCAGTGAAAGCATAGCCAAAACAGACTAAAAGTAACTGTCTTGCATTGACAGTAGAGCAGTAACTAGCTATATTGACAGTATAGCAGAACCTGACTAGAAATAATTGTCTGCAGTAACTGACTACATGAACAGCTGCATTAGCAGCATAACAGTATTTGATTAGCAGCACAGCAGTAACTGGTTACATTAGCAGCATAACAGTAACTGACTACATTAGCAGCACAACAGTATTTGATTAGCAGCACAGCAGTAACTGGTTACATTAGCAGCATAGCAGTAACTGACTACATTAGCAGCATAACAGTATTTGATTAGCAGCACAGCAGTAACTGGTTACAGTAGCAGCATAGCAGTAACTGACTACATTAGCAGCATAACAGTAACTGACTATATTGGCAGCATAACAGTAACTGACAACATTATCAGCATAACAATAACTGACTACATTGGCAGCATAACAGTAACTGGCTTCATTAGCAGCATAACAATAACTGACTTCATTGGCAGCATAACAATTACTGACTTCATTGGCAGCATGGCAGTAACTGACTTCATTGGCAGCATGGCAGTAACTGACTTCATTGGCAGCAGAACAATAACTGACTTCATTGGCAGCATAACAGTAACTGGCTTCATTGGCAGCATAACAGTAACTGGTTTCATTGGCAGCACAGCAGTAACTGGCTTCATTGGCAGCATAACCTACATTACCAACATAGCAGTATCTTTACTACATTACCAGCATAGAAATATCTTTGACTACATTACCAACATAGCAATATCTTGACTACATTACTAGCATAGCAATATCTTGACTATATTACTAGCATAGCAATATCTTGACTACATTACCAGCATAGCAATATCTTGACTACATTACCAGCATAGCAATATCTTGACTATATTACTAGCATAGCAATATCTTGACTACATTACCAGCATAGCAATACCTTGACTATATTACCAGCAAAGCAATATCTTGACTATATTACCAGCAAAGCAGTATCTTGACATTAACAGCATGGCAGTAAGTGACAATATGTGCATGGTAGCAAATAATAACATTAGTTTTCACTCTTACCATACTAAATTTATATAATGAACTTGTCCATCTTTCAATTTGGACAGTACCATTAACTGTTAAAAGGGGTGCTTGCCCAAAATATACTGACTGAATGGCGAACAGTGCAGACAATGATCAGATTGCATGGATGTGCAGACTGATCTAGGTCTGCACTGGCCGCAAAGGCAGACACACTTGCCGCCAGCAGGCTAAGGGTTAAACAGCCTTATCTTTAATATTAGAAAACTTGTTTTCCACAAACACTATCATCTTACAGTTTGATAACGTAGAACCCCTATCAAATTAAAAGACTTTTATATGTATTATAATGCACCTGTAATCAATAAAGAAATAAACATAACAGAATTTCATGCATTTATTTATTCATTTTCATTTTCCTTTTAATGGTTCAATTATAATGTCCGAAAATTTGGCAAAGACAATGCTAAATTGTTGGCACTGATTTAGTTCTATGGAGTACGTTGACCTTGAAAGTCGGGGAAAAATGCAGATTAAGACATGAAGTATCTAAAAGTACAAATTTCAATGAATTTTCATGGGAAGCCTTCAGTTATGAGGAGAAGTGTATATATTGTCAACCTGTTCTATTTATATGATTTGTCACAGAGTTATGGCCCTTTGACTTAGTTATATATAGTATACTGTAGCACCATTCTTGTTCTTCCTTATCTAGAGCATATTACTGCCGAAATAAATTATAAGGTCTCAGTGAGACTTGAATATTTGCAGGCATCAATAACCAGATGTGTACAGCACAAAACCTGTACAATATCTAAAGTACTTGTTTGATTATATCCCTTTCTGTGCTTATCGTCCAAACGTGCACAAACTTAAATTTTCAACTAACGAAGGGAATTTTAAGATATTTTACATAATGATATATATGAATTATAAGTGA
Organism: Mercenaria mercenaria; assembly: GCF_021730395.1. Taxonomy (NCBI): domain Eukaryota; kingdom Metazoa; phylum Mollusca; class Bivalvia; order Venerida; family Veneridae; genus Mercenaria; species Mercenaria mercenaria. Next base: position 116,388,337 of record NC_069361.1, on the reverse strand, counting down.
ATGTGCACAATGCAAGTACTATAATCCTTCCTCCAGTTACTGTAGCATTATCATAAAGTCTAACTTTTACTGAAACTTGCAGTCGGTACAGACCAAAGTTAACCCTTACTCTGCTAAATTTCTATAATGAACTTGTCCATCTGTCAATTTGGGCAGTACCATTACCTGTTAAAAGGGATGTTACCAAAAAGATACTGACTGAATAGCGAACAGCGCAGAATCCATTGTGTCCATCATGATAAGGGTTAAAGAAAATGCAGAGCACAAGAAGTACATTTCTAGCAGCTACGTCATACCATGTATAATTTGTATTCATTTGAAAACGCACCATCGAGGATAATAGATTGCTTACACCTTGTTTTGTTAAGTCTCCCCCTCCAATACTAAAGTCAAAAGTGGACACCAAACTATTCATTAGCTGTGTCCATTTTCTGTTTAAACAGACTAATGGATTTTGGTGCGGAAATGTACACTTCCTCATATAAGTTTAGCAGAGTTTATTTGTACCGAATATACTAATTGATACCGTTAAAACCCTTTTCGGATAACATATGTCACACAGACTGTTTTTCTTCAATTTACTACAAATTAGTAGATGGAATTACTATATCGTCAAGGACGTCAAATATTTACATTTACGGGGTTAAACGGTTGAACTTATTTGTTAATGTAAATATAATACATAAAACAAATATAATATTATATTACCAGTACATTTACCTAGTTTAAGGACATTCAGGTCCAGTCTGAAGTACATATCTTGTACTATCTATCTTATGAACTGTAATGAATATATTTTATAATAGAAGAATAATGTTTACTCATACTATAGAGGCTTATGATAAAATAGTGAACTGTAAAATACATAATTATAGATCACTAGATAGAATATTTTATACCTCTAATGGTCCCAACATTGGGCCAACAATGTTTTCTCTGTGTCAGTTTTTTCCTTAAAATCCATATTGGGCTAATGCAGAGATATTTCTGACTGAAATTTAATGTTGGCCCAACAGCTGTATTTACAATACAGTCGAGACTGCCTTAACGACCCCCTGAATTTAGCGACTCCCTGTCATATGCGACCCTATTTTATGCTCCGGACGCAATTTACTATTAAAAGAGTCTGAATTAAGCAACCCCCTGCCTTACACGACAAGCGACTGTGAAATCAGGCTCCCGAATCGATATTTAGACCGTTTTCAGCGACTTTGAGACGCTATCTCGCAAGATTTTACACGATAGAGTTATCGTTCTTTATCTCGCGTTAAGTTGTTTGAGATGAGAACTTATTTGTTTACAAAAAATGGCTGATGAAAAACATAAAAAAGAACTGTTTTGACATTAGAACAGCGTGTTAAGGCACTTGAATTGCTCGATTTGGGAAAACCAGCGAATAAAATCGCTGAAGAATTCGGAGTCGGTGCATAAATTAACTTTATTCCTGGTGAAACAAAAATATGGCAGTATTTAACAGGAAACGACGAAGTAAACACAGATTAAAGATGCAGTCAATAATCGAATAAAAGTCAATGAACAATTAGTACACAAAAATATAAATATCATAAACCTCAAAAAATAGTTTAAATTGAACATTTATATTTTACTGCTCCCCTTTATTTTCTTGCCAGATCATGAGCTTAAATTTGTTTTATCAACATCATACGAATGATGCAAATTATTTGAAATTTATATTTTATCAATATGCAATTAAAGAAGTAGTATTTAATCATTTTCCACTTCTACCTTAAAAGTGGCCAATATATAAGTATCCGATATTCATGTACTTTAATTGGAAAAATATATGAAACCAGCGTCATCCTGTTAAGTGAGACTGTTTTAAGAGACTCCCTGTCATATGTGACCTTTTTCGCTGCTTCCCAAAGTCGGTCTCTTAAAACAGTCTCGACTGTACTTATTAACCATTGTTGGGCCAACAGTGGTCCAACAGCGATTATCCTACAGTTTTACCTTGTTGGCCCAATGTGGTGTATGTATTATACATCAGCATTACATCAGACACTTCTAATAAAGTTTGTTGTTGTAGTTGACTTATTTGTACAGTATTTTCAATAAAGTAATAATTATAAACTCATGTATTCACTTCATCTATAGACTGTACTTTCTATCAATGTTTTTTGTACCCAGTTATCTTCCAGCTATTATACAATTATGAAATCATTTAATGATTTTTTGTCTGCTGTCTTTCTATTAATTTATGTCACTCTCTGTTATCATTACACATCCCTATCCTGTCTGCACTGTTACTTCATTACCTGATGGGTATTGGGGAGTAGTTTCACAGACCTTTGCTTAGGGTATGGTACTTTTATCATTATTTCCCCTTCAAATACAAACTACATTTCATCCCCTTGTCACCCCCAAAGACGATCAGTCCACAGATAAGTCAAGTCCCAAGATAAACCATTTCTGGTACCAGACTGTGGTTTCCATTGACATTACCCATGAAAGCTAGACTAGGTTTGGGCATTTTCCCGGAAGGCAAGGCATATTTGTCTTTAACTGTCCTACTATCAACTATTTCAGGCACCCACATTCAAACAGAAAAGTTACTGTATTTTGTGCATGAATATGTAATAGTTATAGTATGTGTGAGAGTGTGTTACCAGGATATATCAGAGCTAGGGGTACATCGAGGGTATTTTTCTCTGCACATATCGTCGAGGCCGGTAGGCCGAGACAGATATGTGAAGAGAAAAATAACGAGATGTACCCCTAGCTCTGATATATCCTGGTAACACACGAGCACTACATATTATAACTGTTTTATCGCATAGTTTATCATTAAAATTTATATATTATTTTCATTTAAATTTGTTTATTATTATTTTTACTATTTTGATTCCCTTTCTGCGCCTCGCTGACTGAAACACTAAAACTTCTGTTTTAGAAAATGTGTTCCCCAGATAAAAGTACCCAACAAATTTCTGCATTGGTTTTAAATCTTTGCATTTCATTGGCCAGACATATTGTAAAACTTCTTGTTTTGTTTGTAAAAAAAATCAAAGAAAAAGAAACATTTGAGAAATCTCAGAATTTCATATATTTCACGTATTTCTGAATTTGGCAATAACTATCAAGTTTTTGAAATATTCTAGTTTATTTATTCTTTTACTTTATAAATGTAGGTGTTTGTGACAATTCTTTCTCTGTGAACTGTAAATTGGAGCTAAAATCATCTTTTCTTTGAAAGGAACAAATTATACTCCCTTGATAGGACCTCAATAGAGAAAAAGTGTTCCGATATATATCGGAACAGTTTTACTGTGCTGATATATATCGGAACACTTTTTTTCTTATGAAACTCCATAGAGATTTCCGTGTTGATATATATCGCAACAGTTTTGTAAGATATCAGCACAGTTTTGTAGTAATAATGTGTGTTACTATGTATAACATGCTGCAAAGATCAAAGGAAAATTGCCGCACTATGCGATAATCTAATATATTCAAGTAATTTGGTAGTAGTTTTGATATTCGTTCCAATCCTTACGATATTTACCGGTAAGTGTCAAAGTTCTCATAAGTGCAGGTTTTAAATGTCCACATTACCACTCCTTATCCTTTAAGTCAACAGAACTATCGCTCCCAAGTCTCCAGGTGCTATTTCATTTTAGCAATTCATTTTTACATGTGAATTCCATGAAAACAAGCATCACAACTCTGGTGGATGATAATTACCCCACTTAAGAAAGGACTTACTGCCCCCAGCCAAATATCCAACATGCAGTACAGAAACTTAAAGCTCTGAGAGCAGCTGAAGCACTGTCTTTGAATGCAAGATATGAGAGGAAGATGTGATAACCTTTAGCCTGCTAAATTTCTAAAATAGGTTGGCCCATCATTCAATCTGGGCATTACCGGTTATTGTTTGAAGGGGCATTCAATGAAAATTTATTGACTGTATAATGAACAGTGCAGACCATGATCGGCCTGCACATCTTTGCAGGCTGATCTTGGTCTGCACTGGTCCCAAATGCAGGATCACTTGCAGGGAATAGGGGGGCTCAAGGTTAAAATATTGTGAATGTAGAACAAACTGTTTCCCTAACCCCTAGCTACCTCTTCCCCAGGCTTAGGATATAAAACCTTTCCTTCACGAAAAATAATTGTATCATATAATAAAAACTAGAGCACCGCCAAGTGGGGCAATATACGCCCAAAGGGTTATAACAGAGAAGGATGGGAGCAAAATTTAAAGAACTTGATAGCCTAAAGGACAGGAACAACAAAGGGAAGAAAGTCCACAGAAAAAAATAATTTTAAGTCCACAAAAAAAAATCCTTACTAGGTACAGATATGTCAAAATACACCTAAAAATTGGAGGTACCATCCATGTTGTACCACAGGAAAGTGGTCATGGTTTTTCCCTAGTTACAAAATAAGCTATTTATAGTAACATAAAAGGGAAATAATTCAATAAAAATTATTGTAAGTGAACAAAAAGGGATCTGCCAAATGAAAACAAAAGCACTGCAATGCTGAGCAATATACACACGAAATGAAGTCATATGACCTTTGACCCCTAAGTGTGACCTTGACTTTGAAGTGAGTTATCCGAAACATATGCTCTGCATGTCGTCTCGATGTGATGAACAATTGTGCCAAATTTCTTTTAAATCCTACAAGCAGTTCAAAAGTTACAGAGCCGACATGAAACAAAGTCATATGACCTTTGACCCCTAAGTGCGACCTTGAGCTTGAAGTGAGCCATCCAAAACATGCACTCTGCATGTCGTCTCGATGTGAAAAACATTTGTGTCAAGTTTCTTTGAAATCCTTCAAGGGATTCAAGAGTTACAGAGCGGACACGAAATTGCTAACGGATGGACAGACAGACGGACACCGGGTCACAACATAATACGTCCCTTCGGGTGTATAAAAAAAGATTGTTCAATGGATGTTAAAGTTATGGTGCGGACAGGTCATGACCTTTGACCTTGTGTGGCCTCAACCTTTGAAATAAGGACCCAGGTCTTGCATGTCCCAACATTTCTGCCAAATATATAAGAAGTATGTGCAAAATGGGATGATGTATGCACAAATACACTAGCACAGAATAGTCAGTTTGATGACCATGTAGCTGACAACAATGACAGGGGTGAGGAATTGTCTGTATACAGAAATTTAAAAGCCAAAATTCTCAGAGATTTTTCCACTTACATATGTCCACTTGATTGGCATATAAAAATTAAAATAATTAACGAATAAACACTCAAATAAACAACGATCCCGTAACCATTATAAATGTGAGAATAGACAGTGATATAATATTATTAGTATTCCTGGAATACTATTTTTCATGGATTATGTGGTTGCATCAATCCACAAATGAAATCCCCCCCAAAAAAAATATTAAATTTTCATTCATTTCAGGTCAAAAATAGGAAATCCCCACATATAGCCGATTTTTTGTCCAATCCGGACATTTCACGCTTATGAAATAACTGATTTCACAGATTACCTTTAGCCAGCTGGCGGCAAGTGATTTTGCCTTTTCAACTAGTGCAGATTTAGTTTGCTATTCACTCTGCAAATTTTCAGTGAACACCCCTTTGAATAATAAATGGGACTGCTCAAACTGAATAATGGACCAGTCCATTTTAGAAATTTAGCAGCATGAAGGTTAAAGAAAACTTCATTGTTTTCTTATCAGGAAAATTTATCTTACATCAAACAAACAGGAAATATTAGTACAATATATTTTTTACTCTATAAAAACAGTTATTATGACGACAAGTGTGCTCTACAGTTATTATAATTGGTGACAAAAGTGCGGAAGTACTGGCAATTTGAGATAATAATTTAACAGTTGACCTTTTGATTTAATAATAAATACGTACGTGTACTAAAAAGGGAATTTCTTAATGAACTTAGAAAAATATGTGTGAGTAATTTTTAAATTGTCCACGTACTTATTAGAAGGAAAGAGACAATTTCCTTTCATATAAATATATCCATCATTTTATAGCGAATTTAAATATCAAACACGAAATCTCACAAACACTGTCTAGTACTAATAAGAAATTCGTGTATTGCATCACCAATGGTGAGAAGATAATGACTAAAATAAAATTTCAATCAAATTTTCTCAGAAATATATAACTACGTAGTTTTGAAGTGTTGACAGGAATGGCAATATTATCGATCAAAACCATCAAACATGTAAAATTCTACTTTTCTTTGTCCTTAAATCAGTGCAAATTAAGTTCAATTAAGAAATAACGTCTAGAAAAACCGTGTTTTAACGTTATTAATACACGGAAACAGGTTATACATCTGCTGAATAATTTCACGAGGGCGTAGCCCGAGTGAATTATTCTAGCAACGTATAACAAATTTTGAGTGTATAAATTTATGTAAAACACGATTTTGCTATGTATTATTTCGATTCTAATAGATCTAGATGCCCTTAATCTAAAGCAAAAGCGTGTTTTAACAGAAACAATCATGTTAGAATTTAGACTACTGCATCCTTTTGTTACGTGATATTATGTGATATGTGACATGTCTTAGATAAATAATGTGTAACATACTCCTACATTACTTCAGAAAACTTATCTAAATTTGGCAACAGGCTCCGTATTAAAATTTGTTTTACTAATAAATGTGGTCAAACTGACTTTTTAGCCATGTAATGGTTTTGTCCTAAATTTTTCATCTGATCATTTACTTATACATATTCACTTCATAAATATTAAATTTTTAAGCATTTTTAAAATCTGATTTTCTGAATGTGGTTACCTGTGTTTTAGAATTCTTATTAATTTGATAAACATACATAATTACTGGAATACTAAGAGCAATTATGTTAAGTTTGTTAGGTAAACAAAGATTATGATGTGAAGTAGAGTATACATATATTTTACAAGAAACAACGAGAGGACATTATGACGTCACGTTGCAGCATGAGACAATTCATTACTATTACTGTGACTAATTTCAGTACATTTTTAATCATTATAATTAAAAGAGTTTGTAAAATGAAAATAAACCAGGCCTTTTCATCGTTAATCATCTGATTTTCAATGGTTCGCTGTTCAGAGATGCTTGGATATTTCTCTACGTTCAAGTCCTGTGTATCTTGAACTCGGAACCATGGTAAATCGTATAATTACCAGAGCAAAAGGTACTGATTCGGAGAGCCTGAAGTCAGTATCAGACTTAGGAAGTCGCAAGTTCCATACCACTGTAAAGAAAGTATTCTTGTAAGTGGTCCATCCTTCTCTTATACATGTGGAGAAATTATAAAAACTAGTAAGTATTGGAATAGAATTCAGCAACACCATGCAGGGCTGACTGACCGTGTCAGGACTGACTGACTTTGTAGGGCTGACTGACCGTGTCAGGACTGACTGACCATGTAGGGCTGACTACCATCAATTCATAACTGAAATACTGAACAAAACCAACTGTGAAACACACATGACCCAAAATAGCAAACCTGACAGGGGGTTATGTAAGGGTAATGGTTAGGGCAAGTGCCTCTGTCTGTGACCTTGACCACAGTGGAAATGATCATGTGAGACACGTCATCTCATCTCGCTTTACATTTATGTAAAGTTATCCCTTTTTAAGTTATAGCCGAGACACTGTTCTTCAGTCAGACAGACAGTCAGTGACATTACTTTCGACCTTCCATTGAGGACATAAATACAATCTAAAGTCTTGTTTACCAATACTGAATTTCATGTAAATACCTGAAAAACTGTCATAATCTATGGTATTCTTGCTTGTTTGTTACAAAATAATTTCATATAAACCAGTATACGGCTTCCTATAATAACCTTCATGGGACTGTTTGTCTACATTTTATGTACATACTTTATTCTGTATCACAGTTTTCTTGGACTTCTGCTGACAGAAATATGACCGAGTATTTTATTTATCACACACCATAAAAGTACATACGACTGTAACCTAAAAGAACACAATACCAGTACAGGATTGTTTTTAACCTATTTTTTCTCACAGCATAAAGAATCTTCCAGCCTTCAAGATCAGATATAGTGTGCTTCCCAATGTTTTCAGACTATTGTAGTTCTTTAGAGGTTCTTCCCCAAAATAACATTCCTAACCCATTAACCCAGAGATTATTTTTCATGAAAAACATGGATCCCACCACTAAACATGCAGACATTGTAAAATGGCACAAAATAAGGGCCATAACTCCAGGGAAATACACTGAACCATAACATTCCAATAATATATACAACTAGGCTTGGTACTGGTCACTCTCCTGCAGTTTGGTGAAATTCTAACCAGTGGTATAGGAGAATCACAGGCACAGAATTTGTCAGATCAAGGTCTTTGACTCCGCCCAGATCATGCCAATGATATGCCCAACTATGCTTCATACTCATTACCTGTGAGTCAGTGGACTTGCATGGACAACCTTTGTGACATACAGACAGACATACAGATTGCACTAAATCAATATGTCTCCTTCACTACAGGAACCATAATTAGTCTTCCAGTACAGCGGACTTGTTCCAGACGAAGAGAGGTCAGCCTGTATAACAAGGATAAACGGATATTAATTGTCAAAGGTATAACATAATAGGATGTCTCTTGAAAAAAGCCACAGAATTCTCGATTTTCTATGGCTCTATATTTATATCTCTGCACTGATTCTACATTGCTGCAACCAGGAAGCACTTCTTGTAAAAGCTCTTCAGTGAGGAGGTTAAAAAAGTCACATGCTGAAGAGCTTGGAGCCATGTTTGAAGAGGGTGAATCCAAGGTTAACAAGAAAGACTGTTTATAATGCTAAACTGGATTAAACAAACTGACTTGTCCCTTCAATTAACAATTTTTGATCTGAGGAACACTGTGGGTCTTTCCCTATTAAAAAGACTGAATGAAAGCAACCATGTTTGATTTTGCAAAAATGCCTGTGGTTTTTCTCACAGTCTTTCAGAAACAACAAGTGGCTTGGAGAGGTACCGTCTGCATTTGTAGTATTTAATGTTCCGTGTTTTTGATGTTTCTGTAAAGAAATGCATTTGGCACTTGACAAATTGAACATGGTACAATTTAGTGTAAGGTATTTTTGTCTAGATATATGGAAATATTTCTGTATTTGATTTTGGTGTTCCTGACCAAATACAGAACATAATTATTCTCAGTCATGTGACCTATAGTAAGAAAGATCAAAGGTGTTAATATTTTAAGTACTTTTGGTTAATTTCTCTTAAGTGGTTAATTAGAGATTTCGATTAAAATCAGAATGACAACAGTTACTGTCACTATACAAAACAGAGCATGCCTTTTACTTCTGTGTAAAGTTTGATAAAACTCTAACTGATCTTTTACCTACTGAGCTGTCAAGTACTTGTTAAGTTTTTCAAAAAGTAGAATATTACAATGAGTATGTTATGACCAAAAAGATTAATAGATCCCTCCTAGGTTTACAAGAGGAAATTTGATGAACTGACAGTTTATATGGCAAGATGACACTAAATATTGAAGGTATCTTGGGACATTTTGATCTAGTAACTGTTTAACTTCTGCTGCGTTTGTAGCACTTTTAAGACAGCACAGGTGTAGGACTTTAAAGATGAAGTACGTACTCACTTTGGGTAGCGCAGATGCATTACCTATGCAGTAATGCAGGTGTAGTACCTATGGGGTAATGCAAGTGTATACAACCTATTAGGTAATGCAAGTGTACAACCTATGGGGTAATGCAAGTGTACAACCTATTAGGTAATGCAAGTGTACAACCTATGGGGTAATGCAAGTGTACAACCTATGGGGTAATGCAAGTGTACAACCTATTAGGTAATGCAAGTGTATACAACCTATTAGGTAATGCAAGTGTACAACCTATTAGGTAATGCAAGTGTACAACCTATGGGGTAATGCAAGTGTACAACCTATTAGGTAATGCAAGTGTACAGCCTATTAGGTAATGCAAGTGTACAACCTATGGAGTAATGCAAGTGTACAACCTATTGGGTAATGCAAGTGTACAACCTATTAGGTAATGCAAGTGTACAACCTATGGGGTAATGCAAGTGTACAACCTATTAGGTAATGCAAGTGTACAACCTATTAGGTAATGCAAGTGTACAACCTATTAGGTAATGCAAGTGTACAACCTATTAGGTAATGCAAGTGTACAACCTATTAGGTAATGCAAGTGTATACAACCTATTAGGTAATGCAAGTGTACAACCTATGGGGTAATGCAAGTGTACAACCTATTAGGTAATGCAAGTGTGTACAACCTATTAGGTAATGCAAGTGTACGTGTACAACCTATTAGGTAATGCAAGTGTACAACCTATTAGGTAATGCAAGTGTATACAACCTATTAGGTAATGCAAGTGTACAACCTATTAGGTAATGCAAGTGTACCACCTATGGGGTAATGCAAGTGTACAACCTATTAGGTAATGCAAGTGTACAACCTATTAGGTAATGCAAGTGTATACAACCTATTAGGTAATGCAAGTGTACAACCTATTAGGTAATGCAAGTGTACCACCTATGGGGTAATGCAAGTGTACAACCTATTAGGTAATGCAAGTGTACAACCTATTAGGTAATGCAAGTGTACAACTTATGGGGTAATGCAAGTGTACAACCTATGGGGTAATGCAAGTGTACAACCTATTAGGTAATGCAAGTGTACAACCTATGGGGTAATGCAAGTGTACAACCTATTAGGTGATGCAAGTGTACAACCTTTTAGGTAATGCAAGTGTACAATTTATTAGGTGATGCAAGTGTACAACCTATTAGGTAATGCAAGTGTACAACCTATGGGGTAATGCAAGTGTACAACCTATGGGGTAATGCAAGTGTACAACCTATAGGGCAGAGTAGGTATAACCCCTGTAAGACAATGCAGGCATAACACCTCGTAGATGGTGATGTAGCACCTAAAAAGTAGTGCAGGTGTAGCACCTAATGGATAATGCAAATGTAGAGCCTATAGGATGGTGCAGGTGTAACACTTGTTGAACTGTGTAGATGTAAAACCTATTGGACCGTGCATGTGTTGGAAATTGACTGGTTTGTCTTGATAGTATAAGATCTGGGTCACTGGAATCCTGAGGTTCATGAGAGATGTTTATGGCAGAGCCGGATCCAGAAATTTTTGACTGAGGGGCACCAGTCTTGAACGAAGGCATCACCGCCAAGGTGCAAGGTATTGGATGGGGGGTGCCTTTGCCCATGTTAGGTAGGGGTTCAGGGGTCAGTAGCTGGGTCAGAGGGACTCTCCCTGGAAATGTTTGAAATACAGGCATAAAATGGTGGCCTCTGGTGTATCTAATACACCAAGGTCAAAGTTTTGAAGTACTGGAGGGGTACGATACTCCCTTTTTGATTGTGGGGTCAGGCTCTTCCCCTGGAAAATTTTGAAATACAGGTATGAAATGGTAGCCTCTGGTACATTTCTGGGTCTAAATTTTTCCTTTGCCAAAATAGTAGGGTGCATCTTTAATGAGTATAAGTTACTTCTCGGCCAACTGGGGGGGGGGGGGGGCACTGGCCCCCTTGGCCGGTCCTGTATATGGTTATGATTCATTGAAGCAGTACTTCTACTATTCTCTAATTCATGTTCAAAGTTGCAAGTTATATATGGCAAAACATGTAATCCTCTGTGATTATGTGAACTGACTGCTTTATAGAACTAAAACAGAAGCATTAAAAACTTGGTATTTCATAAAATCAGTATGTCTTAACAAAGGACCTTGAGCTGGTAAAGCCTTTCATCTAACAACAATCTATCAACCTTCTAACAGACAGAAACAAACACTGAACAATAAAGTGATAAATTTCTGCACATATCAAGTGCTAGCAATAAGCCCCCTTAGAGCTTATAAAGGGTGTGTATTACATAACAGGTAAGGTGTGAAGTGCCCATATATGTTCTTACCTTATTTTATACTCACCATAAATCTAGTCAAATGTATAATATGACTTAACTTTTACTCCTAAAATAGAGGCACTTGACTACTAGAGTCGATTTCTCATACTGATTTCTTCTAAATTCCAGTTCAACAACATTTCAGAACTGTAAGTTTGATAATTTTAAAACTTTTATGAAGCACCCAAAACACTTAACTGCACAAAACGATGAACATTTTTATTTATAGGCTAAGGATTTAAGCACCCCTATGAACCATCCTTATCTGTAGTTTACAACAGATTAAAAATGCTTGTAAGGACTATGGCAGACTATACGGTCAACCATGGTTTTAACTTGAGCTAAGCATGACTGACTATTGTCATCAGGGACACGACAAAGCCTGCTAGAATACCACTGAACAACAAGTACAGGTAGCCCATTGCCAAGTAACTTTGCTTAAAATTCTTTCCTTTCACTTTTGATTATTACATGTTGCAGGAAGCAGCCACACTTTGATGCATTGTGGGTTATTTTTTATGATTAACACCAGTCATAATACACGCAACCATAGTAAAAATTGTTACTCTGTTTTAGTATGGTCACCTCAAGACTGACCATTACTAAATTGCCAAACCGTTAATGGATAGCAAGACCATCATGAAAACTTCACTCTCAGTGCTACTATGTTCAACCATGGCCAACCCAGACTTTATTTATTTATTTGGGTTTTACGGCACACCAACACAGTATAGGTTATATGGTGCCAAACAGGACTACAAATTTTGGTTTCACATCTCATTTACATCGAAATAAAAACATGAAGTATGGAATCAAAAATTGTATACCTGCTGGAATCACAGAGTTACAGCAAAACCAAGTGTTAAGACCCTATTAGTCGCCTCTTACGATCATGCAAGGGTAAGGCAGTGGTTCCAATTCTTTTCATACACAGATCGTCCCAGAACCACATGGGCAGCTTATCAGATCAAGGTTAGAATGCGGGATATTTTGAACTGTATGTAAGGATGGTCACACTGTTGTTTGACAAACTTTGTTGGATATGGTGACTTTGGTTTAAATGAGGTTCACATTAGCATGTTAGCAGACCATGATTTGCTTATGGTAAGAGCTAATTATAATGCATACTTACCATAGGTCTCGTGTTTCCACATAACCTGTTTTTTGTTAGCTGGTTTAACATCACACCAACACAACTATAGGTCATATGGTGACTTTCCAGAGGAAGACCCCAGGTGCCCTTCCATGCATTATTTCATAAAAAAGTAAGTATCTGGGCAGAACCAGCAACCTTACTTAAGACAGCTGGATGGCTCACTCACATGAAGAATTCAACACCGCGAATGAGGCTTGAACCTACATCAATGAGGGGCAAATGGTTCAGTCAGCGACCTGAAATGACTCGGCCACAGAGGCCCCTTCCCCATAAACTGACATATTTAAGAATTATGGGTATTTATGCCTGCCTCAGGATAGCTCATTGGAGGGTGCAAGAGATTATCAATCTAGGTTGCGAGTTACTTGACAAGATTAACATTCTCCGGGACAATTTAAGTCAGTCATTCTTCATCTCTGATATATAATTATGGAGAAGGTCTCAGTTACTTGCAGAGGCTACAGAATCCAGCAACATTTGTTTGGTCAAATGTCTGCTATCAGGTAACCTAAATTATGTTTAAAATTGGTATAAAATTCAACAAAAGACACAAACTTCAATTATTATTGATATGATCAATTGTGTAAGATATTTCACTGTCATAATATAATCATACCCACTTTACAAAGTCTGTTACAATCTTTAAGTAAGACAGGACAGAATATTTTCTCAAGAATTTTAAGTCCATGTTTTAAGCTGACAGCAGAATTATAATCAAGTATTTTATAAGAATGTGAAGTGCATTACATTTGTCTTATTAATCATGTGAAGTAGAAACATAAAAAATATTTCAAATATAAGTGCCAATCAAACGATTAGACAAAAATGCTGTTCTGAAATATTTTTCTTTCTTTTTATTTTGTAGTTGATTGTCTCAAGTTCATAGTTCATTAATTTTCAGTAAGTACAGTCGAACTTTGTTCGCTCAAACTCGGATAATTCGTACACCAACCTTCACCTAACTCACTGCCAGATCCCAGCTAAATATCTTTTACATGGCTCGAACTACCAGTACCTCAAACAAATTTTGTTTGTCCTGTTGAGTTCAAGTGAATGAAATTCAACCTTATAAAGAGGGGGCATTCTACTGTTACAGTATAACCTCCAGTATCGTTACAGTATAACCTCCGGTATTGTTACAGTATAACCTCCGGTATCATTACAGTATAACCTCCGGTATCGTTACAGTGTAAACCTCCGGTATTGTTACAGTTTAACCTCCGGTATCGTTACAGTGTAAACCTCCGGTATTGTTACAGTTTAACCTCAGGTATTGTTACAGTATAACCTCCGGTATCATTACAGTGTAAACCTCCAGTATCGTTACAGTTTAACCTCCGGTATCGTTACAGTGTAACATCCGGTATCATTACAGTGTAACCTCCGGTATTGTTACAGTGTAACCTCCAGTATGGTTACAGTATAACCTCCGGTACTGTTACAGTTTAACCTCCGGTATTGTTACAGTGTGCGGTATTGTTACAGTTTAACCTCCGGTACTGTTACAGTGTAACCTCCGGTATTGTTACAGTGTGCGGTATTGTTACAGTTTAACCTCCGGTATCGTTACAGTGTAACCTCCGGTACTGTTACAGTGTAACCTCCGGTATTGTTACAGTGTAACCTCCGGTATTGTTACAGTGTGCGGTATTGTTACAGTTTAACCTCCGGTATCGTTACAGTGTAACCTCCGGTATCGTTACAGTATAACCTCCGGTATTATTACAGTATAACCTCCGGTTTTGTTACAGTATAACCTCAGGAAATGACACTTTTGAAGAGAAAACACCTCTTGATTCTTTCCTTCAAAGTGTAATCAACCTCTAATGAACGAAAACCTTAATGTAAACTATTGTGGAATAGGATTCCCCAATGAACAAACAACACACATAACAAGAGAAAACATAAGTTGCAGGTTTGCAGCAGAACAATAGCTTAGAACATGATTACCGCTGTTCACAACAAAACTAATTTTGGAGTATTTTATCAACTGTTATTTAAAACTTCAAAGATAGTTTATGGATAATAATCCATGTTTACAATAAAATATCATAAATAAAGTTATCAATTTTGTAGCTGATCCCCCAATGAAAGGTAGAAATAAGTACAACTATGATACACAAGTCTTTAATAATGGCTGTTCACAATTTATGAGCTACTTCAAAGGCCTCTCAAATTTCGATTATGACTTTGCGACTAAAACTGACCCCTAATTTTGTAAATATTAAAAGTACAGTTTGTAAGTAATAACTGTAACAAGAGCTGTCTGTAAGACAGCACGCTCGACTTTTCTTAGTGCTTCACTCTGAATTAAAGCTTTGCCAGTAAAAGGGGCATAACTCTGTCAAAATTCAAATCAGGAGTTATGGGGATTGTTTCTTCTGGTGTAGCCTCTGATAGTAAATAAGTATTTTAAGTTTTAAGTCAATAGCTGTGGAAGTAACAGAGATATATATGACTTTATCAGAAACTTTAACCAACGGCGACAGCGCTGGGGCGAGTGCAATAGCTCTACTTTTTCTTCGAAAAGTTGAGCTAAAAATGGGTAAATTTGGTCAAAACATGAAATAAAAAGAAACTTTGTTTGTTTTACAATCATGCAAGACCACAATACTTCTTTCACTCATGAACACCATAATTTTATATTACATTTTCACTTCATGAAGTTATTGCATATGTGAAAGATATTTCAATCTTACACTGAAACCATATGCTTCTTCAAATGTCAGTACTCCTGCACTGTGCAGAACAATGCTGTATTACCTAAGCTGAAAAGTCTATATTTGTGTAAAATGTTACTCGACACTTCTGCAAAGTACAGCTACCCTACATAACTGTCACTATTTTCAATATTAAATTAAATATTCTCTATTTATTATAAACAACAAACAATTATGTAGAAACAAGAATTCATGTTATTGCAGTATTTTTGTTTGTCACTATGGAAGAAACCAACATCAAGAGTATCATATTCTAAACCCCAAAATAATTTCATTATCTATATATTATACTTTTATATTTTACTTTTACTTTATTAAGTAAATCTCTTGACAATGTGACATAGGAAAACAATAGGACACTTGATTTATGTGTACAGCTTTCATTATGATTACTATGGTTACTATGTTGGTGTTTATCTGGGATTGGCCACAGAATCATTATGTGCAAATCTCTTTGTAGGAAAACTGAGATTTTCAGAAAAGCATCATAAATCGAACTGCCAAATACAATTATTACTAAATATCATGTATATAAATCTGAAAAATACCTAAGATTCAAAGCAAGAGCACACCTGATGGTACCAAATCAAGTCTTTAAGTGAGCAACCTGGTACACTCTGCTAAAACAGCAACACTGTTGTACACTCAAGTCTATAAGTGAGCACACATGCTGGTACCTTGGTTGCTCAGGTCTATAAGCGAGCACACCTGCTGGTACCAACTCAAGTCTGTAAGTGAGCACACCTGCTGGTACCAACTCAAGTCTATAAGTGAGCACACCAGCTGGTAGTCTAACTAAAGTCTGTGAGCACACCTGCTAGTAGTCCAACTCAGGTCTGTAAGTGAGCACACCTGCTGGTACCAACTCAAGTCTATAAGTGAGCACACCTGCTGGTACCAACTCAAGTCTATAAGTGAGCACACCTGCTGGTACCAACTCAAGTCTGTAAGTGAGCACCCCTGCTGGTACCAACTCAAGTCTGTAAGTGAGCACGCCTGCTGGTACCAACTCAAGCCTGTAAGTGAGCACGCCTGCTGGTACCAACTCAAGCCTGTAAGTGAGCACGCCTGCTGGTACCAACTCAAGCCTGTAAGTGAGCACGCCTGCTGGTACCAACTCAAGCCTGTAAGTGAGCACGCCTGCTGGTACCAACTCAAGCCTGTAAGTGAGCACGCCTGCTTGTACCAACATAAGCCTGTAAGCGAGCACGCCTGCTGGTACCAACTCAAGCCTATAAGCGAGCACGCCTGCTGGTACCAACTCAAGCCTATAAGCGAGCACGCCTGCTGGTACCAACTCAAGTCTATAAGTGCTTCGTTGACATTAAGTCAAAATGTAAGAAAAGAGTTAAGATTCTTTGCTTTTTTTCTCATTATTGATGATGAAAAAATGTATAAAGTTTCAAAGCTACAGTATTAAGAACATGACTAAAAAGTTAATCAAGAAACACCAATGGGTTATAATTCTGACAAAATGCAACAGTCATGGTTCTTTACCTACCTTTAACCGTACAGCTCTTGCTGCCATGTTTTTTGATAAGTCAGAACTAGAATGGATTTCTTTTAACAATTTGGACAGAGGTCCTTCTAATGAACATTCCTGTAATGTTTGAAGCAATCACTGATAGACAACGGACAACATACAATGGATACTGGGTGTCCTCAGCCTTGAGCACTGATAAGGTGAGTTAAGCTTTCTGGATCATACAATAAAAAATGTCATACAAAAAGTTTAATACAACTATTTTATAGCTATTTTTTTCACAACTATTTGCTTTTCTTCGAAAAAAAATTAATAAAAATTAATAAGTACTGTCCAATTTACGTCATTGCATATCAAAACAAGTACATGACAGTAGTGAAATATGCTGTCAAAGGTCAACAAAGTCATCCTCATTATTTTCCTGTATATCCTATAACCATCAACTTAACAATTTTTTTTTCTAATTTACATACCACAGCAAAGAATAGTAAGTATAATATTATATAGTGATATGACCTGAAAAAAAAAATAATTGGAAAAAAAAAATGAATGAATTATTATAATGTACAAAAAAAAAAGTGTTTATATTTCATTTTTGAGTAGTCAAGGTCAGTAAGCGTAAGTATACAGGACATTGTTTGTTACAATTACAAACATAAACATTAAGCCTGCATGTGTACTATAAGGCAGGTTCAAAAACAAAATCTGTAGGGACTTTTAAATTTGTTTTAAAGATTGCCATCATATTAACCTAGTTTGTATTTTAATAATTAAAGAGGAAACATGTAACAGAATTCATTTTGTGTCCTAGGTGCTTTTTGCTTTAATGATAAATAATTAAAAATTAATGAGAAAACAAACAGTTTATAATAAACAATTTTCAATGTCATTGTGACATGCCATTGTACTGAAACTGGGTACATAAAAAGTACAGATTTATGGCCTTTCTGCTCCTATGAATTTTAACTATGAGAAAAACAAGAGCGGTCAATCACCTTACAATACGTATTGTATTATATAAAATGTACCCAAAGTCCCAGGGCTGTTGGAAAAACTGATTTTATTTCACTAAACGAAAAGCAAAACTTACAACATTTTTCCATTAACCTTCTGATTTTTTCGATTGTCAAGGGCTATTTTATGAATGAAACTGGAGTTAATGAACCAAACATGTTGTAATTATATGATTTCATAAACCCGTAATGGTGTCATATATGATTACAACATGAAACTAAAGGCATTATACAAGTAGCCATTTAAATACTGTTCTATTGTCTCTGCGTAAACTGTCCTTATATCACCAATATCTGATTTTAGACGATAAGCTATTTAAAAACAAACATGGTTACGAGAATAATCTCTCTTTAACTTAATTTTACAAGATTTATAGTAATATGTGGTCGGTAAACATTAAATGTCACAGATATCATAAATACTGAACCAACTTTTTATTTGATAGTCAAATATAAAATTTTATTGCCATTTTCATGTTACTTGAAATAGTGACGCACTTCCTCGCTTTCAGAGTCTACGTGTTAAATAACTTAATCAACTTTCGTTTTAACAAGTATTTAAATGTAAGCAATTGAACTTTCAGTTTAAATTTGTGGTATTATCACTGGCAGAGTGTCAAGATTATGAAATAAGTGGATACCGATTCAAGCCGTGTGGGTGGTGGTTGGGGGGAGGGGAATTAAAGGTTTTCATTCAAGGAGCCATTCAGCTGGTTCGGTAAATTAAGCTTACTAAACCAAGCTACCAGCTAATCTTCCTGCAACTAATAAGATAAGATGAGTAAAATTTGTATTCGTTGTGACCTTATTTTGCAGACTGATGTGACCATGAAAGTTACAGTTCCTGACAAATATTAGTGATTTCACAGTGTACAGTGCTCCCTCAGAGTCTCTACAACAACACCCTTTGGGAGATGGAAAATTTGGTTGTTGTTCGGAGGGAGTTGTTGTAGAGAGGTAAAATAAAGAACAATTAGCATATTTTGGAGTCAGTAGCAAGAGTTGTTGCAAGGTGGGAATTGTTGTTCAGAGGCCGCTGTACAGAGGGAGCACTGTACTCGTTAAATGTTGTCAAAGTCAGCAGTGTTACAAGTAGTATCGCACATTTTGAAAATTAGAATACAGTCTCACAGCATTACTTGTATATAGTAGGCATAGGAAATAGAGATCAATATAATTGCACCTTTACTAATCCTACCAGGTGTTCTGTATTACAAAAGTGGATCTATTGTGACATTTTGATACAAGCAAAACTGTATTATCTGCACTATTATTTACCTACTGGTACTTCGTTTTATTATTGGCTTGTTAAAAGTTAATTTTTTACCATATGTAAGTTGACAGAATCATAGGAACCATGTCTTGAGGGGTAAATCAAACACAAATTAATAAATCCTTAATGATTTTGTTGTGCAAAAAAGTATGATATTGTGTCTTAAACAGTTTTCTTTTTCCACTCAATTGTGTAATTGCAAGGGAAGTAAACTAATAGATCTCTACTTATAAGTACTAGCCTAAGGCAAGAGTTGTCATTCTTTGCGGATCACAACTTTAAATTAAAAATTAAAACTTCTGTTATTGATATTAACAAAACTATCATAAACTTCACATTTGTGAAATCATTTTTGGTTATTTCAAGGACTTGGAAATTAATTTCTAGACTTTATTTAATGTAATTCTATCATTGAAAATTTTAGGGCCTATCTCTATATATAGGCAAAATAATGTCAATTACTGATTGATCAATCAATTTGGTGCATCTTCCATTGAAAAATTGTTCCATTTAAAACAAACTGCTGTTACAGCAATTCTAATAGAATTAATTGATTTCCAATTATAACCACTTAATGTCTCTAACTGCAACAGATCAATTCTTCTGCTGATTATCAAACACATTTTGACTTGAATTATTTGAAGTGCGGAAAACACATTGATCTGGTGATCGATAAACACTTGAATTCCTTTGGTGAGCAATTTTTGCCAAGATAAATCACGAAGTATTAATGTTTTGTTGGAAGTTTTTACTTGTTTTTCACGCTTGTGACAAGAAAAATGATCTCGTTTAAATGGTCCTTTAGAACTGACAAATCAATTAAAGGTGTTTTTTTGCTATGGCAAGGTCTTTTCCATGAACAAGAAGTAAAAGATGTTATTACCGGGTCAAAGTATTGTCACAATTGAGTCTATACACACCGACCAATGCATGTGGTCCGAAACATGCAAAAATGTGAAATACAGCTGGTTCTACTTTGAAATAAATATTATAGCTGTGGCGTAAAACATTTTATTCAAACAGACTGAGAAAAAACCAGGTACCCCCTTAGTGTTGGTCTATAAATATGTCCTTAAATAATCTACAAGGTGTCATGAAAACTTGTTTCACTGATAAAATGATTTTTGAAAGCGTAAAGGTCTCCTCGTAAAATAAGCTTCTTTATCGGCATGTTCTACCCAAGGATTATTCTTTATTCCCTTTCTATATTTTACGAGTGTATTCTAGCATAATAGTCGTTATAAAGAACACAGATTTCCATTAATATATCAGAAGAATCACCTGGGCTGTTTTCGAATTCAAATATTGACAATTTATCAGATCAAAATGTGGAATCCCCCTGTCAATGGACAAACCACTCGAAACACAATAGTCCAACTTTTAAGTTAACGCTGCTCATCGTTAAGTTTTTCTTAAATTAAAATCAAACCACCATTTTGATTAATATCGGGTTTTATATCCTCCGATAATGGCTATTCAAACATTGTCTATTCTGTTTTTAAGATTTCACATCTCGGAATAATACAATTTGATATTTACCTCCGAACGAAGCATGCAAAATATATCAAACAAAATTATTCCTAAACAAATAGCGCTTAAAACTTTAAATTCACTTTGAAATTTTCATTTGGCATTTACTCATCTCATTTTCAACCTATTGTAAGGCAAGTGAAGGAGAGTATAAAAGATTGATGAATACACCCTCAAGAATCATTAATCCTTTAAAAGAATTATTTTCATTTTTTCCATTCTTGCTCATCCTTTAGACATATTTTATTGTATCAATGCAATCTCGACAACTGTCTTTGTATGGAGTAAGGGAGGTAACTGTTACAAAGATACCTGCTGAATTTCTGATTTTCCTCATTCTGACACCCACTAAAGAATGAAGAGACAGAGGTCACTTGGTGTCTCTCTGTTTTGAGATTCTGTCTGCACCCGCCCCTCCCCACTTCCCACAATCTTCCCTCACAGGCACCAGAACAACAGAACAATGTTGGCAGAAACCACGCAACCATCTTGCAATATGAATTATTTAGTGACTCCTTCTGTAAACTGACAATCCGTAGTTTGTGCTATATGAAAGCCCTATATTCAACTCATGCTTACTGGGCTAATTAATCAAAACTTTAGAAATTAGACTGAAAATTAAATTCTAGTGATTTGGACCTTGGGCAATAGTTTCAATTACTGACCTGCAAGTCATTCAATTAGTGTATAATATATAGACAGACTTGCTTTTTTATTATTTGTGAAATTCTTTAATATCCATCTGAAGTCTTGCAAAAGATGCAAAATATTCTAACCTAGACCTAAACATAGAGCTAGATGGTATGTAGAATACAACATCACATATTTAATTTAATGAATTTTTTTACACTATCACCCCTATCACAATGTGCCCAGAAATTATAGACAGAATAAGCTATAACCTTTAGCCTGCTGGCGGCAAGTGATTCTGCAGACCAACATCAGCCTGCACATCCATGCTGAACCACAACCTGCAATGTTCCTTTAGCCTAAATCTACTGAATATTAATATAAGTTCAATCTTTTACATTCTCCTATAAACCTACAAACTTGCACTTCAAGGGATAACCAGAGAAATATGGGCACACTCAACTCTTAAAACTTTTTAAAATTCTCATTTCATAAAAAAAAAAATAGCAAGTAAAAATTAAATTTTTGTAAAATAAAGAAGACTTATATAGAAGATGACATCAATAAATATTATATTTAATTATTTCTAAATATCTAACAACGCTTTGGAAAAAACATGCTTCTTTCATCAGTATTTGCAGTGAAACACCTGTTTTTAAACACCGTTCTCAAAATATCCTAAGTTTCTACGCAGGATATTTTTTTTTGCGTTTTATTTACAATATTTTATGCAAATGGAAGCACTCATGCCATAGCGGTATACAACTGTGTCACTAGCACAGGAAATCCGGTAAGATAACGCCTAATCAACAGTAATCTCTTCATATCCTAATATTGATTTTGTATTATAGAAGATGGGCTCCAATTTAAGATCCCCCCATTCAATATTGCTTTTAATAACCTAACAGTTTAACGGTAAATCATTGTAAATGGATTTTCTCCCATGACCTTCACCCTTTTTCTTCAATAAGACGTGCAAAGAGGGCATAAGCATTAAGTGTGCAGTTGGTAACTCAAACACTCCTATCTCTAAAAATAACTGTTTGCATTACTGTACAATCACTGTTTTTTTGATAAATAAATGAGAAAATGGCAGTGGGCTGGTATGCTGTTGACAAAAACATTGTTGTTTTTTAAAGACCCCTGTTTCCAGCCATTCAATCAGCATCAGTTTAAGCAAACAAAGCAATAAAAAAATAGCAATCAGTTAAAGCAAAAATAACAACCAGTTAAAGCAAAAATAACAATCAGCAAAATAACAATCAGTTAAAGCAAAAATAGCAATCAAAAAATATTAATAATCAGTTAAAGCAAAAATAGCAATCAGATAAAGCAAAAATAACAATCAGCAAAATAACAATCAGTTAAAGCAAAAATTGCAAACAAAACAAGCAGTAATTGCAGTTTATTGAGAAGAAGCAGAACAATTGTAAAATACAGCTGTAGCAGTTAAAGTAGAAACAACAGTAAATGAAAGTGGACAACAAACTAGAGCTATCACTAAAGGTGATGAATGTACCCCCCCCACCCCTCCCCCCGCATGCACTGTCACAGTACATTGCAATTTGACACACACAAGATTGCATAATTATGTGGACTGTATGTATACAGTATAGTAACAAACAAGAGCTGTCCGTAAGACAGCCAAGCTCGACTATTCAAAATATTGTCCCAGAAGCAGGAAAATATTACCCAAAAAGGTTAAATATCAAAAGAGTTTTAAGTTCTAAAGGGGGAATAATTTGACCAAAATGCATATCAGTTATGGGACTTGCTGCTATCAACTAGTTTTATAACCCCGAAAGCACATGTGAAGTTTCAATTCAATATCTGCATTAGTTTTAGAGATAGAAACTTGCATGTAAAACTTTAACCAGAATTTTCAAAGTCCAAAAGGGGGCATAATTTGCCCAAAATACATGCCAGAGTTATGGGACTTGATCCAGTGAGGTTAGTAATTGATCTAGAAAAAGAAAAAATAAGTTTCAAATCTATATGCCTTTTAGAAATAGCTGTATGTACTTGCATGCAAAACTTTAACCAGAATTTGCTAAGTCCAAAACGGGGCATAATTTGGCCAAAATGAAGGTCAGAGTTATGGGACTTGCTGCTATCAACTAGTTTTATAACCCCGAAGATACATGTGAAGTTTCAAATCAATATCTGCATTAGTTTTGGAGATAATAACTTGCATGTAAAACTTTAACCAAAATTTTCTAAGTCCAAAAGGGGGCATAATTTGCCCAAAATACATGCCAGAGTTATGGGATTTGATCCAGTGAGGTTAGTAATTGATCTAGAAAAAGAAAAAATAAGTTTCAAATCTATATGCCTTTTAGAAATAGCTGTATGTACTTGCACGCAAAACTTTAACCAGAATTTGCTAAGTCCAAAAGGGGGCATAATTTGGCCAAAATGAAGGTCAGAGTTATGGGACTTGCTGCTATCAACTAGTTTTATAACCCCGAAGATACAAATCAATATCTGCATTAGTTTTGGAGATAATAACTTGCATGTAAAACTTTAACCAAAATTTTCTAAGTCTAAAAGGGGGCATAATTTGCTCAAAAAACATGTCAGAGTTATGGGTCTTGACCCAGTGAGGTTGGTAATTGATCTAGAGAAAGAAAAAGTAAGTTTCAAATCTATATGCCTTTTAGAAATAGCTGTATGTACTTGCACGCAAAACTTTAACCAGAATTTTCTAAGTCCAAAAGGGGGCATAATTTGGCCAAAATGAAAGTCAGAGTTATGGGACTTGCTGCTATCAACTAGTTTTATAACCCGAAGACACATGTGAAGTTTCAAATCAATATCTGCATTAGTTTTGGAGATAGTAACTTGCATGTAAAACTTTAACCAAAATTTTCTAAGTCCAAAAGGGGGCATAATTTGCTCAAAATACATGTCAGAGTTATGGGACTTGACCCAGAGAGGTTGGTAATTGACCTAGAAAAAGAAAAAATAAGTTTCAAAGCTATATGCCTTTAATTGATGGGTGTATGTACTTGCATGCAAAAACTTAACCAAGGTGTGACGCCGACGCCGACGCCGACGCCAGGGTGAGTAGAATAGCTAGACTATTCTTTGAATAGTCGAGCTAAAAACAAAGTCCCATAACTATGCAGAATATTTATCTAAAAGAACGTAACATGCCCCATGCACAAATAGGGTTGGTACTGATCAATTGTGTGAAGTTTCATTAAATTGTGTGCAAGGGTTCGGAAGATTAGGCGCGCACAAGTTTGCATATGCAGACTGTATGTACATAGTATGTTAACAAGAAACAAAGTCCCATAACACTGCAATTTTTGTTGTTGAAAGAACCTAACATGCCCCATGCACAACTACTGTTGTTACTGATCACTTGTGTGAAGTTTCATTAAATTGTGTCAAGGGGATGAGGAGAGATGGTGCGCACAAGATTGTGTCTATGTATATAGTATAGTAACAAAAAACAAAGTCCCGTAACTCTGCAATTTTTTTTTCTGAAAGAACCTAACATGCCCCATGCACAACTACTGTTGTTACTGATCACTTGTGTGAAGTTTCATTAAATTGTGTCAAGGGGATGAGGAGAGATGGTGCGCACAAGATTGTGTCTACGGACTGACGGACAGACAGACAGACAACCTGAAACAGTCTAACTAAAGTTGTGAATACAGTTGCATAATAACAAAATAATATTTCAGATTGTGTTAAGACCAACAAAAGTTTAATAGGCAAAGTATTTTATCAGGAGGTATGTATCATAATCAGCTACAGAAACAAATTAATGTATTTCTAGGATAGGCAAAGGCAATATCTAAAAGCCTATGCAACAGGATAATTTGTTACTGTAAGCCACAGCAACATTTTAATAGTATGTGCAACAACATGATTATTTTTCACCAAGAAACAATTTCCATATTCACTGCAGCTATAGTAAAGTATTAACAACCCATGAAGCAACATTACCAAGTACCAAATCCACATGGAAATGAAAAAAGTGGTATTGCCAAAACATTATGCATTTATGGTAAAGTCTTTTTATGAAGAAATAAATAATTTTTAATTAAAATTTTATTACGAAGTTGTCAAATAAAATATAATAATGTGACCCACACATCAAATCTCTCATGCCAATACACTAATTGTAATAAAAGATTGAATAGCTATTATCAGTACCCATTCTCTCTCAAATAGAGATAATAAATAATCCAAAGAGTACCCCATATTGTGAAATATTGGATAAGATAGCTGGGGCACAATACATATTAAATCACAATTGAGTGCCTATTTCCTGCTTACCGATAAAACTTCCTTTCTTCAACAACATTTCAATATGGCCAAATGCAAATTTACATTAAAATGTTCAGATTTAAATAAAAGTTCAATAACCTTGGTGACATTACGCAAATTCTGTAAATTAGAATCTTTCGCGGTGTGATTATATCTTTTTCTATTACCTGGGTGATCCTTGACTTTTCAATAATCTAACTACTTTATCTTACTATAGATTGTTAAAGAAAATTGAAATTGAAAAATTCATCTTATCTCCTTAATCTGAAGAAAAATATGCCCAGGGGACTTTTTACCCTCAATTTTGTGTATTAAACAAGTTTAATATGTGTAAAAAGTAATTTTGATGAAGTTGTATAATGTTAAAAAGATTGTCATATGCCAATTTTCATGACCGACCGCCCCCCCCCCCCCCCCCCCCCACCCTCCAATAAAACAACCCCAGAAAGACAGTTCCTATAATGAAAAAAATGTCAGAAAATTTTCCGTGGGAAAGATTTAATGAATTTAAGAGACTTTAAGTCTAGTATGAATTTCAGATTCAGAACAAAATTAAATGACAAATTTTCTACTTTAAACTATATGAATACTAATATAACCATTAAACAGCTATTAAAATATAATTAAACACTAAAATAACATACTTTCAATAAATCTGTAAGGTCAACGGTCATATTGAATTAGTAAATTTACTATAACATGTTATGTTATCAAACAAAGTTAAATATATAAATGTTCTTATCTATAAAAATATAAACAAAATTTATAAACTTGAGCTGAGAAGGAGAGCAAAGTGATGTATCAACTTAAGATTTTAGAAAACCGCCTCAAAGTTTACCCATTCTCAACAACAGAAGCTATGACTGAAACTAAACAATATGTCACGAAGTCTGCACCCATGCAATTAAACGAAACAAATTCAATATTATGTAATCAATTATAACAGTATAAAGAGCTATCAACTTCCTACATGAAACTGTTGCTATTGACGACTAAATATGGTTTTAGATTTTTTTTTCTCAGTAATTTACTAGTCATAAAATCTGGATAAGAATAGTTACAAATCTAAACATGTTTTCAACCTGCTTTTCAAATGCATTATTTTAAATCAGCAATTCCTGTACCAGTAAAAGGCAGCTTCATTATTTTTTTTACAATTGAATGCATTCCTCTTTAATTATACTCCACAATTTCTTGAAAACTTTTTGAAAAACCTTGCAGGTGTTTCATAAAGCTATCATTAAATCATTCAAATACTAGAATGAAGATGGTGGGACCTGGCTTGTCCAGTATCTAAATGATATGCTAATTTATTTCACTGGTCAATGTGACAACCTGTATTGAGCTACCCTGACACCCCAATACAATCTTCTCATCAAAACAGGTTTTATGATAATGTCCAGATTCAATTTCCATATTTTAATTTTCTATGCTCCTGGCTACTTAATTGTAAATCACTGAATCTCTGACCTTCACTTTTATAACAATATGCGGAAAAATGTACAGCAGCGCACAAATTTGTGACACGACTTAACACGCAACTTCCCATCAGTAAGTTACAAGTTTGATCTTCCAGTGAGAAGAATTTCCTCAA
This sequence comes from Mercenaria mercenaria, assembly GCF_021730395.1. Taxonomy (NCBI): domain Eukaryota; kingdom Metazoa; phylum Mollusca; class Bivalvia; order Venerida; family Veneridae; genus Mercenaria; species Mercenaria mercenaria. The sequence goes on along the minus strand of NC_069361.1, from coordinate 116,360,755 downwards.
ACATTATTTAGCTCCACCTCGAACCAAGGTAGAGAAGTTGTAAATTACTTGTTGCAGGCATGGAACCTAAGAACACATGATTCATCGCTTTAGCCTGCTGGCAGAAAGTGATTTTGCCTTTGCAACCAGTGCAGACCAAGATCAACCTGCACATCTGTGTCTAGATTGTTCGCCAGTCAGTCAGTAAATTTTCAGTCAACACCTCTTTGAATAATAAGTGGTACTGCTGAAACTGAATGAATAGCCACTGTACATTTTAGAAAATCAGCATGGTAAATGTTAAATAGAAGTGTCTGAAAAATGGTATTAAACAAGTGGAGTGTTTGAAAACTGGTATTAAACTAGTGGAGACCTGTATTGACAATCAGCAAATTAAGTATTCTCTGCTCTCTATTTCAGTACTAACAATCAGCAAGTTAAGTATTCTCAGCTCTCTGTTTCAGTACTGACAATCAGCAAGTTAAGTATTCTCTGCTCTCTATTTCAGTATTGACAATCAGCAAGTTAAGTATTCTCTGCTCTCTATTTCAGTACTGACAATCAGCAAATTAAGTATTCTCAGATCAGCAAAATAAGTATTCTCTGATCTGTATTTCAGTACTGACAATCAGCAAATTAAGTATTCTCTGATCTCTATTTCAGTACTGACAATCAGCAAATTAAGTATTCTCTGATCTCTATTTCAGTACTGACAATCAGCAAATTAAGTATTCTCTGATCTTTATTTCAATACTGACAATCAGCAAGTTAAGTATTCTCTGATCTCTATTTCAGTACTGACAATAAGCAAGTTAAGTATTCTCTGCTCTCTATTTCAGTACTGACAATCAGCAAGTTAAGTATTCTCTGATCTCTATTCTCCTTTTTCTGCTGAAAGCCATGGGTGCACCGAGCTGAGTTGCTTCCAAAGAATACCAAAACTTACTTGATTTGCAGAGTGTCATTACTGGCCCACTACTTTAAATCATTTAAAATCATTCGTAGAAGATATCAAGTGACTTATATTTTTATAATTTATGCAGATTATAGTAATGTTGGTTATCCACAGATTATTTCACCGGCTTTCTCTATTGTTCACATTTTTGAAAGGCAACATTCCAAGGGAAAGAATTTTGTTTACGATATACCACATTACATGGACATCAAGTTCATATCCATTCTTTATCATGGGGCGATTTTACGACATGAACTATTAACCCCAACAAATGCAAATTATGTTACTGCAAGAAAAATATAGTAAAAAAAGATGCGATAATAATATCTGCGATTTCCGCTTGGCCAGGTCTAACACTGTCTATCTATCTTGTATCACCATCATCACCGAGTCATCCGAAAAGGTGATCCAGTGGTCTTTCTTAATAAAAAAAGTTTCAGTTTTCACGCTGATAAATGACAAAAAGCGTAATTTTACATTATATTTACACTCACTTCACACTGATGCGCAATGGCCCAGGGTTTCACCTTTTATTTTCTGATCAGATAATGCTATCATATAGATGATGTTTGAAAATATGATCCCTGGGTATGAAAGAAAATGGAAAAAATATGATACCTTTAAAAGTGATAACGTAGCAAGAAACTGTTAAAATGTAACAGTAAAGGAAATTATGATGAAATGATTAAATACAAATCTCATGGTGGTATTCAAATTTTGTTTCAGAGGAATTTTACCTTAACTGTTAATTGTACCATAAGACCTCCTATGATTTCCATTGATAAAATTTTATGGTGAAAAAAATGGCCATTTCAAGTGACAGATACACAAGGCTTTTAAAAAGAAAAATGTGTTTCGGTAATCAAAACAAAAACTGATAAGAGCACATCAGTGTAAACTGTATACAAAAAATATAAAAAGAAGCAATGACTTCTTTAAGTAAAGATCTCAACATGCAACTTCAATTATAAAGAACTCAATGGTCCCATTGCACTGGGTGCACAGTTATAAAAACCAAAGTTTGGGGACCAGTCTCAGAATCCCAGCATCTGATTGGCTGAAACTGAGCACATCTTTGAAAATTGACCAATGACAAGGCTGCATGCCGAGACTGGTCTCCAAACTCAAGTTTTATATCCTTGAAGCAAGGTTTGGATAAAAATAAAGTTGCAGACATAGAACTAATGGTTTTCTAACCCTTACCCTGCTAAATTTCTATAATGAACTTGTCCATCTTTCAGTTTGGACAGTACAATTAACAGTTAAAAGTGGTAAATACCCAAAAGATACTGACTGAATGGCGAACTGTGCAGATCATGATCTACACTGGTCGCAAAGACAGAATCAATCATGTCCAGCAAAAGTGTAGTGTTTTCTTTTACCACAAATATCCCGACTTACATTTGGACAAAGAAAAGCGAATCTTAATTACTTGGACTAATTTTTTTTTTCTTTCATTTTTATAGCTGCAGGGTCAGGAAAAATTATGTTCAGATCAGCATCTTGGTCCTCCTTCAGTCAGCATACATACAACTTAAATGCAATTGGTGTGTCCCATGCGATTAAATAGTGACAAACTTTAATTTGTATTCTATTAATAATATCACCTTGATTATCTCAGTATATTATCCTCATTTTAGAATTACTTATTTCGAAATGTTACGGGAGAAATTATGTTGTTAATTTTAAGCAATAAAACTTTTGTCGAAGAACCAAACAAAGCAGTACAGTAACTTACTCAAAGACCAACAACTGTGTCGATTAATAAATAATTTAGATACTCTATAAAATCACCAAAAATATGGCTCTCAAATTAACCTTTGCATTTAAATACCTTTAAATATCTTTTTAAATCACTTTTAAAAGCCTTTTTCATAGTCCACTAGACAGATCAGCTACATCAAAGACCTAGATTTTACGATAGATTTATTCGAGGACAAAAAAATTGTTATTTTCAAACAGAGAATTTCATCTACTCTATCTAGTATTTCAAAACTTGCTACTTTTTCAATATGTTATCATTAAAACTTATGAATAAGTAATCTTGAATTGGCGATCTGTAAGTGTAATGCTTATTCGACTGGAAATATTCTATTTTGTGTAACAATACGGGGATGACGGTAACATCGGTGCTGTAATCCAAAGCTTCCTTTTACTTCAGGGGGTAGATGGCGTGATTAAAGATTATGACGAAACTTTACCCACCAATCCCAGTACATTCAAATTACTCCTTTCAAATTACATTTAAAAGCAATGTTCTCCACAAAATGTTGTAACAAAATGCAACTGAATAGAAAACTTCTTTCAAAAGAATTTGCCATGGATGAAATCTTCAATACACAAACTTGAGCATTAATTAAATTTTTTTCTGAAATCCTTTAAAAAAGTGAAGTGACTTAATTATAGATTAAGACCAGTCTGTTGATAATGTACAGCCCCAATAAAACCAGTACAATAGCTCATACATCAACAGTCCTAAAACATTGCGTAAGTTTTACAACCCTTTAGAGTGCAATTTTTTAATTTGAAATGACTTAATTATATACTTTCACTTTAAATTTCCCCCCAAATGTTGACATTAGGTCAAAATTTACATGCCTCCATGAAATTTAATAATGCTAGGCTGAACTGTATCAACCAACTGAGAAATTGAATTAAAAATCTAATAAATTCAAATTAAAGATTTTCCCCAAAAACCATAAAGGTGTCAACATATTTGTATTCATAAAAACTAAGCCAGCATCTAATACATTTCAATTAAACATCAAATTAATTTTCTTTACTGGGTCCCACAGGGACTGGAAACAACTTACTCTTAAATCAGGTTTTACATCTAGCTGACTCAATTTTGATCTCCACTCTTTCAGTTCACAATAGGCTTACTTCTAGCTGACTTATCTCTGGTTTCCATTTTCTCAGTTCACAACAGACTAAAAGACTCCATTGTTTCAATTCCCAATTGTTTTTTCTTGAAGCTTTCTAATATAACTTTGAACTCTATTTGCAAAGTACACAATAGGGTTTACATCTAGATAACTGATATATTTGGATTTCACTTTCTCATTTGACTCGAGATTTTGCTTCTAGCTGTCACATATCTTTGGTCTCAATTGTCTCTATTCAAAATAGATTCTGCTTCTAGCTTTGCTTTCACAATACTGTTTGCTTTGGCTGAAATGGATAAGGTACTCATTTGTACACAGAATGTAGAATTTATGTTTAGAAGACTACATATTTTACTAGAATGTATTTGCCCTTGTTTCAGGACTAATCATTATTCCATGTCTAAAATATATATATATATAATAAATATATATATATATAGAGAGAGAGAGAGAGATAGAGACCTAATACCAACAAATCACCACCACAATATACCAGACCAATTATGGCAAGGCGCCTAGCAACAAAAACATGTATGCATATTTCACAACAAGTCCACTAACACAAATAAGATTAGTATGGATGTTGCTTTATACACACACTCAAATTGTACTACACATTTGTGCTGGTTCAACATTTGCATATACACTAAATTCTCTGTTATCATGTGTCACAAATCAGCAGGAACCTTTTAGTCTTTTTAACTAATTGGGGCCAGAGAAGCTACATATTTTCTTTATGAAAGTTAACTGGATCTCCAGAATACAATGAATTTCATAGAGATAGTGTGCATTTAGGATATAATATAATTCAAAACAGTCAACTTCCCCATACATGAAATCCATGAGGATAGAAGTTCGCATCATAAATTATTATAGGTAGAGAGAATTTATATGAAAAAAAATCACCGCCACAATGTACCAGACTAATTACGGCAATTCCCCTAGCAATAAATATTGTATTATATTTATATAATTATATATATATTAATATATAGTATATAATGCTAATACTGGAATTAATCTAGGCAAAATAATAAGACCACTGCTTTGTCAATGTCACACCTAGCCAATTAAGCCTTCAATTAGCAGGACTGTATAGGTCAAATAGTGCTTGGCAGTCGCAGCACATGCTGTAAGAAAGACATTAATGTATTACCATATTTGGCTTGTTTGTTCTTTGTCAAGAACTGTAATAACTAGAAAATGCTTTTGTAAAAAAGCGCATGTCTCCCCAAATGCAAAGTCCTATAGGCAAGAAGTCAATAGGGGTCAGGAGCGAAAGTCAAAGAGACACTGATGGTTGACTGCAATAGGGATCATCTACTTGGCATGTCCAGTCATCCTGCTAAATTTCAACACTCTTGGCCTAGTGGTTCTCAAGTCACTGTTCAGGCTCCTGTGACCTTGACCTTTGATCAAGTGACCTCAAAATAAATAGGGGTCACCTACTCTGCATGTCCAATCATCCTATTAAGTTTCAACATTGTAGGTCAAGTGGTTCTCAAGTTATTTCCAAAAAATGATTTTACATGAACAGGCCACTGTGACCTTGAACTTTAATTGACTGACCCCAAAATCAGTAGGGGTCATCTACTCTGCATGTTCAATCATCCTATGAAGTTTCAACATTCTGGGTCAAGTGGTTCTCAAGTGATTGATTGGAACTGGTTATCAATGTTCAGGCCCCTGTGACCTTGACCTTTACCCGAGTGACCCCAAAAACAATAGGGGTCATTTACTCTGCATGAACAATCATCCTATGAAGTTTAAACATTCTGGGTCGAGAGGTTCTCAAGTTATTGATTGGAAATGGTTTTCCATGTTCAGGCCCCTGTGGCCTCGATCTTTAACAGAGTGATCCCAAAATCGTTAGGGGTCATCTACTCTGCATGACCAATCATCCTATGAAGTTTCATCATTCTGGGTCAAGTGGTTCTCAAGTTACTGACCGGAACTGGTTATCAATGTTCAGGCTCCTGTGACCTTGACCTTTCACAGAGTGACCCCAAAATCGTTAGGGGTCATCTACTCTGTATGACCAATCATCCTATTAAGTTTCAACATTCTGGGTGAAGTGGTTCTCAAGTTACTGACCGGAAATGGTTTTCAGTGTTCAGGCCCCTGTGACCTTGACCTTTAATGGAGTGACCCCAAAATCGATAGGGGTCATCTACTTTGCATGTACAATCATCCTATGAAGTTTCAACATTCTGGGTCAAGTGGTTCTCTAGTTACTGACCGGAAATGGTTTTCAATGTTCAGGCCCCTGTGACCTTGACCTTTCAAAAAGTGACCCCAAAATCGTTAGGGGTCATCTACTCTTTATGACCAATCATCCTATGAAGTTTCAACATTCTGGGTGAAGTGGTTCTCAAGTTACTGACCGGAAATGGTTTTCAATGTTCAGGCCCCTGTGACCTTGACCTTTAATGGAGTGACCCCAAAATCGATAGGGGTCATCTACTCTTCATGACCAATCATCCAATGAAGTTTCAACATTCTGGGTCAAGTGGTTCTCTAGTTATTGATCGGAAATGGTTTACAATGTTCAGGCCCCTGTGACCCTGACCTTTGACAGAGTGACCCCAAAAACAATAGGGGTTGTCTACTCCAGCAGCCCTACAACCCTATAAAGTTTGAAGGTTCTAGGTCAAATGGTTCTCCAGTTATTGCTCGGAAATGAAGTGTGACGTACGGACGGACGGGGCAAAAACAATATGTCTCCTGGGGGAGACATAAATATAACCTGAATGAGCTTTCACTGTAACTGATATAGATAAACAAATTATAATACAACAAATATTTCCAGACATACATACTTAACTGGCAAGGTGTCAATTGGTCATAACTAGTCCAAAAGCCACAGCAGGATACAGCCCCCTGTGGCATGGTGTTTTGTAAATATATCACTTTAATCAATTCTATCATTGGTGACTGAAAACCTGAAATGAAAAATAAACATTGCTGTAATGAGATGCTGAAATTGCTACAATTACATTACCTAACTTTCCCACATGGATAAAAGGTCATCTTTAAATCAATTTAAATGTTGATTAATTCGGACATATATGATTACCTGGGAATAACAATATGTATATACATCATAGTGTAGCACATCTCCTAGCTATACAGAAGATCAACTGTTCTGAAAACCAGAAAATATATAGGAGAAGGCCATTAATTTCTGATTTCTAAATTGAAGAGGGCACAAATGGATATACTGTATGACAGTTTCTGGTTTAGCAATATGAATCACTCACAAGTAATAGTGTCACATGAGAACATGCAGTCGAGTGGAGCTCAAACTAAGACCTCAAGACAGTGATTTTAGGAGGAAGATGAGAGTTTCAAAGGGCAGTAACTCTCCGGCAACTGCAATTTGTACTGATATCTCTCTGACTGACCGTATACTGTACAATCGTTACAATGGAAAAATGAACCATAACCAAAACTAAAACATAAACATTATATTTCTTGAAATATATTTATTTCTAATTTCACCTTTTATCTCCCCTTTTTAAAATTATGTAATACATTTGTTGTTTGTGATATGGATAAACTGTTTCATAAAAGTCACATTTTATAAAACAGTTTTTCCACCTCAACAAGTGTCAGGTAGGATCCTGTTTCGTCATCTTTTTACAGAAAAAAAAAACTGTTAAAATTTACAAGGCGTGTTTGGAATGTGACACAACAGCTCATCAGAAACAGTACGTGACAATGACTCCCCGAACTACTTCTCATTTCTCTGAAACTAATACCACTTATTTATGCAAATTTTAATGTGATAAATACTTCCAAAGTGGCCAATTTTTCATTCACTTTTATTCCTTGAATTGTTAAAAGGAATTTTGTATCAACAAAAGTTTAAGGAATAACAATGAATGAAATGAGACCGTTTGTGGAAACTCCCACACCTATAAAAGTGTAAATGAAATGGCCTCCGACCTTTTCATCAATTAATTAATCTAATATTTGTTTTCTGAATATTAATCAAGTTGAAAGGATGAAATTTTTCCACAGTTTGATTTTTTTCATGTCAGACTTCATTGACATCAGAACAAATTTTGATAAAAAAATGTAAAAAATAAAAAGAATCTGATTATAACACTGTATAATTAAAGAAATGTTAATTTAACCCTTACCCTGTTAAATTTCTATAATGAACTTTCAATTTGGACAATACATTAACTGTAAGATATGCAGGCTGGTCATGATCTACACTGGTCTCAAAGGCAGAACCAACCTGTCCAGCAGGAGTTGCCCAGGTATTAAAGAGTTCTAATAATAAATTTATATACATTTTCAGTGTGTGAGGCGAGACTGACTGGTGTCCTGTAGTCTAACAGAGTCAAAGTAGTGACAAATTAATTGAGAAGCCTGACAAAAAAAGTAACATTAACAGATCATTCAGAGAGGTGTACAGTTACTGGTGAAAGTTGGGGACAAAAAATAATACAACAGTTTTTTTTTGTTTACCTAAAGAATATTCAAACGTATAACTATTTTTTTGGTATAATAACATAACATGACCTCTGCCTTGAAATCAGCAGTATCAAGTTTGACTCCAAGCAGACTTCGTAAGTTTTCAATTAAAAATTAACCAAAGATGTATACAAACTGTGTTTCTTCTCCGCTTCTTGTATAGAACTTGTTGTCACTTCAAATGTAAGAAAATTTCAGGAATATTATACCTGCCGGCTTAGCATATCTGCTGATCGCGGGGTCATGAGTTTGATCCCTGGGCGGGTGTATGTTCTCTCTGATGATTTGATAAAAGTCATTGTGTCTGAAATCATTTGTCCTCCACCACTGATTCATGTGGGGAAGTTGGCAGTTACTTGCAAAGAACACGTTTTTACTGGTACAGAATCCAGGAACACAGGTTAGGTTAACTGCCAGCCATTAAATAACTGAAATAATGTTGAAAAACGGCATTAAAACCAAAACAAACAAACAAAGGAACATTTTATATTTTAGTAAATAGTTGTAAAACTTCTGGAGAATGGTGCAAAAAAATAAATATAAGAAAGAAATAAAAAAAAGTTAATCCCCACGAAAATCAAAGCAACAATCAAAACAACAATGAAAACTAGCTGCCCACTGGCAAGATGTCAAGCCTGCCAGCTGTCAAAAGGACTGGGAGTTGCACACGACACTCCTTGTCTCATTGAGGCAAACATTTATGCCAAATAAAAAAAAGATTGCAAAAAGTTACAATATAAGTTATTTATAGTAACAACAAAGGGAAGTAAATCTTAAAAAAAAAATTTCTAAGTCCATACAAAAATCCTTACAAGTAGAGATAGGTCAAAATACACCTCAAAATTCGATGTAACATGCATGTTGTACTACAGAAAAGTGGTCTTGATTTTTCCCCTTTGACCAGTAATAAAAAAGTTACAATATAAGCTATTTATAGTAAAACAAAGGGAAGTATGGGTAATTCTAGGATCTTGCGCATGACACTCCCTCTCATGATGGTGAACAATTGTGCCAAGTTACATCAAAATCCCTCGATGCATGAAAAAGAAATGCTCCAGACAAAGTTATTCTGGTATCCGACCTTTGACCTCTAAGTGTGACCTTGACCTTAGACCTTGGGAGTTCTTGCGCATGACACTCAGTCTCATGGTGGTGAACATTTGTGCCAAGTTACATCAAAATCCCTCCATGCATGAAGAAGAAATGCTCCAGACAAAGCCGTCATTCTTGTATCATTTGACCTCTAAGTGTGACCTTGACCTTAGACCTAGGGACCTGGTTCTTGCGCAAGACACTCCACCTGATGATGATGAACAATTGTGCCAAGTTACATCAAAAACCCTTCATGCATGAAGAAGAAATGCTCCGGACAAAGTCATTATTGAATTTGACCTTTGACCTGTGTGACCTTGACCTTTGAGATAGGAACCGGGGGTTTGTGCACAACATTCAATCGCACTGAGGTAAACATTCATGCCAAATATAAACAAGATTGCTCAACGCATGTCAAAGTTATGGTCCGGACAAACAACTCCAGACGGACAGACGGATGCACGCACTTACATCCAACAGCCATTTGGACAACTATGTCTTCGCTTCCACAAGCGGGCTCAACAAAAAATACAGTGACATCAGCCCTGCTCAATGTACCCTGAAAATATGGATCTTCGTCAGTTATTTAATGAAACAGATATCTGATCTTCTTACCCAATAAAAATCTCGCTACTGTAAATTGAGAATTTTAATTTTAGGGCTTAATGGATAGAACCCATAAACAAAATAGATAATTGATGCTTTTTACCACATATCTCAATCCAGAAATGATAAAAAGGGTATTACTTACAATTATATGTCATTAACACTACTTCTTTTTCAATGATTTTTGTCATAAAAATGGCTGATGACCCCATGCCCACCAGTTCATGTTTAGTACATTTTAAAAGTAACTGTAATTAAATAATTTAAAGATGCAAATAATGGCACTGAAACACCCTGCTAAGGAAATTCCTTTTTTATTTTTCATTTTTTTGTGCAAAAGTTGAGATGTATTTTATATTACCGCCCTTTATGTGAATTCTTATTTTAGTTTTCATAAATAATAATGTTTTTGTTCAAAATTTTCAGAAGCAGTACAAGACATGGTAAATGTTTCCATTCACTTGTGGGCATGCAAGAAAACAAAAATATCAAGCTTTTTTTCAAACATCTAAAAAAAAAACAAAAACTGTAGACCAAACAATGACAGGGCATCTTGGTCTACCTTGCCTGCCTCAAGAATCCATTTAAAAGTCAATTACAGGTCTAATTTTTCTGATAAAAATCTTTACTGATAATTTAACTGTAAAATGTAACTGTCAACCTGAGGCAAATCTGCAAGTGAGAAAGATCAAAGTTTGAATTGTGTATCAGAAACTAATAAATGATTTATGGATATTTTACCGACAAAGGACTAAAGGTATATTTGATTTTATCTCTTAGGCCTGCCTCAATATGCAAAAAGAAGACCGCTTTCCTTTTTTTCTGCTGGGCAGATGATATTGTGCAATAAAATCAGATAAAGAGAATGTGACTTCTTTCTATCTACATTAAAGATCATTAAAATGGTTAAATGGAATTGCAATCAGAAGAGAAAGGCGAAAAAGGAAAGCTAATAAGCATAAAAACAATGGCCATTACTGAAGATCAGGGGATCATTTTAATGTTAATGAGGTGTATTAAAGGGAGGTAATTTAAACAGTGTAGCTTTAAATAACACAATATATTATCAATTGCCACAAGATAACCATATCTATATTTTTATAATGTAAATTCCTCAGATGACCTGGTTTGTTGGAACATTCTTTTGTTGATGATCCATGATCGTTCCAAGATCCCAGCAAAGTAAAGTTCCCATATAACAGGTATACTAAGGATATATATATATATATATGATGTCATGTGCACATTTTATGTAAGTTTGGCACTTTACAACACAACTGCATCTGAACAGTTATGCAATCTAATTAAAGAAAATAAAAATATTACGTAAATAAAATACAATACAGAAAAATCAGCTGCATGACTGTTTGCATCAGCAAGGATCGCGAAAATTACCATACTGACTAAATAGATAAACAAGCCTCTGGCAGTATATACAAGCTTCTAGACAAACTAGAATACATTAGACATTCAACTAGAAAATTAGATTGGTACTGTGAAACAAATTGATACAAATCTATACAAACATTATCAACACCCTGGGGACATTGTAATTATCAAAATCTTTGAAATTGTGACATTTTTCCTGCATAGTGCATCTAACCTGTTTATAAGACAACCTTGCAGAACAAAATACCAATAATATAACCTCCCTCTTCACAGTTATTGCCCCTAAGTGCTCTAATTTTGACAGTATTTCTTTATTTAAAGGTATTACTGTAATATTATGTAACTGTCAATAATGTCAGATATACCATTCAAATTATCTCCCTTTAGTTAAAAACTGACCACCCTGGGACAAATTCTAATTATAATCTTTATATCAACACTTGCCTTTTGTCCATCATGACATGATAATGCTCTTATATAAATGTCATAGATCTGTAACAGTACATACAAAGTAATACTTGTTCTTACAATTTGATCTTTGACACTTTTGTATTTACAAATACTTATGGCATCATGATCTTTATTATATGGGGGCATTTGAATAACTGTAATGCTTAATAAGGTATTAATGACATGGTCATTATCAGTCAATAAATATAGAAATGGACAAGTTTCATGATAGGAATGCAGTTAGGAATATGGCCCCAACCACTGAATACATCCCAGACAACCACCTCCATCCCCCTGCTCAATTTGACAAAGGCAGACAAAATCCTATCATTCATTTTTTCCAGCATTTATGTTCATCTTCAATTAATTTCAAAGCTTTTATTCAGCAAAATCAAAAGATCAGTTGGGATTTTGTCTGTCATGGTCAAATTGGGCTGGTGGGGGTGGGGGAAGAGAGAGAGAGATTTTGTCATATTACCTGTGTTTTTTTTCTTGATACAAAAGTCAACCAACTCATGATAACACAAGTGACTACATTTTAATAAGTGCACACCCCCACCCCCCATACTGCTTAATTGGAATGGAAGTGGTAACTTGTATGTAATATCTGGGTAAGTTTTTGGTCAAAATTTTCATAGCCTTATATAATTGTGCATGTTGGATATGAAATATGAGACCATTATAGTTGAAAAATTAATAGTAAACCTTTGCAAGGTATGACAAAGAACAGGAAACTGTGTCCAATCAGTTCAAGAAAGGAATAAGGCTTCATGTTTAGGCAGTACCCACTACTTACTCTGCAATACATTGCCCTAAATGTCACATCCGAGTATAACTCTTGAGAGCTGGCATAAAATAAGCAAAGGAAGAGTTATGGTTCTAATACAATGCATTTCCCGTCTACCACCACATGCAGTTTGAATAAACTACCTTCATTATTTTCAAATTCATACCCTGTATGAAAAAATTAATAAAGGGAGTTAACTGACAAAATAAGTCTGGTAGAGTTCTACATGGTCTATGCACATTGCACTTCCACTAAATGTCCTCTATCATTGTGTGCAATTTCCGTACATTCCTTCCATAAAGAGATAACTCAAAGAGGGAGAAGGGTAGAGTTATGGTTCTTGCACAAGACACATCATCATGTCATGCTGATCATTGGGGCCAAGTTTATTTTTGAAATCCAACTAGGAACGACAAAGTTACATGCCGGACAGGAAATATGGATGGACATTCAATAAAGGGAGATAATTAAAAAAGTAAGAGGGATTAATTTATGGTTCTTGCATGCGACACATCGTCATGTCATACTAGTCATTTGTGTGAAGTCTTTTTGAAATCCATCCAATGAAAGTTAAAACTAACAAACTTTGACTGTCATAATTTTATATTAATTCAGCTATACTATCTCCAAAGCGCAAAACAGCCTTCCTGTTACTTTCTTTGAAACTTAATTGTTTTCATTGGCTAGAACTTCATCATTTGTAATTACCAAATTAAACCAATCTTTATCTAAGATGGAACCTGTTCCTCTTGGTATTATATCACCATCCCTGTATCTTAGGTAACTCAAATCACTGAAGATTGTTTGACTGATATTAGAACACAGTTAACAAACACCATACACTCAGTAGATCTTAATTACTTATCTTCAAAGTCCACAGAGTGCTGACCCAATAACAGGGGCACTTGCTTTGTTGCCTAACTAATGTTTGTAAAATGAAATGCAAATATTTATGTAGCAATTATTGTTCATTTGGATACCCTTGGGTACATTCATCAGAATGTTTAGGTAGGTTACGGTCATTAACTCATATCCTTCTTTGGTTCATTTAAAAAATGACCAATTCCAACCTAATTTATGTACCTTTATTGAACTACATCTACTTTTCATGAAATGAAAGTTCTATCATAAATAACAAGAGGACCATGATGGTCCTGAATCGCTCACCTGTTCCCACATGACCCAGTTTTGAGTATGACATCGTTTTTCTATTATCTGACATAGTGACCCAGTTTTTGAGCTCATGTGACCCAGTTTTGAACTTGACCTAGATATCATCAAGATAAAAATTCTGACCGATTTTCATGAAGATCCATTGAAAAATATGGCCTCTACAGAAGTCAAAAGATTTTTCTAATTTTAGACCTACTGACCTAGTTTTTGACCGCAGTTGACCCAGTTTCAAACTTGAACTAGATATCATAAAGATGAACATTCAGACCAACTTTCATACAGATCCCATGAAAAGTATGGCCTGTAGAGAGGTCACAAGGTTTTTTTATTATCTGACCTACTGACCTAGTTTTTGATGGCACATGACCCAGTTTCAAACTTGACCTTGATATCATCAAGGTGAACATTCTGACCAATTTTCATGAAGATCCATTCAAGGGTATGGCCTCTAGAGAGGTCACAAGATTTTTCTATTTTAAGACCTACTGACCTAGTTTTTGATCGCAGTTGACCCAGTTTCAAACTTGACCTCTATATCATCAAGATAAACATTCAGACCAACTTTCATACAGATCCCATGAAAAATATGACCTTTAGAGAGGTCACAAGGTTTTTTCATTATTTGACCTACTGACCTACTCTTTGAAGACACGTGACCCATTTTCGAACTTGACATAGATATCATCAAGATGAACATTCTGACCAATTTTTATGAAGATCCATTCAAAGGGATGGCCTCTAGAGAGGTCACAAGGTTTTTCTATTTTTAGACCTACTGACCTAAGTTTTGACCGCACGTGACCCAGTTTCGAACTTGACCTAGATATCATCAAGATGAACATTCAAATTAACTTTCATACAGATCCCATGAAAAATATGGCCTTTAGAGAGGTCACAAGGTTTTTCTATTATTTGACCTACTGACCTAGTTCTTGAAGGCACGTGACGCAGTTTCGAACTTGATCTAGATATCATCAAGGTGAACGTTCTGACCAATTTTCATGAAGATCTTGTGAAATATATGGCCTCTAGAGAGGTCACAAGGTTTTTCTATTTTTAGACCTACTGACCTAGTTTTTGATGGCACATGACCCAGTTTCGAACTTGATCTAGATATCATCAAGGTGAACATTCTGACCAATTTTCATGAAGATCTTATGAAATATATGGCCTCTAGAGAGGTCACAAGGTTTTTCTATTTTTAGACCTACTGACCTAGTTTTTGATGGCACATGACCCAGTTTCGAACTTGACCTAGATATCATCAAGATGAACATTCTGACCAACATTCATAAAGATCCCACAAAAATGTGACCTCTAGAGTGGTCACAAGCAAAAGTTTCTGGACGCACAGACGCCGTGTGATCACAAAAGCTCACCTTGTCACTTTGTGACAGGTGAGCTAAAAATAGAAGAAAATAGGGGATTGAACAGTTCCTGAAATGCCAGTCAGTGGTAATCTGCTACTCTAAATAAAACCCATATTTGCTCTATTCTGCACAATTATACCTTATTTTCCATTTCAATCTGCAATTCTTTAACATAAAAAACTATCACATTTTATACAGAATGCATTCCAGCAGTGAAAAGTGTTATTAAAGCACCCATTCTTATCAAAAATGAAAATAAAAATACTACGGCCTTCTTTCAACTACATCATGGAAGCACATTTTTTTTACCGATTTCTGTATCACTTGAAACTGTAAAGGTTACAGAACACACCTATATACCAAATATAGCTTCCTAGAAAATACCTGTTATTCAAGAACAAATCTGTTTTAATCTACACCCAACCTCACAGTTATCATAGTCATGCTGAGACTCCCCTGAAAAAACAAAGATCAGTACACTGGAATACTTCTGTATCACTGATGTATCTGCATAAACTATGCACAGCAACCATAGCTGATTACCATTATTAATTAACTTTAGAAAATGTCATGACACTCCTTATTTCAGTTCATTTTCCCCAGAAACATATAGGTGGTGTATTTAGTTTTACATCAACCCTATAAATTTGATTAATGCAGGCAAGCTGTATATCCTTTGCACACCTGTAAGGTAATAAAAAAGTATTAGCCTCAATTGGAACTTACATGCTTTTGTAGAATCAAATCAACATTTACTACACAAAATTCAGTTTGAAAAAATTTCTGGAATGTCTACCGGTAGGTCTGCAGCTCTCAAATACGGAAATATCTGAAAATTAAATGACTTGCTTTTAAATTTTGTTCACGTTTTAGTGTTTAAACTATTTCCATTTTTCTAAGGATTCAGGTAGCTAGGCAGTTTATTTGAATCCAGCATCCAAGTTGTTGCAGAAACATTTCTTATTTTGAATTCGCATTTCCACTACTGTCCATGAATAGGCTCAATCAAACTGAACCTGCAACATTTTAATTTAGAAAGTAAATTGTGACCTGACTATATAAGTGTAAAAGCACCAGGCCAGTAGCTACTGCATGAAATTTACAAAATAAACATTCAAGATGTTAAGTACTTTTGTAACTGATTAACAATGAAGTACAAAATCTGCTTCAACATGACAGCAGATCTGAATATTTTGATATTGCATCAAAAATCCCAACTCTTTTTTCCATCTTCAATATATGCCGAAGGTATGACCTTTGACCCCAAAGTGTGACCTTGACCTTGTAGCTAGCCATCCAGAACATGCACTCTGCACATCGTCTCGATGTGGTGAACATTTGTGTCAAGTTTCTTTGAAATCCTTCAAGGGTCAAGAGTTACAGATCAATGACCTTTGACCCCTAAGTATGACCTTGACCTTGAATTGAGACATCCAGAGCATTTGTGCTAAGTTTCTTTACAATCCTTCGAGCAGTTCAAGAGTTACAGAGCGGACACGAAACACACTCATATGACTATTGACCCCTAAGTGTGACCTTGACCTTGATGCGAGCCATCCAGAACATGCGCTCTGCATGTCGTCTCATTGTGGTGAACATTTGTGTCAAGTTTCTTTGAAATCCTTCAAGGGGGGTCAAGAGTTACAGAGCGGACACGAAACACACTCGTATGACCTTTGACCCATAAGTATGACCTACATACGCTCTGCACGTCGTCCCGATGTGGTGAACATTTGTGTCAAGTTTCTTTGAAATCCTTCAAAGGGTTCAAAAGTTACAGAGCGGACACAAAATTGCTAACGGACGGACAGATGGACACTAGGGGTATAACATGATACGTCCCTTTGGGCATAAAAAATATTTAACAGTTACTGCTAAAACAAATTACCTCTGTTATAAGTATGGTATAATTATTTCTAGCTGGTTTTACTTGTAATTTAGGTGAGAAAACGTTTGCCAGACTATAGAACACTCTCAGAAACATTTAGAGCAGTTATATCACTTGTTATTTCATTAATGTTGTAGTTATCTTTCTTATCATCACAACTGGACATAATTATCATTGAAGTGATATGCTAGAGATTTTAAAATGGGTGCAGCAAATTATTTCACAATAATTACAAAATCTATTGCTTCTGTGAAATGTCATCACTGTGGGCATCATACATGAGCTTCCAACACCATTCCATCATTGAAATTTTCACCAACTTCAACTTGCATCAACCAGAGGATTATATTATATTCTAACATGACCAGAAATAACCTATATACACATAGGAGAAAATCAATCAACAGTTATTTTGCGATAACCCATGCATGCGTGTGCAAATTAGTGACATCATCCTCTATGTATAGAATGATCCAGGTGCATTGCACGAAGTGTAGTTCATGTCGTAAAAAGTAGTTACCATTTTTTCTAACAATGTTGATACTAGTATGTCATGTTAGAATCGAAATAACAAGTTCCCAAGTGTGATTTATCGTAGAATAACCAGAGTTTTTCATTATTATGCGAAACAATATATCACTCAGACCTACAGCCTTCGTGATATTTTCTTACGCATAAGAACTCAAAACACAGGTTATTGTACGATAAACCAGGCTTGGGACATTATTATTTCTTCAATACAAATGACCAACAATTACATCTGATCAAAATATAAACTTTGACTCAGGATTTACTGGAAAATCAGGATCCTGAAATTCAAAATGAAAATGTTATAAAGTTCTGTCGAGTGAATTATATGTAACGAAAAATCATTTTTTTGATCCTGCTGAAAATATATTAATTACTTCCCTTTTCTATTGGACCCCCATTATCATAATTTTGTACAAATCCTGGCATTATTCAGGCAATCAGTTTCTTTTGTTTTGGGTTTAACACTGTTTTTCAACAGTATTTCAGATATGTAACAGCCAGCAGTTAACCTAACCAGAGTGTTCCTGGATTCTGAGTACAAACCTGTTCTCTATAAGTTACTGCCAACTTCCCAACATGAATCAGAGTTGGAGGATGAATGATTTCAGGCAAAGTGATTTTTATCAAATCATCAGAGAGAACCTACACCCTGTCCAAGGATAATACTCATGACCCCACTCCGTAGGTCTGTGAAATATGATAAAGATCTGCACTGTTGCCTGTTCAGTCAGCATCTTTTTGGTAATTTTAAGCACCCCTTTTAACAGTTAATGGTAACTCTCTCAATTGAAAGATGGATAAGTACATTATAGAAATTTGGCAGTGTACTAAAGTATAAATGTTTCATCATATAAATTAAGCTAAAACAAGTCTCTTAACATAATGCAAAACTACAAGTTATTTCAAATCAATCAAAAACTGTTATCTTAGAATCAATTCTCCCAGAAGGCTATCAGAGACCATAACATTCAGCAGGGCATATCAACCTTGGGGGTGTCTGGATAAGAAATTACTGTCACTACAGCAATTATAACTGACCTGGTAGATACACAATAACTCCCTGGATACACAATTTACAGCTGGCTTACCTATTAATTTCCAAACCCTGGTAACGATCTGTGACCTGTCATCAAGCCTGGCACCAATAGCCTTGATTGATAATGGTATACCAATTGATTAGGTGTTGTACACATTATATTTGACAGAGGTTATAGGTAAGAATCTTTGGCATTAATATGCTTGACATTCTGTTATATTCATCATTCAGCTACCTCTAATTGATTCAATTTTCTACCAATGGGAATTTATTAATTCAGAATGAAAATTTGTTCCAGATTTTTTTTTATTTCTACCTTTTTCAAAATTTGAACAAATGTAGTTCTAAGTTTACTAGAGTACCTTTGTTTCCTAATTAGAAAACTCATGATAAGTACAGGACAAATCAATGGGAATTTGTTAAAGTTTCAGTCTGTATTACTTTTTCAATATCTGAACAAGGTAGTTCTAAAGTTTACTAGTTTTTTTATATATATTAGCAAAATCATGATAAGTATTGGACAATTTATAATTTTCCTCTCCTTCCCATATATTTTTTCTCAGGTTTTAAACCCCTAGCCTAACTGCTGTAAAAGGCAGTCTGTGAATTTCTGGAGTCCTGGGAAAATTCTGCAATGTCTTGTAGGGGAACCAGTACAGGTGTTAATGAGGTGCTAAGAAAGATAAGAAATGGCCAGCAGGGTACCTGTCAGTGTCACAATTTGTAACTGTAAATTGCTCTTCTTCTTTTATATTGGCTAAATGAGGGCTCATTTTATGTAATTTTCACAGAACCATATGTGAAACACTTAATGGTAATAAATCATGAGAATTAATGTGATAATATGATCATAAATTATAACAGAATGACAAAATAACACATTAAAATTCTATGATGCAAAGTTATATAATTCCAAAACTTTTTTTTTTTTTTTTTTTTTTTTTTTTTTAGAAAAATACAGTAAAGATCCATGAAGTTTATGTTTATTAACCAAGAGTGTCATAACAAAAGCTTCTTGAAATGGTCTCCTCTTCTCTATCTTGGTCTCTATACCTCGCTTGTAACAATGGCTGCTGGGTGACACCAACATCAGGCGGATAATGTTTCTATTTGTTATGCACTTCTGTCAAGAGACAATTAAAATTACATTTCATTATACAATTAGAGTTGTCTGCCCCTTGTAATCAAGTGTATTGGCAGTGTCAAATCAATTAAGCCAATCAAAATCTGTTAAAATATGGCACCTACTTATCATACCACTTTCTAGCTGAGGAACAATACACTAACTGTTATATAGACATCTGGGAAAACTTGTTGCTAAGAATCCTGGGGAGTGATAATTGATCTCCGGACACACCAATATTACCTCATTTAGTGACATTAAGTGGTCCTTTAGGCACCAACAAGTGCTCCTTTAGGTTCCATTAAGACTCCATGGTGTTGATTTCTTGACAGACTTTGGTGTGATAAAATCAATGAAGATAAGCATGAAGTAGTCTCAAGGGGCTGTTATAAATGCCAGTGTCAGTAAAAAACAATTTCTTAGTAATAGTCAATCTAGTATTTTCCTATTTAAGACAATATCACTATAGCTCCAGAAATTTTTCAAACCCTATTATATAACTACATTCTGTCAAATGGAGACAAATGTCTTCATAGAACCAATCCGAGAAGATTTTTTTTATTAATTAATATAACTGTATATTACATACTTTTCTACTAATCTCTGCCTTGTAAATACTTTCGACTTTTTTTTTTTTTGCAGCTTTAAAAACCTTGACACAAAATGAAAGAATGTGCACATCATGTTGCTCTGGTTACAGACCAGAAATTAATATGCAATAAGCACCCTGAATGCAAATAGACAGCTGTTAATTTGAAAATATCTATACTGTTTATAGTAAACAACATCATTAAATAACATTTCTATTGATGACCTTCAAAAATATTGTAATAAACTCAAACTTTTTTGTAAAATAAAATACATTTTATCAGGTAAGATCTATACCTTTATGACTTTTTGTTCCATGCTTCATTAAAATTGAAATTTTTTATTTTTTGTTGAAATATAATGTCAGTTGAACTTGTTTTGATACATCGAAGTTCAATAATATTCCTGTGGTGGTAAAATTCACATCACTGGAACATCAAATACAATGTAAAACTCAACACTTATCATGCTGGACATAACTCATTCTGCCTTTGCGACCAGTGTAGATCATGATAAGCCTGCACATCCATGCAGTCTAATCATGATCTGCACTGTTCGCCATTCAGTCAGTATCTTTTTGTAAAGCACCCCTTTTAACAGTTAATGGTATTACTGTCCAAATTGGAAGTATAGAAATTTCGCAGGGTAAGGGTTAATTTTGCCATTCAAAGAAATACTGTTGAAAAACGGCGTAAAACCCAAAACAAACAAACAAATCAAAGCAGTAAATAAGAGACATCACATCAAGTAGTAGGCATAGGAAATAGAGATCAATATAATTGCACCTTTACTAATCCTACCAGGTGTTCTGTATTACAAAAGTGGATCTATTGTGACATTTTGATACAAGCAAAACTGTATTATCTGCACTATTATTTACCTACTGGTACTTCGTTTTATTATTGGCTTGTTAAAAGTTAATTTTTTACCATATGTAAGTTGACAGAATCATAGGAACCATGTCTTGAGGGGTAAATCAAACACAAATTAATAAATCCTTAATGATTTTGTTGTGCAAAAAAGTATGATATTGTGTCTTAAACAGTTTTCTTTTTCCACTCAATTGTGTAATTGCAAGGGAAGTAAACTAATAGATCTCTACTTATAAGTACTAGCCTAAGGCAAGAGTTGTCATTCTTTGCGGATCACAACTTTAAATTAAAAATTAAAACTTCTGTTATTGATATTAACAAAACTATCATAAACTTCACATTTGTGAAATCATTTTTGGTTATTTCAAGGACTTGGAAATTAATTTCTAGACTTTATTTAATGTAATTCTATCATTGAAAATTTTAGGGCCTATCTCTACAAGTAGGTTCTCATATCAAGCACAGCTTCTTACTACCATGGTCAAGACTGACCACAGTCTAAGGGAGGTAATTCTTAAATACTGACCAATACGGTTTTTTTCATTGCCTTGATAGTTCCATCTGGCACTGCCAGAACTAAATTCTACAAAAAATTTTAACATGTCTCTTTATGGTTGTTTTTCCTGGCATTTTTTTATCGAACTGACAAGATTATATTCCAAGGGAAGGAAAAAGATGAAGTAAAAACTGCAATATTGAATATGTAACGGTCAACAAGTTCAAGATTTTCGCATTTCAAGACAATGACCTTTACACATTTCTCCTATACTGGATAGACACTGAGCTAAAAGACAAAACTTACACTTTTAAGTGTAATTTCCTCACTTTCTGAGAACTTGTTACAGAAATTTTGCACCTCAAAGTAACTTACAACAGGCAGTATTTAAATTTCTACAAAGCACTGTCAAAGTAAGTATTTTTTCTGATTAACCCTTATCATGCTCAGGACACAACTGATTCTGCCTTTGCGACCAGTGTAGATCATGATCAGCCTGCACGTCCGTGCTGTCTGATCAAGATCTGCACTGTTCGTCATTCAGTCAGTATCTTTTAGGTAAGCACCCCTTTTAGCAGTTAAAGGTACTGTCCAAACTGAAAGGTGGACAAGTTCATTATATAAATTTAACAGGGTAAGGGTTAATTTTGTAAAGTCATCATGATACTGTCTGCATCATATAATAAAGGAATGGTACAGACCTCTGAGCGATACAGAGATTGTTCATCCCTACTAAGCCTTTGGCGTGACATGCAGGCCCCCTAGCACGGATCTAAGCTAACTGTACTATATATACTTCATTTATGCGGCTAAGTAGGCTTTACGAAAGCAGCAGGATATCTCAAGACTTAAATGGGCAACAAACTTAATAACAATGACATGTGTTTTTCACAAAATGAACATCGATAATTATAGTAGTAAATGCCGGAATTACCCTTATCCTAATAAGATATTAAACGCTTGGCACTTTTACAAGATTAAAAGTCTAGAATATATACAAACACTGCATGCAACATGACTAGGAGTCTCTGTTTTTTCTGACAGACGGCTATTCTCTGGGCCTGTCTCCGCCCATTTTTAACAGCATCAAGTATTTTACCAATTACCTGCTTTAGATTGTGCCGATTACTTTTAAAAACTTAAGTCTGCACAATGATCAGTGCTCTTTAATAATAATCTTGTGTAACTAGACCATCCGATTAAATCAGTAATATGTTTTAACTTAATACAAATATTTATGTTTCACTTTAAACATTAGACTAATTTTTTGAAAGTATTATCTAAGTGGCTATTTAGAATAAATATGCCATAGAATAATTCTTTTTAAATGGGTGTCATATGCGACTGTATGGCATCTGTACGTAAATGGTGAACAACCGTAAAATAGAGTAAGTGATATATCGGACGTTTACCACATAATCAGTCTAATACGAAGGATTACAGTATGTGACATCTGATCATATCAAGACATTTTAATTCCATCGTTTACGTGACACAGATACCATATTTGGACAAGTCTTAGAATATAGCAGAGTGATTTGCATATGGAGTAAGATTCTTTTAAGAGATTAAATACGAGCGTATATTGTGTTTATCTGATATTTACTAATGCTAATGTACTCTCCCATCAACTAAGATTTTATCAAAAATCTTTACAATACCTCTAATTTACATATGTTGACAAAAATGCTCAGTTTTGAGAAAGAAATGACAGGTGACATACTGTTGCATTCTGTTACAGCTGCTGTTTCAAATACCATGGAAATGAATTCATTGAATGTTTATTTGGGTTGCTTCATTCAAAAAACATGATAAAAACATCCGTGTTGACTTGAAAGTCCCAAATGAATACAAATTATATAGGTAAGCAGAGGCGGTGTGAATAAATGTTATTTTATAAAAACGGACTTAACTAAATATCATCAGCTTAAAGTTTTAAGTGATTTTGTAACAGTTTATTAAAGTAGGGAAACTGTCCGCTAATGACAAAGGACAAGTTAGTACATTTAATGTTGTCAATAATCTGAAATAATTAACCACTAAGACCGTCATTAATACCGTACTGATACAATAATGACATCATCTATTTTTGCATTAAAAAATAAAGGACAATCCAAGACAAAGCCAGCTCATATATATTTTCACACTTCCTCCCAATTAAACCTGTATGTCTAAGCATACAATCCCTATAATCTATTTGTATGGTAATAAAATGATATAACAGCCAGTGGTCAAGGTGGCATAACATGGCTATAAAAACCATTGGTCACTCTATCTCCACTGGCTATCTCATTAATGCCTTGCAGAATCCATGTGAAAGAAGTCTTTGTAATGTAAGGATGTACGGGTCATAAAACCTGACCATCAAGGCCAGGCATTTGTGATGAAATCAAAGCTTGCAATGAAAATACTAGGGTGCAGAATTTACGATGATAGTTACTGAACCTGAACATAGAAAACATTCATCAGTACAGGAGTCAGCCAGTGCTTCCTGCGTATGTTTTGAACAAAATCCTTTCACCAATGTTTTAACTCCTTAGTATAATGAGGCTAGATGTAATACTTTAATTTTTGTGCCAGTCTAGATTTTTCATCTGATCCATTTTCAGCAAGTGACTTGTTTGTTTTAGAAAAAAATGCATTTTATTCATGCATTTCCCATGCTCTAAGGAATTCCATGTATAACCAGAAAAAGTAACAAGTTTATTGTGTACCTCAATTAACTGATCTTAAAATATTGCAATATTCGTACATATAGTAAATTACTTTAGTTCCGAAACCTACTGTTGATTGTCCACACTATAGCACTTCAAGTATATTTTGCATATGAAGACAATTCCAACACCAGAAAATTCACTAAATCTGTTATAGTAGGTTTTACCTCCATAAAAGCTGACTTTGACATGTCAAATATCTGAAATAAGTGCTAGGTTCCTGGGCAGCTACACTCTCATTTAACACCCTCTGCAGTCTTATATGTGAGGAAGTTGGATCCTAACCTACAAAGAAAGTCAAGACACGAAACTAGTGATAACGCATGTATTACATATATTCTGTTTAGTGAGCTGGTGTACACATTTATTATAAGAGATAAATTTGACAATTCTGTTCAATAATTTACATACAAATATAGGAACATTCAGGTATTGCCATTACAATTCTTTCAGTATTAGGTACATGATGACTTCTGTTCAATAATGCAGATTGGGGAAATATACCCTGAATACCAAAGTCACTAATTTGTTACCAAGGTAACATGCACTATTTATTTAACTAAGACCACTATCAAAACCATAAAAACTATCAAATGACACTATTTCTGTCTTCACTGATGTAACCAAGGAGCACAAAACTTTTCAAGCACCCTCGAAACTGTAATGTATGAATTATCCCTGGGCAGTCCACGCTGAGACCACATTATGCAATGGGGCTTGATAATCCCCAATAAAGTAGCTATTTCAATGGCCAATGAAATTCTCATGAAAATAAAACTTGTCAGAATGAACTATTATCAAAGTGTAATTTATCATTACAAACCACCCCAGAAGGCAGAACTCTAATTTGCACCTTTCAATGGACAGAGAATTCAGTTACAGGGAGGGGTAATTTTGGAAGATGTGACTTACATAACACATCATAGTGTCCCTATTAGAGAAAATTAGCTGTTATTTGAGCTCTATTACTTTGGAAAAAGAAAAGCATCTTCATCCATGTGGTCAATATTTAAAATGCAGCATTTCCCTTATATTTAAAAATCAAGCCAGGTTACATTCAATTAATTTAAAATTGCAATTCCTAATTAGAACAATAGAAAAACAGTACAAATCTAAACATTTTATATATTAATCACTGTACTAGTAACAGCTAGCTTAAATGACCGCTGTTCAGACTGACCACAGTCTAAGGGAGGTAACTCTCAAATCTGAGACTCTTTTTTTCTGGTTAGAATGGCTTACATAGAGACTTGTGTTTCATTTCAGGAACATTTCTTGCCTTCTGTTCTTCATTTTATAATGTTTTCAACACTTAGATAAGAAGTCATTAGGCAAAAAAATGTAGGAAAAAAGAACATGACCAACAATGTTCTTATAAAATTTTATGTACATGAATTATGCGTATAGTGAGGTAGGATGCATGAAAGTGCATCAGAAATTGTGTTTCTATAATCTAAGATGTTCCTGTTAAACAAATATCCAAATATTTGCGGAAATGCTTAGCTTTTTAAATGTTAAACTAATACAATAAAGTCCCTTTCTTTAATTTTCACTGTATGAAGTCTGTTTAGTTTCTGCCATAAAAAATTAATGCCTGAAGCTTTTTTATCTTAATTGTAACTGAAAAGGTACTCTTCACCATTCAATTACAGTCAGCAAACAAATTTTGCATGATTTTTACCTCCATTTTTATGGTCAATATTTACACCAGAATCATGAACAGGATGTATAGACACTTGACAATCAAGTACCCTGTTTACTCGGTAAATAATGAAGAATAAATAAACAGCACCTGAGATGAAACAAGCAGATCAGTTGAAAAGTTCATTCTAATGGATTTAACATTTTGTCATTTAATAAAATTGTTTTTATTTATTCTATAGTAATAGTCATGTTTCTAGGTTTCTAACTGTAAAATGGGAATGGAACGGAATTTCAAAGTTATGCAACTAAGTTAGGTACAAAGTGGTATCTTCTGCTTCTTCTGCTTCTGACATACATCAAAGAAGTATAAAATACACAGAATGGCAACTGGCTGTAATCTCGCGTGAGCTCGTGTCAGAGCGTGATTCGGCGTTATCTTACTAAAAAGAAATATCGGCGAGCATGGAGTTACAATTTGTACCTTTAAAACTACATTTAAAATACATGTTAGCTTCTAAAACAAAATTAGTTTAATGTGAAATGGTCTTAAGACACGAAGTACACGGGTTTTTTTTGCCATCGAAAAAAGCGTGGTCATACGGTGATAATTATTTTACCGATGAATAATTGCTTTCGCATACAAAATGGCGCGTGGAGAAAGCGCCACTTCCGGTAAACAAGATCTCGTTTTTTTGTCACGGGAGGTTGGCGAGATTTGCTCTATATGCCTTTCAAGTTGCCAATCTATTTATTTTTATAGCTCTTTGCATACATACAAATTTTTCAGTCTGTAAATTTTCAAACTA
Organism: Mercenaria mercenaria; assembly: GCF_021730395.1. Classification (NCBI taxonomy): domain Eukaryota; kingdom Metazoa; phylum Mollusca; class Bivalvia; order Venerida; family Veneridae; genus Mercenaria; species Mercenaria mercenaria. The sequence continues at coordinate 116,333,886 of NC_069361.1, read as the reverse complement.
AATGTATGAAAACTGCTGAAATTAAGGGGAGTTTAGACACTATATAAAACTTTTTAAAAGACCTGAAAAGTATACCATAGTCTGCAGGAGATTCACCAGCAGCACTGGTGATTTTAACACTTTGATCTTAAAGCATTTTTTTGTCTCCCATAACTGGAATGTAAGTTGCATTTGAAAAAGGAAAGAAAGTAGGATAAACACTAAAGTATTTATTGAACAGTCTAAATGTTAGCTTTTATTCTGGTGGCAGACAAACTGTACAACCAAAGTGGCATTTCTAAACTCACAATCTCTTGACAACCCAATTTTGCAAAATTGCTTTTTTTAAACGAAAAAAACAAAAACAAAAACAAAACGAAAATTTCTATCCCTGGTAACACCAAACCACTTTATTTGAATACCACAAAAAATGGAATAAATACAACCAGACTGCTTCCTAGACTGGTTACCTTCATTATTTTATATGATTCAAGATGCAGGTTTCTGTTTCGGAAAACTTGATCAATTAACTACAAGTTCCAATTATCACAAAGGAGGGAATGTATTTTCCAGACATTTACAATACACTGTGGTCAGTCTGCTCATCTGTTTTGACCAGCACTGGTCAAGGTTTGTTCATATTTTGGCCATTAAATCACCCAGTGTTGGTCAACCATAAAGATCTATAATTTACCAGCTATCTTCTACATTCCAGCCTGAGTGCAGCTTGGTACATGAAGTGAAACTGCTTTTTGTCCAGGAAAAATTCATAGAAACATAACTGATCCAATGTCTGAATATTCAGAACTGTTTCCTAAAAAATTATTTTTAAAAGAAAAATCATAACATATTAATGTTGAACTACACCCACCAGTGCCGCAAATCAGGTACACCAGGTGCCCAGGTGAGATGAATCTCTCTCATTACTGGAAGAGAAGGTATCAGAATTTGTCCTCCACCCCTGATTCATGTGGAGAAGATGACAGTGCAAAGAATGTTAATACTTTATCTGAAATACTGTTGGAAAATTGCCTTGCACCAACAAAATTACTGGTTGCACTATACTAACAATGATTGTAAATATATTAAATATAACATTTAATGACCACATGCTTGAGATCTTCTCATTCACAGATTTAAAACCTAGATATTTTTAACTATAAGTGGAGGGGCAGGCAGGGGGGTGAAAAGCTAAGAATTGTAAATTGGACAAGCAAGGATAAATTTCCTGGCATACAGTAAATTTTACTGGAAAATTCTTTGATTTGAAAGAAATTTTCTAGTGTGATGCAAGAGAGACCTTGAAAACACATAAAACATTTTTTCCAGGAAAAAAATCTCTAATCAATTAGTTCATGTAGTTCATTATTGGGCCTCCAAGTGCTATGGTCATTGTAACCTTTCCCTTTATCATGTTTTCCGATTAATTTCTGTATCAAGTTATCTTAATGAGATCAACACAAGCACCGTAGTGAACCATCCTTGACCAGTACAACTACTTCATCAATGAAATCATGTCTGAGTCACAAAAGGTGTATTTTAAAGTCATTTCCTAAGCATTTATAAAAGGCAACCATAGGTTTAATCATTAAAGTCTAATTATAGGGACATTCTCAGAACTATTTCTATTATACATTTTTATACAAATGCACCTTAGAGCAAGTGATTTTGAATATCTCACTTAAATTTGCATTTAATAGGAACCTGAACAGTTAGCTTTACGTATTTATTTATTCATATGCAGAAAAAGGGAAATTTTATATATCACACAAACACTATACATGTATCACACAAACACTATACATGTATTACACAAACACTATACATGTATTAAATAAACAAACAACCTTTAAGCAAGCAAATAGTCTAAGGAGAGTTTCAACACACTGTAGAGATAGGCCCTAAAATTTTCAATGATAGAATTACATTAAATAAAGTCTAGAAATTAATTTCCAAGTCCTTGAAATAACCAAAAATGATTTCACAAATGTGAAGTTTATGATAGTTTTGTTAATATCAATAACAGAAGTTTTAATTTTTAATTTAAAGTTGTGATCCGCAAAGAATGACAACTCTTGCCTTAGGCTAGTACTTATAAGTAGAGATCTATTAGTTTACTTCCCTTGCAATTACACAATTGAGTGGAAAAAGAAAACTGTTTAAGACACAATATCATACTTTTTTGCACAACAAAATCATTAAGGATTTATTAATTTGTGTTTGATTTACCCCTCAAGACATGGTTCCTATGATTCTGTCAACTTACATATGGTAAAAAATTAACTTTTAACAAGCCAATAATAAAACGAAGTACCAGTAGGTAAATAATAGTGCAGATAATACAGTTTTGCTTGTATCAAAATGTCACAATAGATCCACTTTTGTAATACAGAACACCTGGTAGGATTAGTAAAGGTGCAATTATATTGATCTCTATTTCCTATGCCTACACACTGGACACATGACTTGCTTATTAACAGGTGACACCCTGCAAAGTAGGAGGCATCAAATTACCAGGTAGTACATGACTAATTTATATTAACATGCAGCATTCCTGTTGTGAAATACTGCCAACACAGACCAGGGATGGGGGGATGGTTTGACTGTCTGAGAGTCCACAAATAATTCTGGAGTCCATGACTTACTCCTTAACATTTTTTGACAGCTGGGTTTTCATTTTCCTGGTTCTGCATCACATTTTTAAACATCATAACCTTAAGGGGAGTTTAGAACTTTAGACACTATATAAAGATATATAAGTGTATGGAATTTAATCCAGTAACATCTTTTTGCACATTTACTAGGTTTAATATTATACAAGATAATTAGATATAATTTGCTACAAATAAACTTTAGGTATAAAAAAACAGATTATTGAGAACATTTATGAAATAATTTTAAAGAGGAGTCATCAGCCAAGGGGTTCAAAGGTAAAAGATTACATTATTCTTAATCTCTTTGAAATTAGAAATACATAATTACCCATAAAAAAAACTTTATGTCACTTTTGCAAATTGTTATAATACATTAACAGGGAAACAGGTGCTCTATTAAGCCTTGATTCCCATAAATCCTTTCATCTATTTTCACTACCTAATCTACTGTCATTCATATACCCATCAATGGTCTAATCCCTTTGTGGAATTCCCCAGGTTTTACACACTGCTTTGAAATTCACATAACCCATAATCAACTTGGTGTAAGTGGAGTTCCTAGCATAACACCCAGGGAGTCGGCAAATTCCTCTACAATTCCAACAATTTTCCACACCTCATTTACCTAGCCTGCTAAATCTATCAGGGGCTTATATCACCTGCAATAAAAGGAGAATGCTGGTTATCTCACATACTGTCCTTTATAGCACAATCAGTGCAGGACCAGACAATCCATTAATTTAATTCTTAAATCCCTGTAGAGCCATGCATAACCTTACCAAATGTTTTCCATCACTTACAGTATTATTGATTGCATGTAAAGTGCATTACATGCCAATTTATTTGTAATTGATCATTAATTAAATCACTGCATCATCAAAGGATAAAACATTACAAATAATAAAAGGCGTTTTTATTACTGTTAGCAATTAGGACCTCCTGTACTGATTAACAATACTGCCAACTATGAATCTATTACCTCCCTTTATCAACATACAAATTAATTATCAATCTATGCTGGCTTCATTTACTTCCTTTGAAGACTTTTTGTTATATAACACCAATCCATGACTAAACCATCATCTTCAGAATCCATTCATTCTCTTCAAAAGCTAAGGAAGTAAACTCAATTTTTAATGAATTGTTTCCCTTTATGTAAGATTTTCTAATTCAAGGCCACCTAATGATCCGTTTGAATAGAAAGAGGGCATCCAGCTGTTAATAGCAGCACTCTTTACTAATCTTAATTTTATGACACTGAATAAAAGCAGTACCAACCTAAAAAGATTTTCTTTCATGACTGGGCCTTTTATTTTCCTACAAAGTGAAAAATGATTATTTTTGGAGAAAATACATAAAGGTCTAAATAACCTTGGAAATAATTAGGAGAAACCTGTTTGTTGCTGGGTTATCCATCATTCTGTCAGGTTAAATTCTAAAACAGATTCAATTTTGTTTTTCATGTTAAGTTCCTGGTCAATGTTGGTCAGCATGCCCTGCTGAGTTAAATGACCATGTTCAAAAGGAGAACAGCAAACCTCTGGAGAGCCAAGTTATTAACGCCAAAAACCACTAACAAAGCCAAAGAACCACAGACAAAGCCAAAGTTGTTATGTTAATCAGATAGAAGGTGGAAATTAGAAGTGTTTTTCCCAGATTATGTCCTAGGAGGGAATATAATTACTCTGACCACTTCTTCAAAAGAAATGTGAATAATGTTAATGTATAATTTTTGTCAGACCAGCACCAGTAGGTCATCCATGCCACCATTGATTCAGATAGTTGTTGTCATAGTTTGAAGGGTTTATTTCTATTTTACAACAGTGTTTCACTTAATTGTCAGTTAATCATTGGTGCAAGATTCAACTTCAGTATTAAGTTTGCAGGGTTAAATGTTTATTTTTCAACCAAGTGTACATTTCCTTACTTTTCCTTCACAACTACTCAGACAATTTCTCCAAAAGAAATTTGCAACACAAATTTTGAGAAAGTTTTGTCAAAGAAGCACATAGCTATGAAAAAAACTGGCAAGGCTGTATATATAATAATCCCTCTTACATGATTTCAGAAAAAAAATGTAGAAAATAAAGCACACTTGTAATTTATTTGCTCATGAAATCTTTTAATCTCACTTCCTGGCCCTCAAATGATAATAAACTACTTGAATTATTGATTTTAATTAAAACTCCTGATTATAAAGGGGCTGCCATTCCTTAAACGGAAATACTCTCAACTCTCGTCTGTTTACTCAGGATGTTTAGACATTTTCTTTTTTGAAAACTTAAATTGATAGTGTCAGTAAATTCAATAATGTCAGAAAAATAATGAAATATTATGTGCTTTTCATTTGAAATTATTGCATATAAAGACATTTTAAATGTTGTTCTATTTTTTTTAACAAGATTAAATTTTGTAATAATAAATAAATCCTTTGTAGAAGGTGCATGTGTTTTAGAGTTAGATAAAATAAATATTTATCTAATATGACACTGAGTATGATCATTATCCCAATTCACATGAAAAAAGCACATTTTCAATAAAGATATGCTTGGCCAGGTATGCTTGGTCTCACATTGTTAAACATTGCACAGAAAACAACTATTTCTCTCTTCCTTATAGTAGCCTATTGGCAGAGCACCCTTTTCAAGTGCAGGCTGTCATGGCTTCCAACCCTGGTGTGTCATACGGAAGATGTGCATTACGTTACTGACACTAAACCGGATCACCCACACATTCTCCCTGAATTATCTAACAAGTTTCTATAATAAATTATATTTCCTTTAAAAAGAATGGCTAGAATTGAATTACTTCCTTCATTTTTAAGCAAAACAGAACTTTCGGGCAGCATATTGCTTTCAGTTTCCATGGCAACATTTTGAACATCACCCCAACCAGGAACTTACATCAGCATTCTCTTGAAAAGATTTATATATTTCCTTGTAATTCTCAGGTTCCATGGCATGCAATTTCAGGATGTTAAATGACATTTACTAGACAGTTATATGAATGTGTTGTAAAGTTGGATTTTTACAACATAAGGTTACGTAACATACAGTTTTAGTATTGCATAATATAATCTAACAGTAATATTTTATCATAAATGTTTGTATTTTCATATAGTATGGTATTTAAGTTTTGAAAGCATAGACTTTAGCTAGTCTATAAAGGGCATTCAGCTAGTCTATTAAAGACTGCTGATTTACCTAGACAGATCATTCAGTTCAGTTTATTCATTTGACACTTTAGTAATGTCTAGATATATTTCATAGTCATCAGTACTTTCAGTTTATCTTTATTGTTACAAACTGCATTTAATATCATTACATATTTTCATTTTGTATTTCCATCAGCTATTTTTGGTAAGACCAGTTATGAAAGAACTTTGAGCTATTTTTAGATTATAGACAAAGAACTTACATAAACACTGTCAAGGTCATAGCTGATATGTAAGATAAATGTTGAATGGCTTATCAGAAAAATGCTGACCAATCAGAATGTACTTTACATCCTTCATGGTTGACTGCATTCGGGAAGAGTTTAACCTCAGTAGAATTTCAGAGCCATTTCTTTCACTTTGTAAGGAATTTTTGGACTGACAACATCTAAAAAACTCTCTTAGGGTTTAGTAATCAATAATTAATTAATTTTGTATTTATTTCTGGCTATTTATTTAACCTAAGAGTTTTACTAAATTCATTGTAACTTTTCTCTAAATTAGTAAGTAATTTTCTTTAATTAAGTAACTTAAATTCTATTGTTATAACAGCAATTGTTTTAGATTTTCATCTTTAAATACTTCAGTAAACATTACAATTAATTTACATTGCTGTTAATTTTGGACAGAGACATAAAAGTACAGAGTCACAAAATACATTTAGATACTTTAATAATACCATTTATTGAGATTATTATTTACTTTCTGACAGAACTTTAAGAACTTCATCTTTTCATTCAATAAGCTGATTTGTCATCTTTATCAGTATTTTTGGCATTTTTCTAACTTGTATATTTAGATCACTTTGTAAAATATTAGTTTAGAAAGTTAAGTAAAAATTTGGTTGGTTTTCAAATTTATTCAGCATTTGTGTTTTTATTTTCCCTTTCTAAGTAAAGGGTGGTGTCATCCTGACGTGTCAGTAATTCTGACGTAATAGTTTACTACTAGTAATCTGCTAACCACTGCTTCCAAGCAAACTATTAAACGAACTTATAGACAGGCTGTTTTACAAGACAGCGTTAAGTAAACAAAATTTGTATTCCCCACAACAATGGTGTCAGAATCGGGATAGTTTTGAAAATTGTTAATTTTCTCAACTTGGAAGCAGCTTATTTTTGAAACAGTAAATTTTTGTATTTTTGAAACAGTAGATTTTTCAAAATATTTTTGAAGGCAAATTCAGCAATTAAATACCTAAGTGAACTGCCACACTACAGTATTATCCAGTATTATCTTGTCCCTTCTATTCTTCCTTCCACTGTGCTAAGCAATTTGTTCAATTTCAACTGACAAGGATTGCCGTAAGGTTGAAGCTCGGTGCGAGTTTGATCAGAAAGCTTAGTTTCAGTTTATTAGTATATAAGATGGAACGGTAAATGCATTAACAACCTTCCGACTATACGGTGTGGAAGTCGGGTAAAACTGGGCGTTATATGATTTTATCGTTTTGTTATCATTTCAGTACAGCGGTATGAGCATATTTCTGGCTATACGTTGAGGAAGCTGGAGCACGCAAGTGTTATATATGACTTTTATGGCTGTACACCTCTTTTCTTTCTTCTGCCCTTGCCTATTGTTCTCTTTTAAATTATAAAGGCCAACTCCCTTTAGAGACCGTGACCCTCAAGCAGTACAAGCCAAGTACCCCAATATTACACTGAGATCTGCAGCAGACCCAGTTTCAGATCTATGAAGTGAAGTCCTTAGCCAACTAATAACTCATTCATTTCAGCGTCCATAAGTGCTTTACATTTTCAAGTATCCACAATTTACTTTTGGCTTTATTGTGTGGATGATTTCATTATTTTGTCCGAAAAGGCTACCCTCTCAAAATTTTCAACTTCAGAGCACTCCAGGCATTCTACAAAATTCACCTCAAAATTCTGTCCGTATATTGGCTTCCACCAAATAGAGAAAGACTATTTCTCTCAGTTATTGTCATACCAAGATATTGTCAGCTGTCAAGAAGCACAACACAGCCGTACGTTTCACCAATCATAACTACAGAAGATGGCACCAGAAACCAGCACTCTACCAGTCCTGCCACTCTACACCAACTACAAACTGAACCATCACATCACGTCTATATGTGATGACTTCTTATCTTCTGGCAACCAAATCAGAAGTCAAACTTAATTTCTTACGAAGACCAGGCAACAAACAAAACACCACTGCTGCAAGATGTTACAATAACTACAAACCGGAACAGACCTGTACTGGAAGCAGCTAGAAGAAACACCACCACCGAAGTAACAATACAACTCCAACCTACGCATGATCTATTACCCGCTCATCCATCTTCTACAAGCAGTCGGCCAGGTGAAAATACAAACCATCAGCCAACCTTTGAAGCTTTACACAGTCACAGAGGAAAGCTTCAAGCAGGCCAGCATATAACGCCTCAAACCACTGCTCTTGCCAACATCAATTTCAACTATCTTCAAGAAGGTCTACCACCACTACCACAATCGTATCCTGTTCCTGTAGTGGGACACAACCTACCAACCAGGCCCCACAACAAGACCAAACTGCAGTGCCTCGTCTGTCCTCCACTGCAAAACTACAACATTGTACCTTCCTTGGCAAACCAGAAACACCAGAGGACTGTAATACCAAAGCCATACTTCAAAGAAGAAACAAGAAACACCAAATCACCAAGAGGCAGTTATCCAGAAGACCACCCCTGTTCAGACCACAACCAACTTCACATATGGTCCATTCCAGGTTTTCTGCCGAAACACACTACCAAAGAAAACCACGAAGCAGTTGTAACTAACTATCGAAGTATCAACAAGAAGTCCTTGAAGAATAACCAGATGTTATACTGGTATACCATCAATGATGTCATTCCAAGATGTCCAGATAACCCAGAGAAGATGACGTCTACAATTTTGCGACCAACAACATATCGTTCGATCCAGATGATGAAAGATATTCCACTTGATTGCGGTAAAGACCATTGTTAAGTATTAGTGTTACTAAGTATTCGCGTAAGAAACATCACTTTCTTTCGGCTCAATTTATGATTTCGGTGATCTAAGATTTTAAGTATCATACATTTAAAATGTTACAACTCCATGCCATGCCATTTTAAAGTGTAAAATAATTTTGTGTAAATCATTGTATATCGTTTGATTTTCTGTTTGTTCATGTTAAGATTTTTGCTTTTACCTATTAATTGATGTTCACCATACATTTTTCATGCTAAGAATTCAGGCTGATATATTTCAGTAATTTTAACAATTTTTACATACGATAAGTAAAAAGTTTTACTTAAGAATGTCTTGTATATGTGAAAATGTTTATTAGCTGTCATATTAAGAGAAGTTTTTCAGAATGAGTCTCTGTAAGGCTTCCTTAGGGTTCTTAGCGATTTTTGGTTCGTTTACATAGAATCTAAGTTTCTATGGGCTTGATATCATTATATAGGTATAATAGGTATCAAATTTTTGTGTTTTCTATAGGATCTAATTTCTATAGGCGTCTGTTGGATGTTTATCACAGACATATTTTTGTTGCTATTGTAACCCTGGGATATAAGCGATCGTGTCATATTGGTGCGTATAGCCCCACTCGCGGCTAAGTCTAACGCACAGCATTTTTGTGAGTTTTCACAATGGTGTGAACTTTAATTTTGTTGATTAGTTGATATATATATTTACATACAGAGTATATTTCTTTATAGAACTGTTAATCAGACAATGAAAACATAAGAACATTCTCTTGCATATAATTTTACAGACTGACAATGAGTTTTGCTTTAATAATTTCAGTTAAACATGATGCATAGGTGAAAGATATAAATATCTTAGTCCGAACTTGTAAGTTTTAAGTATGTGCACTACTTAACGCTTCAGTTTTCATAGTTTTATTGTTATTGTTGTATTGTATTTTTAATGGAGATGTAACAGAGTAAAATGTTTTCGTTATTCGATAGAACAAAAGATTATCTAAAAACAATGCATTTGCATAGTATATAGTGATGTTTCCTTTCCTTTCTCCAAGTGCTATTCTGACGAACAAATGTTAAAGAGAAAAAGTGTATATATAAGTGAAAAAGTGTTTTGATCAGAATAGCACCGCGCAACATCTACAAGACTATTTAAGTTTACATATGCTATTGAGAGAAATAAATTTGTGCAGAGACATTAGGTACAATGAACATTTAAGGTGGTTGTACCTGCGCACACAAACAGGCATACTGAATATAAGTTAACAGTGGGCATGATATAACATTTAAGGTAGTTGTGTCCACACACACATATATATTCTCAAATAAACGCACATCTGAAGACATCAGTAATCCCGAAACTAATGCGACAAAATCTAGTGCAAAGACATTGGGCACAATGAACATTTAAGGTGATTGTGTCAGCACACTAGTATGATAAATCCCGAACGTGACATAAAATTACCCAAAACTAATGTGACAAAATCTAGTGCAAAGACATTGGGCGCAATGAACATTTAAGGTGATTGTGTCAGCACACTAGTACGATAAATCCCGAACGCGACATAAATTTACACAAAACTAATGAGTCAAAATCTAGTGTAAAGACATTGGGCGCAATGAACATTTAAGGTGATTGTGTCAGCACACTAGTACGATAAACCCCGAACATGACGTAAAAGAAGATGATGTGAAGAGACAAGAAGAAGAAAATAATTGTTATTTGTATTCTCACATTATATTAAACATGTACTTCTTTTCATATTCCAGGACATGACCATTACATCGATAACTCTTGAATACATATGACTCTCAAGATAGATTGTTTCATTCGGCAAAAATGTCATATTTTAGTACGATGCAACATTTAGATTTAGCATACTTTGATTTTTCACAAGCTTTCGTTTTTCAAATTTCAAGTTTCATCTTGAAAAAATTTATTACTTTTCTTAAAGTAATAAATTTTTTCTTTTCCCAAAACCAGTGTGTTGTTGTAAAGTTGGATTTTTACAACATAAGGTTACGTAACATACAGTTTTAGTATTGCATAATATAATCTAACAGTAATATTTTATCATAAATGTTTGTATTTTCATATAGTATGGTATTTAAGTTTTGAAAGCATAGACTTTAGCTAGTCTATAAAGGGCATTCAGCTAGTCTATTAAAGACTGCTGATATACCTAGACAGATCATTCAGTTCAGTTTATTCATTTGACACTTTAGTAATGTCTAGATATATTTCATAGTCATCAGTACTTTCAGTTTATCTTTATTGTTACAAACTGCATTTAATATCATTACATATTTTCATTTTGTATTTCCATCAGCTATTTTTGGTAAGACCAGTTATGAAAGAACTTTGAGCTATTTTTAGATTATAGACAAAGAACTTACATAAACACTGTCAAGGTCATAGCTGATATGTAAGATAAATGTTGAATGGCTTATCAGAAAAATGCTGACCAATCAGAATGTACTTTACATCCTTCATGGTTGACTGCATTCGGGAAGAGTTTACCTCAGTAGAATTTCAGAGCCATTTCTTTCACTTTGTAAGGAATTTTTGGACTGACAACATCTAAAAAACTCTCTTAGGGTTTAGTAATCAATAATTAATTAATTTTGTATTTATTTCTGGCTATTTATTTAACCTAAGAGTTTTACTAAATTCATTGTAACTTTTCTCTAAATTAGTAAGTAATTTTCTTTAATTAAGTAACTTAAATTCTATTGTTATAACAGCAATTGTTTTAGATTTTCATCTTTAAATACTTCAGTAAACATTTACAATTAATTTACATTGCTGTTAATTTTGGACAGAGACATAAAAGTACAGAGTCACAAAATACATTTAGATACTTTAATAATACCATTTATTGAGATTATTATTTACTTTCTGACAGAACTTTAAGAACTTCATCTTTTCATTCAATAAGCTGATTTGTCATCTTTATCAGTATTTTTGGCATTTTTCTAACTTGTATATTTAGATCACTTTGTAAAATATTAGTTTAGAAAGTTAAGTAAAAATTTGGTTGGTTTTCAAATTTATTCAGCATTTGTGTTTTTATTTTCCCTTTCTAAGTAAAGGGTGGTGTCATCCTGACGTGTCAGTAATTCTGACGTAATAGTTTACTACTAGTAATCTGCTAACCACTGCTTCCAAGCAAACTATTAAACGAACTTATAGACAGGCTGTTTTACAAGACAGCGTTAAGTAAACAAAATTTGTATTCCCCACAACAAATGGATATTATATCATACAACTCAAATATCTACTGAACTTCCTGGAAAATATTTATTTCAAAATTCATTAAAAGTAAAATATTTATTTAAAAATTCATTAGAATTTATGAAAATTAGACACCAATTATTAATAGGTTATTGGATTTGTATTGAGAAATATGCACGAGTTCTGAAGCGGAAATATTCTGCAACTTTAGGAGCGCAATATTATTTCGCGAAAGAACGAGTTCATATTTCGCGATGCAAATCTAATAATCTTTTTATTACATACACATACTACACTAGTTTTATAATTATTCTATAAATGATATAAACTTGTTCTTTAGCCTGAGTCAAGTTAAAAATATCATCGTTAAAGAACTTTTAAACGTGATAACATGCATGAAACTGACGTCACAAATGACCATTTATGATATCATGCACCAGATATGAAATCTGAATGTCAATATGGAAAAATATTGACATTTCAGGTTCTATCGTAACTTAATTGAGTATGTAATAATTATCCAATATGATGCACCCAAAAACAGTAAAACCTATAATAACATGGATGAAAGACTAAAATATTCCATTAAGGTAGTGGTCCCGTAACGACAATCCGCAACCTCCTTGTGATCCCATATCCTCCTATGCTATTTATGCATCTTTTGCCATTACTTAATTTTTTTTTTTTTTTTATAAAAACTGTATAATGCGGAAATCACTTATAGAGAATATGCAATCAAAAGGAAAATGTATATTGTCATTACTGAACAAATTAATCTAAAGTATGTGTAGCACATAAATAAGAGGTAGTGCATTTTCATAAGACATCTGAAAAATCACAACTGTATAGAAAATGTTAATAATGTAAATAACATAATGCATTTTCAGACAATAGCAGTTTTGGGCTAAATAAAAGTCATTTCAACATATAGTCTGTCAAACAGCATACTGTTAAAGAGTCTATACTTATCAGTATACTATACATCTTTCATTATATATAAAATGACAAACAATAAAACTGTTCATTACCATTCACATAGAATTTCTTTTCATCAATACACTAACTAGGATAGATCTAAGAGATCCCAATCTATGATAAACTAGTGATTAAAGTGACCCCCATGTCCACATCAAGAAAGCTAACTGTATATTAATTACCAGGAACTAATTAGGTAACTGTTAATTAACAAATCTGGGGCTAATAAAGCACCTGTTTGGAATTTCCCAATTGATTCCCTCAGGAAAGAAAATTCAAATTTGATTACTGATGAGGTCATCTATTACACCATGGTTCAATTAATAAATACTACATCTCTTTCTTGTTAGAATGCAAGAGTTATGGCCCCATGCTGTTTTACAAGGCTGCAATGTCTTTGATCTGGCCCAATAAATAAATTGCCATTGTCATGTTTTCCCAGTGTGAACTGCCTGTGTCTTGTCTAGTAAGTACCAAAAATGCAAAAATTGAATATAATGATCAATTTCATCATTTTGTGTTTCTCCAAAGTGCACAGGTCATCACTGCTTCATCAAAAAATCATCATCACACTTTTATCACTTTGTTTCTATAGAATGATCATCATATGGCAACTTTTCAGCTTTTAATATGGTGGAGTTAGACCCCCACTGCACCTCTATGAATATGGTAGAGACTAGATCCCCAGTGCTCCTCTGTGAATATGGTGGAGGTAGACCCCCAGTGCTCCTCTGTAAATATGGTGGAGTTTAAAACCCCCAATGCTCCTCTGTGAATATGGTGGAGTTAGACCCCCAGTGCTCCTCTGTGAATATGGTGGAGTTAGACCCCCAGTGCTCCTCTGTGAATATGGTGGAGTTAGACCCCCAGTGCTCCTCTGTGAATATGGTAGTGTTAGGCCCCCAGTGCTCCTCTGTGAATATGGTGGAGTTAGACCCCCAGTGCTCCTCTGTGAATATGGTAGACCCCCAGTGCTCCTCTGTGAATATGGTAGTGTTAGGCCCCTAGTGCTCCTCTGTGAATATGGTAGTGTTAGGCCCCTAGTGCTCCTCTGTGAATATGGTGGAGTTAGACCCCCAGTGCTCCTCTGTGAATATGGTAGTGTTAGGCCCCCAGTGCTCCTCTGTGAATATGGTAGTGTTAGGCCCCTAGTGCTCCTCTGTGAATATGGTGGAGTTAGACCCCCAGTGCTCCTCTGTGAATATGGTAGTGTGAGGCCCCCAGTGCTCCTCTGTGAATATGGTGGAGTTAGACCCCCAGTGCTCCTCTGTGAATATGGTAGTGTTAGACCCCCAGTGCTCCTCTGTGAATATGGTGGAGTTAGACCCCCAGTGCTCCTCTGTGAATATGGTAGTGTTAGGCCCCTAGTGCTCCTCTGTGAATATGGTGGAGTTAGACCCCCAGTGCTCCTCTGTGAATATGGTAGTGTTAGACCCCCAGTGCTCCTCTGTGAATATGGTAGTGTGAGGCCCCCAGTGCTCCTCTGTGAATATGGTGGAGCTAGACCCCCAGTGCTCCTCTGTGAATATGGTGGAGTTAGACCCCCAGTGCTCCTCTGTGAATATGGTAGTGTGAGGCCCCCAGTGCTCCTCTGTGAATATGGTGGAGTTAGACCCCCAGTGCTCCTCTGTGAATATGGTCCCAGATAGCAGACATGCGTTGGCCCAACGTTGGGCCAACGGCAGACTCTTCGTTGGCCCAACGAAGATTTCCGACGTTGGCCCAACGCCATTTGACTAATTGGCGCAACCTTGGCCCAACGGTTGGTACACCGTTGGCCCAACGACTGGTATCCTACACTCATCGTTGGCCCTCCATTGGGCCAACAACTGATATCCTACACTCATCGTTGGCCCTCCATTGGGCCAACAACTGATATCCTACACTCATCGTTGGCCCTCCATTGGGCCAACAGCATTTTTTCGTCTATCACGGTTGGTCCAACGTTGGGCCAACTCTGTTTCTTTGTTGGCCAAAGATGGATGCCAACGCTATCCCAACGATTACGAAATTGAAAAAAGACTAAAACTAGCATTGTTTAATACATGTTTTATTTTCAAATAGTTGTGATTTTGTTAACATTTAACAAAAAGAAATCTAACATTTATTTAAAGTTTGTTTGCAATTTTCCTGAAGAAATATAACAGAATATTTCAACACTACAACATGTAAAATATTGTTTCCAGTCTTTTATAAATCTAAATATTTTTTCTTATTGCAGTCACTAATTAAATCCTACTAAAGTGAATTACTGTCTGTATATTAACTCATTATACATCCAAGTTCTGTTTGTTTGTTTTCTTTTCTCACTGAAGTTGCAGCTTTTTATATTTTTATTTTTTCCTGTGCACCACAGTGCTAGGCACTCCATTATTACTCCCTTGAACAGCACCCTGTAAAAAACAAAAATCATAATGTTGATTAAACTATCTAGTCAAATTGATAACAATAACTAATGTATGAAATTAATTTTTGTCTGTATTTAACCGAGAAAAATATGTTAGAATTAACAAGAAAATGAGTTATGTTATTTACAGAATTTAATACTCAACACAAATACCATCCGCCAGCTTTAGATATTAGTATTTAACATATGTTCAAGTCATATGGATATAACATGCATACAGGACATAAAAAGAAATTCTGTATAAGATTCTATAACTTTATCAAAAAATATTTTAAAAAAAACTTCTACTTACAGTTTATAGCTGGAAGACCGGGGTTTTTGTTAAACCTAGACCTATCACATGTATAATAGTTTCCTTTACTTCACATGTCTAAAAAGCTAGAAACCTGGCCTAGAGAGTAAAATTAACCACATTTTCTGGGATTTCTTACATAACTCGGGTTAACGAGAGTTCATGCTGTGGAATATTCAACAGATTTATTGTAAACATTTTATGATTGTATAAAATTAGATATTTGTTATAGAGTTAGTAAGGGGTTTTTTCAATACTTTTTTCACAATTTTTTCATGGTAGTAGATTTGAAATAGTTCAAAATATCATTACGGCTGCAGATAAGTTTTTAGTTTAATTAGCCCAAATTTAACTGATTATAAATTGGTGCAGAAAAGTGTTTAATAATTAATTAAATATTGCATGTTACAGCTACACAACCTGTGTATACCTGTGGGGGCTTGTGATAAAACAGTGACCTGTAAAATATACAATTATTGTATTATTACTTCTAATGGACCAACGTTGGCCCAACGTTGGGCCGGCATGTTCTAATCTCTGGCCTGGCCTGGCCCGGCCTGGCCTGGCCTGGCCTGGCCCGATGAGCTCTATTTTCGACTGGGCCGGGCCAGGCCAGGCCAGGCCAGATTTTATTATACATAGAGAAATGAATGGCATAAAATCTAAATATACAATTACAATAGCAGGCAGTATTAACCTGCATTGTTTACTTGCTGCATGTCAACCAGTCCCCTGGAGAATCATTACTTAGCCGTCATTCATCTTATTTGAAATACAGATTTGCACTGTAGAAAATGGTGTAACTAAATGATAACTACCCATTTTTTCTGTAATCAAATTATTTAAAGTCAACTTTAATACTTGGTTTTAAAACTAATGGCTAATTTCATTGATAAGTTTACCTGCTGTAATATAACTGAATATTTACATGCACTGAGAACACATCTCTTTGGGAATTGTAATTACAGGTTGTGTCCCTACTATCCTTAGCTGACCTTTTAACTGTTCAGTTGAACTTTTAATGTGTTTGGTTTAGTAAAGCTGATGTTCAATTCATGGAAGAGTAATGAAAATAATATTCGTTAATTGTGGGACCTCTAACTCATTGTCAGGGTGTTGGCATTTTAGATTATTGATATTTTTCTTGCACAAAAAAAATAATGGTGCATTGTGTTTATGTTATTTCTAAGTGATATATTTCATGCTAAAAGATGCTCTTGAGCCTGTTTCACAAGACTTTGTATGATTTTTTTTCCACATAATTAGATCAATATAAAAACAATCTTACAAAAATATTCAGTATGTGTATAACCTAAACTACAAAATTTATATATCGCTTCCCCGTACCATACTATCCCAGGTTCTAGAACGGAGTTAGCATTATTTTAGAAATTGAAAGTTGTTGTCCGTTAGTATTGACAGGTGCCACTCTTTATTTTACATCATATTTGTAACCTGAAAATATCTAAATTGACCAAAATAACATGCAAAGTTTACCAATGGCACAGTGGCGTAGTGATAAGTTCTCCGACTTTCACACATGTTACCGTGGGTTCGATTTCAATTCAGATTGTTTTCATTAAATCAATATAATGTCATGTTATTGATACTGGTTTTATTCTTACAACATTTTATGGTAATAACTTGTATGTATAAGAATGTCAAATACTTGTGTATTTCTTTCAATAAATGAACAACAAATCACGATAAGTGATAATTTTCCTGCATTCTAAGTTTACAGAGGAAATTAAAAAAATGATAATGAAAATGGTCAAACAGGTGTTTCGAACTTACAGTCCCGAGACTGGTAGCTAAACGTTTTGTCAGCACAGCTTTATCTGCATGTACGACCTGGCAGTAAAGAAATGTTTATATTTTATTTGGTTTTCAATATTTATATTTTTGTTTATGTTTGGGCACAACTTTTTTTTTACGGAAGCATACAAAATATATTCTTGAGTGCTAGTTCAATAATTTCGGACAATACTAAATAATAAACAAAATAATAAAATTAGTTAGGTTATTCAATTTGGGGAAAACCAAACCACCAGTCAAGGGTCAATTGAGGTGGAGATCCCTGATAATAGTCAACAATTAATCAGGCATCACCTTAAATAGACATAATAGTTATGTTAGCTACAGGCTTATTCCCATGGTATAATTTTAACAGAGTGGGAGTTCAAAATGTTAAATTATATAATGTCTGAAATATCCAAACTTATTCCAAAAGTCAGATTTAAAAGATGCTATAGAAATCACTTTCACGAAATTGAAATCTATGGCCCTGTGGCCTGGCTCAGTCGGAAATTGGGCTCATCGGGCCAGGCCAGGCCAGAGATTAGAACATGCCCGTTGGGCCAACGATGTTTTCTCTGTATAAGTCTTTCCCTGAAAATCAATATCGGGCCAATGCAGAGATATCTGTGACTGAAATTTAAAGTTGGTTCAACGTTGGCCCAACAGCTGTATTTACAATACTTATTAATCATTGTTGGGCCAACAGTGGCCCAACAACGATTATCCTTTGACGGTTTTCCGTCGTTGGCCCAATGACTTCATGTTTACAGGGGTAGTGTTAGACCCCCAGTGCTCCTCTGTGAATATGGTAGTGTGAGGCCCCCAGTGCTCCTCTGTAAATATGGTGGAGTTAGACCCCCAGTGCTCCTCTGTGAATATGGTAGTGTTAGGCCCCTAGTGCTCCTCTGTGAATATGGTGGAGTTAGACCCCCAGTGCTCCTCTGTGAATATGGTGGAGTTAGGCCCCTTGTGCTCCTCTGTGAATATGGTGGAGTTAGACCCCCAGTGCTCCTCTGTGAATATGGTGGAGTTAGACCCCTAGTGCTCCTCTGTGAATATGGTAGTGTTAGGCCCCTAGTGCTCCTCTGTGAATATGGTGGAGTTAGACCCCCAGTGCTCCTCTGTGAATATGGAGGTGTTAGGCCCCCAGTGCTCCTCTGTGAATATGGTGGAGTTAGACCCCCAGTGCTCCTCTGTGAATATGGAGGTGTTAGGCCCCCAGTGCTCCTCTGTGAATATGGTGGAGTTAGACCCCCAGTGCTCCTCTGTGAATATGGAGGTGTCAGGCCCCCAGTGCTCCTCTGTGAATATGGTGGAGTTACACCCCCAGTGCTCCTCTGTGACTATGGTGGAGTTAGACCCCCAGTGCTCCTCTGTGAATATGGAGGTGTTAGGCCCCCAGTGCTCCTCTGTGAATATGGTGGAGTTAAACCCCCAGTGCTCCTCTGTGAATATGGTGGAGTTACACCCCCAGTGCTCCTCTGTGAATATGGTAGTGTTAGGCCCCTAGTGCTCCTCTGTGAATATGGTGGAGTTAGACCCCCAGTGAATATGGAGGTGTTAGGCCCCCAGTGCTCCTCTGTGAATATGGTGGAGTTAGACCCCCAGTGCTCCTCTGTGAATATGGAGGTGTTAGGCCCCCAGTGCTCCTCTGTGAATATGGAGGAGTTAGACCCCCAGTGCTCCTCTGTGAATATGGAGGTGTTAGACCCCTAGTGCTCCTCTGTGAATATGGTGGAGTTAGACCCCCAGTGCTCCTCTGTGAATATGGTGGAGTTAGACCCCCAGTGCTCCTCTGTGAATATGGTAGTGTTAGGCCCCTAGTGCTCCTCTGTAAATATGGTGGAGTTAGACCCCCAGTGCTCCTCTGTGAATATGGTAGTGTGAGGCCCCCAGTGCTCCTCTGTGAATATGGTAGTGTGAGGCCCCCAGTGCTCCTCTGTAAATATGGTAGTGTTAGGCCCCTAGTGCTCCTCTGTGAATATGGTGGAGTTAGACCCCCAGTGCTCCTCTGTGAATATGGTAGTGTTAGGCCCCTAGTGCTCCTCTGTAAATATGGTGGAGTTAGACCCCCAGTGCTCCTCTGTGAATATGGTAGTGTGAGGCCCCCAGTGCTCCTCTGTGAATATGGAGGAGTTAGACCCCCAGTGCTCCTCTGTGAATATGGTAGTGTTAGGCCCCTAGTGCTCCTCTGTGAATATGGAGGAGTTAGGCCCCTGGTGCTCCTCTGTGAATATGGAGGTGTTAGGCCCCCAGTGCTCCTCTGTAAATATGGTGGAGTTAGACCCCCAGTGCTCCTCTGTAATATGGTAGTGTGAGGCCCCCAGTGCTCCTCTGTGAATATAATGGAGTTAGACCCCCAGTGCTCCTCTGTGAATATGGCAGTGTTAGGCCCCTAGTGCTCCTCTGTGAATATGGTGGAGTTAGACCCCCAGTGCTCCTCTGTGAATATGATAGTGTTAGGCCCCTAGTGCTCCTCTGTGAATATGGTGGAGTTAGGCCCCTGGTGCTCCTCTGTGAATATGGAGGTGTTAGGCCCCCAGTGCTCCTCTGTAAATATGGTGGAGTTAGACCCCCAGTGCTCCTCTGTGAATATGGTGGAGTTAGACCCCCAGTGCTCCTCTGTGAATATGGTAGTGTTAGGCCCCTAGTGCTCCTCTGTGAATATGGTGGAGTTAGGCCCCCGGTGCTCCTCTGTGAATATGGAGGTGTTAGGCCCCCAGTGCTCCTCTGTAAATATGGTGGAGTTAGACCCCCAGTGCTCCTCTGTGAATATGGTAGTGTGAGGCCCCCAGTGCTCCTCTGTGAATATGCTGGAGTTAGACCCCCAGTGCTCCTCTGTGAATATGGTAGTGTGAGGCCCCCAGTGCTCCTCTGTGAATATGGTGGAGTTAGACCCCCAGTGCTCCTCTGTGAATATGGTGGAGTTAGACCCCCAGTGCTCCTCTGTGAATATGGTGGAGTTAGACCCCCAGTGCTCCTCTGTGAATATGGTAGTGTTAGGCCCCCAGTGCTCCTCTGTGAATATGGTGGAGTTAGACCCCCAGTGCTCCATTGTAAATATGGTGGAGTTAGACCCCCAGTGCTCCTCTGTGAATATGGTAGTGTGAGGCCCCCAGTGCTCCTCTGTGAATATGGTGGAGTTAGACCCCCAGTGCTCCTCTGTGAATATGGTAGTGTGAGGCCCCCAGTGCTCCTCTGTGAATATGGTGGAGTTAGACCCCCAGTGCTCCTCTGTGAATATGGTGGAGTTAGGCCCCCAGTGCTCCTTTGTGAATATGGTGGAGTTAGGCCCCCAGTGCTCCTCTGTGAATATGGAGGTGTTAGGCCCCCAGTGCTCCTCTGTAAATATGGTGGAGTTAGACCCCCAGTGCTCCTCTGTGAATATGGTAGTGTGAGGCCCCTAGTGCTCCTCTGTGAATATGGTGGAGTTAGACCCCCAGTGCTCCTCTGTGAATATGGTAGTGTTAGACCCCCAGTGCTCCTCTGTGAATATGGTGGAGTTAGGCCCCCAGTGCTCCTCTGTGAATATGGTGGAGTTAGGCCCCCAGTGCTCCTCTGTGAATATGGTGGAGTTAGGCCCCCAGTGCTCCTCTGTGAATATGGTGGAGTTAGACCCCCAGTGCTCCTCTGTGAATATGGTAGTGTGAGGCCCCCAGTGCTCCTCTTTGAATATGGTGGAGTTAGACCCCCAGTGCTCCTCTGTGAATATGGTGGAGTTAGGCCCCTAGTGCTCCTCTGTGAATATTGTGGAGTTAGGCCCCTAGTGCTCCTCTGTGAATATGGTGGAGTAAGACCCCCAGTGCTCCTCTGTGCATTATTTCAGGCATGTACAAGCACCTGAGTAGAACCAACAACGTTGAATGGCTTGCTCACATGAAAATATCTACATCCAAATCAAGGTTTCAAACCCACATCAGTGAGGTGTCAGTGATTAGAAGTAAACAAATGAACCATGCAATGCAGAATCCCATACTGGAAGATGACTACAAACCATAACCTAATGGCTGAGGTATATACAATATTTTGCTAATATATAATAATATTATGTTATAATACAGAATGTTTATATTTAAATTTGCATATCTGAAAATCTACAGCTGTTACCTGATTTTAACATCTAATGGTAAACCGGTATATAAAAAAAATATTTTTACATTTGTGGGAAAATAGAGAAAATATGTAATGAAATACTCTATCATATTAAAGGGAAGTAATTATGAAGATAAAACACCAACAAGTTTTTTAACCGAGTCCATATGACACATCATTTTGGATGAAACAGTTACAAACTGGACAAAAATTATCGAAGAAAATACTTGAATTCCTTTGTGACCTTGACCTTTCAGCTAGGTGTCATTATGTGGAATTTTTGGGTCAAGCAATATTAAAATCCCTTTGATGGATAGCAGTAATCAAGTGGACACAGAACAGACCCTGTTTACCTCTAACCTCCAACTGTCCTTGACCTTTAACACAGGAGCTCTGTAGCTTGTATTTGATGCATCATTTCATTATTGGGAGCATTTGTGCCAAGTATCATTAAAATACCTTGATGGATGGCATAGTTATGGAGCGGACACAAAACAGACACAGTTCAACCAGTACAACCATAACCAGGGCTCTCGAATTCAACAAGACACATCATTTTGTTTTTTGGAACAAGTAATATTAAAATCCCTTGATGGATGGTCATGATACAGATAGGACAGAAAAAATCTATGTTGACCTTTTCGACCTCCAAGTGTGACCTTGAACTCTAGAGCTAAGAGTCTAGGTGTAAGGCATGACACATTGTCTCATTATGGGCAACATTTGCGCCAAGTAATATTAAATTCTCCTTTGACTAATGGTTGCATTATGGACTGAGCAGGCAAAAAAGCTACACTTTAACCTCCAAGTGACCTTGACCTTTGAGATAGGGTCTGTGTATTCTGCACAACACATTATCTTATTATGGTGAAAATTCTTTCAAGTAATATTATAATTCTTTCATGGATGGCAGTTATATGAACCCTACATGAAACAGACCCTTTTAATATCATGTTAACATTTGACCTCAAAGTGTGACCTTGCCCTTTCAGCTAGGGGTCACAGAAGTTGTGCAAGACATAATTATCATCTTATTATTAATATTGAAATTCCTTGATGGATGGTTCAGTTACAGACCAGATAGGAAAAATAAGACATTTGACCTCCAAGTGTGCTCTTGACCTTGGAGCTTGTTGTCAGGGTATTGTGCAAGATGGGATACATTTGTGCCAAGTCCTTCCAAGAACTACAGAGTTATAGACCGAACACTAGTGTAGGTAGATAGAATGATGCATGGAAAAGCGAAATCGTATAGCCTTGAAACTGGTCTTCAACCAGTATGGGATTAACAACCTCCACCGCCCAGCCACAGAGGCACCTGAGCACTGCTGAAGAAGTGTATTAAATGTGTCTTATAAAGGGTCCTCTTATGTGAAAATACCCACTGCTTTGTCAAAGCTAAATTTGATACCATAGGGGACAATTTACTTTTGTTGCATTTAAATACTTTACACTTACTAATGCCTCATGTTAACTTTCTTACTTCTAAACTTGGGAAGCAAATTTATAAATATTTTCGTATGTATAACACTGACCCCTTTGTCCATATGGCAAAAAACTAGAATTGAACAAATCTGAGAGAAATACATGTCTCATGGATGTTTACTAGTCTGTGTCCAGACCCTGTGTTTTGTTCACAGGAGATAACTCCTGAAGCTATTCAAATTTTGTATAATCATGTCCCTTTTCTATTCAAAACGCTGGTTAATCAAAGCCATGAAAGATTGGTCAGAATATATAAGAGAAATTATTTTAAAAAATCTAAAAAGATTATCCAGTCAGTAGCCAGACTAGATGCTTACCAGTAAGTGAAACAATATTGATTTACTTATGTAGACAAGATTGTCCTACAATGTAACTGCTAATTTGAGGGCTAAAACTAGTGAAATACTAACAACATATAATTAATTGAAAGGCATAACATTGCTAATTTGAAGGGTACTGCTTGGCATCACAGTTAGTGAAACTTGGCTAATAAAGGGGATAGTTGTTGACTGCAGGATCAAAGTTACTGAACTTTGAACATTAGGACAGTACGTGTTGCAGCTACATGGTTCAGCCAGTATACAAAAAGTCTATCAAGTACAAGTTAAAGGACTCAGAGTTGTTATTTTTGGTCCTCTGGGATCATGGAGAACATTTAACTTATAGTATGATAGAATTCCACTTAAGCTAGTGGGGAGGGGATGTACAGTATGATAGAATTCCACTTAAGCTAGTGGGGAGAGGATGTACAGTATGATAGAATTCCACTTAAGCTAGTGGGGAGAGGATTTCCACTTAAGCTAGTGGGGATGGGATGTATAGTATGATAGAATTCCACTTAAGCTAGTGAGGAGAGGATGTATAGTATGATATAATTCCACTTAACCTAGTAAGGAGGGGATGTATAGTATGATAGAATTCCACTTAAGCTAGTGAGGAGGGGATGTATAGTATGATAGAATTCCACTTAAGCTAGTGAGGAGGGGATGTATAGTATGATAGAATTCCACTTAAGCTAGTGGGGAGAGGATGTATAGTATGATAGAATTCCACTTAAGCTAGTGAGGAGGGGATGTATAGTATGATAGAATTCCACTTAAGCTAGTGATAAAAGGATGTATAGTATGATAGAATTCCACTTAAGCTAGTGAGGAGGGGATGTATAGTATGATAGAATTCCACTTAAGCTAGTGAGGAGGGGATGTATAGTATGATAAAATTCCACTTAAGCTAGTGAGGAGGGGATGTACAGTATGATAGAATTCCACTTAAGCTAGTGGGGAGAGGATGTACAGTATGATAGAATTCCACTTAAGCTAGTGGGGAGAGAATTTCCACTTAAGCTAGTGGGGAGGGGATGTATAGTATGATAGAATTCCACTTAAGCTAGTGAGGAGGGGATGTATAGTATGATAGAATTCCACTTAAGCTAGTGAGGAGGGGATGTATAGTATGATAGAATTCCACTTAAGCTAGTGGGGAGAGGATGTATAGTATGATAGAATTCCTCTTAAGCTAGTGAAGAGGGGATGTATAGTATGATAGAATTCCACTTAAGCTAGTGGGGAGAGGATGTATAGTATGATAGAATTCCACTTAAGCTAGTGAGGAGGGGATGTATAGTATGATAGAATTCCACTTAAGCTAGTGATAAAAGGATGTATAGTATGATAGAATTCCACTTAAGCTAGTGAGGAGGGGATGTATAGTATGATAGAATTCCACTTAAGCTAGTGGAGAGGGGATGTATAGTATGATAGAATTCCACTTAAGCTAGTGGGGAGGGGATGTATAGTATGATAGAATTCCACTTAAGCTAGTGGGGAGAGGATGTATAGTATGATAGAATTCCTCTTAAGCTAGTGAAGAGGGGATGTATAGTATGATAGAATTCCACTTAAGCTAGTGGGGAGAGGATGTATAGTATGATAGAATTCCACTTAAGCTAGTGAGGAGGGGATGTATAGTATGATAGAATTCCACTTAAGCTAGTGATAAAAGGATGTATAGTATGATAGAATTCCACTTAAGCTAGTGAGGAGGGGATGTATAGTATGATAGAATTCCACTTAAGCTAGTGGGGAGGGGATGTATAGTATGATAGAATTCCACTTAAGCTAGTGGGGAGGGGATGTATAGTATGATAGAATTCCACTTAAGCTAGTGGGGAGGGGATGTATAGTATGATAGAATTCCACTTTAGCTAGTGGGGAGGGGATGCATAGTATGATAGAATTCCACTTAAGCTAGTGGGGAGGGGATCTATAGTATGATAGAATTCCACTTTAGCTAGTGGGGAGAGGATGTATAGTATGATAGAATTCCACTTAAGCTAGTGGGGAGAGGATGTATAGTATATGATAGAATTCCACTTAAGCTAGTGGGGAGAGGATGTATAGTATATGATAGAATTCCACTTTAGCTAGTGGGGAGAGGATGTATAGTATATGATAGAATTCCACTTAAGCTAGTGGGGAGAGGATGTATAGTATGATAGAATTCCACTTAAGCTAGTGAGGAGAGGATGTATAGTATGATAGAATTCCACTTAAGCTAGTGGGGAGAGGATGTATAGTATGATAGAATTCCACTTAAGCTAGTGGGGAGAGGATGTATAGTATGATAGAATTCCACTTAAGCTAGTGGGGAGAGGATGTATAGTATGATAGAATTCCACTTAAGCTAGTGGGGAGAGGATGTATAGTATATGATAGAGTTCCACTTAAGCTGGTGAGGAGAGGATGTATAGTATGATATAATTCCACTTAAGCTAGTGAGGAGAGGATGTATAGTATGATAGAATTCCACTTAAGCTAGTGGAGAGAGGATGTATAGTATGATAGAATTCCACTTAAGCTAGTGGGGAGAAGATGTATAGTATGATAGAATTCCACTTAAGCTAGTGGAGAGAGGATGTATAGTATGATAGAATTCCACTTAAGCTAGTGGGGAGAGGATGTATAGTATGATAGAATTCCACTTAAGCTAGTGGGGAGAGGATGTATAGTATGATAGAATTCCACTTAAGCTAGTGAGGAGAGGATGTATAGTATGATAGAATTCCACTTAAGCTAGTGAGGAGAGGATGTATAGTATGATAGAATTCCACTTAAGCTAGTGGGGAGAGGATGTATAGTATGATAGAATTCCACTTAAGCTAGTGAGGAGAGGATTTCCACTTAAGCTAGTGGGGAGGGGATGTATAGTATGATATAATTCCACTTAAGCTAGTGAGGCGAGGATGTATAGTATGATAGAATTCCACTTAAGCTAGTGAGGAGAGGATGTATAGTATGATAGAATTCATTAAGTATGAGGAGAGGATTTCCACTTAAGCTAGTGGGGAGGGGATGTATAGTATGATATAATTCCACTTAAGCTAGTGAGGCGAGGATGTATAGTATGATAGAATTCCACTTAAGCTAGTGAGGAGAGGATGTATAGTATGATATAATTCCACTTAAGCTAGTGAGGAGAGGCTGTATAGTATGATAGAATTCCACTTAAGCTAGTGAGGAGGGGATGTATAGTATGATATAATTCCACTTAAGCTAGTGGGGAGGGGATGTATAGTATGATATAATTCCACTTAAGCTAGTGAGGAGAGGATGTATAGTATGATAGAATTCCACTTAAGCTAGTGAGGAGAGGATGTATAGTATGACAGAATTCCACTTAAGCTAGTGAGGAGAGGATGTATAGTATGATAGAATTCCACTTAAGCTAGTGAGGAGAGGATGTATAGTATGATATAATTCCCCTTAAGCTAGTAAGGAGAGGATGTATAGTATGATAGAATTCCACTTAAGCTAGTGGGGAGAGGATGTATAGTATGATAGAATTCCACTTAAGCTAGTGGGGAGGGGATGTAAGGGTTGTTGCACCTTTTATAGTCAAACCAAGTCTGCTGTTATGTTACCTGGTAACATTTTAAACTTCCAAAGGATCTTTTCGTAAAAAATATTTGCTACAGTTCTAATATTAGACTGGCTACTTTTTAAAATAAATCCCTCTATCATAAAATCCTCCTTTATAGCACTTCCTGAACTTTTTTCTCTTATCTCTGCATGTCTCTTGAGAGGAGGGGTTTAGAAAATTTCTGTGTCAATACGAAGAACAAAAGGTACTTTATTAAAGATGTCTTGATTTTAACAGAATTTCTGTGTCAATATGAAGAACGAAAGGTACTTTATTAAGAGAATTTCTGTGTCAATATGAAGAACAAAAGGTACTTTATTAAAGATGTCTTGATTTTAACAGGATTTCTGTGTCAATATGAAGAACGAAAGGTACTTTATTAAAGATGTCTTGATTTTAACAGGATTTCTGTGTCAATATGAAGAACGAAAGGTACTTTATTAAAGATGTCTTGATTTTAACAGAATTTCTGTGTCAATATGAAGAACGAAAGGTACTTTATTAAAGATGTCTTGATTTTAACAGGATTTCTGTGTCAATATGAAGAACGAAAGGTATTTTATTAAAGATTTCTTGATTTTAACAGATTTATTTATTTGGGTTTTATGGCGCACCAACACAGTATAGGTTATATGGCGCCAAACAGGACTACAAATTTTGGTTTCACATCTCATTTACATCAAAATAAAAACATGAGGTATGGAATCAAAATTTGCATACCTGCTGGAATCA
Source organism: Mercenaria mercenaria (assembly GCF_021730395.1). Taxonomy (NCBI): domain Eukaryota; kingdom Metazoa; phylum Mollusca; class Bivalvia; order Venerida; family Veneridae; genus Mercenaria; species Mercenaria mercenaria. Next base: position 116,306,153 of record NC_069361.1, on the reverse strand, counting down.
CAGAGTTACAGCAAAACCAAGTGTTAAGACCCTTTTAGTCGCCTCTTACAATCATGCAAGGGTAAGGCAGTGGTTCCAATTCTTTTCATACACAGATCATCCCAGAACCACATGGGGCTGATTTCAACAGAATTTCTGTGTCAATATGAAGAACGAAAGGTACTTTATTAAAGATTTCTTGATTTTAACAGACTTTGAAAGTCTAGAATTATGGCAGGAAATGACAAAAAGTATATCTGAGAGCGAGCAGGCACCTTTAGATAAGATGGTCATCATATAATGTTACTTCAACCAAATACTGGCAGAACAGTCTAAACAAATAGTAGAACTGTAGTCTAAGGAACAAAACTTATAAAATAATTTTTGATCTCCACATCATACATGCATATAATGTGCTGATTGGGATCAGTTCCTTTTGTGGTGCAGTTGGTTTTACAATCACTAAAGATTTTCTCAGTTTTAACAGTCTGAGGTGGAGGACATTAAATCAATGTCAATGTTATTTATATATTGGTTAAATCATTATGGATGAAAATTGACTTTCAAGGGATCTAACTCAAGTCTCCTACTATGAGAGCCCAAAGCTTATACAGAGCCAAAAGGATGGCAAAAATATTTTTTCTGCAGATTTTGATCCCTTATTTGCAAGCATAGTGTCTGCAGTTAACCATATGGTTAAATTGCTGAAAACAATTACTCTTCAGCAGCTGGGCAGTAAGCACTCAAGAGCCCATAAAATTATATTTTCTTGGGCATTCAGCCAGTACCCCTTTCTTGCCATTAACTAAAGATTATGCCTCCAAAGGAGCCCACTGGAAAGCCCATTTTCTCTATTTATCTCGAGAACACTAATCTTACTAGTCAAAAGTAGAAAAGTACATACTAAGGAAAGTAAATATTGAACTGAATTACAATAATACCTTTATGAGATTTAAAAACTTATCAAAATAGTCAATAATACTTCATATTGCACAGACTTATACTACAATAATGTTGGATTACTCTTCTATTAGTTTTTTGGCTTATCGTACAGTCTGTGTGCACAGACAAATGAGATCAAATTGCATAAAATGCACAATTTAAAAGGTAGCAAATTACCCGCTAAATCCCTTTAAATACATTAGTTATACAATATATATTTATTTAACTGGTCCTGCAACCAAGCCCCCTAACTACTTTTTGACAATTTCTAAAGTAAATGAATACATTTTAATCTTAAAAGAAAACAGCCACCAGGAAGTCTATGACAAGAAAATCTTAATATATTTACCCAAGATTTTTAGACAACATTTCTAAATAAACAAGTAACAAGGGTTAGGGGAAGAAGTGTTGATTTTGAGATTTGCCCATACTTTTCATCAATTATTTGACATTAAATCAATATAAAACCTGGAATAATGCATTTTAAGATTTCTAAACCTGTCAAAGTGGCAGAACAGTTTCAAGTTTGTTTTACAATGATCTTTACTCTGTAACATTATCCAATTTTTATTAAATGATTAGTCAATAACTTGAAGCAATCATTTGCCTAAAACTCTTATTGAAATAAACATTGTTTTTTACTGTCAGTCTGCCTATGGAACATACATCACAAGTACTATCGAAAGAAGGCCCTGCTTAAATCACAGTTCAATCTGCCTTCAACTCATCCAAATTAAACTTAACATAGGACACAGGGTGTGCTCCCCCCACTGGTACATTTGTCACAAATAAGGGGCAATAATTCAAATGTTTGCAGTCTTAAGGGGGTAATATAGCCTCAACAAACATTTTATGAAAAGGATTCATTATTCTAGGCCAGGAACTGTTTGAGCTATGAGCATCACAAACAAAAAATCCACGCTATTTCAAAGACCGTAACTCTGTAATAAGCGCTTAAATTCTCAAGAAGAATGACAAGTGTGCAAGGTCACATCAGGATAAAGACTCAAGCAAGGTTTCATGAATTTACATAAAATACTTTTTGAGCTCGGCACATTATTAGGTGAAAATGTGCATTTTTGCCTATTTCAGGGGCCATAACTTTAAAAATAGTTAGAGCCAGCAAAAAAAGAAAAGGTGTGCAAGTTTATATCATGATAAAGACTCATGCAAGTTTTCATCCATTTATATCATATACTTTTTGAGCTAGGTGCGTCACAAAGTGGAAATGTGCATTTTTAACTAATTCAGACAAAAAATAGGAGGTGCGCAAGTTCCTATCATGATAAAGACTCATGCAAGGTTTCATCTATTTATATGAAATACTTTTTGAGTTAGATGCATCACAAGGTGAAAATGTGCATTTTTAATTATTTCAGGGGCCATAACTGATCTGGACTCATCCAAGATTTTATTGCGGGTAACATTTTGACCAAGTTTCATTAAGATTGGGCCAAAATTGTGACCTCTAGAGTGTTAACAAGCTTTTCCTTTGATATGACCTGGTGACTTAGTTTTTGATTCCAACCTGACCCAGATTGGAACCTGACCTAAAGATCCTAATGATTAACATTCTGACCAAGTTTCGTTAAGATAAGGTCATGAATGTGGCCTCAAGAGTGTTAACTAGCTTTTCCTTTGAATTGATCTTGTGACCTAATTTTTGACCCCACATGACCCAGTTTCGAACTTGACCTAAAGATCATCAAGGTTTACTTTCTGACCAAGTTTCATGAAGATATAGTCATAAATGTAGCCCCTAGAGTGTTAACAAGTTTTTCCTTTGATTTTTTGACCTGGTGACCGAGTTTTTGACCCAACTTGACCCAGATTTGTTCTTTGCCTGAAAAACATCAAGATTAACATTCTGACCAAGTTTCATAGAGATATTGCCATAAATGTGGCCTCTAGAGTGTTAACAAGCTTTTCCTCTGATTTGACCTGGTGACCTAGTTTTTGACCCCACCTGACCCAGATTTAAACTTCGCCTATAGATCATCAAGATTAACATTCTGACCAAGTTTCATTAAGATATGGTCATAAATGTGGCCTCTAGAGTGTTAACTAGCTTTTCCTTTGATTTGACCTGGTGACCTAGTTTTTGAACACACCTGACCCAGATTTGAACTCGACCTAAATATCATCACGATTAATATTCTGAAAAAGTTTCATTAATATATGGCCATAAATGTGGCCTCTAGAGTGTTAACTAGCTTTTCCTTTGATTTGACCTGGTGACCTAGTTTTTGATCCCACATAACCCAATATCAAACTCGACCAAAATTTTATTGAGGGTAACATTCTGACCAAGTTTCATTAAGATTGAACCATAATTGTGACCTCTAGAGTGTTAACAAGCTTTTCCTTTGATCTGACCTGGTGACCTAGTTTTTGATTCCAGATGACCCAATATCAATCTTGTCCCAAGATTTTATTGAGGGTAACATTCTGACCAAGTTTCATTAAGATTGGGCTAAAATTGTGACCTCTAGAGTGTTAACAGTCAAATTGTTGATGACAGACGACGGACACAGAGCGATCACAAAAGCTCACCATGAGCACTTTGTGCTCAGGTGAGCTAAAAAAACAAGAGGACCATGATGGTCCTGAATCGCTCACCTCTTCCCACATGACCCAGTTTTGAGTATGACGTCATTTTTTCTATTATTTGACATAGTGACCTAGTTTTTGTGCTCATGTGACCCAGTTTTGAACTTGACCAAGATATTATCAAGATAAAAATTCTGACCAATTTTCATGAAGATCCATTGAAAAATATGGTCTCTAGAGAGGTCACAAGGTTTTTCTATTATTTGACCTATTGACCTAGTTTTCGAAGGTAGGTGACCCTGTTTTGAACTTTACCTAGATATCATCAAGGTGAACATTCTCACTAATTTTCATGAAGATCTCATGAAAAATATGGCCTCTAGAGAGGTCACAAGGTTTTTCTATTTTTATACCTGGCCTAGTCTTTGACCGCACGTGACCCAGTTTCGAAACTGATCTAGATATCATCAAGGTGAACTTTCAGATCAATTTTCATGAAGATCCATTGAAAAATATGGCCTCTAGAGAGGTCAAAAGATTTTAATAATTTTAGACCTACTGACCTAGTTTTTAACCACAGTTGACCCAGTTTCAAACTTGACCTAGATATCATCAAGATGAACATTCAGACAAACTTTCATACAGATCCCATGAAAAGTATGGCATCTAGAGAGGTCACAAGGTTTTTTATTATTTGACCTACTGACCTAGTTTTTTATGGTACGTGACCCAGTTTCAAACTTGACCTAGATATCATCAAGGTGAACATTCTGACCAATTTTTATGGAGATCCATTCACAAGTATGGCCTCTAGAGAGGTCACAAGGTTTTTCTATATTTAGACCTACTGACCTAGTTTTTGACCGCACATGACCCAGTTTCGAACTTGACCTAGATATCATCAAGATGAACATTCAGACCAATTTTCATATAGATCCAATGAAAAATATGGCCTTTAGAGAGGTCAAAAGGTTTTTCTATTATTTGACCTACTGACCTAGTTTTTGAAGGCACGTGACCCACTTTCCAACTTGACCTAGATATCATCAAGCTGAACATTCAGACCAACTTTCATAAAGATCCCATGAAAAATATGGCCTCTAGAGAGGTCACAAGGTTTTTCTATTATTTGACCTACTGACCTAGTTTTTGAAGGCACGTGACCCACTTTTGAACTTGACCTAGATATCATCAAGGTGAATATTCTGAATAATTTTCATGAAGATCTCATGAAATATATGGCCTCTAGAGAGGTCACAAGGTTTTTCTATTTTTAGACCTACTGACCTAGTTTTTAATCGCACGTGACCCAGTTTCAAACTTGACCTAGATATTCTCAAGATGAACATTCAGACCAACTTTCATACAGATCCCATGAAAAATATGGCCTTTAGAGAGGTCACAAGGTTTTTCTATTATTTGACCTACTGACCTAGTTTTTGAAGGCACGTGACCCAGTTTCGATCTTGACCTAGATATCATCAAGGTGAACATTCTGACCAATTTTCATGAAGTTCTTGTGAAATATATGGCCTCTAGAGAGGCCACAAGGTTTTTCTATTTTTAGACCTACTGACCTAGTTTTTGACCGCACGTGACCCAATTTCAAACTTGACCTAGATATCATCAAGGTGAACATTCTGACCAATTTTCATGAAGATCTTGTGAAATATATGGCCTCTAGAGAGGTCACAAGGTTTTCCTATTTTTAGACCTACTGACCTCGTTTTTGAAGGCATGTGACCCAGTTTAGAACTTGACCTAGATATCATCAAGATGAACATTCTGACCAACTTTCATAAAGATCCCATGAAAAATGTGACCTCTAAACTGGTCACAAGCAAAAGTTTACGGACGCACGGACAGACGACGGACACTGCGCGATCACAAAAGCTCACCTTGTCACTTTTTGACAGGTGAGCTAAAAAACAATGCCGAGTTATTTCCCTTAATGTTCTCTATGTTTGTATGTGGTTTGAATAACTTTCTTTTGGAACTTTTGTAGATATGGCCGATACAATTAAATTTAACAAAGGGAGATAATGAAAAAAGTTTGCAAGGTTATGGTTCTTGTTCACTGCATTACGTCTCAGTGTCCTCTGTCGCAGTGTGGAGAGTTAACAAAACCCACTGAACAGCTTCAAAATATGGCACAGACAAGGTGTCTGGATACAGACACATAGATGGACAGAGTGATTTCTATAAACCTTCTATTGAAAAGTTGTTAAAGAAACCAGAAAGTGAACGCATAAGAAACTGTAGAGAGTTCGATGAAATATGTTAGTTATGGTGGCATGTTACTGCCACACCTTATTTTACTTACTTACTTTTGCATTAATTATCTAGAGAGTTATTTAATATCTTCAATATATATCTAGCTAACTTGTTATGATTTTGTTAAGATGTTATCTAGATAATAAGCATGAAAGTAAGTTAAATGATGTGTGGCAGTAATATGCCTTGATGTTTGTATGTTTGTTCACCTCACCTTGACAAATGTGTGACCTTGGATTGGAATTCCTGTGACCTCCTTTCTGTAGTATGATTGTAGTCTACCTCACCGGGCAATTAAATGTGTGATCTCTGACCACACTGCTACAGTCAGTAAACCTCACATTGAGTATCAATCTCGTAATCTCTGGACTAGTATTCCTGTGACCTCCCTACTGCACTGACTGTACCATCTATGAGAAAGAAATACACAAGATTTAAAGTAGAAAAATGTGACTGAATAACCCCAGATGCTACTTTGATACAGGAGAAGAAAAATGTTTTTATCATAACCTATGACCTTCAAGTGTGACCTTGACCTTGTACCTTGTACCTGGTGACTTGAGCTGTGCACTCTGCATGATGTCTATTTAAATGATGCTAGTTTCATGAATGTTCTTTTACTTGACCAAGTGTGTCCTTGACCTTGGACCTGGAGACCTAGGTTGTTTGCTCTGCATATTATTGTCTTGATGAACTAAATGACGGTAGTTTACAAACAATTTCCAAACTGTTTTGAGATATTGGGTAGACATAAAGTTATACTATCTGACTTGACCTCAAAGTGTGACCTTAACCTTGAACCAAGTGACCTGGGTTCTAAGACTGCACATCAACTTGATGAATTTAATAACTGAAGTTGGTTTTATGAAAGACTTGCCAGTGGTCAAGAAGATTATGAAGCAAACACATATATTGGATGGACAGACTAACCGGCAGACATGCATGGCTCCCATATTCTTAGGACAGCTGGCACATTCTTATGCAATCTCGCCAGGCATATGTATGTTTTTGACAACACAGAAAATGACGTTGCTCGACCTTCAGCTATTTCCGGAAGTAAAAAAAATTGAAAGTAGAAATGCTAACTTAAAAAAGGAGTCACCTTTCGATTGGTCGATAGTCAGGGGTCACGTGCAGGGGTCACCCCGTCAAAATGTATTTTCAGCATTTTCTAACAATTTGAAAATGCCTGGGCTTAAGCACAACATGTCAGCTTTTCATCTACGAAAACATATTTGAACTCGGAATAAACACAAATCCCACCCCTGTAAACATGAGGTCATTGGGTCAACGACGGAAAACCGTCAAAGGATAATCTGTTGGCCCAACAATGATTAATAAGTATTGTAAATACAGCTGTTGGGCCAACGTTGAACCAACTTTGAATTTCAGTCACAGATATCTCTGCATTGGCTCAATATTGATTTTCAGAGAAAGACTTATACAGAGAAAACATCGTTGGCCCAACATTGGCTCATTAGAAGTAATAACAGGGGTCCGTAACGGAGCAAGGGTACATAGAGATTTTTGGAACCTCGTCAAATCGCTCAAAATGTCTGAAAGTTTCAGTATATGCCTCGGATGTAAGATATTTCCATATTTGAGAGCTGCAGACCTAGACATTTCAGAAATATTTTCAAAATGAATTTCGTGTAATAAATGTTGATTCTATGGAAGTGTGAAAGGGCCATCAGATACGTTTTATCACATTACAGCTGCGGAAAGGTTATAGCTTCCATATATTTTGTTTTTTTGTAGTATAAGAACACTAGTAATTATTACACTTAATTTAAATCAAATGTTTTAGAGTGTATCAACATACCTAGAGGACAAAATGCAAATATATGGCAGCTGTGTTTACTCAGGAATGCAGTTTGTAGTAACAAACATCAACATAAAAAATTATATCCTAATCAATGTAAATAGTTTAAAATCATCTCATTATTCAACAAAAACAAATTCAATGTTTTGTGTATTTGTAATTTCCTTGAAGGGTAAACAAGGGGCCTCCCTGGCAGAGTTATGGACATAAGTTCAACATCACTATTGGTTTGAAACCTTGCTTAGACTGTGTGGACTTTCATACATGGAAGCTATCAAGATAGCTTATGGAAGACTGGTGGTTCTACCAAGGTGGCCGCATACATGTTTGAAACAATGCTCCGAGGTGAACCTGGGGACTTCCTCGACCATCAAAACCTGGGAAAATCCCGACATTAATTAAATTGGGTCAGTATGACACTGAACCAAACAAAAACAATCAAACCAAATCAAAAGGAAAACTGTTGTTCTAGTTGAAAAAGGTAAATAAATTATTTTTTCTGAACTAAGGAAATGACTGTTCATATCAATATCCAAACAAAAAACTTATGCCATTTTCTTTATGTTGCCATAGAAATTAAATTGCTACCATTTTGAAATATTCATAACTTTTCATAGAACATTTTTCACTACTTTCAACTTCAAGAATACCTAGCAGACATTCTGTCAATATTAGTTTACCTTTAGCCTGCTGGCGTCAAGTGATTCTGCCCTTGAGAACAAATAGTGCAGATCAACATCAGCCTGCACATCTGTGCAGGCTGTTCATGGTCTGCACTGTTCGCTATTCAGTCAGTAATGTTTCAGTGAATACCCCTTTGAATAATAAGTGGTACTGCCCAAATTGAATGATGGACCAGTCCATTTTAGAAATTTGTTTGCAAATGTAAATAATCAACAAAACATTTCCTAGTGCAAACTTGTTCTCCTCCAGTAATAATTACTTCCTTAGATGATATACACATGACATTAAAAGAGAATTAATAAATATTTTTACTTTTTTCTACATTTTCTTATAATATACTGTGCTGCACAAAAACAGACATTCAAAGGCCATCACACAGTTGCTAATACAAGCAGTTATAGCTCCAAGCAATTATTGAAATTTATACAAATTTAAAAACATAATTCGATTCAATGAATGAACAAGTTTATGTTTAAACTGTTTTGCTCAATTTGAGACACTTAAATTCTGACTAAGAATACAATCTAATGCAATTTATTATCAAGTTAAGAGACAGATGCAAGCTTCTTATTGGAGGAACTATTTTTTTATTGGAGGGACTTTTTTGTAATATTACTAATTCTATGCATTAAATGAATGAGTCAATAACCCAGAGTACCGATTATGAATCATTTTATTTCTTTCATTCCATAAAGCATTCTAATTTTTACAAAAGATTACTCAATATCATGTCACTTGCAATCATAATTGCTCATCGAGATAAGATTTCTAGTATTTATACAAAAATATTAAATCAACATTTTTATCATAATTTCATAACTGAGGAATAATTTTTGTAAATGCACTACAATTAGCGATCTTTCATTAAAAACATATAAAAAGAATGTCATCTGTTATAGTACATTGTAATTTTCCTGTCAACTTCTCCTCTTTCATTATCTCTGCGTGGACAAAAATATTTGCTTTCTTTTCATTTATACAATTTTTATAAGCGTGCATGGCAATAGCTGTACCAAATTAGATCTTTCAATTTTACATTTCCTTTTAAAAGTGGAGATTTTTATAGACTTGATAATAACAACCTTTTTTGCAGTTAGTGGTAAACAGAGAAGAGAATTAACTTTATGTAAGCAAAACAAGTCACTATATTAAATTTTACACCATTTTTATTACAAATGTAATAATGTAGGACTGTCAATAAATACCAAATAAGGCATTTAAACCCGATTTATTTTAATGGGCCCATGATAATGAAAGAGTACCATGAACTTCCTTTCAAAATATCTTATTTAAAATCCACAATTTAAAAGATTTACAGACCTATACGTAAGTAATTATCATGATAAAGTAGGTATAAAGGCTCAAGCAGAAGCAGTATTTCCCCTTGAAATTTGATCTTAAAATGGAATTGTATTTCAAATGACTGCAGATTAATTAAAACAAGATTCTTCCTGAAGTCTTGTTTTAGACTGTTTCGTTTCAGTTTGTTGTAATAACAGCAAAGGGTACAGAGACTTTCTTCCTGAAAGGTCATTTACTTTGATACAAATACTTACTTCCTGAAAGGTCATTTACTTTGATACAGAGACTTCCTTCCTAAAAGGCCATTTACTTTGATACAGAGACTTCCTTCCTGGAAGGTCATTTACTTTGATACAGAGACTTCCTTCCTGAAAGGTCATTTACTTTGATACAGAGACTTCCTTCCTGAAAGGTCATTTACACTGATACAGACTTTCTTCCTTGAAGGTCACTTACTTTGATACACACTTACTTCCTGGAAGGTCATTAACTTTGAAACACAGACTTACTTCCTCAAAGGTCATTTACTTTGATACAGAGACTTTCTTCCTGAAAGAGTATTTACTTTGATACAGAGACTTTCATCCAAGAAAGTCATTTACTTTGATATAGAGACTTTCTTCCTGAAAGATCATTTACTCTGATACAAAAACTTTCTTCATGGAAGGTCATTAACTCTGATACAGAGACTTTCTTCCTGAAAGGTCATTTACTATGATACTGAAACTTACTTCCTAAAAGGTCATTTACTTTGATACAGAGACTTACTTCCTGAAAGGTCATTTACTTTGATACAGAGACTTACTTCCTGGATGGTCATTTACTATGATACAGAGACTTCCTTCCTGAAAGGTCATTTACTTTGATACAGAGACTTTCTTCCTTGAAGGTCACTTACTTTGATACACACTTACTTCCTGGAAGGTCATTAACTTTGAAACACAGACTTACTTCCTCAAAGGTCATTTACTTTGATAGAGAGACTTTCTTCCTGAAAGGGTATTTACTTTGATACAGAGACTTTCTTCCAAGAAAGTCATTTACTTTGATATAGAGACTTTCTTCCTGAAAGATCACTTACTTTGATACAAAAACTTTCTTCATGGAAGGTCATTAACTCTGATACAGAGACTTTCTTCCTGACAGGTCATTTACTATGATACAGAAACTTACTTCCTAAAAGGTCATTTACTTTGATACAAAAACTTACTTCCTGAAAGGTCATTTACATTGATACAGAAACTTCCTTACTGAAAGGTCACTACTTACCGGTACTTAGAGACAGATACTTTCTTCCTGGAAGGTCATTTACATTGATACAGAGACTTTCTTCCTGGAAGGTCACTTACTTTGATAGAGACTTTCTTCCTGGAAGGTCACTTACTTTGATAGAGACTTTCTTCCTGAAAGGTCATTTACTTTGATACAGAGACTTACTTCCTGAAAGGTAATTTACATTGACTTTTACTTTGATACAGAGACTTACTTCCTTAAAGGTTATTTACATTGATACAGAGACTTAAATTACGTCCTGAAAGGTCACTAGTTACTTTGATTGAGACTTTCTTCCTGGAAGGTCACTTACTCTGATACAAATACTTACTTCCTGAAAAGTCACTTACTTTGATACTGAGACTTCCTCTCTGACAGGTCATTTACTTTGATACAGAGACTTCCTCTCTGACAGGTCATTTACATTGATACAGAGACTTCCTCTCTGACAGGACATTTACTTTGATACAGAGACATACTTCCTTTAAGGTTATTTACATTGATACAGACACTTAAATTACTTCCTGAAAGGTCACTAGTTACTTTGATTGAGACTTTCTTCCTGGAAGGTCACTTACTCTGATACAAATACTTACTTCCTGAAAAGTCATTTACTTTGATATAGAGACTTCCTTTCTGACAGGTCATTTACATTGATACAGAGACTTTCTTCCTGGAAGGTCACTTAATTTGATACAGAGACTTCCTTACTCGAAGGCCATTCACTTTGATACAGAGACTTTCTTCTTGGAAGGTCACTTATTTTGATACCAAGACTTACTTCCTGGAAGGCCATTTACTTTGATACAGAGACTTCCTTTATGAAAGGTCATTTACACTGATACAGAGACTTTCTTCCTGGAAGGTCACTTACTTTAATACAGAGACTTACTTCCTGAAAGGTCATTTACTTTGATACAGAGACTTTCTTCCTGGAAGGTCACTTACTTTGATACAGAGACCTACTTCCTGAAAGGTCATTTACACTGATACAGAGACTTTCTTCCTGGAAGGTCACTTACTTTGATAGAGACTTTCTTCCTTGAAGGTCACTTACTTTGATAGACTTTCTTCCTGGAAGGTCATTAACTTTGATACAGAGACTTCCTTCCTGGAAGGTCATTTACATTGATACAGAGACTTACTTCCTGAAAGGTCATTTACATTGATATAGAGACTTTCTTCCTGGAAGGTCATTAACTTTGATACAGAGACTTCCTTCCTGGAAGGTCATTTACATTGATACAGAGACTTCCTTCCTGAAAGGTCATTTACATTGATACAGAGACTTTCTTCCTGGAAGGTCATTTACTTTGATACAGAGACTTCCTTCCTGAAAGGTCATTTACATTGATACAGAGACTTTCTTCCTGGAAGGTCATTAACTTTGATACAGAGACTTCCTTCCTGGAAGGTCATTTACATTGATACAGAGACTTACTTCCTGGAAGGTCATTTACATTGATACAGAGACTTTTTCCTGGAAGGTCACTTACATTGATACAGAGACTTACTTCCTGAGATGTTATTAACTTTGATACAGAGACTTTCTTCCTTGAAGGTCATTAACTTTGATACAGAGACTTCCTTCCTGGAAGGTCATTTACATTGATACAGAGACTTTCTTCCTAGAAGGTCATTTACATTGATACAGAGACTTCCTTCCCGGAAGGTCATTTACATTGATACAGAGACTTACTTCCCGGAAGGTCATTGACTTTGATACAGAGACTTCCTTCCTCGAAGGTCATTTACTATGATACAGAGACTTCCTTCCTGGAAGGTCATTAACTTTGATACAGAGACTTCCTTCCCGGAAGGTCATTTACATTGATACAGAGACTTACTTCCTGGAAGGTCATTAACTTTGATACAGAGACTTCCTTCCTGGAAGGTCATTTACTTTGATACAGAAACTTCCTTCCTGGAAGGTCATTAACTTTGATACAGAGACTTCCTTCCTGGAAGGTCATTTACATTGATACAGAGACTTTCTTTGGAAGGTCATTTACATTGATACAGGGACTTTCTTCCTGGAAGGTCATTTACATTGATACAGAGACTTCCTTCCTGGAAGGTCATTTACACTGATACAGAGACTTACGTCCTGAGATGTTATTAACTTTGATACAGAGACTTTCTTCCTGGAAGGTCATTAACTTTGATACAGAGACTTCCTTCCCGGAAGGTCATTTACTTTGATACAGAGACTTCCTTCCCGGAAGGTCATTTACTTTGATACAGAGACTTCCTTCCCAGAAGGTCATTAACTTTGATACAGAGACTTCCTTCCCGGAAGGTCATTAACTTTGATACAGAGATGACCTTCCATTGATACAGAGACTTTCTTCCTGGAAGGTCATTTACATTGATACAGAGACTTACTTCCTGGAAGGTCACTTACTTTGATACAAATACTTACTCCCTGAGAAGTCATTTACTTTGTACAGATATTTCCTCTCTGAAAGGTCTAAATTCTTCCTGGAAGGTCATTTAATTTGATATAGACACTATCTTCCTAAAAAGTCTTTTACTTTGATACAAAGACTTCCTTTCTGAAAGGCCATTTACTCTGACACAGAGATTTTGAGACATTTGCTAAGGGGTTATGTTATAATGATATATCTTTGCTTAAAAGATTATGTCATGATGATATTGCATCTGATGAAAAAGGATTTTATATGATTCTATGACTCTGCTGAAGATGTTACATCAAATGTTATAACTTTGCTGAAAGGGCTGTGTTGTAACAATATCCATTTGCTGCATCTTTGGTTAATAATAGTATGCATCTGATGTTAATAATTTTGTTTGTTTGTTTTGGGTTTTAATACCGTTTTTCAACAGTATTTCAGTCATGTAATGGCGGGCAGTTAACCTAACCAGTGTTCCTGGATTCTGTACCAGTACAAACCTGTTCTCCGCAAGTAACTGCCAACTTCCCCACATGAATTATCAGAGGTGGAGGACGAATGATGTCGGACACAATGTCTTTTATCAAATCGTCACGGAGAACAAACGCCCTGCCCGGGGATTGAACTCGCGACTTCGCGATTCGTAAACCAACGCTCTCCCTACTGACTGATGTTAATAATAGTATGCATCTGATGAAAAGGATTCTGTTATAACTGCTATATGTTTGCGGTAGGGGTTATATTATAATGACATAACTATGACATAATGGTATAGTGTAATTGCTTAAAGGGTGATAACTATGTACAACTGCTGAAAAAGGGTAATGTTATCATAATATACCTTCACTGAAAATGGTTATAAAGAAGAGTTACGTTATAATGATATAACTTTGTTGAAAAGGTCATTTTATAATGATATACATTTGCTTAGAAGTACTGTTATGTTATAACAATAAACAGTTATGTTATAACAATAAACAGTTAGGTTATAACACTATCCATTTGCTGAAAGGGTTATGTTATAATGGACTTCCTTTTTTGAAACATAATTTTATAAAGAAATACATTATGTTATAATAATATGCCTTTGCTGAAAGTGTTGTTTTAATACTGATATATCTTTACTGAAAGGGTATGTTATAACTAACTGAGAAAGTTGTTTGAAAATAGACAGTTTTTCATATCAAATATTGTAAAGTGGCCTTCAAAACTTTATTTTATTTCAAATTGGATGGAGATGTCTTGTGTTTGTGTTAAATCAAAATTAACTGCCTTTTAAATGAGTCAATAAACAACTTTGTGGGGGAGTCAATTAAAGGATTTAATAGACAATTAAAATATAATGTCAGCAATTTAAGTCCCACCCAGTCTCTAGAAATTATAGCAACTGAAAATCAGAATAAACAAAATTCCATCAATGAATTTGTAAATGGGATTAGAGGTAGATTAGAAGTTATTTGATTTATTAAGTTCCTTTCCACATCTAAAGACACCTAAAACCTTCAATAAAATTTTGATATCATAAACAATCCAACCATTGTTAAAATAGATAAACAGTAAAGGCAATACCCAAACAGGCTAAAGAATAGGCCCATTGTACAAGATAGATGATGAATGAGCAAACAAATTGAAATCAGTAGGGGCAAAAAATTAATTTTGTGACCTGAAATCCCCTTGAAGATAAATCACTGTCTTCTATGACATAACAGTTGGAGGTTGAAATGTTTCTTTTTTGTGACAAGAAAAAAGAAATTCATTTAACTTCAACCCTTCTTTCATTAATATTTTTTAACAAGATGTAAGTCTTTCAACCCTATTTAAGGTACAAGGTCAAATCTGGCTTTATTATTGTATATATCAGCAATTAAACATTATCTTCTCCACACAGTTTAAACAAGAGGGTCATAGTGGCCCCAAGTCTCTCACCTGAAATTGACTAGTTAACATTGAATATACACTGCTGCTGAATGAATGTTTAGTAATATAATGTTTAACGACCCCATTTGAACCAATTTGGGAGAACCTTACAAGGATTTAAAGAAGATTCACTGGAAAACATCATCGTTATTTTAAAATGTTACGGGTATCTATAAATCTCCCCTTAAAGGGGCCAAGTGCCCCCCATTTAGAAAAATTTAACAGAAGACTTTGTAAGAGTGCAACAAAGTTTGATGAAGATCCATCAAGCACTTCATGAGAAGAAGTCTTTTAAAGGTATTTCACTCTACAGCAGCCAAAATGGGGCTAAGTGTTTAAAAGTATTTCACTCTACAGCAGCCAAAATGGGGCTAAGTGCTCCCTTTTGGACAAAATGTAAAGACTAACCCTGTTGAGCTGTAGTTCATGAACTGATGTGCATTCATGAACTGTTCACGAACTGTTCATGAACATTCCTGAACCATTCGTGAACAATGCGATGAATGTTCCTCAAAAAGTTTGTGAACTGTTCACGAACCAAAAGTTCATGAATTGTTCATGAAACTATTCCTGAAAAAGTTCACCAACTGTCTGTGAACTTAAAGTCAAGAATTATTCATGAACTGGTTCTTCAAAAATTTCACCTTTGGTGCATGATTTTAAGTTCACGAATAGTTCAGTAATCAAACAAGTGACTTCATTCAGAACTCCAGTGCAGTATTTGATTTTATTTCAATTATGCTGATGGTTCATGAACCTGAAGTTCATACACTGTTCATGAACTTCAAATTAATGAATTGATCAATCAAGTCTGAAATTCATAAAATCCATAAAACAAGATCCATTTACTTGTAAAAGCTTCTAGTATTTACAGCTGAAGGCTAATACCAGAGTTACTGATAACATACATATGACTAGGAATGTTACTACATGTATTTTGTATTTTATGTTGTCTGCAATTTGTACACAATTTGATTAAACACAGAAGTTTCATCATTATTTGGCAATTTAGAAAATGTCACTGAAAAAGAATAATGGTGTACACTGATACTTGGTTGGTGAATTTATTGATGTCTTTCATTTCATACCAGAAATCCTTGAAATATTCATGAACTTGT
Source organism: Mercenaria mercenaria (assembly GCF_021730395.1). Classification (NCBI taxonomy): domain Eukaryota; kingdom Metazoa; phylum Mollusca; class Bivalvia; order Venerida; family Veneridae; genus Mercenaria; species Mercenaria mercenaria. The sequence goes on along the minus strand of NC_069361.1, from coordinate 116,289,879 downwards.
TTAAGAATGAATCAAGATTTTTTCATGAATGTCAATATACCTATAGAATTCAAGAAAAATTCTTGAAAAAAAAATTATGAACATTTTATGAGCAGTTTAAGAATATTAAATTCTTAAAACATTCTTGATGTGTTCTTAAGAAAAAGTCATCTAAGATTCAATAAAAGTACTAAAAATTCAAAACCTTTTTCTAGTTCAGTACCAGTTCTTGAACCCAATTAGGAGTTTCTGAACTGTTCACTCATTAAACATAAAACTTAGGTTTTCCTTTTACAATAAATGAATAAGTTCATGAACTGTTCATGAATGTTCATGAACATTAAATTTATGTCACATGATCAGTTTCCATTATTTTGTTGCATGCTGGGAAATTTTTTGCGCATGTGATTCAGCAATTTTTTAGAAGTTTGTGCAGCAAATGAGAAGGAAATATTTATCATACTGCAGTAAGGAATGGTTTAAAAGGAACACGAGTATACTGAATATCAAATAAGTAATTATGGTGTTGTCGTAAATTGTTCATTTTAAAAAATATAAAATCCTTTTAAATGTCACATGTTTTCACGACCCTGAAACAAAGCTAGTATCTAATCTGAATGTCAATCTTGAGATTAAAGTAAATTAGACCGTCTAGCAACTGAATTTCGGATACTCTTTCGTGTTCAGGAAAACAGAGATGTGGTTACAAAACACAAGGTTAGCATTTGTTGTTTTTTCCGCTTTTTTATATTTTGGAATTTAAAGACCTTTTTCAGTGTCGTATGAGGGTGTAATAATTTTAAATGCAAAATGGACACAATCGGATGTCCTTCACAGGTTTAAACAGTGCAAAGTGTTCTCAAGTCACTGACCTGAGAAAGCCTGCTTTTCTCAGACAGGCTTTATCAGGCAGTTGCTATAGTAACGTCACTATTGTCAAAATCACTGTTTCTAATTCAGCTGGGTTCATCAACTTTCCATTTATCTTGTTACTTTCAGTTCATGAACCCCTGGTTCATGAACTATGGTTCATCAACTTGATGAATAGTTGATGCCGAAAAAAGTCCCATTTGTAGTTGATGAACTGTTCATGAATAGTTCAAGAAATATTCATGAACTGTTCATCAAGTTCACGAATTCCTGGTTCATCAAATTCATGAACCTATCAATTCATGAACTTTGATGAACACATCCAGTTCATGAATTTGACGAACCAGTCCAGTTCATGAACTTGATGAACCACGCCCAGTTCATGATTTTTTGATGCCGTAAAAAGTCCCATTTGTAGTTCACTAACTCATGAACTATTCGTGAACTGTTCATGAACAAAGTTCTGGAATAGTTCAAGGATTATTCATGAACTGTTCATGAATTTCTCAACAGGGCAGTGCTCCCTTTTGGACAAAATGTAAAGAGCACCTTACGATGATGCTACAGACAAAGTTTGATGAAGATCTATCTAGCAGTTCATGGGCAGAAGTTGTTTGGATGTTGTTTTCTATTTGTAGCTGTAGCCCTTCAATGGGCTGAGTACACCTTCTGAATAAATTTAAGAGAAGACCTTACAATAATGCTTAAGACAAAGTTTCATTATAAACTTTCCATCTAGCAGTCTAGAGAAGAAATTATTTAAAGTCTTTTCTATTTTTAGCTTATAAATGACCTATAAAAGGTGCAAAGATCCACACTTTGAAGAAATCTGGGAAAGGACCTTACAATCATGTTACATTCAACTTTGATGAAGATCCTTCAAGCAGTTCAAGAAAAGATATTAAAAAGGTTTTTCTACATTTAGCTATAGCATCCCCTACAAGGGGCAAAATTACCCCATTTGAATGACTTTGAGAGAGGGCCTTACAATGATATGATGTTTAACCCTTATCATACTAGACAAGATTGCTTCTGCCTTTGCGACCAGTGTAGATCATGATCAGCTTGCATTAAAGGGTTTTTTTTGTTTTGTTTTAGCTTTAGCAGCCCCATTTAACAAACTAGAGAAAGGACCTTGCTAGGATGCTACAGACTAAGTTTAGTGTAATTCTGACCAGTAGTTTCAGAGAAGATGTAAATTGAGGATGACAGATGATGGATGCAGGACATCTGCCCATACTAACACCCTTCCCTTCAGGTGAGTTAAATATAGCAAAAAAAATAAATCTTTACACTAATTAATGATTTTCTTGTAATTAGTTGCACTGCCTTATTTGAAAATTATCTGTGTCCTAAATGGCCCGCATTTACTATGGAAAATAAACATTATAAAAAATTGATATTCAATTCATAACATATTTTGGTAAGTTCTAATATTACCATGTTTTCAGTCTTTTAAACAATACATGAAAATCATGTATATAAACACAAGTATCAATATTTTGCCACTTTCAAAAACCTTATTTTGTACATATTTACATGTCAACAACCTCTGCATTTCTAGGACAGTTTTATTTCAGTTTCCAATATGAATCATGATTAATAGTATAGTAATTTAAATTAATGTCATAGACCTGAGAAAACTTTATGAATGTTTAATAAAGGAAATGAAAATAGCATCACTGTTATGCCACAACATGTTTTATTAATTATTATTTGTATTGTTCAAATGTATAAAATTGATAGAGCTTGAACCATAAATAATATTTTAAGCTTCTCATTAAACAACAATGTCCCATTTATAGTTATTTCTGGTAGCAAAATTTTATGCACCACATTACTATATCATCCATTCCGCATCATTAAAATGCATAAATGATGTCTGAAATTGATCAGACTATATTGTTCTATCTTCAGTTATCACTTGACACCTTACAGAAATCACTGGTCCTTAGTCTGTCTACTATAATGATCTTTCAATAAAGGTTTGATGGCACAATAAGTCAAAAATTGAAAGTAAAACTATGAAAATTAATTTCTGATGTCTGACTGTAATGAAACACATACTGAATGGCTTAAATTGCCGGTCAATAGTCAAAACTATTACAGCCATCATTCCTTTAGACTTTGGGCTTTGACTACTGCCCATCAAATAATAGACACTAAAGTTTATTTCTGTGACTATGACCTAAAATAACAGACAGAAAAGTTTATACCAGTAATCCATGACCTTAAATAATAGACACTGAAGTTTGTTACTTTGGCTATGACCTTAAATAACAGACACTCAAGTTTATTACTTTGGCTATGACCTTAAACAACAGACACTCAAGTTTATAACTTTGGCTATGACCTTAAATAACAGACACTCAAGTTCATAACAGTGTCCATGTACTCAAACATACACTAAATGTTATTACTGTGACCATGGGGTGTAATACTGAATAGACATTTGAAGTTATACATGTGACCATGATCTACTATAACAGACACACCAGGTTCAGTACTGTGACCATAACCTATTATAACAGACACATCAGGTTACTGTGACCATGATCTATTATAACAGACACATCAGGTTTAGTACTGTGACCATGGCCTTTTATAACAGACATTTCAAGTTAAGCATTGTGACCATAACTATTATAACAGACACATCAGGTTTAGTACTGTGACCATGGCCTTTTATAACAGACACATCAGGTTTAATGTGACCATTACCTATTATAACAGACACATCAGGTTTAGTACTGTGACCATGGCCTTTTATAACAGACATTTCAAGTTAAGCATTGTGACCATAACTTATTATAACAGGCACATCATGTTTAGTACTGTGACCATGGGCTTTTATAACAGACACATCAGGTTTACTGTGACCAAAACCTATTATAACAGACACATCAGGTTTAGTACTGTGACCATGGCCTTTTATAACAGACATTTCAAGTTAAGCATTGTGACCTGACTTATTATAACAGGCACATCAGATTTAGTACTGTGACCATGGCCTTTTATAACAGACACATCAAGTTTAGTATATTGACCATAACCTATTATAACAGACACTGCAAGTTAAGTGCTGTGACCATAACCTATTATAACGGGCACATTAAATTTAGCACCGTGACCATAACCTATTATAACAGACACATCCGGTTTAGTACTGTGATCATAATCTATTATAACAGACGCATCACGTTTAGAACTGTGACCATGATCTATTTTAACAGACACATCAAGTTTAGTGTCTGTGACCATGACCTATTAGAACACACAAGACATATCAAGTATAGTACACTGGCCTTAACCAATTATAACAGACACCTCAAGTTTAGTGCTTTGACCATAACCTATTATTACAGACACAACCTATTATAACAGACACATCAAGTTTAGTAGTATGACCACAACCTATTATAACAGACACATCAAGTTTAGTACCGTGACCACAACCTATTATAACAGACACATCAAGTTTAGTACCGTGACCACAACCTATTATAACAGATATTTCACGTTTAGTACCATGACCACAACCTATTATAACAGACACATCAAGTTTAGTACCATGACCACAACCATTATAACAGACACATCAAGTTTAGTACCATGACCATAACCTATTCTAATAGACACATCATGTTCAGTACTATGACCATAGATAACTTTAAAAGATACATCAAGTTTAGTGCTTTGACCATGACCTATAATAATAAGAACTGTGTCCATGACCTCTACTAACAGACACTAGATGTTTTAAACAGTGATTATGACCTATAATAAGTTTATAAATGTGGCATCACACAACTCGAAACTTTGAACTAAAAAATCCTTGCCTTGACCTGAAAACATACTGCTGAATTTTTCAACTGTGACTTGACCTGGAAATATACATCTAAAATCTTTTAACTGTAAATGTGATCTTGATGGTGATCTAATAACATACATATGGAGATTTTAACTGTGACCTTGACCTGAAAAAAACCCTCTTGATTCTAATCTATCACAAAAAAACACAGCTTTTGAGCATCTACCTGTTACCTATTTCATTGTTGAAGGTATTTGTGACCATGAGCTTGAGTAACTGACACACAGAAGGTGAAGGTCATAAATGATCCTTGCATGATATAACTGCCATTCGATGTATATATAACTGCACCCTTGACCTAATAAGAGTAACTTACGTTTTTTACTCTGATCTCGACCTGAAAACATAAAAGAGCAACACTGAATTGGTAATTTACACTTTACCTTGACCTTAAATAACAAACACTGTGACCTTGACCTGGTATCTGTGAAGATGATTTAACTCTTGATACATTGACAATCCTTTGTAATACAATGAACATAAAGCAGCCATTTTGAGTTCTGATTTTTTTCTGACACTGACCTTGACCTGATAGTGCTGTATTATTACAACTGCCAGGATAAAATGAAAATCTATGCTAGCAATGATCAAATTCTGCAGATATTGATAAACTGTACAGCAAATAGTACTTCTGGACATTAGCACTTTTACCTTTAAAATTTTCTACATGAAGTGAACACTTTTGCTAGCTTTCATCTAAATTCTTAGACATAAATAAGAGGGCCATGAAGGCCCTGTATCACTCACCTGACCTATTGACCTAAAGATCATCAAGATTAACATTCTAACCAAGTTTCATTAAGATATGGTCATAAATGTGGCTTCTAAAGTGTTAAATAGCTATTCCTTTGATTTGGCCCTGTGACCTAGTTTTTGACCCCACATGACCAAGATTCAAACTTGACCTAAAGATCACCAAGATTAACATTCTGACTAAGTTTCATGAAGATACAGTCATAAATGTGGCCTCTAGAGTGTTAACAAGCTTTTCCTTTGAATGACCTAGTGACCTAGTTTTTTACCCCACCTGACCCAGATTTGAACTTGACCTATAGATAATCAAGCTTTACGTTCTGACCAAGTTTCATTAAGATATGATCATAAATGTGGCCTCTACAGTGTAAACTAGCTTTTCCTTTGATTTGACCCTGTGACCTAGTTTTTGACCCCACATGACCAAGATTCAAACTTGATCTAAAGATCATCAAGATTAACATTCTGACTAAGTTTCATGAAGATACAGTCATAAATGTGGCCTCTAGAGTGTTAACAAGCTTTTCCTTTGAAATGACCTAGTGACCTAGTTTTTGACCCCCATCTGACCCGGATTTGAACTTGACCTATAGATAATCAAGATTAACATTCTGATCATGTTTCATGAAGATATAATCATAAATGTGGCCTCTACAGTGTGAACAAGTTTTTCCTTTGATTTGACCTGGTGACCTAGTTTTTGACCACGGATGACCCAATATCAAATTCGTCCAAGACTTTATTGACGGTAACATTCTGACCAAGTTTTATTAAGACTGGGCCCAAATTGTGACCTCTAGAGTGTTAACAAGCCCTTCCTTTGATTTGACGTGGTGACCTAGTTTTTGACCCCAGATGACCCAATATCAAACTCATCCAAGATTTTATTGAGGGTAACATTCTGACCAAGTTTCATCAAGATTGGGCCAAATATGTGACCTCTAGAGTATTAACAAGCTTTTCCTTTGATTTGACCTGGTGACCTAGATTTTGACCCCAGATGACCCAATAGCGAACTCGTCCAAGATTTTATTGAGGGTAACATTCTGACCAAGTTTCATTAAGATTGGGCCAAAATTGTGACCTCTAGAAATTTAACAGTCAAATTGTCGATGCCGCCGCCGACCGACGACGGACACAGGGCGATCACAAAAGCTCACCTTGAGCTAAAAAGTAGTCAGATTATGATGTGGCAATGAAAATGATTTTTGTTTGTTTTGTTGGTTTTTTTGTTGGGGTTAAGTCTTTCACACGGACACATAGGTAATTATGGTGGCTTTCCAGCTTTTCATGGTGGAGGAAGTCAGTCCCCTGGCAGGCAGTGCCCGGGCACCTGGGTAGAACCACTGACCTTTTGTAAGCCAGCCGGATGACTTCTATAAACAATAATGCATTTAATTTAAGTATTTATAGAATTTTTTTTTAAAAAGCTGTATAAAGCTTTTCATGAAAGGATCTTTCAAACCTCATTTTTGCATTATATAAATACTAAGTTTTAATTAGCTACGTCTTCAAATAAGCTATTGAGAACTGTATCTATTCACATGATCATGTACTCTTATTTAGATTATTTCTTTAATCTAAGATTTGGTCGCCTAATTGCTATTTACTGCAACATGCACTTTAATTTATGATTCATGTGTACTTTTCATTCAATGAAACTGTCTAAAGGTGAAATACAAACATTACTTTTTTAAAATCGTTCCATCCTTTTTTCAAAGAAGAATTGTCCATCTTCAAACAATTTCTGTGCTAATTTGGATCCCGTCTTTAGACAGTAAATTATTTTAGGATAGTACAGAACAAAAAGGAATTTCATATTTTAAGACATCTAATCCTTCAAAACAATTTGATGACTGTTTATTTTTGTATTCTATGTAAATTCTTTTTATTCTGTGTAAACTATTTATGTACTATCCATATAAATTGCAGTTATGAACTAGTAGGTTTTTAAACAGCGTGATATTTGTCTTGCTATTATTTTTTTTTCTCCAAAATTTCCATGTATGTTCAAACAGGGTGTTTCCTAACATACAAAAACATTTTTAGCCCACCATCATCAGATGGTGGGCTATTCAAATCACTCTGCGTCCGTGGTCCGTCGTCCTTCCGTCCGTCCTTCCGTTAACAATTTCTCGTTATCGCATCTCCTCAGAAACTACCAGGGGGATTTTGACCAAACTTTGTCAGAATGATGTATTGGTACCCTAGTTGTGTCCCCCTGAAAATCAGACTGGTTCAACAATTTTTGAATGAGTTATGGCCCTTTGTTTATTTCTATAATTTACATAGATTTATATAGGGAAAAACTTTGAAAATCTTCTTGTCCAAACCACAGAGCCTAGGGCTTTGATATTTGGTATGAAGCATCATCTAGTGGTCCTCTACCAAGATGATTCAAATTATTTCCCTGGGGTCTAACATCGCCCCGCCCCAGGGGTCACATGGTTTATATAGACTTATATAGGGAAAAACTTTGAAAACCCTCTTGTTCAAAACCCCAGGGCGTAGGGCTTTGATATTTTGTATGTGACATCATCTAGTGGTCTTCTACTAAGATTATTCAAATTATCCCCCTAGGGTCAAATATGGCCCCGCCCTGGGGGTCACATGGTTTACATAGACTTATATAGGGAAACTCTTTGAAAATCTTCTGGTCCAAACCACAAAGCCTAGGGCTTTGGCATTTGTAATGTAGCATCATCGAGTGGTTCTCTACCAAGTTTGTTCAAATTATCCCCCTAGGGTCAAATATGGCCCCGCCCTGGGGGGGGGGGGTCACATGGTTCATATAGACTTGTATAGGGAAAAGCTTTTAAATCTTCTTGTCAATAAACTACAAACATTCAGATTTGGACCACATGTATGGTTTTGAGTGGCAAGATGAACCTTGACATGGTGACCTTGATTTTGACCTAGTGACCTACTTTCACATTTCTGTAGCTACAGCCTTCAAATTTGGACCACATGGCATAGTTTTGTGCACTGAAAAAATTACTTTATTGACCTTGACATAGTTTGACCTAGTGACCTACTTTCAATTTTTGAGGTACAGTTCAATTTCGACACAGGCCATAGTTCGTGATTCTGAAAATAAATTTGACCTTGATTTGACCTAGTGACCTACTTTACACTTTCCCAGTGACCTCAATATGGACCACTTGCATAGTTTTGGGTACCTGAAACAAACTTGCCCTTTACATTGACTGTGACCTACTTTAACCAATTTTGAAGGACAGGGCTTCAAATTAGACTCATGATGTCTGTTCAGAATTATATTTGGACTTGATTTTGCTATGTACTACTTTCACATTCTGAGCTACAGCTTAAATTTGGTCAACTTGCATAGTTGTGTACGAATGACACTTTGACCTTAAGATTGGGACCTGGTGACCTACTTTCACATATTCTTTAAACTACAGGCTTAATTTAGCCACTATGCATTTGATTTGTACCTTATAAAACTTTGACCTTGACAATTGACCTAGTGACCTATTTTTCATTATTTGAAGAGTACAGGCTTTAAATGTTTGGACCACATGCATGTATTATGATTCTGTAGTGTAATTTGACCTTTGATTTTGGTTGACCTAACTTCAATTTCTAAATACAGCCTTCAATTTGGACCATTCATGGTTTTATTAACGAAATAAACTTTGACCTTATTTGAACCTAGTGACCTACTTTAATTTCAAAACTACAGCCTTCAAACTTGTGCACATTGCATGTTTGTGTAAAAGAACTTTGTTATGAAATTGATCTATGATTCTTTCACATTATCTTCAAGTTAAGCTTCAATTTGGAACATGACATGTTTTTGTGTACTGAAATGAAATTTGTCTTGAGCTTTAGCTCATTAATTCTTGAAATTTGGAAACACTCAAATGCTGCATATTTGTTGTGCGCCAAGATCACTCGTGTTATCTCTTGTTGTAGATTTTGAAAGGAGATTTTTTTAAAATAGATATTTGAGTAACATAAAGTTGTAACCTCGTTTTTTTTTTACAATAGACAACAATATACATTTTAAGTTCACAACTGCCTTTCATGTACTCAAAAAGCATATTTTATTCAATGTCTACATAATTCTTTTTGAAAAAATGACTTTAATATTGAGCAAAAATGTTAAATGCAACGAAGCTTAAAGTCATTGTCTTTAAACCCACAGACTAAGACATCCTTAATATTTTATTAAAACAGTTCTGTTTGGTACACTCTTTTCTTGATTTTTTTAGAGTCATCTCAAATTGTGATCTGGCATGTATGTATACATCAATAAAATGCATGTAAAAGGAGATAGGTCCATCTATTCAAGAACATTTAATTCACAGTCACCATCAATGTGGGGAGACCACCTGTACAGATGAACAAGAGTTGTCTGAAGTACTGAATGATAGTAAGATAAACAAAATGCTCCATGGTGTAAGATATTTCAAAACTTCATGGCTTAAGATACATTAAATGCTCCATGGTGTAAGATACATCAAAAGCTCCATGGTTTAGGATACATCAAAAGCTCCATGGTGTATTTTAGAAGTAACAAATGCTCCATGGTATAAGATACATTAAATGCTCCATGGTATAAGATACATTAAATGCTCCATGGTGTATTTTAGAAGCAACAAATGCTCCAAGGTATAAGATACATTAAATGCTCCATGGTGTAAGATACACAAAATGCTCCATGGTGTAAGATACATCAAAAGCTTCATGGTTTAAGATACACGAAATGCTCCATGGTGTAAGATACATCAAAAGCTCCATGGTTTAGGATACATCAAAAGATCCATGGTGTAAGATACATCAAAAGCTCCATGGTGTGAGATACATTAAATGCTCCATGGTGTAAGATACACCAAAAGCTTCATGGCTTAAGATACATCAAATGCTCCATGGTGTAAGGTATATCAAAAGCTCCATGGTTTAAGATACATTAAATGCTCCATGGTGTATTTTAGAAGTAACAAATGCTCCATGGTATAAAATACATTAAATGTTTCATGGTGTAAGATATACAAAATGCTCCATGGTGTAAGATACATCAAAAGCTCCATGGTTTAAGATACATTAAATGCTCCATGGTGTAAGATACATCAAAAGCTCCATGGTGTGAGATACACCAAATGCTCCATGGTGTAAGATACACCAAATGCTCCATGGTGTAAGATACATCAAAAGGTCCATGGTTTAAGATATATAAAATGCTCCATGGTATAAGATACATTAAATGTTTCATGGTGTAAGATATACAAAATGCTCCATGGTGTAAGATACATTAAATGTTTCATGGTGTAAGATATACAAAATGCTCCATGGTGAAAGATACATCAAAAGCTCCATGGTTTAAGATACATTAAATGCTCCATGGTGTAAGATACATCAAAAGCTCCATTGTTTAAGATATATTAAATGCTCCATGGTATAAGATACATTAAATGTTTCATGGTGTAAGATATACAAAATGCTCCATGGTGTAAGATACATCAAAAGCTCCATGGTTTAAGATACATTAAATGCTCCATGGTGTAAGATACATCAAATGCTCCATGGTGTGAGATACACCAAATGCTCCATGGTGTAAGATACAGCAAATGCTCCATGGTGTAAGATACATCAAAAGGTCCATGGTTTAAGATATATAAAATGCTCCATGGTATAAGATACATTAAATGTTTCATGGTGTAAGATATAAAAATGCTCCATGGTATAAGATACATTAAATGTTTCATGGTGTAAGATAACAAAATGCTCCATGGTGAAGTAACATCAAAAGCTCCATGGTTTAATCATTAAATGCTCATGGTGTAAGATACTCAAAAGCTCCATGTGTTAAGATATATTAAATGCTCCATGGGTTAGAAAATCATAAATGCTCCATGGTTCTAAGTAAAATAAAATGCTCCATGGTGAAAGATACATCAAAAGCTCATGGTTTAACGATACATTAAATGCTCCTGGTGTATTTTTATGAGCCCACCAATCTTCATGGTATAAACAAACATTAAATGTTTATGGTGTAAGATATTCACAACTTGCCCATGGATTAAAGATCATCAAAGCTCATGGTTTAGATTACATTAAATGCTTCCTGTGTAAATACATCAAATGCTCCATGGGTTGAGATACACAATATGCTCCAGGTGTTAATGACACAAATGCTCCATGGGTAAGAATACATCAAAAGGTCCATGGTTTAAGATATATAAAATGCTCCATGTTATAATACATTAATTGTTTCATGGTGTAATATACAAAATGCTTTATGGTGTAAATACAATTTAATGTTTATGGTGTAGTATCAATCTCATGTAAAGATATCATCAAAAGCTCATGGTTAGAACATTAAATGCCATTGTGGTAAGTTACATCAATAGTCCATTGTTTAAGTATATAATTAAATGCTCATGGTATAGATACATTAAATGTTTCATGGATGTAGATATACAAAATGCTCCATGGTGTAAGATACATCAAAAGCTCCATGGTTTAAGATACATTAAATGCTCCATGGTGTAAGATACATCAAATGCTCCATGGTGTGAGATACACCAAATGCTCCATGGTGTAAGATACAGCAAATGCTCCATGGTGTAAGATACATCAAAAGGTCCATGGTTTAAGATATATTAAATGCTCCATGGTGTAAGATACATCAAATGTTCCATGGTATAAGATATATATTAAATGACCCATGGTAAAAGATACATAAAATGTTTCATGGTGTAAGATACACAAAATGCTCCATTTTGTAACATCAAAAACTCCATGGTGTATCACTCAACAAATGGTATATGGTGTAAACTAAACCAAATGCTGCATGGTGTAAACTATATCAAATGCTGCATGGTGTTAGAAACATCAAGACAAGTTTCTCTGGTTCTCCAATGTGAAAGGTGTAAAGCATCCATACATGGAACACTGTACTCCTACAGATTAAGTACTATTACTTTTGGAGAGCGAAGGATCAAACTCCACACTTGTGGTTTTTGTCTGTAGTTTATCTATGGGCCCTCCAAGTCCCCTCTTTTGATATTATTAAGAGACAAGAATCCAAGGTATAAAACTGAAATTGGAGACCTGTTTCAAACCTTGATCATCGGCACAATATCAAAATGCTCTATTCTTAACTATCATTTTGTGTATTATATTCAGGAACTAGCTTCCTTTAACTACTACGACTGTGTGGTGTCCAAAGTTGAGTTTGTAGAAGTAGAAAATATAGTTGCAAAGACGTCTGTTAAAATGCAAAAATATAGGCAAAAACTATGCAGAAGTAAACTGATATAGTGGGCCCAGACTTAAATGAATAATGTATAAAAACAACGAATTTATGAAAACGTTGTTTGATCTCAACATAAAACCACTCATTCATTCATTCATTCATAGCTTAATGCATTTGTTTACTCTTAAATAACTTCCTTGAAACAAATTAATGGTAGACAATTAACAACCTTTTTTGGCAATTAATGGTAATTGTTTATACAGTATTACAAATAATGAGGGAGGAAATATGACCATCAATTGTTCAGCTGGAATGTTGTATACCAGGATGGGTGAATTCATCACACATAATTGTGTGATAATGATGATGTTAACTTATAAGGATAGTTTTCTTGAAAGCACCTGCCTGAACTCAAACTGTCATCTCCTTACTAGGTCCAACACACCTAAATATTACTCCATATGTCTGATTCTTCTGTTTGTTTGTTTGCTTAACACCATTTTTCGACAGTATTTCAGTTATGTAACAGCGGGCAGTTAACCTGACCAGTGTTCCTGGATTCTGTACCAGTACAAACCTGTTCTCCGCAAGTAAATGCCAACTTCCCCACATGAATCAGAGGTGGAGGACGAATGATTTCAGACACAATGTCTTTTATCGAATCGTCACAGAGAACATACGCCCTGACCGGGGATCGAACTCACGACCCTGCGATCCATAGATTCTTCTACATAAAATAAAAAATAAGCCTAGACCACCTTCAAAGTATAAATTCTTCCTTCATTTTGAATACTTATCCTATAACTGGCATAAAGTGAAGGGTAATGTATCATCTAAGAGAGATTTTTCCTGCCACATTGGCTTACTGCAAAATCACATGAAAAATCACACTGCTGTGACCTGGTATTGCTACTTACACTAAAACTTTTTCTTCACCAAACACAGAGAGACTTTTCTCTTATTTTAATATCAAAATGACACAAATACATTTGCAATGAAATTAATTCATGATCCTACAATAGACAAGTTTCACGAACATAAATTGAAATGATAGGTAAGGACACACTTCAGTGTTTTAGGGGCTCCTTTTCTACAGAGCCATGGGCTAAATACTTATTTCTTCTAACAAAAAGGATAGTAAATTGGTTTGATATGGATCACTCTGCAACAAGTACAAGTTTGTTTTGGGTTTAACGCAGTTTTTCAACAGTATTTCAGTCATGTAACGGCGGGCAGTAAACCTAACCAGTGTTCCTGGGCTCTGTACCAGTACAAACCTGTTCTCTGCAAGTAACTGCCAACTTCCCCACATGAATTACAAATGATTTTAGACACAATGTCTTTTATCAAATCGTCACAGAGAATATACACCCTGCCCGAGGATCGAACTCGCGACCCCGCAATCCGTAGACCAACGCTCTGGACCCTTCTGAGCTAAGCGGGCGGGCTAACAAGTACAAGATCTTGTTTTGTCCTGGTGTAATATATCAAGTCACTGATTTAGATGAAACTGATTAATGTTATAATAGTTCCTTAATAGACAAAAATTATCTATTTCTCCATAAAACCCATTAAAGACGCAATTTTAATCAGAAATCAACAATAATTAACTCGGAACCATTGAACATAAAAACCACATTAACCACATAATAATGATGATATACTTTTCCTTTTAAAGTTTAAAACGTAATTAATCAAAGTCAACAAGATTTTTTTTACTTATTTTCCATTAGTTGATACTGTACCAGTTTATGTTAATTCTTGATGTGCTTTCAATGTTCAATTAACACTTAATAGGCTGTCAAACCATTAAAACATGTGCTGTATGTACCCAACCACCAAATGGTACCCAAATAACACAAAACGTCAACCAAGTGTCTTTGACACTACTTGTATACAGTACTTGGACTATTATAGTCTGTAAAATTCAACTAAATTGACAACTTCAGAAAGTGATGAAATGAAGACCAAAGATTAAATGGTAATTTATATGAATGAGAATAAAATTAATGAAGAGTCTTTTTAATACCATCGGGTTTAGCATTGGAATTATATAACTGGGGATAATTAGGCTGATAGTGTTCCTTGGCTTCTTAATATTTAGTTCTTTTCACTATATCAACAACAACATCTACACTCCTCAACAACAACTTCTACACCCCTCAACAACAACTTCTTCCTCCTTCACCAACAACTTCTACATCCCTCACCAACAACTTCTACACCCCTCACCAACAACTTCTACATCCCTCAACAACAACTTCTACATCCCTCCCCAACAACTTCTACATCCCTCCCCAACAACTTCTACACCCCTCAACAAAAACATCTACATCCCTCACCAACAACTTCTACATCACTCAACATCAACTTCTACATCTAAAAACAACTTTTACACCCACAACACCAACTTTTACTCACAAGGTTGAAGGTAAGTGCTGTTCTCCTGGTTGAGGGCAAATGTGCTGTTCTTATGTCATGGAAGATGCTATCATGGTTAAAGACCAGAATTACACTCATGGTTAAAACTCATGTTTAAAGACCAGTGTTGCTCTTATGACTGAAGGCCAATGATGCTCTTGTGGTTGAAAGCAAGTGTAATTATCTCTAGTTTTGTTCTCATAGTTAAATTCATGGTGAGAGGCCAGTGTTGTTCTTGTGACTGAAAATTAATTGCAAGTAGTTCTTGCAGATGAAGGCCAGTGTTGACCTCAAGGTTAAGATTGTTCTCATTGTTGAAGGCCAGTGTTGACCTCACGGTTAAGATTGTTCTCATTGTTGGAGGCCAGTGTTGACCTCACGGTTAAGATTGTTCTCATTGTTGAAGGCCAGTGTTGACCTCACGGTTAAGATTGTTCTCATTGTTGAAGGCCAGTGTTGACCTCACGGTTAAGATTGTTCTCATTGTTGAAGGCCAGTGCTGACCTCACGGTTAAGATTGTTCTCATTGTTGAAGGCCAGTGTTGACTTCAAGGTTAAAAGTGTTGTTCTCATTGTTGAAGGCCAGTATTGACCTCACAATTAAGATTGTTCTCATTGTTGAAGGCCAGTGTTGACCTCACGGATAAGATTGTTCTCATTGTTGAAGGCCAGTGTTAAACCTCATGGTTAAGATTGTTCTCATTGTTGAAGGCCAGTGTTGACCTCACGATTAAGATTGTTCTCATTGCTGAAGGCCAGTGTTGACCTCACGGTTAAGATTGTTCTCATTGCTGAAGGCCAGTGTTGACCTCACGGTTAAGATTGTTCTCATTGATGAAGGCCAGTGTTGACCTCACGGTTAAGATTGTTCTCATTGTTGAAGGCCAGTGTTGACCTCACGGTTAAGATTGTTCTCATTGTTGAAGGCCAGTGTTGAACTCACGGTTAAGATTGTTCTCATTGTTGAAGGCCAGTGTTGACCTCACGGTTAAGATTGTTCTCATTGTTGAAGGCCAGTGTTGACCTCACGGTTAAGATTGTTCTCATTGTTGAAGGCCAGTGTTGACCTCACAGTTAAGATTGTTCTCATTGTTGAAGGCCAGTGTTAAACCTCTCGGTTAAGATTGTTCTCATTGTTGAAGGCCAGTGTTGACCTCACGATTAAGATTGTTCTCATTGCTGAAGGCCAGTGTTGACCTCACGGTTAAGACTGTTATTGTTGAAGGCCAGTGTTGACCTCACGGTTAAGAGTGTTGTTCTCATTGTTGAAGGCCAGTGTTGACTTCACGGTTAAGATTGTTCTCATTGTTGAAGGCCAGTGTTGACCTCACGGTTAAGATTGTTTTCATTGTTGAAGGCCAGTGTTGACCTCATGGTTAAGAGTGTTGTTTTCAGTGTTGAAGGCCTGAGTTGACCTCACGGATAAGATTGTTCTCATTGTTGAAGGCCAGTGTTGACCTCACAGTTAAGATTGTTCTCATAGTTGAAGGCCAGTGCTGACCTCACGATTAAGATTGTTCTCATTGTTGAAGGCCAGTGTTGACCTAACGGTTAAGATTGTTCTCACTGTTGAAGGCAAGTGTTGACCTCACGGTTAAGAGTGTTGTTCTCATTGTTCAAGGCCAGTGTTATTCTTACTGCCAGCTAAAATGGTTCTCAATCATTGTGGTAAGCCAGTGTTGTTCTCATACCAACCCAGAGTTGTGAAAATTATTTCATCAGAGGCTATCCAAGATATTAGTTGAATATTATATAAATTATTGGTATTAGTGGGGGGACTAGCAGCAATTTTTATGTATCATGTGACTGAACCATTCCACAAAAATGAATGTGTTTGAAAATAATATCTACACGTTTTTTAATCATTAAAATCTTGAATCAACAGATTAACGTTCTCATAAAACATTAATTCACAGTCTCGCCAACCTGACACCTGCAAATATCACCACTCCCTCCCCCTCTCTCCCTCAACACAAACTACCCTACAATAACTAAACATGGTCTAAGGGAAGCAACTCTTCAAATATGTGAAATGCAATTAATATGACATGAAGCTACTGATTGAAAGCTTTGATACCATTTAACCTAAAATAAATATATCCATTCATTGCTTTTAAAATGAAATAATATTTACAAATTATGAAATATGAACAAAAGTGGGACAAAAAATTAATGCGAATTTGACAAATTTAGAAGGTTTTTTCATACAAAAAGTTGACAAAAAAAGCTTTTAAATGCAGTAAAATTTTGATTGGTAAATTGATCTGTTTGTAACTGGAAAGAAGATCTTAACGTGCAAACCGCAAGCACCCATAATGCATCTTGATTACATGTCATTGAAGTGTTAGGTTGATCAGGTAATGAGTGTATTTAGAACTAACTGTATTAAACTGACAAACATATCACCATAAAATAAATAGGATCAACTGAAACATTCAAAATATAAAATAAATTAAAAAAAAAATTTGATTTAATGTCTGAATCAAATTTCTTTTCATACTTGAAATAACGTTAAACAAAATACGCCATTTTATAGATTCACTGCGCCCCAGAAATGCACTTGCACATAGTTCAATGAACTTCAGAAAATTGTTCTTGTGAAAAAGAACTGGAGAATGCAAGAAACATCACATCTCTAATTATGCATCAAAAAAATTCTTCAGTAGTCCCTTTTAGAGAGGATTAGGTTAATTCATTATGTAGTACTAAATGGATACTGTTGGGTATGAATTAAGATGCTGCTTGAGGAAGTTGGTACATGGAAAATCTACAATTCAAATGTCCCATCCTCATATTTCATGCCTTATGGGTATTTCCGATATCTTTTTGGTCAGTCTATTTTTCGAGGAGCAATTCTAATGGGCTACATATTCATTTATAAAAACTTCATGGGAAATATTTCACGACACCAAAATGATTATAGCCTAAATTTCCATAAATCAGATAACAAGCTATTTCTGATTTCAAAATGTCCGTTCAAATGAATACGGCCATTTATGAATGACCAAAAGGGTTGTGTGCACTCTGACCCAGCCGCCCATTTCGCCTTTTTTCTTTGTTGTACAGAAAGATTATATCGCACATCATTAATATCATAAATAATGCGATTATTGTCATTGTGGACATTTTAAGATGTCGCTATATGTACTTATATAGATAATATCTTAAAAAGCCATCAAAATCCATACTTAAGAAAAGGATTATTTGTTCGAAACGTGGAATACGGTGACAGTAGCAATAATGCTACTGTACTGACGAAGATTCATGTGGTATCGTCATGAACGCATAAAAAATAGCAAAAGCTGACATTCAATGTGATGCCAATAGCTAAAAATAGCGCAAATTTGTCTCTGATATCACTAAATTGTTGTTAACGACATAACAGAATGAATAAAAGTAAAATGGGATCTCAGGTTACCTATTCCTGAATTACTGACACAGAATACTTATGCAAATTTTTTTTTCTAAATTGTACTGGATTTACATATATTTATTTAAATGGCCCCAATGGGTATTCATTATATCTATGATACACTCAAAACTCTCTTTAAATATAGATTGATCAAGATAATTCAAATAATATCACGCTTACTAAAAGTACTTGCATTTAAGATTTTGGCAGAAAGAAAAGATGAACATCTTAAATCAAAATTACTTCTTTTTCACTTTTATATAAAATTTATATACAGAATACATTGCATTCACTCGAAGCACTAAAAAACTATTAATATAAAATAGAACTTATTGAACAAAAAAAAATCCCCAAAAATGACAGCACAAGTTACTTAATCAATTATATCTAATGTTGTATTATATGCAGAAACCACTTTGAAATGAGTGCAGTTTTGATCACGCTGTCAGTTATGCACTTTTACGATATTATCTTAAAATGCCAGCGACTTAAAATGGTTTCCTAATCATTCAATGAACAGGATTTTTAAGTATACCAATACTGATAAACATCACAGTTTTATGTACTCCCTCACTCCAAATTTGTGAATCTGAAGTGATTTTAATCATGTTGGACTTGAACCCTATCTTTTTTCTCACCAACAATAGAATTACAGGCAAACACATCAATTTATATTAATAAGCAATATTTCACTGACTACCGGTATATAAGAACTTGTCAATTTATCAACAAATGAAAATGAAAAAAGCTACTTATTACCTACAAGGATATCAGTTGCAAAAAAAAGAGATTACAGAAATTCATTAAAACATTCATATTTTTTTTTATATAAATTACACGTTTCAACTGTGACCTTACAATTCACGAATACATGTTTATCGTCTTTATCAGCGTCAAGATCTATGACAATACCCATAAAGGCATACTATTGAACTATCAAATGAAATTCATACTTTTACTGTACCAATTTCCAATCATTTAAAGATCGATAAAAGCGTTTGTGGCGAAGACGTTTGTCTCCATTCTTTTGAACTAATTACAGTAATTACGTCCTCCAGTCTTAGGGTGGGTATACTCATCCAAGTTAAACCATCAAGAATATCAATAATAAACGGGACTTTTCCCTAAGAACTAGACAGTCGTATTCGAAATAAGGGTTTCAGTTTAGTAACTCGTTTATGCATTTGAAATCTTTCACCCTGGAAAATGAAATGATCATGAAAACAAAAGCATATAATTCAGTTAACACAATCCTGTCATCTGACATTTTCTCAATGAACGATGGATGACTTTTCTTAATTAATTTTTCAGCCGATCGAATTTCAAATAATTTTACCTCTGGACATCAATTCATTTCCTTTCAAGGATTTTACGCTTTCTATGGGTTTTCTCAATGACCTTGATTCAATTTACAGATAATGGCGCTCTGCCCTCTATGACCTATGCGCAGCAGACGCCGCTACTGGATGCGTTGACCATGACCGCAATGAACGAAATAATCACAGTATAAACATCAAGTGACCAAATGGTTGACGATCACCCTGAAGTATTTGTTTATACACATTCTGATGATGACGGGGATGTCCGGATACAAAATACCTGAAAATAAGAGTTTGAAAATAATTAATGTAATTTACATTAAAACTGACAGGTAAACAACGTAATTTGAATTCACAATAGGCTGTTATTGAATCGTTATTCCTGCACAAAAAACGGACACAAATTGGCATTGATCTATCCTTGAACATGAAAATACAAGAGATAAACACATTTTCAAATCATTACATTTATTTTTTTTCCCCATTGAAATCTTATTCAACATTATGTTTTTCAACCCATTTCAAAGAGTACAAGTAAAGTTTAATTTCACAGGTGACATTGCCAAAGACATTATAATTGTTATTTACAAATTTCTTAAACATGTTGGGCCACATACAATGTCTCTACTGAACAAATTAAGAGCCAACTGCAATTTCGAACAACAAAATGAAAGGTTAATATTATTTTGTAGATTAAAGCTGAACCAAAATTGCTACTTTACACAAGCCCCGTGAGATTATTAAGTCCCTCTAATCAAGAAAATGACTCTTTTTAATCTGTATAATCAATATTAATAAGGATCATAATTTGTACAGACAATACTGCAATCCAAGATTTGAAAACAATTATAATGAGATTTTAAGGCAGTTCAACATTTCAAAGAGTACTTTCATTGTGTCATTCACGCAACCTGTCACTTTTCCCTTATAATTCGAGTTATCGGTAGTTCTAAATGTCGAACAAAATAGATTATACAATGATTCTGCTCGTACCTGTAGATAATGAACAAAATAAATTGTAGAGGGATTTTGCTCGGGACTTAAAATGGGTTCGAGTGAAAGGTGGTCATCGAATCAAATTATCCGAGTTCGAGAGAACAAAGTTTGACGTACGCGGCTCTGAGACCGATATTTCTTTCTTTGTTTTGGGTTTAGCACTGTTTTCAAACAGTATTTCTGTTATATAATGACGGGCAGTTAACCTTACCTGTGTTCCTGGCTTCAGTACCATTACTAACCTCTTTTCTGCAAGTAACTGCCAAAATCCACATGACTAGCAGTTAGAGGCAGACACAATGTCTTTTTCAAACTGTCACGGAGAATATATAGTCCTACCTGGGAATCAAACTCACACCCCCCACCCCTGATCCACAGATCTGCGCTCTCCCTACTAGCTGGTGGGCTTTGACCTATATTTCACTCCGTTTTGAGTTGGAAGCTGACTGACATAGCAAATGGTGTATTTTATTAAATAAAGTTCGTACAGCTTGACACAAATACACACAACAAGCGTATATTTTCAAGACAGTACCTACTTTTTTCAAAACAGGTACGAAGTTAAAAAGCTTTGAAATGCAGGCAAATGTCCATAATTATATTTCTCAAAAATAGATATATCTACAACATTTTAACCCAGATGTGTATAGTTATGAGTATTAATATTTTTGTATTAAAGAAAATTTTATGATCAAGGAAATTGTAAGCTGATCTTCTTCAATGGACATGTAGAGCAGAAACATCAAAGGGACATAATAATTATATCGAATAGTTAAATTCTCTTTGGGTGTATTTCATTTAACATTCAACAGTGATCCGGATTGCTATAAACAATGATCCATTATACTGTTCGCTAAAAATTTAGAACATCTTGAACGGTCTGATAACCTTCAAATACGTTCTGTAACAGAATGCAAATATTTAAGAGCTGACCGGGACTCGATCCCAGGACCTCTCACACACAAGGCAGACACTCTACCACTTTGCTATAACAGCAGTATCTATAGCTAGGTAGTGTAAGTGCACCTTTATTCTCTACCCGACTACCTATGTGAACTGTTACAATTTTGTGACAATAACGTGTTCGGAATACTCCGGATTATCGTATTCACTTTCCTAGCTAACGGCAATTTTCATGTAAAGAAAAAATATAATCTGATTTTGCCAACATTTTTAATCTGTTAAAACTGCCCAAATTTCTCGGACATGTTTTTTAGAGTATGAACTTACTAACTGGTAGTACCAGAGAAATATAACTTACACAGATTCTTTTATATTTGCCCCTTTAGGAGCAGGTGACCAGCAAAAACAGTGAGCTGCAACAACTTTACAACTTTCAAGAGGATTTCAATTGATAGGAAATTACATTTACAAACTACATACCTTTCTGTAATTAGTATTCACTGTCAGTCAGTATAATGACAGAGATTGCCTGTCATTCATTCTTTCAATGATTCACAGATGCAGAGTTCATTGTTTACATTTTTACTCGTTATCGGTGCAACTGTTAAAACCACTTTATTTACAAAAATCAAAGTACATGAAGAACTCTTGTACGGTCTCTATATATATTTGTATGTAATAGGTTCTTACTGTACCTTAATGAACTAAAAATGTCTATTATTATTGTCTGGTGGTGAAACAAGTAAACACAGGTCTATTAAATATTTGACTCTTCAACTTCAGTTAGTGCAAATCAGCATGAAATTGCACTACTTGTCTCTATTTGAAAACACCAGCCTAAGATGCACTTTATACCATCTTTGTACCGGTCTGTCACAATGTGGTACATCATTTATACAATTAATTCAAAACAGTCTCCAATATGCCTAAAGTACATATAAACTAGAAGATGCGCATGTAGTAGTAATAGGCAGAAGTCAATAGGGGACAAAAGTCCATGAGACACCGATGTTTGGCTGTAATAGGGATCATCTACTCGGCATGTCCAATCATCTAAGAAATTTCAACATTCTGGGCCTAGTGGTTCTCAAGTTATGGACTGGAAATGGTTTTCCATATTCTGGCCCCTGTGACCTTGACCTTTGATCGAGTGACCACAAAATCAATAGGGGTCATTTACTTTGCATGTCCAATCATCCTATGAAGTTTCAACATTTTGGGCCAAGTGGTTCTCAAGTTATTGATCGGAAAGATTTTTCCATATTCAGGACCCTGTGACTTTGACCTTTGCTCAAATGACCTGAAAATCAATAGGGGTCATCCACTCTGTAAGTCCTATCATTCTATGAAGTTTGAAGGTTCTTGGTCAAATGGTTCAAGTTATTGATCAGAAATGGTTTTCAAACTTCTGGCCCCTGTGACCTTGAACTTTGATCAAGTGACCCAAAAATCAATAGGGGTCATGTACTCAACATTTCCAATCCTCTGATGAAGTTTCAACATTTGGGGTCAAGTGGTTCTCATGTTATTGATCAGAAACAGTTTCCATGTTTAGGCCCCTGTGACCTTGACCTTTGATGGAGTAACCCCAAAAATAACAGGGGTCATCTACTTTGTAAGCGCTATCATCCAATGAAGTTTGAAGGTTCTAGGTAAAATGGTTCTCCAGTTATTGATTGAAAATGAAGTGTGACAGGAAGATGGCCCCTGAGATCCTGACATTTGATGGTGTGACCCCAAAAACAATAGGGGTCATTTACTCTGTCCTATTATCCTATGAAGTTTCAACATTTTGAGTCAAGTGGTTCTTAAGGTATTGATCAGAAATGGTTTTCCATTTTCAGGCCCCTGTGACTTTTACCTTCAATAGTGACCACAAAATCAACAGGAGTCATCTACTCTGCAAATCCAATCATCCTATGAAGTTTCAACAGTCTGTGTCAAGTGGTTCTCAAGTTATTGATTGGAAATGGTTTTCCATGTTCAGGCCACTATGACCTTGACGTTTAACAGAGTGACTCCAGAATCAATAGGGGTCATCTACTCTGCATGTCCAATTTAACATTCTGGAAGTGGTTCTCAAGTTATAGATTGGAAATGTGTGCGTGCGTGCGTGTTCGGGTTTAACGTCTTTCTCAACAATTTTTCAGTCATATGAACGATGGTGTCTACTTGTAGCAGTGAGCACAATGCCCAAACCATACCCCACCCTGTCACATTATACTGACACCGGGCTGACCAGTCCTAGTACTATCCTTTTAATGCTGAGCACCAAGCGAGGAAGCTACTAGTACCATTTTTTACGTCTTTGGTATGACGAGGCCAGGGATCGAACCCACGACCACCCGCACTCAAAGCGGATGCTCTACCACAAGGCTACCGAGGCAGTGATGTTTTCCACATTCAGGCCCCTGTGACCTTGACCTTTGATGGAGTGAACCAAAAAACAATAGGGGCCATCTACTCCACAAGCGCTACCACCCTATAAAGTTTGAAGGTTTTAGGCTAAATGGTTCTTCAGTTATTGATCGGAAAAGAAGTGTGACAGTTATATCATTAATGACATGAGGACATTAACCTTTAGCCTGCTGACGGCAAGTGATTCTACCTTTGCGACCAGTGCAGACCATGGCCAGTCATAGTCTGCATTGTTAGCAATTCAGTAAGTACATTTTCAGTGAACACCCCTTCGAATGATAAATGATTTTGCCCAAATTGATTGATGGACCAGTCCATTTTAGAAATTTTGCTGGTTAAAGGTTAAGAATGAAAGTGGAAAAGTCAACAGCATTTCAAATAAGGAAGCACACCAATGAAATGTGGCAATATTTGTAAACTAGGTCAAATATGGCAACTTTGAATAATTCAAGGGCCATAACTTTATTATTTTTTGTTAAAATCACCCATAGAAATCTTTAAGTTACTTACATAATTATATTTCATATACAACTCAATCTCCACTTTCCTGATGACTGCTCAAAATATGAAGCTTTTTAAGTGTTAGCTTTGTATGATGAAATAGGGCAATTTCAAGTAAAGCCAAGGCTGTAACGCTAGAGTTATTAGACAGAAATCTTTCCTGTTCATGGTCTTGTACTTTCTGTGCAACTCATGAATATTTATCAAGAAATGAGATATCTAAAATGTGCAAAATACAGCAATTTTGACCAATTCAGGGGCCATAACTCAACTGCTACTTGAAAACACTTTCCAGTTAATATCGAACTTCAATGAGACTTTGTGGCCAATATACACTATGTGAGTTTCACTAAAACTGCCTAAATGTAGTTTCTATTGGCTAAACAAGAACAAAAACAAAAGGGCCATGATGGCCCTATATCGCTCACCTGTTATCATTGCACTTGAGGGCAAGAAGGTCCTCAGAAAAAATATCTAAGTCCAAAGGACAGTAACAACAAAGGGAAGAAATTTAACCAAAATGAAAAAAAAAATTCTTACAAGGTACAGATATGTCAAAATACACCTAAAAATTGGAGGTACCATCCATATTGTACTACTTAAAAGTGGTCTCGGTTTTTTCCTACGGCCAATAATAAAAAAGTTACTAAAAATAAGCTATTTATAGTAACGTAAAAGGGAAGTAATTAAAAAAAATTTTTATTGTAAGTGAACAAAAGAAGGATCTGCCAAATAAATCTGTTGACATAAATGAAATTTCAGATCAGTATCTTTATTAGTAATGGAGATGTACCCATTTTAATTTGAAATAAAGGGAGGTAATTTGACATAAAATCAGTCCGTAGTTATCTACCCTGATTGGCTCAGTCCAATTAATGACAATAATGAAATTTCAAATAAGTCCTATAAGTACTTACTGATATAAATCCATTTTGATTACAATCAGGGGAGATAATCAGATATAAAATAACTCTGGAACCTACGACTGGATCTGATTTGTCATGGAATCCAAGATTTATTGTTGTTGAAGATATTTTGGAAGTTTGTATCAAATAAAACCATAAATGAAGTCTCTATATGGCTGCAAAAGCCAAAATAGCCAATTTTGGACCTTTAAGGGGCCATAACTCTGGAACCCATGACGGAATCTGGCCAGTTCAAGAAAGGAACCAAGATCTTGTGGTGATACAAGTTGTGTGCAAGTTTGGTTAAAATCAAATCATAAATGAAGCTGCTATTGTGCAGACAAGGTCAAAGTAGCTAATTCTGGCCCTTTCAGGAGCAATAACTCTGGAACCCATTATGGGATCTGGCCGATTAAAAAAAAGAACCAAGATCTTATGGTGACACAAGTTTTGTGCAAGTTTGATTAAATTCAAATAAAAAGTGAAGCTGCTATTGTGCAGACAAAGTCAAAATAGCTAATTCTGGCCCTTTCAGGGGCCATCACTCTGGAACCCATAAAGGAATCTCGCCAGTTCAAGAAAGGAATCATGATGTTATGGTGATACAAGTTGTGGGCAAGCTTGGTTAAAATAAAATCATAAATGAAGCTGCTATTGTGCAGACAAGGTCAAAATAACCAATTTTGCCCTTCCAGGGGCAATAACTCTGGAACCCATAATGGAATCCGGCCAGTTCAAGAAAGGAACCAAGATCTTATGGTGATACAAGTTGTGTGCCAGTTTGGTAAAAATCAAATCATAAATAAAGCTGCTATTGTGCAGACAAGGTCAAAATAGCTAATTTTGGCCCTTTCAGGGGCCATAACTCTGGAACCCATAATGGGATCTGGCTGGTTCAAGAAAGGAACCAAGATCTTATGGTGACACAAGTTTTGTGTAAGTTTGATTCAATTCAAATCATAAATGAAGCTGCTATTGTGCAGACAAGGTCAAAATAGCTAATTTTGGCCCTTTCAGGGGCCATAACTCTGGAACCCATAATGGGATCTAGCCAGTTCAAGAAAGGAACCGAGATTGTATGGTGATACAAGTTGTGTGCAAGTTTGGTTAAAATAAAATCATAAATGAAACCACTACCGTGCAGACACGAAATTGTTGACGCACGGACGGACGGACGGACGCACGCACGGACGAAGGGTGATCACCAAAGGTCACCTTGTCACTATGTGACAGGTGAGCTAACTAGGGGATCAAAATAACTTTCCCTTTACCACTTCCTGCATAGGTATACTGAAAGTGTTCGTAAGTTACTGAGAAATGACCTTCAGAGATGATGAGGCAATGAAGTTTGAAATATAATTTTTGATTTGGTTTCAAATTATGCAAGTGTTTTAACTAAACAGACTTCCTGCGTATCTAGTTAAAAATACAATCATGACAAGTAGCTGATAATATATGAAAGCGGTAAATCATAATATAATGTATCGAAAATTAACCACAATATATTTAAAACAGGTGACAAGATGTCATATTTCAGCGAGTGCAACACTGCTGTAGATTTAAAGACCTACTGGTACGTGTACACCTCTTCGATTGAAAGAAAACTTGTTATTTTGCACGCCAAATAGTCTTGAGCAAAGACCGCCAAAGAAATTCTCCTAAAACTTTTCACAGCATTATAATTATCGAGTCAAAACGCTCATGTTCAAAAGTTCGAAATAAAAGAGAGATCCAGCTAAAGTATCTATTCACTATTCATGAGCATTCTAATAGGCGAAATAAAACTTCATAATTTGGAAGCTTCGTGCAATTTTCTCAAAGGCAAATGCACTCGAATCTCACTGAAATTAAAACCCTGTCCGACAAATGAAACAGTGTCTTCAAAGACTAACAAATACAAACAGAACATGCAAGCCTCTAAACCCTAATTTGCAACACTAATAAAAGTTCAATGAATATAAACATATTCGTACATTGAAAAGACGATTTATTCAATTTATTCGGACTATGGTTTTATTGTAAACGGAGCTGTAATCATGTTTCATGGTGTAACTCCTATCCACAATACTTGAACCCAAGGCACTCGCCAACCACACTGGCAAATGAATGATTTCATATTTAGATTATTTTAAAGATAAGCTTAACCTACAGTTAATAACGTAAACTTACAACTGGTCCAGATAAACAGTTCTTTTATCTCCAGTAGCCAGTAATGATTATACCTTCGGGACAATCAGATTCATGGCACCAAGTTGATGGGCCGTGGACAGCATACTGTAATGAAAATTCATTTTCTTCTATCTCAACATTTCAATTGTTATCTTCTCCTCCACCTTTAATCTGCTTTTCTGATTTTTAATGTAAATCATACACAACAAATAGCATTTAATTTACACTCTTGGGTTCAAAGTGTAGTTCTGGTAGATATGAAATTTGACCTTTATTTGAATGCACGCGGTATTTCTACAGTTTAGTACTTTGTACTTAGTACAAATATATCTATCACACACTAAATATTATCATACATTAACAAAAAATACGCGGTACACATAAACCAACAGTCTTGCACCTAAAACATGATCTTCCTTACTCATATTCTACATAATTGTCACCCATTCGCTTGCATCTAAAATCTCAAACCTTTATCTGTAACAGGTATAAATCAAGTTACAGACTGGTATAAAACTAACCTTGGTTTGTCACTGTGACACACAGAATCTTCGTAGAGTCTGTAGAGATGTAAGCGGAAATAAAATTCAACTACTCCTACTGAAAATACAACAACAGCTGCTATATGTAAAGCGCCTTTGAACATGTTTACCATGAAAAGGGCGCTATATAAATCTGGTATAATAATAATAATAATAAGAGGACCAAATGGTCCTAGGTCACTCACCTGAGGAATATCTGATCAAGTGACCTAGTTTTTGACCCCAGATGACCTATATTCAAACTTGACCTAGGTTTCATCAAGACAATCTGATCAAATTTCATGAATATCTGGTGTAAAAAATGCAGCCTCTATTGCATACACAAGGTTTTTCTTTGATTAGACCTGACCTTCTTTTTGACTCCACGTGACCCATAATGAAACTTTACATAGACTTCATTGTAGCAATTATCCTGATCAAATTTCATGAAGATCCAGTGTAAAATGCAGCCCCTGCTGCATACACAAGGTCTTTCTTTGACCTACTTTTTGAACCCAGGTAACCAATATTCCAATTTGACCTAGATTTTACCATGGCAATCATTCTGATCAAATTTCATATAGATCAAGTAAAAGGTGCAGCCTCTATTGCATACACAACCTAAGTGTGAACAGATGATGACGACGGTAACTTCAGACAGGACCTTACAATGATGCTGATCCATCTTGTGATTCATGAGAAGTTGTTTAAAGGTTTTTCTATTTTTAGCTCCAGTGGCCCCTAAAAGGAGCCATTTGAACCTGATTGAGAGAGGATTTTATCATGATGCTACAGACCAAGTTTGATGAGGTCTATCATGTGGTTCATGAGAGGAAGTCATTTGAAGATATTTCTATTTTTAGTTCTAGTGGCCCCTAGAAGGGGCCAAGTGCTCCCATTTGAATAAATCTGAGAGAGGACCTGAAACTGATGCTACAGACCAAGTCGCATAAAGGGCCACCCAGCAGTTCATGAGAAGAAGTTGTTTTAAGCTGGTTTTTTAAATTTATTTTTAGCTCTAGTGGACCCTAAAAGGGGCAAAGTACCCCCATTGAATAAATTTGAGGGAGGACCTTACAATGATGCTACAGACCAAGTTTGATGAAGCTCCATCATGTGGTTCATGAAAAGAAGTTGTTTAAACATTTTTCCTATTTTAAGCTCTATAGATGCCTAAAAGAGGACAAGTGCCCCCATTTGGACAAATTTCAGAGGGTATCTTACAATGATGCTTCAGACCAAGTTAAATAAAGATCCATCAAGCAGTTCATGAGAAGAAGCTGTTAAAAGGTATTTCTATTTTAAGCTCTTGCGGCTGAAACAAGTGACCTAATGCACCCATTTGGACAAAACTAAAAAGAGGACTTCAAAATGATGCTACAGACCAAGTTTGATGAAGATCCATCAACTTATAGTTCATGAGAAAAAGTTGTTTAAAGGTTTTTAGCTCTAGTGGCCCTAAAATGAACCAAGTGCCCCCATTTGAGCAAACTTAAGAGGACAGGTTGCCAGGATGCAACAGACAAGTTTGATGTACTTCTGACCAGTAGTTTCAGAGTAATGTTAAAGTAAATTGTTGACAACGAATGATGGACACCAGATACCAGACCATTCGCTTATAGGTATAGCTTACCCTGAAAAACAAAACAAAAACAAAACAAGAGCTGTCACAGGAGACAGCGCGCTCGACTATTTCGATGCTGGATAGTGAAACTGGGCACATCTGAGGAAACTAGAGCTGTCACTGGAGTGTTTAATTATCCAATTGTGGATGAAGATATTGCACAATAGCCTGAGTCTATGTCAAAAATATCAACTTAAAGTAATATGAGAGGTAAAGATAAAATGTATCAAAACACTATATAAGTATAACCTAAGCAAAAAGGGGCATAATTCATTAAATATTGGTACCAGAGTTATGCAGCTTGTGTCATATAGTGTGGGTGATGATGTTGAACAACTATTTTAAGTTTGAATCAAATCCATTCAGTAATAACAGAGACAGAGTGAAAGTGCATCAAAACTTTAACCTAAAATTCTAAGTAAAAAGGGGGAATAATTAATGAAAAATTGGTGCCAGAGTTATGCACCTTGCGTCATATGGTGTGGGTGATGATGTTGAACAACTATTTTAAGTTTGAATCAAATCCATTCAGTAATAACAGAGACAGAGTGAAAGTGCATCAAAACTTTAATCCAAAATTCTAAGTAAAAAGGGGAAATAATTCATGAAAAATTGGTCCCAGAGTTATGCACCTTGTGTCACATGATAAGGGTAATGATGTTGAACAATTGTTTAAGTTTGAATCAGATCCATTCAGTAATAACAGAGATAGAGTGAAAGTGCATAAAACTTTAACCTGAAATTCTAAGTAAAAAGGGGAATAATTCATGAAAAATTGTGCCAGTTACGCATCTTGTGTCATATGATGTGGGTGATGATGCTGAACAACTATTTCAAGTTTGAATCAAATCCATTCAGTAAAAACAGAGGTAGAGTGAAAGTGCACCAAAACTTTAACCTGAAATTCTAAGTAAAAAGGGGGAATAATTCATGAAAAAATGGCACCAGAGTTATGCACCTTGTGTCATATGATGTGGGTGATGATGTTGAACAACTATTTTAAGTTTGAATCAAATCCATTCAGTAATAACAGAGATAGAGTGAAAGTGCATCAAAACTTTAACCTGAAATTCTAAGTGAAAAGGGGGGATAATTCATGAAATATTGGTGCCAGAGTTATGGCCCTTATGTCAGATGATGTGGATGATGATGAGGAATAAGTATTTCAAGTTTGAATCAAATCCATCAAGTAATTACAGAGATAAGTTGAAAAAAGAGAAAGTGCACCAAAACTTTAACCAAGGTGGGGACACGGAAAGACGCCGACGCCGACACCGGTGCGAGTAGGATAGCTCTCCTTATACTTCGTATAGTCGAGCAAACAAACAAGAGGGCCAAGATGGCCCTAGGTCGCTCACCTGAGAAACACACCATAACACAACATATTAAACAGTGTAAACATGTTTGACCTAGTGACTTCATGGAAAAAAATATTTTGACCAATTATCATTAAAATTGGAGCAAAAATCTTGAGTATAAGTAAGTATTTTCTTTGATTTGACCTAGTGACCCAGTTTTTGAACCCAGATGACCCATATTCGAACTTGACCTAGATTTCATCAAGGCTATCATTCTGACCAAATTTCATGAAGATCAATTGAAAAATACAGCCTCTATTGCATACAGAAGGGTTTTCTTTGATTTGACCTAGTGACCTACTTTTTGACCCCAGGTGACCCATATTCAAATTTGACCTAGATTTCATCAAGGCAA
The DNA here is from genome assembly GCF_021730395.1 of Mercenaria mercenaria. Taxonomy (NCBI): domain Eukaryota; kingdom Metazoa; phylum Mollusca; class Bivalvia; order Venerida; family Veneridae; genus Mercenaria; species Mercenaria mercenaria. Next base: position 116,258,282 of record NC_069361.1, on the reverse strand, counting down.
TTATTCTGTCTTAATTTCATGAAGATCAATTGAAAAATATAGCCTCTATCGCATACACAAAGTTTTTCTTTGATTTGACCTAGTGACCTAATTTTTGATTCCAGATGACCCATATTCAAACTTGATCTAGATTTCCTCAATGCAATCACTCTGACCAAATTTCATGAAGATCAACTGAAAAAGACAGCCTCTATCGCATACACAAGGTTTTTCTTTGATTTGACCTAGTGACCTACTTTTTGACCCAAGATGACCCATTTTCAAATTCAGCCTAGATTTCATTAAGGTTATCATTCTGACTTAATTTCAGGAAGATCAATTGAAAAATACAGCCTCTATCGCATATAAAAGCTTTTCCTTTGATTTGACCTTGTGACTTAGTTTTTGACCCCAGATGACCCATATTCAAACTTGAACTAGATTTCATCAAGACAATCATTCTGACCAAAATTCATGAAGATCAATTGAAAAATACAGCCTCTATTGCATACAGAAGGGTTTTCTTTGATTTGACCTAGTGACCTATTTTTTGACCCAAGATGACCCATAATCAAACTTAATATAGATTTTATCAAGGCAATCATTTTGACCAAATTTCACGAAGATCAAGTGAATAATACAGCCTCTATCGCATACACAAGGTTTTTCTTTGATTTGACCTAGTGACCTACTTTTTGATCCCAGATGACCCATATTCAAATTTATTCTAGACTTCATCAAGGCAATTATTCTGACTTAATTTCATGAAGATCAATTGAAAAATATAGCCTCTATCGCATACACAAAGTTTTTCTTTGATTTTACCTAGTGACCTAATTTTTGACCCCAGATGACCCATATTCAAACTTGACCTAGATTTCCTCAATGCAATCACTCTGACCAAATTTCATGAAGATCAACTGAAAAAGACTGCCTCTATCGCATACACAAGGTTTTTCTTTGATTTGACCTAGTGACCTACTTTTTGACCCAAGATGACCCATTTTCAAATTCAGCCTAGATTTCATTAAGGTTATCATTCTGACTTAATTTCAGGAAGATTAATTGAAAAATACAGCCTCTATCGCATATAAAAGCTTTTCCTTTGATTTGACCTTGTGACCTAGTTTTTGGCCCCAGATGACCCATTTTCAAACTCGGCCTAGATTTCATCAAGGTAATCATTCTGGCCAAATTTCATGAAGATCAGTTGAAAAATACAGCCTCTATCGCATACACAAGCTAAATGTTGACAGACGACAGATGATGGACGCCGGACATCGAGCGATCAGAAGAACTCACCTGAGCAATGCTAACAAAAAAATAAACATTAATCTTGGCTACTGAAGATTTGACACTGTCCATATCTGCTTTGTGCTATGTATTATCACATCGCTTGGGTGTACAACTCTTTCATGAGAGCAAGCCGACAAGTTGGCTTACAGAAGGTTGGTTGTTCTACTCAGGTACCCGCCTGTGATGAAATAATGCTTGGTAGGGCACCAAAGGTCTTTGTCCACAATCAAAAGCTTGAAAGTCACTGTGACATAATTATGTCAGTGTGACGTAAAACCTAACAAACAGTTGAAAGGTCCATAGAAAACACAAACAACGACAGTCACTACTACTCCCGCATGATAATTTGAACGACAGCATGTTTATTATACCGTTTGATTGTTATGGTTCTCATGCGTCGTTGAACTCAAAAAGGTTGTCAATGATATAAGTTAAGTTCATACTGTAATGTTACACAAAAAATATTTTCTGTATTGAAACGTTATAATGAAGAAAAATCATAATTATCAAACATGTTATCAATTGAGTTATCATGCGGGATTTATACCTAATAATTAATCACACAAATAAATGATTATACAAACATCATACTTCTGTATTCTCAACAACAAGGTTAATGCCCTAAGCTTCTATTATTGTAAGGGATGATTTAGATGACTGCAAATGACAACAAAGGAAAATTTAATTAATAAATGACATAAATAATATGCATAAAATACTATTGTGCATTTTCTATTCAAAATCATAAGAATTATTTAAATATACCTCAGAAAGTGTACTGAGCTGCACTTAATGGCACCATTTACAGTGCAGGTCAAGGCTCAAAAAGCAGTATGTCTTCCTTTTAGGCAATGGTGTTTATTTACAAATTTTGACAAGCGTACCCACTATCCACTATGTAACCAAAAACAGACATTTTTCACACACTACAACAGCACCATGAACTATCCACTACGTAACCAAAAACAGACATTTTTCACACACTACAACAGCACCATGAACTATCCACTACGTAACCAAAAACAGACATTTTTCACACACTACAACAGCACCATGAACTATCCACTATGTAACCAAAAACAGACATTTTTCACACACTACAACAGCACCATGAACTATCCACTATGTAACCAAAAACAGACATTTTTCACACACTACAACAGCACCATGAACTATCCACTACGTAACCAAAAACAGACATTTTTCACACACTACAACAGCACCATGATTTGTGCCATGAAGTATACAGCCTGGTTACTTCACTACTGTAATGCCTTGTTAAGTGGTATTCCAAGCAGCACGCTTAACAAGTTGCAACATGTCCAGAACACGGCAGCTCGCGTTATCACTAACTCGCAATCATATAACACCGGTTCTGAAGGAGCTCCATTGGTTGCCAGTGAAATACAGGGTGCAATACAAGGTTCCGACCCGCACCTTAAGGCTTTACACAATCAGTCCTCTGCCTATATAAGGGATATGATAGAAGTGTATAAACCGGTCAGAAACCCAAGATCACAAGACACCCCGTCACTTGTTATGCCAAAAACTAAAACCATGATGTATGGCAATTGCTGAGCTTTTCGTTCACTGCTCCAAACCTCTGGAACTCCCTTCCCGTCAAGATCAGGGAAGCTCACATGCTAGCTGCTTTCAAAAGCCTGCCAAAAACCCACTTCTTTGTACAACATTTCATTAACTGACCGACACATTTTTTCTTTTCATAAAACAGCGTAGTACAGTATTTTATCTTGAGGTCACTTAAATACTTTTAGATATGTATGTATGTTTGTCTTGTTTTATCTATATGTTTTACATTTATGACTTTGTTAATGTGGAATGCATTTTTATTTGTGTTGAATGCGTATTTGTTTGTATTGTTTGCAATTTATGCTGTAAAGCACTTATTTATTTATTTGGGTTTTACGGCGCACCAACACAGTATAATGGCGCCAAATAGGACTACAAATTTTGGTTCCACATCTCATTTACATCGAAATAAAAACATGAGGTATGGAATCAAAATTTGCATACCTGCTGGAATCACAGAGTTACAGCAAAACCAAGTGTTAAGACCCTATTAGTCGCCTGTTACGATCATGCAAGGGTAAGGAAGTGGTTCCAGTTCTTTTCATACACAGATCGAACCACATGGGACTTGAACGCATACATGTGCATGAAAAGAGTGCTATATAAATGTGGTATAATAATGATAATAATAATAATAATAACAATAATAATAATATACACTAACTCTACAATTAGTACTGCATTTCAACTTTTCTTGTCAAGTCATTGTGGACGATCCAATGACAGAAAACTGTTAAATGTACCTAAGTCCTGTGGCAACTCCCCGTGCAATGATTTGTGCTAAGTGCTTCAGTGAGAACAAATCGCTATAACTTAATTGCACTAAAAGTGCATCTGAAATGCTAAAAAATATGACTCAACTAGACAACCAAACTAAAAGTTCCTTTTTTGCATCCGAGGAGGTAAGTTCATACCTCATGTTTATTCATGATTTGGTTATTTTGTCTGTCAAAACACGTAAACACTGATGGATATGATGTATAGTAAGGAAAACTCATTAACCCCATATTCGAACATGACACTTTACTAAAAAAAAAATAAAAACATGAAAATAAAAAACAATTAACAACAACAAAAAATTCACGATGGATTTGTCCTATAATCATTTAATCATAACATATCGGACATGTACTCATCAATTTGAAGTTCACATTTAAGGTTAACTGCAATTTAGAGAATATTTAGATTTGACATAGTTTTGACATTACTTAGGTTTGACATAGTTTCTAGACTATTAAGGTTCAATATAGTTTAGAGAATTACTAAGTTGCAACACATTTTAGAGGCTACTTTGGTTCGACAAAGTTTAAAAACAACTTAGGTCTGTCTTATTTAGTTTAAAGACTACTATGGTTTGACAACTTGAGCACAACTAAAATTTAACACAGTTTAGGAACTACTTTTTGAAATCATTAAGGGACTGCAAAGGCCTGCATCGTTGGAGACTACTAGATTTTGTCAGTTTACTGACAACTGAGGTTTGACATTGTTAAGGGACTACCAAGGTTTGAGATTGTTTAAAGACTTCTCAAGTTTGACTTTGTTTAGGGACTACCAAGGTTTGACATTGTTAAGGGACTACCAAGGTTTGACATTGTTAAGGGACTACCAAGGTTTGGCATTGTTAAGGACTACCAAGGTTTAAAAGGTTTGACATTGTTAAGGGACTACCAAGGTTTGACATTGTTTAGGGACTACCAAGGTTTGGCATTGTTAATGACTACCAAGGTTTGGCATTAGGTTTGGCATTGTTAAGGACTACCAAGGTTTGGCATTGTTAAGGACTACCAAGGTTTAAAGGTTTAACATTGTTTAGGGACTACCAAGGTTTGGCATTGTTTAGGGACTACCAAGGTTTGGCATTGTTAAGGACTACCAAGGTTTGGCATTGTTAAGGACTACCAAGGTTTAAAGGTTTGACATTGTTTAGGGACTACCAAGGTTTGGCATTGTTAAGGACTACCAAGGTTTGACATTGTTAAGGGACTACCAAAGTTTGACATTGTTAAGGGACTACCAAGGTTTGGCATTGTTAAGGACTACCAAGGTTTAAAGGTTTGACATTGTTTAGGGACTACCAAGGTTTGGCATTGTGTAGGGACTTAAAAGGTTTGACACTGTTTAGGGACTACCAAGGTTTGACATTGTTAAGGGACTACCAAGGTTTGGCATTGTTAAGGGACTACCAAGGTTTGGCATTGTTAAGGACTACCAAGGTTTGGCATTGTTAAGGGACTACCAAGGTTTGACATTGTTAAGGACTACCAAGGTTTGGCATTGTTAAGGACTACCAAGGTTTAAAGGTTTGACATTGTTTAGGGACTACCAAGGTTTGGCATTGTGTAGGGACTTAAAAGGTTTGACATTGTTTAGGGACTACCAAAGTTTGACATTGTTAAGGGACTACCAAGGATTGACATTGTTAAAGGACTACCAAGGTTTGGCATTGTTAAGGACTACCAAGGTTTGACATTGTTAAGGACTACCAAGGTTTGGCATTGTTAAGGACTACCAAGGTTTAAAGGTTTGACATTGTTTAGGGACTACCAAGGTTTGGCATTGTGTAGGGACTTAAAAGGTTTGACACTGTTTAGGGACTACCAAGGTTTGACATTGTTAAGGGACTACCAAAGTTTGACATTGTTAAGGGACTACCAAGGTTTGGCATTGTTAAGGGACTACCAAGGTTTGGCATTGTTAAGGACTACCAAGGTTTGGCATTGTTAAGGACTACCAAGGTTTAAAGGTTTGACATTGTTTAGGGACTACCAAGGTTTGGCATTGTTAAGGGACTACCAAGGTTTGGCATTGTTAAGGACTACCAAGGTTTGGCATTGTTTAGGGACTACCAAGGTTTGGCATTGTGTAGGGACTTAAAAGGTTTGACACTGTTTAGGGACTACCAAGGTTTAACATTTGTAGGGCTACCAAGGTTTGCCATTGTTTAGGGACTACCAAGGTTTGACATTGTTAAGGACTACCAAGGTTTAAAGGTTTGACACTGTTTAGGGACTACCAAGGTTTGGCATTGTGTAGGGACTTAAAAGGTTTGACACTGTTTAGGGACTACCAAGGTTTAACATTTGTAGGGCTACCAAGGTTTGACATTGTTTAGGGACTTCCAAGGTTTGACATTGTTTAGGGAATACCAGGGTTTGACACTGTTTAGGGACTACCAAGATTTGACATTGCTTAGGGACTACCAAGGTTTGACATTGTTTAGGGACTACGAAGGTTTGACATTGTTTAGGGACTTCTAAGATTTGACATTGTTTAGGCCTAAAAATGTTTATTTATTTATTTGGGTTTTACGGCGCACCAACACAGTATAGGTTATATGGCGGGGCCTAAAAAAAATCCTTTGTTTCTGGTAACATGCTAAAAAAATTCTTTGTTTCCTGTAACATGCTCAAAAAAATTAGGGTAGGTAGGTTGGAAAAAATTTTTTGGGGGGATTTTTTTTTATTACGGGAGACTTTTCGGAAATTATTTTTGTGCCAAGAAATTAATACAAATAAGGGGGTATGCCTTTAGAGCATCAGTAAGTCGAGTTCACTAACCACGTTTAAAGCATAGAAAGTGCAGTTTTGCAACTTTTTGTTAAAAAGTTGAAAAAAATATTCTTTAAGGCCATAAAACATTTTAGGGTCCGGCCAAAAATTTAGGGTAGGTCGGGATACTGGAAACAAACAATTTTTTTTACGCCTTCGGGACTTCAAAGGTTTGACATTTTTTAGAAAATACCAAGGTTTGACATTGTTTAGGGACTTACCAAGGTTTGACATTGTTTAGGGACTTACCAAGGTTTGACATTGTTTAGGGACTACCAAGGTTTGACATTGTTTAGGGACTACCAAGGTTTGACATTGTTTAAGGACTTCTAAGGTTTGACATTGTTTAGGGACTTCAAAGGTTTGACATTTTTTAGGGACTATCAAGGTGTGACATTGTTTAGGAACTACCCAGGTTTGACATTGTTTAGAGACTACCAAGGTTTGACATTGTTTAGGGACTACCAAGGTTTCACATTGTTTAGGGACTACCCAGGTTTCACATTGTTTAGGGACTACCCAGGTTTGACATTGTTTAGGGACTACCCAGGCATGACAAGAGGACTTGACATAATTTATGGACTACGAAGGCTTGATGTAAGGCTCAACATAGTTTAGGGACTAAGGTTAGACATAGTTCAGACTACTAAAGTGCGAAATAATCTATAGAAATTCAATACTAAGTTTCAAATTAATTGAGACCATTAAAGTTTGACAAAGTATAGTCACAGTATAGACGGTAGCTATGCTTCAACAAAGAGCAAAACTGAAGCATGAGGATATCATATGAAATAGTATACCATCAAGACAAAATAGTATTTCATTTATGTAACAAGGGTCAATTAATCTAGTCACTTTTCCTGCATTCGAAAAAGGGTATTATACATTATTCTTTACAAAATCGATCTGAGGTGGTCTTCTTTCAATTTAATAGAAAAAATGGAAACTCCACAGGTCGCTCAACATGACAAAAATGAAAATGTTGCAGGTGTGATTGTGCCTGTTCATGGACGGTAGTGGAAATGCATGCTACCGTCCACACTCTCTAGCCCCTGAAAACAAGGCTGAGAACATAGAACTAACCAGGCACTCCCTAAAGATAATTACAGTCTGCCTGAACTAAAAAGTTACAGTCTAAATGGTCTGATCACTGTCAGATCTGTACATACTCCCATTTCCATAAAACAATTTTTCATTGTCTGAAATGTTTGTAGGTAGAGGGGATGGAAATTAATGCAACAATGTAGGGTTCACAACCATCAATTTATCTGCTTAAAATCAGTAGAGATGGATCTGATTCTAATTTTGAGACAAGTACATTTAGAATTTCAATTGTGCAACTCGAAAATTGCAAATAATTGAAATATTATTACCGTTTATAATTGGCTATGTGTTTTTTTTTGTTTTATTGAAAGACTACACCACAAGCCTGGGTGTGTGGAATTGTGCGGTTTTAGATAAACAAATGAACCATCCTGCCCTTCGAATCTTGTCCCCTATTACTTTCACAATTCAATCGTTTTAGATAAAATTCTTTGTGGTTTTGTTTGAAAAAAACAAAACTTTTTCATTGTTAAGAAAGAACTGCAAAAGTACAAAATATCTGCAAATTGCAATTTGATATTTAATAAGAACTTCATTTGTTTCTCCATGTGTCGCACTTCTCCGAATACCAAACATGCTATTTATGTTTTTGGTTCGACAGGTTTAATAGGTACGAATACACAAAAGATACAATAACATATTATCGCTCATAAATTCATCAAAAAATCACCTGGTATGATCAGTGCTGATTTACTACATATGGTTTGTTTACATCTCTCGCATCCCCGCCCACCATAATTTTCTTCCTTATATGGCACATATATATATTTTCCCTAATAAAATCAGCTGATGTATTGTATGGTAGTGGTTTTGTACTAGCTGAACCCATGTATCGATTCATTGTAAATTTAATATCATCGAATGAATATAATGTTTACTAGCGAAATGTATGTAGTGATGATAAATCAAATATGACTGATCAATGGAAAAAAAGGAGGGGCCTGTGGGACGGATATTTGTCAATATTTACATTATGACAAAAGTACTGAGAATTAAAAGAATTCTCCTGTCAAGAACTGCATTGTCAGTCATAGCCCCTGAGAAATTCCTATTTTTTTTAATTTAAGATTTGTGCAATTTGTAATCAGTTAAGAAATTTAGTGTTTATTATTTTTGATTCATGAAAATGAATATTTTCTTTATACATTTTGACCAGTTCTTTTAAATTTGAAATAAACACAATTATCAAATTTTGGTTTAGTCAGAGCTCCAGATAAGCTGTGTACAGTATTTGTGTAAATATATGCAGAAATTTGCAAGAAAACGTGCTGAAATTCTGGCTTAATAAGTGCATACCTATACACACTGGAAAAAATGGGATCTGTAACTGACTCGGTTACAATATATACTGCATATTTTAAAATATTACGCGTCGAGAAAACTGTACACAAACATGTGGTAGACTTGAATTAAAAAATGAATGCGGCTAAACTGTCAGTGCCAAGACTTTGGTCAGTTATGTTTTATATCTTGGGGTAATTTATAATATTAGCATGACAGTCCACCTTAACATTGAGTTTTTCAGCTGTCTGAAAGAATATGAAATGTTAAAACTTTCATATTGAAAAAATTTCCTAAGAAGGTGGTTTACATCACAATAGATGTTAACGGTTTTTCTCAATGTTTTCTGCCCACAAATGTATTTAATAACATCATACAGAAAAGAACAGCTTTTCATAACCCCCACAATATTGGAAATAGAGATGTTTTTACTAATTAGTATAAATCCATTGAACACAAAACCGCAATTTTTTCATCTTCAGCCACCATTACTCATTATTTTGTCATTATTTAAGCCACAAAACCAAGTTACTTTAAATACTCGGAAATCATCAAAATTGCTATTTTTAGTCAATTGTAAAAACCAAATAGCATGTACCCAGGAAGAGCACTGTATTGACATACGGCTCCGAACTGACGCGAGCAATCAGGTGTATAACTGAATTAAATGATGAAATAATATTTTTACTGTTTGATCCCTCCATTAAGACTGATTTTACCATTTCGCTTCATTTGACAAAATACGATCATCAACCCACATATTACCCACAATTCTTTGCGGTTTTCATTTTCTGGCTAATAAAATTGTACTTTTTATGACATAGGGCACTATTTCACCACACACAAAAAAAAATTACTGTGTGAGCTAAAAGGGTTTTTGTATCATTTCAAAATGTTCAATAACTGATTAGTAAAAATCTTGATGATGCCAAATGCCCATATTCGGTGACAAAACAACTAAGTGAAGTATTTTCTATGCATACAGCTAAAAAATATCTGGCAAAGAAATTCAATTTTGTGCCGAAATAAAAGGAATTTTGTTTAGTGTGCAAAACTGAAATCAAGCCTTTTACTGACAGGAATGGTTTAATGTTAACATTTGGCAGCAAGTGGTTCTGCCTTTGCGACTAGCGCAGACCAAGATCAGCCTGATCATGGTCTGCACTGTTTGCTATTCAGTCAATAAATTTTCAGTGAACACCCCTTTGAATAGTAAGTGGTAGTGCCCAAATTGAATGATGGACCAGTCCATTTTAGAAATTTAGCAGGGAAAAGGTTAATCAAAACAGACCACAGATATAATTTGGCAGTTAGCACTACCTGGAAAATTGTGAAGGATAAATTACCAAAATGCAATTAACGGGACAATTTCCCATTTAATCATTTTTATAACTTACATACCCAGTGTATTAAATCTAATTAGGATCTAACCAGTCTCATCCTTGCAGTTTCAGTTTCAGTTATTCTGAAATGTAAACAAAGGTCAAATTATTATCCCAGAATTATACATTTAGGAGTACCTTCCTAACAACTATTACTATTCACAAATTTAACTTGTACTATTCCTAAGCAATGTCACCATGACATTGGAGTTGATTACAAATTTTAATTTGCTACAATTCATTATCATGCATATTCAACCCATGTGCCAGGCCCAAATTTCATTCTAAAAAAGTAACAAAATATAAAAGGCAATATATGCAGCATATTGAAAAGCGACATTGTGAATGGAAAATCATTATATTAACATGAAAACATCTACATACAGGACACAGAGTTCAGATATCATGAGTGTGAAATAATTAAACTTATCAAAATAATTTCAAAATTCATTATTAAAGAGTATGCGGCGATATTTCAAAATTATCCTAAATTATTCCAATTTTAGTATGAAAATATTCATTTATGATAAATGGAAATTTTCTTTTGATCCAGCTCATAAATTAAAAGCCACCTCAAATGAACCATGCAGTCATGTAGTCGTATATTGTGTCTAAATTTGAAATATATATATTACCGGTAGTATTGTACAGGAGTCACTTTTATTACTTCAATAAAAACATTTGATTTATAAAATAAATGTTTTCCTAAATTATTAGCAAGTACAAAAACATTAGGGATATTGTTATTGAACAGAAAAAATGGGAAGGTTAGAATGACCACATAGGACTGGTAAAATAATAATTATTTAACAGGAGCAAAGCACCATTCATATCTAGTTTAAATGTTGATTCATATTTCAGCATTTCTGGATTTGTCAGATGTAAGTGGGTGTGTTAGCTGACATCATCTCCTGATCTCCAGGTTACTTAGGCTTAGCACCATTCACATTGTACCCATATACATGTTAGATCAGGTTGACTGCACTGTAGTGTGAAAATAGTGGTTTTAATAGATCATTCAGAATTCTACAGAACACTCTTCCAACAAACCATTGCCTTATACATCCTAAGGCACCATAATATTATATTTATCTGGTTTTTTTTGTAGGAAGTGTCTAGCCGTCTGGTAACCGGACGCCTAGCTTGCGTTCTAGTCGTTCGGTTACCGGGCGACTAGCAAATCCTCGGGGGATTTTCTAGTCGTCCAGTAATTGATTGATGAATAAGTAATGATTTTATATAGTTTTAAATGTTATTTACTTAAATTATCAATACTAATCTGATTTTCAGTCGATTAAATGCAAGAGATCGTGCTTGTTTACAAATCCGTTGATATTCTACTTTTAGAAATGATAAAAAATTTATCGCCGAACGTCCATATGCTATTTTGTAAAAAGTGGTGTTTTTTCTAACGGCCTAAACTTTAATTATTAAAAGACAAATTGATATATCTTTTTTTGAAGAATGGAAAGCTTAAAAAAAGGCAATGCATTCATTAATTTTGACAATAATTATTTCAAATTAAAATGGATTAATTATGAATGCTTAACTACTGCTGTTTGTCTTAATGTTTTGAACATCACGCTGTCGCTTTTGAAAGTAGAAGTCATTTAAAACAGCAATTCATTAAAAAATATTTGAATACTGAAATATGAATTGAAAGTTCTTCAAAACTGTTTTAATTTTGAAAAGTTGTTAAAATTTAAAAATTCCGATCCCATAAAAGCCTCCAGATGAACAGATTTTAATAAGTGACGTCACGTCGATCTCGCCATTATTGAGTTCGGCAAACTTCCATTTTATCGGCTGAATAATGCAGTGATTTATTGTAAATGTTTACAGTATTGTATGTATTAACACAAACTTTTGTTTGCATATAAGTATCGATATCTTAAGTAAATAACATTAAAACTGTATAAAATCATGTCTTGTTCATTAGGAAATCAATTACCGGACGACTAGAAAATCCCCTGAGGATTTGCTAGCCGTCGGGTAACCGAACGACTAGAACGCAGACTAGGCGGCTAGACACTTCCTTTTTTGTATGTGAAACAGACAATAAGTGGCAAAGAAAACTATTTTTAGGAGAAAGCTCCAGCGATGGTCCTCTCTAAAGAATCTGCCTTGTTTGATTTTATTTACTCACATCATCCCTGTAGTCTAAATAATGAGACCTCGGTCAGACCGATTTTACATTTTAATATTTTACGTTGTCTACCTAGAGGTCTCAACCAGAAACAATCAAAACTGTGGTGGAAACTGTGGTCTATTGAAATTACGATTTATCAGCAGTCACGATTTTTCTTTAGCCCTAACTGCTTACCTGTTGTTTTAAATCATAAAGAGTAAATAAAAAACATAAGAACCTGACATATTTATCAAGAATTTCTGTTGTAAAAAATTTAAACCTCTAACGTTTCAATCGTCTTCATGTAATGGCGGTCGGAGGCGTGACCAATGAAAACGCTTCGTGTAGTAATGTGTTCACCGGTGATCGGCCATTTTCCAATGTGTAGTACACTCGTGTTAAACCTTGGCAATTTTTTAACTGCCATAGTTTGAATTTTTCTCAAGAAATCTCGGTAATATATACATCATTGAAAAGGAAAAATTACAGGCTTTCTGTGTATGTATTTCTTTTTTTTATCCGTTGCATTATTATAACATACTTCCCGCCCAACGGATTCCATTGGGTGTTACTTACGCAAAGAAGAGGACAGTGCTACCACATTCTTTACCTTTTCTGGTTTGTACTCGGAGGCGGATATCGACAAGTCAAAATAATATAACGATATTCAACTCTCGAGTACAATTATTTGGACTAATCACCCCTGTATATCTATAGACACCAGAATATCAACATTTCAACCTTGATACACTTATCATACTGTCGCCATTCAACTGTCATACTGCACCACTTTCTCGTGCATTGTCCCACAGGTGCTCAGGAGCAGCGATTTTGAAAATGTATATTGCCATTTATTTATTATAGACCCGTTTATACTGATCAAAAGAAATATATATTATATAGATCTAGGCCTACTGAATGAAATATGTATAACGAACATTGTTTTTTTTTTATTTGCATACTGCCAACCCTCTCGCCAGTATTACTTACTTATTACAATGGACTTGTACATAATACCTGTGAGGAATTTCATTACCACTGACCATTTTGACACATGGCGGGAAAAACAGATACAGATGCCAGTTAATAAGCGAACGGAATTAAATAAAACCAAAGCGCACTAATATTAAGTCAAAGCCAGTAAAAACTTTTAAAGGAGCTATGATAGGGCGTTTTGGGACCGCGTGATAACTTTGACTGGAGGGATGACAACTATAAAATAATAGATCATAAAAAAAAGTCATCCTATAAGCCAAAGAAGTATAAAATACATTATAGCTCTTTGGATAAGCTAAATAATTAAGTAAGGCTATGCTATGCAAAAACGCAGATCACAAGAAATTACAATGAAAATCGACCACACTGAAACTAATGTAGGCAATGATGTATCTGCCACATGGATATGAAGTACCAGATTAGAGCACTATATTCTGTATAAGAATCCAGCTATTCGACATTTTTCATGGTAAGGACACAATTGTTTTTAATCGTATTGAGCACAATACCTTCCAAATTGGTCAGGAAAATGAACCTTCCATACCAAACAAAAACACTGGGATAGAATCGTTTAGGAGCCACGGGGACATATTCTCTTTGTCAGAGAAACACGTGCTGCACGCTATTGCATCTCATTGAATTGTAATTGAAAACATTCAATATTAAAAAAAAAAATCAAGAAAGCTCATTCTGGAAACAACATCTTAAATATTTTTTTTCCTTTGATCTGTCTTTAATTTAAAACTAAATATATTCAATTAACATTAAGGGGAGGACTATTTGCACGGTATGATATAATGATGTTTGTAATGTATATGAACTATAAATGAGTAAGATCACATTGCTAGATGGATTTTTACTTTCAAAAACGCATTCTTGAAAAAAAGTTTGGTATTCTTCCAACCAAACAGTTAAAATCATTAGAAAAAGAACGTGTTATGGAGCTTTCACATGCAGGATGAATCTTCCCTAAATACATTTGTCAGGCATTCCAAAGGAAATCTGGAGTATTCATTAAATTTCACCTAAGGATACATAACAGTTATTCTGCTTTTCAGCTTAAGTGTCAACCATTGATCAATGTGACAAGACATTTAACGGTTCTTTTGCGACAAATCCTTAACTCCCTCATTACCAGATCAAAAAGTCAGCGGGTTTATTCACATTTCGATAAGCGACCCCTTTATTGTCGGCGGTATTTGCCTCAGGTAGTTTTGAATTCGTTGTTTACAGGAAAAGCGTCTTTTCATATAAAGATTCAATCGCCAGGTATTGCCCACACATAATCAGCTTCTTTGCTTTTATTGCGTAATAGTATCCTTCAATCTATTCAAACATCAGATAAATCTTAATCTTTGTTGACAGTCATGGAAATTTGCAAGTCAGTAAGAATGAGAATAACCACGCAGTACTTGTTATTGTTGATGATACTGGTTAGAGGCATTTTTATGTATGCCATTTCTTGTGATTCGCTAAATTCTATGTTTTCTATTTTTCAACAGTACATGTACTTGAAACTTTTGTAGGCACGTGAGTTCTGAAGCACAAAAAATGTTGTTTTTGTTCCTTCTGCTTAGAATTGGTAAGACACATTTGACTGAGCAACTGACCCCGAAAACTGTTGCCAATCAAACTCCGTGACCTTAGAAATAACCTCTGACGTTAAAATTATGCTTTCCTAATTGAGGCGACTCTCTGGCTGAATGTGCCCCGCGGATGGCATATTACTAAACCCGAGGATGGAAAAGTGGCGTTGTTGAAACATGCCAAACATCTTATTTGCTACAAAGGTTAACATACGTCGTTACCTCCGAAAGCATGGTCAATATGTGAAAACAAACTCCATTGCGACCCTCTCATTGTGCGTCACAAATTCACGCATCGAAGCCCGGATGTCAAACTTACGGGATTTAGGACAGATCCCGGATACTACTAAATTATAGCCATGACTTGATCAATGACCACTAAGTTTGTTGTGTGCGAGGATGTAGATTGTAAGCGCATCAAATCACTACATCAGGATGTTAAAAAGAAACAAAAATAAAGCGAATATATGTCAATATGGTAGAATGACCTTGTCCTTGGATCCAAATCTGGGGTTCCACACATTGATGGCAAATATTTAAAACAGACATTGCAACCAAACTTTTACAAGATTCTCATTATATATTTGTAAAGATGTGGCCTAGAAGAAACTTTTGCTATGCTTTAACTTGTTACAGTGTAGGTTTTCATTTCTGTCTGTCTAAGGTTGTACACATTTTCAGTTATCTGATGAATGGCACTTCATTTGAGAAATATTTTGACGGAAACCCTGAAGCGAGTTTTCCAATATGGAAGGGGATATCCGCCGCTTCACACATTTTATTAGTTGATATTTCAATATGCCAATTCATTTCCCATGTTGGTTTTTATAAGTGCAGTATCCCTATTTGTATGTACATTAACATTATATCATTTTATATAGTCAATGTTTTTAATGAAATATTAAAATGTTTCAGTTATAAATTAATCAATGAATTTCAAATGCAAACATTTTAATTTAAATTGAGTTGATTGTTTTATAATTGCAAAATTCAATTTCATGTTACATTTTTGTTGTTTTCAAAACATTGTTTATTTTTAGATACATCAACAGTACTTTAAAAAACAGAGGCATGGATATGATCTTATCTATGTGTCTGATAAAAACGAACATCATTCGCACAATGAAATGTTGATTATCAAACATATACAATATATACATATACATATACATATGATATAATCGTCCTCATAATAATGACTGCAACAAAATAAGATTGTTCTCATAATAATTTTGATGTTATAAAACGAAGCCGAGAACCAGTCCTCATTATTACGACAGAGGTCGTGGTATAATAATTAACTGCTCCCTCTCCAGTGCAACGTCCATTTTCACCTCGTAAAAAACACAGCGACGAAACGTTAAAGCTTGCGAAATTTGACAATTTTGACCATATCTGAAAGGGTTTAGACCCGGCTCGAACCCCTGTGACCATGATATATACAGTTATCATACATGGTCTTGTAGGCATACGTCCTAGCTAAAGACTGAGACCCTGTTCCGGTACCTAAGGTAGCCCTAGGGGTCACAAGGTAGTGTTCGAACTTAGAAAGTCTGCCTATTTTGACCACGTCGGAAATAATTTCAATAAAGTTCGACCCTGTATCATCAACACATATACCCTTTTCATACATTGATGTGTAGTTATGGATCCTGGCTATCGATTGACACCATGTTCGAGTACATTGGATAGCCCTAGGGGTCGGGGCGGGTCCTATAAGAACACTATTTGGTCTTCTAACTACGTATTTGACCATGTCTAAAAGGTTATCGACTGGGTTCGAGCCCCTTTGCCAAAGAAATATATATATATATATATTATAAATGGCCATATAGGTATGAGTCCTAGCTACCGAGTGAGACCAATTTTGAGAACTGACGTACCCTTAAGGGTCAAGGCAGGCCATTTAAGGTCACCGGGAAGTGTTCAAATTTAGGAAATATTTTAATTTTGACCATGTCTGAAAGGCTTTAAACTCGGTTCGAACCCGTATGACCATGATATATACATGTATCATACATGGTCGTGTATGTCTGTTGGGTCGAATAAGGACACCGTTTTTTCTTCCAGTTTCGTATTTTGACCATGTCTGAGAGATTTTCGACCGGATTCGAGCCTTTATGCCAAAGAAATATACATATATCATACATGGTTGTATAGGTGCAATTCCTGGCTATCGATTGAAACCCAGTTTTAGTACCTAGGATAGCCCTAGAGGTCAGGGCATGTCATATATGGCTACAAGATATGCCCCCAACATAGAAAATACGGCTTTTTACCATGTCTGGAAGGCTTTGGACCCAGTCGAATCCCCTATACCATGCATGGATGTTGGTAGATATCTAAGCTTTACATTCAAACTACTTACAAGTCCATTTGATGCCATCAGGGCTCAGGACAGGTCTTAGAATGTGACTAAACTTGTTTCATGCGATAGGATGCTGGCCAAGACTAAGCTGGCCCGAACAGGAGAGCCGTGCGAATTGCTCAAATTGTGTCACTGGACTGCCTTAACTGCTTTGAAAAGTTCATATTTGGCCTGCTTCCCGTACCTTTTGGCTTGCCCTTTGCAACAAAGTATAATTTATTAAAATCGGACATAAGGTTATGAAGATATGACTCTCCGACAAGGTCCATCCCTTCAAGTTTTTATTTGCAGTTATTAACGCAAAATAAATATATTATATAAGCATGTTTCCTTGTTTTACGGCTAATATTTTACAAGCCAAAAATGCCAAAGCTCAGCAAATGTTCGCGACGGCGTGTCCGTCAGGGAAAAATGATTTTCATATTCGTTTAAATGATAGTTCCAACCGTACTTGATAAAAGAAATTTCAGTTTGATATCTTGTTCCCAACGCTTTTTATAATAAAATGAAATTGATGAAATTTTCGAAAAAATGCGACAAAAATTACCGTTACACGGTCCCTATATCAAGTCTACAGATTGTACAGACTGGCAAAACTTACCTGAATCTATTTATTTTCATAGAAATAATATATATAAACCAAACCGTGTTACTTTAGTTGCTGAGATAAATAAGGTATATTAACCGGTTTCTTTCTACGTTTGGACCTGACACCCAGGCGACCCTTAGGATCGGGTTTGAACCTTGTGCTATACCTATATGAAATAGTTATTGGAAATTATTAGGCTACAGATACACGTAACTTTTATTATGATATCTTTAGTAAGTTTGCCGTAATATTTGATTGAAAATGACCATTTAAAAGAAATATGATTTCAGGCCCGGGGCCCGAACCCCTCTAGAGACCGGTCTGACCCAACCAGGGGGTTCTGAATATCTTTATTGTGTAGTATTTAATAATAGCTAGGCTAAAAATGTCAAACCCTACGAAAAAAAATACAGGTTTTGACACTTTAATTTCGATTTCAAAAATTCGATATCAGAAACATATCCGACACCCGGACCCTAGGGGTGAGAGGAAAAATGTTCGAATCTGACCGTAATATTTTGCATATCGACTCCGTAACCCCTGCGAGATTTTGCCTGGGTGTGTCCATCATTTAAAGCCCTTTAGAGGAAAATATATGATTTTATTTGGTAGTCTAAGAGCTGAAAAATGAGATGGTGAATAGTGAAAATCTAAAAAAAAGTGCATTATTCTGGGAACTTGGAAATTCGACTTCCTCATTTTTTGTGGCTGTTTTTTTAAGTCAGAGTTAGGGGTCGGGTCAAGGCCAACCGTTTGGTAGATCTACTTGGGGACCAACCAAAGTCCGTCGGAAAATCCCGACCGGGTTCACTTTCTAAGTCGAAAAAAAAACACAAAAAAAACATCAACTTTGACCCGTTTGCAACATCAACTTTGACCCGTTTGAGCTTTGACTGTTTCTTTGGTTACTACTATCTACTTTGATACCGAGGTCATCATTTAAATGTTCAGAATTACCTAAGCATTATCTTTGAATGGAACGGTTGCAAGTGGACTTATTTTCTTAGTATGAAATATTATCGACACCGGTCCGGGGAGCGTTTATTATTTTTTTACTGTTTTACCAGTTATTCCCCTTTAGGCTGATCACTACCAAATAGAATGTAAGCCTCCGCAGGTCTAGTCACAAGTAGTCCAAATATAAATAGTACTAATCTTTTTTCCTTTCCTAGTGCATTTTCTCGGCAGCAACGTGCTTACTTTTACCCTACCGCGTTTCAGTATGTATCACTTTGCATTCTATTGAAATCAGCATGTTCCTATTGCATGCTAGATAAAAATGGCGGCGTAAGAATTTAATGTCACGAAAAGAGAAATTGAAAGAAGCGAAAAGTAGTAAATTCAGCGGGTTGTATTTAACGAACTGTAGTTTTCTTATATAAAAGTTAACACCCCATTTTCTTTTTGTTTTTCTAAAGTAGCGATCTAGTTCTTTATGGGAATATAAGTCTCTGAAAATCTGATATGCTAGAAAATGTCGAAAAACCGTTATGAAGTGAGTGAATTTTATATGAAATAAAGAACAGCTGGATTTAGTGGTGTTCAGCCTTTACTTAAAAGGGCCCATTTTAGCGCAAAGAAACGAATTTTGCTTGACAACATACAATTGAAATGACTCAAATGTAATTCATATGACCAAATCAAAATAAAATTGAAAACAGGAATAAGAAGTTTATCAATGCCATTTCAAGCATACTTAAAATGACAAAGTTAGCAAAATAACTTCTTAATAATAATTAAAATAATTGCATATTAAGTACTTTAAATTAATTTTGACTCAACGGTTTTCATATTGATAGCATAGTTAGCAAATTGAATACTTAATTATTATTAAAATATTTGCATATGAATTCTTATGACTGAATTATAAGAATCATTTTAATTTTCATGGGTTTCAACATCAAAAGTAGTGTTATAATCAAAATATCACAATTTACATATAAATAGGGATAATGCACTTCTAAACAGAAACATGGGAAATGAATTGGCATATTGAAATATCAACAACTATAATGTGTGAAGTGGCGGATATCCCCTTCCATATTCCAATACCACTTCTAGTCCTATAATGTTTCGCATCACTTCTCAGCACCTGTCTTCACGAACTTTTTTATGTCGCCATATGACACACTTATACATATATATATGTCTTACAGTTTGTTGCAAACACGTTCCCATATTGCTAGGCTTTCTCTGCACCATATTATTAAAGTATACACAAAAGTATTGACCTGTAATTAGTTAATTGCGTCATTTCCAATGTATCCAATACTTACGAAGAAGGATTTGTTGGAAGTGTGTCATTTCCAATGTATCCAATACTAACGAAGAAAGATTTGTTGGAAGTGTGTCATTTCCAATGTATCCAATATTTACGAAGAAAGCGTGTCATTTCTAATGTATCTAATACTTACGAAGAAAGATTTGTTGGAAGTGTGTCATTTCCAATGTATCCAATACCTACGAAGAAAGCTTTCTTAGAAGTGTGTCATTTCCAATGTATCCAATACTTACGAAGAAAGATTTGTTGGAAGTGTGTCATTTCCAATGTATCCAATACTTACGAAGAAAGATTTGTTGGAAGTGTGTCATTTCGAATGTATCCAAAACCTACGAAGAAAGCTTACTTAGAAGTGTGTCATTTCGAATGTATCCAATACTTACGAAGAAAGATTACTTGGAAGTGTGTCATTTCCAATGTATCCAATACCTACGAAGAAAGATTTGTTAGAAGTGTGTCATTTCCAATGTATCCAATACTTACGAAGAAAGATTACTTGGGAGTGTGTCATTTCTAATGTATCCAATACTTACGAAGAAAGATTACTTTGGAGTGTGTCATTTCCAATGTATCCAATACTTACGAAGAAAGCTTACTGTGAAGTGTGTCATTTCCAATGTATCCAGTACTTACGAAGAAAGATTACTGTGAAGTGTGTCATTTCTAATGTATCCAATACTTACGAAGAAAGATTTCTTGGAAGTGTGTCATTTCAAATGTATACTTACGAAGAAAGATTACTGTGAAGTGTGTCATTTCTAATGTATCCAATACTTACGAAGAAAGCTTACTGTGAAGTGTGTCATTTCAAATGTATCCAATACTTACGAAGAAAGATTTGTTGGAAGTGTGTCATTTCCAATGTATCCAATACTTACGAAGAAAGATTTGTTGGAAGTGTGTCATTTCCAATGTATCCAATACTTACGAAGAAAGATTACTGTGAAGTGTGCCATTTCTAATGTATCCAATACTTATGAAGAAAGATTTGTTGGAAGTGTGTCATTTCCAATGTATCCAATAGTTACGAAGAAAGATTACTTAGAAGTGTGTCATTTCCATTGTATCCAATACTTACGAAGAAAGATTTGTTGGAAGTGTGTCATTTCCAATGTATCCAATACCTACGAAGAAAGCTTACTTAGAAGTGTGTCATTTCCAATGTATCCAATACCTACGAAGAAAGATTTGTTGGAAGTGTGTCATTTCCAATGTATCCAATACTTACGAAGAAAGATTTGTTGGAAGTGTGTCATTTCCAATGTATCCAATACTTACGAAGAAAGATTACTTGGGAGTGTGTCATTTCGAATGTATCCAATACTTACGAAGAAAGATTACTGTGAAGTGTGTCATTTCCAATGTATCCAATACTTACGAAGAAAGATTACTTGGAAGTGTGTCATTTCCAATGTATCCAATACTTAAGAAGAAAGATTACTGTGAAGTGTGTCATTTCTAATGTATCCAATACTTACGAAGAAAGCTTACTGTGAAGTGTGTCATTTCAAATGTATCCAATACTTACGAAGAAAGCTTACTTAGAAGTGTGTCATTTCCAATGTATCCAATACTTACGAAGAAAGATTTGTTGGAAGTGTGTCATTTCAAATGTATCCAATACCTACGAAGAAAGCTTACTGTGAAGTGTGTCATTTCCAATGTATCCAATACCTACGAAGAAAGCTTACTGTGAAGTGTGTCATTTCCAATGTATCCAATACTTAAGAAGAAAGCTTACTTGGAAGTGTGTCATTTCCAATGTATCCAATTCTTACGAAGAAAGATTACTGTGACATTTCGAATATATCCAATACTTACGAAGAAAGCTTACTGTGAAGTGTGTCATTTCCAATGTATCCAATACTTACGAAGAAAGCTTACTTGGAAGTGTGTCATTTTCAATGTATCCAATACCTACGAAGAAAGCTTACTGTGAAGTGTGTCATTTCCAATGTAGCCAATACCTACGAAGAAAGCTTACTGTGAAGTGTGTCATATCCAATATATCCAATACTTACGAAGAAAGATTACTTGGAAGTGTGTCATTTCCAATGTATCCAATACCTACGAAGAAAGCTTACTGTGAAGTGTGTCATTTCCAATGTATCCAATACTTACGAAGAACGCTTACTTGGAAGTGTGTCATTTCCAATGTATCCAATAGTTACGAAGAAAGATTACTGTGACATTTCGAATGTATCCAATACTTGCGAAGAAAGATTACTTTGAAGTGTGTCATTTCGAATGTATCCAATACTTACGAAGAAAGATTACTGTGAAGTGTGTCATTTCTAATGTATCCAATACTTACGAAGAAAGATTACTTAGAAGTGTGTCATTTCTAATGTATCCAATACCTACGAAGCAAGCATACTTGGAAGTGCGCTTACTTGGAAGTTACGTACGTCTAGATCTATGTCGTCCTCGTAATGTTCGATGCAATTGCCAAAGACATGTGGGGGTTTATCCCCTTCCACCCTCTCCCCTACAACTTGCATTTCAATAAAAGTACTTTTTATTGCACTGATTTTTAAAACATGTTCAAATTGTAACAAAACATGTTTCATTATCGGGACCTGTGCTGAGGTAATTTTAAAAAGGCTAAAAGATATTGGCAGAGACAGTTTGCAGGGTTGCGAGAGGGGAGGTACACACAGATAATTATTATAGGAGAGGTCTTTGAACGTGGCTGTTTCTAATTGGATTTTTATTTTTAGCAAGCTTACAACTGTATTATTATCTCTATATCTAAAACGTATTGGGCTCACTTTTTGAAATTCTAACAGCTTAACACATGTCCTCTGAATCATTCTCAACGGATATCTAGGATACCATCAAAGTACTAGATTGCTAACGGTCTTCTTGTTCTAGTACACTATAACACCAACGATGACCTGTATATCTTAAAGACTAAAACTCGGTTATACCGGCATAGATCTTTTGACATTTGAACTGTGGTGTATTGCACGTTTTCAAAGCATGAGATATTTGTCAGTTACAACATGTAATACATGTAATACATTTAAGGGATACGTGACAAATCCAAATTTAGACATGTCATTTATCAAAACAGTTACGTGCAATTAATGTATTATTTAAATCTTATCAATCTGATTACGAGAGAGTATCCTGCTGATGTTTGATATTTAAAAAATCCTAAATATGATTACAATATAGTTGTCTCAATGTGTGTTGTCTAACTTCCAACTGTATCCATTGACAGCCCATGCACTTATAAACTGAGTTCAAGGGTGTTTAGCTCAACTATTCGAAGAATTGGTAGAGCTATTACACTCGATCATTCGTCTGCGTTTCTGTATGTATACTGGTATTTCAGTGCTCACTAGGGGGAATGGACTGAAACTTCACACACTTGTTCACTATGGTGATCAGACACACACAGCTCAGGTTCCATAACTCTGTTTTGCATCTTTATAAAATAATGTCCCTTCTTCCACTTTAGTGCTCATCCAGTTAACGTTCTTTAAGGCTATTGAACAGTCGAGCGTTGCTCTTATTTTATAAACAGCATTAAAACACACGAAAAATATCGCTTTCAATAACAAAACATACGGCAAATATATGTAACAATAAAAAACCTATATGAATTATCACTCACAGTATCAAAACCTACGACATATATCACTCACAATATCTAAAAAATTAAAAGGTAAGGGTAGATATCCTGGAATAACAGAGCTCCCCAAACACAGCCATAGAGCCATACCTAGCAAAGTAGGCTTGCACATATACAAACCCTACAAAAATAATTACTTACAATAAAGATATCACTAACAATACCCAAACCTACGAGAAATGTCACTTTCAATAATAATACCTACCAGAAATCGCATTTACAGTGACAAAACATATCACTTACAACTACATATTTAATCTACACGGAATTTCACCTTCAATATCAAAACCTACGCAAAACATCACGTACTATAAAAAAATCCTGCGACAAATATCAATAAACGTAACAAATCATACTACAATTATCACAAAGAATATCAAAACTTATGACAATAATCACTCGAAATATCAAAAACGTACGCTTAATATCAGTTACAGTATCAGCAGCAATTACTATATCAAAACCTACAGCAAATTTAATTTCCAAAAACATTCAATTTTATTGTTTGTGTGAATGAGAAGGTATCTTTTATTATCTTTTGTTTTCAAAACATCAGTGTCAATGCTCTGGAAGAAATCATATTTTAATGCGTAGATCCATCACGGTAATTATCAAAAGTTTGTTGTCATACTTCGATGCATTTTAAAATAGAACACCAGAAATCCCAAAACGAACGTTGCGCCCGCCAAACATAATAAATCAAATGCAGTGCATGAACTAACTTCATTTATTATATTCTACTTCATCAGCGTCATTAAAACGTCTTGGTTCCGTATTAATTTAAGTGCTGCATCGTAAAATCACAATTAAAAAGTGAAAAAATGAGACTGTTGTCTTGTTGCCTAAGTTTGGTGCCCCTGAAACTTTGTTGATCGCGGAATATTTAGAAATAAAAGAGTAAGGTAGACCACGAGCCGTGTTAATTACCTGCACAGAGATATATATGAAACAATAAAGCACATTTCTCCCGCGTTTGAATACATGATGTGATAAATAATCAAATTACAATACATAATTGTTAACGATACATCGACAGACAGTAAGAAATATAATTTCATTACTGACGGTTTGGTATTGGAGATACCTAACTCAAACGAAATGTATTTAAATATTTCAGAACTTTTTTTAAAAAATCTACTTTCCACAATATATTTTCTTTTATCAAAATAGATCCTTCGCTCAAATGAGAAATTAAAGTAGGAAAATTCTTTATCATGCTTTGCTGGTTTTAATAGTAATACAATTTATGGGATGCATAAACAAGATGTCACCGCTTTTTACGAGCGTGCACTAATGTCCAGTTGTAACCCACCTGTCTGAAGCACGACTGGACGTAGGTCAGCAAGACCAGGTTATGATGTTCTCATCAGTTATTTCTGTGTCATTAATTTTATTATAATGATAACTGATAAAGTGAGAAATGTTATTGTTTGGTACATTACACTGACCAAAACTGCAACGTTCTCTTACAAATTTGAATATTCCCTTTCATCGAAATATCATGGACTGGTTATACAGCTCTAGCATTTGGTAGCGTGTTAGTGGTTTGAAACGAATTCCAATGCCAAAAGGTCGAGGTCACTGATGTTAAATTACTTCTTCACCGCTTTGAGTCCGAGCTATTCTCGATGGAATTAGTTTATATCAGACAGCCATCCAGGTCGTAGCTCCTACACAGGTGCCGGTCTGAAACTGAAATATTGTCTGAAAAGGCACAGCCGCTTGAGTGTGAGTTAAAACTAACATTCTTTGATAGCAGATCAAAGTCAAATTGTCTTTGAGATCGTTAATGTCGATGAATATGAATCACAATCGCAGTGAATATGAGTCACAATCGGAGCGGTGGGTAGTATAGCCAATGTTGGAGCGGTGGGTAGTATAGCTGGAATATTTTCCTCGAGAAAAACATCCTGTTGACAAGAATGTATAACACCTACGTTTCAATGATAACGCTGCGGAGATAATAGTACATATTGCTCATAATAATTTCTTCATATGCTTCACACGTAGATGGAAATCGACAAACATGGATATGCTCTTAAGCAAATTCGCCGCCTCCTTATTTGGATTGGAGGGAGGTTTTTGCATGAAAATGAACAATCATCAAAGGACAACATGTTTTTACTATAAGAAATGAAACAGCATGTATAGAATGAATAAAAAATCTTCGTTGCCGGGGAGTCTAAAGCCATAAATACCTCCATATATGTTCAACGAAGAGTCTGGTGTATATGTAATAATGTCCGAGTAATAAAATTAAACATTACGAAGACTACCATAGTTAATAAGTAAATGTGTCTTTGCCCTTGAAAGTCGCCTTTGGGACTGCAAAGATAACTTGGGGAACATGCTCATGCTTTTATCGTTTTAAGAGGCATTGACATGCGACCTGTTTGCAAAGAATTGATAATCTTAAAAGATTGTACGTCTTACAAAATGTTTTAAAGGTTGATAAATAAAACAAGCCTTACACTTGTCAACAGCTAGAAGACATTCTTATTCGGGCACGGGAGCGTACATTAGTTGATATCGGTTTTGTATCAAGAAGTACGCGCAAGATATGCACGGGAGAAAGTACACGTGCGACTTTTATACACACATTTCTCAGTGCAAAACTAATGTTCGTTTGGGATATATTTTTGTCTAACTGAACAGAAATACAGTAAACTCCAGTCACCCTTGCCCTTTCCTTAACCTTCTAAAGCAAATATTTGGCAGATCGATCGGAGAATCCTATAATAAAAAACTAAAAGAATATCGCCAATAAACATTAAAGGTCGATAAAAGGGATATATTTTACGTAGTGACAACATTCTATAATGGAATAATTAAATGACACAGGCAATACTATTGTCCCTACAGAGTGGAAAATGACCGTTAATCGATGCATACAC
Organism: Mercenaria mercenaria; assembly: GCF_021730395.1. Classification (NCBI taxonomy): domain Eukaryota; kingdom Metazoa; phylum Mollusca; class Bivalvia; order Venerida; family Veneridae; genus Mercenaria; species Mercenaria mercenaria. Next base: position 116,231,617 of record NC_069361.1, on the reverse strand, counting down.
GTTATTAAGGAATCACAATTAGAGTTAATTCTTTTGTACTTGTCATTTAGGAGCATGCTAATTAGAAAATACATGTAACTGAAGTAACCGCGTCTTCTTTGTCAATGCTGTATAAAATGATGAAGTCTTTTTTTCCAGTCCAAATCTCTTACGGTAAAAGTTTAAACAAATCGTATTTCATGGCCATCTGCGCACAAGTTACATGTCTGTTATCCAGTATAACATGAGATATTGAAGACGTTTTGATTTGACAAACCTTTTCTTAGATGATTTCTTTTTCTTCCTGTGCAACTCTGTTAGGTGTTATCCACGGGTTTTTGTTGTGAAAAGATACTCTGTATTCCAATGTGTGTAAAACTGGTGCGAGTTTAAATTGCAAAATGATAGTTGGAGAATATCTTTATACGTTGGAATAACTTGTCATAAATGATCGCCATAGGAAAGGTCAAGTTAGGACAGTTTCTATTCAATGTAAGCGCAGAATACATAACAAAAATATAATAATACAAATAATGATATAAGTGAGGAATTCGACATCTCGGTAAGATAACAGAAAAAATCATGTCTAGAAAACAGACAAAGAGGGGTGGAATTTAGAAACACACAAAACGTGTACTGTAAGGAGTATGCACATGTATGCAGGCAAATGGTATTTGTCAATAGGACAATAACATGAAAACTATACGTATCATGAACAAACATAATTAGCATAAGCATGATTATGGTTTTCATCGCCGCATGAAACATTAGTGCATGAACACTTTGAAATGTCATGACAATAATTGATGGACATAAAAGACAATACCCTAAACACACCGGTAGGTTAAGTACGTGTGACGTCATGCGATGCACACGCTCATTCATTTTTTTTCCTCAAAATTTTATCACCGCAATGCAATCTTTATTGCCATGCGGTTATGCAAAAAAAATTAAAACGTGATTTGCACGACCTTTTAAGGCTTATAACACTCAAAAATCAAACAACCACTGGAAAAGCACCGGAGAAGCATTCCACACCTTGCACTTATGTCGGTCGTCCTCCGTTTACATTCCTCTGTGATTTATTTTATTAGTTCTTGTCTTAGGATGATGAGGAAAGTCTAAAGTTTATTTGAATAATTCTCTAGTACGTTTCCTTTGCGAAAAAACAATTATGGTACGAAGTGGTGACCCTAGTGGTATTCCCCACCTATGTTTTGCATCTAGCGCTATTCCTTTTAAAATATGTTGGGTTTAACGTCGCACCTACACAATTATAGGTCAAATGGCGACTTTCCAGCTTTGATTGAGGAGGAAGACCTAGCCACCCCTCCGTGCATTATTTCATCACGGGCGGTCACCTGGGTAAAACCTCCGACCTTCCGCAAGCCAGCTTGGCTGCAGCTTTCTTACACATCTCTTCTTTCTTAGAAAAGGGGTTTTCCACCCAATCATTCCAGTTGCCGTGACTACCAACTGAACTGGGCATACGAGCATATTGTCCTTTTTTTTTTTTAAAGCTATAGGCTTTCATATTTATAGGCAAATAAATAAGGACATAATTAGAACTTTATACTTTGATAGATATATGAATGTGATGTATATGTATATGAATTGCATAGATAACATAATAGATCTAAGTTGATGACACCGGAAAAGTCATTTTATGTAAAAAGGCAAATGGTGCTTTTAATCTCTATAAAAATGCCGGGATGTAAAATGACGTATCTTTTGTCTTGTATGACTAGTATTGTAATATGAAGGAATATGTATTATGTCAAAGTGATAAGTAAGGTTTCTAAATATTCGAAATGTGACGGTATGATGAGAAAAGGTTTGTTTACTGAACATCAATATCACCTGTGTCTGTATATTCAAGTTTATTTTTAGTCGCAACCGGCTGCCCGTATGGACGTCTGTATAGTCATTTCAGTTTTTTAGAACAGTGAAAGATACAAAAAATGCTCCATTGTCAGAAGGTTATTCTGGTTAAAGAAGAATAGCTCTTTGTTCTGGTTCATTAATATGCAAGGTATAAGTCACCATACACGGGACCTCTATTCAAAGTCACATCCGAAATATTGTTTGTTGTTTTAGATAGAGGAGCAGAGACTCGAACGCACGACTCCTACTTGTGTAGTCCAGTGTGTTACCACTCGAAACCATGCAGCGTTTGCTCTTCAAAATCACATAGTTTGCCTACCGGCTTTTATAGACTTAGGGATCTGAAATTCACGGATTCTTGATATGTCCCGAACTCTACATTGCTGAATTGGAAAAAAAGAAAGTGAATCATAATGCAAGTTTACGGACAGTAAATGCATGTCATGAAATATTAATACACCAAACTGTGTATAAACTTGCAGACCAGCTTCCGCAGAGACACGCAATTGAAAAACGAAGATGAATCATGAATAAGGTCCTAAGTGAATAATAATGCTAGTATAAGAGAATGCATATCACGAAATGCATTCACATTAAAACTTTGAATAAAATCAGAAATCTTAATGGAAACTTCTGAAGCGTGAGGATTTTTACTATAAAATAGAGGAACTTAATGCATTTCAATCAAATGTGAATTTCAAAAAATATATACAAACATCTGTTCACCCCAGTTTGGCAAGTTTCTTTATATAGTATAAAGTCTAGTTCACGGCACAGTATTTCAAAATGCCATCACCAGGACTCCATTGGTTGCGGATACTACAACATATGTCCATCATTGAAACCGACTTAAACGCTACCACCGACTTAAACGCTTCCGGCTTGAACCATTCGCAGTTTTCTTTGTAGCGGCTAGGCGAGATAAAGATTTAAAGAAAAGCATAGGATGAACGAAATATTGATAATAGGTAAAGCTATTGCACCTAAGGATTTTGATTTTTTAGTATTTCTTAAAGAAAATGTGTTTATGTCTTTCTTATTCTATATAGAAAGTCTGTCCGCAATCGACTATTCCTTCGGAAGACATACATCGTATTTCTGATTACCTTCCTAACATAAAACTGTCATCACTTTCAAAGTATAGTTTTTGCATTTTTCTTTTCCATATTGCATTTCATGAAAGCTGTCAATGTTTTTGATAATGGACATGCTACATGCTTTTAGGAATTCTATGACTTGTGCGTGTTACCATATCACAGCAAGCCTGTTCATCAATGGATGAATCTTATCTCATCTAAATTACAATGAATTTGCCAAAGAACAATCTAGTACTAACTGTTTTGGTCAATTAGACATAAAGAGTCATTATTGTTCATTACTATTAGACTATGTGCATGTATTTTACATGTTCGTGCGTTTCAAAAGGACGAAATGAAATGGTCAGTGATAAAAGTTGAGATATAGCCTTGGTCATTGGTCAGAACGACATTTTGGCGCCATGTGTGCCAATTATACACTGAGATGACATTCAGAAAATGGAGAATACATATTCTTTAGTTTCTACGCATTTATGATCACTATGTACCAATACTATAGGTTGTGCTGTAAAGTTTTATGGCTGTAATGAAAACCAACAAAAACTTTTTGCCATGTCGCATTTGCAGCTTCTCCAACTGTTCCGCTTTATGGTTAGAAAACACTAAATGTTTTTGTTTTCGCTACTGTTTTCTAACCCTACTGGCCCGTCGTTTGAGCTAGACTAAACCGTCTGTCTTTTCGAATAAAAAAAACAACACAAAACAACAAAAAAAAAAAAAAAACAACAATAAAAAACCCCAAAAAACTAGAAAACAGGCGATAAATTATATTATAGATAAGCATGGTCGAGAAGCGTGATCAAAAAGCTATATTGTCTAAACAGGTATAATGAAATATTTACTTTCACTTTCATGAAATGCAGCATTTAAACAGTATAAAGTCACAGAGGTTTCTCTTTATTGTCAAGCAACGACAAAGCTTATATCTGACTACTAGGATGTAGTTATGTACACTACACCGGACTACTGAGGCACATCTGGTGAGTTACTACCATACTATCTTACTATCTTATGGGCACAAGCTCCTGGATACCTTAACCCTTACCATGCTAAATTTCTATTATGAACTTGTCCATCTTTCAATTTGGACAGTACCATTAAATGTTAAAAGGGGTGCTTACAAAAAGATTCTGACTGAATGGCAAACAGTACAGATCTTGATCAGACTGCACGATCATGATCTACACTGGTTGCATAGGCAGAATCAGTCGTGTCCAGCATGATAAGGTTAATTTCCATACCTATTTCAACCCAGAATTTGTGTAGCGTGTTATTTGATGGTGTTTGTTATTGCATATTTGTGATGATGTCTTCATATTTTCTTTTAATGTCTTCAAAATATATTCAGCGGGTGTAATTACTATGAATGTTTCTTAAAGTGAAATAAGCGCTTGTTTTAGATGCGGTTAGGCTTGTTTACATTGGCTTTGTGGTAAATGCTTTCCGATATTTAACCTTAGGAAACATTTTAATTTTATTTTTCTTTCAGCAGTATAAAACATGTATAAAAGTGATCTTAGATTATGATATTATTAAAAGACTGTGACCACAAACATCTATTTTATCTATTTTGATATTAATTAAAAAAGTTTGTAGAAAAAAGTCTAAGGTTTTTTTTAAAAATAAAGTTTTCATTTTCAACAGAACGACAATGACAAACGTTATATAGAGTTGATACACTTAATCATCAGCTGACAATAAATGCGCTTGCATATACTTTTGAAAGAGCAGTAAAATGAATATGCATGCATGTAAAGAATTTTGTTTTTTCCTTTGAAAAGTGTCATATATTGCAAAAGTTTGTTGTTAAGATTTGCATTACAACCGATGGTTAGCATCTATTCACCTGTCGAGAGGGGGGCCTAAAATTCTGTATAAATTGGCGTCTTACAAGAAGCTATACCCTGGTATTACAACATACATAATACCTTGTTGCTAGACTCAGTGGCTTGTTTAAGACATAATTTGTTAAATAAATCTTTTCTCAAGGATGTTTGGTATTTACGTTCTATTGTGCGAAGACTGATGCCTTTCTATGGGTTAAATCCTAGTAACATACGAGTGTCTTCTCCAAGCAAAGTTTGAATATGGTTGACATTGAACAAATTGGTTGATAAATTCAAACGTCTTGCCATTCTTTCCATGTATTGCGATTTATTCAACTTACTTTTAAGCCAGATATAACAAATTAAGTTGCCATTAATCGTGAAAACACTCGAAAAGGACATCCGATAACGGTTGAACATCTTACATTTTCTTGTTAATAAATATTGATAGTTTTTGTATTGAATACCAGTTCTTTATCTTTGTTATTACAGTGGAGAATTTACGCTTTCTAAAGCTCTGCTGATAGCAAGCGGTCAATCACACCGTTATTTATGCCGTAAATTATGCAAATGAATAAAGGGGATTGGGGATGCTCATCTGTGTCTTTGGCCTTTAATATCTATATGCCATATCTTCGAATGGAGAATTTTCATTATCGATATTTACTGGAGCATTCGCTTCTTTAAGCGTTCGATGCCCATTGTTTTATCCACCTTTTATACCTATTGTTTCATCCTCCTTTTCCACAAGAAGGGTTGTCCTCGATTTCTCTTTATATACGGGACAAATAATTAATATTCGAAAGAACTGTGATGGTGGTAATAGGAAAGTTTTCATTTTCCAAAATATGTTAATTAGTTATGAAGCTGTCGTCAAAAACGATATTGCCTGTATATTCATCCATCACCATTTCTGTCAAAATTCAATTTTACTTTTACATGAAAATAAATTGGTACAAAAATTTCATTTAATAGGAGTTGGTGCGAACGCAATATAAAAAGATTGTTTATTTCCAAATTAAGATTTTGCCCGCATTTCACATTGGGTCAATACATTTTAGCCACAAAATTTCCATTATTTAAAGATATTTTTAAAAATAAAAACGATCCTACTTCCACCTTTGTAGAGGGTGAGGGTGAACGTACAGTGGTATGCTGTAAAGGAAAATTTTAAACTTCGTTGTTGCTTTGTATTCTACGAAGTAGTAGTGTCACTGCTGTGGCTCAAACTGAAGCCAACCCTTAAGCAATATTGTCTTTATGGTAAGATGTGTGTGTGTTTGGGTTTAACGTCTTTTTCAACAATTTTTCAGTCATATAAACGACGGTTATGGTAAGATATCTTTAAAATCTTTAAAAAAAATATATATACATATAGTAGGTTTAGGGTTGACAAAAAGTATTGATTTTTGGCATAACTTTAACTTTTTACCTTCCCTCTGTAGACATGACTCTTCTCTGCGTGTTACAAATGTCGTTCCACGTAGGTATGCTGATGATTCTGCTCCATCTGACCACATTTTGTAACCTTTTTCTTTTACTGTAAGCCCTTTTATGGTAGAGTGACAATACAATAAGCACATTAAGTTTGACTGTAAATATGTCTGCTTGGCTTGCCACAGCGGTTTGATATATCGGATACTCCGGCCACTCTGCTTTGGAGCCCATTAAAATCATGAACAGTTTGTACTAGAACGTACAAAATAAAGCAACAAGTCACCAAAAACTAGGTGATGGATTAGGTTTCCATGAGTCCATAAGCAAGAACAGCAATTAAACAATTAAAAAATGCAAATTCAAAATGCCAAGTCCGAGAGCTACAGGATAGACCTAGTAAGTTGAAATAAAACATAAAATAACGTACTTATATGGACGTGTGATTATTCCTCAAGTATATTGACAGACGAAGAAGATTTATTTTCACGAGAAAGGCTATACAGAATAGATAATGACATACGAAATTGTTCAGTGTGTGGTCTAGGAATGTAAAAGTTGGAGAAAGAAGGTGAACACAGCGTTCGAATATAAACATCTGACGGATATGAACTGGCAACCTCTTTCCTCGAAATCAAGGTTCCTCGAAATCAAGAGAGCCTGTGTTGTCTGAACAGACATGATACAACTTGCGACGTAGACATGTACTAAACACTTACAAACTGTACTTTGATCTGAAACTGGATCAGTATCAAACAGATAATGTCCTCTTTAATTGTTTTAAGAACACCTGCACATACAAATGGTATCTGGTTCAAATCGGAACATCAAGCTAACGACACTACTGTTAATTATCTAATATTGTACATACATGCATTGTAATGTTAATGAATACACAATTGTTTTACTACAGCGTACAGTCGTGTGCCACGATTTTTACATTCAATCAAAATATCAAAGAGCATAAAACGTGTAATTAACAAAAATAAATTTACGCGTCTGTTAATTTGTTACCATAGAAACCAGTTTGTTTCTACGTCCATAACTATCTAACGTTCGCATCATAATGCAGTGTAAAGCTGTTGACACAGGAAAGACAATGGCAAACGCCTTTGCGATACAATCGTCAAGATAGATACTTCGATAGTTTGTAGCGACATAAACAGCTAGTAACTTTTGAAATCGGGTTTTGTTTTAGATAATCTTATAGATACAATTATCAAAGTGTCAAAGAACGATTTTGGGCTTGATAAAGTTGTTTACGGACATTATGAAATGACGCGAGGACATCGTTAAACCCGCTCGAGATCGCAGCTCACTGAAGCTCTGTTATACAGGATCACTAACGGAATTGTCCTTTTTTACACTGTGCATGATTATGCTTTTTCTTTTGTTGTATTGAATTACAGTTGCGTTGTGTACACGTGCTGTGATTGCATGTTTGCTAGAGTTGCTCATAGCCTTATGTGCGTTGCAAAAAATATTGGACATTGGCAAGATTGTCCAGTGTTATTTTATAGGTACTGTATATATGTTGTCCCTACTGCACATAGCCCAGACTTTCTAGTCTCTTCTGCACATGTTCCTAAATTTTCCACTCTACCGTATATGGTCCATCATCGTTGTCTATGATTTCTTTTTCATAGGTTGTAGACTACTAGTATAGACCAGATTTGTCCAATGTCCTTCGGACGTCGTCAAAGATTTATGCCATACGAGCTTTGTGCACTTTCTTGGTTTATTGGCATAAAGTTGAAAGATCAGAGTTATACCATTTGCTTGTGGACCAGAGTTGTGCATCGTCCTTTGCATGTAGCTTAAAGCTCTTCTCTAAAGTGACCCGAGATGACTATAGTTTCATTGCATAAATCATAAAGCGGACCGATGTTGTTCGTTGACTGCTAGAGATATCTAGGGCCTTTTACAGCCAAACATAGTTTGCACAGTCGTCGGCTTTCATTTCATTTGCACTGTTTAACTTCCTCTATTTTTGTAAGAAAGGTGACGAATCTATCGCATACAAAACGTTTTGACTACTTTTTTTCTTAAATACATTTTGGGGTATGATATGTCAGTAAAAGGAAAACAGTTTGAAAGCCTAACGTTACTGAAGTCAAGTTTAAAAGATACGAAAAAAGACGCGTTTTATAACAGGTTGATGACAATACCTTTATGATGTTTGGAGGTCTAAATGTACATCTGAATGAACAAAAACAACGGGTCTAAGTAAGTCAAAGGAAACTGTTTCAAAATTATCGAACTTAATTTTGAAAAGATTGAAAAAGAATATCGCTTTGCAAATAGTGTATCCATTAAGATTAGGCATGCGTTAAGTTTGAAATGATAAAATATTTAGATAGAAGTATAATAGTCAAAGTGCTGATATAACTCTAATATTATCAGATTTATGTTTCTCTTACAAAAACAAATATTGAAATACAGCATTACTTCAAAGATGGTTTCAAATGGAAGCAGACGACAATTTCTCTTGACACGCGCCAAAAAGGCCTAAGGTCTTCTGATGAATACAGAGATTTCTTTAAATGGAAAAATACAAAAAAATAATAAATGTCTCGATTAGTTTAGAGAGCGATAGAATCTTCTTAATCAGTTACAGCTTCTGTACAGATAATTTTCATCTATTCTTGTATCAATAACATTTTGGACAAAAATAATCTCCATAAAGAGAGCGTATCGTATTTCCCCGTGACTTATTATTTATTATTGCATTTATTTATCCTCATGTTATAAATGTTATCGGCATCATTACTTTTAAAGATTGCGTTTGAGAACTGCGTAGTGTCTGCGTACATTGTTATTTTTTTAGTGCCGAGTCTCCAAAACTTTTAAGAGTTATGGAAACCAGCCGATAGAAAAAAATATTGACTTGTAAACAGATTATCTGTTGAAACTTCCGACGTTTAAAATAAATAAATGTTGGGGTTTCCATACCTTATGTTCCTTTCATAGTTTCTGATCTATTATCTTTCTAAAGTGAATACCAAATAATAAATAAATATATCTAAAGTACCGAAAACAAAGAAACATAGACATAAACAATTCCTCTTTATATAAAATAAAACTACTTATTCTTCGGACTAACTATCATAGTTTGAGATCGTTTGGAAGAAGCAATCAACTGTCCTTTTTTTACATAAATTATGTAGCAGATATAGCCCATGGTAATTGCAAGGCTGGTTTGTTTAGTACTGTGGGTTCAGTTTAGAAGATATAAATGTTTTATCCGCTGTGATTAAGTTGATTATCTCAAGGGTAGGATAAGATATATAGATTCTGTGTTTGTTTACCTTGATCGCCGAGGGTGGCTCGAACGGCATGAAATTTGTCAGTTGGTATCAACATTTATCTTTGAAACAATAAAAATGGCTTTCAAATTAGGCTACTTTATCCTGTCCTATATAACATACCTCATTGTAATGCTTAATTACGGGTCAGGTTGTCGTGCCAACTGGAATTAAAGGGGCAAACATCGTCATAGCCCAGGTGATCAAATCCACAAGTTTGGGTTTGCAAGAGGTTGGAGAATACGTGAAGTATATACAACGATCCTTCAAACGTTACTGTTTATGATTGATGAGTAAAGTTAACATGGAATGGATAGATTAAATAAGTACTTGTAAATTATCTAAATCAGAGAATAAAGGAAACCAAGGGTCACCCAAGGTGACGTATCGCTTACGAGTTAAAGATAGTGTTCTCATAATAGATATCTTTGCACACTACAAGGGGTTAAAGTAAAAGATTTTTTCAAAGAAAATATATCACAGTTAAGCACCGAGAACAAGGCAAACAGTGAAAATTGCAGACTCGGTTTGATTTAGACTAGCTCCTAGACTTTGATATATCATTTTTACATTTTTATGATTGAATGTAGTGAACTGAGCCAGTCTATATCCTATGTCCAATATCATAATAATATGATAATTTTAACATCATTCCTCTGTGAAAATCTCTAAAATAGACTGGCTTTTGTCTGACAAAAAAGAGAGAAATGTAGAAATATATTTATTATCAGTCTAGTGGCTAGTCTAGGTTTGATTGAGTCTGTTCAAGAGCAGTAATGGAAAATGCAACACTGCCCACGCCCTTAGCACCGGTTTAAGCAGTATTCAATCTTCAAATCTATATGAGCCGCGCCATGAGAAAACCAACATAGTGGGTTTGCGACCAGCATGGATCCAGACCAGCCTGCGCATCCGCGCAGTCTGGCCAGGATCAGCCTGCGCATCCGCGCAGTCTGGTCAGGATCCATGCTGTTCGCTTTCAAAGCCTATTGCAATTAGAGAATCCGTTAGCGAACAACATGGATCCTGACCAGACTGCGCGGATGAGCAGTCTGGTCTGGATCCATGTTGGTCGCAAACCCACTATGTTGGTTTTCTCATGGCGCTGCTCAATTATGTGTTGAAATCAATGAACCCGAACGACCAGGAAATATAACAACACTAAGCCTTAACAACAAAACAGCAATTTTCATAGTTTTCGTGAACAATAAATTTACACTGCTTATCCTTAGGACATGTCAGCTTTTCATCTATGAAAAATATTTGCATTCGGGGGAAAAACACAAATCCCTCAGTGGTACATAATGGAACAAGAGTATATGGTAAAATCGGGAACTTCGTCAAATCGTTCTAAAAGTTTTGATGTTGTCTAAAAGTGTCAATATACGCCTCAGATGTCAGGTATTTCCGTATTTGAGAGCTGCAGACCTAGACATATCAGAAATATTTTCAATAGTAAAATGTTGATTCTACGGAAGTGTGAAAGGGCCATCAGACGCTAATACGAGGTGCTATTGCATACCCTCATTATAAAACAAATAGAAAGTATGATTCTGGTTCGAATCCCGACAAGTCCATCATAGCATTGGTCCCATGAGATACGTCAGTCAAGTTAATTTTTTTTTCGACAGGATTACAATATGCTAATTTTCAACATGATATATCTTAAATTTAATTCTAGAATACAAACAATAAAACCACTAGTAACTGATCAGTTAAGTATCAAGCACCTTTGAAGTATTTTTTTTCTATACATACAACATGGTTCGTGTAGAAAATCACAAAAAATATCGTGCCAATCTGTCAAATACAGCACACGCAATACTAAGCAATTTTTTGACATTAAAAGCCGTTTTGAGATCATTATATACCTTTTTATAGTTTTGCCATTTACAATTGTTGTTGACTGGAGGTCACTTAGTGCATTTGACAGGAAAATGGCACATAAAATATATCATTTATAAAAAATAATGATTTTATACGTATTGATCGATTTTCAAAATTTCTTCTCCGAGTAAAAAAATGACTTTACTACGAACAAAACACTTTGACAAAAGAAAAAAAAGGAAATCAGAAACAATAATATATATAATTATATTTTGTCTATAACTCGCGACTAAAGATGGGTCAAAGAGAACAGGTCAAATTTTTATCCCGAGTTTTCTTGCAATGACGCTCAGTATCGTATGTTTCTACGAGCCGAAGAAAATGATATTAAAATCATAAATTGTACGGCCTCTATTGTTGACGAATTTAACAAGTACAGCTGTTGAATTGTATGTTTTTGATTTGCACTTTTTTACTAGAGTACACTTACATTGATCATTGGTTTCCAGCGACAAGGGGCGCCGTATGAGGAGGGGGTGAAGAAGGTGTGTGGGGGGTTAGAGGGGGTGGGGGGGGGGGGGGGGGCAGTCAGAGCGCATGAGAGAATATGTCAATATGTCAAAGTAGTGGTATTGTGGATGCAAGGTCTCACTAGTTTCAAATGAAGAAGAGTCTGAAAATAACGTCATATCAAGAACATTTATTAAGTTGCATCAAAGACACAAAATAAAAATCGGTTCGTGGAAATTCATTAGCCTGTCTGACTTTGCACAAAAATAAATCTCGTAAGGTAATTTCTAAGAACATTTCTATTCTTTCCCTTTCCTGGAAAACGCCTGTGAAATTTGAATATGTGTTTCACAATAACTGAAGACCAGAGCAGGTGAAATATATCATACCATTATACAGCTTAAGTATTAAATATAATCAAACGGTTTACGGTGTAAGGGAGGGAACTCGGCTTTACCAGACTCGACATTGTAAAAAAAATGATTACAGTAAAACTAAATTTTAGACATGAGCTCCTCGTAGTTTTTCATAAATTGTTGGAGAGGTAAAGGAAAAAAATATTCATTTCACATGTTCAAATATCTTTACCTGTTGAATTGCTGGGAAGTTGTGGGGGTATTATATTCGCAGAACTTATGAAGTGACAGGCTCATGATTGGAGCCCTTGTTTCTCTACTTATTGTCTGTTGAACTAATAGGATGGGATATGTACACACGTTTTTCATACAACAAGAACAGCAGCAGCAGCAACAACAGAAAAAAAAAACAAGAACAAGACAACAGCTTAAACGGCCATGTCAGCTTAAATAATTTTTATCAGGAATCCAATATCTTAAACTGGCTATTAAGTTGTGAAGAACTGTTAAATTTGAAAAAGTTATTTGGATTTAGCAAGATCAAAGAACCTGCCAAGGCCGGAAAAGAGTTCACAATGAATGTCTGATGATGTGTCACTCCACTGTCTCGAATGCGTTTGAACTTAATTATTTTAACATTTATAGTAAATAGTAATTCATAACTGTTTACGGTATTACTCGAGCGAAACGACGGGCGTCAAGGCCGTTGTTAATTACAGAAACTTAAGTGCGGTGTACTAAGTGATTATTTTGATAAAACAGTTTAATTGTTTCTTTGGCCTTTTGTGCGGTATTATATTGTTCCTTGTCGCTTGATTAGAACGATAGCATCTTATAGTTTGAACTCCCGTTATTGAGTAATTTTGATCACTCTATCGTTCAATTAAATCTTCAAAGTAACAAAAAATATATAGTTTCTGTCACCCTGACGTGTCAATAGCCCAGGTTAATGCTTACGTATGAATAGAATCTCAGATGTCACGTAAGTGCTGAAATGAAGCGAAGGATAATCATGCCATTTCAAATTTATCATTGTCAAATCATCCACCTTTATTCTTTTGATCGGTGACGCCAATTAAGAACACAAATAAGACAAAACCAACACAGGTTATTTATAGACAAGGGTGAGCAATAGATTAAAAGAAAAAAAAGAATGGAAGAGTACCGGCTTGCGTTCGTAAAATCCAGACAGTACGTAAAGAGTTCTTGCTGGTACGTCCAACGTCATCCTATGACGTGCGTTTTTCCAAAACATTAAGGTTTAATCTTGGGTGGTCAAGTCAAAGTAGATGTTATTACAAGGGTTAGATACTGGACAGCCCAGTATGTTTTAAAAGACAGACTTGTAAGTGTTTAATGCAGAATGCTCCAGTTTTAGTTTCCAAGATATTATGTAAGAGTTAAATGTTGAATGGTCCAGAAACCACGCTGAATGGTCCAATGTCTCTTTCAAAGACACTGTGTAAGGGTTTAATGCTGAATGGCCCAATGTCTCTTTCAAACACACTATGTAAGGGTTAAATGCTGAATGGCCCAATGTCTCTTTCAAAGACACTATGTGAGGGTTTAATGCTGAATGGCCCAATGTCTCTTTCAAAGACACTATGTGAGGGTTCAATGCTGAATGGCCCAATGTCTCTTTCAAAGACACTATGTGAGGGTTCAATGCTGAATGGCCCACTGTCTCTTTCAAAGACACTATGTGAGGGTTAAATGCTGAATGGCCCAATGTCTCTTTCAAAGACACTATGTAAGCGTTAAATGCTGAATGGCCCAATGTCTCTTTCAAAGACACTATGTAAGGATTAAATGCTGAATGGCCCAATGTCTCTTTCAAAGGCACTATGTAAGGGTTTATTGCTAAATGGCCCAATGTCTCTTTCAAAGACAATATGTAAGGGTTTAATGCAATGTCTCTTTCAAACACACTATGTAAGGGTTCAATGCTGAATGGCCCATTGTCTCTTTCAAAGACACTGTGTAAGTGTTAAATGCTAAATGGTCCAATGTCTCTTTCAAAGACAATATGTAAGGGTTTAATGCAATATCTCTTTCAAAGACAATATGTAAGGGTTAAATGCAATGTCTCTTTCAAAGACACTGTGTAAGAGTTTAATGCTAAATGGCCCAATGTCTCTTTCAAAGACAATATGTAAGGGATTAATGCAATGTCTCTTTCAAAGACACTGTGTAAGGGTTAAATGCTGAATGGCCAAATGTCTCTTTCAAAGACACTACGTAAGGGTTCAATGCTGAATGGCCCAATGTCTCTTTCAAAGACACTGTGTAAGTGTTAAATGCTGAATGGCTCAATGTCTCTTTCAAAGACACTGTGTAAGTGTTAAATGCTGAATGACCCAATGTCTCTTTCAAAGACAATATGTAAGGGTTCAATGCTGAATGGCCCAATGTCTCTTTCAAAGACACTATGTAAGGGTTTAATGCTAAATGGCCCAATGTCTCTTTCAAAGACAATATGTAAGGGTTTAATGCAATGTCTGTTTCAAAGACACTGTGTAAGGGTTTAATGCTAAATGGCCCAATGTCTCTTTCAAAGACACTGTGTAAGTGTTAAATGCTGAATGGCCCAATGTCTCTTTCAAAGACACTATGTAAGGATTTAATGCTAAATGGCCCAATGTCTCTTTCAAAGACAATAAACAAGGGTTTAATGCAATGTCTCTTTCAAAGACACTGTGTAAGGGTTAAATGCTGAATGGCCCAATGTCTCTTTCAAAGACAATATGTAAGGGTTTAATGCAATGTCTCTTTCAAAGACGCTATGTAAGGGTTTAATGCTGAATGGCCCAATGTCTCTTTTCAAAGACAATATGTAAGTGTTAAATGCTGAATGGCTCAATGTCTCTTTCAAAGACAATATGTAAGGGTTAAATGTTGAATGGCCCAATGTCTCTTTCAAAGACACTATGTAAGGGTTTAATGCTGAATGGCCCAATGTCTCTTTCAAAGACACAATGTAAGGGTTAAATGCTGAATGGCCCAATGTCTCTTTCAAAGACACTATGTAAGGGTGTAATGCTGAATGGCCCAATGTCTCTTTCAAAGACACTATGTAAAGGTTAAATGCTGAATGACCCAATGTCTCTTTCAAAGACACTGTGTAAGGGTTTAATGCTGAATGGCCCAATGTCTCTTTCAAAGACGCTATGTAAGGGTTAAATGCTGAATGGCCCAATGTCTCTTTCAAAGACAATATGTAAGGGTTTAATGCAATGTCTCTTTCAAAGACACTGTGTAAGTGTTAAATGCTGAATGGCCCAATATCTCTTTCAAAGACACTGTGTAAGTGTTAAATGCTGAATGGCCCAATGTCTCTTTCAAAGACACTGTGTAAGTGTTAAATGCTGAATGACCCAATGTCTCTTTCAAAGACACTGTGTAAGTGTTAAATGCTGAATGGCCCAATGTCTCTTTCAAAGACACTGTGTAACTGTTAAATGCTGAATGACCCAATGTCTCTTTCAAAGACACTGTGTAACTGTTAAATGCTGAATGGTCCAATGTCTCTTTCAAAGACACTGTGTAAGGGTTTAATGCTGAATGGCCCAATGTCTCTTTCAAAGTCGGACACTGTGTAAGTGTTAAATGCTGAATGGCCCAATGTCTCTTTCAAAGACACTATGTAAGGGTTAAATGCTGAATGGTCTTGTGTCATTTTCTGTGATACTACACAAGAGTTTAAACTTTAAGATATCATATGATATTTAATACTGGTTGACTCAATATCATTTTTTTTTCAAGCTAAATACTTGATGATAGAAGTCAACAAGAACAACTTTGCCACCCGAAGCTTGTATTGTCCCATACCTCATGTGCTAATAGTACGCGTATATACATGATCAGTTTAAGCTAGATCGCCAATTCTTTTTTGAACATCCGGAAGTAGCGAAAGATCACTTTGTGCGGGAAATGACTTTTATCAGATATAAAAAAGTTACTTTTATCTCAATTGTGACATCTCACTTTTGTTTTAACTTTTCATTGTTACTACAGGTGGTTAGACAAGAGATTAGAAGAGAAAAAGTAAAACAGTTCTATTCGTTACCATTCATAAAAAGTATTTCCGAATCATTGGTTATTTTAACAATTTTAATCTTATCGACACGGAACATACGGGACAGAGAAATGATTGTTCCCGTTTTCTGACTTGTCCGATTCATCATAAGGTTGAGTTTTAGAAGATCCTTCTCTGCTTCATTAGTTACTTTAATCATTTTTTATCACATCTGATTCATTGTTTTTCTCCATTTTTAACCATTCACAATAGACTTCCGTACATGTCAGTCCTGTTATTATCACTGGCTTATTTAGCATTGTAGTGAGGACTTCAGTGAGTGAAGTCACTTTCAAAACCACCTATTCGTATGAAGACGTTATACTTTGAGAACACCGCATAGCATTTTTTTCTTCTTCATATTTTCACTTTTCAATGCTCCATTATTTCTTATAAGTATTTTCTTTTAATCTGAAACAATACTGACGTCGATGTATTTAGGGGCCGACCAAGGGGTCGTGGGGAGTAAACCAAAAATTTCATTTCTTTTTCTTAAAAAAAAAATTCTTTGTCATTCAAAAACTAATGAGCACGATATAGAAATACATTTTCTATTGCGTAATTTGCTTTCATAAGTACACATGAAATAGCTAAATGCAAGTGTCTTTGATTAAATGTTTTAAATAAGCAGCATTTTGACTCTCTAAAAAGTTTGTATTTTAACCTGTTTTTAATTAAAACAAAGAGCTAAAATTATAGATGTTATTATTTAATTATTGATGTATCTGTTTGAGAACTGTTTTAGTTAAAATGGTCATCTTATTTTTTCAAAAAGTGTTGCAACCTTCTGAATGAGGGGAGGGGGTATGGGGTTTTTCCCCAGAAAATTTTGAAATTTGTGCATGCCAAAACCTGAATTCTAAGAGGATTTCAATACTGAAAATAGGGCTAGGTTTAAATAATATTATGCCAAATTACCATTGAAAAAAAGAAGAAGCTATTTTTTAGTATATTACTTTTATTGGAGTGCTAGACCATTGTACCATCAATGAGTGATTCAAAAGGTAAATGCAGAATTCTAGTGAGCTTATAGGATAAAACTACCTGTATATCCATATCAATAAGAAGGAAACATACATTTAAAAGTTGATGCTCCTCTCTCCCACTTTGTATACAGTATAGATTTCCGTACATTGAAATGATACTTTGTTTGTTTGTTTTGGGTTTAACGCCGTTTTTCAACAGTATTTCAGTCATGTAACGGCGGGCAATTAACCTAACCAGTGTTCCTGGATTCTGTACCAGTACAAACCTGTTCTCCGCAAGTAACTGCCAACTTCCCCACATGAATCAGAGGTGGGGGACTAATGATTTCAGACGCAATGTCGTTTATCAAATAGTCACGGAGAACATACGCCCCGCCCGAGGATCGAACTCACGACCCGCGATCCGTAGACTAACGCTCTACCTATTGAAATGATACAGTCATACCCAAACACTTACCGCAAAGTCTGTTGAGATCAAGTAATCTGTTATATAGTTTATTTCTTTCTTCATAATGACGATGATAATTTGATAATTTCTTAGAAAAACCTTTTCTCTCTTTAGAGTCTGACTGATAAGAGACATTTTTTTTTCCCAAAAAGTGCTATTTGAGAGGATTTAACGACAGAAAGGACTCTCACGACTGATGCCAGTCTATCATACCCACATCTTACAGCTTTATAAACGCCAATGAAAATGCAGTTTTCCCTTAAAAATGAAGAAAGAGTGTTTTACATATAACCTATATACGGGCAGGAGCACACAATCGCACGAACTTAACTTATATTGCGTCAAGAAACCCTAGTGCAGATCTTGTTTCCCCCCATATTTTGCGCAGTATTTAAATAATATTTTCCACTGTCTTGAGACAAAATCCACAGGCTTTGTTCCAGAAAGAAGATAAATGTCTTCATGTCTTTTAATTATTGCAGAAAACACATTTGTACAGGTAAACAATTAGATTGACAGAAAAGAGATCAAAGTGTATTTCAATGTTTGTAATTACAATGGGTTTTATTTCTGTACAGAAAGTCATGCGATTGTCTTCTGTTATCATGTCAATCTATGACGTTTTTGTTCTCTTTCATTTTATGACCTTGAAAGCAGACTTTCTACAATTATGTTATTTCTGTCGCCTATTTATTCTTTCGTCCTTTTTAATATTGCAACTGAAAATGCATTAAGATGTACCTTTTCCGGTATTTGTTTTAGTTATTATGTGGTGCCTGTTAATTATTTATTTCATCATAGGAATGGAGGTGACAGGAAACTCACTAATTAGTATAATTTATTTGTTCTTTTAAATTTTTTTCGTCTCGCTGAATTCATGATTTTTTTCATTGAATTATTTACAAACAAATACTGCATTCATGTTTGATAAAGTAATTAAAACGATTCATTATTCATTTTTCAATGTCGAATAATTATATCAGCAGACTACACGACAGACTGTTTCATAACACGCTTATGGAAATAAAAAAACACATGTAGAGCTATATCAACCAGTTATATATATAATTATATACACACTGTTTTTTGAGTCTGTAGTAAATTTTTCCTCAATTCCATGACTAATTGGAAAGAGTTTTTAAATATTTTACAAACTAAATAAATGTCTTCAGTTACATTTTCACCGCTTGTTTTCATTTGATATTTAGAAATATTAGTCAAAAATCTGAAGGCGTTGTCTTTATAATAATATATCCGTTTTTTAAAAAGAGAATAGAGATAAAAATGGGACGGACATTTGTTAATAAAGGTTTCACATGCTTGATGACCTGTCAAATATTGAAAAAGATATGTTTATTCCACTCTTTGCCGAATCGCAAATATATCTATCAACATGTACAGTGTAAAATATAACCCAGTGGCTATCTATAATATCATATTCCCAGTATTTCAAAGCCATTTTTCAAGTAGCCAGGACTGACCTTGTATTGTTGATCTTTTTTTTTTGATGAGCCGAGACTAAAACGCATGTTAATAATGCATTTGTAAAATTATACCAGTATGTTGAATTTGACCCATCCTTGAACTTTTGAAATGTTATTTGATATTTAACAGATCAAAGCGACCGGCGGTCGGAACACGGCGGAACAATGTTTTTAAACAAAGTCCCGTTGCCCAGTTATTAAAATTGAAATGTGACGTGCGCCCGGGCGGCATAGAGCGTGATAACCTACGCTGCACGTGAAAAGGCTAAATGTTAAAAGTTACTGGAGTGACAATAACATGTTTTATTAGATTTTGCTAAGATATTTACAAAGTATGACGATTAATATTTTGATAAAATTTTGACTTCTTCGAAAATTTATTTCATGTGTTTTCTAGTTAGTGCCCTGGATCCTGACGTTTTGACATGTTAAAAAATTCAAGTCTGTCGCCTCTATACCAAAATAATATTTAACAATTACTATCATATAACACGTTATTCGTCATATCTTTAATCTTCCAGTCTAAGGGAAGTAACTCAAACCCCTGACACTTCATTATAAACCGCGTTTATATGCTCCTGCATGAAAGGTTCACTTAGAAATTAAGACCAAAAGGCCACACGTATTATTTTAACGGGAGAAATGATACCAAAAATCACCGCACCTCCCGCTGTAAAAATATATTAATAAAAATAAGAACTAGTCGTATATCAATCAGAGGAAAGACACGTCTGCGTTATTTTTGGTCAAGAAGACCCAATTTCAGCATTCTTTCACACGGTTAGTTTATGCCCCCTCTGCTACAATCCCATACCACATTCATAAAATAAACAAGAAAAGGGTTTTAACCTGTCTAAAGACATGCGTGTTTTTACTCAAAACGCTTTATATTTTGTGCATGGAAACATGTTACAATGACAGACAACTTGCTGAACCAGCGTGGCTTCTCAGCGGGAAATTAAGAACCTTTAAGTGTTTCCATGTGATGTCAAAAACTGTACTTTTTTTATTGCATTTGTTAAAATGTTTTCTCGTCCATCTTCTTCGTTTGATGACCGCTAGGTGGAGGACCGCCGTGACCAGAGAACAGTCTGCCACGATTGTTTATAAATAGTATCAAATAACAATAAAATAAATAAGTAATACACGGGTAGGTGATTTCTTTTGCGTGTTCACTTTTTTTTCCTCATTACAATGTATATCTAAAGATTTGCTTAAAAGAAATAGATTCTAATCTCTTAAACGAAAGGGAAACCAAGAAGTATAAAATATTTATTTTTATAGCTCTTTGGAGAAACATATAATTTTGCAACATATTAACAAGCAGTAGTAATGTTTGTGTTTATAGTCGTTTGGGAGTGAACGAATAAGCATTGGTGGGTGCAAAGTGAACTGAAAATAAAGTTTTCAGCCACTTCCAATAGAGAAGAAGTTACAAAATCCACCTTTCCATTCTGACACCTGTTTGTTTCAAATGAATTTTTCGTTGGTCCATATTTCTGGATACATAATTAACCCAGTAAAACAGGTTTATTGGAGTAGCTTACCACTACTTTTGCCAAGTTGGTAATTCGCGAAAAATCCCGACGGAGAACCACTTGTTCCAGACCGGATCTACCACAAGACATGAAGTGACTTGGTTGGAAGATCAATTTTAGCTTGTACCTGGTACAACGATATTGTGCAAAACATACACTTTCAAATATGAAAGAAGTGATAAACAACATTAACACTTACCCTGCTAAATTTCTATAATGAACGTTTCCATCTTTAAATTTAGACAGTACCATCAACTGTTAAGAAGGGCGCTTACCAAAAAGATACAAACTGAACGGATGTGCAGGCTGATCATGATCTACACTGTTCGCAAAGGCATAATCAATCTGTCTAGCATGATAAGGGTTAAACAGTAAAGGAAAAGTGCTCATGTCTGGTTAAGATAAGTTAAAGAGATTTTCGCCAACAGGAAACGTATGGGCTTTGAGTACCTTCTCACAGTCATCTTTCGAAAAGGGTATGTCATTATTCGGAACTTACAACTGCCGTTTTTAAGCAAAACGGACAATCGAGATTTTTTATTCCTGAACCCCATACCTCGAAAGTCGAAACACAAAACTACGATGATGAAAGTCGAAATCACGACTGCGAAAACACGAAACCACGTAGTCTGGCTACCAATTAGATAACCTTTTTTCATTTTTTTCCATTTATTATTCTAATATATTTAGACCGATCTTCCTTATCTAGTGTTTTGAGAAGAAAAGGGACATAATTTAACAAAATTTGAATAGCTTTAGGAGTTATCTCCAGTGAACCAAACATGGGGTCTGAACATAGCCTGAAAAACGCGATATCATTTCGCATTTTCACCATCGTGGTTTCGTGTTTTCACCATCGTGATTTCGTGTTTTCACCATCGTGGTTTCTACTTTTACCATCGTGTTTTCGACTTTCGAGATATGGGATTTAGAAATAAAAATATTGATGGTCCAAACAGAACATCGTACCACAACGAGTTCTACAAAAAAATGGTAATAGTTTTAACACTTACCCAACCTGTTTTAGAAAATCCGAGAACAAGCAGTGTCACAAACCGTTAATACATGCTGCTTACATAATCGTGATATTTATAGGCTTTGAATAGCTTGAAACGCAAAGAATATGTAGCCATTTATTATTCTGTTGTTTATTATGCATTATGCATACCTTTACACTTTGTATAATAATAATTGGGCCTTTTAGCTTGACGGAAATATCATGCCCAAATTTCATATTTGAAAGCCTGACCGATAGCTACACTACAATTTCATTATAATTGGCAAAAAGGGAAGAAATTATTTTACTTAAATGCAATTCAAATAAACATCTAGAAATTTAATAAATTTGTAATTTAATTTAGTGTTGCCATGGAAACTGCTGCAATTCTGATCAAATATTGCAATGTTCATAATGATTTTGAAAACTCATATTATGCCTTTCTCTAAATAGAAAACAAAAGCTGAAAAACAAGTGCCAAAGAGAAATGCAGAAACACTTTTTAAACTGTTCCGACCAAGCAACTTCTAATGAGCTTTAAATATTAGGAAAATGTAACAGAAAATTTATAAAAAAAAAAATTCCTCGCAATATTCTACGAACTTCTTTTCTATGCTTCATTTAATCTTAAACCACAAACGGAATAATTCTGATGCAACCAATGTGAAGTACATATCTTGCAATTTGAAAAAAAGGCAAAAAGTAATAGTAAACATGTGGAAATATTTTAGATATATTTGCAATTACATTTACGCGTTTCATTTTTCATATTTATCCGCCTTGCATTCTCGCATTTCAATTATTTTCATGAAAATTTCGATGGCGTATGAATCATGAGCATGAGTATGAAAGAATGTGCATGTTCTCACGCTTCGTAAGCCCAAGCTCCTGGGAATACACAAATTTTACTTATCTTTGTTTACATCTATAGAAGAAAAGTACAAATCTTTTCGAAAGAATGAGTATAAATAGCAACACCTGGTCCTTTTTGTTTCTTCGAGTACCATGCTAATTAAAGGAGCTGCTTCATATATAGTTTTTTTTGAATGGCTGACGATATAGACAAGCCGCGATGGGTGAGGGTTTGGGTTTGGGGTGAATAATTTACAGAAGTTTTGAACCGTTGGTATAGATTAGTTTGTTTTTTGTTTTGGGTTTAACGCCGTTTTTCAACAGTATTTCAGTCATGTAACGGCGGGCAGTTAACCTAACCAGTGTTCCTGGATTCTGTACCAGTACAAACCTGTTCTCCGCAAGTAACTGCCAACTTCTCCACACGAATTACCAGAGGTGGAGGACGAATGATTTCAGACACAGTGTCTTCTATCAAATCGTCACGGAGAACATTCGCCCCGCCCGTGGATCGAACCCGCGACCCCGCGATCTGTAGACCAACGCTCTCCCTATTGAGCTAAGCGGGAGGGCTTTGGTATAGATTAGTGACTTTGATTAGATGAGGGTTGGGATATAGCATTTAGAAATTTTGAGTTGGCAGAGGGTTAAGGCATGGGTTGGGGAATTAACAAAGTTTCGACATTGGGTTTGAAACTGACGGCAAAGACTAGCACTTGGTGGAGTTTGTAGTGAGACACTTTTACAGATGTTTTGAATTTGAATGTAAATCCATCGATATATTGACTATTGGCGGTGGTAGGGTAGGGAGAGGGATGAGAATTTACTGAGGTTCATGACGGGAGGTGTAGGGGAGAGGGATGAGTATGGTTGGAAGATTTTACAGCGGCTTGGAATTTGAAAATGAAGCCAGCATAATAGACTTGTGGCGATGGTCGGATTGAGTACGATAAAGAGAACTTAAAGAGGTTTTCCATGTGAAGCCGGCGGCATATAGACTGGTGTCTATGGTGGTTACGGGACTTTAGGTATGGGTCAAAGGTATTATAAAAGCTTTTAATACGGATGAAAAGCCAACGGCATAGACTTGTGGCGATAGTGGTGTTGGGTTTAGGTTATGGATTTGTGAGTTCGCAGGAGTTGAATTCGACGACAGAGCCTAGTAGCGATGGTGGGGAGAGGGACGGTGTATGGTCGGGAGAGGGACGGTGTATGGTTAGGATATTTCACGGAAATTTCGAATTTGGAAACTGAGCCGACGACATGGTCTACAGTGGCGTGTTGGGGAGACCAAAGAGTATGGCTGTAAGACTTTGGAGAGGGTTTGAATCAGTATATGAATCCGACGACATATAGACAAGTTGCGACGGTAAGGAGAGGTATGGTGTATGGTTAGTAGTCTTTACGGAGGTTTTCAACTCGGACATGACTCTGACGCCAAATAGCCTAATGGTGGTAGCGGGATGGCGTTTAAGGTATGGGTAGTAAAAATAACAGACGTTTTAAATGTGGGTGACAAGCAAACGGCATAGACTAGTATGGTGGTGGGGAGAGGGATAGAGTATGGCTTGATTATTTTACAGAGGGTTAGAATTCGGATGTGATTCCGACAGGCGGTGGTGGGGAGAGAAACAGGGTACGGTGAGGGGATTTTACAGAGTTTTTGAACTTGGACGTGAAGTCGGCGACATACAGATAAGTGACGATGGTGGTTTAGAGGTATGGTTCAGAGAAATTACAGACATATACAAGCGACTGATTGGCGGGATGGGGTTTGGAGGTATGGGTCGGATAATTAACAGTTTGATTTTGGCTGTGAAGCCGATGGCATGTTCGAGTCGCGGATGTCTCGAGTTTGGAAGTGAAGCCGACAACATGGTATAGCTGCGGCAGGGTAGGGGTAGGAGAATTTTCAATTGTAATTTTGTTCAGTTAACGGTTAAAAATGTGTATCTACAAACAAACTGATTTAAGGGCGTCTATGGAAAGTACATGATGTTTATGACTGGTTATACATTAAATAGCTTTCACTACCTGCTAGATCTTATATACAAATGCATCTAGTCTGCCGGGAAGTTAATTTTATGAGTACTTATGAACAAGAAAAATACAAATTTTACATTGGCCTCTTCACGGACAATTCATTGCATGTAACTAGATTTTCTGGGATAATTTCAGTGTAATGATTTCATCTTGCAGTTCATTTGAAATTGCTTGTCATAAAGCTTCCATATAAACAGTATTAAAATTTACTGATATTACGTTGGATGCAGTTTAGGAGTAATTTTACAGAAATTTATGACACTTGATAATAAACAATAATCCTTGTTTATTCTAATTATATGTTTAAGATATGAGCGGTTTTGATTCACTTAATCACGACAGTTACAAGAAAAAATAAGGTGTTTATATTATAATAAATTTCATCACTGCGGCAGATTTTTGTAATACTGTATAGTAATGCTGTGGATACTACCCAGCGAAATGCACGAGTTTTCCATGAAACTTTAAGTTTATAACAATGCCAGCTCTCATTTTAAATAAAAATGTGTAAGTATAAATCTAATTTGACCATAGCTGAACACTACTTCAAATTAAAGGAATTTACTGTAGAACATTTCAATGTAGCATGTGACATTTTCTTTGCTCAGAAATGTATCAGAAGTAACATAACTGGCATTGTTTACAATTCATACCTACTTAATGACTAATAAATTTGTTAATTACGGAGATATTCCTGAAATTAACCAGAATGTTCTTAAGCTTTCAATCCGTAACTTCAGACATGTGTTTTCTATTTCGTTTATTGCGCGATTCCATGATTTCTGTGGGACCTCAAACGCGGCTTTTGCAGTGGGAGTTATATATAATTGCTGTAAAACAAAACATGCAGAACATGGGAAAATGAAAAATGATATTAGCTATAATAAATATGCTGCTTACAGCTGTTTAACTTGTTATTTTTCGCAGTTATTTTACTAAAGAATGTCTTTTAACATGTGCCATGTTGATTTTAATGATTTTCACTTTTCTTACAAATCAGATTTTATTTCTCCATCGCGTAAATTAAGCATGACAGTTACTGGGGAAAATTATCACTTAACGAGACGGTTCCACCTAATCGTTAAAACGCAGAAAATATTTAGAAGAATAAAAACATTTTCTGGGAGTCATCAGATCAGCGGTCTGGTTGTGAGAGTTTATTTTTTAGATTATGATATAATCAGCTTAGAGAATATGTCTTTTCTCAAATAACGTCTTTTTTTTTTATAAATGTTTTAATTTAATTTTAGGAGCATAAATACAAGATTTAATTAAGCTGGAGAAAGAACTAAAACAACAAACATTAATTTTGAAAAACGTGGATAACCCATTTCTTAGGGCGAACAACAATTGAACCGATGCGTTTGAATCGATGCGACTTTGGTTTCCGGTTTCAAACTAGGATGACGACACAGAAATGATTCGAACCCTAGTTGACATAACAAGGAATAATAATAATAATAATAATAATAATAATAATTATTATTATCATTATTATAATGATAGGTAGAATAGTAAGAAAAATAAAGATAATAATAAAGGCGTTATTTTACGAAAGAACGGATTTGAACAATTCGCGAGTATGTCGGTCTTCCATAAGGTCCGGAACAGAATAGCAAGATTACTAAAACAACATACAAAAAAAAAATAAAATGCAACGAAATGCAAAATCCAAGAGCTACAAGACAGTACTTTTATTGATCTGTGGTAACTACTTTGACGTTATTATGAAGGTTGTTCCTTATACATGATTCAGCATGGATGAATGACTAACGACATCGTTCTGTATTTGGTCTAGATATGTAGACCTAAAGTTTTAGAACAAAAGTATGATTATAAAATGAAACAGGCCGTCTTTGAAAAATAAAAATAAAAAAGAACGATATCGTTTATGCGTATGACAGAATGATGAACATTTTAACATTTCTGTTCTGTTCGCTTTAAATTAACAATTTCTGTATCATATTTTTCCACTTCTGTCTACAAAATGAAATTTTGTTCTCTATTTAATTTTTATACATAAGACAAATATTTATATACATTTTTGTACATAGATCATGAGATTCCAAACTGGTGATATTATTCACGAGTGACTCACGTTTTCGAATTTCTCCGAGACAAAAGAATTACTCAGAGAAAGTGGAAAACACACCAAAGGCCTATCCATCATAGAAATTATTGTCTCAAATAAATTGTCTTTGTTGAATATTACATAATTAGAAGTCACATCGCTCTTTTTATAAAGCACTCAATCTAATGAAGCACATAAATCTATATAATTTTAGACCTGCATTAAATCCATTAAAACTCAGTGGGTGATGTGGGGTATGAACATCAAATTAAAATGAAAAAGACTGCAAGACAAAATGATTCTTTTTTCCAGACCGTCTCTCCTATACTCTGTCGGACATCTTCAAAATCGCGTGTCAATTGCATTTTTGTATCTGTTTTTGCCAGAACCAATTAGAATGTCAAGCCGCTCAAGTCTACGGTGAGACTGACATGCTGACTGCTTGTTGTATAGGTTTATCATCTGTTAAGACGCTCAAAGAAAAGGTAATGTATGTATTTTATCATGGTAATGACAGGCAGTTTACTTTCCTGAAATTACATTAGCCTTTGGCATTGCCCAGCAACAGGTTGAATACAAGAAAAACTGTCATAACAAGTATCACGGGGTGGGAAAGAAACTTCTTCCCAGTACAAGCAAATATATTTCATTGAAATGCTTTCTGTTATAGTCATGTTGATGATAATAATAAAAGTTTAAAAGATCATGATAACGTGACAATGTATTATAATATTGTGTTGTTTATTATGAATGACGATGTACTATGTACAAGTCTTTAATAAAATTCTGTTCTGTTCTGTTCTGATAATAATTAAACAAGATACTATATTTACTTGTAAAATTAATACAAGAGCACCGCCTGCGGGTGCCATCGCAAGCGCTGGACAATATACAAAAAAGAATTATGGTTCTTGGCCTTCTAAATCATCTTAATTGATGACAAAATGTATGTAAAAGTTTCAAAGCTATAATAAGTATTCAAGAAAAGTAGATTAAAAAAAAACAACAACCAAGAAATACTAATTTCCTAAGTTAAAAAAGCACATAATTCTGACAAAATGCCATTATGGTTCTTGACCTACTTACTAAATTTTGCGTTCAGCAAATAATTTGTAGCACTGAATCCGCAAGTAAAGATTTAATTTTAAGAGTTTTTAGATGTATATGTTATGTATTGTTTTGAGGGCCTCTTGGAAGATTGATGTTGTTCGTCAAATGAGTTTTCCTCGTTAAATGAAGGCTTTATTATTATTACTATTATTATTATTATTATTATTATTATTATTATAAGACATCAGTTACACTTGCATGCCTATTCCCTGTACACTCTTCTATGCACTGAGCGTGACGTCACTACTTTCGTCTGAAACTCCAACACAGTGTTACTTCCTCTCATACTTACAGGCGCAGAAGTTGCTTTCGTCTAAGCGAGTCAGTTGAAACGGCCTTCGTAATGTTAAAAGTGGACATTTTTAAATGAACTAAATGTTTATTTATTAAAGAGAACGTCGGAATAATTCTATACATTTCAGAATTCTTAAAATTGTATAAAAAGATCCTTTGGAGCATAGAATGCAACCAAACAGAAAATAGCAGACTCGGTTTGATTGAGTCTGTTCAATGCGAAACACTTCTCAACCCCATACCACCCCTACCCCCACCAGCACTCTATTACACATCTACTGAATAGACTCCATGTTCCCGAAGTCTTGATAAACAGAAATGTTTTCTTTCCGATAAACGGGATTTCGTATTTACAAAACAACAACATCCTGGTTGGAATCAGTCACCCTACAAGATAAAATTATCTGAAATTTCTTACGCAATCTAGATCTACAGCTTTGACGTTAAAGAACTCATTCTTCTGCACATTTTTATTTTTAGTCAGTCACATTTCTCAGTGACTGCATGATGCAACTTTACAAGTCTGTATAAGAAATTCATAACTTGTCTTTGATAATGCTTTCATGCCGATGTTCTTCCCTTCCATCTCAACTTGCTTTGGAAAACTTGAAAAGTGTACTGATGAAAAAATAATTTTCATCATGTGACAAGATCTATGTGATGAATACAGTATGGAAATAAGAACATTGCTTGTATGTTTACTTTTTAAATACACTGAAGGAAAGTAAAGTATCGACATATTTAGCTTCTTTTTTCTGCAGTTATAAATTTTTAGGCGCCAATAACAGTCTTGTTCAAATAAAGCATAACGATTTTCGTACTGAATAATTTGTTCTAGCCGAGAACAAAAAAGGAAGGGAGTTAAATGTTAATTCACCAAGAAACAAAATAGCGCTGGGTTGTCTCCCTGTACTGGATTCGGCCGTTAAGTGGTTTGGGATCATAATTTGCTGTTTGCGGCATTTTCCTCTTTGGTTTGCGGCGTTGAGGACAATGTTCTTCGAAAATGATCTATAATATGTCTCCATGAATCTTCCTGCGCGTGCGCGTGCGCCACTGTTTCTCCTCCCCATAATAAACGTTGACGACCTGAGGGAAAAACTCATTCATCAGTCAGTTACTTAACATTTAAATACTTCTTTTGTATTTAACCTTTAGCCTGCTGGCGGCAAGTGATTCTGCCTTTGCCACCAGGGCAGCAGTCTCATCTTGGTCCACACTGTTCCCTATTCAGTCAGTACATTTTCAGTGAACATCCCTTTGAATAATGAATGGTACTGCCCAAATTGAATGATAGACCAGTCCTTTTTAGAAATAGAGCAGGCTAAAGGTGAAACAGGTATAAACATCATTGAGACTTATTGCGAATCCAAGATTATAATCGTATAAACGCACAAAATTAGCCTTCAGTTCTCTACATTAACAATTTTCACAGTAGCTTGCTTCAAAAATAAGAAATTTCAATCTTGTCTATTAGAACCAGAAAACAAATCAAATAAATATCTGGATATCGATCTTTTTCAATGCAAAAAAGGTCCGCCCACATTCAGTTGTAATTCGCCTTCCAATAAAAATGCATTTCCTGGTTTTTATTTAAAACATCGGACTCATGACCAGGAAGCCGTCATGTAAGAGACCCTTCTCCATACAGCGTGAAATAAATACGTACCATAGTCCCCTAAAACTCCTCGGTTATATTTGATAGTTGACCTAGCTAAAGGAGCATATGGAGGTTCTATCAGATGACCAGCGCCAGGATACACGTGCAATTCACACAGATGCTTTCTGTCTGCCGGGTAACATTTGAAAAGGTTAGGAAGAAATTTCTGTTTTAATTGCTTATCGTCCTGACCGCTTATAAGTAGTACATGAACATCTCGTTCCCAAATCTAGAAATATCAAAATGGTAGCATATATTAGTAATTACAATAACATATACTGAGTAATTGGGATTATCTATGAAAATACTTCACAAGCGGCAAAATTGTTCAGTTAAAATATTATCTAACTTACTTAATTCAAAATTCTTTATCCATATTTCTGTAAAGAGAGACACAAAAAGTTGAATTTTTTTTCTCTCGTCATAGTGGAAGAAAGACATTTACCAAAGGGGGGGGGGGGGGGGGGGGGGGGCGGGGGGTCCAGACCCGCCCTCCCCCTCCCCCCCCCCACCCCTAGAATTTTCAAAGTTAATGGTGAAAACTTTTAAAGCTGCACCCTCACAGTTGAACAAACAGTACAAAAATCATATTATACAAGACCTTTTACAACATACAGGAAAGCCCGTGGAAAAGATCCCTACGTTTTGAAACACGATTTTTTTAGACCAAATTGCAAACATCCACATCGATAATGGCAGTACATGATTTATATCCCTTTAGAAGTCGGTGAGTCTTTGGCAGGGGGCTTAAACTTAGTCAAGGCCAATAATGATTATCATGGGAAAATTTGTAAAATAATATTGGATTTCTAATTTTCGAAGTGATGATTAAATTTTTTATGGGATTCAGATTCTTGTTTTCTTACTCTAAAACAACAAAAAATTTCCGGGGGAGCCTCCCCACCCCCCCGTACCTACCCCCTATGGACCCCTCTGGAAACATATCCTGGAACCGCCCCTGGTGTAAAATATAAGCGTTTTTGGTAGAATTTTACAACAGTAAAAATGTTTAAAAAAATAATGACATAAGTTATTATACCGGAAGATAATTTTCTGTATCACAGTTCATGGTGTTCCGAACGTCAAGACCTTCTTCAGTTTCAGTGAAATTATCTGGGTCAAAACTATAAATATAATATGATGAATTTACTGGTATAAATTATTTTAATGAATATAAGAATGGATAAAAACTGAAAAATAACATCTAATGGATGTAAACTTAAATTCAATTTATAAAATATAGAAAAAAAAAAAAAAAAAACAACACTCCGTGGATATCAATCTGAATATGATTACAACAATAATGGGGAACAATCTAAAATATAATTTATTTATTTATTTATTTATTTATTTTGGTTTTACGGCGCACCAACACAGTATAGGTTAAATGGCGCGAAACAGGACTACAAATTTTGGTTCCACATCTCATTTACATCGAAATGAAAACAGGAGATATGGAATCAAAATTTGCATACCTGCTGGAATCACAGAGTTAATGCAAAACCAAGTGTTAAGACCCTATTAGTCGCCTCTTACGATCATGCAAGGGTAAGGCAGTGGTTCCAATTCTTTTCATACACAGATCGTCCCAGAACCACATGGGGCAAATACAACAGTGCATATATATTTAAAATAAATAGACAAAAAGTAGAATATAAATACACCAAACAATTGATAAAAAATTAAAAGTATATTACGTAGATAACAAAATGGTCCTAATTTCAGTTTAACCTTTAATATATGTACGACACACTGAATCGTGAAAGGTACTAGCCGTGTAAATATAAACAATAAAACAGGTCAAGTGCCCCAATTCAAAAATAAAATTAAAGAAAATCCAATATGCACGTCATGAGAAGTTGTTAAAATGATTTTCTATTTTAAGCTCCAGTGGCCCATAATAGGACTAGGTGTCCCAACTTGAAATAAAATGAAGAGTGGGTCCCACAATGATGATACAGACCAAAATCTGATGGAGATTAATCTAGCAGAAGTTGTTAAAATGTCTTCTATATACATATAGATATACATATATACATTTATATGTAATGAAATGTGACTCAGAAGACCATGTTTTTGACGAATTAGAAACACTTGAACAATCTTAGTAGAGCATCACCAAAGAAAATATTTCGAAATCGAGGCGGCAGTTTAGGAGATGTCGTTTGAAGATAGTTCTATTTTAGCTCTCATGTTTCTATGTGCAATGAAACAGAATCGTATGAACAGACTTCCACTTTATTGTTTCAGAGGAAATGTCGTTTGGAGAAAATGTTGTCAACGGACGACGGACGTTACCTGACGCAATAGCTCACATTGACATGTTGTGCTATGGTGAACTCAAACCTTGAATATAATTACAAACAAGAGATCACCTAGTGATCTTGGGGCCTACCAATGAGCCATTTTTGAATGTTCCAAATTTCAAGACTAGCTCAAGGTCAAAATCAAGGTCAAATTTCATTTCGGTTCACAACACTGTGCATGTGGTCCATGCATTGGTCCAAATTTGAAAGCTGTAGCTTGAGAAATGTGAAAGCAGGTCACTAGATCAATTTCAAGGTCAAAGTTCATTTCGGTACACAAAACTATGCATGTGCTTCAAATTTGAAGGCTGTAGCTTAAGAAATGTGAAAGTAGGTACTAGGTAAAAAATCAATGTCAAATTACAATTCAGAACACAAAACTATGCATGTGGTCCAAATTTGACCCTAGGGGGATAATTTGAATAAACTTGGTAGAGAACCACTAGATGATGCTACATTACAAATATCAAAGCCCTAGGCTTTGTGGTTTTGACAAAAGATTTTCAAAGTTTTTCCCTATATAAGTCTATATAAACCATGTGACCCCTGGGGCGGGGCCATATTTGACCCCAGGTAAATAATTTGAATAATCTTGGTAGAGGACCACTAGATGATGTTGCATACCAATTATCAAAGTCCTAGGCCCTGTGGTTTTGGACAAGAAGATTTTCAAATTTTTTCCCTATATAAATCTATGTAAATTAAAAAAATAAACAAAGGGCCATAACTCACTCAAAAATTGTTGAACCAGTCTGATTTTCAGGGGGACACAACTAGGGTAACAATACATCATTCTATCAAAGTTTGGTCAACCCCCCCCCCCCCATTACTTTCTGAGGAGATGCGATAACGAGAAATTGTTAACGGACGGACGGACGACGGACCACGGACGCAGAGTGATTTGAATAGCCCACCATCTGATGATGGTAGGCTAAAAATATGAACAGAAATCAATATTCAATGGTTAATAGAAAAAGCAATAATACATGGATTGAAACTACAGCAACGAAAAATTTAATGAATGAATAACAAGAGGGCCAAGAAAGCCCTAGATAGCGTATCTGTGTTTAACAGCCCATACATGTATCATGACAGCTTGAAGCTCTGGAGGACAATAAAAGTAATCACACAAAACAATCCTATAACGTTCAGACAAAAGGCAGGGCAAGGATGTTTTCGCAAAGTCTGATGAACATAAGGAACTAAAAGGTATGGGCAGATTTCCTGGAAGCCTAGAGCACAGCACAGTCACAGCTACAGCACAGTCACATCCACAGCATAATCACAGCTACAGCACAGTCACAGCCACTGCACAGTCACAGCTACAGCACAGTCACAGCACAGTCACAGCTACAGCACAGTCACAGCCACAGTATAGTCACAGCTACAGCACAGTCACAGCCACTGCACAGTCACAGCTACAGCACAGTCACAGCACAGTCACAGCTACAGCACAGTCACAGCCACTGCACAGTCACAGCCACAGCACAGTCACAGCACAGTCACAGCTACAGCACATTCACAGACACTGCATAGTCACAGCTACAGCACAGTCTCAGTCACAGCACAGTCACAGCCACAGCACCGTCACAGCTACAGCACAGTCGCAGCCACTGCACAGTCACAACTACAGCACAGTCTCAGTCACAGTCACAGCACAGTCACAGCCACAGCACCGTCACAGCTACAGCACAGTCGCAGCCACTGCACAGTCACAACTACAGCCACAGCACAGTCACATCTACAGCACAGTCACAGCTACAGCACAGTCACAGCCACAGCACAGTCACAACCACAGCACAGTCACAGCTACAGCACAGTCACAGCCACAGCACAGCCACAGCCACAGTACAGTTACAGCTACAGCACAGTCACAGCCACTGCACAGTCACAGCTACAGCACAGTCACAGGCACAGCCACAGCACAGTCACAGCCACTGCACAGTCACAGCACAGTTACAGCTACAGCACAGTCACAGCCACAGCACAGTCACAGCCACTGCACAGTCACAGCCACAGCACAGTCACAGCCACAAGCCATTCATAAGTACAAGATGTTTACAGGTTTCTTTTATTTCAGTTTTTGCTCATACGATCCCTAGATGCAGTTATAAGTGTAACCATTTAAACACACATGATAGAGTTGTATTCCAAAATTTGGATTAATTTTGGAAAGTAGTTTTAGAGATGTTTCAGTAAAATGTTGAAGACGCATGAGGAAGGACACAGGGTGTCACAATACCTAACCACAGCAAAAGAACAGAATAACATCAATCAATGAACATTACTTTCCATCTTTACTGGGTTTAAGACTGCCGCTTATATTTGCTTTTGATATACAGTGTACATAAAGTTTCATTTGAAACGTTAAAGAGGTCTATCTTAATTGCTTCACTTACAAAAACGTCACGAATATAGAATATATATGAGCCGCACCATGAGAAAACCAACATAGTGGCTTTGCGACCAGCATGGATCCAGACCAGCCTGCGCATCCGCGTAGTCTGGTCAGGATCCATGCTGTTCGCTTTCAAGCCTATCGCAATTAGAGAAACCGTTAGAGAACAGCATGGATCCTGACCAGACTGCGCGGATGCATAGGCTAGTCTTGATCCATGCTGGTCGCAAACGCATTATGTTGGTTTTCTCATGGTGCAGCTCATATGAATAGTCTATATTCATTGATTTATAAAACCTAGGGGTAGTTTCATTTTTTAAGGGGACGCATATTGCTACATTCACAGTTCATACAGAAATGCGGAAGGGGTGCATATTCAAGAAATCAATGGTGGGAAAATAAAAAACATATTCCTAAACTGATATAATACTGATGGACACCTGTAATATTCAGTATTTTGTGGATAAGGATGTGGTACTATGAATGTAATAGGAAAACAGAGGTCTTTGTGGAAGTACATTCAACACAAAATATTAAGCTTTTGTGTAAGGAAAAAACAGGTTTTTTACAATAACAGTGTTCCAAATAATGTTGAAGGGATGAGATTTTCTTTCTAACACACCAGGTTTGCTTAAACATGTAAAAATTTAACGCCACGTCAGTTCATTTCGGGATGGACGCCATATTTCTCATTGATAAAAAATGTAAACAAACAAATCAGAGTGGGATTAGCATTGCAAGTGCATAACATGACATTCCACACAATAAATAACTTAGAACAGATATCTAAGATGCTACACAGGTCAGGCGGGTTAAATGCATAATGTCGATCACTTGAAATTCATCTTGAAAAGGTGGTTAATTTTAGTTTATTTACATGGTTTTTAATTTTCCCACGACTTCTCGGCGATTCACTGCAAATGTATTACTGCGCCGGACGAAAGGTAACTCTAATAAACAACGGGAGACAACTTAGGTGTCAGCACGTGTACGATTTTTTAAAAAAACATGTCGATGATTATAATTTCTCATCAAATAATGAATCCTATTCAGATATTTGTCTTTCATATTATAAAATTATTAATTTCTAAAAAATATTACTTACAGTGGACTACTTTGCGCATTAAACTGGTTTCCGATTCAGTTGTGCGGCACTTCCGTTATACTTTTTGACAACAATAACAAAACACAAAATGAGTCAATAAAGTCACTTATAAACCGACTGCTACTTAAATCAGTGTAAGTAAAGTTGTTGTTACAACATTATACATGTTCGTTACGTTATGAGATAAAGTTTATCTTGCACTGCATAATCCATTAATTACGTTTAGATGATATTGCATTTACAACTTATTTGACACCGTTTTTTTACGTGAATGACAGCATTCACGTGCAACTCGTGCAAAAAGAGTTATGAAAAGTATGGTGGAGAATTCAAGGACACATTATAAATGACATTAAAGTGAGGATAACTGTATATTCGTCCAGTTTTGATCATTGACATTCCTGCTGTGTATTAGTATCTTCTGTGAACAAGATTAGAATGTTACTTTTGCACATATACACATTGATTGGACCTCTCAACCAAATTTCATACCTTATTTTAGGGATTTTTAAGACAATACATTTTCAAAAGTTTGTTGAATGTGTTTTGATATTTAAGTGCATTGTAGTTCATGAATACCAAGTTAAAAATTAATAATGGCATCATTTCTAGGCCTTTATTGTAAGCCACTAGACTTCTGTAACGATAAATGTTTAATGTATTAAGGGGAATATACTCTTTTAGTTTTGGAATGTGGCATTCCTCGACCACCGTATCTTTTCTTATGCACTACTTTGTAAACAAACTAAATAATGTGTTTTAGCTCTTTGGACAAGGTGAAGCACTGTTATTTTGGCACCAAATGTCTTAATTGTTGACTTTGAGTGTACACAAGAAGTCTTATGTAATTCAACAATAACTTTCTTGTTTCAGTTTTTCTCATTTTTATTTTAGTGAGCAATCCTTTGTGTACTTATAACAGTTGAAACAGTATTCATTTCATTTACCAAAACCTTGTACTTTTTTGCAGGTAAATTTTATAATACCCCACCCACTTTTTTCTAATTTCAAAGTATGCGTCCCCTTAAGAGACAATCATCCTCAACAATATATTAAGCTACTCGTTACAACAACAACTAATTTAAGCTTTAGCCAAACGAATAGTCTCTACCTACTCTGATACTCCTATAAAGTCTCCTTTATACTTCAAGGGAATCACTGAAAAGAACGGAGCACCATTTATCGACACCACAGATTTTATCTGGAAAAATAAAACATACCTCAACATTTACAAACATTTCAGAAGAAAATAGTGATACCATATTAAGAAAAAATAAACTGTCATATTTACTATCTTGTATAACGTTACATGTATTTATGTTCGTTAGTGTGTTTGTTTTATTTCTACAGCATAATTTCATAAGACTTTAATAACAGTTAAAACAATCAACTTTACGTCACGTGTTTGAATACTGGAGACAACAAAGGAAACTTAAATTGTCATTGGTCCCAAGGTCCAAAGGGACATAAAACTTGATTGTCAGACAGGTGGTTACTCACCTTATTGCTGTAATATCCCATCTGCAGAGCGAGTTCACCACCCTTGGATACTCCGATGACACCTAAATTGTTCCCATTAACATGGGGATGGGTAGACAACCAGTCAATGGCTTCCTTTAAAAATCAAAATAAAATTTCAATCTTACTTTCATTTTACTTGTTCATAGAATCACTAACGTGTCCCTGTTAAACGGGATTCAACATGTGCTTTATATTTTCCGGGAGATAATGTAAAATAGTATCAGGTGTTACCTTCTTATCTAAAATATTCAAAGTGTTGCTAAGAGCTAAACGTCTTTAAAGAATGAAATATTAGTTTCACCGCGGCTTAATCATAGACTCTCTGTAAAGTAAGACTTCAAAAAGTGTAACATTTTCTTTGAGGTAAGTGTCATTGTAAGGTATTAAAAACACCGATGAATTAAAGTCCTTTGATGATTGGCCGAAATATTATTAAATCTATAACTAGTATATAACAGTCCCTCCTATTACCTTTATGTTATGTGTTATATATTTATGTAACAGGATTTTCCGCTCAAACTGCAGGGAACGGAATTAAAGTCGCATAGCCTTTGAGCTAATTCGTCTCAGAGTCTGATGTAATGGCGATTTATTGAAGGATTTAGCTTTGGAAACTGACACCCAAAACATAGTTTCTCTATCAAATCTATAGTACAATTCTACACTAACATCACAAGTGTGACACTGACTTGTCATCAGTGAGGGGCAAGTGATTTGAAGTCAGTGACCTTAACCACTCAGCCAAGTCGGTATTTTGAGATTATTGAGTTTCAACTGTACTGACATCTGACAGTACGTATACAAATTATTAATATTTCATTAACTGACAAGAGCTCCGCCAAGCGGGGCAATATACGCCCGAAGGGTTATATCAGAGGAGGACGGAGGCATTTAAAGAAAAGGCAAAATGAAAAAAAAATATGGTAGGAGGTGTGAGGGTGTGGATAGGGAGGTAGGGTGTATGTATGTACGGTGGTGGTGAAAGGATACTAAAGGCCGAGAAACTTAATGTTTCTTTTGTGTGTGTAATGAAGATTGTTGCAGTCTACATCGTCTCATCATCACTTGCCTATATTCCAAGTTTCAAGTCAATATCTTTAATATTCTTTAAGTTATGCTCTGGACACGGAAGACAGGGAATATGATGAACATATCTGACCTTGCTGTGACCTTGAACTTTGACCTACCACCCTGAGTTATGCACCCTGCACATCGTCTCATCACCACCTACCTACACTCCAAGTTTTAAGTCAATACCTTGAATGGTTAATAGGTCATAGTTATGCTCCGGACACGAATTATGACGGACTGACAGACGGACAGACACACGCACCATCACATTATACGTCTCGTTTCTCCAAATCGGGCATATAAAAATGGAAACAGAGAAAAACGATTTACCATGAAATACTCAAATTCGAGTTCACTCAAATTCTTGGGCAAGTCGTCGTATAAAAAGTAAGGCAGTGCAAGAGCTGCAAATCCTCTGGAAGCTAAAAGAGCTGCTCTAAATTCGACACACGAACCGACTATGCCAAACATATCAATGACTCCAGGAAAAGGACCTTGACCTGCAATTATGTATAGATTAAAATCGTTCACAACAATTTCGAAACATAAAATTTAAGAACGTGGTTAATGTGTCGGCCGCTTTACTAGAAAGTCACGGGTTCGAGCCCATCTGCGGTCAAGGTCACACTCATATGATATCAGTATTTCTACCAGAAAGTCGACTCGACAGTGGGTTAAATAGGCTTATTTGCTTACTAAGACCGTATCAGTTGCACTTATATTCTGATCAAAAGTGCTAAACCATCAATAATCACTGACGACGGGGAGTGGTGGTCCAGTGGCCACCCAACCCGGGAGTCGTGGGTTCGAGGCCCAATGGGGTCACAACATGACCTCATATGACACCAGTACTGGTTTATCCAGAAAGCGGACCTGAGAGCGGTTCGAATAAGCTTGAAGCTTTCATCATAAACGAGCTAAAATAGTATAAACTGAACAAACAGATGACGGAATTGCAAAAAAAAAAAACACAACAAACACCAAAAACATTAGAATGACGGGTTAGCAGTTTGATCAGCACACTGATTTAGATTTGTAGGACATGGTCAATGTTACATATGAATACATAAAAAATGACACTTCGAATGGGATTACACGTTTTAGTAGTATTTTGTCCGTAGACACAATCATACGTTAACTCGCAGTAATATTACTTTCGGCCTACGTACCTAATTCAGTATGGTTCATTTGCCAACGACGTATATTCTCATTAATGATTCAGGAAATAATAGAATAAGAGACATCTGTTAAAATGTCGACATTCGGAATACTTTACTAACCTGGCGGTAGAAATAACGTGCCTCTTATTCGACCACTTCGGACTCGAACTTTCTGAACACCTCTGGCCATGTACCATCTTCTTATCGTCTTCTGCAACATCGGCTTTACATTGCTGTTGTATGTTTGCTCAAATGTTAAATGACCAAGGAATACTGTTATATCGGTGACAAGCGGTGAAGAAGCATTGTTTTTGATAAGTCTAAGACCTGGTGGCATATTTGGAGAACTGCGCATGCTCCAAAACAATCCCATAGAGAACACCCCTAGAAAATGAGGAACAGAAACTATTCATCATATATATCGCTTTTCAAAATAGTTTCTTGAATCGTATATTTCGTAAAAGTCTGAAACAAAATGAGCCGCGCCATGAGAAAACCAACATAGTGCAATTGCGACCAGCATGGAATCAGACCAGCCTGTGCATCCGCGCAGTCTGGTCAGGATCCATGCTGTTCGCTAACGGTTTTTCAAATTGCAATAGGCTTTGAAAGCGAACAGTTTGGATCCTGACCAGACTGCGCGGATGCGCAGGCTGGTCTGGATCCATGCTTGTCGCACATGCACTAT
Organism: Mercenaria mercenaria; assembly: GCF_021730395.1. NCBI lineage: Eukaryota > Metazoa > Mollusca > Bivalvia > Venerida > Veneridae > Mercenaria > Mercenaria mercenaria. The sequence goes on along the minus strand of NC_069361.1, from coordinate 116,191,592 downwards.
GTTGGTTTTCTTATGGTGCGGCTCAAATCGGTACGGAGCAAGACTTTGTTTGTTGTTTGAAAGAGGCGAAAAACAGTTTGAAATTGGAATACTCTTCTGGGCAATTTTTAACAAGCTAGTACTAGGAGTACAACATGCAATGTCATTTGAAACGCATCTTTTAAATAGGTTCAACTTTCACTGAGTTAGAATATCACGCCCATGCATAATAAAGGGGCAAAGGTTGTAACATTCAAGATGATATGGCCCGGTTGGCCTGCATCACCGCAACAGCATTCATCCACAAACATTATTTAACCCACCCACACTGAAAGTACAAATATCTCAAACATGTGCATCACTAGTTAATCCAGCTTATCTTTGTGGTTGCTCTCTAGTCCCAAATAGCATTCTGAGTAATACACCGGAGCTTTTAGTTGGATGTCCAATTATTGTTTCTTATTCATTAAAATTTCGTCACGTCGACATGAGCGTCCCAATTACGTTGCAAGGGCAAAAGCTTTCCTGCATAGTTTGTGACTTGTTACGAAGACGAAAACAAGTTATTGATCAAACGGGGACACTCTTTTAACATAATGTCCTTGCGATTAAACATAATAACATTTTAAGCTAAATAAATTTATGTTATATTGAGAAAATAGTGCTAAGCTTTGACACAACATCACATTGGCGCAGTGAAATATTAAAAAAACATTTGTTTGGCGATACAAATGAAAATAACAATATGCCACCTGAAGAAGACAAGTTAGCTGACCCCAGAATGATAATAATTATGTCAAGGGAATGTTCCAAGTTGATTACAGATTTGTTTACTTAATTACTGTACTCATTTTAAAAATCTGAACAGGAGTAGCCAGACGAATGAACAGAATCAACAGCATTTTGGGTGAACAAGATATAGCACCAAATTTACAAGATATGATCCCATGTTGACCTGGTATGAATTCAACATGATCTAGCATAACTGTAGCATAACTGTATATTTGTGCAACGTCATAATATTGCGACAATCTATTCATACACATCAACAAGATTTTATGCTTCCGCGTATCAATTTGAGATATCACATATACACTATTTCTGTGATACAATTGAGTGTTTGTTTGCATTATGAGATATTTGTAATATATATCACGAATCATGACACAAAGTACCTATTTAATACCTACCTACCGTACCGATAGTACCGGCGCTTTTTTATTTCTTCTGAACGCAGTGTAAATTGATATATAGTACTACCGTGAAACAGAACTAAATCACGACACATTAACGTTAGACCAGGAAAACATCTGTACTGTGTACAACACTATAACGTTCACATGTCATGTTTAAATACTATGCATATTGAAAAGTTACCCTTGTATGTTCCACACGTTGACGGCTGTTTAGATATATCAACAGTACCATTGTCGTCTGCTACAAAACATCCACTTCCGGCAAAGACTTGACCTTTCTCAATGACCTCTGCCCTGACAGTCACGTGTTGATTTTTCTGTAGACCTTTAATATTGATTTTGATCACTTCATCCACAAGCGGATCCTCTTTATCAACAGTTATAAAGGCTGACATTTAAACGCTTTTTATTTACACACTGTTCGTTTTAACACGAGCAATTTGCATTACATAACTTCCTTGAATATCAGTGGCACTTACAATAACTCCTATATAATAGTGAACGATTGTGAAAATGTAATCAGAAAAAAGAAACACAAGACCCGTAAATTTCAAAAGTTTTAAGGTAGAGCTATGTTTACATAAACTTTGACTTTAAATATGTGTATCTATTATATCTATGGAAAGCCGGGGCTGTCTTCTTCGCTTGAAGTTTTGTCCTTTATAAATATCACTTCTTATATTATGTAGAATTATATTAAAATGTAATGCATTCTATTTAGATATACTGTTATACTAATATAATAATATGATGTCATTTCTTTATTATATGTTATAGACGTCTAGTGCATTTTTCATTAGATTACGTGGATTAACACTTATTTTGTGTGACTCTTTTTCTACGATACATGAATTTATCATATACGTATAATTGAAGACTGTTTAATATATATGTAATACTGGCCCCAGGTTCGAAGAATAATATCGGACCGACAATCAAAATTTCCCAAAAACGCCGTTTTCAAGGGCAGATAACTCTTTTCTTAACTGGTGACCTATTACTTTTGTTGCATATCTTTATTTCTTAGGTGATTGTCCTTCAATTAATGGGAAAATTTCGCCCAAAGATCTAGCGTGCGCCTTTAAAATGATACGGACAAACGAGAGACTAACTCAGTGGTACTGAATGTCGGACAGAAAACTAAGAAGTTCATGCTGACTAATATAATTTATACTTTTATATATATTTGTTCAATTACAGCAATTTAATGAATTATGTACCCTGTGCACTAGACAATGCAATACTTAAAGAATTTCAAAAGTAAAAATCCAAAAGTAAAATTTTGTATCATGTAATTGAAGATTATAGGCCCTATATAAAAGAATGTTTGCCTTTCACTTAGGTCAGTTTTTATTATTTCATTCATTTTTAGCTCGACTATTCATAGAATAGTAGAGCTATTGGACTCGCCCATGCGTCGGCGTCCGCGTCGGCGTCTGCGTCGGCGTCCGCGTCCCGATTTGGTTAAGTTTTTGTATGTAAGCTGGTATCTCAGCAACCACTTGTGGGAATGGATTGAAACTTCACACACTTATTCACTGTGATAAACTGACTTACATTGCACAGGTTCCATAACTCTGTTTTGCTTTTTTACAAAATTATGCCCCTTTTTTGACTTAGAAATTTTTGGTTAAGGTTTTGTATGTAAGCTGGTATCTCAGTAACCACTTGTGGGAATGGATTGAAACTTCACACACTTATTTACTGTGATAAACTGACTTACATTGCACAGGTTCCATAACTCTATTTTGCTTTTTTACAAAATTATGCCCCTTTTTCGACTTAGAATTTTTTGGTTAAGGTTTTGTATGTAAGCTGGTATCTCAGTACTCACTAATGGGAATGGATTGAAACTTCACACACTTGTTCACTGTCATGATCTGACATGCACAAAGCAGGTCCCATAACTTTATTTATCTTTTTTACAAAATTATGCCCCTTTTTCAACATAGAAATTTTTGGTTAAGTTTTTGTATGTAAGCTGGTATCTCAGTATCCACTAATGGGAAAGGATTGAAACTTCACACACTAGTTCACTGTCATGATATGACGTGCAGTGCAAAGGGTCAATAACTCAACTTTGCATTTTACAAAATTATGCCCCTTTTTCAACTTAGGAGTTTTTGGGTTAAATTCTTATATGTAAGCTGGTATCTCAGTACCCACTAATGGGAATAGATTGAAACTTCATACACTTGTCCACTGTCATGAGCTGACAAGCACTATGCAGGTTCCATAACCCTATTTTACTTTTTTACTAAATTATGCCCCTTTTTCGACTTTCTTATTCATTCAAGCGACAAGGCTGTTAAATAGTCGAGCGTTGCTGTCCTCCGACAGCTCTTGTTACTATATAGACTTGAGCATTTAAAGGCAATGTAGGTCTTCCTGCAAAAGTGGAACAAAATACAAATCGGTATAAAATGAAAAGAAAATAAAACACATGATTTTATTTAGTTGATTTTAAAGAAATAATGCAAAATATTTGAATACCGCAAGAATGAAAGCTGTCTTTAAGTCAGATGATGGTACTAAAAGGCGGCAATCGATTGGCTAAATTTTTGTTGTTGAGAAAACGAGATTCATTGAAACCTTTGCTGACTGGTTAAACAGGTTTTGGATACAACCATGAAAACAATTGTGTCAGAATAATTTGTATATCTGATATATTGATAACGTAATATATAAGCACAGGTAATGCTTGACTCCCTTTTCATGGTGTCATTGCTATAATTATTTTTGAAGGTCACATAGCTAGAGAATGCAGAGACCTATCCAAGAGAAAAATAAGCGGTGCTGCTTTAGCTAGTAGGGGATCCTATGAGAAAAGACAGAGAAATATGCATGGAATGCAAGATTCTACACCCAAAGATTGGTGAAAAGGAGGCCAAGCGCAGAAAGACAGACAGTCTGATGACAGGAAAGTTTCAGCTCCATGTATAGCTGTAGACAAATGACAAATGGTTGAAAGACCACATAGAAGATGAACGTCTTATGTTAGCAGGTGGAAAATCAATTCCGGGCATAGCAAGCACCTGTAGAATTGATTCAACAACCGGTGACAGGAACTTAGTATTGAAGAAAGGACATATAGGCGATAAAGGAGTCCAGGTTTTGAGAGACACAGGCTGTGAGTTGGCGGCTGTGAGGAAAGATCTCGTATCACGGAGTCAAATGTTGGATAAGAGGTATCTTATGGTTGCGATTGATGGACGATCAAGGACAGTTCCAGCAGCAAAGATACAGGTTGATACACCATATTTTACAGCTGAAATTGAGGCAGTGGTTGTGCCGAACATGACTATGCAATTTGATTATTGGTAATATAAAGGGAGTTTCAGATAAGGCACACATAAACTGGAAAACCCGAGATGATAGACAGTCTTCATCCGGCGAAGATATTGCTGTAACTGGGATGACGGAAACCCAGCATGCAATGAATATAGAGATTACGGAACCGTCTGAAGTTTGCAAAGTCACAGAGCAAACGTTTAATGTTGAGCAAATGAAAATTGCTCAGAAAGATGATGAGACGTTAAAGAAACTTTGGACTTATGCTACAGATAAGGCGAAACTGTAAACAAAGAGAGGTTTCAGGTTTCATTATGAAGTGAGGAAAAACGTATTATATAGAGGAGAAGAATGGCAGAGTTGTTAAACAGATAGTAGTCCCAGTTCAAGAGAAGTGTTATGACATTAGCTCATAAGTCAAGAGTCAGGGGATACTTATCAGCTAAAGAGACAGTTGATGAAATACGAATGAGTTTTTACTGTGAGGTAACAAGGTTTTGCCGGTCATGTGATGTTTGCCAGAAAGTTAAGACTGACTTGGCATCCAAACGTAATAACATTAGAAATGGTTCAGAAGAATATCGACATCCAGGTAGAACAGAAGGAAACTGACAATCTGATGTCAGAGCAGAGTTACACAATTGTGATGATAGAGGATGGAACCGAAATCATGAGAGGTCATCTATTAAGTACATAAGTAGAGGACAACGTTGTCATATCAGAAAATGTATGGATAGAGATATTAACAGACAAGATTACAGGGGTTATAAAGACCGTGCCTCTGATCATAAGAAATCATGGAGACAAAAAGACATGAGAGATAATCACGGTAAAGGTTTTATAAGTAGATGCGGCAGGAGTTATCATGTAAAAGGAGGTTTCTGTGATAGAAATTATTATGTCAACAGAAAAGATGACAATTACTCTTATTGTGAGACAAACAAATGAAGAACATTCATTATGATAGTAAAATAGAAAGGCTATGAGATGAACGTTGTATTATATTTTTGAAATCATGTACTTTATGATACTAATTTGAGCACTGTATGACTGAATGTATGGTATTGATACCAGTGGTATATTTGTACATGATTTGTAAAATTCGAGAAATAGTTAAAAAGAGAGAGATTTTGTATACAAATTATTCAATTATATTTTCGACCAGTATCATAGGTATTATTACTTATTCTAACACGATCCGATTCATTTTCCGATTAAACAAAGAAGGCAGAAAACAGTGAATTATTATACATTCTAACATGGCTCGATTTGATTTCCAGTTAAACAAAGAAGAAAATCAAGCTCTGTATATTCTGCGATAAACAACGGTTGACGCTCGGACCGGTAAGAGAGCATTATGACGTCAATTATGACGTCATATTGCCGCATGACGTTCGATACATTACTCCTCGCGTAAACGAAGTCCAGTATAATATCTATTAAAATATATCAATGAGCATGTCAGAATGAAAACAATCAAGGCCTTCTTGTTATTTATCGTCTAATTTACCACTGTTCATCGTTCAGATGCTTCAGTATTTAACCACTCGGGCTAACGCCCTCGTGGTTCAATTCCTACGCATCTGAACTCTGAACCGTGATAAATCAGACGATAAACAACTCGAAGGCCTTGATTATTTGCTAAACAAATCACTGTTCTGACGTCACAATTATTACGTCATGGCGTCAAACGGCACAATGGCGCGCTGGAAAAGAAACCGATTGAAAACGAGCAAATATTTAATGAATGTCGTCAATGATGTACTTAAAAATCCTTGGTAACGTGTTAGAAACGAAATAATATATTCATTTAGTGACTTGCTCTTTAATAAATCATTGTTTGTCGTTCAGATGCGTATTATTATATCACGAGGGCGCATCTGAACTCCAAACAATGATTTATTCAGCGACAAATCACTGGATGAGATATATTATTTCTTAAACAAACGGAAAAGAAAGCCCAGTTACAATTATATCAAACCTATTTAGTAATTGCAAAACCCCTTTCAACTTTTCATTTTACAGATAGAACGACGGTTGGAAAGACAAAAACTGAGAATGAAAACATCGGAGGACAGCAACTATCAATTATTGAGCAGGCTTGTCATTTGAATTAACATTAGTCGAAAAAGGGGCATATTTTTTTTAAAATACAAATTAAAATTATGGATCCTGCACAGTGCATGTCAGATCATGACAGTGGACAGATGTGCGAATTTTCAATCCATTTCCCATTAGTGGGTACTGAGTTACCAGCTTACAAACAAAAACTTAACCCGATAAAGGGAAATAATTTTGTAAAAAACTCGAAGCAGCGTTTATGGAACCTGTGCCCTGCATGCCAGACCATCACAGTTAACAAGTGTATGAAGTTCCAATCCATTCCCATCCGAAGGTACGGAAATATCAGCTTTCATACAAAAACAACCAAAAATTGCTAAGTCGAAAAAGGGGCATAATTTTGTAAAATTGCAAAGCAGAGTTGTGGAATCTGTGTACTGCATGTTAGATCATCACAGTGAACAAGTGTGAAGTTTCAATCGATTCCCACAAGTGGTTTCTAAGAAACAAGGTTACATACAAAATCTTAACCGAATCCGGACGCTGACGCCGACGCAAACGCCGACGCAAACGCCGACGAATGGAGAAGTCCAAAAGCTCTATCTATTCTTCGAATAGTATTTTAGACATGCAGATTCTATATAGTCGATTTTCGCATGCCTGCTGCGTGGCAGCCCAGAGACGCTCAAACAATAGATGTACGATTTCACACGGCGTCAGGCTTTGGGTTTTGACAGTCAATATATGACTTTGTCTTACGAAGGTCGCATGGGAAAAGGCTGCCACAAGACTACTGCTAAACGTGCGTTAAACGTATTAATTCGCACGGCTGTCTCGACAGCCCTGCGGAAACTGTTCGTCTTCCTTCCTCTGTAAAAGGCATATCCATTCAGACCACACAACATAGCTGTTGAGATTTTCTATCATGCCACTTAATCATAGATGAAAGGGAAGTTGCAGTCGAGCCTTACGGAGCCCGCGGAATCCCAGGAACATGTGGAGCCCCCAACCCAAGACCCAGTGAGCTCAAGGTCAGGTGAGAAAGGTTCCTGTACCTATCGAATAGAGAACTTCGTGATGCCTACTCAGCATGAGAACATCCTCGTCATGAGTTCTACCATTAAAACAATCGGCGGATAAGCGGATGAACCTTGTGAGTATATGTTTTTTTTCATACATTATATGCTATTATATTTCAGAAAACATTTTTGCATTCAACTTTACATAAAATATCTTGCTTGACTGACTGCATTTTAATACTTCCATTTTCTCTCTGTGTTCACAGCAGACAAGATCATTGGATGGTTCCGCAAATAGAGAACGGATGTGGGCAAAGAGTATACGCACAAGTCGGGGACGGCACTGAAAAAGCTAAAGGTCTTCGTCGAGGAGCACATAAAACCAAGGTCGTGTGTCTGTGGTTGGTTAGCCAACGAGATAATCTGTTGTAAAGTTCTGATGACTATTTATTAGGGATGGGAACGAATACTGAAATCAATATTCGAATATTCGGTTTGCCATATTCGAATATATTCGAATATTCGGTTTGTTTTAATGGAAGCTTTAAATTCTTATTAAGTGATTGGCATATACACAACGTATTCATTTGTTTAAAGCGTGGATCATCGTAAATAAGGCCAAAAAAAATGTTTGTTTCGGGTAACCCGATCCTACATAGGGAAACCCGCCGATCCTAGCGTTTTACTTCACGATTCTGTCAATATAATCATGAACATATTTAACTAATTCAGTGTTTTAGCTTCAAAATGATACAAAAAAATCAAAACGATTATAATTTAGACCGTCGCAAGTTTATCTAAAAATAGCAGGTCGTCTCATTTAAACACGTGACGCGCTGTTGTATTACCGCCGACATTTTGAAAAATTTCAATCGGCGTGTAAAAATCGTCGTGTAAAATGCAAGTTAGGCGGACTTAAAAGCTCCTTCAACATGAACTTGTGCATCAGTCATACGTTTTTCTTGATTTTGTTATTAACTACTTCAAAATTTAATTCGAATACGGCCGATTGCGGATGAAAACTGATTCTGCGGATGGTCTGAAACGTACAAAATATTGTGAAAAGATCGACAATATCTACACGTTTGGCATTGTTTTCGAAAAAAAATTCTACAACTTGTTACATAAAACAGGCGCCAATAAAAATGAACAAAAGATAAAAAGATATCACATTACGCCTTACACAAACTGTTAATCCGTAGCGATGACCCCAGGTAATTATGCATTGCAATTTTCTTGTTAATTGGACATCTTTTGACATGCATCTGACACATTGACGCCTGTTGCAAACTGTTAATAAGTAACGATGGCCCCTGCCAATTATGCATTGCTATTTTCTTGTTAATTGGACATCTTTTGATACGTGATAAACTAACATGACATGGTTTTATTCTGTAAAATTAGCATGCTCATATTGTCCAAAATCAATGATACTTATTTTGAAAAAAAAATACAATAATTATTTACGAATATTCGAATTTGATTTTCATATTCGAATATTCGACTGATTTTCGAATATTCGAATATTCGAACATTCGTTCCCATCCCTACTATTTATTATGTCCCTAGGATATAACGTGTGAAAGACCAAGTTTAAGACAGACAGACAGACAGATAACTTTATTCACCCAAGGTATTATATAATACTACATGAGGATATACAAATAAATTTGAATAAAGCCAAAACTAGTTCCGGTAGTAACCTGCAAAAAAAAAAAAAAGAGTGCAATCAATTGTTAACAAATACATGTATATATGTATTGAGGGGGAACTCATTTACTCCTTTAACACAAATACATGATAAACTCACGTTTAATAACAACTTCTAAAGAACAAATATGGAAAAAAAGATGTTTAGTTAATTGACAAAAACACAGTAATACACACACACACACACAAGGGAGATTACGAAATATATAAGTTCAGTAGGAACTACATAATACGTCGCAATGATTTAAAGTAAGCGTGGGAGTATGTGATTAGGCTTTAATGACCTGTCATTCTATATTTAGACAAAAATAAGTGTTTGCTTATATGGATCAATAACAGCGAATTACGGATAGGTTACACGTGCTCGGATTTACTCTATGAGGTTTGTAGGTCATATATATTTACTATCTTAAGTGTTTTGTATTTTAGTTACTAACTTGAGAAAAAAGGAAGGTTATTTGCATATCTGCAACTGGGAGGCAATATCAAAACTTAGAAATAATAATTCGTAGAAAAGAGCAGAGATGCACTAGCGAATTTGCGTCTGTTGACTGTATAATTTGTCGAAATGAAAGATCGCTATCCTGAATATTCGAATCGCGCAGGTATCTATTTCTTTCTTGCCTAAAGAATTCGCAACTGAGTAGATAATGTCGTTCATTTCCGACGGAGTTATTACTGCACAGTGGGCATATACGTTCCTGAAATGGGGTTCCATCATAACGGCCTGTTTCAACTGGAAATCTGTGGTTGCTGGTGCGAAATTTAAGAAGCGTTAGATAATCTTTCCTACTTAGTACATTGAAATAATTTTCATATTCATGGCAATGTTTAAAGCTATTGTAAAACAGACCTTTTGTTGAAAGCTGCATTTGGCTATGCCAGTGTTGTTTGAACTGGTCGACGAGAGTTTGGTTTATTCTTTTTGGTGTACTTTTATTTAGTGCTACATCTTGATTAAGCCATAAGTCTGACCTTCCAACCGAATCCAGAATTTCTTTGATTTTAGAGATCCATTTAAAACTAACGTCATTTTGGTTAAGCATATATTTATACATCAAAAATGAAATCTTATTTTCTTTTCCTAGTAGCAATCTTGTCCAGAAGGATATCATCTTGAATTTTATAGATATTGAAACTGGGAACGTCCCAGTTTCTCCATATAACATGTACATTGGAGTGCTTTTCCTAGCATTCGAAGTGTTTCAAGGTTTGAATTGTATTTCACTAAAAGTTCGAGCGGACTGTGGTAAAGAACAAATACTAAATTAGAAGTTTATTATTATAATTACATCAAGCTCAAAATCGACACTAGAAGAGCTTTCCAATTATAGGACTACCGATAGTGTTTTAGTGGCGACGTTCCATTGGCAGAGAAGATCATCGTTTCAACGAAAGAGTTTTCGGCCGTATTTCAGCTGTATTTATGTAATAAAAGGGTCAATATTTGCGATAAATAATTTTATAATATTATATTAATATCATTTTATCCACGAGGTGATTGTTAAATAGGAACATTTTAGAGGAATAACTGAAAGGTTGGTCACATTATACGTGTACACAGTACGTGAACTAATCGAAACAGATCAGACTTGTAGGACTTCAACTAGTGAAAATGCACACTTATCTTTTATTTGCTTCTTTTTCTCCTTTTTGTGGTTTATATCAACATTTAATGGTATGAAAAGAATATGAAGCCACAGGTACAAAGAATAAGGGTGTATACATTCCCTGTTTACTCTTTTTTGTTCAGTGTCCTATATTTTGCTAATATTGATATAGTTAAAGCGGTAATAGTTATGACTCTTCCTTTCATTTTTTTGGTATTGGTCAGGTCATAATTGTCATATTTTATTTAGTTGTAATTAAGTAATACAGCATAAGGAGCAACATGGAAGCTATTAATGTTATAGTCTTAAAGTTCAGCACACTATTTTTGTTTCGACTCTTAACTATTTTTGACTGTCTTTATCTTTTCAAAACAAGCCAGATCGTAACACTTGTCTGATCTGATGCTTGGTTTGAGGCGGGTTGTCTTTGAAAGCATTTTGAAAATGAAGTAATTATCTTAACATTGAAACGTCAGCCATTCATATGTCTTACAACCAGAAAATAAAATTTGATTCAGAATTTAAATAATAGAGACTCTTGGGCACATTCAATGAAATAATGAAGTCATTTTAAATATACCATCCTATTTTTTCATGATTACTGACAAAGATGAAGTTTTAACTAATCAAAATGATGAAATATGGTAGTTCGATAGCAACCAAAAGTTATGTAGGCCTAATGCGTGTAACCAACTGCATGCAGAATAAAAAGAGCAGGAACAGTGTTTGAAATTCAAAACAAAAGATCTACAATTAGCAAATACAACTGAATATGTCAAGCCAAAAGGCAGGTATCTTACATAGTGGGACTACAATTAGTCGCGGGTTCGATCCCAGGCCGCGTCATACCAAAGACGTGAAAAATGTTACCAGTAGCTCCCTTGCTTGGCGCTCAGAATTAAACGAGGAACTGGCCTCTTCTCTCATGTTTATATTTTGGATAGTTTTCATATTCTTATTAAATATAATCGATAATACAGTATAACCTCCCGGCGCCTCTAACGATCGGCTACCTCCTCACAGCTACAGTTTTATCACCCCGTTATGTTTTTGTTCATTTTAACGTTCCTCTCCACAACGGTAAACGGCAGTCAAAAGTTTCATATCGTTATTTCTACCGTGAAGCGGTTTTTAGAACAGCTAAATTTATCCCACGCGTGTAAAAATAGCATATACACAGGGGCGTCGGAAGGTGTTTGATATTGGGGCCGCGAGGGGGGTAGGTACGGGAGGGGGCATCCCCCTCCCGTAAGGGGGGTAAGGGGGACCTCCCCCTGAATTTTTTTCAAAACAGGATCATAAATGGCGAGTTCTGGTGCATTTTAAGGGTACTGAATCGCATCTCAAGTCTCCAGTATTTTCTTACTATTTACATGACTATAAGCAAAATAAAGTTTAATAAACTCTTATCAGAATTAATAATGTATAACGCAATACAAAGAATACATGTATGTTTTTTTTTTTTTTTTTTTTTTTTGTATTTAATGTATTGAACAATAATCATTCATGTTACATTCATTTCTTATTTTTGTTTGAAATATCATTTTTTTAGTAAAAACAATTTATGTAATTAATTCCTTACATCTTAGCGGTGTGATAAATCTTAACACTTACCTCTTTCATCAAATTAAAACATGATAATTATTTTTCTGAATTTTATAAGTTAAAACCCTAGATCTTTGCGGCTGGGTATAGCTTAAACATTCCATTGACTAAAGACATGTCAATTAAAAACATGCTGATTTGTTCATGCGTAATTAAGTCCAATCACGGACACGTGTGTATGACTTCAATTAACACCCCCGATCGTGTCACCGTCACCACGGTAACACACTAATCTGGACAGCGTGTATTGTTTAACGCGAAGCAAAATTTAATATACTATACAAAATATTGGGTCCGCGGACCTGCGACTCCAACTTATGAATTTACAAAAAATCGTTTTTGGGCAAATTATTGGGGCCGCGGTCGCGGCCCCTGCGGCCCCACTTCCGACGCCCCTGATACATGCATAAGATAATGCAATGTCGTTATTTTAACTCGACTGTACACGAGGATACAGTATCGTAAGCAAGCAATAATCATATGTTATCCTACCATATATGTCATGATCAGCTCAAAGTACGGTGCACATGTGTATTTATCAGCTATTTAAGATAATTTATACATTTTGTCAGTTTGACTAGTCGTCACTTGCGTTTTCTACTACCATTACGGATAATATAGTTATGCAATTTTCTCGCCTAACCGTGTTTTAATAAAGTATTTTATAATAAATTTGTGAAATGTCTGCCTTTATAACTGTTGATAAAGAGGATCCGCTTGTGGATGAAGTGATCAAAATCATTATTAAAGGTCTACAGAAAAATCAACACGTGACTGTCAGAGCGGAGGTCGTTGAGAAAGACCAAGTCTTTGCCGGAAGTGGAAGTTTTGTAGCAGACGACAACGGTACAGTTGATATTTCAGAACAGCCATCGACATGTGGAACGTACAAAGGTAACATTTCATTGAACTGCTGTTATTGGCACGGCAATTTTCTTTTGAACTAAAATGATTATGTAAAAGCTATAGTTGATTATGTGATAGTTTTGAACACCCTCCCTAACACTAGTCTGTTCATCTGTGTGTTTTGATTTGTGTTCCTAATATTCACTGTTAGTTTAAACGTACATTCAAGTCAAACTTAAATAACACAAATACAAAAGTTTCATCAATGCATCAAATCAAATGCATTCCGGTATAGACGGATTTATAATACTATAGGTTGTCCTGATATTATTAATCCGGATTTCAGTGCGCATGCGCTCTTTACGTGTGGCAAAAAGAACAAAGAGCAAATGTCTCGGAATAGGACTTGAATACTAAAACGGGGATAAAATATTTTCATATTCTGAATATAAACAGAACTGTACCGTGCGCAGAAATCATTAGCCTTCAATTAATAGAATAATGAGAATAAACTTGAATTCCGCAAAAAATAGATTAAAAATAGACCATGGTTTAACAATAGATAAAGAATGCGAGTGTTAACACCCCTACTCGCTACCCGCCCCTCTATCTTTAATTCAACTGCCGCGGTCACCACTCCACCACTTTTATAATGTTAAATAAAAACTTTGAAATTAATTTTAAAGAAATCAATAGAAACAAAAAAGTAACAATTTAAAAAATAATAATTATCTATTTGAATACGAAATGAATTGATTCTAATTTGGGTATAATTTGATATAAAATCAAAGGAGGGATTGTGTCTGTTTTTGTTCAATTTAGCATGAGGGACTGCGGGACTTTTTATGTTTGTGTGTAGGGATGGAGTAGTGGTACATCAGTTGGAATAAATCTGTAATCCCGTTGAAAACTTTAAGCTTTTGAATTTTTAAGATCCATACTTCATCTTCTCTTGATTAACCTTTAATTTCAAAGTTCCATTTTTAATGACATTATCATGTAAGCTAATTGCGACAGGTTGTAATTCTGTCAGATCATATTAAGAAATGTCCATACAGATATAAGCTTTTAAATTGATGAAAAAATATTATATTCTCATTTTTCTTTAACCTAAATTTGTCGAGATGTTGTAAGCTAATTGCGACAGATTGTAATTCTTCAGATCATATTAAGAAATGTCCATACACACATAAGCTTTTTAAATTGATGAAAAATATTAATTTCTCATTTTTCTTTAACATAAATTTGTCGAGATGCAAGATCAGTTTTGCTGAAAAATAGTTTATTTCCTGTTCATTATGAATCCCTACTTATCAGTTATAATGCGCATTAGTTAAAATATCTCAATATACTGAAATGTGATATAACTTTAACGTAGTTTATCTTGTGCGGTCATGTCTTTTTTGCCCAACGTAAAGTGCGCATGGCCGAAATTTTACTACCGTTGCTAAGGATCGCGCAAAGTGTAAATCCCTCTATGGAACGGAACAATAAATAAAAGTAGTCTGTGGAGGATTAGTCGGATTTGATGTTTTGCCAAACACATATATACACACACGAAGTTGCTGTTTTCTTGAGATAGTATGATGCGTTTCTTTTAGCTAAAATGGTATTAAGCATTTAAACTATGTGACGTCAAGAAATTGTACTGTCATGTTCACTGGCACGATATTTTCTTTCGATAATTTACTCTTACATAAAAATTACTTTTATGTGTTCATCAAATATAGTTAACTGGTTGCACTGTCTTGCTTAACGATATTATAATTCCTTCGTATGATATATTGCTATTTCAAATTCTTAGTTTGAAATATATACTTAAATGATGCCATTTCAAACAGAAGCAAATGGTGAGTTAGAAATTTTTGGCAGAGCCGGATATATTTCTCAAAGTAATATGTCTGATTTTAAGTAATACAAATACATTTGTGTTTTCTTTGCCTTGGTGTCTAGGTGTTTCGTCTATGGGCTTGTTTTGGAGCATTCGCAGTTCTCCCAGTATGCCACAAGGTCTTAAACTAGTCAAAAGGAATGCATCGTCAGCATTACTCACTGAATTAACAGTATTCCCTGGTCAATTAACATTTGAACAAACATACAACAGCAATGTAAAGCCGATGTTGCAAAAGACAATGAGAAGATGGTACATGGCCAGAGGTGTTCAAAAAATTCCAGTCCGAAGTGGTCGAATAAGAGGCACATTATTTCTGCCGCCAGGTGAGTATACTTGTCTTGATCGGTCTAATGAATGATAACTAGTAGTTTCTGTTCTATTTATTTTCTTGAATAATTTTCTAGAACATTTATATAAACAAACTCCTTAGTCTCAATTTCTAGTTTCCGATATAGTGGTAATACCGTTTTTGTGTATGTAACCTTACCGTGCTAAATTTCTATGACGAACTTGTCCATCTTTCAATTTGGACAGTACCATTAACTGCTAAAAGAGGTTCTTACCAAAAGATACTGACTGAATAGCGAACAGTGCAGATCTTGATCAGACTGCACATCCGTGCAGTTTGATCAAGATCTGCACAGTTTGTCATTCTGTCAGTATCTTTTTTGTAAGGAACCCTTTTAACAGTTAATAATACTTTCCAAATTGAAAGATGGACACGTTCATTATAGCAATTCAGCATAGTAAGGGTTAGTATGTTGTTCTAGCATTAAAATGCTGTTTTTTTGTCGTTTTCTGGGGGCATTATGAAAGGAGAGGAAGCGTGTGTTAACAGAAAGACTCCCTCGCGCTTTAAACACACATTTTCGTGTCTGAGCATATACGTTTTACGGCCCTCTAACGGATAATTCCGAAATGAACGACGTCAGCGGACATTACCGCGCATTACATGATCATTTAATGACGTTGGTGGACAGAATATTCATTTTGTAGATTTTTACATTTTTGATTCTAGAAAAGTGTTTACAAGCATGTTTGTTCCATGTTATAACATCAGCAGAATCCCTCGGGATATGTTGGTATCTTCGCACTAACGGGCTCGTCCAAACCAACCAATCCCTTATACTGCAGATGTTATGACACGAAAAAAACATGCGTTATGATGTAGGTAGAGGTCCTTTTCCTGGTATCATCGATCTATTTGGCATGACTGGGGGATGTGTAGAATACAGAGCAGCCCTGTTAGCTTCCAGAGGGTTCGCAGCTATTCATTTGCCATACTTCTTATACGACGACTTGGCGAAGGATTTAAGTGAACTTGAATTGGAATATTTTATGGTAGGTGGCATATCACGTTGTTATTATTCTAAGATATTTGTATATTGTATGTTTTATCAGGTATAAGTACTTTTAAATTCTAAAATAGATTTGTTAAGTTTGAAGTTAAAACATGACCCATAACAAGCATTTATCGTATGAGACCTATTTAGCCAATATCGGAAAGTCGGATGATATCATAATGAACTTTTATTTCAAGTTTTATGCTGCCTTTTTCTGTGATATGTAGTAACCGTTACCACAGATTCCCTCTCTAAATTCCAGGTTATTAAGTTCTGTCCGTTGTTTTCTCGTTTAGGGCAGAGTCATTATTTTATCTAGGGACCATACGCCGCTTTACATGGAATTACACTCTGTGCATCATTGAAGGGTTCCATGTGCACCGCCGTATGAATACATCTGCGGATGTCTCTAAATGATATCCTAAATGTTGAGTTCTGCTCACCCCGGGGCTAGTGGGCGTGGACGGTAGCTTGCATCCCCACTACCGTCCATGAACAGGCGCAATCAAACAGAGCCTGCAACATTTTCGTTTATGTCTGTGGTTTTCACTTTTTTATTTTTATTAAATTAACAAAATGCCCAGTGTACCATGCGTTAAATAAGTAGAATGACAAATCTGTCTCTCCTGATGTTTATTTAGCATTTAAAGCGATGCTATAATGTATAGGCTACTTAAATTCAGTTACTATAGTGTATGTGACAGAAACAGTCTGTCGGCTTTAGTGCAGATATAACAATAACACATTCGACATTTGTTTTGCATTTGATGACGAAATAATATATGAAAGATCACCTATCTATCTTATTTTTAAAGGAAACCGTTGACTGGTTATCAGCTCACCCCCATGTTGACGGGAACAATTTAGGTATTATAGGGGTATCAAAGGGTGGTGAAATCGCTCTGCAGATGGCATATTACAGCAATAAGGTAAGTCATCATTTGAATAAACAGCGAGTCCAAAAAACTCTACAGTTAATTGTACGCCAATAACTGAGTTACATTATATATATAAAAAAGGAATTTGATTTTTTTGTAATAGTTTATATCAATGTGCAAATGCTACTGTTATTTAAAATAAGATCTATAAAAAGTCTTAGTTTATGAAATACACCATACATAAAATGTATACGTTAACTAGAGCATGTTTTTAGATGACTGTACTTGACAGTGAGGATGTTCAATAATCTGGGATTTCCGCAGGATTTCCGTAACAATGGGATTTCCTATTATATTAAACATTTAAATCATTAAAGTTACTACAAGAATCGTATTTTATCAATTGTACTCGATGAATTTAATAAATTCAATGTGGAAAGAAACAAATAAATATTCCTTTTCTCACATTTAGACATCAAAGTGTCTTCTTTCTTTACCTATTACGGACCAACATAAACGTGAAAACTTAATTACACTTATGTTATACCAAAATTATGCAATGTTGTTTTTCACTTCCATGATCATGATGGAAACATGTTGAGGAATGTGTTATACTTCCAGATAAAATCAGTGGTGTCGATCAATGGTGCTCCATTCTTAACTGTAATGCCAATGACGTACAGGGGAGAAAACATAGGAGAATCAATGTATGTAACTTTTTCATATGTACCACGTGAAATATTGTGATAAGAACTTTAACCATTAGCCTGCTGGTGGCAATTGATTCTGCCTTTGCGACCAGTGCAGACCAAGATCAGCCTGCTCGTCCGTGCAGTCTGATTATGGTCTGCACATTTCGCTTTTCAGTCAGTAAATTTCCAGTGAACACCCCTTTGATAAACAAGTGGTACAGCCCAAATTAAATGATGGACCAATCCATTTTAGAAATTTAGCCGGGTAAGAGTTAATGTTGAAGATGGTGATACATAACACTACAAAATACCAAAGGTACTTGGACCAGTGAATCAAGAAAAATACGTGTGCTTTAGCGCGAGATGATATGTTGAATTTTATTTATTTAAAAAGAAAAGAAGAAGACATATCTCAGCGTCTTAATTGATATACAAAAAAAAAACACACACCCTGAAACTGAAATATTTCAACATAAAGTGCCAATATCGAAACGATGGATGGTATCATGCATACCACGTCCATTTTCTAAGATATAAGATCACAAGTACACAATCACGAAAGATAAATGTTTCTACAAACGTGGTAAGAAGATAAATTTTGCTTCCTTTGTACCGGAAACGCAAGTAGGACCACAGAACGTTGCAGCGCCGCAAAATAGGAACCCTAACGTATGAGTTACTAAGTCCTACGTAGGAGATACTATGTCCTACATAGGAGATATTAAGTACCACGTAGGAGATACTAAGTCCTACGTAGGAGATACTATGTCCTACGTAGGAGATATTAAGTCCTACGTAGGAGATACTAAGTCCTACGTAGGAGATACTATGTCCTACGTAGGAGATACTAAGTCCTACGTAGGAGATACTAAGTCCTACGTAGGAGATACTAAGTCGTACGAAAGACAAATTTAAATCCTACGTAGGAGATACTAAGTACTACGTAGGAGATACTAAGTCCTACGTAG